>NC_135957.1:25861910-27234491 GCF_053455715.1 Rhinoraja longicauda | reverse complement strand
AATCTGTTACATCAGGATGAAATGTGTGTAAATCAGCACAAATAAACAAGCCTTAGGAAAAATGGCCACAACTTGCATAATTTTTCTTTAAGTTTCTCTCTCTCTCTATATATATAAACATAGCACAAAAGAAGTAAGGAAATTTGTGTTTGGTAGATTTATTTCTTTGTTGTAACAATGCTTCTTGGCAATAAATCTTATACCGTTGGAAAGCCTGTTTATTTTCCCTTTTAAATGGTGTGCCACATTTGTAAGGAACATGCATTTGTGGGAATGGATGAGCAGCAGAGCTGAGTATATGGGTTGCGCCCATGAAAAAATTGCCAAATCTTCTCTGGCAATGCCAAACAGCTCATTCTGCTGTTGCTATTGACTCTTGTTTTAAGCTTCTGGTACCCCCCAGGTGCTGACAATTCAGGTGCCTGATTGGCACCTGATTGGCCAGCATCTGTGAGCATGGGCCCCTGCTACAGTGGTCAGTAGGTGTCCTGCTCCAAGAATCGGCATGCCACGTTTGACTGATCTGGATAGGGCCCGTGCGATAGGGCAACTTGAAGCAGGTGTTCCGCAAAACCAAGTTGCGGCATTATTTGGAGTGAGCCCTAGTACCATCTCCAAAGTGAAGGCCCAAGTTCCATATAACGGGGGATGTCAGAGAAAGGCCGCGAAGTGGGCGTCCCCAAGAAGACGACACCCGAAGAAGGACCGTTTCCTCACCCTGTCAGCACTTAGGAACCGTAGGCTGTCTACAGATTTGCAGTCAAGGTTTGCAGGACGATATGACCGTCGGCTCTCTGCCCAGACAATTCGGAACAGACTGCACGCAGCCGATCTCGCGGTCTCATAGGGCTGCCAGGAGGCCTGCCACGACTGCCCTTCACCATCAGGCCCGTTTGCGCTCGCTGGTGTCCGGCAAACACGTGCACTGGAACCTGAACATGTGGAGGAACATTAATGTTCAGCGATGAGTCCAGATTCTGCCTACGGCAGTTGGATCATAGGGTCAAAGTGTGGAGAAGACGCGGAGAACGCTATGCTGATTGCTGCACCCGATAGAGTAACATCTTTTGGTGGACGGGCAGTCGTTGATGGTGTGGGGCGGGGCATCTCCCTCACTGGAAAAAACGAGGCTTGTCATCATTGGAGGCAATCTCAATGCAGAGACTATCGAGATGAGATTCTGCAAACCAGTGGCAATCCCATATCTCCACAGTCTGGGACCCGAACTCTATCCTCCAAGATGACAATGCTCGCCCCCACAGAGCAGGGTTTCTCAGAGACTACCTCCAGAATTTGGGAGTGGAGAGGATGGGAACGGCCTGCCAGCAGTCCCTGACCTCAACCCCATTGAACACTTGTGGATCAGCTTGGGCGTGCTGTTCGTGCCAGTGACCAACACAACCCACGTTGGCTGACTTGCGACAAAATGCTGGTTGAAGAATGGGATGCCATCCCACAACAGTGTGTGACCAGGCTGGTGACCAGCATGAGGAGGAGGTGCCAGGCTGTTGTGGCTGTGTATGGTTCTTCCACACGCTACTGAGGCTCCTGTTTATTAAATGAATAAATTGTTAAATTGCAATATGTCTTGTTTCTTCAGACTTCAATCATCCAATCCACCAAACAACACCGAACAAGAGTCAATGGCAGAATATAGCTGTTTGGCATTGGCAGAGAAGATTTGGCAGATTTTTCATGGGCGCAACCCCATATACTCAGCTCTGTGCTCATCTCACCACAAATGCATGTTCCTTACAAATGTGGCACCATTTAAAGGGGAAATAAACAGGCTCTTCCAACGGTATAAGAATTATTGCCAAGAAACATTGTGTTACAACAAAGAAATAATCTACCAACACACAAATTTCCTTACTTTTTGTTGCTATGTTTCTATATATAATATATATATACTATATATATCACTCTCTCTCTCTCTCTCTTTCTTCCTCTCTCTCTCTCTCTCTCTCTCTCTCCTCTCTCTCTCTCTCTCTCTCTCTCTCTCACTCTCTGCTCTCTCTCTCTCTCTCTCTCTCTCTCTCCTCTCTCTCACTCTCTCTCTCTCTCTCTCTCTCTCGCTTCCCCCCTCGCTCTCTCTCTCTCTCTCTCCCTCCTCTCTCTCTCTCTCTCTCTTCTCCTCTCTCTCTTCTCTCTCTCTCTCTCTCTCTCTCTCTCATCTCTCTCCTCCCCCTCCTCCCCTCTCTCCTCCTCACTCCCCCCTCTCCTCTCTTCTTCTCTCTCTCTCTCTCTCTCTCTCTCTCTTCTCCTCTCTCTCTCTCTCTTCTCTCTCTCTCTCTCTCCTCTCTCTCTCATCTCTCTCTCTCTCTACTCTCTCTCTCTCTCTCTCTCTCTTCGCTTCGCCCCTCGCTCTCTCTCTCTCTCTCCTCCTCTCTCCCTCTCTCTCTCTCTCTCTCTCTCTCTCTCTACTTCTCTCTCTCTCTCTCTCTCTCTCTCTTCTCTCTCTCCTACTCTCTCCCTCTCTCTCCCCTCTCTCCCTCCCTCTCCCTCTCTCCTCACTCCCTCTCCCTCCTCTCTCTCCTCCTCTCTCTCTCTCTCTCTCTCTCCTCTCTCTTCTCTCTCTCTCTCTCTCTCTCTCTCTCTCTCTCTCTCTCTCTCTCTTCTCCTCTCTCTCTCCTCTCCCTCTCTCTCTCCCTCTCTTCTCTCTCTGCATATTCTGAACCATTAAATTTAAATTTTCTTCCTATTAAATAAAGAGGTTTTGTTGAATTCTGGAAGTCTTTCCAGTACATAATGTTACAATAGTGCATTCAAAATATTTAAATTGAGTGTTATGGAGAACGGAACTGGACAACAAGATCACCATGAAACTCCAGAGAGAGGGATTTAGAGTCCCTGCTGCACTTCATTTAGGTTGAAACTTAAATAGTTTTAGCTCAGAACTGGAGTGAATACAAAAGTCCTTGTCAAGTTATATTTTCAAAAGTGAACAGAGAGCTGTGCTAATGAGAAGCAGAGGCTTGCGCAAAAGGTCAAGACTTTTCAGGCACAACATGAAAGTGGCAATAAACTATTCCCATCTGAACTCTCTGTCTCTAAAACTTAAATTTGGCCTGATAACATTCTTAAAACTGTGATCCCGGGCTGGTTTCTAATAGGTTTTATGCATTGTATAAAGCAGAGAGAGAAAAACTAATATTTGACCCTAAATGAAAATGGTTGAGAACATTCCAATCTGCAAAAACCAACATCAAAATAATTCTGATTAATCTTAATAAAGATTTATTAACTCCAATCAAGCAGTTTGACATTATACCTGATTTCATCTTTCATCCCACAATAAAATGCTGTGGATAACATCTGATACATCTGGACTTGCAAAATATCATATCAACCAATTAATCTCGAATAGTATGACAGGAAATCTAGGCATCATTGCTCCATTTTTTGTACCCCAAAGCCACATTATGTTATAGATGCCTTATTTAACAAATTCCTTGTTAACTGTGCAGACTTCAAAATCAGAGAGCTCTTCCAGATGTATATTGATAAGAACGCTGCCAGTCACTGAGTGGATTCCAATCTTATTTCAAAGAATAGTTAATCCCCCCATGGTGCTACAAAGTGCGATGATTGACATGGTGCAAAGAACTACAAGTGCAGTGGACCAGTTATTGCTGACACAAGAGACTGCAGACACTGAAATCTTGAGGAAAACAAGAAACTGCTGGAGGAACTCAGTGGAGCAGGCAGCATTTGTGAGACGACATTTCGGGTTATGATCTGTCTTCTGACTCGAGGAAAGGCCAGAAGAAGGGTCGTGGACATGAAATGTCCATTTCATTGCACTGGCCTGCTAATCCGGGCAAGTGTGAGTTAGTGCACTTTGGAAGGTTGAATGTAAGGGGAGAGGATACAGTTAATGGCAAGACCCTTAACAGCATTGATGTGCAGAGGGATCTTGGAGTCCAAATTCATAACTCACTGAAGGTGGCAGCACAAGCAGACAGGGTGGTAAAGAAGATGTGTGTTATACTTGTCTCCATTGCCAGGAGCAATGAGTATAAGAGTCAGGAAGTCATGGTGTGACTATATCTGTGTGTCCTGTGCTTTTTGTTGTCTACTGCCGGACCCTGACGTGAGAGGACGCTGGCGCTGTTTGTTCGCCGCTTCTCCGTCAGGATAGTTTGTCTGTTTGTTTTTATGTTATGACTGTTTTTGTAAAGCGCTTTGAGCACCTGGTAAAGCGCTATATAAAATAAATGCTTATTATGGTGCAGCTCTATAGGACTTTGGTTAGGCTGCATTTGGAGTATTGGGTGCAGTTCTGGTCGCCCCATTCCAAGAAGGATGTAGACTTTGGAGAGCTTGCAGAGGATGTTTACCAGAATACTGCCTGGATTAGAAGGTTTTAGCTACAAGGGGAGATTGGATAAACATGGATTGTATTCTCTGGAACATCAGTGATGAGGAGGAAACGATAGAAATATATAAAATGATGAGAGGCATAGATAAGGTAGACAGTCAGAACTATTTTCTCATGGTGGAGTGGCCAACACCAGAGAGGGAGAACGTTTAATGGAGTTGTGCAAGGCTAGTTTTTAACACAGAGAGTGGTGGGGCCTGGAATGTATTGCCAGGTGTGGTGCTGGGGACAGATACGATAGTGACATTTTAGAGGCGTTTCGATAAGGCTCATGTACAGACAGATGAACAAGTGTACTGTGGAGAACATACTGACAAGTTGCATCGTAGCTTAGTCAGAAATTTGGATGTTCAAGGAACAAAAAAGGCTGCAGAAAATGCTGGACATTGCCAGGTCCATCACGGGTACTGATCTCCCCACCGTGGAAGGGACCTACAGGACATGCTGCCTCAAGAAGGAAGCTAATATCATCTGGGACCCATACCACCTTGGCCACGCTCTCCACTTGCTGCTATAAGCAAAAAGAAAAAAACTGGACCCTGAGAAAAGTTACCTCCAGGTTCAAGAACAGCTTCTTCCCATCAACCATCACATTTCCTGAACCACTTCGCACAAAATAACCACAACCCTACCTCAATACCAAGCCACTACGGACTTTGAACTGCTATGGTTTCTCCATGTACTTTGGACCATCATGGGCTTAGTTTACTGGGAATTTATATTACATTTACTGTTGTTGTTGCTTCTAAAGTGCCTATAAAGCTACAGCAAGAAAGCATTTCATGGTATCAGTTCATATCCAGTGCATGTATCAAATAAATACTCGAACATTCTTACATAAGTTACACCAGCCAAACTTTTGTTCCAAGAAGTAAAGTTTTCCTGCAAGGTACTACAATTAAATCATTGCTGCATCACTGTTCTAGACCAGTTCTCTGCTGACTCACTGACTGAAATATACTGACGCAAAATCAACAAACCATCGTAGGAACTGCAACAGGAGGAGATATTTTATTCCTGCAGAGTCGAAAGATCTTAGACAGTAATTGCCAGGGAATTGATGAAGTGACAGATTCACCAAAGCAAGCCAGTGACTGTGCTGGCTCTTTCAGTGGGCAGGGTGCTTGTCCCGCACACATAGTTGGTCATTGTGAATCCCTCGTACTGAATGATTAGCTAATAAATGACATGGGGTCCGCTTCCACTGTCTTTGAAGATGCAGCATTCCAGATCCCGAAACTCCCTGAATGAAGAGGGTTCTCCTCTTTTCCCCTCTGGACATTTTCCAACGACTTTTGATCTCTGACCTCTGGTTATTGACCCGCCTGTCGAAACCTCTTACCATCGTGGAAACTTCTTTTAGATCACCCCATAATCATTGCCACTCCAGGAGATATTGCCTGGCGACTTATCGTAAATACTTTCTATTAAATTATGCAGAGTTCTCTGCCAGCTCAATGAGCTCTTACTGTAACACACTCCACTCGCCTACTTCACTTCCCAGAACCAGACCTAACATTGCTTCCTTCCTTGTTGAGTCACTGATAGATTAATTGTAGACTAATAGGTACAGCTTGGTAACCGGTGCTTTGTCCCAGCAAATTCAAATTCAATCATGTCAGGTTATGCCAACAACCATCAGACATCTGTTTGCACAAATCCAATCCTAACCAACCTTAATCTCCCCACATTCTCATCAACTCCCCTCATACTCTGCCACTCATCTACACACTCGGAGCAACTTATAGTAGCCACGTCGAGGGTGGCATGGTGGCGCAGCGGTACAGTTGCTGCCTTACAGTGCTTGCAGTACAGGAGACCCAGGTACGATCCCGACTACGGGTGCCGTCTGTACAGCGTTTGTACGTTCTCCCCGTGACCCCGTGGGTTTTCTCTGAGATTTTTGGTTTCCTCCCACACTCCAAAGACATACAGGTCTGTAGGTTAATTGGCTTGGTGTGGGTGTAAATTGTCCCTAGTGTGTGTAGGATAGTGCTAATGTGTGGGGATCACTGGTCGGCGCAGACTCGGTGGGCCGAAGGGCCTGTTTCTGTGCTGTATCTCTAAACTAAACTAAACTAAAAGTATCATACCAATGTTAGGAAGGAACTGCAGATGCTGGTACGGCACGGTAGCGCAGCGGTAGAGTTGCTGCTTTACAGCGAATGCAGCGTCGGAGACTCAGGTTCGATCCTGACTACGGGTGCTGCACTGTAAGGAGTTTGTACGTCCTCCCAGTGACCTGCGTGGGTTTTCTCCGAGATCTTCGGTTTCTCCCACACTCCAAAGACGTACAGGTATGTAGGTTAATTGACTGGGTAAATGTAAAAAATTGTCCCTATTGGGTGTAGGATAGTGTTAATGTGCGGGGATCACTGGGCGGCGCGGACTTGGTGGGCCGAAAAGGCCTGTTTCCGCGCTGTATATATATGATGATATGATGATATGATATATACTGTATAGCAAAGCTAGCTGTTGTCACAAAGTGCTGGAGTAACTCAGCAGGTCAGGCAGCATCTCTGGAGAAAAAGGATGGGTGACGTTTCGTGTCTGAACAAGGGGCCTGACCTGAAACGTCACTCATCCTTTTTCTCTGGAGATGCTGCCTGATCTGCTGAGTTACTCCAACACTTTGTGTCTATCTTCTGCTGCCAATGGTATTTTATTGTCACCTGTACCAAGGTACATTCCTTTTTTTCATTCAGTTAAATAATAATCTTACTCTACATATGCACAATCAAAGGTTTCAAAGGTCTGTTTATTGTCACGTGTACCATTTAAGGTACAGCGAAACTCGATTTATCATATTGAAGTACAAGAATATAGGAATAGTAGATTACACTATTCACACAGCACACAAGAGTCCAGCATCAATTTGTATGATTCAAGTCCAAAGCTGTTAAAAATGTTGAGTTTTGCCATAAAGGCTCGTTGTCCTGGCAGTGGTACTGGGTTGGAGTGGCAGGGATCGACTTTGTCAGGTGATACTAACTCATATGTCAGAGAGTCATAGTCATACCCAAAAATAAACCCTTCAGCCTAACTCACCTATACCAACCAAGCAGCCTTCCTGAGCTTAGTCCTATTTACATATGTTTCGCCCATATCTCTCCAGACACAGTGAATGGTGAAGCCCTGGGGAGTATGTAGAGCAGGATGTTCTAGGAGTACAAGTAGGGGTGGCACAGTGGTGTTGTGATAGAGCTGCTGCCTTACAGCACTAGAGACCTGGGTTTGATCTTGACTACAGGTGTTGTCTGTACGGAGTTTGTACGTTCTCCCTGTGACCGCCTGAGTTTCTCCGGGTGCTTCGGATTCCTCCGACACTTCAAAGATGTACTGGTTTGTAGGTTAATTGGCTTCAAATGATTCAAATGCTGGCAAAAGGGGCTAGCTTAGCTGGGGCATCTTGGTCGGCATGAACGAGTTCGGCCGAAGGACCCGTTTCTGTGCTGTTTTACTCTCTGATTCAACTTTTCCAACCCATGGAACTCTCCAAAAGTATTTTAAATTGTAATTGGGTATTTTCAGTGAATCTCTTTATTCTTCCTTGGTACATGCAAAAAAATGGTTGTAATTGTACTGTCTCCATACCTCCTCTGGCAGCTCGTATGTAGGAACACCTAGAGCACCTGGAATAAATCCATAGGTTGACAGAAGGAATGTGTAAATTCCACACTGACATCATTTAACAGCACGATTGTATTTTTGTTGCATGGCTATGAAATTTATAGCAAATGAAAAATAAGTTTTACTTCAGATGGCTTTCTTTTCTCCCACTCATGTTTTCAGAGTTTATAATTCCCCATGATCATGCATTGCACGGTTGAGTATTAATGTTTCTCACACTGTTTGGAAGCCATACAAAAGGACTCCCAGAAATGGAATATGCTTCCAATTTTTTTTCAGTCATTGGTACATCAGTTCATCAATGCTTGTGGTGAATGGGATTAACATAGCAGGGTGCACAGATTAAATAGCTTTAATTCATTATTTTGGACCATTTCTTTATTATGGTGTTTTACAAACTGCAAACCACTTTTAGCAAACCATTTCTTTGCATGAACCAAGGAAGAACGAAGAGATTCACTGAAAATACCCAATTATCTGCCTAATGGTGCATATTATTGTTAAATAAATGGCACTAATCAAAATAATTTGTCCACTCCTGATCTGTGAACATCAGGAGAGAACATTGCAATTTGACGTTGATGAATTAGTATTAATATGCAATATGACAATGGATCCAAAATAAATGTGGGTTTCAGTATAGTTCTACTTCTTCTTAAACCTTTTGCTCCTCTAGGGAGCATAAGCCATTGACAAATGTCCTCCACCTCACTCGGTTGTTGGCGGTTCTTTTGAGATCTCCCCAGTTGAGCCCACTCCCAGACATTTCTGCCTGGACACCTCTTCTCCAGCTGTTCCTGGGGCGACCTCTTTTCCTTTTTCCTTGGGGGTTCCATTTCAGGGCTTGCCGGGTGATGTTTGTGGCAGGTTTTCTGAGGGTGTGTCCAATCCAACTCCATTTTCTCTTTCGAAATTGTAAGTCAATGGGATCCTGGCTTGTTCTTTTCCACAGGTTCACATTGCTTGCTTTGTCTCTCCACCAGATGCTTAGTATTCCCCTGAGACAAGTGTTAATGAATGTTTGCTTGTTTTCAGTATAGTTGGCACTAAACAAACATCCCAGTGCAACAGTCATTGGGATGCAGCCACCGGAAAATTACTATTAAAATTACTACTACTCTCTGATTTGCACTGAGTTGATTTTTCCTTCCTACATTTCCTCTTATTATTATGGCTGCTGGTTATTAAACACTTTACTGGTGCCAATTCAGCAAACAGCGCAATTACTTCAGGCACTTAAAGGGCTTCTCCAATATACCAAAGATGTGTATGATCAGCACCTTTATACTGCCTTTGGCCTTTCTGGTACTCCTCCTTACCTATGGTTTAGGTTTATTATTGCCACGTGTACCAAGATACAATGAAAAGCATTGTTTTGCATGATATCCGATCAGATAATACTATACCTAAATACAATCACGTCAAGCTCAGGTACAATAGGTGGTGCAAACAAAAAGATGCAGAGTGCATAATATAGTTCTCAGCAATGTAGTGCATCAGTTCCAGAGACAAAGTTAATGACCACAATTGGTGTAGAGGTGAATGGGACAGTACCCTAGCTCAGGTATGTAGGTTAATTGGCTGGGTAAATGTAAAAAAAAATTTAAAAAATTGTCCCTAGTGGGTGTAGGATAGTGTTAATGTGCGGGGATCACTGGGCGGCACGGACTTGGAGGGCCGAAAAGGCCTGTTTCCGGCTGTATATGATATGATATATATATGATTATGGGTGTCTGCAGAGCATTATTGTCCTCACAATCCTTCAGTTCTTATCTCCAGCAGCTCATCTTAAGGAAGCGGCAAAGCAGAGTGTGATTAAAAAAGCAACAAAGCATGAGCAATAATATTCTATTCAAGTTTTAAAACTCAGAACAATACCAGTTTATACCATTCTCTGAAATGGGAAACTGTGGACAGGCTCAGCACATGAGACAGCATCTGTAAAGAGAGAAACAAAGTTATTATTTTTGTCAATGACTTTCATCTGAATTTTTTTCTCGTTTTCCCTCAATTTGCGTACCACTTGAATGGGCACTAGCAGCCAAAAACAAGTTTCATTTCACCATGTTATGTGCAATATATAAAGTTTTTAAAGGATTGGACAGGCGAGATGCAGGAAAAATGTTCCCGATGTTGGGGGAGTCCGGAACTAGGGTTCACAGTTTAAGAATAAGGTGCGGACCATTTAGGACTGAGATGAGGAAAAACGTTTTCACCCAGAGAGTTGTGAATCTGTGGAATTCTCTACCACGGAAGGCAGTGGAGGCCAATTCACTGGATGTCTTCAAGAGAAAGTTAGATATAGCTCTTAGGGCTAACGGAATCAAGGTATATGAGGAGAAAGCAGGAACGGGGTACTGATTTTGAATGATTAGCCATGATAATTTTGAATGGTGGTGCTGGCTCGAAGAGCCAAAATGGCCAACTCCTGCGCCTATTTTCTATTTTCTATGTAATCAATTGGGAGAAGAAAAAAAACACTTTATCGCACAAATCACATAAGCTATAGGGGCTAAAAACAAGCATATTTGCCTGGGGAAGATGACAAAACAAACTAACAAGTAACAAGCCTGTCAGAAGGTGCACCTTATTATGAGGGTCTATTTTTACCACTCAAGACTGTCATGACTCTTTAGCTTGATTCATGCATGAGAAAATAACTGTCTTATTAAACCTGTCTGGTCAGTGTTGCAGAAAGGCTCCGTTGAAGTGATTGATGAGGTGGTTTGCTGACATTTAGCAATTGCCTGATTGCATTTGGCTCCGGATGTGGACAACACATACTTTCCTCCTGAATGCAGATAGGTCAATACTTTTAATTTTCTTTTTGCTTTTGTGAATGAAAGTTTGCATCGATATGTGTAGATGAATGATCACGCTCTTCAGGGCTCTCTGCACCTGATGTATCTAACCCAATATGACAGACAGAGCTGGCAATCTAATGCTTCACAATACACTGTAAATGGGATTGAAGACTTGTGATAGAATCAGTGTTTTAATTGATAGCTGAGCCATTTCTTCCCTTTGTACGTCAGTGCTGGTAATTAAAATAAAGGGCAAGAGATTTACCCCATTTTAATTTGTCATTGTCATTAAATAATTGGATGATCAAAGGAGAGTTTAAAGTGAGTTGTCACCTTCGATTCTGTATAGCATCTTCATTTTATAATCAATAATAAAATCTTTGTAAACGTTCCCAAACTATTTTAAGGGGACATGTGCTGCATTTATAAGCATTTGATATGTTTTCTTCTTTAGCATTGCCCATAATACTGTAGCTCTTCTTGGTCAACCTGTTTCCTTCTGCACTCAGTGTCACTGGCTACCTTCCTTCTCCATTCTCCATCCTCATGCAGGGTCTCGACCCGAAGCATCACCTATTCCTTTGCATCCACTGGTGTCCTTGACCCACTGTGTTCCTTCCTTATGGCAATATCTGCTGTCTCTTAAGTGTCTTGATGTTCTTGTTAACCTATTTTAAAAATGTGCCTCACTATGGCAGTGGAGCAGGCTGAGGACAGACAGTTCAGTATGGGAATGGGGAACAGAGTTGCAATGACATACAACCAGAAGCTTGTTTAACCCTATCGTAGATATCACCATTTCCCCACCTTCTTTACAACTTAACAAGCTTCCTTTGTATCCTTCTAAGTCCTGAGGTAAGATCTTTGATCTGAAATATTAAGTCCGGTTTTTTTCAAAGGTGTGGCTTGACGTGCTGACTATTTCCAGTTGTACCTTCATTTTATTCTTCCTTGTTTGCTTTTGTGTTAAGTAATGCTGGTTTACACCGACGATAGACACAAAATGCTGGAGCAACTCAGCAGGTCAGGCAACATCTCTGGAGAAAAAGAATAGGTGATGTTTCAGATCGAGACCCTTCTTCAGACACCAAATAATGCAACATTTGGCAATATATAGAAGTAGATCATGTCATAGGCCATATTTGTTTCAGGAAAAATTAAAATAACCTGAAGCAATACTGCAATAATATTTGGATAAGCAAGAATGTGTAAAAAAAGATGCATTTACGAAAGTTTCATCGGAACCCATTGGCATCAAAATCTGCTCCATGCCTGCACACTTTTAGTGCATGCTCATAATGTGATTAATCTCCACAAGAAACTCACCTGAACTTGTTTCAAGCTTGAGGCCCTGTATTTCTCTTAACTTCTTCGTCAATAAATAATCATCAAGGGAAGAGAATACGCCATCAATTCAATCAACCAAATGTTGATGCAATAAACAATCTCCGAACGTAGTCAATGACTTTTAAAATACATCAAGTTGTTTATTTTTGACTATTGGATAGCAAATAGGCAGCAATTATGTGCTATTATACGTACTGTGCATCTTGTCTATAGGGGCGGCACAGTGGCGCAGCAATAGGGTTCTGCCTCACAGCGCCAGAGACCCGGGTTTGATCCTGACTATGGATGCTGTTTGTGCAGAGTTTGTATATTGTGCCGCATGTGTTTTCTCCGGGTGCTCCAATTTCCTCCCACACTCCAAAGACGTACAGGTTTGTGGGTTAATTGACTTCTGTAAATTGCCCCCAGTGCGTGGGATACGAAATTGGGATGATACGAAACGAGTGTGATGTGTATCGGCGCGGAGTCGGTGGGCTGAAGGGCCTGTTTCTACTCTGTGTCTCTAAACTGTATATAAATATACCACCTTATCTCCTTGTTGATTTCTATATTTCATTCAGACTAAAGAGTTTTATATCTGGTTCAGTCATTGGCGTAAGCTGATACTGGATCTCATCAAGCAAAGACGATGGGTAGACATGATCATTTATAGAGCTTTAGCAGCTGTTACCAATGAAAATATTGCAACATTAAAGATTCCTTTTCCATTTCCACCATTTGCATCCTCAACCCACATCCTTGCCATTCAAGGAAATTGGTTTAATATGCTTGTTTCTTTTTGCCTGTCTCTTCTGAAGTTTAATATCATTAAATAAAGAGTTGCAACCTTTTACAAGATAAAGGTCAGCTGAATTTCACAAGGCAATTTGATGGGTTATTGAGGATAATCACAAATATCATTTATTTCCAATGAGTATAAAAAGCCAGATATCCTGATAAATGTTAAAAGGAATAATGCTTTACCTTAGTCGGATGTCAGCGATAAAGTTCAGTTTATGGGGAACAACTGAAAATGCTTTTCATCTTAACTGAAAAGATGGAGTTTGGCTCGATTGTTAGCATTCATGATCACCCCTCCCTCTCCACCCCCCCCCCCCCCCAACCCCCTCCCCTCCGTCACCCTGTTCCCCCGTCCCCACCCCTCTCTCCCACCCCTCTCTCCCACATTTCTTCCATTGAAGTCACAGCATACAAGAGAAGGAAATCTCCTTCCCTGCCCAGGAAAACTCACCATACCCCTGTCCCTGCATCTAATATTTAAGAGGTAACGTTATGGTCCAGCTAAATAAAGTTTTAAAGGAAATACAATTTTATTGCTGCTGAATATTGCAATGGTTTGCTGGGTTTGTCAAAAAGCAGAACGCTGGAAAATCTCAGCAGCCAAGCAGCATCTGTGGAGACAAAAGGTGACAGTCAACATTTCAGGGTGAGATTCTGCATCAGGACCTTTATCACCTTTTTATACCTTTTACATCTTTTTTACACTTTTTACACCTTTTGCCTCCACAGATGCTGTTTGACTCATCATGTTCATCTACCATTCAGTTTTTTTATTTCAGATTCCAGCATCTGCAGTCTTTGTTTGAAAATTAAGAGTGGCCAGATTTATGTGAGTCTTGCAATTACAGATACACCAGATCAGGTGGTTAATCCTGTAACTGCTTGGGCAGCTTACAACACTAATTCTTCTAACTTCAAGTAAGTCCTGTACTCCTTCTACTTCCCCCCCCTCCCCCTCCCCCCTCCATCACCCTTGTCATTCTACTAGTTCCACTGTACGTATCCTTGTACCCCTGTCATTAGCACATCTTCCCTAGTCAACAATGGGTCTGAAGAAAGGTTCCGACTGAAAACGTTACCTTTTCCTCTTCTCCAGAGATATTGCTTGACCCGTTGAGTTACTCCAGCATTTTGTGTCTATCTTCGTTATAAATCAGCATCAGCCGTTCCCTCCTGCACAAACAATGGGCGATTATGGCCTCCACCCTCCCTGAAGTCATCTTGTGGCCGGCCGTGTTTTGTTCAGGCATTCACTATCGTTCAGTCGAAAGAAGGATTCTGACCCGACGTGACCTATTGCTTTTCTGCCTGACCTGCTGAGCACTTTGTGTCTATCTTTGGTCAAACTTCTTCTCTGGAGGGGATCAATGTCTTTATACAGGTCTATTTAGTTTGTTATCAATAATAAGATTTTTAATCCAAAATTATTTGTTCTTCATAAACCCAGTTCAAATTTTCAGTCTAGATGTGGTTTGAACTCAGGACTTCCAATCAAAATTGTAATAGTTCTCCCATCTTGCAATTGAACAATACTGCTGCATGATATGTAGGATCGCTACAGATTCCCACCCTGGGCTCACAACTTAATGTACTATTTTAGATTCCTGCCTTCCAAGATAATTACTTCACTGTATAAAGGAACTGCAGATGCTGGTTTACATCAAAGACAGGCATAAAATGCTGGGGTAACTCAGTGGGTCGGGCAGCATCTCTGCAGAAAAGTAATAGGTGATATTTTGGGTTGAGACCCTTCTTCAGACTTCAGGGAAATGTTATGACCTGTCTGAAGAAGAGTCTGGACCCGAAACGCCACCTATTTTTTTCTCCAGTGATGCTGCTTGACCCGCTGAGTTACTCCAGCATTCTGTGTCTAACTTCACTGGTACTACTGGATTTCACCTCAATTCATAAATTGATAAATTGGTCCTGTTAACTCTGGAGGGACAAGTACGGCCCTTTATGAATAATTCAAGGTCTGTTTCACCCATGCGCACAAAGCCAGTTTTCACTCTGGCTTACACTCCAGGAGGGTTGCAGCAATAACCCTTGTATTACCGACTGATAGATGCTGAAAGCAAAAAGAAAGTTAAAAAGTCCACATCAGCTCCAAAAGAAAAACATTCAATTCACTTAAACAAATACAGCTGACGGAAACAAAAAAGATAAAATAAAATAAAGATTGTTATAAGAACATTAGAAATAGAAGGGGGAGTGGACTTTCATTTCCACCTCAATCAAAAGGATCGCTGATGGGAAACAGCTTCCATCATAACTGATTGTATTATTGTTAACAAAATAAGTTGCTTTCCCAATTTCATAATCGACATCAAGCTTCAATGCCAACCTTTTTATGACCTGTTGGCACATGCGAATGAATCCACTCAGGGGTAATTATATATTTGAAAAAATGAGGGTAAGAACAAATGTGAAAAATAGATGTGACTATTAAAGGGGTCAATTTATGGAATAGTTGGAACAATGAATGAAAAGAGTGTAGTAATATGTGTAAATTCAAGAAAATGTTCAAAAATGTTATATTTGAAAGATACAAAATATGTGATCAGCACTGAGAAATGACAGACATGACAGAAATGATGGTTCTTGACTATATTTGTGTTTCTTTTTAAGTTTTGTTTATCTGCTTCTGACATATGATGTTGTGGGTTTTTTTAAATTATATTTTGTTAAGTATTAAGGGTAGGCACAATAAGCTTTGGCTACTGCCCACACCTTTTCTTCAGTCAGAAAATATCATGTGTGATTATATTGTTTTATTCTTGATACAATGATTTCGCACTATTTAACTTTCACAACTGTACGGTCAATCTGTTCTATTGTAGTGACCGGAAAATAAATAAATAAAATAAAAAATAAAATAAAAAATAAATAAATTATATTAGATTAGCATATGAAAATAAAACGTTCAATTGTGACATATTGATAATACACTCAGTTAATTGACCATGACCATTTAACTATGCAATTATCCCGCCCCCCCTGACATCAGTCTGAAGAAGGGTCTCGACCCGAAACATCACCCATTCCTTCTCTCCTGAGATGCTGCCTGACCTGCTGAGTTACTCCAGCATTTGGTGAATAAATACCTTCGATTTGTACCAGCATCTGCAGTTATTTTCTTATACTAACTATGCAATTATATCATCTTATTGCGTCATTTTAAAGGTCCATCATCTCTCCCATATCTGGTTCCGCTTATGACTTTCAAGCTTCTGTCTCTTCCCTCTCCCCTCTCTATACTTTCATCCCCCACCTGTCCCAGTTCCACCCCTCACCTACAAGCCTCGTTTCACTCCTCCCTCTCATCTCTCAATACTGGCTATGTTCTCAGTTGTAAATTGTGGAAATGAATAGCTTCACTTTTTGTAAGTTTTCATGTTGAGAAGAATTAGGCATGGGACAAATAATATTAAGATAAAAACTGAAATATCATGATAAAAGCAAATGTAAATTAAAAGTGACTTCATTTATTTTAGACTTTGGACTTCAGAGATACAGCGCAGAAACAGGCCCTTCAGCACACCCCGTACACTATCACTATCTTGCACACAAGGGACAATTTACAATTTTTTTTTTAACCAAAGCCAATCAACCTGTAAACCTCTACATCTTTAGAGTACGTCTTTAAAAAAATATTTACCTGGGCTCTGCACGGAGAATATATTTTTTAGAGCTAGAATTGTTGAGATGTCAATTCAAATGTTCTCAGTCGTAACACTGGGCATTGACAGTCTCATTACTTTGGCATCACAAATTCCAGGCTCTCATTTATTAATGCTGTTGAAGAAGGATCGACCACAGAGCAAATGATCTCAGGTGAATAGTTGTGGCTGTGCATCTTCCCCACTTCACAAATTTGATTCCATTGAAGTCAATGGAAATGAATTTCAACATGCAACCATTATGACACAGGTTATTTTGTGCCCCCCCCCACTGAACATAGAACAAGAAAATTACAGCACAGGAACAGGTCATGTGGCTCACAGTGTCTGTGCCGAATATGATGTCAAGATAAACTAATCTGCTCTGCCTGCACGCGATCCATATCTTTTCCTTCCCTGCACATCCACGTGCTTATCCAGAAGCCTCTTAAATGCCATTAATGTATCGGCCTCTACTACCCTCTGTGTAAAAAAACTTGTCCTGCAATCTTCTTTAACTTTGTCTGCACACCTTAAAGCACTGGTGATAAATATGCCACAAACTGCCTCGAAGTTTACCGAATGCTGAAGAAGCCAATATGTTCATTCTTTGTTTCGATAGATTCATTTTCATTTGCATCTATAAGTACTGAGGAAACCTTGGGGCATAGATTAACAACATAACAGCGATTTATTTTTTCAATGTTTTCTTTACTCGTTAACCCACATGTATTCTTTCCTTAAACTTGGTTGTTGAAAATGTTGCATGTTGCCATCAAAATCATACTTCATCCTGTCGAACGACACCTGCCTTTGGACCTTACAGCTCTTTGTACACTCACAATGGAGAGATAGAATTTATTTAAGTCATGATCATAACATTTCTGTTTATATTGCCCTGTTATATTACATGATTAAAAACCAAAGAATATTAATGATGTTGACTTTTTCATATAAATTATTTTAAATTAGGCAGATAAAACAGAGAAAAGTTGAATGTATGTGCTGATGTTTCCTATTGAGCTAGAGTTGGCTGCAGGACACAATGGGAGATCTGCCAATGCTATGGCACAGAATCAAACTGCAGACAAGATAGCTGAACTATTAAAATGTAATAAAATTTATTGTACAATAAACTGTTTCCAGCTGAACAAGGCAAAGAACAAACAATAGGCATCTCCTATCTCTCCAGGTTTGAATCGCTGTTTGAAGGAATCCAACCATAATAAATGTTTAGGAAAGAACTGCAGATGCTGGTTTAAACCGGAGATAGACACAAAATGCTGGCAACATCTCTGGAGAGAAGGAATGGGTGATGTTTTGGGTCGAGACTGTCTGAAGAAGGCTCTCGACCCGAAACGTCACCCATTCCTTCTCTCCGGAGATGCTGTCTGTCCCGCTGAGTTACTCCAGCATTTTGTGTCCAACTATACTAAACACTGGCCGAGTGCTTCGTCTTGTTTTTATTTCAGATTTCCAGCATCTGCGTTGTTTTCTCTTATTTACATCATAAGCTCCCTTGATTCCCTATCAATGCTTCTCCGGGGAAATAATGTAGAAAGGGGAGTTGCTGCCAGGTCTCGTGTTGTGCAGAGAGTCGTTAACATTTGAAAAATGGCAACATAATTAAACAAGAGTTTCTGTTCTATGAATATCACATCAGTTTTGTATACACTACATTATTTCTTGGGGTGAACACACACACACACTTGGCATTATGCAAACCTTGATGACTGAAACTAATTTTGTAACAGAGAAAGCTGGGAAGAATCAAGGAATGGGAGCCAAAGAGAGAACTGAAAGGATGGAAATCAGGAAGAGATATGAATAGCCAAACCAAAAGTATTACCAGGGAGCCAAAACATTAGAGTTAAGAAATAATATTTGAAAAGTGCAACAAAAGTTGTGAAGTTATTTCTTAATTTGTTCTTATGGCAGATTTTGAACCAGCTACAGACATTGCAGCCACGATGTGCTCTTTCCAAAGTTATATTAGTTCTTGGGGTAATGGCAAGTTCTACCCATCCTTTCTCCACTCTGTCAATAATGTGCTGAGGCAATTCAAAGGCTTGAATTGATTACTTTGTACAGACTGCAGAGAAATGTCAATTGGCACGTGATATATG
The DNA here is from genome assembly GCF_053455715.1 of Rhinoraja longicauda. Taxonomy (NCBI): domain Eukaryota; kingdom Metazoa; phylum Chordata; class Chondrichthyes; order Rajiformes; family Arhynchobatidae; genus Rhinoraja; species Rhinoraja longicauda. The sequence continues at coordinate 27,215,764 of NC_135957.1, read as the reverse complement.
GAGCTGGTTCAACAAAAGTGAAACTAAGCCATTGCATCTCATCGGGTTACAAGTGAAGCAGGGACACATTCATATTTATTAATAACAGGTCCTGTAACCTGGACACCAGTGAATCACACAGCAACACAGAGCAGGATTTTTAATCTCTTTAATTTTCCCAACAGCTGATTTATTGAATGCCAGTCTGACCATAACCAAATGAACGTCCCAGAAATACCCATGTTTATACTCTATGATACCAATCTGGAATACTTGTTCTTTGTGTATGGAAACTTTGTTTTTAACCATTCATATTTAATAGTGTTTCCATGTATTCTGTTTAATAATGTATATTACACTTATGACTACACAGGAGAAGGCCATTTGGCCCATTGGGTCTGTACTAGTCCCCATGGGAACAATGCAATTAGTCTCACACCGACCCAAGAGACTGCAGAGTTTCCATTAGTCTCATTATTTCTCTCCCTATATCCCTGCAACTTATCTTCTCCCACATACATGCTCATCATACCCCTTTGATTTTTTTGCCTACACCGAATAATAGTTTATAGGAGCTATTTAATCTTTCGCTAGGAAACTGTAACACCCACACAGTAGTGGGAGAGAAAGCGCAAGTAGAATCAAAGCTGATTCCCTGGAGTTGTGAACCAGTAGAACTAATTTTAGTTTAGTTTAGTTTAGAGATACAGCGCAGAAACAGGCCCTGTCGGCCCACCAGGTCTGCGCTGACCAGTGAGCCCTGCACATTAACACTACCCTATACCCACTAGGGACAATTTTTACATTTACCAAGCCAATCAACCTACAAACCTGTATGTCTTTGGAGTGTGGGAGGAAACCGAAGATCTCGGAGAAAACCCACGCAGGTCACAGGGAGAACGTACAAACTCCGTACAGACAGCACCCGTAGTCAGGATCGAACCCGGGTCTCTGGCGCTGTCTTCGCTGTAAGGCAGCAACTCTACCGCTGCGCCATCGTGCCACCCAAATCACGGTATCATTTATGCTTAAACCCGATCTTAAACCTTTGATCAAAAGAACAAATAGTGACTGGGGAGAGTATAAAGACTTGGCAATTCACCCCTCAGCCATGGCATGGGTGAGTTATTTAGCATTGCCAAAACACACCCATGGCCCAACCATCCAGTGTCCTGCCCACAGAGAGTCCAGAGCAGGTGAATTAATCAAGGATAGTCAATGTCTTCTGGAAGAAATGTCTCGGAGACCTTCACTGTGACTCTGTCCTTGATGTGAGCTCCTGGACTCTCTCCCACAGCGGCCCATTCAGGGCCTGTTGTTGCCACACTTGACCCATAAGAAGTTGAGAAGACTAAATCTCAATTAAAAATAACAAGCCTCAGATGCATTCAGTATCGCTGCTAAAGTTTTAACATTTTACAGTGAAGTCCTTCATAATTCCACAATCCCACCTACATTGGGGAAAAAGGAGCCTATATCAGAGGACCTCAGATATTCAATACTTATGACCATCGCCATAAAGAAAACTAGTTTGATTGTGATAAACATGAAAACACCTCCCTATTGTTGAAGATGGACACAAAATTCTGGACTAACTCAATGGATCAGACAGTATCTCTGGAGAAAAGGAATAGGTGACATAAGTTTTATGTAAGGACCTTGAAGCTCTTAACCATTTCCACTTTGGCACCATTGATGCTGATTGAGGCCTGAACTCCACCATGCTTCCTAACGTTAAGAAGTTGCTTCTTCACCTTGCAGACATTGACAGTGCGGTTGTTCGCTATCTGCTTCCTGTACTCCGTCTCGTTATTGGTCGTGATCCGGCCCATCATAGTGGTGTCATCGGCAAACTTGTAGATGGAGCTAGAGCCAACTTTGGCCACACAGTCCTGAGTGTATTGGGAGCATAGTAGGGGGACGAGAACACGTACTTGTGGCAAATTACTGTGGAGGAGGTGTGGGAGGTCTGTGAGGAGGTGTGATCACCTATCCTCACTTATTCTATGGGTCAGAAAGTCGAGGATTCTGTGGCAGAGTAGGGTTCTGATTCCTAGGCCCAATGGGTTTGGAGATGAGTTGGGATGGGATTATGGTGTTGAAGGTGGAACAATAGTAGAAAAAATAGGAGTCTTCTTTTTGTTTGGTTCTGATGTTGACCAGCTGCCCATAAGCTGCTGTTAACTGGCTGGCCTCTAGTTTAGTTTAGAGATACAGTGCAGAAACAGGCCCTATGGCCCACCGACTTTGCGCCGACCAGTGATCCCCGCACACTAACACTATCTTACACGCACTAGGGACAATTTACAATGTTACCGAAGCCAATTAGCCCACAAATTCTGTACGTCTTTGGAATGTGGCACTGTAAGTTAGCAGCTCTACCCCTGCGCCACCGTGCTGCCCCCAAATGATCACCACAATGTGGAATGTAGTCATAACTGCAGCAAGAATACATTCAATTCTCCACATGTTAAAGGGGCCAGATGGCCATTTGGTAAAAGTGGTTCAGTGGCCTCCATACACATGTAAATCTGCCAAGTTTTATATCCCATCATGCTGTGAGGTACTGGAATGATCTTCTAAAGCGAAAGTTGTGAGTTGAAGGAAATTCTGTGGAGCTGTTTGTATAAACACAAACAGGATACAGTTGGCATTAACCATCTGTTTCCTTCTCTGAACCCCTGTGGCGTGACTGCCAATGCAATTTACACAAAGGTTGCACCCTGGGTTCCATCGAGTCTGGTTCTGACCCAGCAGCCTTCTGAAGTGTTAAATGTCAGAATCATCACCAGGTTAAAACTCAGAGTTTTTCCCCATCAAAGTATTGAAACAAAATGAAACAAATTTCCCCAATGACAGTGGGTTCATTAAAACAACCAACTTATTGACTTGAAAGAAATAAACAGAGTGAAGATGACTGCAGAATGACACTCAGTCATTTGTTCCTATTCCTACCTCTAGCTTCTCTCTCCCTTGACTTTCAGTCTGAAGAAGGGTCTCGACCCGAAACGCCACCTTTTGATTTTCTCCAGAAATGCTGCCTGACCCGCTGAATTACTCCAGCATTTTGTCTATCTGTAGTCTCCTTATGTAGTTCATGACATAATATGTAACTTATTGATTGATCTGTGATCTATTGGTGTACGAAAACACATGTAAGGATGACATGATAAACAAGATACTACTGAATAGCCGAGTGAATCTCTTCACCTTTCCAATTTAATGACATCCTTCCTTTAGTTGGGTGATCGGAACTGCAAACAGTACTCCCAGTGTAGTCTCACCAACAACTTGTACTGTTTCTTCACGATGTGCTAACTTACATACTCAATGTCCTTCCCAATGAAGGCAAGCATGCTGAAAGCTTTCTTCACCACCCTGTCCACATATTATCCCAAATCTCTGTTCTGCAACACTCTCCAGGGCTCCATCATTTATTTTTACAATTCCTGCCCTGGCTTGACATTCCAGAGTGAAAAACCTCACAGTTAAATTCCATCTTCCATTTCTTGACCCACCTGATCTAGATCCTGTTCTTCATTTAGAAATCATTCCTCGCTGTCCACTACACCACCAAACTTTGTACCATCTACAAATTTACCAACAATGTTAACTACAAATCATCTGCTCCTCTGATCACATTAAGTATTGGGAGGCCTCTAATAGAGTCCCATCAAAATGATCAATCCCTTAAGCCTCATTTGGACTATACCTCAAGAATTTCTTCTGTAGTTATGTCCTACCTGATTATCAAGACAACTCCACCCTCTCTCTTACCCTCATCTGTATCATGCTGGTAGCATCTACACCGTGGCAAATTGAGTATTCAGGCCTGAGCTTAGGTTGGATGGGAGAAATGGCCAGCATTGGCATGGTGGGCCAAAGTACCCATTTCTGTGCTTTACCACTGCATCACCCTATTACCCAATCTCTCGACTTTCAGAAAACCATTTCCAGCAAATCGTGTCTCATCAGAATGGAACCTCAGTTAAATGATGTAGAAGAAGACATGAGCTTTGTGAATGGTTTAGAGTAATAATCATGAGACCACATGGCATTGGAGCAGAATTAGGCCATTCAACCCATCATGTCTACTCTGCCATTCAATCATGACCAATCTATCTTTCCCTCTCAACCCAATCTCCTGCCTTCTCCCTGTAATCTTTGACACCCTCACTAATCAAGAATGATAGTTTAATTTATCAACACATTGTAATATGCGTAACTAACATTGTTAAAAAATATGGAATAACATGTTAAACAGCTTAATAAACCTGTTTGTAATTATGATTTGCCTTATGACAGGTAATACTCGCCATGTGACAGGACATCGTTTGATCATGTGTATAAAAAGAGATTTTGTTATGGGTTTAACTTCTATGAACTGGAGTTCGAATGTTTCTAGGAACCAATAATGAAGAGAATTGTCTACCTTTACAGTTGCCAAGGCTTGGATGAGCAGAAGCATGTTTTCTCTTAAGGACTGTTTGTTTCTCGGATTGATTGAAGAGGCCGTGCCTGAAACTCTACTTGTGGCTGACTGCTGTCAAGGGCTATTGAAGACTCATGCATTTGCCAGGAAAAGCGAAATGTGACTTGGGACTGCTTGGTTGAATCGTTGCCTAATGCATTGAGTTCAATTATGTCCGTTGTGCAGTCTTTGTAGGTGAGCCCGAGTGTAGTTGGCAAGAACAGCCCTGGAGGCATGCGCTCACCAACACTGGGGGCATAGAATAGATGCAGTGGCATGTACAGATGATGAGGACTTTCTATGTTCTCTGGCTCTGGTGACTCAGTCCTCTTGGCAGCCTTCAAAGTTGATATAGGCACTTTTGACTGAAGCACATCAGCCTGTTCTACCCTGGATACCTAAAGTCATTGAGTCATACAGTCATACAATGTGAAAGAAGGCCCTTTGGCCCATTTTGCCCACACCGACCAACATATCCCACCTACATTAGTTCCACCTGCCTGTGTTTGGCCCATGTCCCTCAAACCTGTTCTATACAAGTACTTGTCTAAATGTTTCTTAAACGTTGCGATAGCACTTGTCCCAATTCCCTCCTCCGGCAGCTCGATCCATACACCCATCACCATTTGTCTGAAAAAGTTACGACTTGGGTTCCTATTAAATCTTTCCCTCCTCACCTTAAACCCATGTCCTCTGGTTCCTGATTCCCCTACTCCGGGCAAGAGACTCTGTGCGTCTAACCAATCTATTCTTCTCATGATTTTGTACACCTCCATAAAATCATCCCTCATCCTCCTGCGTTCCAAGGAATAGAGTCCTAGCCTGCTCCACCTCTCCCTATAATGCAGGCCCTTGAGTCCTGGCAACATCCTTGTAAATCTTCTCTGCACCCTTTCCAGCGAGACTCCAGTTCTCTTGGAGGAATGCCACTGTGTCTGAGGTTTTTTTCAATACAATCTTCATATCTCTGTCTTGGACAACTCCTGTATCGGTTGTCCTGTTACAAGACATATGTGGACCAAAGGGCTTGTTTCCACGCTGTATCTCTAAAGTCTAAAGTCTAAAGTCGTTCACGTGTAATGATCCTGATCTGATAAGGGGACTAGAGGTAAAAGAGCCATTAGGAGGCAGTGATCACAACATGATAAATTTTACTCTGCAAATGGAAAGGCAGAAGGGAAAATCGGAAGTGTCGGTATTACAGTATAGCAAAGGGGATTACAGAGGCATGAGGCAGGAGCTGGCCAAAATTGATTGGAAGGAGGCCCTAGCAGGGAAGACGGTAGAACAGCAATGGCAGGTATTCCTGGGAATAATGCAGAGGTTGCAGGATCAATTTATTCCAAAGAGGTGGAAAGACTCTAAGGGGAGTAAGAGACACCTGTGGCTGACGAGGGAAGTCAGGGACAGCATAAAAATTAAGGAGAGGAAGTATAACATAGCAAAGAAGAGTGGGAAGACAGAGGATTGGGACTCTTTTAAAGAGCAACAAAAGTTAACTAAATAGGCAATACGGGGAGAAAAGATGAGGTACGAGGGTAAACTAGCCAATAATATAAAGGAGGATAGCAAAAGTTTTTTTAGGTACGTGAAGAGGAAAAAAATAGTCAAGGCAAATGTGGGTCCCTTGAAGACAGAAGCAGGGGAATTTATTATGGGGAACAAAGAAATGGCAGACGAGTTAAACCGTTACTTTGGATCTGTCTTCACTGAGGAAGATACACACAATCTCCCAAATGTTCTAGGGGCCGGAGAACCTAGGGTGATGGAGGAACTGAAGGAAATCCACATTAGGCAGGAAATGGTTTTGGGTAGACTGATGGGACTGAAGGCTGATAAATCCCCAGGGCCTGATGGTCTGCATCCCAGAGTACTTAAGGAGGTGGCTCTAGAAATAGTGGAAGCATTGGAGATCATTTTTCAATGTTCTATAGATTCAGGATCAGTTCCTGTGGATTGGAGGATAGCAAATGTTATCCCACTTTTTAAGAAAGGAGGGAGAGAGAAAACGGGTAATTATAGACCAGTTAGTCTGACATCAGTGGTGGGGAAGATGCTGGAGTCAATTATAAAAGACGAAATTGCTGAGCATTTGGATAGCAGTAACGGGATCATTCCGAGTCAGCATGGATTTACGAAGGGGAAATCATGCTTGACAAATCTACTGGAATTTTTTGAGGATGTAACTAGGAAAATTGACAAGGGAGAGTCAGTGGATGTGGTGTACCTCGACTTTCAGAAAGCCTTCGACAAGGTCCCACATAGGAGATTAGTGGGCAAAATTAGGGCACATGGTATTGGGGGTAGGGTACTGACATGGATAGAAAATTGGTTGACAGACAGAAAGCAAAGAGTGGGGATAAATGGGTCCCTTTCGGAATGGCAGGCAGTGACCAGTGGGGTACCGCAAGGTTCGGTGCTGGGACCCCAGCTATTTACGATATACATTAATGACTTAGACGAAGGGATTAAAAGTACCATTGGCAAATTTGCAGATGATACTAAGTTGGGGGGTAGTGTGAATTGTGAGGAAGATGCAATAAGGCTGCAGGGTGACTTGGACAGGTTGTGTGAGTGGGCGGATACATTGCAGATGCAGTTTAATGTAGATAAGTGTGAGGTTATTCACTTTGGAAGCAAGAATAGAAAGGCAGATTATTATCTGAATGGTGTCAAGTTAGGAGGAGGGGGAGTTCAACGAGATCTGGGTGTCCTAGTGCATCAGTCAATGAAAGGAAGCATGCAGGTACAGCAGGCAGTGAAGAAAGCCAATGGAATGTTGGCCTTCGTAACAAGAGGAGTTGAGTATAGGAGCAAAGAGGTCCTTCTACAGTTGTACCGGGCCCTGGTGAGACCGCACCTGGAGTACTGTGTGCAGTTTTGGTCTCCAAATTTGAGGAAGGATATTCTTGCTATGGAGGGCGTGCAGCATAGGTTCACTAGGTTAATTCCCGGAATGGCGGGACTGTCGTATGTTGAAAGGCTGGAGCGATTGGGCTTGTATACACTGGAATTTAGAAGGATGAGGGGGGATCTTATTGAAACATATAAGATAATTAGGGGATTGGACACATTAGAGGCAGATAACATGTTCCCAATGTTGGGGGAGTCCAGAACAAGGGGCCACAGTTTAAGAATAAGGGGTAGGCCATTTAGAACGGAGATGAGGAAGAACTTTTTCAGTCAGAGGGTGGTGAAGGTGTGGAATTCTCTGCCTCAGAAGGCAGTGGAGGCCAGTTCGTTGGATGCTTTCAAGAGAGAACTGGATAGAGCTTTTAAGGATAGCGGAGTTAGGGGGTATGGGGAGAAGGCAGGAACGGGGTACTGATTGAGAGTGATCAGCCATGATCGCATTGAATGGCGGTGCTGGCTCGAAGGGCTGAATGGCCTACTCCTGCACCTATTGTCTATTGTCTATTGTCTATTGTCTATTGTGGCACAGCCATACAGTATGCAATGTGAATATGACTGCATTGTACACCTTGATCTTCATCTTGAAGACTATCCTGGCCTGATGCCTTGTCAGAGCTGGTCTGACTAATTGCTTTCTTGACCTCGTGCAGATTTGGGAATAGGTCAAGGTCATCCAGAGTTGACATCTGTGGCATGTCCAGCTTTGCAGAGTGAATAGTCAAGGGCCCATTTATGACGTACAAGTGTTTTATTTGTCATATGTCTCGAAATGGAAGAATTAAATTCTGACTGGCAGCATGCACACATAATAGTCTGTAAAATCCATAATAAACAACAACAACAAAATTTGGAATATAGAAAAACAGACCTTTCCTCGTCCCTTCCCTGAGCTAGGATTCCCCAAACAGTGATGATCCCATCGGATGCCTGGTATGCTGCCAAATCTCTTGCTGCCCTGAATTCAAAGAAAGTACAACCACTGGTCCTTGGGCCACCTGGATGCAGGTTCACAGCCATTACTGCCAGTCGTTACCTCTACCCACACAAAACACTACCGGAGGAACACCACGGCTCATGCAAGATCAGTGGAGGTAACGGACAGGTGACATTACAGGTCGGGACCCTTCCCCATTTTGCTCGAGAGTCCAGCATCTGCACACTCGTGTCTCCTGTAACATCAACCTGTCACTTTGCCCTTTTCCCATTGTTTGAGTGGTATAAACTGTGTTCCTTTCATGAACTATGTAATGGAATAGCTTTCTTGTGCACCTTGATTTGATCAGAACCATATTGTAATAAAATACTGTTTTGCAACAACGAGTTACACCATTTGACAGTCTAAAGGTTGCTTAAATGTTCTTAGGTATGGCAGCACCTACAAATGGTTTAGTTTAGTATATTGTCACTTGTACCAATGTACAGTGAAAAGCTTTTTTGTTGTGTGCTATCCAGTCAACAGAAAGACTGTACATGATTATAATCAAGCCGTCTAGGGTGTACAGGTACAGGGTTAAGGGAATAATGTTCAGTGCAAGATGAAGTCCAGTAAAGTCTGATTAAAGATAATCCGAGAGTCTCGAATGAGGTAGATGGTAGGTCAAGACTGTTCTCTGTTGGTAGGATGATTCAGCTACCTGATAACAGCTGGGAAGAAAGTATCTGAATTTTCACACTTCCATACCTCTTGCCTGATGGGAGTGGGGAGAAGAATGAGTGTCTGGGGTAAGAATCATCCTTGATTATGCTGGTGGCCTTGCTGTGGCAGGGTGAAGGGTAGATGGGGTCAATGGAAGGGAGGTTGATTTGGTCTGGGCTGCATCCACAATTCACTGCAATTCCTTGTGGTAGTGAAATAATAGTGTTGCAAATAAGAATTGACGTCATTAGAATCTTTCCTTCAGTGTCATTGACAATTGTAAATAAATGAGTGATGTGTACTTGACAAAATACTCACAGGATAATTCACAGCAGTTGCACAAGTGAATTGCATTTTCCTTACTGTCTGGTCAATGCACTTTTGGCTATTGTATTGCCAGAGAATTACCTTCTCAATTCATGATCAAGAATTATGAATAACGTTGGCTTGTGGAGGTTTTTTGACATCTTAAATTCTAAAATTTCAAGATTTCAAGAATTCAAGATCAATTTATTGTCACATGTACCATTTAAAGTACCGTGAAATTTGAGTTACCATACAGCCATACTAAGTGAAAAGCAATAAGACACACAGCCACATAAAGTAAAATTTAACATAAACATCCACCACAGCAGATTCCACATTCCTCACTGTGATGGAAAGTAATAAAGTTCAATCAGCTTCCTCTTTGTTCACCCGCGGTCGGGGCTGTTGAACCATCCGCAGTCGCCGCAGCCGACGGTCCGGTGTCCGAAGCCCTCACGTCGGGATGATTGAAACTCCCCGCGTTGGGACGGTTGAACCACACTACGCGGTATGGAACTCCCAAGTCGGCCTCTTATAGACAATAGACAATAGGTGCAGGAGGAGGCCATTCGGCCCTTCGAGCCAGCACCGCCATGCAATGTGATCATGGCTGATCATTCTCAATCAGTACCCCGTTCCTGCCTTCTCCCCATACCCCCTGACTCCGCTATCCTTAAGAGCTCTATCTAGCTCTCTCTTGAATGCATTCAGAGAATTGGCCTCCACTGCCTTCTCAGGCAGAGAATTCCACAGATTCACAACTCTCTGACTGAAAAAGTTTTTCCTCATCTCAGTTCTAAATGGCCCACCCCTTATTCTTAAACAGTGGCCCCTTGTTCTGGACTCCCCCAACATTGGGAACATGTTTTCTGCCTCTAACGTGTCCAACCCCTTAATAATCTTATACGTTTCATCCTTCTACATTCCAGTGTATACAAGCCTAGTCGATCCAGTCTTTCAACATATGATAGTTCCGCCATTCCGGGAATCAACCTAGTAAACCTACGCTGCACGCCCTCAATAGCAAGAATATCCTTCCTCAAATTTGGAGACCAAAACTGCACACAGTACTCCAGGTGCGGTCTCACTAGGGCCCTGTACAACTGCAGAAGGACCTCTTTGCTCCTATACTCAACTCCTCTTGTTATGAAGGCCAACATTCCATTGGCTTTCTTCACTGCCTGCTGTACCTTCTTACCAGAGACTGTGGGCTTCATGATGTTAAAGTCCACAGGCTTCATGGTTGCTCTCCACAGTTGATCCTCGGCAAAGGATCACAGCTCCGTGATGTTAAAGTCCGCGCCATGCATCTTGAAGCACCGGGCCGGTCTCCAGGAAAGGCCACCAACTCCTCAATGTTAGGTACGATACGGAGAAAAATTGCATCTCTGTCGAGGTAAGAGATTGAAAAAACGTTCCCCCCAATTCCCCTCCCCCCCCCCCCCCCCCCCCACCCTCCACATAAAACAAACCAAGGAACACTAAAACATACTTTTAACACATACTTAAAATAATAAAAAGAGTAGAAATGACAAACAGACTGTTGGCAAAGCAGCCAATGTGGTGGCGCCACCCGATGGAATTTGCATTAATGGCCAAAAAGAAATTTCACAGCAGTCTGAGGAAACAACAAAAGTTATGAAAATTATACATCTGAAAACATCTGTCACTCAGAATTGGAAAGATATGATTTGAGCATTTCTTGGTGATTTTGTCTACTGCACATAATTTCATATCAATTAGCAACCGTATTATAAAAATATCAGCTTTGGTATGTTTCTCCTTCGATACTAAAGATTTGACCCTTTCAGAAGGGGAGGAAATTATTTTGGCATGATGAAAATTTTTCATTAGCAATCTCATGATCAAGCTAGCAACTGGGGTGTACTTGGAACTGTTGCGTATGTTTCAGTTGCACATTTGAAAATTGCTGAAAGTAATCATCATTTTATTGCACATAGAAAAATATCATACAATGGTTGTCGAGCGCCCTGAGGAAGGAAATGGAATTAAACTGTACTTTATAATCAATCTTTCCTTGCATTGCTGTAAAACATATTGCAAGTATATCCTGTTGAGAGGGATAATTATGTCATAATTCTTCAGAAAAATGATATATTGACTTTAATAATTCTCGTTTAAACTCGCTTGTTGCACTGTTCGCAGCTCCATTCACGATATATCTTTGCTCAAAACTTTCAGGTCCTTTTATTCATTGGGACATTGCTTTGGGCACAAACCTCTATCATATCCTTGGTATTCATTGAACTAATGGGATATGATTCCCTGTATATTTTGTTGCAGGATAAACATGGTCTTTAACTGTGAAACAAATCCTACATAATCACAGAGTCACAGTACAATGTATAAAAGAAACTGGTCCTTCAGTCCACCTTGTCTATGCTGATCATCATGAAGGAAAGCTATTGGAGAGGAATCTTTGGAATAGGATTTACTCACATTTGGAAGTGAATGGTTTTACTTGTCATTACTTGCCAGCATGATTTTGCCCGTGACAGGTCATGTGTCACTAACTTGTCTGAGTTTTTTTGAGGAAGTGACACGAGTGATCAATGATACATGATCATAACAATCCTCAAACACTGCGCTTGGAATTCAACTTTCACAACTTTTTCACTTATCTAATTTTTTTTAAACTTTGCTCAAGAGCTAAATCATCAAGCTGAAAACCTTTTGCAAATTGCCATTGGTACTGGAATTGAAGGCATGACAGATACAAGCTTAAATCTTTTGCCTGCTTCCACTTTGTAGTTTTTGTTTGAAAACCCTCAGTCTTTGATCAATTGTTTTAATCTTTTGAAATGTCTTCTCCAATTTTTCTCCTAGAAAGAAGAAATTATAAAGTTTGTCGAAACCTAACAAATGTATTTTCACCACACAACTTTAAAACTATTTCACTGCATGGTAGTGATGGGCCTTGAGGTTTCAAGAGTAGGCAGTGCACCTTAAAGCCCCTGTCCCACTTAGGCGATTTTTAAGGCGACTACAGGCGACTAGGCTGTCGCCACATGGTCACTGGGGTGTTGCCTGTATGGTCGTGAGTCGTCTCCAAAGAGTCGTAGCGTTTTTCTGGTCGCCGCTGGATTTTGAAATGTTTTAAAAATTTCGGCGACTGTTGGTTTGATGCCAATAATCGTAGCTTGATGTCTCCTGACGTAGGTGCTGTCGTAGGTTGTCACCAGGTTGTTGCCAGGTGACGTAGGTTGCCGCCGGTGCTGACTTTGGTGAATTCCATTGGCGACTACCTACGTCAACCGGCGACAGGTACCGGCGTCAAAACTGGTGGGATGCTCCTTATCAATTTAAATTTAAGAAGGCTTCTTTCAGTTTAACACTTTAAGCTTTTACTTATCTCATGTCAGCATAGTTTCCCATGGTTGGAGAAACTAATTAGACAAGAAGAGATAAATCCCATTATATGGACCTTGTATCGATGCTCCTCCAGAGCTAAGAAGTTACACAGTAACATTTTTTCAATTATGAAATGTAACTGTGGAAATAATCACATTTCCAAAAATAAAACCATTGCTGTAGAAACACAAATACTACTATTACCCATTATGCAGATTTGTTTCCGGGTGGCATCATGAAGGAAGACGTTATTAACTTTACAGTGAATTTGTGTCACATCACCTGGACTTTAAAATCCATCAGCTGTCGAAGTATAAGCAATTTCCAAGTTTCTACTGAAACCATTGAAGAACCTCTCATGGCAGTGGTCACACTGCATCTGACCCAGCCAGGTTATATATTACTGTAGATAGATACAAAAAGCTGAAGTAACTCAGCGGGACAGGCTGCATCTCTGGAGAGAAGGAATGGGTGACGTTTCGAGTTGAGACCCTTCTTCAGACTGGTTATGGATAAGGGAAACGAGAGATACAGACAATGATGTAGAGAGATAAAGAACGATAAACAAATGATATGCAAAAAAGTAACGATGATAAAGGAAACAGGCCACTGTTAGCTGTTTGTTGGGTGAAAATGAGAAGCTAGTGCAACTTGGGGGGGGAAGGGATAGAGAGTGAGGGAATGCCAGGGCTACCTGAAGTGAGAGAAATCAATATTCATAGCACAGGGCTGTAAGCTCCGTGCTGCATTGCTTTCATGTAAATGGAATGAGTGTTGATGATTCAGAAGATGGGGTCTTTACTGGAATCATGGTATGTTTGGTCCACCTATTTATGTCGACTGCGCAATGGGCAGGAGGAGAAGAGCGAGGCATGGCATGGAAATATTCATACGTGACAGGTAGACAACAACATTGGACGGCAGCAGATTGCTTTGTCGTCTGGTTGGGTGATTGCAGAGTAGGAGAAAGGTACAGGTTAAAAGCAGGCACTAAAGTTGAATGAAGCAGTTATAAAGTCTTTAGGCTTTAGACTTTAGAGATACAGTGTGGAAGCAGGCTCTTCGGCCCACCAAGTCTGCGCCGATCAGTGATCACCCCACACACTAGCACTATCCTACACACTAGGAACAATTTACAATTTTACAAAGCCTATTAACCTACAAACCTGTACATCGTTGGAGTGTGGGGGGGAACCGGAGCATCCAGAAAAAATTCAGTGTCATTGAGTCAAACAGCATAGAAACAGGTCCTTTAGCCCAACATCCATCCTGACCAAGATGCCCCATCGAAGCAGATCCCATTTACCTGCATTCGGCCCATATCCCGCTAAACCTCTCCTACCCATGTATGCATCCAAACGTGTCTTAAATGTTGTTATCATACCTGCCTCAACTACTTCCTCCGGCAGCTCGTTCCATGTACCCGCCACCTTCTGTGTGAAAAAAATTCCCCTCACATTCCTATTAAATCTTTCCCCTCTCACCTTAAACCTATAACCTCTAGTTCTTGATACCCTTAACTGGTATCTAGTTCTTGATACCTTTCACCCTACCCATTCCCTTCATGATTTTATACACTTCTACAAGATCATCCTGCAGCCTCCTGCACTCCAAACAATAAAGTGCTAGCTTGTCCAATCTCTCCCGATAGCTCAGGCACTAGAGTCCTGACAATATCCTCACGAATCTCCTCTGCATTTTTTCCAGCTTAATGTCTGGACTCACTGAATAAGTCAGTTCTGAATGACTTCCCTTTACAATGGCTGTCTATGAGTTCCTTTCCCATCTGATTGGAAACACCCAGAGAGTTGTGAATCTGTTGAATTCTCTGCCACAGAAGACATTGAGGCCAATTCACTGAATGTATTGAAGAGTGAGTCAGATTTAGCTCTTAGGGATAACAGAATCATGGGATATGGGGAGAAAGCAGGAACGGGGGTACTGATTTTGGATGATCAGCCAGATTGGCTGTGCTGGCTCGAAGGGCTGACTCCTGCACCTATTTTCTATGTTTCTATATTACTATGAGACTGTATCCCCAAGCACCAGGTCTATTCTCCCACTTTAGCTTTCTCCTGGCTGTTTTGTGCCAGACTCTCCTGCAGTGAGAGGGGGAATGTGCTGCTGGGTAGTGCAATGGAAGCAGTTAGGCAGGTGGGCAAAGCAGCTTTGTGAAACAGATGAGAAGTATTCAAATATTTAAGAGGTGTATCTCTTTACCTTACTCGAGCACAGTCTGGATTGTTTGGCTTTAAAAATCTGGTTTATCGACCAGGGCGACACTGTGGCGCAGTGGTAGAGTTGCTGCCTTACAGCGCCAGAGACCCGGGTTTGATCCTGACTATGGGTGCTGGCTCTATGGACATTGTATGTTCTCCCCATGACCTGCGTAGGTTTTCTCCAGGAACTCTGGTTTCCTCCCACACCCCACAGACATACAGGTTTGTAGGCTAATCGGCTTGGTAACGTTGTAAATTGTCCCCAGTGTGTGTAGGATCTACTAAATAAAGGAAGCTGCAGCCAATTGGCTCACTCTAACAAATACTAAATACCTGCATCCTATCTTCCACTAAACCTAACCCATCATTAAGCTTGTAGCATCACAAAAATCACCCTTGCATAAGACCGAGATACACTTTCACAGACTACAATTGCAAAGAAATGCACATACCGCATGTCATACGTTTCCTTTCAGCCCCCAACTGACATTGTTTCTTCTCCACCAAATCCACCTACTGCCTTGCTCTACTGCCTCTAACATCTGCTTTATGGCCTGACTTAAACTCTGTCCACAAATTCCTTGCTCTCCTTATAGCGACGGGGTTGATCTCACTATGAAACCTCTACAACCCACCTCAACCGGACGTACTCTTGCTCTCCATCCTCGCTACTCAACTTCTACTGCCAACTCTGGATATCTAAGCCTTTTCCTTTCATAAGCCTCATCCACTGCGTTCTCCCAAGGCACCGTCAGTTCTATAAAATACACTCTCCACTGACTAACTGACCATAACACTATATCAGGCCTCAAACTAGTCGTAATTATTTCCTGTGGAACATCAAGCTTTCCTCCTAAATCCATCCGCATCTCCCAATCATTGGCTCCCCGTAAATGGCCTGACTCACACCTATCTGCAAACTTCCCTCCTCTATCTTTCTCTCCCTCACGGACAAAGTGAATCGCTACACTCCCAGTCCTGATGCCGACTGAATTCACCTGTACTCTCCTCCTCTCAATTGCTGCAGCTATGCACTTCAATACCTAGTTATGCTGCCAGGTATACTGACCCTGAGAAAGACTAGTCCTACAACCTGATAAAATGTGCCTCAACGTTGCCACCTCCAAATACAAGAGACATGCCGGGTCCCCATCTACCCATAGTGTTAGTGTGCGGGGATCGCTGGTCAGCAAGGACTCGGTGGGTTGAAGGACCTGTTTCTGCACTGTATCTCTAAACTAAACTAAACAAAACTAAATCTTTTTTTTTTTGCAATTGAACAAAGTGGTTTGGATCTATCTCCTCACTGGATATTCTTGTCACAGCTTATATTGAGATATTTCATTTGTTTAGTCTTGTGTAGATTGATGGATTCACTGACTGCATTGCTCAGCAGAGGTCATGCACTTGCACATATGGCAAGAGCTACAGTTTCATTGCAAATGACCCAGGACTGCCCTTGTTTAGGGAGCTGGTTGCTCAAGAGTGGCTTCAAGAGAGGATTTGGAAAAGCTTATGTGCCCTCTTTCTATTTCAATTAGAGATCAGCTTATACAGTAGATCAGAGCGACCCCCTCCACGAGAATGATTCAAATTTTAACTTTCATGTCAAGTCTAATTTTTCAAACATTACACTTTGGAACATCAATCTGCACTTAGGTTTACAATGTTTATCTCTGGAGCACTGATCTGATAACACCACATTCCACTGTCAGTTTCACAGACAGTGCAGGTATAAAATCACAGCAGAGGAATGGGTCAATAAATCCATATTAGGTAATGGATTATCCGGACAAAGTACACAAAGTTGGGAGAAAAATTACTCTCACAATCCTTTCTCTTATCAGTGGTGAGATTGATTGGATTCTTAGGTTGGTTTGATATGTGGCTGAGGAGGATAATGTTTCTATAAAAATATCTGTATCACTAGTATGATTAACTTTTCAAGGGATCTGTGTGAAAGAATGTCTTCAGACTTGTTCAGAGATGATGAAAAGTTAAGAAAACATCAATGGTGCCCCGAGTCTGGTCAAATGCTGAAATTCTAAAAAAAAATAATTCTGGGGATTGATGCAATTGAGATTGTTGAACATGAGAACGTAAGATAGAGAAGCAAATGTGGGCTATCGAAACCCATGTATCTGCTCTGCCATTTAATAAAATCTGGCCCGAACCTTTGCCTCTGCAACACATTCCTGTATTAAACCCATAATCATTGATTCCTTCATTATTCAAAGATCCATACCTAACTAAACACTCAGAAAATGAGCCCTCATATCCATCTTTGCTCGAAAATTCCAAAGACTCACAACATTTCCGACTGAAGGAGTTTATTTTCTGTTCAGTCTCGAATGGCCAACACATTCTGAGACAATTATCCTGGGCTTTAGTTACCCCAGCAAAGGACAATATCATCGGAATAGAAAATACATTTTGGCCTTCCATCACAGTGAGGAGGTGACTGGAGGAGACGCAATGTGATGGATGTTTCTTTTGTTTTGTTTTGTGTTGGTTTGTGATTGTGTGTGTTATTGGTTATTTTTATTGCTCTTATTGTTGGACTGTGGGTAACGGAATTTCGTCCAAAAGACTTGTTTTTTTGGATGACAATAAAGGTTATTCTGATTCTGATTCTGATTCTGATAAGAAAATGTTTCTATGAAATGATCTCTTGCTCATCTCAATCTAAGAGAGTATTGCTTCAGTCCCTTTTCAAAGAACAATTCCACCCATTCCAGAAATCACAAAGTGATGGGTAAGTGAATGGGTCAGGCAACATCTCTGGAGGATAAGGATATCATATCATATCATATCATATCATATATATACAGCCGGAAACAGGCCTTTTCGGCCCTCCAAGTCCGTGCCGCCCAGCGATCCCCGCACATTAACACTATCCTACACCCACTAGGGACAATTTTTACATTTACCCAGCCAATTAACCTACATACCTGTACGTCTTTGGAGTGTGGGAGGAAACCGAAGATCTCGGAGAAAACCCACGCAGGTCACGGGGAGAACGTACAAACTCCTTACAGTGCAGCACCCGTAGTCAGGATCGAACCTGAGTCTCCGGCGCTGCATTCGCTGTAAAGCAGCAACTCTACCGCTGCGCTACCGTGCCGCCCTCATAGTTGATGTTTAGGGATGAAACCCTTCTTCAGAACCGAAACATTGCCTTTCCTTCTCCTCCAGAGATGCTGCCTGGCCCACTGAGTTACCCCCATCAGTTTGTGGTCAGCATCTGCAGTTCCTTCTGATTCCATTACAGGAATCAGTCTTTACTTTACTTTAGACTTTAGAGATACAGCGTGGAAACAGACTTCTCGGGCAACCGAGTCCAGGCCAACCAGATCACCTCTGATACTAACACTAGGGACAAGTCGCAATTTGCAGAAGCCAATTAACCTACAAACCTGTACGTCTTTGGAGTGTGGGAGGAAACTGGTACACCCGGAGAAATCCACGCGGTCACAGGGAGAACGTACAAAGTCTGTACAGACAGCGCCCGTTGTCACCATCGAACCCGGGTCTCTGATGCTATAAGGCAGCAACTCTACCACTGTGCCGCCCTGTTGAACCTTTGCAACATTCCTCCAATCATGCACATGATTGCTTCTGTAGGGAGACCTGAACTATACACAATATTCCAGAGTCTGTCTGAGTAGGGTCAGGTAGACTTTCAGCGTCATCTTTATTCTTAGTGTCTTGCAACTACATTTGCTGCTTGTTAACTTTGAGTCCCTTGTGTACAGACCCTGTCTACCAGCATTTTTCAGTCTTCCAGCGTTGAAAAATGTTCTGTTTTTCTTACTGTTTTTCTTATTATTTATTCAAGCAAAGTCAAAAAAGCTTCCCTTTCTGATAATTCCTTAGACAGAAATCAGTTAGAGATTATTAAAAGGCAGTCTAACTGTAGACCATATTAAAAATACTGGCACCAAGGTGTTATAAGATATAAGTTTAAACCAAGGTTCTGACGAGGTGCGGAGTTGAGAAGCCTGAGCAATTTTAGAACTGGGCATTAGTAAGCAATTTATTGGTGAGCAAGAGCCCCTTGACAGCACTGTTGACGACAGCTTCTATGAGCTTACAGATGACTGTGAGCAGACTGGAGGGATCTGTGCACAAATTGACGCGGTCTGCTTTTTGTAGATACAATAACGTTCCCTCCTTGCACAGCCTGTAATCAAGCCACTAGAATCAGTTGGAACTCACATCACTGTTATCCACATATCTCATAATCACTTGGCCTTGAGTAAATTAGCAACACAATGGATAGGGGGTAAAGAAGGCTTATCACATGTTTGCCTCCATCAGTTGGAACACCGAGTATAAAGGTTGGCAAGGTGAGATTGGTTTATCCTGGCATCATGCTTGGCACCTGATAGAAGTATTTCAAATTATGAGAGCCATAAATAGGATAGCTAGTCAGAGTTTTTTCCCAGGAGGGAAATGTCAAATTCTGGAGGGTGTAGCTTTAAAGTAAGAGGGGGTTGTGTGTAGAAGACTGACTGATTGAAAGATAGAGCATAGAAACAGATCCTTCAGCCCACCTTATTTATGCTGGTCATCAATCACCTATTCACAAAAGTTTTATGTTAATCCCACTTTCTCATCCACTCCCTGTACATTAGGGGCATCCAGGGAGAGCTAGCCGACTGCATGGAGAATTGGCTTCAAGAAAGAAAACAAAAGTTGATGGTAGGTTTAAACATTTTAAACTGGCCACCGTTGAGCAGCGGTAGAGTTGCTGCCTTACAGCACTTGCAGCGCCGGAGACCCGGGTTCCATCCCGACTACGGGTGCTGTCTGTACGGAGTTTGTATGTTCTCCCCGTGACCGCCTGGGTTTTCTCTGAGATCTTCGGTTTCCTCCCACACTCCAAAGACATACAGGTATGCACAGGTACGTACAGGTATGCAGGTTAATTGGCTTAGTGTAAGTGTAAATTTTCCATAGTGTGTGTAGGGTAGTGTAAATGTGTGGGGATCACTGGTTGGTGCAGACTCGGTGGGCTGAAGGGCCTGTTTCCGTGTTGTATCTCTAAACTAAACCAAACTAAATGTCAAAGACATTTGGATAGGTACATGGATAGGAAAGGTTTAGAGGGATATGCAGCAAACGTGGGCAGGTAGGGCAAGCTGGGATGAAGGGCCTGTTTCCATGCATGACTCTAGTAACATGGTGTCAGCACAACAACCCTTCCCTCAATGTCAGCAAGATGAAGGAGCTGGTTATCGACTTCAGGAAGCATGGTGGAGTACATGCCCCAATCAACATCAGTGGTGCTGAAGTGGAAATGGTTGAGGAACTTGGTGCTGAAGTGGAAATGGTTGAGGATTTCATGTTCCTTGGCATAAATATTACCACCGATCTGTAGTGGACCAACGACATTGAACCGACAGCCAAGCAGGCTCACTAACACATACTTCCTCAGGAGACTGAGGGAATTCGGCATGTCTCTAATGGCTCTTACTTCTACAGATACAGCATAGAAAGCCTACTGTTGTGTTGCACCACAGCTTGGTTTAAGAACAGCTTTGTCCACGATGGCAAGAAATTGCAGAGAATTGTGATGTGGTTCCATCCATCACAGAGACCAGACTCCCCAGCATTGACTCCATCTACACTTCACATTGTCCTCTCCTGTGGGCAGAAGGTACCAAAGCATGAATTTGTGCACCACCAGACTCGGGAACAGCTTCTACTTCTCTGATATCAGACTTCAGAATGGTCCTTCCACCAGCTAGGGTACAGTCCAATTCTCCTCTACCTCATTGTGGACATTGGACGTTGTCACTGGAACTATTGCATTAGTTTATTCACAAAATGCTGGAGTAACTCAGCAGGTCAGGCAGCATCTCGGGAGAGAAGGAATGGGTGACGTTTCGGGTCGAGACCCTTCTTCAGACTGATGTCAGGGGGGCGGGACAAAGGAAGGATATAGGTAAAGACAGGAAGATAGAGGGAGATCTGGGAAGGAGGAGGGGATGGGAGGGACAGAGGAACTATCTAAAGTCGCTTCAATGTAGTTGGTCCACTACAGATCGGTGGTAATTGCATTAGTTTAATTTAGTTTAATTTAGTTTAAAGTTTAGTTTAAAGATACAGCGTGGGAACAGGCCCTTCAGTCCACCGATTCCGCACCAACCAGCGATCCCCGCACACACTACCCCACACACGCTAGGGACAATTTTTACATTTATACAAAACCAGTGAAGATCTCGGAGAAGACCCACGCAGGTCACAGGGAGAACGTATAAACTCCGTACTGACAGCACCCGCAGTCAGGATTGGACATTATAGTCAGGATCAGCATTACAATGCTGAGAACTATATTCTGCATTCTGTACCTGTTCCTTCACTCTACCGATTGTACTTGAGTTTGCCGTGATTGTATTTATGTATTGTATTAACTGATTTGATTGGATAGCATGTAAGGCAAAGCTTTTTGCTGTACCTCGGTGCATCAAGACAATCATAAGCCTAAATCTAAATATCAGCCCAAATGGAAAGTGAAGCTTTTGCAAATCTGATTCAGAATGGGACCACAATTCTTCTCTGAAGACCTGCTGCCCTTTTCTGCACACTATGTTCTGAGCCAATCTAATGCATTCATTATAGATAAAGGTCTCCTAATGCAAATTCTAATTTAAATGCTGCATTTATCAATTGGACAGCTGTTTGGTGACACTCTAAGTCAGTGATTTTATCATCAAGAAACCAAATTCTAAAAATATTCATTGGTATTTTCTAAGCTGATGTGCACTGTTCGTGGAAATTTGACCCCCACGTGTCTGAGACCATTTACCTGTCCCCAAAAGTAAATTGGCACTGATTGTAAACAAAATCAAAGCCACAAATCTGAAATCCATATTATGCATTTATCAACAATTGAGCAAGTGGCAAGTTATTTCATATTTTCAAGGATATTGTAGAAAATTATAGTATAATCAGTTAATTATTAAACACAAATACAGGCAGAGCAAAAAAAACTGTTAATAGTAGTATACTAAAGTCCCTTATTGCTGTGACTATCTTAGTTTAGTTTAGTTTAGCTTAGAGATACAGTGCGGAAACAAACCCTTTGACCCACTGAGTCCGCACCGACCAGAGATCTCCGCACATTAACACTATCTACACACACTAGGAACAATTTACATTTATACCAAACCAATTAACTTACAAACCTCTACGCCTTTAGAGTGTGGGAGAAAACCGAAGATCTCTGAGAAAACCAACGCAGGTCACAGGGAGAACATACCAACTCCGTACAGAAAAGCACCCATGGACAGGATTGAACCCAGGACCGGGGGCTCTGGCATTGGAAGGCAGCAACTCTACCACTGCGCCACCATGCCATCCTTATTTCCATGCACAATTAATCTCCCTCTGAATACTGCGTAGGAAGGAACTGCAGATGCTGGTTTATACTGAAGAGAGACACAAAATGCTGGAGCAACTCAACGTGTCAGGCAGCATCTCTGGAGAAAAAAGATAGGTGACATTTTGGGTTGTTTATACCCAACATTAAAGATACGTTTCTGAAGAAGTGTCCCGATCCGAAACATCACCTATTCTTTTTCTCCAGAGATGCTGCCTGACCCACTGAGTTAGTCCAGTGTTTTGGGTCCCTCTGAATACTGCCAGCTTTTAATTAAGAGATTGGCAACAAATTAATAGCTTGCTCAGTGGCCAGATAATTAATTCATTTTCTGCATTGATTTAGGCTGAAACTCAGTCGCTGGGAAATCGCCAGCCAGACGTCATTGATCACGCACAATCATGACCATTTTAAAAATAGAATGAAACCCATGTGCTGCAGTGCTTCGGTGGTTTGCAGATTTGAGGAAATCATTTCTAGTTCTGTTGCCCCTTTATGGCCGATGACAAGCCCTTGCAGAAGATTATCATTGCACTGTAGGAAATCTGTTAACAGAGATGTGCATATCTATGATCATACCACAAACGCAACAATTTAGTGGCAATGTTATGTGGCAGTGCCCACGAATAGTGCCAAGACAATTTATTAGCATTAGATGTTTGGAAGTAGAGATTAATGTTTAAATTATAGGATTGAAAAGGGATTAACCAAGAATGATGAAAAAATATTTTGACAAACACTGAAGTTTAAGGGTAGAACTAAATGGTTTGCACAATTTGTGCAATAGCAAATTTAACTCATTAAATAGATATTTTAACACATTGCTTCTCTTTGGGATAATGAAAATCAGTTTTAGTGATTGTGATTGAAGGGATTATATTGTTCAATACAGAGTCTCCTCCTCTTCCTCATAAGATTAATTATTATTTGCATCTTCTCGAGAAGTAATGTAGGTCTCTGATTTAATATCTCATTATAACGATGACACCTCCTCCACCATT
Source organism: Rhinoraja longicauda (assembly GCF_053455715.1). NCBI lineage: Eukaryota > Metazoa > Chordata > Chondrichthyes > Rajiformes > Arhynchobatidae > Rhinoraja > Rhinoraja longicauda. The sequence goes on along the minus strand of NC_135957.1, from coordinate 27,192,480 downwards.
CCTTCAACAATATATTACAAAACCAATCTACGGTTGGTGCACAAGTCACTGCAATGGGCCTGAAACCACAGCCTCTATTTTAGCAATGAAGATTGCAACCAACGGGGCCACAACTAATGCCAAGCATCATTAGTTATATCAGAAGGCAAAGGCTTAGCACAACCATTAACTTGTTTACTTTAGGTATGGTGACACCAGCACTAAATTACCACTAACGGAACAATTTAGTGGCGGCGTTAAGTGGTAGTGCCCATGAATAGTCTCAAGAAAATTTATTAGCGTTAGATGTTTAGAGGCAGCGATTAATATTGACATTATAGGATTGAGAAGGGATTAAGTAAGAATGACACAAAAATATTTTGACGAACACTGACGTTTAAGGGTAGGCCTCAGTGGTTTATTCAATTTGTGCAATAGCTAATTTAACATTAAATAGATCATTTAACACGTTGCTTCTCTTTGATGTCTTTGCTGATGTTTCTCGAATGCTTCTTTTTCCCCAGACAGATTGTAATTGGCATAAGAGTGTCCTTTAGAACTGCTTTTGAATGATTTCCTTTCCACTCCCAAAGTTTGAAATTGCTGGAGGTTTACATTGAATTTCAAAACCCAGATATAAATTGAAAAGAGTGATCCCCAAGGTTCACAATGCCTCCATTCCTCATTCTTAATGCATTCCTTTATAATAATGTTAGTGCTGTTTTTTAAACAAGCTTTTTTCCCAAAGTATATATTCCCAAGATATTCACTAAATTCCCACCATTTGAATCTAATACTGCTGAGTTCACATCAAAGACTTTTCATTCCATGCCTCTTGGTATAGGGCATTCTACAATCCATTTGGAATTGATTATGCTTTTGGCTTTGGCTAGCTGCTTCATCACATTCAAAGTGCAAAGAATTGCTTCTGCAAGCCGGGCAGTGTGAACTATAAGTTAAAATATAATCTCCGATGTGGCAAACCCATGCAGGAGGTAAAATGCCTGAACTGAAAAACAAATACCAAATATTGCAAACAGGTTTGCTGAATGTATTCAACTGACACTCCATGAGGCCATTTCTACAGCTACTGATAACATTGAACGACTACATAAGTTAAAAATTGCTCTCTCAGGATGGTCTGATAACAATTAGTGCATGATAATATCATGGTCTTTAAGTCCAGAGCTTGGAGTCCAAACGTTCTTGTGCAGTACTAAAATAAGTGAAGCATTAGTTAAGATTGTTGTATTAACCATCACCAATCAATGCAGAAGGAAGTTTGGATATTTTCTGGACTCAAATGTAGAACAAATTGAGAAGGCCATGCATAAAAGCTTCCTTTCATGGTTTTGCAGTCAAAAAAGGTCTTACGATTACTTTCATTTAATTGAATGGAATACATATTTATGATGAAAGGTTACATGTGAAAATTTAGTTTAGTTTAGAGATATAGTGTGGAAACAGGTCCTTCGGCCCACCGAGTCCACATCGACCAGCGATTCCTGCACATTAACACTATCCTATACGCACTAGGGACAATTTATATTTCTCCCAAGCCAATTAACCTACAAACCTTTACGTCTTTGGAGTGTGTGAGGAAACCAAAGATCTCGGAGAAAACCCACGTGGTCACGGGGAGAATGTACAAACCCCGTACAGACAAGCACCCGTAGTTGGGATCGAACACGGGTCTCTAGTCCTATAAGCACTGTAAGGCAGCAACTCTACCACTGTGCTACCATGCCTAGAGCAGAGTGATCTAGAAATACAAGTACATTGCTCCCTGAAGGTGGTATTGCAGCTAGTTTGTGTGGTGAAGAAAGTGCTAGTGTAACTCAGTGGTGCAGGCAGCATCTCTGAAGAACATGGATAGGTGACATTTTGGATTCTACCTGAAGAAGGATTCCAACCCAAAATGTCACATATCCATGTTTTCCAGAGATGCTGCCTGACCTGTTGAGTTACTTCAGTACTTTGTGCCCTAGCTGAGGTGGAGTATCCTAGTCGGCATGGGCCGAAGGGTCTGTTTCCATGATGTTTGATTCTAAGACTCTAAATGTCTGCCTAAATGTCATGCTCCACAGATGTAGACCTCTTCAGTATATAAACTTTAAAGACTGATAAATGTTTGCTTTATTGAAACTGCTCCAAGCCCTGTGACACTTGGTGTATAGAGTTTAATTTATTATTGGCACATACCAATAACTAAAATAAAATAACTAACTCTTATATAGAATTATTAGGTATTTATAAAGTGCATAATTACAAAATGCCTCCAGTTCTACCCAAAGGTTCGGCTGTCACTTTTGCTGCTTTAAGTTTTCATTTCTCAGCTTTACATGTCCAGCTATTTGCTCAACCATTTGGAATGGGAGTATTAACATATCATCCAATTTTATTTTATTGACACAAATACTAATGTTATTTTTTTCTGCTCAGTGGTTTGTTTAAAAGGATTTTATGAGCTCAAATGATATCGGGATCGAGCTTTAAAAATGCCTTGTTCCTGCTTTGAGCGTCTTAAAAGCATTTCAAATCGTTCATTAATGGTGGGGGAGTAGGTCGAGCATTCCAAATGAGCTGTAAAGAATATAAGACTGTAATAATAAGTACTGCAGGATATCTGTACATCACCAACATGACCATTGGTGGCCTTTGAAAAACTTATGAGTAAGATAACCAAAGCAAGCAATATTAAAGTGTGGGAAGGAACTGCAGATGCTGGTTTTTACCGTCATGTGACAGAATTCCTTTCCAGATGATAATCTGGTGTTAATTAATTAATGAGCTGCACTGTGTCTCTATTGATAGATGATTCCAGTTCAGTATTCTTGACAAGACAGGATTACCACCCTAAGCATTTATTGCAGAGATTCTTCAAATATCACTGAGCATCTATGTATGTATTAGAATCTGATAATTCAATGTGCCCTCCATCAGGATGCTGTTCTTTGTCACTGAGGGAAACTGGTGTAGTCTTTGCGTCAACGGGAGTACTATTAAGCATTGACATCTTGCAGTGTTAAAAGACATTCATCGAAACATAGAAACATAGAAAATAGGTGCAGGAGGAGGCCATTCGGCCCTTCGAGCCAGCACTGCCATTCATTGTGATCATGGCTGATTGTCCACAATCAATAACCCGTGCCTGCCTTCTCCCCATATCCTTTGATTCCACTAGCCCCTAGAGCTCTCTCTAACTCTCTCTTAAATCCATCCAGTGATTTGGCCTCCACTGCCCTCTGTGACAGACAATTCCACAAATTCACAACTCTCTGGGTGAAAAAGTTCCTTGTCATCTCAGTTTTAAATGTTCAAAAACAGTCAATTTGAGAAAACATATATTAATTAATCACAGGTGCAATATCACAAGTTATGACTCTAACTTCCCTTTATTAGACTCAACTCACACCTGCACTAAAGGAATGTTATCTTGGGCTTAGATAGACACAAAGTACTGGAGTAACTCAGCGGGACAGGCAGCATCTCTGGAGAGAAGAAATGGGTGATGTTTCGGGTCGAGACCCTTCTCTTGGGCTTATTGGGACCATCACATGAATTAGGCAAAGCTTAAAATCCCAGCCCAATATCAAAGAAAATTAGGCTGTAAACGAAGGGGGTATCTGGTGGGGTGGGGGGGGGGGGGGGTGGTGAGGGGGGGGGGGGCTGCTGCACATTGTGGTGGCAGGCAGTAGTTAGGAATGTTCGATGAACTTTCGTAACTTTGTCGGCGCCAATACGTGGCGGCATGTGTACTGCCAAGGCGAGGTCTGCTACATGATCTTACTGGGCTGTATGCACAATAAAGCATTTCAGTACCTGGGTACATGTGAGAATAAAGTATCATTGACTCGTGGTTTTGACCAATTTTAGGGCAGCCATGTCAGCAATATACTTCCACTCTTACTGGAGTAAGGTGATTAGCTTTACATATTAATCATCTCATCTATTGCATCACCTCATCTATTGTATCCGCTGCTCTAGATGTCAACTTCTTTACATCGGCGAGACCAAACGCAGGCTCGGCGATCGTTTCGCTCAACACCTTCGCTCAGTCCGCCTTAACCAACCTGATCTCCCGATGGCTGAGCACTTCAACTCCCCCTCACAACTCCCAGTCTGACCTTTCTGTCATGGGCCTCCTCCAGTGCCATAGTGAGGCCCACCGGAAATTAGAGGAACAGCACCTCATATTTTGCTCGGCCAGCTTACAGCCCAGGGGTATGAACATTGACTTCTCCAACTTTAGATAGTTCCTCTGTCCCTCTCTTCCCCTCCCCCTTCCCAGTTCCCCCACTGTCTTCCTGTCTCCACCTATATCCTTCCTTTGTCCCGCCCCCCTGACATCAGTCTGAAGAAGGGTCTCGACCCGAAACGTCACCCATTCCCTCTCTCCTGAGATGTTGCCTGACCTGCTGAGTTACTCCAGCATTTTGTGATATTAATCAACTTGTGTTCTTAAATTAAAAGGGTCAGGATGTAATAAAATGTAGCATAATTGGGGTTCTTAATCCTTGCCTTTTACCAATCCATGCCAAAAGTCTTTTGATTTAAGTGCCACGTGTTTGTAAGACCATGCGCTTAATATTGTGCAAATGGAAACTCGACACTTAGATTATTGTTTGGAAATTTCTGAATCTGCTGATAACAGGATTATGCGGGAATTTAAATGTACCAATTTAAATATAAAGGGTGGGAAGTGTGCAAGGATCACTTCCTTGATCTCTTTTTGAGCAATTACTGTTGATGGTCATAGTGGGCAGGAGAGGAGTCGTGCCTTGCTTGGTCTCTTCTGCATGATCCAGTGATGTGTTTTTGTGCCTATCAGATATTCATCTGACCAAAATAAACCTGTGCATATACGTTGTTACAGGTAAAGATATTTTATTATTCTTTGCACTTTGAATGTCTGCCACTTTTCTATTATCTGCTGCTATCCACAACATGACGTGGCTTAGATTGGAGATCCACCCTGTGAAATATAGTGGGCACAAATCCACCTCCCACTGCTTTGCTGCAGAGTGCATTGAATCTGCAATTTATTGTCGAATGATGCATCTATGCCATTTATCGTCTTAATAGCTTCTGTCGAATCATGATTCAGCTTGCACAGTGCAGTAAATTGTAGTTTGACATATGGTCAAATCTGCTCTTGCCTCTCTTTTACTCTTTATATATATCTGAAGAAAACTTTGCTCTCCTCTTTTATATTATTGGCTAGCTGGTTTTATGCTGCCTTTGACTTCTTTTGTGAGCCATGGGTGCCTCATTCTCCCTTTAGTATCTTTAATCTTCTTTGGGATGAGGAAGTCCTTCGTCTTCTGAATTATTCCCAGAAACTCCTACCATTGCTGTGCCACTGTCATTCCTGCTAGTGTTCCTTTCTAATCAACTTCAGCCAGCTCTTCCCTAATGCCTCTGTAGTTACCTTTACTCACATCTGATTTTATCTTCTCTCTTTTAAACTGAAGGTTGCATTTTATCATATTATGGTCACTACCTCCAAGGGGTTCCTTTACCTTAAGCTCCTTGATCAAATGGGGTTCATTACACAACACCAAATCCAGAATTGATTTTTCCCTAGTAGACTCAACTACAAGCTGCTCTAAGAAGCCATCTTGTAGGCAATCTACAAATTCCTTCTCTTGGGATCCAGTACCAACCTGATTTTCTCAGTTATCTGCATATTGAAATCCCCATGACCACTGTAACATTGCCTGTTGTATCTCCTGATGTAATTTGTACCCTACATCCTGGCTATTGTTTGGAGGTCTGTACATAACTCCCATCGGGGTCTTTTTCCCCTTGCAGTTTCTCAGCTCAACCCACAAGAATTCTACATCTTCTGATCCTATGTCATCCCTTTCTAAGGACTGAATTTCATTCCTCACCAGCAGAACCACCTCGCCTCCTCTGCTCACCTGCCTGCCTTTTCGACAGGATGTGTGATCTTTGGTATTCAGATCCCAGCTCCGATCGTCCTACAGCCACATCTCCTATTACTTGTGGAGACTTCAGTAACCTCTCCTGCATTCTCCTTCCCTTTAACTTCATACATTCATTTCCAATGTGTCGACCCCCCAATCGCACAATTTAATTTAAATCCCTGTCTGCAGCCCTGGTTATGTGGTTTACCAGGACCCTGGTCCCAGCAGGGTTCAAGTGTTGTCCATCCCATCGAAATAACTCCCTCCTTCCCCAATACTGAAGCCAATGTCCCACGAATTCAAACATTTGCCTTGATACTTCAAGGATTTCCTCATTCATTGTATTGACAAATATTACAGGTCTGACTGATCAGCAAAAGTATAATTAATTATGGATATGCAAACACACTTAAAAAAAGACTGAGGCATTCTATAAAAAAGCAATTTCACTTAGGAGTTTGGGAATCTCTCCTGGTTGGCATCATCCATTAGGAGCACATTTGAGAATCCCCAATTCTTAGCAATATAAATTAGTATAAATTTGTTGACTCGTAAAGTTCATTGGTAGGACATTTCCATCCATCTGGCTGCTATTCTCTACATATGTATTTTTGATCTTGTTCCAATACATAATTAATCTTCGCATAAAATTTACACCATTTCGTATTATCATATCATATCATATATATACAGTGCGGAAACAGGCCTTTTCGGCCCACCAAGTCCGCGCCGCCCAGCGATCCCCGTACATTAACACCATCCTACACCCACTAGGGACAATTTTTACATTTGCCCAGCCAATTAACCTTTCTGAAGCAGCTTAATTTACGTCATTTCAGGTTCATGCATGAATAAACCATTTTGATGCAGTCTCGTAAATCTCCAAAGGGGAAAACCTAATTAGTTTGAAATGGCTTTAGCATAACCCACATTCTACTCAAACATTGATTCAGAACGCAAATTCAAAAGTTCGTACTAAAACTTTGAAAATAAAATTTAATGACTGGCCATTTCCTTAAATCAAGATTTATTTTATGTTATTCATATTTCTGCTGTATTTACCAATCTGAAGGGATGACAAGCACTAAACAATTCTACTTTATTAGTGAAATGTTAACTTGTTCCAATTTGATTTCGCAAAAAGTAATGTAGTGTAATTTACTATGTGAAACTTTACCATCCATTGTTAAACATTTAACCAACAGTTCCTCACAGTTCATATATTGGGTAACAATAAAATCTTGGCATGCCAACTTTTATGTTGTTGCATGTAAAAAATATTATTAAAAGGAAACTGTACAAGATTGAATTGTATAATGTTTGAAGGATTGATGGATCAGATTAATGATGCAAAACACGGAAAAGGCAAATGAATGAAATAAGATTTTGGATCAGTCTTCGCTATAGAGAATACTAGTAGCATCCCAAGCGTATTTGTAAATCAGGAATTGGAAGGGAGTCCAATTGGAAGTGTGTCATAAGAATTAATGCTGAGGGCCCAACATTTTACTATTGAATTACTTCAATGAAGGTCGCAACTGCTACATTTGCTGGTGGCACAAAGATAGAAGAAGGCTACTGTACAAATTAAATGAGTGGGAACATATAGAAAATGTGGTTATCTATACTTGAGGGAAAAATTAATCAAATATCAGTGCTGGAACATTGTGTTAGCCTCACGGGTCAACCCGCGGTCGGCAGTCGATGAGGACGTGGGGAAACCACCATGACGGGGGGGGAGGGGGAAGAACAATGGAGGACCCGGCGTGGGGGGACGCCGGGGGGGGGGGGAACAAAGGAGGAGCCGCCGGGTGTAATGTAACTTTGTCAACACCGTTTATGTGGCGACTATTTGCCAACCTTGGGTATGCAAGCAAAGAATTTCACTGTGCCTTGTCACATGTGACAATAAAGTATTCCATTCCATGTTACAAGTTAATAAACCATTGGTCAGGCTACACCTGGAAAACAGTGTGAAGTTCTGGTTTGTCACAGTACAAGAAGGATCTGATTGTGCTGGAGAGGGTGCAAAGAAAATGTACCAGGATGTCGAAACAAGGAACTGCTGATGCCATGTTATAGTTGTACAAGACGTTGGTGATGAAAAAAATCTGGAGTAGTGTGTTTAGTTTAGGTCACCCTGCTATAGGAAAGAAGTTGTTAAAATGTAAAGACTGCAGAGAGGATTTAAAATAAATATTCCATAAATTTCCATTAAAATATTGAACTCTGCTTTGAATGTGAACAATGACGGACTTTTCAAAAGGCCTCTGGGGTAAAGAATTCCAAAGATTTCAGCAATAAATAGCATACCCCTTGTGCTGAGTCTAAGTTCAGCACAACGTGTATAAAATGCCCAATACAATTTCATTAGTGGTTTCACCAGAAAATGTATCTTTACAATCAGCCTAGATGCTGAGGCAGCTTCAACAAAGCAAAAATACATCCCCAAAAGTAGTGAAGTGTCCCCAGAGAAATAGGATCTTCAGCAGCTTGCTCTGCAACAACATCAAAAGCAAGCAATCTGCTGAAAAGTTTTTAAAAATGGAGGTTGTATTGGTTTGCAAATACATTTTCCCTTTTTGTTAGCCGCCTGCCCCAGGTGAACAAATTGCAACTCAGTGGTGAAAAGGAGAAATGTTCTATTTATCTGTAAGATTTGATATCAACATGGGATACAAAAGGTCTAGATTTTGGCATTCAGCTGTATATTAAAATAAAATATCCATTCATTTTCAGTGGAAAATTGAAGATTATTTTCTTTTCCCACTTTTTGTTTCCCTTCTCTATATCAATGCCCTCATCTATCCACCGCCAATCCTATTTTGTCCTTTGCTGATCATTGCTTTTTTCTTTCATCAATTTTCTTTCAAGCACCTTCCATCAGACTGCACATTTATCATTACAGGGTGAATCACTGCATTGAAATTTTGAAATCATTTTGCTATCAATCACAACCACAATGTAAATGCACCCATTAACCCATTTGAACTCATCAATTCAGCGATAGTCCTTCTGTTCTACCCATCCCTCCCCCACCGTGTCTTCCACCTAAAACCAAGTTAGTTTTCTCTCTGTCACAGTTCTGATGAAGAATCCCAGAATTGAAACGCTAATGGTTCTCCTCTCCAAGATGTTGCCTGCACTATCACTACAAGTGCATTGCCATGGTGCATTTTCTGCTATTATTTCACCTTACTGTTTTCATTTCACCTTTCTAAGCTTTTACTTTTGCAACACATAGAATCACAAAGTCAAGGAACAATATACAAAAGTTCCCTGAATTTTCCATGCTTCACCTCATTTACTGAGGGGATCTTAGTAAAGTGTGAATAAAACACAAAAGGCTAGAGGAATTCAGTAGGTCAGGTAGCAGCACCTGATGAGAGAATGGTCAGGCAAAATTTGGGTCGGGACCCATCTGAAATGTCACTTGTCCATTCCTTCCACAGACAAAAGGATCTGCAGATGCTGGTTAACAAAAAAAGACACAGCATGCTGGAGTATTTCAGCAGCATCTCTGGGGAACAAGTTCATAGCTCACTGAAGGTGGCAGCACAAGTAAGCAGTGGTTAAGATGGCATGGTATGCATACCTTCAATGCCGGGGGCATTGAATATAAGAGTCTGGAAGTCATGATGCAGGTCTCTAAGCCTTTGGTTAGGCCATATTTGGAGTATTGTGTGCAGTCTGGTTACCCCTTTACAGGAATGTTCTGGAGGTTTTGATGAGTGTGCAGAGGTTTACCAGAATTCTGTCTGGATTAGAGGGTTTCAGCTACATGGAGAGGTTGGTTGGACTTGGATTGTTTTCTCTGGAACATTGGAGCTTGAGGGGAGACCTGATAGAAGTATATAAAATTCTGAGAGGTACAGATAGGGTAGATAGTCAGGGTGAAATGTCCAACACTAGAGGGCATAGCTTTAAGGTGCAAGGGAGAAAGTTTAATGCAGACGTGTGGGGCAAGTTTTTTTACACAGAGAGTGGTGGGGGCCTGAAAAGTACTGCCAGGGGTGGTGGTGGAGGCAGATACGATAGTGGTGTTTAAGAGGCTTTTGCCTAGGCACATTGAAGTTTAGAGAGTAGAGGGATATGCATCATGTACAGGCAAATGAGATCAGTATAACTTAGCACGAGGATCGACACAAACATTGTGGGCCGAAGGGTCCATTCCTGTACTGTACTGTACTGCTCCATGTCCTCTGTTATTCGAAGACATGTGAATTGTGAATCCAGAAGATAGGTGGAAGGAGACCCGAAGAGGAGGGGGGAGGTTGGGGGGCAGGGGCAGAATGGGGAAGGGGAGAAATGGATGCAAATTCAGGTGAACCACAGGGAAGGGGGAGAGGGGGAAGAAGGTGCTGGGGTGTGTTGTTTGTAGATTATTTACCGAAAGTTAGAGAATTTGATGTTCATACTGCGAGAAACAGAATGATTAAACCACCAGAGACAGGATGATTAATACCTGAAGGAATGAAGGGGGGGGGGGGGGGGGAACTGAGGGTTTGTGAGAGACAGGACGATTAAACCCGGAGACAGGATGATAAAAGTTTAACACTGCCTTTGTTAAGACACTGAGAGAATGATTGTGGACAGAGATAAGCTACACAACCAGCCACAATCTTAAGAAGGTGTCAACGAGGCAGGAAAGGGTTAAAATGAGTCATGTAGATAGCTACTGCGCTTGCTTAATGAGGTGAATGAACATTGCAAATACGCCCCTGATCCTGAAACTGCTAATTACCATTTACCTGCAATGTATGATCTGGGAGTTACCCTGGGCGGTACAGAAGATTGTGCACCTCAGCGCTCTGATTGGAAGGAGCCCGAAGGGGAGGGGGATCCAACGAAGGGGAGGGAAATTCAAAGAAGTAATATTGTATAAAAAGAAGACACTGTCTGTGTCTCGGTCGGTGTGTCTCGATTTGGAGAGGCACCCGGCTCTGCAGACTCGTAATAAATATTTCTTGTTTCAACGACTTTGTCTCTGGCATCGTGATTGTGAGCACCGAGTTACATCTCACAATACCATTAGCTTGTAAGCTGCCCAAGCGGAATATGAGGTGCTGATCCTCCAGTTTATGTGTGGATACAATCTGGCAATGGAGGAGGCCCAGGACACATTCAGTATAGGAATGGGAAGTGAGTTAAAATGGTTAGCAATCAACAGATCCAGCGGGCCTTGGTGGACTGAGCTCAAATGTGCAGCGAAATGGTCGTCCAGTCTATGCTTGATCTTGCTGATGTACAGGAGGCCACATTGGAAACACTGAGAAACGGTGAGGTTTGAGCAGAAGCATGTGAACCTTTGTCTCACCTGGAAGGATTGCTGGGGTCCTTGGTTGGATGTGAGGGAGGAGGTGTCGGGACAGGTGTAACATCTTTTGCAGTTGCAAGAGAAAGTACCCGAGGAGGGGATGGTTTGGGTGGGAAGGGATGGGATGGGTGAACCAAGGAGTTGCAGATGGGGCAGTCTCTGCAGAAGGTGGAAGGAGGTGGAGATGAGAAGATATGACTGGTGGTGGGATCATTTTGGAGGCGGCGTAAATGGGAGAACCACATTTACTCAGATGTCCTAAGAATGGAAAGCCTCATCTTGGGGACAGATTTAGTTGAGGTTAGTTTAGTTTAGTTTAGAGATACAGCGCAGAAACAGGCCCTTCGGCCCACCAAGTCTGCACTGACCAGCGATCCCCGCACATTAGCACTATCCTACACACACAAGGGACAATTTCCACTTACACCAAGCCAATTAACCTAAAAACCTGTACGTCTTTGGAGTGTGGGAGGAAACCAAAGATCTCAGAGAAAACCCATGCGGTCACGAGGAGAACGTACAAACTCCGTAAGGACAGCACCCGTAGTCGGGTTCGAGCCCGGGTCTCCGGCGCTGCAAGTCTTGTAAGGCAGCAACTCTACCGCTGCGCCACCGTGGCCGCAGATGCAGTGGAGACAGAGAATTGAGAGTAGTGAATAGCATCTTGCAAGAAGCAGGGTAAGAGGAGTTGTAGTCCAGATAACCGTGCTAGTTGGTGGGTTTATAGAAGATGTCAGTCGATAGTCTATCCCCTTTGATGGAGACAGACAGATCAAGAAAGGGGAGAGAGGTGTGAGAGAGACTTCAAGTGAATTTGAGAACAGGGTGGACCTTAGTGGTAAAGTTAATGAAATCAATGAGTTCTGCACAGGTGCAGAAGACAGCCACAATGCAGTCATCGATGTACAGACCAAAGAGTTGAAGGATGGTGTCGATGTACATTTAGAACAAGGACTGTTTGATGTAACTAACAAAAAGGCAGCATTGCCGGGGCCAGTGCAATGACCATATTTATACTATTTACTTAAAATGTAACTCCACAGATGCTGCCTGAACATTTCAGTTCCTCCATGCTTTGTGTTTTGCAGTTGCATTTCATTCTATCTCTTTAAAGTATGAACTGCTTCAGTATCTGCACTGTTGTTTCGTTCAAACTATTTCAGAGAGGAATGAGCAGCACAATGGCTGCTTGGACATGGCTGTGTGAACATGGTGGGAGCATTTCTAAATGAGTTGGAACATGTTTCCCAGTCTCATGAACCTTTTCAGTGGAAGAAATATTTCTTGAACATAAGAGGAAAATCAAGAACATCAAAAGTGTTGGGCACTAAGAAAAATCGAGTAGAATTTAATATGCTGACTTTATATCCTGAACTCTTTATAGGGTGGCACAGCTGCACAGTGGTGAAGTTGCTGCCTTATAGCGCCAGAGACCCGGGTTTGATTTTGACTACGGGTGCTGTCTGTACGGAGTTTGTATGTTCTTCCTGTGACCACCTGGGTTTTCTCCGGGTGCTCTGGTTTCCTCCCACACTTCAAAGGTGTACAGGTTTGTAGGTTAATTGGCTTCGGTAAAATCATAAATTATCCCTAGCGTGTAGGATAATACTAGTTTACGAGGTGGTCGATGACCGGCGTGGGCTCGGTGGGCCGAAGGGCCTGCTTCCGCACTTTATCTCTAAAGTCTAAAGTCTTGTACAAGCGATAGTCTAAAGTCTTGTTAGCGATAGTCTTTCTGAATGAAATTCTGGAAGACCTGTTAACCCCATTGCTAAAACATGTCTTTCTGAATGAAACTCCGGAGCACATGTATTTGTAATGGGTGTTCACAGGTCCTCCAGAGTTTCATTCAGAAAGACTATTGCTAACATTTATCTGAGGTTTTATAATGTAGCTTGAAAGTTTGAATGGAGTATTTAATGTTGGTAGTTAATCCCAAGAAAACAGACTGTAGGAATCTTTGCTGCTGCTGCTGCCAACTCAGCACAGCTGAGTGTGTTGGCTAGAAATGTATCCCCAGACAGTTGTGCTAAATATGCACCAAAATGTTGTCCACACGTTGTACAGTGCCTCTAACTTTGAGAGGCAGAGTATAACACACTGAAGTTTGCCACTAAGCATGGATGGATTTGTAGCCAGACATATTGCAGGGTGACTTGGACAGGTTGTGTGAGTGGGCGGATGCATGGCAGATGCAGTTTAATGTGGATAAGTGTGAGGTTATCCACTTTGGTGGTAAGAATAGGAAGGCAGAGTATTATCTGAATGGTGTCAAGTTAGGAAAAGGGGACGTACAACGAGATCTGGGTGTTCTAGTGCATCAGTCGCTGAAAGGAAGCATGCAGGTACAGCAGGCAGTGAAGAAAGCCAATGGAATGTTGGCCTTCATAACAAGTGGAGTTGAGTATAGGAGCAAAGAGGTCCTTCTGCAGTTGTACAGGGCCCTAGTGAGACCGCACCTGAAGTACTGTGTGCAGTTTTGGTCTCCAAATGTGAGGAAGGATATTCTTGTTATTGAGGGCGTGCAGCGTAGGTTTACTAGATTAATTCCCGGAATGGCAGGACTGTCATATGTTGAAAGACTGGAGCGACTAGGCTTGTATACACTGGAATTTAGAAGGATGGGAGGGGATCTTCTTGAAACATATAAGATTATTAAGGGGTTGGACACGTTAGAGGCAGGAAACATGTTCCCAATGTTGGGGGAGTTCAGATCAAGGGGCCACAGTTTAAGAATAAGGGGTAGGCCATTTAGAACTGAGATGAGGAAAAACTTTTTCAGTCAGAGTTGTGAATATGTGGAATTCTCTGCCTCAGAAGGCAGTGGAGGACAATGCTCTGAATGCATTCAAGAGAGAGCTAGATAGAGCTCCTAAGGATAGTGGAGTCAGGGGGTATGGGGAGAAGGCAGGAACGGGGTACTGATTGAGAATGATCAGCCATGATCACATTGAATGGCGGTGCTGGCTCGAAGGGCCAAATGACCTACTCCTGCACCTATTGTCTATTGTCTATTGTCTAAATCAAAACAAATTCACCAGCTAATGTTCCATTTCTATGGATCTGCCTGGATGGTATGGTATCCTGATATGGCTGAACAGGACAACATTAACTCCCTGAGAGTTGTGTGTAAAATTAGTTTCTCTTTCTGAAACTAACATTTTTACTTTGATGGCACATTTCCTATCAAGCTGCACTCATGTCCTGAGGCCAGGACATTTAATCAGTAGAAATTTATTCACTTCATCACGCAGAGTGTCGTAAATCTTTGGAACTCACTACCCTGGAGGACTGTGGAGGCTCAGTCATTGTTTTGAGGGTTCATAGACCGTTTTCATATGTTGATTGGTTTTTTGGATATGGGAGGAACCAAGAGTTATGGGAATAGGGCTGTAACATGTCAATGAGGTAGAATATCAGCGTGAATGGCAGAACAGATTCATGAGCCCATTCCTGCTCCTATTTCTTATGCTCTTATATTTATCCAACGTGCCAGGAAAGAAGCCAATTCCACCATGTTAATGTCCTCGGGAAAGTGCCATGATATTTTAAACAATAGTTTGCTTGGTTTCTTGAAGCTGATCTTCAACCTTGGGGATAAGTTGATAATGAAGAATGGAGTGAGGATTCACTGCTGTTTAACTGTGATAAAGCCACTCCCTACTGTGCCAACCTAGGTTTGGCAAGGGCATGGAATAACTAAACTCTAAACTCATACCTACTTTGCTTGAACATAGGACTTTAGAAAAACGGTCCATTTTACAATCTAAAATTCTATAAGCATTCCACAAACGCACAATAGAAATATACACGGCATTATACAGTAAAGATCGTTTAGGAGAGGCTGTTTGCAGGCAAAGGGACTTCTCGCAAAAAATGGAAGACTTTTAAAAGTATAATAGGGAGAGATCAGGGCCAACGTGTTCCTGTTGGAGTTAAGGACAAGACTGGCAGCATTAAAGAAGCCCAGCTGATGGGGATATTGAGGTTCAGTATACTGCGTGCATCTGCGTATTACTGAGTCTCAGATGGAGCAGAAATATTGCTTTTTGAAGCTCATGTATCCTGAGCCCATTCATTTGAAAGGAGTAGGCAATGCTTAATGAATACATAAGTGCAAGTTAGTGGATTTTAAATTTTAAAATATTTAATTTAATGGCTTTCATTAATTCCGAACATTGGTATGTGATTTTATTTCTAGTGAATGAACATGGTTTAATTATTTACATCCATTTAACCAATCTTTAAAATATTTCCAAACATTAGACGCTTTTAAATCTTGTCAAAGGTCCTTGATAATTGAGCTGTCAATGGGCCTGAATCACCAGACAACTGCCCAAGGTAGACTGGGCCATATTTTGTGGAAGTGTACATGTTAATTAAGGAGAAACATTCAAGCACGACTTGACTCTTTTTTAATTTTCTTTTATTTTTAAGCATTGTTTTTTCAGATTGCCAATGCATCTTTTGCCCAAATATTCTGCCGCTAGGCCCTATTCCTCCTGACTTGACTTTTCCAACACATTCCTGGCTGCCCTCCCTTGCTCTCCTCTCCAAGTTTGTCCTAATTCACATTCGACCACTAACCTTGTGCTTGTTGATCACCACTGATTCCCAGTCAAGCAACAACTTAGTCTTAAACTGCCAAAATAAACGGTGCCAACTGTTGAACATATCAGGCAACATTTGTCTGTGTAGATCTTTGATGTGTTTGCCACTAATTCCACAAAAGCAGTAAAATATGCATTGATATCCACACCAAATATAGTGAAAAATGTCCTGTTGTTTTTTATTTAGCTGGGGGTTTTTTTGGTTTTGTTTTGTAAAGTCTAGTTAATGTGATCCCTGAACGTTGTACATGATGGTAAATGACTATTATATCTGATCACGAGTGCAGTGCAAAAAGAAGATGAAAAGATAATAAAAGATACTTTGGTCTAAATGTAAGCAACTTTCAGATCTATTTTAGGACACAAAAAGACAAGTTGAGATCTAGAAAATATATTCCACATGGTGAATTACATTATATGGGTTAAGGAAATGTTGAGCACTGCTGTTTCTAACTTGAAAAGAGACTGGGAATGCAGTCAATTAGCCAGGTAATATAAAAAGTTCTGCCAGAATATTAAAAATAAGTCAATTGATCATCCAATATATGCAGTCCCTGGGTGATGTAAAGATTTCATTCCTGAGATCTATCCTTAAACCAATTTCTCCATCCAATATTCTTTTTTTCATAACCTATAAAGTATCAATAAGCACTTTCCTTTATTTTTAAGCATTGCTTTTTCAGATGCACCTGTTGCCCAAACCATCTGCTGCTGAAACCCTCATCCAGGTCCTATTGTTATAATTCTTTCATTTCACTGAATATTCACCCCAACACTACTCATAATTAAACTAATATAGGGTATTAATGCAGACACAAGCACATTGAAAAAAAGAATCACAATGAACAGGAAAATACGGGGAAAATGTAGGGCAAGAGGTCTCGGGTCTATTTTCGTAATCAGTAGCAAGCAATATAGGCCCACTGTTGATGAATGAAAAAGCACCTCCTTCACTTTGTGCGTAGATCCTGTTGAGAAGTCGCTGCAAAGTGCTTTTCAGATTGTCAGCAGGTCCATCACATGCAACTCGTCACTTTGCTGGATAACGGATCAGAATAAGCCTTGCCTATAAAACTGCCACGCAAACATTGACAAGTAACGAAGCCAAGCTCATAGTTTACTCAGCTGTCGAAACCATGAAAAAAATGATTTTATTTGTTTTCCAAATACATTTCAAAAATACAATAGTATTACAAATACAACCACAATAGTAAAACGTAAAAATTGCAGTAATGCTTAAGTGTCGGCAATTTTTTCATTTTAATAATTTGATTAAATATAATTTGACTGTATTTAAGAGGCACTTAAATATTACGATATTAAATATTACAAATTTTCTCTATGTGTCTCTTAAATGTAGTCAAACCATGCAAATATATAAAATGCTTTTATTTATTGAATCCTTTGAAACGGATCTCTTCCATTAAGGCAGAAATAGATTCTTGATTAACACGGATGTCAGGGGTTATGGGGAGAAGGCAGAAGAATGGGGTTAGGAGGGAGAGATATATCAGCCATGATTGAATGGCGGAGTAGGCTTGATGGACTGGATGGCCTAATTCTGCTCCTATCAATTAAGAACTTATTACGTTCAAGAAGAGGGAAAGGACAATCTTGGTGATAGTGTACGTCAGGGTGCCGAATTTATGTCAGGGTCAAATAGAACTCTGAGATTCTAAACAATCCGATCAAGCCTCAGAAACAGGCAGTGGTCAAGGAGCCGGACACTGGAAAATAGTTGCAGCAAGGGGAAAATAATGCTGTTCTTCCGAATATTTCTTTGGAGGACTAGAGGGTTTGACCTATGGGGAGAGGTTGAGTAGGCTGAAACTCTATACCTTGGAGTGCACGAGGATGAGGGGTGATCTTATAGAGGTGCACAAAATCATGAGAGGAGTAGATTGGGTAGATGCACAGAGTCTCTTGCCCAGAGAAGGTGATTCAAGGACCAGAGGACATAGGTTTAAGGTGAAGGGGAAAAGATTTAATAGGAATCTGAGGGATAACCTTTTCACACAAAGGGTGGTGGGGGTATGGAACAAGCTGTATAGCCGGGACATGTTGGCCGTTGCGGGCATGTTGGGCCGGAGGGCCTGTTTCCACACTGTATCACTCTGACTATGAAATAGAAATATAATTTCTTGATGTAGTTCATTTCAGATGGCAGTAATAAACTGTTGAACCTACTGACATAGTTTTGCTGCCAAACTGGTGATGGGAAAATAAGTTTCCAATGTGATGATGGTATATATGGTTCTGTCATTCATCTGACCCATTCCATTATTGAAGAAGAGCCAATGGAATTATTGAATGCATTCTGCAAATCTTTATCATCCATATGTGCTAAAAAGTATAAACAGCTGTCAAAGCTTTGATAAAAATGGAACTGGGAAGCATTGTGATTACAGTTACTTTGAAGGAGATGCAGCCAAATACGTTGGTCCCAGCATACATGCCATCATTGCTAACCAGGTTAACACAAACGCAGGAGAGAAATGGAAAAAAAACAAATGCGGTTCCAGTCACACTGTGTTTTTCTTTCATAATTCTTCTTTTCTTAAGTTTAGTTTATATAGATACAGCGCTGATACCGACCCTTCGGCCCACCGAGTCTGAGGCAACCAGCGATCCCCGCACATTAACACAATCCTACACACACTAGGGACAATTTACAATTATTCCAAGCCAATTAACCTACAAACCTGTGCGTCTTTGAAGTGGGCCATAACAAATTTTTAAATTCTTGAAGAAAGGATTTTGAAATATGAAGAATTTAGTTTAGTTTAGTTTGGAGATACAGTGCGGAAACAGGCCCTTCCACCCACTGAGTCCGCACCGACCAGCGATCCCCGCACATTAACACTATCCTGCACACAACAGGGACAATTTTTAATTTTATACACTTATACCAAGCCAATTAACCTACAAACCTGTACAAGGTCCCACATAGGAGATTAGTGGGCAAAATTAGGGCACATGGTATTGGGGGTAGGGTACTGACATGGATAGAAAATTGGTTGACAGACAGAAAGCAAAGAGTGGGGATAAATCGGGCCCTTTCGGAATGGCAGGCAGTGACCAGTGGGGTACCGCAAGGTTCGGTGCTGGGACCCCAGCTATTTATGATATACATTAATGACGTAGACGAGGGGATTAAAAGTACCATTAGCAAATTTGCAGATGATACTAAGCTGGGGGGTAGTGTGAATTGTGAGGAAGATGCAATAAGGCTGCAGGGTGACTTGGACAGGTTGTGTGAGTGGGCGGATACATGGCAGATGCAGTTTAATGTAGATAAGTGTGAGGTTATTCACTTTGGAAGTGAGAATAGAAAGGCAGATTATTATCTGAATGGTGTCAAGTTAGGAGGAGGGGGAGTTCAACGAGATCTGGGTGTCCTAGTGCATCAGTCAATGAAAGGAAGCATGCAGGTACAGCAGGCAGTGAAGAAAGCCAATGGAATGTTGGCCTTCGTAACAAGAGGAGTTGAGTATAGGAGCAAAGAGGTCCTTCTACAGTTGTACCGGGCCCTGGTGAGACCGCACCTGGAGTACTGTGTGCAGTTTTGGTCTCCAAATTTGAGGAAGGATATTCTTGCTATGGAGGGCGTGCAGCGTAGGTTCACTAGGTTAATTCCCGGAATGGCAGGACTGTCGTATGTTGAAAGGCTGGAGCGATTGGGCTTGTATACACTGGAATTTAGAAGGATGAGGGGGGATCTTATTGAAACATATAAGATAATTAGGGGATTGGACACATTAGAGGCAGGAAACATGTTCCCAATGTTGGGGGAGTCCAGAACAAGGGGCCACAGTTTAAGAATAAGGGGTAGGCCATTTAGAACGGAGATGAGGAAGAACTTTTTCAGTCAGAGAGTGGTGAAGGTGTGGAATTCTCTGCCTCAGAAGGCAGTGGAGGCCAGTTCGTTGGATGCTTTCAAGAGAGAGCTGGATAGAGCTCTTAAGGATAGCGGAGTGAGGGGGTATGGGGAGAAGGCAGGAACGGGGTACTGATTGAGAGTGATCAGCCATGATCGCATTGAATGGCGGTGCTGGCTCGAAGGGCTGAATGGCCTACTCCTGCACCTATTGTCTATTGTCTATTGTCTATTGTCTATCTTTGAGCGTGGGAGGAAACCGAAGATCTTGGAGAAAACCCACGCAGGTCACTGGGAGAACATACAAACTCCATACAACAGCCTCCTTAGTCAGGATCGAACCCGGGTCTCTGGTGCTGTACCGCTACGCCACCATGCTATCCTTAAATTATTCATCTTAAATTGGGCAAGACTGTGGTAGGGTGAGGGAAAAGGCCTTCCACAGCTCACTAAAATAATTGAACATTTAGCTTTAGGCTCACAAAGATTCAGCCATATGTATCTGAGTACGCACAACTGGTATAATGTAACTGTAATTAGATAGGAATAACATTAATAGCATAATAATACCATTATTCCACTCGGGTAGGAATAACATTGCTTCAAACACAGCTGAGTAGAGCCTAGAAAGAACGAATCAAGCCTGAACTACTGGACACTGTTCGTATTCTCATTTTATGAGTTTTGGCAGAGGACATGTGTACAGCAACTTAACTATTTTCCATCAATTTAGAATAATTGATCACTTGCCTCAGAACTGTGTAATAGCTATTGCTGGTGATTAAACATCATGGTTTTAGAGCTAACTAACCAATTATTTTGAAATGGCTTATGAAGTTTTAACATGAAAGAAAGTAGATTTCTAACTGTGAAAACCACACTAATTAATTTTACTTTCCAAATTCACAAATGAAAAAAATCAGGATCCTGGACATAGAAAGGGAATACAACACTATTAATTACACCACAGGCACTGTCCCATTATTCATTGCCAGAGCTGCCAGATGAGGTAGTTGATTGCAATGTTTAAGAAACAATTAGACAGGTACATGGATAGGACAGGTTTAGAGGAATGTGGGCCAAACACAGACAGGTGGGAAGAGTGTAGATAGGACATGTTTGTCGGTGTGGGCAAGTTGGGTCAAAGAGCTTGTTTCCACACTGTCTGACTCTATTAATTCATTTTATGCTCACTCCGTAGAAGGATGCCATTTGGACTATTGAGGCCATGCAGGTTCTAAGAACAATCCAATCCTCCCATTTATTCTCATGTAAAGCTACTCTCTTACACAGACTCATCAACTTCACTTGATTCTCTTGCCACTCACATTGGAGAGACCTACACGCACTGGTACATCTCTCCCCGAGAGTGGCCACGCAGGCATGCAGGCAGGGTGGGTGGTGAAGAAGGCATTTGGAAACATAGAAACATAGAAAATAGGTGCAGGAGTAGGCCCTTCGAGCCAGCACCACCATTCAATATGTTCAGGTCTGATCATCCAAAATCATTAGCCTGTTCCTGCTTTCTCCCCATATCCCTTGATTCCGTTAGCCCTAAGAGCTGGATCTTAGGGCTAAATACGGTCTCACCAACATCTTATACAACCGCAACATGACCTCCCAACTTCCATACTCTATACTTTGACTGATGAAGGTCAATGTGCCAAAAGCTTTTTTAACCACCATATCTACCTGTGACTCAACCTTCAAGGAACCATGCACCTGCACTCCTAGATCCCTCTGCTTGACAACTTGCAATCTTTCACAACCATTTTCACAATCTGCAAAACCACCCACTTTTGTATCATCAGCAAACTTGATAATCTTGCCCTGTATGTTCTCATCCAAATTATTGATGTAGAAGACAAACAGTAACGGTACCAGCACCGAACCCTGAGGCACACCACTAGTCACAGGCTTCCAGTCCGAGAAGCAACCTTCCACCATCACCCACTGCTTCCTTCCATGGAGCCAATTTGGTATCCATTCAGCTATCTCTCCTTGGATCCCATGCGATCTAACCTTCCAGAGCAGCCTACCATGTGGAACCTTGTCGAATGCCTTACTGAAATCCATGTACACAACATCTACAGCTCTGCCCTCATCGACCTTTCTGGTCACGTCTTCAAAAATATTAATCAGATTTGTGAGACACGACCTCCCACATACAAAGCCATGCTGACTATCCCTAATCAGCCCTTGCCCATCCAAATGCCTGTATAACCTATCCCTCAGAATACTTTCTAGTAACATTCCAACTATAGATGTTAAGCTCACCGGCCTATAGTTCCCAGCATTTTCTCTGCAGCCCTTCTTGAAAAGAGGCACCACATTTGCCACCCTCTAGTCTTCCGGCACCTCTCCTGTATTAAAGGACGACTCGTAAATTTCAAACAGGGCTCCCGCAATTCCCTCTCTGGTTTCCTACAATGTCCTCGAATATATCTGATCAGGCCCTGGAGATTTGTTTACCTTCATACATGATAGTACCTTCAGTACCACTTTGACAGTACCACTAACTGCTCTCAAGACACTTCCAGTGACTGCTCCAATTTCCTCCATCCTACTGTCTTTCTCCTTGGTAAATACAGAGGAGAAATACTCATTGAGAACCTTGCCCAACTCCTGTGGCTCCACATGGAGGTGACCGCTTTGATTCCTGCGAGATTCCACTCTCTCTCTAGTTACCCTTTTCCCCCTTATGTATTTATAAAATCTTTTGTGATTGTCCTTAATGCTACCCAGCAGAGCTATCTCCTGGCCCCTTTTTGCCCTTCTGATCTCCTTATTCAGTTTACTCCTTATTTCCCAAAACTCCTCCAGGGATGCACTAGATCCCAGCTGCCTATACCTGCCCCATGCTTCCTTCTTGTTTTTGACCGATGCCTCAATTTCCCTTGTCAGCCAAGCTTCCTTATGTTTGCCTGCTTTGCCCTTCACTCTAAGGGGGACATTCGTATCCTGAGCTTTTGTCAGCACACTTTTAAAAACATCCCACGTGGCCTGATCCTTTCCCCTCAAATAACCTGCTCCAGTCAACTTGAGCGAGACCTTCTCTCATACCCTCAAAGTTGGCCTTACCCCAGTTGAGCATTTTAACATATGGACCCTCTCCTTCCCTATCCCTAACTATATTAAACCTAATCAAACTGTGGTCAAAAGGCTCCTCCACACACACTTCATTAACTTGCCCTTCCCAATTTCCCAATACTAGATCCAGCGTTGCCCTCTCACGTGTGGGGGCCTCTACATGCTGCTTAGGAAAACTCTCCTGAACACTTTTGAGGAGTTGCACCCCATTTAAACCCTTCACACTATGATTTTCCCAGTCTATATTGGGAAAGTTAAAATCCGCTACTACAACAACCTTATTTGACCTGCAGCTGTCTGCAATCTCCTGGCACATTTGTTCTTCTATTTCCCATTGACTATTCGGGGGTCTATAGTACACCCCCAACAAGGTGATCATCCTTTTCTTGTAACTCAGCTCCACCCATATAGCCTCACTAGACGAACCATCCGTAATGTCACCTCTGAACACAGCCGTGACATCCTCCTGAACCAACAATGCAACCCCCCCTCTTCTTTTTCCCTCACCCCTGTCTCTCCTGAAGCTCCTGCACCCCGGAACATTGAGCTGTCAGTGCTGCCCCTCCCTTAACCAGGTTTCAGTCATGGCTACAACGTCCCAGTCGCTCATACCTATCCATGCCTTAAACTCATCTGCCTTACCAGTCAGGCCCCTTGTATTAAAATATATGCAGTTTAAACCAACCCTCCTTCCTCGCCACCTGTTAGGGAGAAGTAAAAAAAGGGATTAATACAGAATTTGTATAAATGGGTGGCTGATGCCTCACAGTGGGCTGAATGGCCTGATGCCATCTTCTATCTCTTTGCAACTTTAAAACTCAATGTTAGAAATTAATAAGGGATTTAACAAAGGAACAAATTCAAAACAGATGCAGCCAGAGCAGTATTTAAAATAATTTTGGCCATAAATTATTTTCCTCTAATTATTCAATTATTTCTCTTCCTGTGTTGAGCTCTTCACAATTGTAATCTTGTAATTATGGACTGTCTCTCTGCTGACTGGTTAGCACGCAACAAAAGCTTTTCACTGCACCTCGGCACACGCGACAATAAGCAAAATACTAACGAGTAAAGATTCAGCCGACTGGACAACAAACAAATGAACTGATAAATATGGAGTGGAGATTGTTACTCTCTTTTGTCTTATCTTATTTTTAATAAATCAATTGGTCACCTAACATGCATTTTAACATCTAAGCGGTAGTGTTGCGGTGTACATCAGATTATTAATTTGCAAATAAATACTTATAATTTAGATTTGAGTTTCAATTAAAATGTATCCAAGAAATTGAAACCAACACCCTTCCTCATTAGTCTCCAATGAGGTAGATAGTGCTGAGGACTGCTATCTAGTTGTTGGTAGAATGGTTCAGTTGCCTGATATCAGGTGGGAAGAAATTGTCCCTGAATCTACTCACACTTCCCATGCTATTTGTCTGATGGGAGAGGGGAGGAGATGGAGTGTTCATTAGGAAACAGTAAGGGTGAGTTGGAGTCACAGAGAGATGACACCAAATTCACTCCTCAGCCTCGATCTGCAATGGGCAACTTATTCACCTGCAATTCATTGGTATGTTTCTTCATTACTGTAAGAATTGTACCAGGCACTAATGTGCTATGTACCACTATCAAGGAAGATGGGGATGTTTTGAGACCCTTCCTCTAAGCTGCCTAATTACCCACTGCCATTCACTGATCTGTGCAGTAGAATTCCAAAGTTTCAAAATTATTAATTGATGGTAGGATCACTTAGCTCTATTTTTTATTTTTCCAATTAGCTCACATATAATCTTGTGAAGATGCTCAAACTTGACTATCTAGAGGAAGTAAAAGTCGTAACAAGGTTTCCGTAGGTGAACCTGTGGAAGGATTTTTGTTTAAATCTCAGGTCGGCACAGTGGTGCAGCGGTAGTGTTGCTATCTTACTGCGCCAGAGACCTGGGTTCAATCCTGACTATGGGTGCTGTCTGTACAGAGTGTGCATTTTCTCCATATGACTGTGTGGGTTTTCCCTCGGTGCTCCAGTCTCCTCCCACATCCCAATGTGTGTAGTTTGTAGATTAATTGACCTCCATAAATTGCCCCTAGGGTGTAGGATAGTATTAATGTATGGGGTGATCACTGGTCTGTGCTGATAAGGTGGGCGTAGAAGGAATACTAAGGCAGTGGAGGCTAATTCACTAGATGTTTTCAAGAGAGAGTTAGATTTAGCTCTTCGAGGGATATGGGAAAAAGCAGGAATGGGGCACTGATTTTGGATGAATAGCCACGATCATATTGAATTTCTGGCTCGGCCGAATGGCCTACTCCTGCACCTATTTTCTATGTAATGAAGGAAAACTAATACAAATTAAGAAAGTTATTGCACTCTATGCATTCCAACTTTAACAGCAAAAGGGAAAATATTGGAAGATGGGAATATTTTAATGAAAATTAATTGCATAATAAATCAGAAGATTGGTTGAAAAAAAGAATTGCCCTCCTTAATTTTTGTCCTTATTCTTATGCTAAACAATCTTCCTTGCTAAAATCGCAAACGAAAATGTAGGAGTGCATATGTGGATTGATACAACACAATGACCATCTGTACAGATTTTGCAGGAGATGAGCCCATAATATAGTCCGCATTAACAAAACTGATCTCCCGGTGGCCGAGCACTTCAACTCCCCCTCCCATTCCCAGTCTGACCTTTCTGTCATGGGCCTCCTCCAGTGCCATAGTGAGGCCCACCGGAAATTGGAGGAACAGCACCTCATATTTCGCCTGGGCAGCTTGCAGCCCAGTGGTATGAACGTCGACTTCTCCAACTTTAGATAGTCCCTCTGTCCCTCCCTTCCCCTCCCCCTTCCCAGATCTCCCTCTATCTTCCTGTCTCCACCTATATCCTTCCTTTGTCCCGCCCCCCTGACATCAGTCTGAAGAAGGGTCTCGACCCGAAACGTCACCCATTCCTTCTCTCCCGAGATGCTGCCTGACCTGCTGAGTTACTCCAGCATTTTGTGAATAAATCGATTTGTACCAGCATCTGCAGTTATTTTCTTATATATAGTTTCATGCAATCTGTCCGCTTTGTGTTATGTGAAGTGGCCTAAATAAATCATTCAAACTGGAAAAATATGATTGAATAGTGCGTAAATATAAACTTTAGATGTGCATGACCAAAGAACAGAACTGAAACTATCTTGTTCACAGAGTCATAATGTTGTGCTGCAGAAATGGGCCCTTGGGCTCACGTGTCCCTTGGGGAATTTACATAGAAACATAGAAACATAGAAACATAGAAACATAGAAAATAGGAGCAGAAGGAGGCCATTTGGTCCTACAAGCCAGCACCGCCGTTCATTGTGGTCATGGCTGATCATCTACAAACGGTAACCCATGCCTGCCTTCTCCCCATATCCCTTGATTCCACTAGCCCCGAGAGCTCTATCTAGATAGCTCTATCTATTTTTTTCCCCATTGATTACAAATGAACGTTTGCAAACATCGTGAGATAATGGATTTGTAAAAATATTCCACTGTCGACTTTTTCTGCAGCATTTTAATAATAGCAGAAACCAATTTATTTTAGACTTGCTGCTAATTTTATCCAATTTGTTTACTAGTTTTACTTTGTGTATATTTATTTTGTTCTGATTGCTCTCACTGCCCCGAGTCATACTTTGTTTGCTTCCTGCATGACAAATTTGTCCCATCTTGTGACACTTAGTAATGCCTTAAATTATTGACAGCCAGACTTATTTTTAATGGGTAAACTTAACATTAGTTTGCATTCCTTACTTAGGGTAGAATATGGTGTGCCCAACATTAGACAGCACTAGACCTTGATTCACATTGATCCTTCAAGAATTTAAAATAGACACAAAGTGCTGGAGTAACTCAGCGTGTCAGGCAGCATCTCTGGAGAACATGGATAGGTGACATTTCATGCTGGGACCCTTCTTCAGACTGATTGAAAGGGGGGTGGGGGAATAAGCTGGAACAGAGGACGGGCAGGCCAAGGCCTGGCAATTAACAGTCAATAACACAGGTGGTGGGATTTATTTGATAGTCAAATTGTTGGGTAAAGGCCAGAGATGGAAACAGAGAAGGTGTGAGACAAAAGGATTGAGGGTGTCGAATTGTGAAGCTAGGGAAAGGAATGTAGGTAGAAAGGGAGGACAGAGGAGAGAAATAGGTCGGTCCAGGTGGGTCCAAAGGAAGATAAGGGGGTGGGGGAAAGAAAGTGGGGGGGGGGGCAGGTTGGTGGAAGAAGGGGTATGGGTTTAGTTACTTAATATTAGAGAATTCAATATTCAATGTTCACACTGTTGGGTTGTAATCTATCCAAGCAAAATATGATGTGCTGTTCCCTCAGTATGCATGTCACCTCATTCTAGCAATGGAAGAGCTGTAGTACAGAAAGGTCAGTGTGGAAATGGGAAGAAGAGTTAAAATGGTTAGCAACTGGTGAAATCCAATAGGCCTTGACAGACCGAGCCCAAGTGTTCGATGAAATGATTGCCTAATCTACACTTGGTCACGCTGATCTACTGCAACCCAATCTGGAATTTTGGTTTTACATTATACCACAGTAACATTCATAACCACCTCCCATATTTGCCATTGATTTTGAAAGTCATCAAATTAGAAGTAGATTTTTTTTTTAAATTTCGAGACAATTTGACTGGCATTCACAGGAATTGGCAACTGGTAATTAAATAAATAATTGAAACCTGAACAGGTTCGGAGACAGTATATCAGTTGGAAATGGTATGCACTAGTTCGTTTATAATGGAAGAAGATTTCTGGTGAACATTGTCATCTATAAACTAAACTAGTGACAGCAGCCAGTTGAGTCCAAAGAAGGATCCAGACCTGAATCGTCACCTATCCATGTTGTCCAGAGATGCTGCCTTGACCCATTGTGTTACTCAAGCAAATTGGGTCTCATTTTGTAAAGCAGCATCTGCAGTTACTTCTATCTCGTGGATTAAATCACTCTCATTTACAAAAGAATGAGATTATGCCCACATATTTTGTGTGTGAACTGTAGCAACGATGCAAATCTTCCACACTGAAGCTTTAAAATGAAGAGTTACTGGAAGAGAATTTTGAGTGATAAAACCTAAGGACCATTTGTGTTGGTTTCTTAAGAGAGGAGCTGGATACAAGTGCGTGTACCAGATTCAAGAGATAAACAGGCTCAAAAGAAATGATCTATTTCAATAAATGAACCATAACCAAAAGCAAAATGAGTTTTCGTGATTGAACATCAGTCACGAGAGATTTTTGTTAATTTTCTCTAAATGTAACCATAGCGGTTTGGCAAGGAGCCAAGCAGTTGTGAACTAATTAAGTGAATGGGTACAGAACAAATAAAAAGCAAGTTTTAAAAACAACAAAATGGTCACAACTAGATTTCCTGTCAGCAACATGAGAGATGATGCATTATTATCCAAATATATAGTAAATTGTTTTTTGGTTATATTTTGATTATTTTTTCTTAAAAGGAAAAAAAAGGTGATCAATTCACAGTAGGTGGCAACGTTGGTAAGCATATTACTCCAGTCACACATTGCCACACACTCTTTTATTTTATTTATGACAAAGATTTGCACAAACAGGCATGCTGAAAGGCAAAAGGCAACTCAATGCTTGGTTTTCATCCTGAAAACTGTTGTGGCAATTGGCCAGAATTGTTCATTTTATATATTATAATCTGGCAGTTAGGAAACAAGAGAAGAGTCTGTCCTGAAATCCAGCCAGAATTGTCCATTAATTAGCCATATATTGGGGAACATTTCAGAAAATTGAATTCTTTCAAGTGGTCTTTCCCTCAGATTAAAGGAGTATTGAAATTACCAAGACCTAATTGAAGCAGGAGTGGGAGTGAAACATATTTGGAAGTAGAGGGCATCGAGTTTATTTGATTGATATCAGCTGGAGAAGTTCCACAGCAAAAGGGTCAGGTGCCTGGGGAAGACGGAGGAATTGCAGAGGTGAGTTCTGCTCAGCTCTAATATTAGACCATGAGACCATAAGACTTAGGAGGAGAATTTGGCCATTCAGCCCATCATGCCTATTTCATCATTCAATCATGATTGATTTATTTTTCCCTTTCAACCCCATTCTCCTGCCTTCTCCCCATAAACATTGGTGGCCTTCCTAATCAAGAAACTATCAATCTCCGCTTTGAAAATACCCAGTGACTTGGCCACCACAACCATCTCTGGCAATGAATTTCGCAGATTCACCATCTCCTGGGTTTGAAGAAATTGCTCCTTATCTCTATTCTTTGTCCATTTATTCTAAGGCTGTGCCCTCTGGTTCTAAACTCTCCTATTACTGGAAACAGTCTTTCCATGTCCTCTCCATCTTGGCCTTTTATTATCTGGTAGGTTTCAATGCGATTCCCCCCCCCCCCCCCCCCTATTCTTCTAAATGCCAGCAAG
Organism: Rhinoraja longicauda; assembly: GCF_053455715.1. Lineage (NCBI taxonomy): Eukaryota > Metazoa > Chordata > Chondrichthyes > Rajiformes > Arhynchobatidae > Rhinoraja > Rhinoraja longicauda. The sequence continues at coordinate 27,163,242 of NC_135957.1, read as the reverse complement.
TACAGGCCCAGAGCCGTCAAACGCTCCTCATACGTTAACCCAATCAACCCTGGGATCATTCGCGTAAACCTCCTCTGGACCCTCTCTAAAACCAACACTTCCTTCCTCAGATATGGGGCCCAAAACAGCTCACAATATTCCAAATGTGGCCTCACCAGCATCTTACAAAGCCTCAGCATTACATTCTTGCTTTTATATTCAGGTCCCCTCAAAATGAATTCTGGCATTGCATTTGCCTTCCTTCCCACCGACTCAACCTGTAAGTCAACCTTTTGGGAATCTTGCACCAGGCCAAGTCCGTTTGCACCTCTGATTTCTGAATCCTCTCCCCATTTAGAAAGTTGTCTACTCCTTTATTCCTACTACCAAAGTGCATGACCATACACTTTGCTAAGCAATATTCCATTTGCTACCTCTTTGCCCATTCTCACAACTATCCAAGTCCTCTGTGGCCTCCCGACTTCCTCAACACTACCAGCTCCTCCACCTATCTTTGTATCGTCTGGAAGTTTGGCCAACAAAGCCATCAATTCATTAGGCGAGAAATAGTATTGGGTAAACTAATGGGACTGAAGGATGATAAATGCCCTGGGCCTGATGGTCTGCATCCCAGGGTCCTCAGGGAGGTGGCTCTAGAAATAGTGGACGCATTGGTGATCATTTTCCAATGTTCAGTAGATTCAGGATCAGTTCCTGTGGATTGGAGGATAGCTAATGTATCCCACTTTTCAAGAAAGGAGCGAGAGAGAAAACGGGGAATTACAGACCAGTTAGCCTGACTTCGGTGGTGGGAAAGATGCTGGAGTCAATTATTAAAGAGGTAATAATGGTGCATTTGGAAAGCAGTAAAAGGATAAGTCCAAGTCAGCATGGATTTGTGAAAGGGAAATCATGCTTGACTAATCTTCTGGGGCCACAGTCTTAGAATAAAGGGGAGGCCATTTAAAACTGAGGTGAGAAAAAAATTTTCACCCAGAGAGTTATGAATTTGTGGAATTCTCTGCCACAGAGGGCAGTGGAAGCCAAATCACTGGATGGATTTAAGAGAGAGTTAGATAGAGCTCTAGGGGCTAGTGGAATCAAGGGATATGGGGAGAAGGCAGGCACGGGTTATTAATTGATCAGCCATGATCACAATGAATGGCGGTGCTGGCTCGAAGGGCCGAATGGCCTCCTCCTACACCTATTTTCTATGTTTCTATGTAATTCCATCATTCAGATCATTACCATATAAAGCGAAAAATAGTGGACCAAACACCAACCCCCGCAGAAAAACAGGTTACTGGCAACCAACCAGAAAAGGCCCCTTTTATTCCCAGTCTTTGCCTTCTGCCAGTCAGCCATTCTTCTATTCATGTGAGTACCTTGCCTCTAATATCATGGGCTCCTATCTTGTTTAGCAGCCTCATATCTGGCACCTTGTCAAAGGCCTCCTGAAAATCCAAGTAAACAACAGCCACTGACTCCCCTTTGTCTATCCTGCTTATTACATCCTCAAAAAATGTCAACAAATGTGTCAGGCAAGATCTCCCTTGAACACAACCATGCTGACTTCAGCCTATTTTATCATGTGTTTCCAAGTACTCTAAAACCTCATGCTTAATAATGGACTCTAAAATTTTACCAACCACAGAAGTCAGACTAACTGGCCGATAATTTCCTGTGTTTTGCCTCACTCCCTTCCTAAACAGCAGAGTTACATTTGTGATTTTCCAGTCCTCAGGAACCTTTCCTCACTCTAGTGATCCTTGAAAGATGACTACTAGTGCCTCCAACATCTCTACAGCTACCTCTCAGAACCCTGGGGTATGGTCCATCTGGTCCAGGTGACTTATCCACTTTCAGACCTTCCAGCTTCCCAAGCACCTTCTCCTCAGTAATAGCGTGGTAAATCACCAGTCATTACAAATCACCAGTCATGTCAGCAAAATCCAGTAAAGTGCCCAAGCAATTCCAAAGTTGTCAGTTTTAATTTTGGATTTATGACATCCGCAGTATTTTGCTCCTGTCATAACATTGTTAATCAAAATTGCGCAAGTCAGGGGCCACAGTTTAAGAATAAGGGGTAGGCCATTTAGAATGGAGATGAGGAAAAGCTTTTTCAGTCAGAGAGTTGTAAATCTGTGGAATTCACTGCCTCAGAAGGCAGTGGAGGCCAATTCTCTGAATGCGTTCAAGAGAGAGCTAGATAGAGCTCTTAAGGATAGCGGAGTAAGGGGGTATAGGGAGCAGGCAGGAACGAGGTACTGATTGAGAATGATCAGCCATGATCACATTGAATGGTGGTGCGTACAGGCTCGAAGGGCCGAATGGCCTACTCCTGCACCTATTGTCTATTGTCTAAGTCAGTGAGCTGCAGGTCCCCAAGTGAACTCACAGCTACAACTCTGAAAATGCTTTTGCAATGTCACCAAGCCTGAATGTGAAAGAAATCAGATAGCGAAGAAATTGTTTCTCAAGGGAAAACACTTGGAATTAAGACATTTATTTCACTGGAGACAAGCATAAGTCTTCACCTCAATAAGTCTGTTTTTCATTGCTGCTGACTGGCATGACCTCTGAGTTGCTGTGAGCACCACAATCAGACGTAACATTCTAAATCAAAACATACGTAAGCAGTCTTGACTCATTCCACATAAATGCAACGTAGAAATGGCAGAATATTTAAACAGTCCCTGCATTGCCCCCTTCTTAGCCAGTTTTCAAAAAGTGAATGATTATAAATGTTAAATTGTTCTCAGTGTAACATGATCGTAGAAAAGACTAACCTGTACAAAAGCTGAAGCCATATTCTTCTGGCAAATTAATTACATCAGTCTGAGGAAGGGTCTCGACCCGAAACGTCACCCATTCCTTCTCTCCTGAGATGCTGCCTGACCTGCTGAGTTACTCCAGCATTTTGTGAATAAATACCTTCGATTTGTACCAGCATCTGCAGTTATTTTCCAAATTATAGAAAAAGATAAAATATTAATTTCCTTCTAATTTGAGGAAGGACATTCTTGCTGTTGAGGAAGTTCAGCGTAGGTTCACGAGTTTAATTCCCGGGATGGCGGGACTGTCATATGATGAAAGAATGGAACGACTGGGCTTGTATGCACTGGAATTTAGAAGGATGAGAGGGACACGCTAGATGCAAGAAACATGTTCTTCACACAGAGAGTGGTGAATCTGTGGAATTCTCTGCCACAGAAGGTAGTTGAGACCAGTTCATTGGCTATATTTAAGAGGGAGTTAGATGTGGCCCTTTTTGCTAAAGGGATCAGGGGTATGGAGAGAAGGCAGGTACAGGCTACTGAGCTGGATGATCAGTCATGATCATATTGAATGGAGGTGCAGGCTCGAAGGGCCGAATGGCCTACTCCTGCACCTATTTTCTATGTTTCTATGTTCCCGATGTTGGGGGAGTCCAGAACCAGGGGCCACAGTTTAAAAATAAGAGGTAGGCCATTTACAACTGAGATGAGGAAACACATTTTCACACAGAGTTGTGAATTTGTGGAATTCTCTACCTCAGAAGGTAATGGAGACCGACTCACTGGATGCATTTAAAAGAGAGTTAGATAGAGCTTTTAGGGCTAATGGAATCAAGGGATATGGGGAGAAGGCAGGAACGAGGTACTGACTGTGGATGATCAGCCATGGTCACATCGAATGGCGGTGCTGGCTCGAAGGGCTGAATGGCTCACTCCTGCACCTATTTTCTATGTGTCTTTGTGTCTATTAAAGTCATGGAATTGTTGAGTTGCGCAACACAGAAATGGGCCCTTCAATTTAGTTCTTAGGTTATAGGAGCAGAATTAGGCCATTCGGCCCATCAAGTCAACTCTGCCATTCAATCATGGCTGATATATCTTTCCCTCTCAACCCCATTGTCCTGCCTTCTCCCCATGACCCTTGACACCCTTCTTAACATTTCATTGCTGACATTTTTCCCCACATTAGGTCCACATCCTCTTTCTCTTGCCAATTTAAGTATCTATGTTACTGTCGTTTTAGTAATTGTATCAGCCTCCATCATCCCTTTTGGCAGCAAGTTCCAGATATCAACCACACTCTGTGTTAAAAACTTTTTCCCTCAAATCCCCTTTAAAATTCCTTCCTCTCATTGTAAGCCATCACCCAACAGTTTTTGACATCCTTGCCATGGAAAAAAAGAGATTCTAACTATCTGCCCAATCTACATCACTTATAATTTGATACCCCTCCATGATTCTGCAATGATTGCAGAATGATTATATATTAGTCATGGAGTTCTGCTACTGTAAGGATAATCTCTGGCTGTGGGGCACAACTGGGAAATAATCCTCCAAATGTAAATCTCCTGTGTATGGGAACTTCAATTTGAGGTTTGCAATGGGTTGTATGCTGTGGCTCTTGTACTCTGCCCGAAGTAAGTTAACAACATGAGAATGAGGAAGATTAAATATGTTAACACGCACAATTATATTTAATGGGAGATGCTTATTATCCTCATGCATGGTGATCAATACAGTTTCTCCGATGGTTCTCAAACTCATTCCATTGACATAGCACTATGTTACCAGAGGTATCACAAAATGCTGGAGTAACTCAGCAGGTCAGGCAGCATCTAGGAGAGAGGGAATGGGTGACGTTTCGGGTCGAGACCCTTCTTCAGACTATGTTACCAGAGATGGCTTCAGATGATTTATTGCTTGCATTTAGCAACGGGATCAAGTGCCCTTTATTAGAGAAAATTAACAGAATCTACATAATGACACTGTCTAATAGTATCTAGTGGGCAAGAGATCAACTGTAGTATCACTTACATATAGTCTAATAATGCTCAGATTCAGAACTTACAAGTGAGTGCAGGTTATTCTGATGACAGATCTCATGCCACAGCATTCTGTATATTCGGGATTGCTTGGATAAAGCTATGGGGTAGTGGCCATTAATACAAACAAGAATAGGCCATCAAGCTATTTCAAATGTAACCTACATAGTAATCAGTTCTGAAGTTACAAGCCCAGCTATATGAATAAACATTTCTATCTGTGAAGAGAACATGTTACTGGCTCACAGTCGGAGACCCTGAAGAGATATGATTTGAAAACTGACATGACCATGAGACACAGAACATAGAACATAGAACAGAGCATAGAACAGTACAGCACAAGACCAGGTTCTTCAGCCCACAATGTTTGTGCCAAACATGATTTCAAAACCATCACTTATCTCCTCAAAATGCATCTCCTTTAAACTTTGCCCCTCTCACCTTAAAGCTGTTAGTTCTCATAAGCATTGACCAAATGTGCAGATAATAGAACCTTAGTAATTGGTCTGCATCAAACCAGACATCAGACATCCTCAACCAACATATTTTGCATCAGAAATCAAGGTAGGATACAAACTGGCTATTTTGCCACGTAATATTTCAAACATCAAAATCTCAAAAGTCGTATAGTGCTGCAACATGACTTCCTGACTGTTAAACTCAATGCCCCTAGCAATGAAGGCAGGCACTCATACATACTTCTTTACCATCCTATCTATTGTGCTGCCACCTTTGGTGAGCTATGAACTTGGACTCCCAGAATCCTCTACACGTCAATGCTGTTAAGAGTCTTTCCATTAACTCTTCCCTTACATTCAATCTCCGAAGTGCAATACTTCAAACTTGTTCAGATTGAACTCCATCTGCCATTTCTTGCCTATTTCTGCAGCTGATCTACATTCTGCTGTATCTTCTGACAGCCTTCGCCAGTGTCTGCAACTCCTCCAATTTTGGAATCATCCGCAAACGTACTCACCAACGCATCTCCATTTGCGTCCAAGTCATTTATATATATCACAAAGACCAGAGATCACAGCACAGATCCCTGCCGAACTCCACTGGTCACAAATCTCCAGCCTGAATATCTTTCTTCCACCACAACCCTCTGTCTATTATGAATAAGATAGTTCTCAATAATTGTGATTATTGAAATTGATTTAACTCATCTGCTGTTAACTTGTGCTTAACAGTAAAAAAACTCAATGTACTTTCAGGGGTTCTACAAAGAGATTATTTAACCAAGTCTTGAGTATAGAAGTTGGGGGGTCATGCTACAGTAAAATAAGACATTGGTGAGGCCACATTTAGAGTATTGTGTTCAGTTCTGGTGTCCATGTTATAGGAAAGATGTTGTGAGCTGGAAAGGGTGCAGAGAAGATTTACGAGGATGTGGCCAGGACTCAAGGGCCTAAGCAAGAAGAGGGAGGTCGAGCAAGCTAGGAATTTATTCCTTGGAGCACAGCCGGTGATCTTACAGAGGTGTACAAAATCACGAGAGGAATAGATTAGGTAAATGCACAATCATTTGCCCAGAGTAGGGGAATCGAGACCAGAGGGCATAGGTTTAAGGTGAGGGGGGGGGAAGATTTCAGTCAGAGAGTTGTGAATCTGTGGTTCAGTCAGAGAGTTGTGAATCTGTGGTTCAGTCAGAGAGTTGTGAATCTGTGGAATTCTCTGCCTCAGAAGGCAGCGGAGGCCAATTCTCTGAACGCATTCAAGAGAGAGCTGGATAGAGCTCTTAAGGATAGCGGAGTCAGGGGGTATGGGGAGAAGGCAAGAACGGGATACTGATTGAGAATGATCAGCCATGATCACATTGAATGGCGGTGCTGGCTCGAAGGGCCGAATGGCCTCCTCCTGCACCTATTGTCTATTGTCTATTTAATGGGAACATGAGGGTTAACTTTTTTACACTAAGGGTGGTGGATGGATGGAACAAGGTGCCAGAGAAGGTAGTTGAAACAGGTACTATCACAACATTTAGACAGGTACATGCACACAGATAGAATAGGTTTAGAGGTATATGGGCCAAAAGCAAGCAGGTGGAACTATAGGGCATGTTGGTCGGCGTGGGCAAGTTGGGCCAAAGGGCCTGTTTTCAAGTTGTATGACTATGGCGCTATAACTCTATGACTTTATGACTCTGTCTCCTTCTGAAAGTCTGCTTGTGTTGAAAAAAGACCTTAACAGCTCTTGTTTCCATTAATTTCAATGTCACAGCACCTCATACAAAGGAAGTGTCATTGAGAGAAGCAAATTATAAATTATGTAAGTAGGGTAGTCCCATTACTTCATAGTCTGAACTGTATAATAAAATTATTCACAGTGTTTTAATATGAATAATTCAATTTATGGATATGTTTTTTTGTGGATGAGGCTCTACGCTGCATGGCTTGGGAAATCCCACTGACAAAAGTAATTATGGAAATTGTCAGATTGTATTCATCTTATGTTGTGCAATGGTTCTTTGCTTTAAATAATACAATAATACTTTGAATTATTCAAACATGAAATACCACCTTCACCGAAAGAGCATGGCAAGTTAATTTCAGAAACCAAATACTTTTCAGCTATCCCTATTTACCTCTTCAGTATCCCCTGCAACATCAATTACCTTTTAAATGATTTGAGGTTTTTCTCTGTACGTATGAAGAAGTTCTCAACCTCAGTTCTAAATTTAACTTCCACCATCTGAAACTCCTATCATCTCACTCCTTTTACAATATACTTTTAAGAAACTTTCTGCATGAACTTTTCTGCTGCATAAAATCATCAATTAGATATTGAGTGAAAAGAGCAAAGTTTCTGTAATCTTTGTTCGACTGAGATCTTTGCTACATGCTGCTATTAATTGCAATTTCATCCAATACTATGTCTGTACTGGCCTCAACCTCAAGACCAGTACATTGTGCTGAAGCTGCTTTCTGACCAAAATTGCTAGCTTGTATTCTCAGTCTCCTTTTACAATGGGTTTCTTTTTTACTTTAGCTTAGTTTAGTTTAGAGATACAATGTGGAATCAGGCGTTTTGGCCCACTGAGTCCATCGACCACCTACACTATCCTACACACACTAGGGACAATTTACAATTATACCAAGCCATTTAACCTACAAAGAGTCATGGAGCTGTACAGCCCCTCAGTCCAACCATGTTGCTTAACCAAACTATTACCACCTATCTACAACTGGCCCATAACCCTCCAACCTTTCCTATCCATTGTGTAGGAGAGTGTTAATGTGTGGGGATCGCTGGTCGGCATGGACTCGATGGGGCAAAGGGCCTCTTCCCATTCTGTATCTCGAAACTAAACTATAAATTATTACCAATGCTGTTGCCATATAAGTATTCAGCTTGATTTTGCAAAACCCTCTTTCTGTTATGATTCGGGATATAAGCAATTTATTTTTAAGATGTTAAATCCTCTAATTCAATAAAGGAGATTTCACTCTATTGCAAAATAGGTAAAAACATTCAATTTACCCTTATTTCACCAATGTAACATTTGCTTTCAACCTCCAAAGGATAAATTAACAAGAATAGTCAGTTGGTGGTTTTCGAATTATTCAAACAATAAAATTGTTCCGTTCATCTTGAATTTGAGTTGCTGTGAATCATGAATATGTGGGTGTTCTGTTGAATTACTCCTTGAAGTTACACGATCTAAGAATTGAATGGGATGACTCTGGCTATGCGGAGATGCATTTGACTTCTTCTGGAATAAACATAGCCTTAGTCAAACAATGTCAACTTTTGAGATTCTTTTTTCTTAAAATGCATTCTGCAATCAGTGCAGGAGGTGAGAGGTATTTTTGCACTAAGTTGTAATAAGGGATCAAAACTATTACAACAGACCCTCTTGAAATTCATGCTACAGCAGTTTGTGTACAACATGTTTCGCAGAGTGTGCGGGACAGTGGATACCATTTTGGCCTCCAGCACTCCAGGTTTAATCCGGACCTCCAGTGCTACATAAAAACATAATAATAATGAAAATAAATGCAGGAGTAGGCCTTGAGGCCCTTCGAGCCAGCACCACCATTCAATATGATCATGGCTGATCATCCAATATCAGTACCCTGTTCCTGCTTTCTCCCCATATCCCTTGATTCCATTAGCCGTAAGAGCTAAATCTTACTTTCTCTTGAAAACATCCAGTGAATTGGCCTCCACTGCAGGAGAGAATTCCACAGATTCACAACTCTCCGGGTGAAAAAGTTTTTTCTCATCTCAGCCCTGAATAGCCTACTCCTTATTCTTAAACTGTGACCCCTGGTTCTGGATTCCCCTAACATCGAGAACAGTTTTCCTGCACCTAGCCTGTCCAATCCCTTAAGAATTTTATATGTTTCTATAAGATCCCCTCTTATCCTTCTAAATTCCAGTGAACACAAACCTAGTCGATCCATTCTTTTATCATATGTCAGTCCCGCCATCCGGGGAATTAGCCTGGTGAACCAATGCTGCATTCTTACAATAGCAAGAATGTCCTTCCTCAAATTAGGAGACCATAACTGCACCCAATACTCCAGGTGTGGTCTCACCAGGGCCCTGTACAACTGCAGTAGGACCTCTTTGTTCCTATACTCAAATCCTCTCGCTATCCACTTGCTGTCTGTGTGGGCTTTCCATGATCTCCCTGGGTGTCCTGGTTTTCATCTATCAAAGATATTCTTGATAGTTTAAATAGTGGCAGTAAGTTGTTCCTGGTATAGGTGGATGGTGAGAGGATCAGAGTAAACTGATGGCAGGTGAGAACGAATAACCTTCAGAGAAATAAGTGGCAGATCGGGACTGATGGGATTACTGTGAGAGTCAGTATACATTCAATTGGCTATAAGAAAATAAAAATGGAGAAAACATAACAAAGTACGAAATATGAGGGAGCTGATAACAAAGGAGAAAATTCAGGCCTTTGTATAATGCAGGACCTATGGTCTATCTTCTTAAACAATGAGGTTTAGGACACTTGGAATAAGAAATATTTATGGTGCAGAAGGAGACCATTCAAGTGTCAAAATCGTGCCAGCATCGAGTATGGAAGAGGGAAACATGGAAAGGCTTACTCTACTGCAGTGACTCAGTGGGTCAGGCAGCATTGCTGGAGGAGATGGATAGCTGATGTCTCAGGTCAGGACCCCTATCCATGTTCTCCAGGAATGCTGCCTGATTCACTGAGTTACTCCAGTATTTTGTACTTTTCTTTGGTAGACCAGCATTTGCTGTTCCTTGTTTCGACAAGGAAAGTTGGGAGAAGGAAGTTAAATTTGAATTAATTCAAATAGATAAAGAGGCAGAATTAAAGTAGGATTAAGAAAAAGAATGAGGCAGGAAGGAAATGTTAGCTGAAGTAAAAGGCTGAAAAAGCTCTGTGTCCATCCGGACATTAAGCAGCATCTTAAATTACTCTCCTCCTCGGGCAATTGATCCATTGTTATAATTGAACATCCTGCAACTAGTTGCTGGGAGTTTAATTGGTGATTAATGTGAAAGTCCAACAATATCTGAGCCACAGATAGACACAAAATGCTGGAGTAACTCAGCGGGTCAGGCGGCATCTCTGGAGAAAAAGGATAGGTGACATTTCGGGTCGGGAGAAGGGACCCAACATGAAACATCACCTATTCATTTTTCTACAGAGATGCTGCTGAGTTACTCCAGAACTTTGTGCCTATCTTTTATTTATCATCTATAGTTCTTTGTTTTTACATAATATCTGAGCCATAACTGGCTGGACAAATTGCCATTTGTTTTAATTTATTTAAGAGATACAGAATGGAAACCGGCCATTCAGTGCACCATCCATGCCATTCATCGATCTCACATTCACACTAGGTCTCTATTGGTCCACTTTTGAATCTACTCCCTGCACACTTGGGACAATTTACAAAGACCAATTAGCCTACAAGCCCACATGTCTTTGGGATGTGGAAGGAAACCTGAGCACCCAACGAAAATACATGCGGTCACATGGAGAATGTGCAAGCTCCAGCCAGACAGACCAGGTACAGCAGGCAGTGAAGAAAGCTAATGGCACGTTGTCCTTCATAACGAGAGGATTTGAGTATAGGAGCAAAGAGGTCCTTCTGCAGTTGTACAGGGCCCTGGTGAGACCACACCTGGAATATTGTGTGCAATTTTAGTCTCCTAATTTAAGGAAGGACATTCTTGCTATTGAGGGAATGCAGCGTAGGTTCACGAGGTTAATTCCCGGGATGGCTGGACTGTCATACGACAAAGAATGGAGCAACTGGACTTGTATTCACTGGAATTTAGGATGGGAGGGGATCTTAAAGAAACATATAAAATTCTTAAGGGATTGGACATGCTAGATGCAGGAAACATGTTCCTGATGTTGGGGGATCCAGAACCAGAGGCCACAGTTTAAGAATAAGGGGTAGGCCATTTAGAACCTTTCACCAGAACAGGGGTACAGAAAAAACAATAGTTTTAAGTTGCAGTAAAGTTTGGGGATCGAAGAAACTCCTCTGACGAGATGAGGCCCCAGTTGCCATGGGGATACGCGAGTGCTGAAGGAGGACATTATAGAAAGAAGACACAAAGGATTGTAAATGCTGTAAAAGTACTAACTGCAGGAAATGCCTGCTGAGTCATGCCAAGCCAGTAGAGAAAAATCTGAGTCAACGTCACAGATGGATGACTCGCGGCAGAATTGGATTGTTCTGGAGAAACAGAGGAAGTGAATCGGTTGAACCTGTTGAATTCAATATTTGAATCTAGGAAGCTGCAATGTGCCCAAGTGGAATAAGAAATGCTATTCGTCAGTTCAAAATGTTTCCTTTAAATAATATTTCGATAAAGTTGTGATGGTTTATCAACTGCATTTTTAAAAAAATCAGTAGTGCGATGTTCCAAAGTCTTTAGATTCTGATGTCAGTCTGAATGAAAAAGGTGAACCTCCAATTATTTATTAATATCATCTGATTGTTGGAACGTTCCATCTTATTATATCTTCCTGTTCTTCTAGGCACACAGTAGTTCCATTTGTCAGCCAAATAAATTATCTGGTTTCCAATGTTTGTATTGCATTATTTTAATGGTTTCCTTATTGATCCATAACTGACATGTGGGAAATTCCAGATACTATTCACATAAAGGACTATCTGTGTAGCACCCAACATTAATCTCTCAGTCAGCAAGATTTAAAAAAAGATGAACTGGTCACTTATGTTATTGAGATTTGTGGGCTTTGCTATGTGAAAACTAACAACCTTCTCCACTGCATCATAATGGTGGCTATGCTTAACAAGGATTTCATTATCCTTGAAGCATCATGTTACATTTCACGATATGAAAGCTTATCTAATAAGCAGTTGGATGGCAGTAACAGGATCGTTCCAAGTCAGCATGGATTTACGAAGGGGAAATTATGCTTGACTAATCTTCTGGAATATTTTGAGGATGTAACTAGGAAAATTGACAGGGGAGAGCCGGTGGATATGGTGTACCTCGACTTTCAGGAAGCCTTCAACAAGGTCCCACATGGGAGATTAGTGGGCAAAATTAGAGCACATGGTATTGGGGGTAGGGTACTGACATGGGTAGAAAATTGGTTGACAGACAGAAAGCAAAGAGTGGGGATAAATGGGTCCCTTTCAGAATGGCAGGCAGTGACTAGTGGGGTACCGCAAGGCTCGGTGCTGGGACCACAGCTATTTACAATATACATTAATGACTTGGATGAAGGGATTAAAAGTACCATTAGCAAATTTGCAGATGATACAAAGCTGGGTGGTCATGTGAACTGTGAGGAAGATGCTATGAGGTTGCAGGGTGACTTGGACAGGTTGTGTGAGTGGGCGGATGCATGGCAGATGCAGTTTAATGTGGATAAGTGTGAGGTTATCCACTTTGGTGGTAAGAATAGGAAGGCAGAGTATTATCCAAATGGTGTCAAGTTAGGAAAAGGGAACGTACAACGAGATCTGGATGTCCTAGTGCATCAGTCACTGAAAGGAAGCATGCAGATACAGCAGGCAGTGAAGAAAGCCAATGGAATGTTGGCCTTCATAACAAGAGGAATTGAGTGTAGGAGCAAAGAGGTCCTTCTGTAGTTGTACAGGGCCCTAGTGAGAAAGCACCTGGAGTACTGTGTGCAGTTTTGGTCTCCAAATTTGAGGAAGGATATTCTTGCTAATGAGGGCATGCAGCGTAGGTTTACTAGGTTAATTCCCGGAATGGCGGAACTGTCATATGTTGAAAGACTGGAGCGACTAGGCTTGTATACACTGGAATTTAGAAGGATGAGAGGGGATCTTATCGAAGCATATAATATTATTAAGGGGTTGGACAAGTTAGAGGCAGGAAACATGTTCCCAATGTTGGGGGAGTCCAGAACCAGGGGCCACAGTTTAAGAATAAGGGGTAGGCCATTTAGAATGGAGATGAGGAAAAACTTTTTCAGTCAAAGAGTTGTAAATCTGTGGAATTCTCTGCCTCAGAAGGCAGTGGAGGCCAATGCTCTGAATGCATTCAAGAGAGAGCTAGATAGAGCTCTTAAGGATAGCGGAGTCAGGGGGTATGGGGAGAAGGCAGGAACGGGGTACTGATTGAGAATGATCAGCCATGATCACATTGAATGGTGGTGCTGGCTCGAAGGGCTGAATAGCCTCCTCCTGCACCTATTGTTTATTGTCTATCGTCACTTATTTTCTTTGTATGCCTCATCTGTGGGCAGCAGGTGGCACAGTGCCTAACAGGACCAGAGTCCCAGGTTCAATCCTGACAACGGGTGCTTGTACGTACGGAGCTTGTACGTTCTCCCCATGACTTGCGTGGGTTTTCTCCAAGATCTTCGGTTTCCTCCCACACCCCAAAGACGTACAGGTTTTAGGTTATTTGGCTTGGTATAAATGTAAATTGTCCTTGTGTAAGATAGTATTAATGTGCGAGGATCGCTGGTCGATGCAGACTCTGGGCCTAAGGGCCTGTTTCCACGCTGTACCTCTAAACTAATCTGCAATTAATCCAAACTTAGAGACATATAGACTTGGGGATATTATTTTTGACTTTGCACTACTATTATCTATTCATTTGTCTTTTTTTAAATATATGGGTGTTTCCATAAATACAGCACTCAGTAGTGAAACTGAAGGTCTCCAAACTTCCAGGTTATTTTCCTGCTTTTTATGTAATAACCCCATTGTTTCATATCCTGTATTTTAAGTAGTGTAGACCATGGTTTAGCCAAAATAATGAAGCAAAAATAAATAAATCTGTTTTTACAAAGAAAAATATCAGATATGTCCCTGTATTTTGTTGCCTTTTTTTGTGCATTAATGCCCCAAGTTTTTGCAGCAGAATGTGAGTAGCAGTGTTCATTTGGACACGTGTGAAATGTGTGAATTAAAAGCAGAGTAACCGTTTTTATATTGATTGTTTCTTTTTTTATTGTTTATATTTTGTGTTTAAGCTTTCCATTGAAATACTTAATAATGAATAGAACTTAAAATCAATACCTAGTTTGATCACCGATTTTAGCCATGTCTCATTCTGTAGTCCCTCCCGTTGAAGAACATCGTGAATGTTATTTATAGCGCTATAACGGATTTTTTTTGTACTTGTCGCGATTTAAAAAAAATTCAAACAACACGATTATTATGACCCTGGCGTGAACTATGGGCCTCGTGGTGGGGTTGGTGACGACATTTTGTAAGGGAGCTTAGAAATCAGTAAGTGTCCCACATGTCTAATACGTTTTATAAATAATTTTCTTTCCTTGGTTTTTTTTCTTCATATTTTGAAAATACAAATTTTTTGTCAAATTTTGGTCAATTTTGATCACATATTAGTTCAAAAGGATCATAGCTAGACCCATTTTAGTGGTATTTCATTATGATTGAATAACTTTCAAATTTGGCCACCCATGTCACAGGTGGGTAACCTTATTTACAGAAACACCCATATACTGAACCTTTTTGGTGTTTATTATGGGTTTTACAGAGTAATACGTTTACGAAGCTGTTGTGCTGCTGCAAGTAAGAATTTCATTGTTCCGTTTCAGGACATATGACAATAAAATACTCTTGACTCTTGAGAATTCAATCTGCAGTCTTTTCTGACTTAATGGACATTGGCAGGGGCAGCAACAGGGATATTCCCATTTGCCTTAGTTTCAGAGCACGCAACATCCAGCACATTGCTTTTGGAAAGTGCAGGTACACAAATGGATGGGTGAAGGTCAGAATGAAAGGTTCATACAGAAAAACGGGGCCAATTGTGTGAGATTCATTGCAATGTGGCCAGAAGCTGCGGAATCCCTTCCCACCGATGAATCAGGGCCTCCAGGAAGGGAACGAGACAAACCTAATGAAACAAAATGATGTCAGGTTATCAGAGTTATAATGGGAAGATTACTTAATGTACAAGTTGATCTTTGAAAAAGTAAACAACATCTGGGCGAATGCATCAGTTGCTTCTGAGCAAAGGAGTTTTTTGTTATGATGCTTACATAATGTGACAGGAAAATTCCCCCTGTACATGGCTGTTGTCGTAGCATTGAATCCTGTGTTCTCTGAAGATCATTTTAGACGCTGTTTCGTAACAGATTATGAGAGAGATGCTTTCCCACAGCATCTCCATCTATAGAAAGCCTTTGCTGATGTAACATCTGAATATACATCCTCGGGAAAGAACTTCAATTAGAAAATAGGTCAAGCAGTCATGCTGGAGAAAGCATGTAGAACCAGAGAGGCATTCTCCACAGAAGGCTTTCTGCAACACATTTTAGTTAGGTGCAAAAAAATAGTAAATCATAAGAAGCAAACTGTCAGCACCTTTTCAAATTCTTATCTTGATGATTAAGTTACTTTGTCTTTTTTAATGTTAATTTCATGATGAGTTATTTGAAAGCTCAGCTAGGCTGGGATTCCACAGCTTCTGACCTCGCTTGTTGCTTCTCTCTCGCGATAGCCCTCCAGCATGTGTCTGGACCTTCACAGAGCTAATAAGAAACTATTTATATCTGAAAATGGCAGTACAATCCATTCCTGTCCATTCGGGCCGCACAATGGTGCAGCTGTAGAGGTGCTCCCTCACAGGGCCAGAGAAACGGTTACTCTGCACCATTAATCGATCCTGACTAAGGGTGCTGTCTGTATGGAGGTTGTATGTTCTCCCTGTGACTGCATGAGTTTTCTTCTGGTGCTCCGGTTTCCTCCCACACTCCAAAAACATACAGGTTTGTAGGTTAACTGGCTTCAGTAAAATTTTAATTTGTCCCTAGTGTGTAAGATAGTGTTAGTGTACGGGGTGATCGCTGGTCGTCGTGGACTCGGTGGGCTGAAGGGCCTGTTTGATGTCTAAAGTGGAGCCTTGAGCCCCATCCCCTGATTTGGGACTGGTTCTATGCTTTAACATAGAAACATAGAAAATAGGTACAGGAGGAGGCCATTTGGCCCTTCGAGCCAGCACCACCATTCATTGTGATCACGGCTGATCATCTACAATCAGTAACCTGTGCCTGCCTTCTCCCCATATCCCTTGATTCCACTAGCCCCTGGAGCTCTATCTAACTCTCTTTTAAATTCATCCAGTGAATTGGCCTCCACTGCCTTCTGTGGCAGAGAATTTCACAAATTCACAACTCTCTGGGTGAAAAAGTTTTCTCTCACCTCAGTTTTAAATGGCCTCCCATTTATTCTTAGACTTTGGGACTAGTTTATTTGGACCGTGAACACTTCATCATATTCCTCAAACCATTACCAAACTATGTGTGCAGTGTGGCAGTACGCATTATCCTGCTGAAAGAGGCCACTGCCATCAGGGAATACCATTGCCATGAAGGGGTGTACCTGGTCTGCAACGATGTTTAGGTAGGTGACATGTGTCAAATTGATGTCCACATGAATGGCCAGACCCAGGGTTTCCCAGCAGAACATTGCCCAGAGCAGCACACTCCCTCCGCCGGCTTGTTGCCTTCCCACAGTCAGATCGGTCCAGACGGGATAGCCTTCGTTGCCCTCGTGCACCGATGAACCTTGGGCGCCCAACACCCTGTCGCCGGTTTGTGGTTTGTCCCTCCTCGGACCACTGTCGGTAGGTCTCACCACTGCTGACTGGGAGCACCCCATAAGCCTTGCCATTTCAGAGATAATCTGACCCAGTTGTCTGGCCATAACAATTTGGCCCTTGTCAAAGTCGCTCAGGTCTTTATTCCTGCCCATTTCTCCTGCATCCAACACATCAACTTCAAGAACTGACTGTTCACTTGCTGCCTAATATATCCCACCTCTTGACAGGTGCCATTGTAACAAGATAACCAATGTTATTCACTCCTCCTGTCATTGGTCATAATGTATTGGCTGATTGGTGTATATGGATATGTGCGTAGATATCTATGTACATATCTACCTATCTATAGATTTGTAGAAGAAGGGTCTCGACCCGAAACGTCACCCATTCCTTCTCTCCCGAGATGCTGCCTGACCTGCTGAGTTACTCCAGCATTTTGGGAATATATAGATTTGTACAGCTATCTAGTGTGTAGATCATCCATTGGTCGGCATGGGCTCAGTGGGCCAAAGTGTATGTTTCCACACAGCATCTCCAAAACTAAAGCTAAAAAGAAAAAGAAAATCTTATTAAGCGTTTTATGATGCCTTTTTGTTTCATTTCTACAAATACCTATTTGGGAAGAAATCTGTCTTTGATTACCAACATTTGGTCTGATACAGAGACGAAGAGGCAGGGACGAGTACAACTGACAATCAGAACCCACCTACACATTTAGTGTAGCAACCTATGACAAATTTATCCCCCACTGTCTCCATAAGCTTCCTTGCTGTGTTAATTATATGTATAAAAGGTGCATGTTTTCAAGATTCTTCTCAAAAATAACATTGATCGTTGCACAGTCTTAATAGTAATATAATTTTACCTAACTGAGAAGTGATGGGCACACTGTAAGTAGTAGCTACTGTTAACCTTTCAGGCTGGATTACAGCAGTAAATATGCCCATTAAATATTTAAAATAACACAATGAGCTGGAGTAACTCAGCGAGACAGGCATTATCTCTGGAAGACATGGATGGATGAGTTTTGGGTCAGGACCCTTCCTCAGATGGCTACAAGAAGGGTGCCGACCTGAAACATCATCTAATCAAGTCCTCTAGAAATGCTGCTTTCACCCGTTGAGTTACTTTGTATATTCTTTTGTAAACCAGCATTTGTAGTTCCTTGTAAAAGTATGTTACTATAAAGTAATATATGTATTATCTATATATATATATATCTCATCTTGTATGTATATATATTTGTACGCATGTTCCCGAAATACAGCCAAAACGGTACTCGATAGCGCAACAATTTTAGGGCCACCTTACTCACCATTCGCCTGCGGTGTGTAGTATCAAGTTTCGTTCAAATTGTTGTTATATTTTAAAAGTTATTCACTTCATAAACTTTAATAAATCGCTCCCACTTACCTGGCCCGGTATCCACGCATGCGCAGTTGGGGGAGGGTTGCCGGGCTCGGCTGCGACATACCTATGCAGCAGCACCGGGAAGACCGGCGCCCGTCCCGGTGTGCCCCGCACCTGACCTTCCTCCCATGGTGCAGCGCGGCGGAAGAGAGAAAGTCAAAGAAGATGGCCGCCAGCAGGACAAATATGGCCCAGCGCCTTGCGGCCGCTCTCTTGCTGTTGGCCGCCGCGATAGCCGCCCAGGACCAGGGTGAGTGGTTCCCTCTCCCCTTTCCTCTCCACCCTCGCCCGTCCCCATAACCTCTCACACTTGTACTGATCAAGATAGGTTAGACGAGGTGCTCATGAACCTCTGTCTCACCTGGCAAGAATGCTGGGATACAATGAAGGTGAGGGAGGAGGTAAAAAGACTGGTGTTATGTCTCCTGCAGTTGACGGTGGTTTGGGTGGGAGGGGATGAACAAACCAAGGAGTTGCGGAGGGAGCTGTCTCAGTGGAAGGCAGAAAATGGGTGGAGATATGACTGGTGGTGGGATCACGTTGGAGGTGATGGAAATGTTGGAGGATGATGTGTTAAATGCGGAGGCTGGTGGGGTGAAAGATTTGTTATCTTTCCACATATGCTGCCTGACAGCTGAATATTTAGAGCATTTTGTTTTTATTTCAGATTTTCAGTGCCTGAAAGTTTTAGATTTTTGTGGCCTCCCAGTGTTTTGTCCAATACCCCATAAGTGGTAAAATACATTAAAAAAACAGCATTATGTATTCCAAGACGATATCCTAAGAATGTGATAGGTTTCACAGTAATGCTTCATTTTATGCTGGCAAAGGTCTGCAAGCACCAACATGGTGCAAATTATGCTGGAAAGTTCCAGAAACTCTAAAATGAAGTGCCTAATCCAATTTCCTGAGAGGCACAAAGTCATCTGGAAATGATTGCAAGCACAGTGTAACCCCAGTAAAACTATTGTGATTTGCATATTAAAAAATGTGCAAATTGGTTCACTTTCCAGGTATTGGGTTTAGTTCGCTTTAGCTTCAAGTAAAGAAAGAAACTAACCAGAAACTACAGTGGATTCAACAAAAAGACATTGCCTGTCTTCAAATAAGCATACAATAGCTTTAAAGAAAAACACCAACCAAAATTCAAAATATTCTGAATTTGGGGAAATAAAGGAGAATAATTATTTCTCCACATCAATTGATCAATTCTCTTCATCTTTGGTACCATTGACATTTGAGCGCTCTGTTCTATTGTCAGCTTGTCTGCCATTAGTGTCTTGTCTAGCCTTGACTCTAATATTGGTAAATATTGATTCCCTCTTCAGCGCCATAACAGTTCTCCATTCATCTACCAGTACATGATCCATATCCCTCTATTCCCTGCACTTCCATGTACTTAACTAAAAGCCTCTTAAAGCCATTATCGGGGACCAAGTGGCCAGTATAGAACCTGGCGGGGTATGACCTCAGGATTCTCTGCCTTCTGCCCGATGTAGCAGCAAGATAAGATATATGCCACATAATGGGATCCTTGATGGATGGTGCCTTCTTGAGGTGGCATCTCATGGGCAGTATAGATGGCTATACTGAGCTAGAAGAGATGGTGTCAGGGGTGATAGGGAGAAGGCAGGAGAATGGGGTTAGGAGGAAGAGATAGATCAGTTGTGATTGAATGGTCATTGATGGGCCAAATGGACTAATTCTGCTCCTATCACTTATGACCTTAGAACCCCATTACTCTCTGTGTAAAAAAATTGCCCCGCAACTCTCCATGGAAAGTTCCCCCTCTCACCTTGGTAAATAATAGAACTTGTAAAGTGTTGTAGACCAGAGAAGTCTGAGAGTACAGGTGCATGATTGCCTGAAAGCGGCAAGTGAGGTGTACAGGTTGATGAAGAAGGCATTTGGCATGCTTGCCTTCACTGGGAAGGGTATCGAATACAAAAGCTGAGACATCATGACGCCACTGTTACAAGTCATTGGTGAGACTACACTTGGAGTACTGTGGGCAGTTCTGGCCACCCAGCAATAAAGAAGGATGTCATAAACTTGGAAAGGATGCAAAAAGGATTCACCAGCTTGTTCCCGGCTTAAAGCGGAGGCTGGATAGGCTGGGACTTTTTCTTTGGAGCATTGGAAGCTAAGGGGTGACCTTATTGTGTTGTACAAGGTCGCGAGGAGCATGGATGCATTGAATGCTCACTGTCTTTTCTCCTAGGGTAGAGGATTCTAAAATAAGAGGGCATAACTTTAAGGTGAGAGGGCAGAGATTTAAGAGGGACCTAGATGTTTTTACTCAAAAGGAGGTCTGCATCTGGAATGAGCTGTCAGAGAAAACTATAGAAATGGATATAATTATGACTTTCAAATAATTCTTTGACTGATGTATGGGTGGGAAGGGTTTAGAGGGATATGGGCCAAATGCAGGCAAATGTCAAATATGCTGGCATGGACAAGTTGAGACAAAGAGTGTGATACCTTGTGTTATCGCTCTTTGACTCTAACTCTGTCTATTAGGTTGTTTCTTGTTGGAGACAGTAACTTGTGCAGCAGATGCCTTACTTCCTGATTATCAGCCTAAGTATAGATGTTATTCCGGCTGCATGGACATGGATTATTTCATTATCTGAGATGCGAATGGACGCAGATTCTATGCCGTCAGTAACCAGTTTCATTTATCATGGATGGACGACCATTGCAAAGCTTGTTAAGAAAGCAATTTGCCTTGGCCCAGTTTACACAGTGTTTAAAAGTACAGCATAAATCTGGGCCAAGGGAAATTGCTTTCTTAACAAAGCAATTATTGACCTCCGGTTCTCAATAAGCATATACAATACTTAATTATATTAAATAAATTATTTTAACTTTAGACAATATTTAAAGACCAATAGTGCAACTAAAAATATTTGTGAATAAAATGAAAATGTACATTATGTTAACATTCAAGTGGAAAACTGAGGCAATAAGCAATCATCAACACTGAAGAACAAATGCTGGAGTAACTCAGCAGGACTGGGGGCAAGCTTTCCATAAACAAGATGTAGAATATGGCAAGGCAATGTGACAGATAAAAAGGTCTAAAAGTAAAAGATAACCTGGTAGCTAAAAACTCTGATCATGATGTGTGGAACTTTGACTAAGGAGTAGTTCATATGTTAATAAGTAGAAAGACACTTCCAAGGTGTCACATCATCATACATTTCAGCCCACATCTAATCCCAATCTCTTTCCCCTACCCCCTTCTCCCAACCAAGTGAACACACATTTCTCCTTCCACCTCCCACCACTCTAGTCACCCTGTTTCTTTCATCTACTCCATTCGTCTCCCATCCCCGAGTCCTATATTTCTCTTTCATATGCTCCACTTTCTATTTCCACCCACGTCCCCTCCCTCTGGCTTTATATTTCACGCCTCTTCTTTCCTTATTTGATATCCTTTTCACCTGTCACATTTCACCCATCCCTCATCTGCGTCCACATATATTTCTTTTCCTGTCACTCTCTTACCTCTCACTCTGGTGTGTACCCTTTTCTCCCACTGTTCCACCCATCTTAACACACCCTATTCCCCTTCCAACAATATCCGTCCTTCTAGCTTTACATTTTACACCTCTTCTTGCCTTATCTGCCTCCCTTTTGTCTCCTTTTCATCTCAAGCCTTTGTCACTCGCTCCACCCATCTGCCAATAAAACTCCCCTCACCTGATCCACTTATGCTTTCACATGCCCCTACCAATTTCCAGCTTTCTTCCACTTACTCCACCAGACTGAAGAAGTTGTCCCGTCCCGAAACATCGTCTGTCCATTCTCTCCCTTGATGCTGCCTGCCCAGCTGAGTTCCTTGTTTCTTGTTTCAGTTCCAACATCTGGAGCTTCTTGTGTCTTACTTCTGTTATCCTGACTAATTATATTCTGTACCTGCACATGAATCTTTCGCTGATGATGAACTTGGACATCCAATTCCCTCTGCACCTCAAAGCTCTGAAATCTCTCTCCATTTGGATAATGTGCCAAATCACTGGTGTTCACACAATCTATCCATATTCCATTGTAGTCTCCTTTTGTCCTCTTTGCAACCTATTTTCTCAACATTTTGCCCTACTTTTTGTGGAGAAACAATACCTGGACAATTTAACATATTCTACATTGCCTTTGCCATTCCAATCTAAGTCAACGTGATCAGTGGAAGTCTCGAAACGTCACCCATTCCTTCTCTCCAGTTATGTGCCTGTCTCGCTGAGTTACTCCAACATTTTGTGTCTATGATCAATGGAAGAGTTGCATTGGCAGAGACTTTATAGCAAGGCATCACCCTTTCTGAGTTGCTATTTGCCTGCAAGGAAATTCCAGTTTGATAACAGAAACATTTGGATTGATCATTAATATTAGTGCTGATCCTTCAAAATGAGCATTAGCCTCAATCCTATTAAGATGGCCTGTTTGCACAAATTTCTATATTTGTTTCATAGTGCCTTATAGCATGGAATCAGGCCCTACGCCCCGACTCTTCCCTGCCTAACCATCTAAGATAGTCGTATTTGCCTGTGTTTGACCCATATCTCTCTTACTTTCCTTGCTTTCAACGGCCTATCTAATTACTGCTTTCTCTTCAATCATAAATTATGGGTGGTACAGTGGCTGTAGAGTTGCTGCCTCACAGCACCAAAGATCCGAGTTCGATCCTGATTATGGGTGCTGTCTTTACAGAGTTTGTACGTTCTCTCTGTGACCATGTGGGTTTTCTCCAGGTTCTCCAGTTTCCTTCCACATTGCAAAGGAGTGCAGGTTTGCAGGTTAATTGGCTGCGGTAAATTGCCCCGAGTGTGGAGGATATGGGTGACCGTTGGTCGGCAAGGATTCAGTGGCCCAAAGAGCCTGCTTCCATGCTGTATCTCTAAACTAAACTAAACCAAATGCTGGTGGTATAAAGCCTAGCATTCCTCTGCATTAAAATGGCTCTCTGCTCTTTTTCCAATCAGTTAGTGTGGGAGATTTATTTTACCAAAATACAACAAGAAATTGAGTAATCGGCAATATTTTTCTTGCATGTACAGATTAAATTAGGGAAATATTATTTTGTGCTTCAAGGAAGAACACAAGCCTAAAATTTCCTTAATATGTGCAAATTTGATGGAAACAGCACAATGCAAATGTTTGTACCGTCACACGCTGCTTACTCCGGATGTTCTGCATTTGAATCTTTAACACATTCAGCGTGAATTTTTTTTGCAATGTGATCTACTTGAAGGTGTGCTTGCATGAGGTACACAGCTGACAGTAATTCACAGAAAACCAACTGCCACTAAACGGCCTCCCATTAATTGACCTGTGAAGCAGGCAAAGTTTTGTTATGCTGCAGAACTACTGAATAATGTAGGAGTCTCACCCTCTCACACCCACAGCACATTTACTTTGAAGAAAATCCATAAAGTGAGAATGGACATTGCTCTGCTTTGCACTGAAAAGCACTATGATCAAGATGGCCGCGCCGTTGTGTTTGGCTGCCTGTCGTCGCTCACCTGGATATCGTAGTGTTCTTCGAGCCACTTTAGTTTACGACCGCCGAACCCTCCTGTTGATCCGACCCTCCGTCGTCGACTTCTTCAGTCCAGGTCCCGGACAAAGTTTCTTCCAGCGATCGCTCCTCGATGAACTCCCGGTAGATGTGCGGGCCCAGCCTTATATCCACCGCCGCACGCACCGCGCTAGGAGGCGGGGTAAACGCGCGGGAACTTTCGAAAATTTAAAAAACCTCGCCCGCGCTCATCCAACAGCGGCCTACCTCGCCCAGCGCTGCGAAGTCGGACCTGGTCGACCTTACAGCTCCATCCACCGGCGCTCCCTCGAGCTCAGGTATGCCGCTCTTCGACCGATCATCCCGGTCCCTGGACTGCCGGCCCGTGGGCTCCCAGCAAGGCCATCTGTGAAGCGCAGCGGCGTGGTCTCCCTGAACCTCCGCCCGCTGGCGTGGGAGCCGCTACCGGACCGATGCTCACCTGCTGTCCCTACTGTCCCTACTAAAGTGTCCCTGATCAACGTAAGATCCCTCCAAAACAAGACTTTCATCCTCAACGACTTCTTCATCACCCGTGGATTGGACTTCCTACTGCTCACAGAATCCTGGCTTAACCCTGGTGAGCTTGCTCCACTCGTGGAACTCTGTCCTGATAACTGTCACTTCTTCACCTCACCTAGGCTCTCCGGACGCGGTGGGGGCTTAGCCACTGTGTTTAAGAAACATTTCAACTGCCGCCTCCTGAACGCTGATCATTTCTCCAGTTTCGAGGTGCAACTAATTAAAGTAGGCCTAGCCTATCCCCTCTTAATTGTTCTTGTGTATCGCCCACCAAAAATGCATAAGGACTTCATCACCCAATTTGCTGATCTGATTTCTAGCATTTTGCCCAAATTTGACCGGATCATGATTCTTGGTGACTTTAATATTCATGTTTGCTGTCCCACTAAGCCTCTTGTGAGTGAATTTATGCACCTGGTTGAGTCCTTCAATCTGACTCTTCACACCACGGGACCCACTCACAAGTTAGGCCATACTCTCGACCTAGTGTTATCGTCCGGATTCCCAATCAACAACATTGAAACTACTGAAGCCTGTCTATCGGACCACAGCGCTATCATTTTTGACGCATCTCTGCCTTTATCTCCCGCAAAATCTCATCTCCCTGTTCGCTACTCCCGCGACATAAATTCATTGACTGCCAGTAAATTCTCCGAGGCTCTCACAGCTGCCCCCAACATCTGCACTATTGAGGCCTCTCCCCCCCATCTCAGCACTGAGGATCTCGCCTCTTTATTTAATATCACTTGCTCTTCCATCCTGGATTCTATCGCTCCCCTTAAAATGAAAAAGCCTAAGCCCAAAGGTCGGCCGTGGCTCAATGACACCACCAAAGCCCTAAGAAGGGAGTGCAGAAAATCAGAAAGGAGATGGAAATGTGACAAGCTTCAAATTTCCTTCGAAATTCTGAGAAACAATCTTCTCAAATACCAGGAAGCAGTAAAGTCTGCTAGAGCACAATACTTCTCCGACCTTATTTCCAAAAACTCTCATAACTCCAAGGTCCTATTTAGAACAATTACCTCTGTCATATGTCCCGCCCCCAGTACCAGCTTAGTTGGGTCCCCTGCTAAGTGCGAAGAATTCGCTAAATTTTTCACCAACAAAGTTGAGAATATTAGAATGAACATTTCCCCTCCCACCCGTGACCTAGCTGTCTCACTAGTCTGTTCATCTAAATTGGACTGCTTCCAACCCGTCACTCTATCCTCCCTTGCAAAGCTTATCTCCGCTATGAAACCTGCAACCTGCCCCCTTGATCCTGCCCCCACTGCCCTTCTGAAGGATGTCATTGCAATAGCTGGTCCCAGCATCCTCTCTATTATCAACAGTTCTCTGGCCACTGGCACTGTTCCAACCAGTTTCAAGCACGCGGTGGTCCAGCCCCTACTGAAAAAACCTAACCTAGACCCCACCTTGCCTAGCAACTACAGACCCATTTCCAAACTGCCATTCCTGTCAAAAGTCCTTGAAAAGGCAATCCTTAACCAATTAGTGCCCTACCTGCACCAAAACACCATCCTGGAAAGTTTCCAGTCAGGTTTCAGAGCCCACCACAGCACAGAGTCTGCCTTGTTGAAGGTACACAACGACCTGCTTCTCGCCATCGACACCGGCGACTGTGCAATCCTGCTCCTTCTCGACCTCAGCGCAGCATTCGATACAGTGGACCACACCATCCTTATTGACCGTCTCCGGTACGCGGTTGGCATTGATGGCACTGCCCTGAGCTGGTTCGCTTCGTACCTCAAAGATAGGAGTTTCGCCATCAACATAGGCAGTTATTCCTCTGCTCCAGCTAGCCTCTCCTGCGGAGTTCCACAAGGCTCAATCCTAGGCCCCATTCTCTTTTCTCTATACATGCTCCCCCTTGGCCAAATCATTCAAAGGCACGGCATTTCTTTCCACTGCTATGCCGATGACACTCAGCTTTACCTCCCCCTGAAACCCAACAACCAGTCAAATTTAAACAGCCTCTCACACTGCCTTGAGGACATAAAATGTTGGATGGCACAGAACTTCCTCCAATTAAATGAGAGCAAGTCTGAGGTCATCCTATTCGGCCCCCCCGACTCCATCAAATTGATAACAGGCAGTCTTGGAAGCCTATCCTGCCTAGTCAAACCGCATGTCAAAAACCTCGGCATGATATTTGACTCTGCATTAAAATTTGATAAGCAAGTCAACGCTGTGGTAAAAGCCAGCTTCTTCCAACTTCGAACCATAGCTAAAATCAAACCTTTCCTCAAATTCGACGACACAGAAAAAATCATTCACGCTTTCATTTCCTCCCGCCTAGACTACTGCAACTCCCTATACACTGGGATCAGCCAATCTTCCCTGTCCCGCCTGCAACTGGTCCAAAACGCCGCAGCGAGACTCCTGACGGGTACCCGTAAAAGGGACCACATCACCCCGATTCTGGCCTCTCTCCACTGGCTCCCTGTACGGTACAGAATCAACTTCAAGCTCCTCCTATTCACGTATAAAGCCCTAAATGGACACTCCCCCCCCTACATCAAAAATCTTCTAACCCCCCTCTCTAACTCCAGGTCCCTCAGATCGGCCGACTTGGGGCTATTCACTATCCCACGGTCTAGGCTTAAACTCAGGGGTGACCGCGCTTTTGCGGTTGCAGCTCCTAGACTGT
This sequence comes from Rhinoraja longicauda, assembly GCF_053455715.1. Lineage (NCBI taxonomy): Eukaryota > Metazoa > Chordata > Chondrichthyes > Rajiformes > Arhynchobatidae > Rhinoraja > Rhinoraja longicauda. The sequence goes on along the minus strand of NC_135957.1, from coordinate 27,136,275 downwards.
GGAACAGCATCCCTCTCCCGATCAGAACTGCCCCCTCCATCGACTCCTTTAAGTCCAGGCTCAAAACATATTTCTACTCCCTAGCGTTTGAGGCTCATTGAGGAGGCGCTGTGAACTGTTTGCGTGCTACTGTATGTTTTCATTTTTTTTTCTATTGGAACCTAATTCAAATGTACAGCACTTTGGTCAACGTGGGTTGTTTTTAAATGTGCTATACAAATAAAATTGACTTGACTTGACTTGACTTGACCTTCTGTGGTGGAGATTAATGCAACAAGCCTAGCAACAAAAAAATGCATTAAGGTGTTGATGTAAGGAAAGCAATGCCTCAGATTTCCACAATGTAGCTACTTAAATATGCCTTTAAACTTTGCATCCACAACCTTTCGCCACTTACACCATTGCACAATTGTCCAATTAATTATATGCTTAAAATGAAGCAGAGCACATGGAAACAAACCCCAATGTTCCACAGATTTCATTGCCACATGTTAGATACTATCAGCGCTCAAATCAAGGCACTTAAACAGGCCCAAAGCTGCAGGAACTTACAATTGTGAGAGTCTTACATAACTCCTATATTAAAGCAAAAGGCACGCTCTAGGCAGTGCTAAAAACAGCAACATTTATAGCATTGCTTGTGTGATAATTGTTTAGGCTGCTTGTCTTCAAATTCTTTAATTTATTCTCAATGTCATGAGTACCACAACAAATATGTTTGCCCATATTCCAGGAGGGTCTTTGGCATGGAGGGGTGATGAGGGAAGAAACGTAATCATAGGTTAGAATGCAGAAATTGGATTTGTTATGATGCAAGAAAAGTATAATGACACCTGAATTTTAATGTTAACCCTTAGCCCCAAGTTTGACTCAACTGACATTTCAGCCTTTACACACTTTAAAACTGATTAATACAATTCAGTTATTTGGTATTTAATTGGCTTGTAAATGACTTACAAACACATTAAGTTAATTTGCAATTTTAAAAAACAATCTGAGTGTAATAGTGTACTGAAATCTTTAGGAGCTGCGCATTACAGATTCAAGACTCCAAATATAGTGATATTAAGATTGTGAGTAGTAATCCCTAAAACCTTATGGTTTATATTACGATCAAAGAACAACTTAAGTATTTATTTCCCATGCCCATAGGATCACAATTTGACCAAATTTAGTTTGCTCCATCTGTCAAATATTAACTGGCCCAAATTATACTTATAATTAGATCATAAACTGTGCCTCAGAGCACAAGTGTGCATTTGATTCAATCAGTTATATTTTTGTCAAAGAGGAAAGCTGGCAATGAAATCGTTCGCGAATGATGAAATAAAATGTGAAATAGGAACCATCTGCCCTCGCCTGTGAAATCAGAGATCGCACGGCTTTATTCCAAAAGCTGCAGCCTCTTTACAAACATTTGTTTTTCACCATCAAAACAAGATTATTTGGCTTTTACTCCTTAGGGGAAACTTGATGTGAAACTGTTTGGTGCACTTCCATAATAACAGACTTCACAATTAAAATAAATTGATATATTGCTCAGATATGCTGCAGGACATCTTGAAGTCTTGAAAATTGCTAAAGAAATGCATATTCTTTATGTGGTGCTAGGTCTTCCCCTTATACAAGCTGATTTATTATTCACTAGGGATAACTTTCAACTTCAGTTACGATTAATAAAAAGAACAGTTTATGATATGCATTATTTTTCATTCTATTAAATTGGTAAAGATGCATACCATCCACTAATATGTGAATGTGTTCAATTGCGTAACTGGGTCTTTTCCACAAGTCTTATCAGATCAGTTGTACCATGCAACCTTCAGTAGTGTTGGCAAATCAGTTACCGTTACATATCAGAGGTGTCAGCTTTACAAAGTAAGAGACAGTACGGTTATCTCACCACATACAATGTCCACTTAGTCCCATTCTCAACTTCTCTCATCTTCTTTAAAATAAGAATATTTATTGATGAAAATACACCCTCAACAAAACGGTTAAAAAACTTGGGAAATAGAAATTGCAACAGCATTTTTGAATATGAGAAGGGGCATTTATTAGAAAAGTGTAATGAGTGCAAGATTATTACATTCAAATTTTGTATCATGTAAATTTCAGTCTCAAAGCGTAATTAACCCAAATAATTCCACTTTGCCACCCATTATGATAGACTATTCGAGAAGGTAGATACAAAGTGCTGGAGTAACTCAGCAGGTCAGGCAGCATTTCTGGATAATCTCTGGTGCCGTTTTGGGTCGGAGCCCTTCTTCAGACTGAAAGAAAAGCGGTGGGGGGGGGGGGGAGGGCGGGGGAACTGGAGGTAGCCAAAGACCAGAACAAAGCAGGGTCAGCAACAGATGACCAAGGAAGTTGGCTGGGGAAATGGTGATAACGTAGGGATACAGGGATGCAAACAGAGGAACTTTTAGAACTTTTAGAACTACTAGGGTGCGAGAGGGGGAGAGGGAGGGAATGCAGGAGTTATTTGAAATTAGAAAAATCAAAGTACATATCGCTGGGTTGTAAGCTGCCCAAGTGAATTCCTCCTCATATTCCTCACAGGAACAGCACCTCATATTTCAGTGCAGAAAAATCAATTAAGTTAGTGAGGCAGGATTTCCCCAGAGTATGCATAGAAACATAGAAACATAGAAACATAGAAAATAGATGTAGGAGCAGGCCATTTAGCCCATTTGTCCCGCCATCCCAGGAATTAACCTGGTGAACCTACACTGCACTCCCTCAATAATAAGAATGTCCTTCCTCAAATTAGGAGACTAAAACTGCACACAATACTCCAGGTGTGACCTCACCAGGGCCCAGTACAACTGCAGTAGGATCTCCTTGCTCCTATACTCAAATCCTCTCGCTATGAAGGCCAACATGCCATTTGCTTTCTTCACTGCCTGCTGTACCTGCATGCTTACTTTCAGCCATGCTGACTTTCCCTGATGAGCCCCTTCCTTTCCAAATGTACACAAACTCCAGGTGTGACCTACGATTTTCTCCAACAATTTTCCTAGCATGAATAGTAGTTTTGTTACCTGGTTAATCCCTGCCGCACTTCTTAAATAAAGCAACAACGTAGCTCTCCTCTAGTTTTCTGGCACCTGATCTGTGGCTAATAAAAATGCAAAAATCCCCAATAGGGCTCCAGCTATCTCCTCCCTTACTTCCCACATCAATTTATAATAGATCTCATCTGTCCCATAGGATTTATCATCCACAATAGAATCATGGAGTCATAGAGCTATACAGTACAGACATGCGTCCTTCAGCCCAGCTTGTCCATGCAGACCAAGTTGCCATTCTGGGCTAATCACATTTGCCTGCATTTGTCCCCGATCCTTCTAAACCCTTCCTATCCATATACACCTGTCCAAATTTCCATCTGTCTAAAAGTTGGAATTGTAGCTATTTCTAAAGCTTCCTTTTGCAGCTCATTCCAGATATGGACCATGCTCATCCTCCCACACTCTCCCACATCCTCCCACATCCTCAAACAGTCCCAATTCATCTAACCTCTTCTTATAACTCAATTCATCTAACCTCTTCTTATAACTCAAGCCCACAAATCCATGGAACATCTTTTCTGTATCCTTTCCAATGACATATTCTAAAACTTCCGACACCTCATTTCTTCTGCTGCAGATTATCCAGGGAAACCAACATGAATACACTATTTTCCATCTTATATTTTCATTGATTCATTATGATATACAGCATAGAAATAGGCCCTTTGGTCCAACTAGCTCATGCCAATCAAGTTACCTAACTAAGCTAGTCCTACTTGCCTGTGCCTGGCCCATATCCCTCCAAACCTTTCCTATCCCAGTATTTTTTAAATGTCATAATTTTACTCACTTCTACTACTTTCTTTGACAGCTCATAGTGATGTAGTCAGACAGTGAAAACAACCTTTTGGCCCAACTTCCCCACACTGACCAGCATGTCCCACTACACTAGTCCTTCCTTCCTGCATTTGGCCCGTATCGCTCGAAACCTTCTCTATCCATGTACCTGTCTAAATGTTTCTTAAACATTGCGATAGGACCTGCCTCAATTACCTCCCCGGCACCTCGTTCCATACACCCACCACCCATTGTGTAAAAAAGTTACACCTCGGGTTCCCGTTTAAGTCTTTTCCCCCTCACCTTAAACCTATGTCCTCTGGTACTCAATCCCCTTACTCTGGGCAAGACACTGTGCGTTTACCTGATCTAATGATTTTGTACACCTCTCTAAGATCACCCCTTATTCTCTTGCGCTCCAAGGAAAAAACTCCTAGCCTGCTCAACCTCTCCCTATAGTTCAGGCCATTGAGGCCTGACAACATCCTCCTAAAATCTTCTCTGCAATGAAAGAGTTTAAGTATTTACAAAAGAAACAGGTCACAAAATGGTTGCCTGCTTCTTCTTGCACATTGTAAATTGCTTAGCTAAGCAGAAAGAGGTAAGCTGTGTCTAACCTTGAGAAGTACAGCATGTACTACAAAAAAACAACTGACCTTTAGTTGGCTTTGCTAAAAAAATAATAAGAATAAGAGATTGCTTTATTTTGGGAAAAAAACTGACCTACTGATGACTTCTTAATACCTTATATGGACATGGTCTTATTTCTTTCCCTACCTTGTATGGGCATGATGTGAGTGGTGCCATCTCATTCACTGATAAGGAAAATATATAACTATACCGTTTTGTCCTTTGTTTCGGAGAGTAGGACACGAGGTGAGCTTGGGTATCTGAAAACACCCGGTGCTGATCTCCCCACTCCCGCCTGGCGTAATAAAGACTTTACTGTTTTACCACTAACTTTGTTGCATTGTTGTCTGTCTAGAGAAAATGAACTTTAACATCACCTTTCAAATATGCCCACCCACTGTGTGAAAAAGTTGCCCTTCAGGTCCCTTTTAATTGTTCTCTCGCCTATTCACAGTAGGCATGCATGGTCCTCATGATTTTATACATTGAAGATTCAAACAGAAATAAAAAGCTTATGGCTGGCATCACATGTGTCCCGAAGCAGAACTTGCATCAAGATCATAAGTGATTCAGAATGGAAGTGGCCAGTTGCATTTTCTAAGTAACACAAGTGCAAGATCACATTTTTCTCTTGGAAAAATTGGTTTGTAATTGCATAATGCTGCAGTTAAAAAGCAGCATTCAGCAATTGAATTTACAGGCAACCAAAACAGGCACAATTTTGAGTGTGTTCAAAGAGGAAATATCACTCTGGATGCGAACGGCAGTTAAAGCAGCCTGTTGCAGATATGGCAACATTGTGACTGCCTTTTCTGCTCTAACTCCATTTGTAAGTCTGCGGAATACCCCACCACAGTGGGCCAGATCTTGAAGAAAGACGAAATGGAGTACAAAAAGGAGATAAAGAGCTGAGCAACTTGATGTCAAAACAACGACATCTCCTTCAGTGTCAGCAAAACAAAAGAGCTGGTCATTGATTTTAGCAAGCAGGATGGAGCACATGCCCCAATCCTCATCAATGGTGCTGAATTGGTGATGGTCGAGAAATTTCATGTTTCTGGGTGTAAAAATCACCAACAATTTATCCCTCTCCAACCACTTTGAAGCTATGGGTAAGAAAGCACACCAACACCTCTGCTACCTCAGAAAACTAAGGAAATTCAACATGCCCCCAATGATTCTGATTAACCCTTGACAACTGTCTAATCATGCTGTCTTGGGAAAGCAGCCAACATAATTAAGGACACCCACATCCCAGTCATTTTCTTCTCTCCCCTTTCCCATCAGACAGAAGTTTCAAAAGCCTGAAAGCACTTACACCATATTGAGTCTGAAGAAGGGTCTCGACCCGAAACGTCACCCATTCCCTCTCTCCTAGATGCTGCCTGACCTGTTGAGTTACTCCAGCATTTTGTGATACCTTCGATTTGTACCAGCATCTGCAGTTATTTTCCTACACCATATTCAAGATCACATCCTCCAGCTATTATCAGTCTCTTGAACTGACCTCTCAGTTGTTAAGGATGGATCCCTGATCTTCTAATCTACATTGTTGTGGCACTTATGTTTTGTTATCTGCACTTTCCCTGTGGCTGCAACAGCATTTTCTGCCTTCTGTTTATTTCCTCTTTTGCACTACTTGTTGCACTGCGGAGTATGCAAACAAAGTATTTCACTGTATCTAGGCACATGTGTTCATTAATAAACCAATACCAATGTTTATGGGGGGGGTTGTTGCTGCCAGTAAAAGCGATAATTTTCATTCCTTACCCTTCAATAGGTTCCCACCTGATTTTTCCTTTTTCTGTCTCAAGCAAAGTCTTGAAGTTTCGACGAATGCCAGAATGTCATGATCAATAAGCTTTGGAAGTGCTCGGTTTGCCATGAAGAAAACAACTTGACACTGAATAAATAAATGTAGTGAATCAATCTAGACAATAAGGCATGATCTATTCATCACTCAAAATCTCCATGCACTTGTTAGATACTGCATAGGAACTGCGACAAGAAAAGGAGTGGTGTAGTCAGTTGCATGACTTCCATGTTGGCCAGCTTATTTTTTGCTAGTGCTTTTTATAAACCAATGGTGATGACCCTACAAGTGTGTGTTTACCCAGTTGAAATCCTATTTACAACTCCATGGTGAATTACTACAAAGATATCTATAATCTGAGGAAGTAAATCTTGAGGCATTCCATTTGGAGGCAGTGACAACACTCACCTCTGACTTGTCATTATGGCGACATTATGGTGATCTGGTCCTCAGCAGAATGTGGATCTCCTGGTTCATCCAAGGCTTCTGGTTAGGAAACACTCAGATGGTTTTTGTAGGAACACAGTCCTCCACACATTTCCTTATGAAGTCTGTAACGACTGTGGCGTATTCATCCAGGTCTGTTGCCGAGTCCTTGAACATTGCCCAGTCTACTGACTTCAAGCAGTCCCGTAGTTGTTCCTCTGCCTCCCCTGACCAGCTCTATGCACTCCTCGCCTCTGGGCATGCGTTCTTCAGTTGCTGCCTGTATGCAGGAAGAAGCAGTACCACTGAATGGTTGGATTTCCCGAAGTGAGGGCTAGGGATAGAGCGATGGTCGCATAGCACTGGTCAAGTTAATCCTCTGGTGCTGCAGGGGACATTTTGGTGGTAGTTTGGGAGTGTTTTTGTTCAGGTTGGCTTTGTTGAAGTCCCCGGCTATGGTGGTAAAGGCTTTGGGGTACACTGACTGGTGCTTGTTGACCACGGCATGCAGCTCCTTCAATGCTAGACGGATAACTGCCTGGGGTGGGATCCATGTAGACCGCGGTCAGGATGATGGAGGTGAATTCCCTCGGGAGGTAGAAGGGGCGGCACTTCACCGCCAGATATTCCAGGTGCGGAGAACAGGAGTTAGACAGAACTGCCATGTCTGAGCACCACGAAGAGTTGACCATGAGGCAGACGCTCCCCCCTCTCCCTTTCCCAGATGCCTGCTTTCGGTCCATATGAAGGATGGAGAAAACTTCAGGCTGGACGGCTGAGTCTGGCGACACAGGGGTCTATAAGAAGTCCGGATACAACCTTGACAAGGCTATCAAAAATGCCAAAAGGAACTTCCGCTCAAAGCTGTTGTTTATAGACTACAGCTCGGCAGTCAATACCATCATCACCTCCACCCTATTGCTGACTGAACTTTGTCTCTGGAACTAGTGCTCTACAATGCTGAGAACTATATTCTGCACTCTGCCCTTCTCTCTACCTAAAAACAGTTGAAATTGTATAAATAATTCTTAAAAATGTAAATGCATGTAAAAACATTTAAGGGGGCACAGTGGCATGGCAGTAGAGTTGTTGCCTTACAGGGCCAGAGATCCAGGTTCAATCCTGACCATGGGATCTGTTTGTATGGAATCTGTATGGACGTTCTCCCTGTTTTCTCCGGGTACCCTGGTTTCCTCAAACATTCTAAAAATTAGGCTATAAGAAAATAACTGCAGATGCTGGTACAAATCGATTTGTTCACAAAATGCTGGAGTAACTCAGCAGGTCAGGCAGCATCTCGGGAGAGAAGGAATGGGTAACGTTTCGGGTCGAGACTTCAGTCTGAAGAAGGGTCTCGACCCGAAACGTCACCCATTCCTTCTCTCCCGAGATGCTGCCTGACCTGCTGAGTTACTCCAGCATTTTGTGAATAAATCTAAAAACTAGGCTAATTGGCTTTGGCAAAAAATTGTAAATTGTCCCTCATGTGTAGGATAGTGTTAGCATACACTATTGCTGGTTGGCGCAGACTTGGGGGGCCGAAAGGTCTGTTTCCGCACTGAATCCCTAAAGTCTGAAAACATATTAAACTGCAGTTATTTAAATAAAGAAAATAAAACAATAAAACAGCTGACCTCAGCATTCCCATTCAAATGACTGAACTATACTGCAGGTACAAGTTGAGGGGCACAATGCAAAGTTTATTCATGCCCTTTGGGGCACTGACATTCCATATTCACACGAAAGCTCGCAGAGTGAACAAAATACATACAATAATGATAAATACATGCAATAATGAAGTGCAAAACAGCAGAATAGATTTTTAGTGCGTAAGAGTTCGAAGACCACAATGGAACTGCCTTCTCGCCATTATATACACATTCTTCTCTGTAATTCTGATTTTCCCGTCAACATTTTGATTTCCCATGCTTAATTTAGTCTTTGCTTTGAATCCAAGGCTTTTGCACAAACCAGACATTCAAGCCTGAGAATTGAAGGATGAGCAGACAATGACTGAGGACACAGAGCAAAGAAATTGAAGGAAGAAAAGGATGGTGCTTAACAAGCGTCCACGTACAACCAATGCTTTCAGGGAGACATTCCCCCACTTGAATCTGAATGAGCAAAAGTGAATGAGTCAACTAATAGATTTAGCTGGAAGATGACTTTGAATGATTCAGGCAAGCATGAAACACAATTAGTCTATCACATTGTGTAGAAAGGAACTGCAGATGCTGGTTTAAACCAAAGATAGACACAACATGCTGGAGTAACTCAGCAGGACAGGCAGCATCTCTGGAGAGAATGAATGGGTGACGTTTCGGGTTGAGACCTCTGAAGAAGGTTCTTGACCCGAAACATCACCCATTCTTAGTCTATCACATTGTTGGGCCTCCTGTAAGACCCTGTTCAAAAGGGATTTAGTACTCTGGGAGGGAACTTTGTGATATACCTGTACCCTGAATCTGGCTTTAATTGGAACCCAGCTCTATCAGTAGCGAGCTTTTCGAACAAGTCGATTTATTGAAGGCCTTAACAGCACACATTGTGAAACATTCTGAGAGAACCCAAAGTGTTTCAAAGATTCACAGCACCTACAGCATTTTATATTCTCATGACACAATGGTTACTTGTGGACTCGATAGTTTCAAAATAAGCCATCATTGATCAATGTCTCTGTAACCTTTCATCTTTGCCTTTCCCCAGATTTATCTTTAACCCTATGCTCCCTGCGACTTAAAAAAACACTCTTCCCATTTGTACAACAAATAGACACCATAAATGTCAGTACTCCTGATCAGTTTTATTACCCGTAGCTGTTTACAACCCCCCCCCCCCCCCCCCCCATGTTTATTTTAAGTAAACTAGCTGTTCTGTGGAACCTAAACAACATGACACATCTATTTATTGCCTCCCTAATATGCGTAGGTTCCCTATGTTGGCCATTTTCCCCATCATGCTTCCCCAGTATGTAAGTTCTTGGGTTAAACGCATTACAAACTACTTATGTTCCATATAATTTTCCAAAATTTTCATTATCAGTACTGAACGCATGCTGCAATAATGCCACATCACAAGTAAGTCAAAAATTCACATTGCCTGCATCAGAAGAAAAGGTGCAATTTCAGCCAATGTTATGAGTTTATGCCTTTTTTAGAGCTATTGATTTAGCAGTTTCAAGAGAATAGCACATAGAACAGTACAGCACAAGAATGTCCATGGCAAAACATGATGCCAAGATCATTACTTGTCTACCTGCACATAACCCATATCCCTTCATATCCTGCATATCCCTATGTTCATCCAAAAGTCTTTTAAATGCCCCTATCATATCTGTTACCACCCCTGGCTACACAATCCAGGCATCCACCATTCTCTGTGTAAAAAGGGTGCCCCACACATCTCTTTCAAACTTCACTTCTCATACCTTAAAGCTATGTCCTCTAGTATTTGATATTTCTACCCTATGAAAAAGGTTCTGACTGTCTACCCTATCTATTCCTCTCATAATTTTATATATTGCTATCAGATTCCCCCACAATTCCAGAAATCCAGAGAATGCCCTCACATTAAACTTATGCCATCTGGTTCTTGATTCCCCAACTCTGGGTAAAGGTCTCAGTGCATTTACCCTATCTCATGATCTTTTACACCTCTACAAGATCACCCCTCATACTCTGATGATCCAAGGAATAAGGTCCTCCTAGCCTGCTTAACCTCTCCCGATAACTCAGGCCTTTGGGTCCTGGCTATATCATTGTAAAGCTTCTCTGAACACTTCCCAGCTTAACATCCTTCCTATAATAGGGTGACCAAAACAGAACACAATACTCCAAATGAGACCTCACCAAGGAACTGTAAAGAGAAAAATAAAGAGTGTAGAATGTAGTGTTACAGCAACAGAGAAAGTGCTTTTTTTTAAAGTGCAAGAGCCACAAAAAGCTGGTCAAGTGCTATCTCTACGGAGTTTTTTGTTCTCCCTGGGACTGTGTGGGTTTTCTCTGGGATCTCCGCCCCCCCTCCTCCGACACACACATACTTGAAAGACAGACAGGTTTGTAGGTTAATTGGTTTGGTATAATTGTAAAACTTTGCCCTAGCATGTAGGATAGTGTTAGTATGCGGGGATCGCTGGTCAGCGTGTTCTCGGTGGGCCAATGGGATTGTTTCCACGCTGTATCTCTACACTCAACTAAACTAAACATGCATTTGTTACCTGGCCAATTAAGGCAAACCACTTTTAAGGAGATTTGGACATGGACATCTGCACAACAATGCTGTTGACATCAGTGACTGTGTGGCGACAGCCTAGCTGCCTGTAGTCGCCTACAAAATCACCTAAGTGGGATTAACCTCGTGAACCTATGCTGCACTGCCTCAATAGCAAGGACGTCCTTCCTCAAATTAGGAGACCAAAACTGCACACAATACTCCAGATGTGGTTTCACCAGGGCCCTATACAACTGCAGAAGGTTGATGTATATATGCAGGATACTTTCATAACCTTCTTCACTATCCGCAATTCAAGCAATGTTTGTGTCGAAGGGACTGTTCCAATGCTGCATCTCTAATCTAAACTAAACTAATTAATAACTGAACAATTGATGACAAAAGTGATACAACTTCAGTGCGCACCTTATGTACAAAACTTTGCCTTGTTGTTATCCTGTGAAAGATTACAATGAGTAAGAAAGATTGGGAAACACTATCAGAGTTCAGTCGTTACCATATGTTTGCTTTTTTGGAATGCTTATACGCTACGATACGATACGATGTGTAGGAAAATAACTGCAGATGCTGGTACAAATTGAAGGTATCACAAAATGCTGGAGTAACTCAGCGGGTCAGGCAGCATCTCAGGAGAGAAGGAATGGGTGACATTTCGGGTTGAGACCCTTCTTCATAGAAACATAGAAACATAGAAAATAGGTGCAGGAGTAGGTCGTTCGGCCCTTCGAACCTGCACCGCCATTCAATATGATCATGGCTGATCATCCAACTCAGTATCCTGTACCTGCCTTCTCTCCATACCCCCTGATCCCTTTAGCCACAAGGGCCACATCTAACTCCCTCTTAAATATAGCCAATGAACTGGCCTCAACTACCTTCTGTGGCAGAGAATTCCACAGATTCACCACTCTCTGTGTGAAAAAAACGTTTTCATCTCGGTCCTAAAAGACTTCCCCCTTATCCTTAAACTGTGACCCCTTGTTCTGGACTTCCCCAACATCGGGAACAATCTTCCTGCATCTAGCCTGTCCAACCCCTTAAGAATTTTGTAAGTTTCTATAAGATCCCCCGTCAATCTTCTAAATTCCAGCGAGTACAAGCCCAGTCTATCCAATCTTTCTTCATATGAAAGTCCTACCATCCCAGGAATCAATCTGGTGAACCTTCTCTGTACTCCCTCCATGGCATGAATGTCTTTCCTCAGATTAGGAGACCAAAACTGTACGCAATACTCCAGGTGTGGTCTCACCTGATGTCAGGGGAGGGGTTCACCTGCACCTCGTCCCACCTCCTCTATTGTATCTGCTGTTCCAGGTGTCAACTTCTCTACATCGGCGAGACCAAACGCAGGCTTGGCAATCGTTTTGCTCAACACCTTCACTCAGCCCGCCTTATCCAACCTGATCTCCCGGTGGCTCAGCCTGACCTTTCTGTCATGCGCCTCCTCCATTGTCATATTGAGGCCCACCACAAATTGGAGGAACAGCAGCTCATATTTCGCTTGGGCAGCTTACACCCCAGCGGTATGAACATTGATTTCTCTAACTTCAGATAGTTCCTCTGTCCCTCTCTTTCCCCTCCCCCTTCCCTGTTCTCCCACTGACTTCCTGTCTCCTACTACATCCTCTCTTTGTCCCGCCCCCTCCCCTGACATCAGTCTGAAGAAGGGTCTCGACCCGAAATGTCACCCATTCCTTCTCTCCTGAGATGCTGCCTGACCCGCTGAGTTACTCCAGCATTTTGCGATACGATACGATAAAACTTTATTCATCCCCGGAGGGAAATTGGTCTGCCGACAGTCACAACACACAAGGTACCCAAAAACTTGAAATTAAAAGTGAAAACAAAAAGAAAAAAGGCAAGAAACTGTTGGCTGGCTGCTGTGTGCACAGCGCCTTCTCAGCAACAAATGAACAAACAAACACAGGCTTATCCCCTGGGCAGAGGATTCTAAACTAGAGCCCCCCCCCCTTCCCCCACACCAGGTCCCCCTTTGTTCTTCACGGCAGTCCCCCCATACTGGGTCCCCATTGTTTCCCACTCCCCCCTCATGCTCATCGACCGTGTGGCCCCACCGCCTCCGCCACCGATGCAACAGTAGTTAGTTTTAGTTTAATTTAGTTTAGAGATACAGTTCGGAAACAGGCCCTTCGGCCCACCGAGTCCGCACCGACCAGCGATCCCCGCACATTAACACGATCCTACACAAACTGGGGACAATTTACACTTATACCAAGCCAATAAACCTACAAACTTGTATGTCTTTGGAGTGTGGGAGGAAACCGACGATCTCAGAGAAAACCCAAGCGGTCACAGGGAGAACATACAAACTCTGTGTAGACAGCACCCGTAGTCGGGATCTAACCCGGGTCTCCGGCGCTGCAAGCTCTGTAAAGCAGCAACTCTACCGCTGCACCACCGTGCCACATTTCCAAATTTTCTTCGAAAAAGAATACATTTGTAATGGAATGCTAATGCCTCATACAACCACCACTTGCAGTGAGTCATGTTCCCAGTATTGACAAACAGTCTGCTTACAAGGGAGGTGGAAGACTTAATTATTGATAAATTCTGTTGTTTTCAATTAGATTTTGTTCAGAACATAGAGATAAATTGTGAAGAACAGCGATGCTGCGTAATTTTATTAAAGAATTAATTAACTGTGGCAAGGAGGTAAATGTCAAGCACACCGAGAGTAAGATGTTGGAAAATCATTGTTACTTGATGCATTGAGTTTTAATTTTTGCAAAGTTCAATTTGAAATTCAGATGAATCTATATTTCTGTGTTAAAATGCAATGATTTAATATTTAGTAAGTATCTTTCTGTCAGCAAAAATATTAAATTTGTATTTACTGAATAATCAACAAGAGGCTTAAGAAGGGTTACGAATAGAAACATCACCTATTCTTTTTCTCCAGAGATGCTGCCTAAACCATTGAGTTCCTCCAGCATTTTGTGTTTATCTGGATATTTTTTACTGAGTTTAAGACCTCATTTGAACCTGGGAATATAATTATTAATCTTTATTTCAATTTTTTTTAAATAATGATCACTGTGAGGAAAATGCATCTATTTATTTAAATCCTAATTAACTCGCAGTTGGGTGAAAACAACAGGATATTTAAAGCGTAATTGGAACAGCAAATATCTATCATTTTAGTGGTTCTAATTTAGCCTTTTACAAGGGGGAAGTATTTTATGCTGCATAAGTAAACCAAAGAGAGTGGTGGGTATTTGGAACGAGCTGCCAGATGGGGTTAGATAAGGCCACACTGAAGAAACATTTGGACCGGTACATGAAAAGGAACGGTTTAGATGGTTTATGGGACAGACGCAGGCAGGTGGGACTAGTGTAGATTGGGCTTCTTGGTTGGCATGGGCAAGTTAGGTGGAAGGGCCTATTTCCGTGCTGTATGACTCTGACTAGATGAATGTCCTCTTAATATAATTTTAGTTATCAATTTGCACACAATTTATCCTGACAAATGAATTTTAAATCACTTTCCAGTGCATAGGTTTATAGAGGTGACATATGATTCATGTCTTGCTGAAAGAAGGACTTTGCTACAAATGATATGCACTTACTCACTTAAAGAAAGTTTTCAATAGTTTTTAACAGCAGAAACAACAAAATTTCACTTCCAGTTATTGACTGACCTGCTCAGTGACCAGATTTCAAGCAGTAATCCGAGATTCTGCCAGGAATAGCAAAGTTTGCGCTCAGAGGGAAAATTACATTAGCCATGTACTATAACAGTTTGCTCTGTTCATTGTGCAGTATCTAAAATAATTGAATAGACTGATGACATCGGAAATGCTGCTTCGTAGACAACAAACAGCAGTGAGAAATACAATGGATAATAACTGCCAATGTTTCATGAAACGGGCAATTTCCACAACAATCAAAAACTTAACAGAAAGTTCTCCTAGCACCTCGTCAACCCTCCTCAAAGTCTGATCTGTTTCTGTAAGGATCACATTCCAAATTCCAATGAATATTAGCTCAACCTGCTCAAAAGTGCCTAATAAATCAGTCAGTTCATCCCAGGAATCAAACCTATGAATAAGGGGTTAAGAATAAGGGTTGGGCCATTTAGAACTGAGATGAGGAAAAACTTCTTCACCCAAGGAGTTATGAATCTGTGGAATTCTCTGCCACAGAAGGCAGTGGAGGCCAATTCATTGGTTGTTGAAGAGTGGGTTTTAGTGGTCACAAAGCCCACAAAGCCCCATCTGCAGTCCACAGGCATAGGCACACAATTAAATTGACTGTTTCCTATTAATGACATCCTTTGAACTTTAGTAACAGAGAGACTCGGTATGATAGAGAGACCACTATGATACTGATGCCTTGGACAATAAAGGAAGTCATTGGAATTTTTCTTATGGGAGATGATCAGGGTTTGACAGTTACATCATTCTAATTACTTGTCAACCTTAGCTTGGATGCTGTTGAGTGCTGTACATGATGTTTTGAAAACAATCATGAAGGTGACACTCTAGGACTTTGCTAAGGAACAATTAGATGCTGAAATGAATGTCCTTGATTGACAGGATAAGATGGACTGAATGATCTTCATTTTCCATATCATTTAGTGATTGACCACATGTAGCCGAGGAAACATTAAGGACCAATACTTGGTCAGATTTAAATCCAAGCTATCTTAAATAACTTTTTGTTATTTAAGGAAGGAACAACAGATGCTGGAGTAACTCAGCGGGTCAGACAGCATCTCTGGAGAAAAGGAATAGGCGATATTTCGGGTCGAGACCCTTCTTCAGACTGTGTCATGGGAAAGGGAAACGAGAAATATCAATGTTGGTATAGAGAGATATAAAACAAATGAATGAAAGATATACAAAAATGTAACGATGATAAAGGAAACAGGCCATTGTTAGCTGTGGCCTAGAAAAAAAAAAGTTACAGCCAATGAGACTCAACTTTTGCATAGTTTTGATTCTTCAAATGTGGAACTGAATGTGAATAATTGTGATTATTAAAAATAGTGTTCAAGGTTTGATTTTACCATGAAAAAACTTGCCTATAAAATTGATGACATGCTGAAATTCACATTGATCAATGCTTTAGATTATATATTTCTGTCTTCTTTATCTATGTCATCACAGAAAGGAATGCCGTTTACAGTTTAACAGGCTTCCAGTTATTTGCCAGCAAACCCATATATAACGTTGTCCTCGAATGGTGGCTAATGCTTTGAAAATAACATCAATGTGGATATTTTGACACACATTTTAATGAATTATCAGAGACCCACTCCAGGTCCCATGTGCAGTTAATTAATAAGCAGGAAAAATATTCTCTGATCTTAACCAAAGCTTTCTTTCACTGAAACTCCCTTTTGATCTCAAATGGGAGACACTCATGATTATCAAGGCCAAATGGTAATTTTGATATACTTTTAGTCTTCTGAGATTTGCTTATGTATTTATTGTTTACATAATATGTGAGAAGTTCACATCATAAGCCAATGGAGAAAGTAACGGAAGATAAATAGCATGTGTCAGAAGAAAAGTGGATCAGATTATGAGAAATTGTAGTGATGATTTTGTAGTTAAACTCAATAAACAATCAATATAACCTCATAATCCTGGAGCAAATTTCCAGCAGTTGATATATTTTATTCATTATCTAGAAATACAATACTATTGTATTCTTGTGCTTATTTAATTACATTTTACAACACCTCAACTTGTAATCCTATTTTGTTTATTTGTTGGACGACTTGACTGTGCCTTTCCCAATAACGTTTATGTGAGAAAATAAAATAGATGAACTTATGAAGATTGATATTCTTAACTGATGACAAATAAATTCCATTTACAATGGAATAGCAAATTGTTCAAATTGAAATATTTAAGGTAAGGTAAGATTGTGGCACGTCGAAAGAGGCCCAAAATAAAGGCGAGGAGCTGGGTATTTCGGGAGGTTCGGTTTTATTGCACAGTTATCAGACCGGTCAAGTCTGCTGGAAAGACTTTGCGCCCAAAACCTCGTCCTTATATCCGTAGCAAAGGACCGCCCCCCTGGACTGGTCCATTCCCGTGCCGATACTGCTTATGTTTGCTTCAGGCATATCATTGTATATTGTTTAATTGATCAAAATAAATATATTTTGTTGTTGAAAGTATTATTAATCAGCTGTACAGACTCCCTAGGCCTGATATTGTGCAAATGTGTGTTTTGATGAGAATACTCAGAAGTTTAAGATGTACGGGATTCACGATGACGTGGTCATATGGATTCAGAACTGGTTTCTTTATAGAAGACAGAGGGTTGTAGTGGAAGGAAGATATTTTGGCTGGATGTCTGTGACCAGTGGAGTTCCGCAACGATGTGTGCTGCAACCTCTGCTCTTTGTGATATATATAAATGACCTGGACGTAAATTTGGATGGGATGGTGAGTACGTTTGCTGACGAATTGGGAGGAGTTGCTGACAGTGAGGAATCCTGTCAGAAGATACAGCGGATGTGGATCAGCTGCAGAAACGGATGAAGACATGGCAGACGGTGTTTGATCCAGAAGGTTGTAAGTATGAAGACCCTTAATAGCATTGATGTGCAGTGGGATCTTGGAGTCCAAGTTCATAGCTCACTGAACATGGCAGCACAAGTAGATAGGGTGGTAAAGAAGGTGAATGGTATGCTTGCCTTTATGGCTAGAGGCATTGACTCCGCTTGAGTAGCTTACCACCCAACAGTATGAACACTGAATTCTCCAATTTTGGGCAACTACAAATCCGTCATTTCTCCCCCCCCCCCCCCCCCCTCCCTCCCTCCCCGCCATTGCACCGTCCCCCACCTGGATTTGTACCTATCTCTCCCCTCCCCTTCTCCTTCCAACCACATTCCGTCCTGTAGCTTCAAAAGTAGCATCTCTTCAACCATTTTGTCTCACACCTTCTGCCTTTTCATCTCTGGCCAACAATCTTCACTTTTCACTTTTATCAACCTATTACCAGCTAGGCTTTGTCCTGTCCCCTCCCTTTTCTTCCAGCTTTCTTTACTCCCTGCAATCAGTCTCACGCAAAGTCCCGACCTGAAATGTCACGTCGCCATGTTCTCCAGAATGCTGCCTGACCCACTGAGTTACGCCAGCACTTTGTGCGGTCTCTATTCTTGGGTTCCCTGCCCCAGCCTGATGAAGACAAGCATAGAATATAACATCTTCACCATGTCCTCGATTCATGTTGCTACTTTCAGGGAACTGTGGACGTGAACCCCAAGTTTGTTCTGTCATTCGACATTCCTTAGTACAGTACCATTTACTGTATATATCTCACACCACCCTGGCCACACTTTCATTTCACCCCTGCCATCAGGAAGAAAGTATCTGAGCCTGAAAACTGTGATGTCTAGGATCAGGAGCAGCTTGTTCCCTATTACCATTGGGTGATTAAACACTGCAACTTCCAAATAAGCTCTGAACTACATAGACCGGGGGCATTGTTTTTGTCTTTGCACTGTTATTGATGGTTTTATTTTTTAAATTATATATGCAAAACATTTTTTGTTGTTTATTATGATGTTTACATATCTGTTGTGCTGCTGCAAGTATGAATTTCATTGTTTCATTTCGGGACATATGACAATAAAACACTCTTGACTCTTGACTCTTGATTAATTCACATGTCGTGAGTGCGCTCAATACTGCTAATCTTAATGCTATATAAAGAAAAGTAACGCTGAAATTCCAGACGTTAAAGCTCAGTGAGTTAAAAGAACACAACAGATATTGGAACATTGCATTAACAGATGTTGTTTTATTCAATTTGTTTTCAATTGTAGAGGTATCCATCCCTTTAAAAAAGCAGCTTTGTATTAATTGCATGTTGTTGGTACAATATAATTACAATGCTTAACTAGAGGAATTCGTCAGAGAGACAATAACAATCAGTGTAAGTCTCTTAGGTGATAATTTTACAAATAAATTGAGTTAAATGGTATCCCAACAGTGGCCTAAAGAGGAATCATTATGGCTGTAAAAGTACATAGAAGGGTGGTCTTTAGACTGAGCGTGATTTTCTTTATTGTTCCTCAATTGCACATTTCTCCCATTCGCTTTGTGCAGGTGTGTATTTTAAAATATAAATCAACTAAAATGGAAAAAGGACATGTAGATGAACAGATAATTACCCATTTCCAAAGACAACAGTATTTTAAAGTGAAATGTCAAATGATAGTATGCTTATATTATGTTGGCTATATTATTAATTGCACGAAAAAAACTACAGTACATATCTAGCATTTAAATTTGGAAACACGATTAATAACTGACACCAGTAAGCTTGTCATGTGCCTAAAAGGGTTTTGCCTTGGTATTCTGTTAGGTTTATCTTTTTTAGTCAGCTTGTGATCGAGAACACTTATTCTTAGACGTTACATAATGGGATAATGATCCATTTGGCTGGCGTGGGCACAGGGACTTTTGAACCAGCTGCTATATCGGACTCACGAGAAAGTGCAGATGCAGGAACCTCGAGCAAAACATAGTGCTGGAGAAACTCAGAGGGGCAGACCTTTGTCACTTACTCCACCCATCTGCAGATCAAGCCTCCTTCACTTCTATCCACCTATCACTTGCCAGGCTTTGTCCAGCCCCATCTCTCTTTACCAGCTCTCTCTCCCAAACTCCAGTCATTCTGGAGAAGGGTTCCAACCCATAACATCGCCTGTCCATTTCCTCCCCAGATGCTGCGTGCTCCAGCTGTGTTCTTCCAGCACGTTTTGCTATATAGAACTTTCAAGGTAGTGTTCATAAAATTGCATTTACTTTTGAAAAATGATGAAATATTTTTTTCCCCTGCATTAAAAGGTACACATGCTTAAAGAAATAGCTCAGTAGAGGTTCAATAATTAAGGCATGGATATTTTCATTGAAATTCATTCAAAGATGCCTTTGCATTTGTAGCTGCCCACTGTGTATCTGTATGAACTTGCATTTGTCATGGAGGCATAAAGATATACCATATATTTAACTTTTTTTCTCTCTTTCTCAGTTAGTATTGCTTCTCCAGATGGAAAGACAGGCCATTGCATCTTCAGTACCTGAGCTACATGATAACCCTCTGGTGCAGCACTGAGGAGCAGCTTGTTAATGGAGATAGTACACCCTGCTTGAGAGTTACAATCACAAATCTGTTGTAATGGTCTATAATAAATAGTTCTGTGTGATTTTAAAAGATCAGATGTTATATCATAAGTCATGAGAAATAGGAGCAGAATTAGGCCATTCGGCCCATCAAGTCTACTCCGCCATTCAATTATGGCTGATCTATCTCTCCCTCCTAACCCCATTCTCCTGCCTTCTCCCCATAACCCCTGACACCCATACTAATCAAGAATCTATCCAACTCTGCCTTACAAAATATCCATTGACTTGGCCTCCACAGCCTTCTGTGACAATTAATTCCACAGGATTGTCACCCTCTGACTAAAGAAATTCCTTCTCATCTCCTTCCTAAAGGAACGTCCTTTAATCTTGAGGCTATGACCTCTGGTTCTAGACACTCCCACGAGTAGAAACATCCTCACAACATCCACTCTGTCCAAGGCATGTTCTCTCACTGTCCTGCTGGGCATTTCTCCCCCATTTGGTGAGACATTTAACACGGTCCTATCTGGGACGCTCATCCATAAGGTGAAGGCACATGAAATGCAAGACCAGTTGGCTAAGTGGATCCAAAATTGGCATGGTGATGGAGATGACATAAAGATTGGTGGTATTGTGGTTGTCTGAGGCTATGGCTGGTTATAGATCAGATGGGAATTTGGGTGGAGCACTGGCAGATGGAATTTAATCCTGAATATAGTGATGCATTTTGGGAATTCCTTTCGGGGTAGGCTATACACAATAAATAGTAGTGCCCTATGTAATCTTGATGAAGTTTAAAATTTGGCTTTGACCAAGCAAGTTTATGAATGCAGATGTGTTTCTTGCAAATGCTCAGGATGTTCATGAGCATGATCAAGGACCCTCACCCTCTTGGCCAAGCTCGCATTTCACATCTGCCATCATGAAGAAGGTACAGGAGTCCGAAAACTGGACTCTCCAGGTTCAGGAACAACTTCTTCCCTACAACCATCAAACTCTTGAACACTACAAACACCAACTAAACTACGAACTGCAAACTGTCTTGGTTGCACTAGGGACTTAGGGCTTTTGTTTTCACTAAAGTTTTTTTTTAAATTTCTTGAACTTTATTTTGTGATTGTGTTCTCTATGAGTACAATGTTTACAGACCTGTTATGCTGCTGCAAGTAAGAACTTTATTGTTCTGTTGTCAGTAAATATGATAATTAAATACTCTTGGCTCTTGACACTACACTAAATGATTGTGATGTAAGATCCAAGTATCTTTTAAATGTTATTCTTGTACCTGCCTCAACTACTTCCTCTGGAAACTGATTCCATATACCCACCTCCCTCTGAGTGAAGAGGTTGCCCCTTAGGTTCCTATTAAATCTTACCCCTCACACCCTAAACCCATGTCCTCTGGATCTCAATTCCCAGACTCTGGATAAGACTATGCATTCAATCCCCCTCATGATTTTATACAGCTCAGAAAGAACACCCCTCAGCTTCCTTCACCAATGAAAAAAGTCCTAGCCTGCTCAATCTTTCCTGACAGCTCCAGCCTTCGAGTCCTGAGCGGCGCAGTGGTGTAGCAGTAGAGTTGCTACCTTACAGTGCCAGAGACCTGGGTTCGATCCTGACTATGGGTGATGTTGGCACGTAGTTTGCACGTTCTCCCTGTGACCGTGTGGGTTTTATCTGGGTGCTCAGGTTTCCTCCCACACTCCAAAGAAATGCAGGTCTGTAGGTTAATTGGCTTCTGTAAATTGTAAATTGTCCCTAGTGTGTAGGATAGTGCTAGAGCACAGGGTGATTGCTGGTCGGTGTGGACTCAGTGGGGTGAAGGGCCTGTTTCCATGCTGTATCTTTCAATCCCTAAAGTCCCTGGAAAATACATAAATATTCTTGGTACTCTTTTCAGCTTAATGACAATCTTCCTAGAGCAGAATGAAAGAAAGCATGGTGGTGCAGCAGTAGAGTTGCTGCCTTACAGCACTTGCAGAGCCAGAGACCTGGGTTTAATCCTGACTACGGGTGCTATCTGTACAGAGTTTGTTCATTCTTCCCGTGACCGTGTGGGTTTTCTCTGAGATCTTCGGTTTCCTCCCACACTCCAAAGACGTACAGGTTTGTAGGTTAATTGGCTTGGTATAAGTGTAAATTGTCCCCAGTGTGTGTAAGGTAGTGTTAATGTGCAGGGATCGCTAGTCGGGGCGGACTCAGTGGGCCGAAGAGCCTGTTTCTGCGCTGTGTCTAGTCTAAACTAAACTAAACTAAACTAAACTAAAAATTGCAGCTTCCATTATCCTTTATTTCTCCTTTATGTATTTCTCTGATACATCCAAGAAGTATTTCTCCGTGCATTCCCATCAACCATATTCTGTATCTTGTCCTAACACAATCATCCACTGAATACTCTCCAGGAGAATCCCCAGCTAAATAGCTAGCACTGGGCCACCCTTTGCAATGTTTCCGTAACTGAGTGTCTGTGACTATGTGGTTTCCCCTTCATATTCGTTTGACCTTTAACCTCTGCCCTTGATGTCTCTGTGATCTCAGTCTTCTGAGGCTAACATCAGAGCTTCCTTTAAGAGGGCAAATCCACAAACAAAATCCAGCACAGACATCATACCTGCCTGAGTACAAAAGACCCATGGGTGACACAGTGACACTCTGGTAAAACTGCTGCCTCACAGCGCCAGAGACCCGGGTTGGATCCTGACTACGGGTCCTGTCTGTGTGAGTTTGCACGTTCTCCTTGTGACTGCATGGATTTTCTCCAGGTGCTCCGGTTACCTCCCACATTCCATAGATGTGCAGGTTTGTAGGTTAATTGGCTTCTGTAAATTGTCCCTAGTGTGTAGGATTAAACTAGTGTACAGGTGATCGCTGGACAGTGCGGACTTAATTACTAAAGATTTGATAAGTACATTGCGGGAAAGAGGGTAACTAGAGAGTGAATGTACCCCCCCTCCCCCCAGAAACCAAGGGTGGAGCCGCAAGAGATGTGCAAGGTCCTCAAGGAGTATTTCTTCAGACATGAAGACTGGGGAACTTGGGACAGTTAATGGAGACCTCTTGAAGACAGTCTGAATTACGGTCAAGGAGGTGCTGAATGTCCTAAGGCATACAAAGGAAGATAAATCTTCTGGGCCTGATCAAAAATATCCAAGGACTCGAGAAGACTGAAGATAAAATTGTGGGCGCCCTGGCTGAGATTTATGAATCATCGTTAGACATGGGTAAGGTGCCAGAAGACTGGAGGGTGGTTAATGTTGTGCCTCTATTTAATAAGGACTGCAAGGTAAGCCCTAAGAACTATAGACCAATGGGCCTAATATCTGTGGTAGGCTAGTTACTGGAGAGTATTCTGAGTGATAAGATAAATATGCATTTGGTTAGACAGGGGCCAATTAGTGATAGCCAGCATGGTTATGTATGCTGATGTGGGCACAAATGTTGTCTATGTGGACTTCAGCAAGGCAGTTGATAAGTTTCCCAATGGTAGGCTGCGTTGGAAGATTGTATCACATGGGATCCAGGGAGAACTAGCCGATTTAACAGTTCCTTGATATCTGTAGGAAGAATGGCACAATAATTAGCGTATCTGTATTTAAGATATTTGCATCTTTCGTGGCATGCAATTCAGAAGGCACTGAGGAGTGATGGAGAAGCAAGATGCAAGAAACAATTATTAGATCTGAAGATCTTGTGAGCTCCAATGATCTTTTCGTCACAGCCCACCCAAGTTCCCTCTTTCCCCAGGAGGAAGGAAATGTAATAGGAATGTTCTACTCCAGTTCTGCTGCCACAGATAGCTTTAGTTTAGTTTATTGTCACATGCACCGAGGTACAGCGAAAAGCTTTTGTTGCGTGCTAACCAATCAGCGGGACGACAATACATGACTGCAATCGTTGACCTCAACAACCGTTTCCTCAAGCTTTCGAAAACATGCATATCTGTGGCCAGTTCCAGATTCAAGACATCACTACATTATCCAACAAGACTCCAGTGTAGTGCCCAAAAGATCGGGCAGTTATTGGGTGTACTTTGTCTTTTCAGGAAACACAATCATCATTATAATAACCTTGAACTGGTACTTGCAACTCATGAAATTGTGCACCCTGCTGGTCCATTAAGGCCAGCTACAACGTGGCCAGTACTGGCTAAATGATCAAATATATTGAGAATGAGCAAACAGTGTGTGTTCCATGCACTGTTGGAACCAAGTCGCCCAGTGATCACAACAACTGTGTTTGGGTGCGAAACGATTCAGTGATTTTTGCTGATTAGCAACTATTTCGCTTGGGAACTTTTCCTCCAAAGAACCTCAATTTTGAATTTTAAATGTATATCTAATAAAATGAATATTATCAACATTGAATCAACACGATCAACTCAAATGTTTGCATTTTAAAACTAGCCATGTGCTTTCCAGCAACCAGTAAGCCAAATAAATGAAAACACAAATATGTTAAGAAGGATAACATAGTTTGGGTAACTAAGAATTTCTTTACAACGTAATGAATTTCACCTTTTTTACAAGGTAATGAATTTCACCTTTTTTTCCATGCTACTAGTTCTGTAATTCAGGTTGAAGCTTGGGTTTGGAAATAAATATAAATGTTAGAGATATTCTGATCATGTCTTCACTCCTGACAAAACATTTGACAGGTTGATCAATGTGTCACAAATAACGGTAGACTACACAGGAGACTGAGAAGTTTAATCGAGAGGGCCAATCACATCTTTGAAAGAAACTGCATAACTAAACAAAGGAAGACGAAGAGTTTAATCATAGATCCTTCTTCACTGCTCAATTCCGTCTTGAGCAAATCTGAAGCTGTGAGTGAGCTGGTACTGAGTGATCATCCTATTTTGTCACCTTAGGTGTCTGCCTTCCATTAAATTTCATTAAAATTCTCACATGCAAGTTCAATGCCTCATCTAAAGTACCAGGGGAGGCTTCTTTCAATCAGTTCTAAAGATGTGACTGAAATCCCAAGCAGTACAGTTTTATGATAGCAAACCTGAAGGAAATCCCTGAGTTGAAAAGACGGGCTTTGGTACTATTGATAAGCTTGGATGGTAAACGAGATACATGGATGGTATCTGGCCGGCCAAGTCCACACCGACCTTCCATCACCGGTACACTAGTTCTATGTTATCCCACAATGTTATACACACTAGGGGCAATTTGCAGAAGCCAATTACACTGAAAACCAGCACGTGTTTGGAATGTGGGAGGAAACCGGAGCACCCAGAGAAAACCCATGCGGTCACAGGGAGCACATGCAAACTCCGCACTGACAGCAACCATAGTCAGGATCAAAGCCAGGTTTCTGGTGCTGTGAGGCTGCAGCTCTACCTTTGTGCCACTGTGCCATCCATATGCCGTGATACTCTGTAGGTGTATAAGATCATGAGGGGAATAGATAGGGTAGACGCACAGTCTTTTACCCAGAGTAGGGGAATCAAGAACCAGAGGACATTAGGTTTAAGGTGAGAGGGGATGAGTCTAAAGTCACAAGGGGAGTAGATATGTTGAATGGGCAAAATCTTTTTCCCCTGCACAGGTTTAAGGTGAGAGAGAAGAGATTTAGTAGGAACCTGAGTGGGAACTTCTGCAGACATAGCTGCCAGAGGAGGTATGTGTGAAAAGGAACTGCAGATGCTGGTTTAAACTGAAGATAGACACGAAAAGCTGGAGTAACTCAGCCAGACAGGCAGCATCTCTGGAGAAGGGTCTCAACCTGAAACAGCACCCTTTCCTTCTCTCCAGAGATGCTGCCTGGCCCGCTGTGTTACTCCAGCTTTTTGCGTCTATTGCCAGAGGAGGTAATCGAGGCGGGTATAATAACTGCATTTAAAAGAGATTTGGACCAATGC
The DNA here is from genome assembly GCF_053455715.1 of Rhinoraja longicauda. Lineage (NCBI taxonomy): Eukaryota > Metazoa > Chordata > Chondrichthyes > Rajiformes > Arhynchobatidae > Rhinoraja > Rhinoraja longicauda. The sequence continues at coordinate 27,110,337 of NC_135957.1, read as the reverse complement.
AAGTTCATGGGTTTAGCTGAGATGAGGCCGAATGCTTTATGGCTTTATGGCTTTCTGACTCTGTAACTAACTTACCTTTCAACTTTCCAAATTAGTACCTACAAATTCTATTATGTAGATTTATTGGGCAAATCGTTGCAGACTCGATAATGGTGAAAATGGCCACATGCACATATGGAATATTGGGACCTTGATCAGTTGAGCAAGTGGGCAGAGGAATGATTAATGGAGTTTAATGCAGATAAATGAGGTGTGCTTTTTACAAAGTTTAACCAAGGCAGGACCTTCACAGTAAATGACAGGTCTATGGGGAATGTTGCATAGCAGAAGGTTCTAGGAGTGCAGGTACATAGTTGCTTGAAAGTGGCGTCACAAGTGAATAAAGTGATGAAGAAGGCTTTCGGCACATTGGCCTTTACCAGTCAGCATATGAGTATAGAAGTTGGGATGTTATGTTACAGCTGTACAAGGCACTGGTGAGGCCAAATTTCGAGAACTATGTTCAGTTTTGGTCACGCTGCTATAGGAAAGATGTTGTCAAGCAGGAAAGAGTGCACAGAAGATTTACAAGGATGTTGCCAGGACTTGAGGGCCTGAGCTTTAGGGAGAGGCTGGGCATGTTAGGAGCATAGGAGGATGAGAGGTGATCTTATAAAGGTGTATAAGATCACGAGGGAAATAGATAGAGTAGATGCACAGAGTATTTTACTCAGAGGACATAGGTTTGAGGTGAAAGGGGAAAGATTTAAAAGGAATCTGAGGGGCAACTTCATCGCACTGAGGGAGGTGGGTATATGGAATGAGCTTCCAGAGGAGGTAGTCGAGACAGAAACTATAACAATATTTAAAAGCCATTTGGACAGGTACATGAATAGGAAAGGCTTAGAGATATCTGGCCCAAATGCGGGCAGGTGGGACTAGTGTAGATGGGGCACCATGACTCCATGACACCATGACTCCTATTTACCTTATATACAAACGATATCTCATGACCTATTTTCTCCTTATTGTCACCTTATTCTCCTTATTGGACCTTATTTCTTAAATGCACTTTCATATCCCTGAAATTCATCAAAGGGTTTACTTGATCCCTGCTCCTAATACCCAATGTATGCCTCCTTCTTCTTCCTGACCTACGGCTCAGTATTGCTCCTGAGCCAAATTGAAGGCAAACAGCCTCTCTCAATTACTGTTCAGTTCCTCTCTAACGCCATCAGAAATACCATTGCCCCAATGTAATCCTTTAATTTGTGGACCAGTCTAATCTTTCTCCATAAACCTCTCAGTGGGCAGGTATATTGGGACCAATTACCATAATTCTATTAGTTTTTATATTTAAAAACTAATAGAATTATGGTAATTAGTCCCAATATACCTCCCCACTGCCACTTCAGCCAGCCTCGTTTCCCAAGAAGCAGCCAGGTATCTATATGTTGCATTGGAAAGATTTCTAGGACATAACCGATTCTCATATTCTGCTCCATCCAATCCCCCAACAAAGTCTACGTATTCTCTTTCTATCAGATATAACTTTATAAACATTTCACTAATTTGCATTGTTATCATGCAAAAATCATGCAAAAGGAATGGGTGACGTTTCAGGTTGAGACCCTTCTTCTCGACCTAATACATCACCTATTCCTTTACTTCTGACCCGTTGAGTTACTCTAGCTGTTTATGTCTATCTTCCATGTAAACCAACATCTGCACTTCCTTCCTACATCTTATGTAATGGAATTGCTCCCTACGTCTCTTTGTCCTGTTCCTTTTCCTCCTTTAAGATGCTGGTTAAAACGTAGCTATTTTATCAAGCAAAGACACAAAGTGCTGGAGTAACTCAGCGGGTCAGGCAGCATCTCTGGAAAAAAGTTCCGACCCGATACGTCACCCAGTCTGAAGATACATCACCCGTCCTTTTTCTTCCTAGTCCTCTTTTCCACTTTGGTATATACCAGCATCTGCAGTTCCTTTCTGCCTATATTGTTAAGCTTTTGGTCACTTGTTATAATATCTCTAAAAAATTTGTTTGATAATGCCTCTTAGAAGAACTTCGAAAAGTGCATTTGCAGTGTTCAACAAATAAAAAGTCTTTGTTGTTTGTTTTATTGTTAAGTAGAAACAAAATAACATTCATTATCACCAGCCATGGGCGGCACGGTGGCGCAGCGGTAGAGTTGCTGCCTTACAGCGAATGCAGCGCCGGAGACTCAGGTTCGATCCTGACTACGGGAGCCGTCTGTACGGAGTTTGTACGTTCTCCCCGTGATCTGCGTGGTTTTCTCCGAGATCTTCGGTTTCCTCCCACACTCCAAAGACGTACATGTATGTAGGTTAATTGGCTGGGCAAATGTAAAAATTGTCCCTAGTGGGTGTAGGATAATGTTAATGTGCGGGGATCGCTGGGCGGCACGGACCCGGTGGGCCGAAGGGCCTGTTTCTGCGCTGTATCTCTAAATCTAAAATCTAAAAATCAATGTAAACTTCCAAATTCCTCAAACCTACCTTTGTCTACCACTCCTGTGGCTTTAACAAAGTACATTGTTGCCATGATCAGATTCCCTTTGAATAAGCTCTGCACAGCCTCGGGCAACTGCTCTACTTTGAAATGTAATGATGTAGTGAAATCCTCTTTCCTAGTTACCGAGGAGGTTGCTTCCACCCACGATTACCCTCTGGACTTATTTTTTTGTAAAAGCTGAAATGATCGCCAAATGCCCCAAACTGATGATTAACTGTGGCTTGCAGCTAACTAGAAAAAAAAGGTCACGTTAAATATTCATTTCAAAGCAAACCTGTGTTCTAAGGTTCAAATTTGTTTTTTAAAAACAGTTCAAAAATGTAATCTTAATGAGCACACTGCAATTGCTTATTGATTGAAATAACACGTTAACTGGGTAAGAAAAAATATCTAACTACAAAGACATTCGTTAAAGTCAGTGAACCCCCCCGTTAATTTTACCCGAGTACCCGATATTGAGTTTAACCCTTCAACTAATAACTAGTCAATTTGAACTATGCCTTGACAATCTGATTACTTTTTCCTCTTATTTATACATTAAAAGGTCACAAGGTATTAATGATAATTAATCAGACAATAAAGTATTATTCATTGATTCATTCATAATGATATCACTGAGCTCTTGGGATATCACTACATTTGTACTATCAAAGTGGTACTAACAAAATGCAGAGATAAAAATCTTACATTCGAAGCTCACTTGAAAAGTTTTATTTCTTTGTCAGTCTTCTTGCCCTTTATTGTATCTTTTTTAACAGGCTTTTATTTTAATGGTATGGTAGATGGTCTCATCCTAACCAGTGTGATTGGATGCATTTTAGGTAGTCAAGTAGGGGTAGGATATAAACAGTAAATGGTAGGGTTTAATGTCGGGAGGGCTACTTAACTCTGAGGAATAGAGAGATCTAATGACCTAAAAGTAGCCACAGTTGGTAATAGGGCACCAAAGAGCATACACAACATGGTTTTCCTTCATAGTTTGTGGTACCGTGTATAAGGGCTGGAACTTCAACTCCAAGTTACAACTTCACAAAGCACTGGTTAGGCTGCACTATTCTGATCATGACACAGGAAGGATGTAATTGCACTTAAGAGAGAGCAGAGGAGAGTCACCAGGATGTTTCCCAGTTTGAATTATGGGGAATGATTAGAAAAATTGATCTTGCTTTCCCTCCTTGACTGACAGAAGTGACTGGTGACCTCAAAGAGATGTATAAGAATGTGAGCGTCATAGATTCTACATGGACTTTAGCAAGGCCCATGATAAGGTACTGCATGGCAGGTGTGAAAGGTTAGATCACATGGGATCCAGCGGGAGCTAACGAATTGAGTATAAAATTGACTTGAAGGTAGGAAAAAGAGCGTGGTGGTAGAGGGCTGTTTTTCCAACTGGAGGCTTGTGGTGTGCTCAGTTGCTCATTATCATTATATCAGTGATTTTGCACGACAATGTTGGGATAGTGGTATAGTCGACAATGAAGAAAGTTATTAAAAATTAAAACAGGATCTTGGTTAACTGGGCCAATGGGCCGAGGAACAGCAGATGGAGTTTAATTCAGTTAAATGCAAGGTTTTGCAAACCAGGGCAGGATTTATACAGAAAAAGGTAGGGCTTGGGGAGTGTTGTCGAACAGGGAGACCAAGATGTGCAGGGATATAATCCCATGAAAGTGCCAACACAGGTGGAGAGGGGTGGTGAAGAGGGAGTGAGGGGTGACAGAGAGATATTTAAAATCACGAGGGGTATAAAGTGAATAGCCACAATCTTTTCCCAAAAATAGAGGAGTTTAAAACTAGAGAGTACAGGTTTAAAGTAAAAAGGGAACATATTTAAAAGGGATCTGAGAGGCAACTTTTTCACACAGAGGGTGGTGCGTACATGGAACAAGTTGCCAGAGGAAGAGCCAGAAGTGGATACAATTATGACACTTAAAAGAAATGTAGACAGGTACATAGATAGGAAAGGTTTGGAGATATGGGCCTGGCGCTGCCAGGTGAGACTAGCAACAGGTGGAGCTGGGTGGTTGGGCACCTTGGTCAACATGGCCAAGTTGGGCCAAAGGTCCTGTTTCTGTGCTGTAAACCTCTATGACTTTATGACTCGAGGTGGGAGGAAGGAGTTTTAAAGGAGTTCTGATGGATGACATTTCCTTTTTGATCTGCAGCGTGTACCTCAACTATTTCACTATTCAATATGGAGCCAGAACGGAGATGTAACATGCAGATGTATTTTAGTTGTTTAAAGTGCTAAATTGTTCATGTAAAATCCTTTGGTTTGCAACTTTAATGGAAGAATTAGGACAGCAGAGAGAGTCTTCCATGCAAATTAACTGCATCTCTAGGGTGGGAGCTGCTTTATGTCCTCATCGTCCACCCTGGGTAGTTCTACGGAACTGGCAAGATTTGCAGCAAAGCGTCAACTACGGTACTCTGAAGCACCAATTGCCACTTTTGATTGTTGTAGTTGACATACGAAAGGAAGAAGAAAGAAGAACTGCCTCTCCAACCATACCATTGGCAGCTTATCACCTTCCTTTTTTCATGTGTGGTTGCGTTGATGTCCTTTGTTTTCTGGTGCGACTTGCCAACATCAAGGAGATCACTGCTCCCTGTGCAATGCAATCACCTCTGACCACTCATACTTTTCCAGTTCACCAACCTATCTATCACTATTACTGCTTTACTTAGATACCCCATTTCATTTATCTCATGTTTTATTACAACCTTACTATTTCCAGTTTCCTGTTACTATTACCTCTGAGCAATGTCCTATATTCATCACCAATATAATGCATGTAGATTGTTTGATTTGTCAATATTCAGTAAGATAAATAACCAGGGAAGGGTTTCTAGCCAAACATACTTTATTGAAGGTATTCAACTCAACACACGTTTGTGGCTTATGCAACAATGCTTTTGGTATGTACACACACAATGTAAACAATTGTAAGAAAAGAGGAGGAGGGAATAGAGGTTTAAGGGAAGAAGTGAAGAATTGTGAAAGTAGTGAATGGGAGCAGTCATCACAGGGTCTCTTTGCAACTTATCAGGAGGAAAAAAAAGTCCACTAAACTGGCCAGAATTATGCATCGTGAGCATAAGGAAGAGGTTTTCAATAGAGAGTTAGATTTAGTTCTTGGGGCTAACGGATTTAAGGGATATGTGGAAAAAGCAGGAATGGGGTACTGATTTTGGATAATCAGCCATGAGTTATATTGAATGGTGGTGCTGGCTCGGGTGGCTGAATGGCCTATTCCTGCTTCTATGGTTCTATGTTTTCAAGGTGACTTGTTCAAAGACAGATTGCGCAACAGGGCAAACATTTGGCAGCTGTCGGATAAATCTGAGGCAGTGAAAACAGAAAAATGGTTGTTACTGAAATAGTTTTAGGCTCTGAAATGTTAATACAGAAAGACACGGGATGTCCTTGTACATCAATCATTGAAAGCAAACAGGCAGGTGAAGCAAGCAAGTGTAAATTGTATATTTATTGAAAACGACTGTCGTGCAGGAGCAAGGATGTCTTGTGTAATTAAGCATGGTTTTCGTGAGACTGCACATGAACCATTCTGCTAATTTTTGGTCTCTTTATCCAAGAAAGGATATACTTGTGTTAGGGATAAATTAAATGGTGAATGTTAATTGACTCTAGTGCAGTGATGGTGTTTGAATTGATGGGAATATGGGGCGAATTTACCTCAGAGAAAACTAGTGAGGAAATGGAGCTGAGATTAACTGTATATTCTCCCCTCACATTCAACCTCCCAAAATGCAACACCTCACACTTGCTAGGAAGAAACTCCAACTGCCATTTTTCTGCTCGTTTCTGCAGCTGATCTAGATCCTGTTGTCCTAATTCCTCATTGTCTTCAACTCCTCCAATTTTGGTGTAGTCAGCAAACTTACTCACCAACACACATATGTGATGGCGTATGACAATAGACAATAGACAATAGGTGCAGAAGTAGGCCATTCGGCCTTTCGAGCCAGCACCTTTTGGCTAAGATCAAGTGTAGTATCTGTTCTGGCACAATCTAATGTTCTTATAAGAACAGGGTAAGTATAAGAGCAGTATTTGCATTGGGTCATCGACGAGGAGCGGAGGTCAGGAGCACGTGTCTGGTTTAGGGGTGGATCCATGCTGGTTGGGTAACCCTTATCCAGGTGGGATGGCAGCAGCAAGTGGAGCTGGAGGGCAGGGTATCCGGAATACCCTGCGAGTATCGGTGAAGGACCTCAAGGAGGGGAACCCTTTCTCAAGGGATCTCTTCATCAAGAAGGTGCTGCTGGAGGCCTGTGGATTCAAGGCCGGGGACATCTTCTGCCTCCAGGACTTCCCAGGTAACGGATATTTCGACGTTACCTTCCAGAACCCGGCGGGATGGCAGAAGTTACTGCAGGACTTCCGGGAGAAGGGGGATGAAGCCCCACTGTCGCTCCTGAAGGTGCAGCCGCTCTTCACCCTCCCCACCCAGAGGGAACGGATGATCACGGTGCACATGTTTAACCCACATGTGCCCGTCGTGGATGTCCTCACCTTCCTTGCGCGCTACGTCGAAGGGGCCGGGAACTGCGTGGACATAAAGGACTTGTTCGGGATCTGGACGAGCAAGAGGCAAGTAAAGGTGAAGCTGAGGGTGGACGGGAAGGGATTCATCATCCACCCTCCCTCGGTGTTCGCTATCGGAGGGAACCGGGGTTACACGACATACGCGGGGCAGCCCAGGGTGTGCAGGAAATGCAACAAACCTGGGCACGTGGCGGCAGAATGCAGGACAGTCGTCTGCAGAAACTGCAAGTTAGAAGGCCACGAGACAAGGGATTGTAAAGAGAGTAAGAGCTGCAACCTGTGTGGGGAGGCAGGCCACCTTTACAGGGCCTGCCCAAAAAGAGCAAGCACTTATGCACAGGCGATAAGAGGGGCCGCTGCCAGCACCCCCAGGGTGGACGAGACGCCTCCTACCACTGAAAAAGCCCAAAAAGGAAAGGAGAGCAAGGGCGATGACAGCGCGACCACCAGGAGCCCCCAACCGCAGGACAGAGCCCCCCAGGCCCCTGCCCACGAGGGTGAGTCGATGGAAGAGGGGGAACAGGAAGAGGAGGAATGGAAGGTGGTACAGTCGAGGAAAACATTGAAGGCGGTGCGCACGGAAAAAAAGGCGGAGGGGGCAAGCAAGTCCCAAAAAAGAGTCCTCTCCCAGGACGAGGCCAGCAGTCTCTCCGCATCGGAGGATGAGACGACCAGGAAGAGCCGACAACGGAGGCTGAGGAAGAAAACGGGGGAGGAGGAAGGTAAGAGAAAGAACGTGTCTGTTGCCCCCCAGCCCCAGGAGACTGGGAGCAGTGCCAATGGGCCCCAGCCCCAGGAGACCGTGAGCGGCACAACGGCCAATGGGCCCCTGCTCCGGGAGACCGTGAGCGGCACAACGGCCAATGGGCCCCTGCTCCGGGAGACCGGGAGCGGCACAATGGCCAATGGGCCCCAGCTCCGGGAGACCGGGAGCAGTGCAGCGGCCAATGGGCCCCAGCTCCGGGAGACCGGGAGCAGTGCAGTGGCAAATGGGCCCCAGCTCCAGGACACTGGGAGCAGCGCAGTGGCCTCGCCAGAAAATACACCCTGTGCTGAGGAAGCCACCAACCTGTACCACTACCTGTGCGACAAAAATGTGCAGGAACTGAGCCAGATGATTGGCATGCGGGAGGATCGCCTGGGACAATAAAGGACAATGGAGCTGAAACTGGCATCCTTAAACGTGCGCAGTGTGAAGAGCATTGCGCGATGTGTATCCGCCTTGCAGTACCTGGCCAAGGTAAAGGCGGATGTGACTTTTTTACAGGAGTGCGGGCTGCCACACCTTCGCTGCTATCGGAGGTGGTCGCGATGGTGGCCCCACGGACTGTCGGTATGGTCGGGGGGAAATGATTGTCGTGCGTCCGGTCTGGGGATCTTGCTGCGGGGAGGGGGCTTCACCATCACTGAGGTAAGGGAGGTGGTGGGGGGTCGTCTCTTGGTGGTGGATGTAATGTACCGTGGTTCTCCGCTCCGGCTGATAAATGTGTATGCTTCACCCAGGTGGAGCGAGCGGGTGGCCGTCCTCCAGCAGCTCCCACCGCTGCTGGCCACGTCTAGACCGCTCGTTCTGGCCGGTGACTTCAACTGCATCATCGATGCAGCTGGACGATCCGGCAGTGCCAACCACAGACTGGACGGCACCTCCAAACTCCTGGTGGAAACGGTCAAAGATGCAAAGCTGCGCGACGCCTTCAGTGACCCTGCAGGCGGAGTCCAGCCACGGTTCACCTGGTCAGGACCAAACGGTTCAGCCCAGTCCCGGATAGACTTCCTCTTCACATCGAGGGCCGTCACGGTCAGACACACCGACCTCGCGCCGGTGTTCTTCTCTGACCACTGCCTCCTTCAGGCCACCTGTCACCTACAGGAGGACCGGAAGGCGGGCAGAGGGACGTGGAAGCTAAACGTGGAGCTGTTGACCCCGGAGAACGTTAAGGAGCTAAAGAGGGACTACGCATGTTGGAGAACTGTGAGGCCCCTCTTTGACTCCCAGACACTCTGGTGGGAGACAACAAAGGAGAACATCAAGAAGTTCTTCGTCTCCAAAGGTGTTCAGAGAGCAAGACAGGGTAAGAGGGAACTGTGTCAACTCCAGACAGATTTGCAGCAGCTACTCCTTCTGCAGAGGAGAGGGGTGGATGTGAGGGAGGAACTGAGAGAGTTGAAGGGCCGGCAAGCTCGGCTCTTTACCTCTGAATCCTCCAAGATCATCTTCCGGTCCAGGGTCCGCCATGTTGAGCAGGATGAGACGTGCTCACGTTACTTCTTCCATAAGGTTCACAGGGGGAGCTCTGTGATCAAAAGCCTTAGGGAGGAGGACGGCTCGGTAACATCCTCGCAGACAGACATGCTCAAGATCTGCAGATCCTTTTATAAGGATCTGTACGATGTAAAGACCACAGACAGCACCGCCTCCCAGAACTTCCTGTCCTCCATCACGGAAGTCTTGGACGACAGCAAGCGGGAGAGTCTGGACCAACCATTGACCCTGGAGGAGCTGACTGGCTCCATCCGTTCCTTTGACTCGAGTAAAACTCCCGGAGGCGATGGCTTACCGGCAGAGTTGTACTCGGCTCTGTGGGACTGGGTGGGCCCGGACCTGCTGGAAGTGTACAACGATATACTTCTAGCCGGCAGCATGTCAGACTCTATGAGGAAGGGCAACATCACCCTGATCTACAAGCAGAAGGGGGAGATGAATGACTTAAGGAATTGGAGACCCATCACATTGTTGAATGTAGACTACAAGATCCTGTCTAAGGCCATCGCCAACCGGGTCAAGTCTGCTCTGGGACAGGTGATCCACCCGGACCAAACCTGTGCTGTACCTGGCAGGAAAATCTCAGACAGCCTGGTGCTGCTGAGAGATACCATTGCCTACGTGCAGGACAGACGGGTGGATGCCTGCCTGGTCAGCTTGGACCAGGAGAAGGCCTTCGACAGGATATCGCACACGTACATGAGGGACGTGCTCTCCAAAATGGGCTTTGGGGAGGGAATCAGGAAGTGGATACAACTGCTCTACTCCGATATCTGTAATGCAGTCCAAATTAATGGGTGGGAATCAGACAGCTTCCCCGTCAGGTCTGGAGTCAGGCAGGGTTGCCCTCTTTCCCCTGTCTTGTTCGTCTGTTGCATTGAACCCTTTGCCGAATCCATCAGGAAGGATGCGAGCATAAGAGGAGTGACATTGCCAGGCAGTGGGGGCACTCAGGTCAAGGCCTCCCTGTACATGGACGATGTCGCCGTCTTCTGCTCGGACCCAGGGTCGGTCCGCAGACTGATCAGCGTCTGCGACCAGTTTGAGTTGGCCACGGGGGCCAGGGTAAACCGCAGGAAGAGCGAGGCCATGCTCTTTGGCAACTGGCCCGACCGATCTTCCATCCCCTTCACCATCAAGCCTGACTTCCTGAAGGTGCTGGGGATCTGGTTCGGGAAGGCTGAGGCATGTAACAAAAATTGGCTGAAGTGGATAGCCAAGGTGGGGAAGAAGCTGGAGCTGTGGAAGCAGCGCTCCCTCTCCATCACGGGGAAAAACCTGGTCATCAGGTGTGAGGTGCTCTCGGGGCTGCTGTACTTGGCGCAAGTGTGGCCCGTCCCTCCCTCCTACGCCACGGGGATCACCCGGGCCGTCTTCCGTTTCATCTGGGGGTCGGCGATGGACCGGGTGCGACGAACCACAATGCACAAGTCGGCAGACAACGGGGGTAAAAGCGTGCCCAACGTCGCCCTCATTCTGATGGCCACTTTCGTGTGTGGCTGCATCAGGCGGAGCATAGAGCCAAGGCACGTGGGCACCAAATGCCACTACCTGCTGAGGTTCTACCTGTCCCCGGTGTTGCGAAGGATGGGCCTGGCGCAGATGCCACGCAATGTGCCAGTCAGCTGGACATTGCCGAACCATCTGTCGTTTGTGGACAGGTTCTTCCGGACCAACACCTTTGACCACAAGTCCATCGGGCAGTGGTCAGCACGGAACGTCCTGCAGGCACTGCAGGGGAATGACTCCATGGATCCTGTGGCGTGGTTCCCAGAACAGACAGCCCAGCTTGTCTGGCAAAATGCCTCATCGCCAGAACTCACCAACAAGCACCAAGACCTGGCTTGGCTGGCGGTGAGGGGAGCCCTCTCAGTCAGATCTTTCCTGCACCGCCGGAACCTCACTACCAGCGCACGCTGCCCTCGGGACGGCTGCTACGGAGAGGAGACGGTGGCCCACCTCTTCCAAGAGTGTGGATTTGCCAGGAGAGTCTGGAGAGGTCTGCAGGGGTCCCTGTCACGATTCATTCCGAGCAGCTCCGTCACAGAGGACTCTGTGATCTACGGACTGTTCCCAGGGACGCATTCCGAGACTGACATCGAGTGCTGCTGGAAGGTCATCAACTCGGTGAAAGACGCTCTTTGGTCTGCCCGATCCTTGTTGACCTCCCAGCAGAGCGAGCTGTCCGTCAAGGAATGTTGCCGACTGGCCCACTGCAGTCTGCAGGAGTACGTGCTGAGGGACGCACTGAAGCTTGGTGCAGCCAACGCCAAGGCCCTGTGGGGGAGGACCACAGTCTAGGGTCCTTCCGCTGCTGGACATGGGGGGGGGGCAGGGTGTGGTGGAGAGAGACGCCCCTCCAAATAAGGGATATGTATGTAAATGTGTGTAAATGTAAGTAAATGTCTAAGTAAATGCCTGTATTGAATGTGTAACCTCCGGAAATGTCGGATGGGTTTGTTTAAAAAAGATGTTTTGTAAATGATATTTATTACTTGAATAAAGTATTTTTTGATATAAAAAAAATGTGATCATGGCTGATCATCCTCAATCAGTACCCCGTTCCTGCTTTCTCCCCATACCCCCTGACTCCGCTATCCTTAAGAGCTCTATCTTAGTATGGTTCATATTATCTCCAGCTTTCCAGCTAGCCTTGATCCACTACCGTTTGTTTACTGTCGCAACATGCCCACAGTATGTGGACTGCTTGTCCACAGTAGATGCTATCGCCCTGGTCCCACACCCACCTCCAGAGTACCTAGACTATATGGACTTCTACCATAAACTCATATCCAGTAAGGAGGAAGGATAATGATGACAAAAAATAAGGGAACCTTGAATGACCAAAGAGGTTGCAAATTTGGTCAAATAGAAAAAAGGAAGTGCGTGCAAGGTTTAAGAAGTTGGAATCAGACAGGGCCTTTGAGGAATATAAAGAGAGGAGGAAAGAACTCAAGCGGGTGTTTGGAAGGGCCAAAAGCCACCACAAAATGGCTTTGTCCAGTCAGATTAAAGAAATTCCCCAAGCTTTTTACATCAAAGTAAAAACATGTTAACCTGGGAGAAGGTTAAAGGAGGGAATTTGTTTTTGGAATCTGGCGATGTAGGCATGATATTAAATGAGAACTTTGCACGAGTTTTCAACAAGGAGAAGGACATGGAGAACAGTGACCTCAGTGTGGAAAATACTAATATGCAAGGGCAGCCTGGGATTAAGAAGGAGGTGGTGCTGAGGCTCAGGTGTTGGAGCATTAAGGTGAATAAAACCCCAAGAACTGATGGGATTTATCCCAAGTTATTGAGAGAGGCAAGGGGGAGATTGCAGGAGCCTTGATGAAGATCATAGCACAACCTTTTCTTGGGGTGGAAATGTCAAACACTAGAGGATATAGCTTTGAGATTAGAAGGAATGTTTAAAGGAGATGTGCAGGTTAAGTAGTTTTGACAGAGAGTATTAAGTGCCTTGAGCACTCTGCCAGGATTGGTGGTGGTGGAATCAGATAGGATAGCAATGTTAGAGACTTTCAGATTGGCACCTGAATATGCAGGAAATGGAGGGATATGGGTCGCATGCTTGCAGAAGGGATTTATTTAAGTTTGTATCATGCTTGGAACAAACACTTTGAGCCCACGGGCCTGTACCTGTGCTGTACCATTCTATGTTCTACTTTCTTTGAATATTTCAATGCAAACTCCTTCACATCAGTACAAGTGTGATCACCTCAAGTTGCTGCAAGGTCATAAAGCCATAAGTTATAGGAGCAGAATTAAGCCATTCGGCTCATCAAGTCTACTCCCCCATTCAATCATGGCTGATCTATCTCTACCTACTTACCCCATTCTTCTGCCTTCTCCCCATAAGTCTTGACACCCGTACTAACCTACTGTAGGTTTCCTTTGTGTTGTCCAGCATCAACAAATATTATTCAGTACCCCCATTGTGATCTGCACAACTTGTTTCATGATTTATAGGAAATATATTTATTTGGGTGGCACTGTGGCAAAGCATTAGAGTTACTGCCTTACAAAGCCAGAGAACCGGGTTCAATCCTGACTATGAATGTTGTCAGTACAGAGTTTGTACATTCTCCCTGTGACCTCATGGGTTTTCTCAGGGTGTTCTGGTTTCCTCCAACTTTCCAAAGACGTACAGGTTTGGAGGTTAATGGGCTTCAATAAAATTGTAAAATTGTCCCTAGTGCGTAGGATATTGCTGGTGTTTGGGGATCGCTTTCTGAAGGGCCTGCTTCCACACTGTACCTATCTAAAGTAATCTAAATGAAGATGCAGCTTCCATTTGTCCGTCGTCCAAAAGGAAAAAAACATGATCTGTCTCACCATTCTCCTAGAACTACAGGTATTGTATAATACAATTGATAACACTAGTTATGCAATAAATTGTTTAATATAATTTCATTATATGTGCCATTATTTAATTAAGAAAGAAAGTATGAGAGGCGTTTGAATTAGTATTCATTTTTCTTGATCAGCTCACAGCAGAAATGTAAAATGGTTTGTTAGCACCAAGCAAAATGTCAAGCTTTTTACAGTTTGCCCAGCTAGCTCAGTCGGTAGAGCATGAGACTCTTAATCTCAGGTCATGGGTTCGAGCCCTTCATTCTACACTCTTTTTGGCGCCGAAATATGGCCACAGTGCAAGAATGTCACTGTGCAGTACATATGTGACAATAAAGAACCATAGAACCATTGAACCATTGAGTTTAACTTGTTTAATGTGCAGCAATTATTCACTAAGACATTTTTCACACTTAGGGCTTCTCAAAGTACAATTAAATACAACTAAAGGACATTTATGTACTGTTTTTCCCCTTTGGCTAGTTGTTCAAACAGCACAGTTGTCAAGTTTTATTGAGAAACTCGGTTGCTTAGCAACAGGAGCTCAAATTGTGTTTCTCACAATGACTTGCAATGTGGTACATCGTTAAGAGGGTTGGGAGTAATACATTTATTTGGACTTCAAATACTAGCAAGTGTTTTACAAGCAATTGAACAACTTTCTATGTACTCTGCACTATTTCTTTGAAACTCATACACTTCCGTCTAATCTATGCCAAAATCAAAATGAAGTGGAATGAAATATAATTTTGTCTCAGATCGAAAAAAAATGCTGAATAGTTGTCAGGAGTCATTCACAAAAAAGCATTAACAAATACAAAATAATATACATCACTAAACTAAAGGTTCTCTATTATTTTGGATAGAGTTGGTGATAAAGTAAAATTCCTATTAATTTGCTCTGTTATTCTACAAATATTATCGCCCATTGAGATGGTATATTTAGTAACAACTGCAGACAAACAAAATAATTGCAAATGGAGTGGGTAGAATATATTTAAAGAATGCCCAAATAATAACAAGCTTTATGTCGAGAAGTAGAAGCTGAACAATGGCTCAGACCATCCAATGAGGAATTAAAATTTAAGTCAGTCAGAGATGAACTTTAAGTTATTGAAGGAATCTAGAATTAATACTACAAACAATAGTCATGACAAATATTGCTCAGAGCAAATTAATTACAGATGGAAGACTTTGAGCTCTAAAGATTTTTTAGACTGATGGATTGGAAATGACTCCCATATGCCTCCAAGGAAAAGCAGTCTCCGTTAAAAAGCAATCCCAAATGAACATCTCCATGAGAACCATTGTTAAGTATCCTGCTATTAAAATAGTTATGAAACACAATAAAGTAAGAGAAAAGATATGGCCTTTTAAAAAAAGGAAATGAAAATTTTAAAACCAATTGGAAGACTGGACAATTTCCAAAAGTTTCCATTTGGAGCCAATATCTCTGAAATTCCTGTCACAACCTGATAGTTATGAGAAACACTCCAGCCTCCTGATTGTTTGCAGAACCAAATTTATTGCTCATTCAGAAAGTTACTTGTCGTAATTAAATCAAGTAATATGATATTTGACAAAGTGAGAGCTTCATGCGAAGCATTCAAATGCTGCTGAATGTTTCAAATTAAAGAGTAAATTTCAAAGCAAAGAGTAGGAATAAACAGGTCCTTTTCAGAATGGGAGGCAGTGGAGAGTGGATGGCCACAGGGCTCAGTGCTGGGGCCGCACTATTTATAAACATCAATCTGAAGAAGGGTCTCGACCCGAAACGTCACCCATTCCCAATCTCCTAGATGCTGCCTGACCTGCTGAGTTACTCCAGCATTTTGTGATACCTTCAATTTGTAGCAGCATCTGCAGTTATTTTCCGACACTATTTACAATATATATTAATGATTTGGATGATGGAATTAGAAGTAACACCAGCAAGGTTGCGGATTACATAAAGCGGGGTGGCAGTGTGAACTGCGAAGAGGATGTTAGGAGGTTGCAGAGTGACTTGGACAGGTTGAGTGAGTGGGCAGATGCATGGCAGATGCAGCATAATGTAGATAAATGTTATCCACTTTGGCGGCAAATATAAGGAGGCAGATTATTATCTCAATGGTGTCAGATTAGGTAAAGGGGAAGTGCAACGAAACCTTGGTGTCCTTGTACAACAGTCACTGAAAGTAAGCGTGCAGGTACAACAGGCAGTAAAGAAAGCTAATGGCATGTTAGCCTTCATAACGAGAGGATTTGAGTACAGGAGCAAAGAAGTCCCTCTGCAGTTGTATAGGGCCTTGGTGAGACCACATCTGGAGTATTGTGTGCAGTTTTGGTCTAATTTGAGGAAGGACGTCCTTGCTATTGAGGCAGTGCAGCGCAGGTTCACAAGGTTAATCCCTAGGATGGAGGGACTGTCATATGAGGAAAGATTGGAAAGACTGGGCTTGTATTCACTGGAAGGATGAGAGGGGATCTTATAGAGACGTATAAAATCATTTAAAAAACTAGACAAGCTAGATGCAGGAAAAATGTTCCCAATGTTGGGGGAGTCCAGAACCAGGGGACACAATCTAAGAATAAAGGGGAGGCCATTTAAAACTGAGGTGAGAAGAAACGTTTTCACCCAGAGAGTTGTGAATTTGTGGAATTCTCTGCCACAGAAGGCAGTGGAGGCCAATTCACTGGATGGATTTAAAAGAGAGTTAGATAGAGCCATGATCACAGTGAATGGCGGTGTTGGCTCGAAGGGCCAAATGGCCTCCTCCTGCACCTATTTTCCATGTTTCTATGTTTCTAAATGAAATACTGTTCAATAAATAAAACCAATTCTGACAATCGCATGAACCTGAAATCTAAATATGTTTGATGAGAATGCACTGGTTAATGTTCGGATATAAATCCTTTATTATTTGTATAGTTAAATGTTCCATTCAAATGTAACAATTCTTTTTAGCTTACTATCTATTTTAATGTTGTTTAGTTTGGTCTATTTAATCACTTTCTGACTGAATTTAAAAAGACCCAAAACTTCTAATTTTGGAAGAATTATTTAAAGATTTATATGTCAGCTCAAATCATACCAGAATAAAAACCATTTAGAAGATAACTTAATGCTGTAAAAAAGCACAGCACTGCCTTGAGTGTGGGAATTTGAGATAGACAGGCAAATAAATTGCATCAAACTGCTGCAGTAATACAACAAGAACAGCCTATGGAAAAGATGCTTTAGTGATGAAAAACTGAAACACCGGTGGGACATTTTTGTTGATAAAATAGTAAAAATATCTGCAACGTATGAGATTTGCCAGAAAGGTAGTAAGTATTCTGTTTCAACTAAAAACAAGGCAACATGCAGGAAATCATTCTTAAAGTAGGATTATGTCACTTATGAGTTAGGTTTAGATTTAAGTTTAGGTTCATGTTTATTATTGTCACATGTACCAAGATACAGAGCAAACCTTTGATTTTCATGCTATCCAAACAGATCAGACAACGCTATACATAAATACAATCAAGTCAAACTCAAACTTGATAGATAGAACAAAGGGGAAGATGTAGAGTGCTCAGCATTGTAGCACATCATTTCCACAGATAAAGTCCAATTTTGTGTAAAGGTGAATAGGACAGTACCTAGCTTGTGGAAGGACGATTCGGAAGCCTGATAACAGAGGGGAAGAAGCTTTTCCTGAGTTTGCTGGTGCGTGCTTTTAAGCTTTCTATCAGATGGGAGGAACGACAAGAAGGAATGACCGGGGTGGGACAAATCTTTAGTTTAGCTTCACTTGGCTAAGTTTATTGTCGCGTGTACTGAGGTACAGTGAAAAGCTTTTTTGTTGCATGCTATCCAGTCAGCGAAAGGACTATACATGATTACAATCAAGCCGTCCAGTTTACAAGGATATAATGTTTTGTACAAGATAAAGTCCAGTAAAGTCCCATTAAAGATAGTCCAAGGGTATCTAATGACGTAGATGTCTGGACAGGACCGCACTCTAGTTGGTGACAAGATGGTTCAGTTGCGTGATAACAGCTGCGAAAAAACTGTCCCTGAATCTGGAGGTGTGCATTTTCACACTCCTGTACCACTTGCCTGATGAGAGACGGGGGAAAGAGGAAGTGACCAGGATGAGACTCTTCCTTGGTTATGCTGGTGGTCTTGCCAAGACAGTGTAAAGTATACAGTAGATGGAGTTGATGGAACTTCGTGCAATTTCTTGCGGTCTTGGATGGAACTGCTCCCGCACCATGCTGTCATGCATCCCGATAAAATGCTTTCTCAGGCGCATCTGCAGAAGTTGGTGAGAGTTGTTGGAGATATGCTGAACTTCCTATGTGTCCTAAAGAAGTAGAGGTAACGCTTGCCTTTTTGCTCTCCTAATTGTCCTGTTAAGTGTATTCCTTGAAGGGACTCATATGTCTCCTTCTTTATCTGATCTGAACCTCAATATCCCTAGTCAACCAGGGTTGCCTCATCCCACCAGATTTGCCCTTCACTCCACCAGGAACATACGGCCCTGAACTCTTGCTGTCACACTTTAAAAGCTCCCACTTGCCTTTAACTGCACACAGCCTCTCCCAATCCACCTTTACAAATTAGTTGAACTTGACATCATGTTCGGCATGGACATTGTGGACCAAAGAACAGCCCTGTGCTGTATATTTTCTGTTCTATTTTATCATGCTTTCCATTTTCCCAAATAATAACTAGTATTACCTTAATATTAAAGACTCAAAGCAGGCTGAACTTTTGTTGTGTGTCCAGTAAACCAAGGGTAAAAAAAGAACCAAGGAAAAGTAGTTTCTATTAGGGGCAAAAGGGACAATCTGTGTGTATGGAGCTAGAAGGTACAGATGAAGTCCCGAATCAAAACATTTCCTTGGTCTTCACAAAGTGAACAAATTTCATAGTTGTAGAACTCAGTGAAGTGGAGGGTGAAGGTCAAGTGAAGATCTCCATCAATAAAGAGTTACTTGATCTCTTTAGAAACATAGAAACATAGAAAATAGGTGCAGGAGTAGGCCATTCGGCCCTTCGAGCCTGCACCGCCATTCAATATGATCATGGCTGATCATCCAGCTCATTAGCCTGTACCTGCCTTCTCTCCATACCCCCTGATCCCTTTAGCAAAAAGGGCCACATCTAACTCCCTCTTAAATATAGCCAATGAACTGGCCTCAACTACCTTCTGTGGCAGAGAATTCCACAGACTCACCACTCTCTGTGTGAAGAAATGTTTTCTCATCTCGGTCCTAAAAGACTTCCCCCTTATCCTTAAGCTGTGACCCCTGGTTCTGGACTCCCCCAACATCGGGAACAATCTTCCCGCATCTAGCCTGTCCAACCTCTTAAGAATTTTATATGTTTCTATAAGATCCCCCCTCAGTCTTCTAAATTCCAGCGAGTACAAGCCCAGTCTATCCAGTCTTTCCTCATATGAAAGTCCCGCCATCCCAGGGATCAATCTGGTGAACCTTCTCTGTACTCCCTCTAAGGCAAGAACGTCTTTCCTCAGGTTAGGAGACCAAAACTGCACACAATACTCCAGGTGCGGTCTCACCAAGGCCCTGTACAACTGCAGCAGAACCTCCCTGCTCCTAAACTCAAATCCTCTTGCTATGAATGCCAACATACCATTCGCTTTCTTCACTGCCTGCTGCACCTGCATGCTTGCTTTCAATGACTGGTGCACCATGACACCCAGGTCACGTTGCATCTCCCCTTCTCCCAATCGGTCACCATTCAGGTAATACTCTGCTTTTCTGTTCTTGCCGCCAAAGTGGATAACCTCACATTTATCCACATTATATGGCATCTGCCATGCATTTGCCCACTCGCCTAATCTATCCAAGTCACTCTGTAGCCTCCTAGCATCCTCCTCGCAGCTAACACTGCCATCCAGCTTCGTGTCATCCGCAAACTTAGAGATGTTGCATTCAATTCCCTCGTCCAAATCATTAATATACACTGTAAATAACTGGGGTCCCAGCACTGAGCCTTGCGGTACCCCACTAGTCACTGCCTGCCATTCCGAAAAGGACCCGTTTATTCCTACTCTTTGCTTCCTGTCCGCCAACCAATTTTCTATCCACCTCAACACTGAACCCTCAATACCGTGTGCTTTAAGTTTGTACACCAATCTCCTATGTGGGACCTTGTCGAAGGCCTTCTGAAAGTCCAGATATAACACATCGACTGGTTCTCCCTTATCCACTCTACTAGTTACATCCTCGAAAAATTCTATAAGATTCGTCAGACATGATTTTCCTCTGGTAAATCCATGCTGACTTTGTCCGATGATTTAACCACTTTCCAAATGTGATGCTATCACATCTTTAATAACTGACTCTAGCATTTCCCCCACTACCGATGTTAGGCTAAATGGTCTATAATTCCCCGTTTTCTCTCTCCCTCCCTTTTTAAAAAGTGGGGTTACATTAGCTACCCTCCAGTCCTCAGGAACTACTCCAGAATCTAAAGAGTTTTGAAAAATTATCACTAATGCATCCACTATTTCTGAGGCTACTTCCTTAAGCACTCTGGGATGCAGCCTATCTGGCCCTGGGGATTTATCTGCCTTTAATCCATTTAATTTACCTAACACCACTTCCCGACTAACCTGGATTTCCCTCAGTTCCTCCATCTCATTAGACCCCCGGTCTCCCGCTATTTCCGGCAGACAGTTTATGTCTTCCTTAGTGAAGACAGAACCAAAGTATTTGTTCAATTGGTCTGCCATCTCCTTGTTCCCTATGATCAATTCACCTGTTTCCGAATGCAAGGGACCTACATTTGACAAAAACTAATCTTTTTCTCTTGACATATCTATAAAAGCTTTTGCAGTCAGTTTTTATGTTCCTTGCCAGTTTTCCCTCATAATCTATTTTCCCTTTCCTAATTAAGCCCTTTGTCCTCCTCTGCTGGACTGAATTTCTCCCAGTCCTCTGGTATGCTACTTTTTTTGGCTAATCTGTATGCTTCATCTTTTGTTTTAATACTATCCTTGATTTCCCTTGTTAGCCACGGATGCACTACCTTTCCTGGTTTGTTCTTTTGCCAAACTGGGATGAACACTTGTTGTAGTTCATCCATGCGACCTTTAAATGCCTTCCATTGCATGTCCACCGTCAACCCTTTCAGCATCAATCGCCAGTCTATCTTGGACAATTCACGCCTCATACCCTCAAAGTTACCTTTCTTTAAGTTCAGAACACTTGTTTCTGTATCGACTTTGTCACTCTCCATCCTAATGAAGAACTCTACCATATTATGATCACTCTTGCCCAAGGGGCCTCGCACAACTCAATACCCAGTCTAGAATGGCCAGTTCTCTCGTTGGTTCCTCGACATGTTGGTTTAGAAAACCATCTCTCAAACATTCCAAGAAATCCTCTTCCTCAGCACCCCTGCCAGTTTGGTTCACCCAATCTATATGTAGATTGAAGTCACCCATTATAACTGCTGCACCTTTAGTGCACGCATTTCTAATTTCCTGCTTGATGCCATCCCCAACCTCACTACTGCTGTTAGGTGGCCTGTACACAACTCCCACTAGCGTTTTCTGCCCCTTAGTGTTTCGTAGCTCTACCCATATCGATTCCACTTCCTCCAAGCTAATGTCCTTCCTTTCCACTGCTTTCTGGTTGTAATCATGTGTAGTCCTTCTGTTGACTGGTTTGCACGCAACAAAAAGCTTTTCCTTGAGGCTCAGTACAAGTGAAAATAAACTAAACTAAACCAAAGAGATTAACTCTCCTTCCCATTACCATACTGACCTTTCCGTCCTGGGCCTCATCACTGTCAGAGTGAGGCCACACGGAAATTAGAGGAACAGCACCTCAACCCAGCTGTATAAAAAATGATTTCTCTAATTTCAAGTAACCCTTGCATTCCCCCCTCTCTCTGTCCCTCCCCCACCCTTGTCGCCCTACTAGTTTCACTGTTCGCATCCATACATCCCCTCGTTATCGTCTCTTCAACTGCCAACAATGGACCATCGTGGGCTCGACTTTTTCTTGGTCATCGGTGCTGGCTGAACATTTGTTCTGAACCTTTTCATGCCTCTAGTTTCCCTCTCCCCTGACTCTCAGTCTGAGGAAAGGTCTCGACAACAAAACGTCACCCATTCTTAAACACTCTATCCGCTACCCCCAATTCCTCTGACTACGGCGCATCCGCGCCCAGGATGAGGTGTTCCATACCAGGTCATCGGAGATGTCCTCATTCTTTAGGGAACGGGGGTTCCCCTCTTCCATCATAGATGAAGCTCTCACTAGGGTCTCCTCGATATCCCGCAGTTCCGCTCTTGCTCCCCCTCCCCCCATTCGTGACAAGGACAGAGTCCCTCTGGTCCTCACCTTCCAACCCATCACCAATCGCATACAGCACATAATCCTCCGACATTTTCACCACCTACAACAGGATCCCACTACTGGTCACATCTTCCCATCTCCACCCCTTTCTGCTTTCCACAGAGACCATGCCCTCCACAATTCCCTGGTCCCTACCCACCCACACCACCCCCTTCCCAGGTACTTTCCCCTGCAACCGCAGATGCAACACCTGTCCCTATACCTCCCCCCTCGACTCCATTCAAGGATCCCGACAGTCTTTTCTGGTGAGGCAGAGGTTCACTTGCACCTCCTCCAACCTCATCTACTATATCCGCTGTTCCAGGTGTGGACTCCTGTATATCGGCAAGACCAAGCGCAGGCTCGGCGATCATTGCGCTGAACACCTCCACTCAGTCTGCCTAAACCTACCTGATCTCCCGGTTGCTCAACACTTTAACGCCCCCTCCCATTCCAAATCTCACCTTTCTGTCCCGGGCCTCCTCCATTGTCAGAGTGAGGTCCAGCGCAAATTGAAGGAACAGCACCTCATATTTTTGCTTGGGTAGCTCACACCCCAGAGCTATGAACATTGACTTCTCTAACCTCAAGTAGCCCTTGCTTTCACTCTCTCTCCATCCTCTCCCTTTCCCAGTTCTCCCACCAGTCTTACTGTCTCCGACTATATTTTATCTCTGTACCGCCCACTCCCCTAACATGAGACTGAAGAAGGGTCTCGACCCGAAACGTCACCCATTCTTCTCTCCAGAGATGCTGCCTGTCCCACTGAACTACTCCAGCATTTTGTGCTACCTTCGGTGTGACCAGCGTCTGCAGCTCCTACACCTTAGACCTTTAATCCTTTTCTTACTGTGTCAAGTCTTTAAATATTGGTTTTCATTGGAAAATTTCATGAGAAATTAGAGCGGAGAAAAAATTGCATCCGTCTGATTTCAACATCAATCCACCTATATTTGCTGCTGCTAGCCCTTGCCAGAGTATTTTTATAAATCGCAAATTGTACAATGTTTTTTTTTTAGTTCTTTGATCCCAAGTTGTATTTTTCTTCAGCTGAATGTGTGATAATTATTGTTTTCATGAGCTTCCCTCAAGTAAAAATAAAGACCATGAGCTTTCTCAGCTTGATAAGTACTGAATAAAGGTACACTTTTGCTCAGCAATAGGAGGTCCTATTAAAAGATTCCCACTCTGTAATTTAAGCTTTTAGATGTGTCTGGAAACTGCAATTATTAGTATTAATGAAGCTTATTGGGTGCCTACTTTGGTGTATTATAATTTATTGTACAACCAATAAACCACAATCTCGTATTTTTCATGAGAAGCTAAAATTATATAACTATTTTTGCATAATTATCTGTTTCTGTCTGAGTATTTTCTTTGCACTTTTCAAAATGCATGCTTATTTAATGTTAGCTATCATCTGACAAAAATTGCTATGCAAATGTGCAATTGTTTAAAACAAAAGTCAAAACTGCAAAAAAACAGCTGTAGGATTGTTCCATGCAGCTGTTGAGGCTGTTTGAGCGTTAATGGGGGCAAATAGTATGAATTTATGAGCTAGACTAGAAAACTATTAACAAATTAAATGGTATAAATTTAATATTCATAGAATCATAATTGACCAAGCAATACATTTCCAACAATAAAAATGAAACATGCTGAAAATACTTGGCAGAACTAATACTTGGACTTTGCCCCGAAATGTTAACTCTGTTTCTCTAGCCATGCTGTCATCTTACTACATACCTCCAGCATTTTCTGTTTTAAATTAAAATTTACAACCTCTGCAGGTTTCTTTGCTTTTCAAATACATTTGCAATGCTAGTATTAACTCACAAAAGCATTGGTAATCAAAGCTAAAAATGAAAGCCACAAATTCAGATCACGTGATCAGGAAATAATAATCTGTGTGCAAAACACACCTTTGAAAGGTCGACCTCACTCGTTGATATCAAGTCACAGATATGTAGGTATAGTGCTAGTGTATGGTCGGCGCAGTGGGCTGAAGAGCCTGTTTCTGCGCTGTATCTCTAAACTAAACTAAACTAAACTGACACTTCACTCCACTTGTCCCTTAGGCCTTCTTTACCACCATGAATGAGATTAGTTTAATGTGGTATCATGTTCAGCATAGATATTGTAGACGAAGTGCCAGTCCTGCGCTACACTGTTTTATGTTCTTTGTTCTATGATGGAGCAGTGGTAATTTTGTAAATGTGAAGCTGCTATTGTATGTTCTTTTTTAGTACCTGCACTGATGTACAGCACTTTGGCCAATGTGGGTTGTGTTTAAATGTGCTACACAAATAAAATTGACTTGACTTGACTTGACTTGCATGTAATAGCTGTGACTTCACTGACCCAGATCTCATGAGCTAGCTCACTGCTCTCTTGCTATCCACTTTGCTGCTGTAACACTGTAAATGTCCCTGGTGTGGGACGAATAAAGGAATAAATTATATTATTAACATCATACTTCACCAGAACCAAATGTAAAAGAACTCAATGAGCAGATTTACCTCTCTGGTCACCAACTCTTACTGCTGCTCCAAATGGGCATATTTCTGAGGATCTGCTCCTCTAGAACATCATGGTTTACATCCAAAAATATCGGAGTCCTCCCCAATCACTTTACATATTTGTAAATGAATGTGCATTCATTCCCTTCAGCTGTGGTTCACAATCTATACACTGATTTCCAGGATATAATTGAATTGGGTGTGAGGTACTAGAATAATATCAGCTAGAACTGGATGTTTGTAAATAATCTTGATAAAAGTCATGCCTCAGGTATTTCTTGAGAACGATGAAGAAACACAAACAACTCTCATCTTTTCTGAAGCAGGGTCTCGAACCGAAACATCACCTATACCTTTTCTCCAGAGATGCTGCCTGACCCGCTGAGTTACTCCAGCATTTTGTGTCTCTCATCTGTTCTTACTTCTTTAACCACAAAGGAAGAAAATAGCATTTTGATTTTTCAGTGGCACTATCCCTACAAGAACCAACGGATCAGTTCTGTTCAATGACAGGACCGGCAATTGTTATATAGAACCAATTTTTAAGACCTAATCCCGGGTTCCTTTACTTAATTTTCCCACATTCTCGTGACTATTATTAACTACTAAACTGAGTCTTTGCCACGGAACCATGCATTATCAGTAAATGTAATTACATTGTAAGCATTGTTCTCCAACTAGATAATTCAAGCTCCGAAACAAATATCTGTGCAACTCCCTTTTCTAATTACCTTCTCGTTAAAACCTTGTTATTTTATGCCTTCTGTTTTCTACAGCCAGACAAAAAACCAAGTTGTTAATTTGGCATGAGTTCTGTGAACTTCATTCCATAGAGAAGCATTGAAATTAGTTGGCCACGATGACCAAATCTCTCCTATCCATGTACCTGTGTCTACGCCTTTTAAATGTTGCATTTGTACCTGCTTTTACTACTTCCTCTGGCTGCTCGTTCCATTTACCCATCACTATTAGTGTGTAAAAACTGCCCTTCAGATCCCCCTTTTATATTTCTACATTCTGTATCATTACGTCCCAACTCTTGTACTCGATGCCACGGCCAATGAAGGCAAGCATGCCATATACCTTACTCACCACCTTGTCTTTCAGGACATTATAGTCAAGAGCCAAGTGTATTCGGTGTTTTATTGTCAAATGGCCCGAAAAGGAACAGTGAAATTCTCACTTGCAGCAGCACAACTGATATGTAGACATAGTACTCTGTAAAACCCACAATAAAAAAAAGTTCAGTGTATTTTAAGAAGCAGACAAATAAATCTATTATATTACTAAAACTCTAATCTTGTATGTTTGTTTGTTTGTAAATGTATTCGTTCTCAAAATACTGCCAAAATGGTACATGATAGCGTAACAATTTTAGGCCCACCTTTGGCCTGTGGTTCAAATGGTTGTTATATTTTAAAAGTTATTCAATTTTTAAATATTAATAATTCACGTTTTAAACTTTAATAAATCGTTCCCACTTGACTTGCCCCTCAGCCGCACCTGCGCAGGAATACCTCCATGTTTGACATCACAATGGGAACCCAATGGGTCCACGCCTGCGCAGTTGGGGCCCGTTGATCTAATACTTACGTGTTCATCTTGCGTCTCCACGGTAGGATGGCCGCCGTATACGCACATGCACAATTGGGGAGGGTTGCCATTTTGTAATCGCCATTTTGAGATCGCCATAAGGGGGGTTAAGAGGGGATGGAGTGGGTGAGAGGGTGAGAGGGTGAGTGGGTGAGGGGGGGGAGAGTGGAAGGATAAGGGCAGTTGAGGGGGGATGGAGTGAGTGAGTGCGTAAGTGGGGGGGAGGGGAAGGGGGGAGGGGAGGGGGAGGGGAGGGTGCTAGACCAATGCAGAGAGGTTTGGGTGAGTTTTAAGGGGGGTTCGGGGGGGATGGAGTGGGTGAGTGGGGGGGTGAGGGGAGGAGGGGGGATAAGGGGTTTGGGAGGGTGGAGTGGGTGAGTGGGTGAGTGGGTGGGTGGGGGGAGGGGAAGGGGGGGAGTGGGGGAGGAGAGGGTGCTAGACCAATGCAGGAGAGGTTTGGATCCAACAGGTCCACAGCAGCTAGTAAACAATAATAGTGCAAAGTCAACAAAATAATGCCCTAAATTCTAAATGTTCGAAGCCTATTTGGAGGTAATAGAAATTCTCGAGCTCCCATGTCTCTCTCCATAAGGGTGAGAACTGTACGTGGTTTGTACATGAACTCAACATGATTGAGTTAGGATGTCGATAGAACATGGAACATGGAACAGTACAGCACAAGTACAGGCTCTTCAACTCACTATATCTGTGCCAAACTGTATGTGTTGGACAATTTCTCTTTCCCCCTAATACTCATTGTTCAACGCTACAGCCTCATTGCCTCTTTCAGTGAGATTATTTTGCATGGAGTTATGCAGTCATTTGGCATAGAGTGATACAGAACGGATACAGGCCCTTTCGCCCACCTTGTCCGTGCTGACCAAGCTAGCATACAGAACCCAGTCCCATTTGCCTGCATTGCCCCTCATTCCTCTAAGCCTTTCCTATCCATGTAATTGTCCAGATGCATTTCCTATCCATGCAATTGTCCAGATGCATTTTAAATGTCATTGTACCTGCCTCAAACCACTTCTAAAAGGGACAGATGTACCTCTACACTTGTATCAGGTCTCCCCGCAACCTTCGGCATTCCAGAGAAAACAATCTAATTCTGTCCAAGCTCTCCCTGCAAATTACGTGAGGCATAGACAGGGTAGACAGTCATATCTTTTTCCCATGTTGGTAAAATTAAATACTAGAGAGCATAGCTTTAAGGTGAGAGGGACAAAGTTTAAAGGAAACATGCAGGGCAGTTTGTTTTACACAGAGGGTGGTGAGTGCCTACCACGCAATGCTGGAGGTGGTTGTTGAAGCAGATATGTGAATGACATTTAAAAGGCTTTTGGATAGGCACATGGCTATGCAGCAAATGGAGGGATATGGGTTATATGCATGTAGATAAGTGATGGTCTTTCCATCATGTTCGACACAGATATCATGGGCCAGAGGGCCTATTCTTGCGCTGCCTCTCATAATTACACATACTTCTATCAGGTCTCTCTCTCAACCTCAGGTGTTTCAGAGAAAACAATCCGTCTGTCCTACCTCTTCTGATAGCTAATACCCACTAATCCAGTCATCATCCTGGTAAACCACCTCTGCAGCCTTTCAAAAGCCTCCACATCATTCCTGTAATGGGATGACACAATACTCCAAATATTCTTACTATCCTTTTTGAATAAGGAGACAATATAAGCTATCCTCTAGTCTTCTGGTACCTTATCGTGTCTAACAAACATATAACAGATATTTAGACCCGGAAATCACCTCCCTTGCTTGCTTCCATTAGCATCGTAGGATAGATTCAACATCATAATCCAATCCAAACTCACCTCCAGAATAATTCTCTGCACTGGTGCCCCACATGGATGCGTCCTCAGTCCCATACTATACTCTCTATTCATTCACAAACGATGTTGCCCAATTTGGCGCAGCCATTGAGTTGCTGCCTTCCAATGCCGGAGACCTGGATTCGATCCTGACGGCAGGTGTTCTCTATATGGAGTATGTACGTTCTCTCTGTGACCGTGTGGATTTTCCCCGGGTGCTCCAGTTTCCTCCCACACTCCAAAACCTTGCAGGTTTGTGGGTTAATTGGTTTTGATAAAATTATAAATTGTCCCTAGTTTATAGGATAGTGTTAGTGTAACAGCATGAGTACTGGTCGGCACCAAATCGGTGGGCCGAAGGGCCTGATTCCACACTGTATCTCTGAGGTCTAAAGGTTAAAGTCCAAAGTTCATGTACAAGTTTGCAGATGACACCATTGTGATGGGCTAGATCATTAACGATGACAAGACTAAACACACTAAGGATATATAGAACTTAATAACTTGATGTCAAGATGACAACCTCTCCTTCATTGACAGCAAGATGAAGGAGCTAGTTATTGACCAGGCAGTATGGTGGAGTACATGTCCCAGTCAGCATCAATGGTGCTGAGTGAAAATGGTGAGAGCTTCAAGTTCCTTGACATAAATATTACCAATGATCTGTCATAGACTAACCACATTGAAATGGCAGTGAACAAGGCACACCAAAGCTTCTGCACCTTCAGAGACTGAGGAAATTTGCCATGTCTCCAATGACTCTTACAAACTTCTACAGATGCACTGTAGAAAACATACTGTTGGGTTGCATCACAGTTTGGTTTGGGAACAGCTCTGCCCAAGATGGCTAGAAATTGCAGAGTTGTGGATGTGGCCCAGTCCATCACACAGACTAGACTCGCCACCATTGACGCCATCTATACTTCATACTGCCTTAGGAAAGCAGCCAAGTTATAGAGTACTGATTTACTTTGATATCATGATGATGTTTCACTTTGTGTCATACCAAATTATAGCACTCAGAGAAAATGCAGCAAAGATCATATGCCTGTAGCTATGGGATATCACCATGATCCTAAATGAATACTTCTCATAGGGATTCACAAGAGAGGATGACGCGGAGGCTGGAGAGTTATAGGACCAGTGTTCTATGACTAGAAAGTACAAATAAATGCTAGTCTTGGCTGCAATTGCCTATGTCAAGAAGTTGAGTTTTTAAAGACTGAAAAAGTAAAATCTAACTTGCCACACCTAACATTGATGCATCGGGGGTTTGCTGCAAATAAAATGAAGTGAACTAAAGGAAAGAATCTATAATGGTAATTATTCAGCGTTCCTTAATGAATCATTGGAGTAGTTAAGCTGATATTGTCTGCCCTTATTGTACAATTATGTTTTAACCAGTGATTTTGTCTTTCAACGTCAGTCTATGGACATGACAAAGGATTCTTTGCAGTAAATCTATAATATTATTTACTTTCACATTGATCCAATATTTATTTGAAGTGTTTCACAGATGTAGAGAAAGCTTGATAACTGCAACAATACAAAAATGCTTGATACAATTTGATCTCTCTTTAGATCTTTAGTTCCAATTGTTTTCCTCCCCCTTTATGCATTGTAACTTCTTTCTAAGTGCATTAAAATATTCCATTTATTTTTTTCCAAATTTAAATATAACGGAATTGGCATTAGAAAAGACCCATTTCCCGAACCATGAGCCGAATTGGTGGATCCACTGGTAATTGATAAACGGTTGCAGGTCGTTTTAAAAGTGAAGTTATACTGGGCACTTCCATGAATACAGTTTCTTAATTATTATCCTTTAATGTGATTGAGTTTATCAGTTTGATCTTAAATGGGCTCTGCTCTGCTCTTTTCCAGGAAGCACCTCCTTTGCTGGAAGTGAAGTCAAATGCATTCACATGAGCTGTGTGCACTTAGAGTGTAAATGGTTGATGGTTGGAAATGTTAGAAGAAATCTGCGAAGGGCTCTGTACAGAGAATAATCATTATACATCATCCATGGTAATGGTTCTAGTGAACTGTCAACACATTCAAAACAAAATAAACAGTGATAAATAATTAAAGGTTCCATATTACTCGGTTATTCTGTTTGTTTATTCCATATTCAATGCACTGCAAAACATTCTTTGATTCTACATCGTAAATTAAGTATAGAAAAGTGTAAAGTAGATTTTCCAGCTTATTTTCTCAAATGCCAAGCATATTTACATTCTGGATCCTCTGGAAAATGTTATAGGGCAGAATTTGATCAATTAAAATGATTAGATTTGAAGAAGGTAGTTGGGGGAGGGGGAAAGCTGGGAATATTTGTAGTTTGTGATATTTAAGTTACTTATGTGCCCTTCTAGATTATTTTCTTAGTTGCTCCATACCATTCTGCAATGTTCCTTCATTGAAGGGTTGCTCCATGGAGCCCATCAGACAGAAACAGGAGAGAAACAATCCCGCTGTGGTGGAGTTAGGCCGAGGCAATCTACTATTCACCAATCCCGACGCACTCCGTCTGTTTATAGACTGGTGTGGCACACTCTATTCTTTTAATCCAGTTGTTGCATTGAAATTTCCTGTATTTAAGTTAATAAAGCCGCAACCAAAGGCGCCCACTATGGAGATCAATATGCCATGTCCATTTTATGTGCATGCCTCTCACAGCAACAATGCAGCCTTCAGCAGTAGTGTATTAGCTGCATGGTAGCTTCATCTGCCAACTGCTGTTAACGTCCCACGGAAGAACTGCAAGATAACAAAGGGCGGGAATGTGCAGATCTTTCTCTGAGTGGCAGGCTATGACCGGTGGCTACCACAAGGATTGGTGCTTAGACATCAGCTCATCACAAACCATGTCAGCAATTTGGCTGAAGGAAAATTACTTCATATTTCCAAGTTAACTGATGATACAAAAGTAGGTAAATTGTGAAAAGAGAAGAGTTTAGTTTAGTTTAGTTTATTAATGTCACGTATACCGAGGTACAGTGAAAAGCTTTAGTTTGTGTACTATCCAGTCAAAGAAGACTATACATGATTACAATCAAGCTGACCACTGAGCACAGATAAGGGATAAAGGGTACAACATTTAATAATAATAATAATAATGTATTTTATTTATATAGCGCTTTTCATATACTCAAAGACGCTTTACAGAGATTTAGAGAACATAGGGAAATTAATAAATAGATAGGTATGTAGGTTAATTGGCTGGGTAAATGTAAAAATTGTCCCTAGTGGGTGTAGGATAGTGTTAATGTACGGGGATCACTGGGCGGCACGGACTTGGAGGGCCGAAAAGGCCTGTTTCCGGCTGTAGATATATGATATGATATGATATGATAAATAAGTAAATAAATAAACGAACAGAGAAAGGAGACAGAAGGTGAGGTGACCTTCAGTGGTTGAAGGCAGTACTTTAGTGCAAGGTCAGGTCCTATCAAAGATGGTTGAAAGGTCTCCAGGGAGATCGATGGCAGGTCAGGACCAAACTCTAGCTTATGAGAGCTACGTTCAATTCAGTTGCCTAATAAAAGCTGGGATGAAACTGTCCCTGAATCTGAAGGTGTGTATTTTCAAACCTGTACCTCTTGCCTGATGGGAGAGGGGAGAAGAGGGAGTGACCTGGGTAAGACTTCTCCTTTATTATGCTGGCGCCTTGCCGAGGAACTTAGTGAATGCAGAAGTAACATGGCAGGTGGAATATATTACAGAAAGATGTGAGCTGATCCATTCTGATGCAAAACAGAAAATAAGACTTTTTTTTGAGAAACATTGATGTTCAGAAGAGTACGCTAGTAGCAACTATTTAAGCACAAGGTACATTAGCTTTTATTTATGAGCAGGAGCAAAGATGTCTTTCTATAAGTCTAGTAAAGTTTGATGAGTCCATATCTGGAGAATAGTGCACAGTTTTGATTTCCCTTAATCTGACTAATGATATCTGTGCCATAGAGGGAGTGCAATAACATAGATTTGAAACATAGAAAATAGGAGCAGGAGCAGGCCATTCGGCCCTTCGAGCCAGCACCGCCATTCAATATGATCATGGCTGATCATCCAACTCAGTATCCCGTACCTGCCTTTTCTCCATACCCCCTGATCCCTTTAGCCACAAGGGCCACATCTAACTCCTTCTTAAATATAGCCAATGAACTGGCCTCAACTACCTTCTGTGGCAGAGAATTCCACAGATTCACCACTCTCTGTGTGAAAAAAAACTTTCTCATCTCGGTCCTAAAAAACTTTCTCATCTCGGTCCTATAATCATGACTGATCATCTAAAATCAGTACCCCGTTCCTGCTTTTTCCCCATATCCCTTGATTCCTTTAGCCCTAAGAGCTAAATTTAACTCTCTCTTGAAAACATCCAGTGAATTGGCCTCCACTGCCTTCTGTGGCAGAGAATCCCACAAATTCACAACTTTCTGGGTGAAAAGGTTTTTCCTCATCTCAGTCCGAAATGGCCTACCCCTTATTCTTAAACCGTGACCCCTGGTTCTGGACTCCCCCATAAAGATTCAATAGACTGGTTCCTAGGATGGTATATTTTCTATATGAAGAGAGATTGGGTAGATTAGAGATGACTACTGTAGCCATTTGCATAATGAAAGAAGCTCTTCTTAAAATTTGCGAAACTCCTACAGAGCTCAACAAGATCTTTTCCCTGCTTGAGTCATCTAGAACCAAGGGTTATCATATCATATTTAGAAGGATGAGAGGGGATCTTATCGAAACGTACAAGATTATTAAGGGGTTGGACACGTTAGAGGCAGGAAACATGTTCCCAATGTTGGGGGAGTCCAGAACAAGGGGCCACAGTTTAAGAATAAGGGGTAGACCATTTAGAACGGAGATGAGGAAAAACTTTTTCAGTCAGAGAGTTGTGAATCTGTGGAATTCTCTGCCTCAGAAGGCAGTAGAGGCCAATTCTCTGAATGCATTCAAGAGAGAGCTAGATAGAGCTCTTAGGGATAGCGGAGTCAGGGGGTATGGGGAGAAGGCAGGAACGGGTACTGATTGAGAATGATCAGCCATGATCACATTGAATGGTGGTGCTGGCTCGAAGGGCCAAATGGTCTACTCCTGCACCTATTGTCTATTGTCTATTGTCTATAAAATGGGAGACAGTCCATTTAAGAATAAGGTGAGAAGTGTCATCCTTGAGAATGTGGTGAACCTGTGAAGCTACTTTCAAGGAACCATGTACCTGCACTCCTAGATCCCTCAACACTACAACACTTCTCAGACTCCAACCATTCTCTGTGTTGGTCAACCTTCTTCACTGTCTACCATATCACCCACTTTAACGACATCTGCAAACTTGATAATCTTGCCTTGTACATTTTCATTCATAGAACATAGAACATAGAAAATAGGTGCAGGAGTAGGCCATTCGGCCCTTCGAGCCAGCAACGCCATTCAATATGATCATGGCTGATCATCTAAAACCAGTACCCAGTTCCTGCTTTCTCCCCATGTCCCTTGATTCCATTAGCCCCCAGAGCTAAATCTAACTCTCTCTTGAAAACATTCAGTGAATTGGCCTCCATTGCCCTCTGTAGCATTGAATTCCACAGATTCAAATTCACTGAGGATTATTGCAAAACACACAATCAGCATCCTCCAGCAATAATGCCAGCTCTCTGGCAGAGTTACCAGAAGTCTTGATACTTCGGCAAAGAGATTTCAAGATATGCAACCTGGCGAAGGGTAATCTGCAGAGTTACGGGCGAGCACAAGTTTACTGAAAAATCACAGGCACATTGTCTGAAATTTTCCACCCAGTAATGCAAATGGATGGAAAATCATTGGTGCTGTATCTTAATTGTCCAGCAAATAGCTCGCACTGAAATATTCTGTCCGTTTATTCCGGATGAAGAAGTTCAAGTTAACTTCTTATTTTCTCTTTGTAACATATGTTCTTGGGTGTTTAAACACTTCGGCATAATGAGCAGTTTAGCTGGATCAGTTTTCGTCGAAGTGACAAGGCACAGCATGGAAAGCTGACT
Source organism: Rhinoraja longicauda (assembly GCF_053455715.1). Taxonomy (NCBI): domain Eukaryota; kingdom Metazoa; phylum Chordata; class Chondrichthyes; order Rajiformes; family Arhynchobatidae; genus Rhinoraja; species Rhinoraja longicauda. The sequence goes on along the minus strand of NC_135957.1, from coordinate 27,076,323 downwards.
CGAGGAGTGTAAAAAATTCACTGGATGACAAATCTTGTACCAATATGGTCTCTAGAACAGTCTCACAGCTGACTGGAGGCACAAGGAACTGCAACTGCGAGTATCCTTCCCTCTCCCACCCCCTGTCTCCCACCCTCCCATCCCATCCATCTACATCCCTCCCTTTGGCTTTACATTTCACTCCTCTTCTCTCTTCATCTGACAACCTGTTTTCTCCTTCGTCAGTTACTCCACCCCATCGACAAATCAACCCCCCTCGCCTGTATCCACCCGTTACTTGCCAGGCTTTGTCTTACCCCCCTACCCCCTTCCCCGACCTCTCTTTTCCAGCTTTCTTCTCCATACTGTTTGATGAGGGATCCTGACCTGAAATGTCACCTGTCCATTCCATCCACACATGCTGCCTGACCCATTGAGTTCCACCAGCACTTTGTTTTTTGCTCATAGCTGACCTAGTTGGGGTGGCACCTCAACTGGAAGTAAGTTGTCTCAAAATTAAATTAAGGAAATATCTAAGTCACTAATAGATGGCAGGATAGTATTATTGCAAACATATCGTACAAATTTAGTAATCCTGCCCAGAAATTGAGGAAGAATTAAACAAATCTAGACAACCGAGAAATCAGCAGCTTTGCCGGGATATACTATGAAATTCTTTTTTGCCGACTGACGTGTTCTCTTATGTGCAACTGAAAACCAGTAACACTAATGAATTCCCTTTAGATTTTCAGCATCAACGTCAGCTTACTGAGATCCTGCCTAATGGATCTTGCTACACAAAATGGACTTGCAGGGTTTTATTTATCCCACAGGGAAATGTCACTGGGTTATAATCATTTTTTTTTTCCATTCTTATCTATTATTTATTTGGTGAAGCATTCCTACTGCCATTTTTTTTTTAAATGGCTCAATGTTCCTGGAATTGTGTTGTGGAATGCTATGGAAACTTTTCCCATGGAACCTTTTATTGCAAAGGATACGCATTAAAGAAATCATACAGCTTCCCTTTACTTACAGAATAATTGGCATTTTACAAACTGAAGTAAGATAAATTATGCCGTGTCTATGAAATGCAGGAATTGTAAAGACACTCATATCTAGAAATTGCACCCCAGTTACATTGTTATACCAGCTGTGTAGTGTACTTTGTTCATATAATTACCAGTCTCTGGAATTTTGGATCATGTAGCTGCTAACATCTCTTGCATTTAGTCAATTGTTAATCATAAAGCTCCATCTGAATTTTATTTTTGTTGGATTAAGTAATTTGGTAATAACTAGAACATATTGGTCTGATATTTAACATGTATCTCATTAGTGGTAAGTAGAACATCACTTCCAGATGAAGATTGTAAGCAGAAAATAAATAAGTCTTCAGAAAGTTGCTGCTTTTGAATTGGCAATTTCCTTAAGAAGGCATTCTTGATGATCATGCAATGGCAGTATGAGTTATTGTCAAGGGGAGAATGCCTTGTTGATTCCAAATTGCCCTCGTGGAGGGATTGTTGAGCCATCTTCTTCAAGCCAGTCCATTGGTTGCAGGCCACGACTTGAAGGTTATCCGACAAAGCTGTTTCAGCAAAGGCTGATGCATTCACAACCAGGTTCAGCCTGGGTAGATGATCCATCTCAGCTTCATCCTGAGATTCCTACCATCCCACTTTTTAAGAAAGGAGGGAGAGAGAAAACGGGTAATTATAGACCAGTTAGTCTGACATCAGTGGTGGGGAAAATGCTGGAGTCAATTATAAAAGACGAAATTGCTGAGCATTTGGATAGCAGTAACGGGATCGTTCCGAGTCAGCATGGATTTACGAAGGGGAAATCATGCTTGACAAATCTACTGGAATTTTTTGAGGATGTAACTAGGAAAATTGACAAGGGAGAGTCAGTGGATGTGGTGTACCTCGACTTTCAGAAAGCCTTCGACAAGGTCCCACATAGGAGATTAGTGGGCAAAATTAGGGCACATGGTATTGGGGGTAGGGTACTGACATGGATAGAAAATTGGTTAACAGACAGAAAGCAAAGAGTGGGGATAAATGGGTCCCTTTCGGAATGGCAGGCAGTGACCAGTGGGGTACCGCAAGGTTCGGTGCTGGGACCCCAGCTATTTACGATATACATTAATGACTTAGACGAAGGGATTAAAAGTACCATTAGCAAATTTGCAGATGATACTAAGTTGGGGGGTAGTGTGAATTGTGAGGAAGATGCAATAAGGCTGCAGGGTGACCTGGACAGGTTGTGTGAGTGGGCGGATACATGGCAGATGCAGTTTAATGTAGATAAGTGTGAGGTTATTCACTTTGGAAGTAAGAATAGAAAGGCAGATTATTATCTGAATGGTGTCAAGTTAGGAGGAGGGGGAGTTCAACGAGATCTGGGTGTCCTAGTGCATCAGTCAATGAAAGGAAGCATGCAGGTTCAGCAGGCAGTGAAGAAAGCCAATGGAATGTTGGCCTTCGTAACAAGAGGAGTTGAGTATAGGAGCAAAGAGGTCCTTCTACAGTTGTACCGGGCCCTGGTGAGACCGCACCTGGAGTACTGTGTGCAGTTTTGGTCTCCAAATTTGAGGAAGGATATTCTTGCTATGGAGGGCGTGCAGCGTAGGTTCACTAGATTAATTCCCGGAATGGCGGGACTGTCGTATGTTGAAAGGCTGGAGCGATTGGGCTTGTATACACTGGAATTTAGAAGGATGAGGGGGGATCTTATTGAAACATATAAGATAATTAGGGGATTGGACACATTAGAGGCAGATAACATGTTCCCAATGTTGGGGGAGTCCAGAACAAGGGGCCACAGTTTGAGAATAAGGGGTAGGTCATTTAGAACGGAGATGAGGAAGAACTTTTTCAGTCAGAGGGTGGTGAAGGTGTGGAATTCTCTGCCTCAGAAGGCAGTGGAGGCCAGTTCGTTGGATGCTTTCAAGAGAGAGCTGGATAGAGCTCTTAAGGATAGCGGAGTGAGGGGGTATGGGGAGAAGGCAGGAACGGGGTACTGATTGATAGTGATCAGCCATGATCGCATTGAATGGCGGTGCTGGCTCGAAGGGCTGAATGGCCTACTCCTGCACCTATTGTCTATTGTCTATTGTCTATCATAGAAGTCATTCCTCAGCCAATAAACATGTGTTTAGTTTAGTTTAGTTTAGTTTTGAGATACAGCATGGAAACAGACCCTTTGGCCTACTGAGTCTGCACTAGTTCTATCCTACACACTAGGGATGATTTTTTTAAAACGGAAAACAATTAACCTACAATCCTGCACATCTTTGGAATGTGGGAGGAAACCGGAGCACCCAGAGAAAACTCAGGGAGAAGTGCAAACTCGATACAGACAGCACCCGTAGTCAGGATTAAACCCAGGTCTCCGGCGCTGTAAACAACAGCTCTACCACTGTGCCATTGTGCTCCCCCCATGTGATATCAAGAAATGGCTGAATGGACTAACTGTAGACCATCTTGGTTGCTGTCCTGAAGATCAGTACTCTTTAAATAACCAGGCCTCGGGTCAAGCTGTTCAGTATAGTTACAATACTGTGCATTTCCCCAATAAAATGACATTTTAACAAGATATGTCCTATTCACAAAAAGCAGGAATAATCCAGTCTAGTTCATTACAGCCCCACTCGTCTACTCTCGACCATCACCAAAATGATTGAAGCGATTGACAGCGTTATCATGCAGTATTTACTTATTAATAACACTGAGACCATTGGACAGGAAAATATGCATTTTTAAATGTAATACAATTTGGCCCTCTACTTACCAGTTTCTATGGCATTACCTATGGTCAGACATTGTACATGAGGCTCTGACAGGGACTTTAAGTTGTGAAGTTTTTTCCATCGCAAAGATTTTGTTGGTGTGAGTTAATAGTGAGATGCTATAAATATGTTGAGTTTGTGTTGTGAACCTCCTCCTGCACCTATTTTCTATGTTTCTATGTTTCTATGAATTATTAGATGCCTGCCTATATTAAATGGCTGCTTACTACCATAAGAAAATAACTGCAGATGCTGGTACAAATCGAAGATATCACAAAAAGCTGGAGTAACTCAGCGGGTCAGGCAGCATCTCAGGAGAGAAGGAATGGGTGACGTTTCAGGTAGAGACCCTTCTTCGGACTCAGATTTTAAAGCTCAGATAACTATAAGTGAGTAATATGTTCCAGTCTTTACCATCAAGGCTCACCCGCCAGATTTTGGTGAAAAAAAGTGCCATAAAAATGAGCAACCCACTGTATGTCAGAATGTACACTATTATTGTTTTTTTTTGTGTATGTATGTAGTGTGTGTGTGTGTGTGTGTGTGTGTGTGTGTGTGTGTGTGTGTGTGTGTGTGTGTGTGTGTGTGTGTGTGTGTGTGTGTGTGTGTGTGTGTGTGTGTGTGTGTGTGTGTACTTGTCTTTTTCTTTTTTTCACTTTTAATTTAAATTTAATTTCAAGTTATGTGTACCTTGTTGTGTATTGTGACTGTTGGCAGACTAATTTCCCTCCGGGGATGAATAAAGTTCTATCGTATCGTATCGTATCATATCGTATAATATAATAAATGAAAAAAAGGTTATTCATATATATAACCTTTTTTCTCATTTATTATATTGTTTACAGAGTACTATGCTTACATATTCTGTTGTGCTGCTGCAAGTAAAAATTCAATTTTTCTATCTGGGACATATGACAATAAAACACCTTTGACTCTTGACTCGTGAAGATTTCAGATCCTGCCATATGGATGGACATGCGCAGATGAAGGCTATTAAACGATGCTGGCCTATCTTGTTATACAATTCACTTGAGTGCTGTGACTTGTGAGTGTTACTCATCTTTTGTTTACTTCTCAGACTCACTGAGGGCTTTGTTTGCAAATAATATTGAAGAAAGAGGACTATTAATGAGGTTTGCGTGTAAACCGACACTTTTATCCATTCGCAAACATCTGCAGACCCAAAAATAAGCTACTCAATGTGTCTGCTCAGACTGTGCATCATTTGATCTACTCTGGATGCTGCTTTCACAACATGTGCTTTGACTTGTGTCATTGCAGTGGAGGCCAAGCCAGCATTGTCTTGGCAGATGAAAATTGTGTTTTCCAATTCATTACCTTTCCATGATGGAAGTTACAATGCTATTTGTAATTTAATAACAAAGCTGGAAATTCTGGAAATGCTCAGCATCTCTTGAGGTATCTACGGGGGGAGAAACTAAAGCAATACTTCAGGTCAATGACCTACCATCAGAATTATTATTTACACTTCTATGGCGAGTCCGAAACTTGTTGGTTGTAGACGAAGTTTATTGCAGCCGCAATACACGAATACAGAGTTAAACAACAAGGTACAGGACAACCAATACAAACTTACTGTCTTCCTTGAAGACTTCGCCGAACTGACTAAATCGGGCGCCAAACGCGCACATGACATCGCTGGCCAATCAGCGATGTCGTTCCCTGGACCAATCCCCATGGTCGCGTTCCCACGTGACCTCGCTGGCCAATCCGAGGGTTCGACGACCTGGACCATTCTCTATGGTCGCTACATGACCCCCCCCAGAACCCGAGGTGCGGAACCTAGCTGGGAGCCGGATTTCGCGACCATAACGAGTACGGAAAGGGACAGCCTGAACCACAGGAGCCGGAGGTTCCGGACTTGGTGGAACAGCCGGAACGAGAGGTTCTGGAGGAACTACAGGCACGGGGGGTCCTGGAGGAACTGCCGAAACGGGGGGTCCTGGAGGAACTGTCGGAACGGGGGTTTCTGGACTGGGCGGAACTAACGGAGGTCGGCCTCTCCTAGGGGTTTGACCGACCAGGACTGGTTGATCCGGGTCCAAATGGGCAGGTTTGAGCCGGGACACCGAGACGAGTTCATTCTTGCCGCCCATGTCTAAGGTGAAAGTAGCCGTTCCCTTACGTAAAACCCGGAACGGCCCTTGATAGACCCTCTGCAATGGGGCGCGATGGGCATCTTTACGCAGAAAAACAAACTCACAGTCCTTCAGGGAAGACGGTTCATGTACCATGGGACAACCATGACGTGAAGTCGGCACTGGAGCCAGGGAGCCCACCCGTTCCCGGAGAGATGCTAACGCTGATGGGACTGTAGGGAGCAGGGCTGAAGGGTCCGGAAACAGATCTCCGGGTACTCGAAGTGTCGAGCCATATACTAGCTCTGCGGACGACGCACCGAGATCTGGCTTAGGAGCAGTCCGGATGCCCAAAAGAACCCAAGGGAGTTGGTCTACCCAGTCCGGGCCTTCAAGCCTTGCACTGAGGGACGCCTTAAGTTGGCGGTGGAACCTTTCTATGAGTCCATTTGCCTGGGGGTGATATGCAGTTGTGGGTTGTAACTTGGACCCGTACAGTTCCGCCAGCGCGGCCCAGAGGGACGAAGTGAACTGTGGCCCTCTGTCAGTTGTAATAACTGCCGGGACCCCGAAACGAGCTACCCAATGAAGGGCCAAAGTCCTAGCACAAGACGCTGACGAGATATCAAACAATGGGAAAGCCTCTGGCCACCGGGTGAACCGATCCACCACCGTGAGGAGGTGGGTGTAGCCCCGGGAGGAAGGCAAAGGCCCGACCAAATCCACGTGGATGTGGAAAAAACGAAAAGCCGGGACCTCGAAATCCTGTACGGGGGGCTGGACGTGGCGCTGGACTTTAGCGGTCTGACAGGGCACGCAGGAACGTGCCCACCCCGCTACCTGTTTCCGCAGGCCATGCCAGACAAACCTCGCTGCTACCAAGGCAGAGGTGGAGCGGATGGACGGGTGCGCCAGCCCATGAATGGCATCGAAAACCCGGCACTGAAGGGAGGGCGGTACTACCGGCCTGGGACGAGGAAGAGAAACATCGCACCAGACTTTCGTGCCCTCCGACCCACAAGCTACCTGGGCCAACTTCAATCCCGAAGTGGTGGACTGGTAAATCGAAACGGTATCCGCTAGGAGCTGTGCCTCCGCGAGCTCCTGGGGATCCACTTCGCAGTCCACCGCCGAAATAGGGGGAAAAGCAGGTCTAGACAGGGCGTCAGCAACGGCATTAAGCTTACCCGCGATATGACAGACATCTGTGGTAAATTCGGAGATAGCAGTCAGGTGCCGCTGCTGGCGGGCCGACCATGGGTCAGACAATTTCAAAAAAGCAAATGTTAATGGCTTGTGGTCCGTAAATGCCACGAATGGGCGGCCCTCGAGGAAATACCTGAAATGACGGACAGCTAAATAGAGAGCTAGAAGCTCTCGGTCAAATGCGCTATATTTCAGCTCGGCCGAATTTAGTTGCCGGCTGAAAAATGCTAAAGGCTGCCAACGGCCACCGACCTGCTGCTCCAGAACCCCACCCACCGCCACGTCAGAGGCGTCAACCGTCAGGGCCGTGGGGGCGGAGGGGCTCGGATGGACCAACATGGTGGCGTCTGCCAAGGCTGCCTTAGCTGCCGTAAAAGCCGACTCTGCGGTTGGGGACCACAACAACTCTACCGGATTCCCTGCAAGGCATTGGAAAAGCGGGCGCAGGACTCGCGCCGCTGACGGAACGAATCTATGGTAGAAATTAACCATGCCTACGAACTCCTGCAGCCCTTTTACTGTGGTGGGCCTGGGAAAAGCCCGGATAGCTTCCACCTTCTCGGGCAAAGGGGCGGCGCCGGCAGGAGTAATTCTGTGCCCTAGAAAATCGAGGGCAGGCAGGCCGAATTGACATTTGGAGGGTTGGATAATGAGCCCGTGGTCTTGGAGCCGCTGGAACACGGTCCGCAAATGGGCCTGGTGTTCCTGCACTGAGGGGCTGGCTACCAGGATGTCGTCTAAATAAATAAACAAAAAGGGTAAACCCCGGCCCACGCGGTCCATCAGTCGCTGGAAAGCCTGTGCCGCGTTCTTTAAACCGAAAGGCATACGCAACCATTCAAACAACCCGAACGGAGTAATAGTTGCAGTTTTTTGTATGTCCTCCGGTCGCACCGGAATCTGATGGTATCCTCGCACCAAATCGATTTTGGAAAACACCACCGCTCCTTCCAGCCCAGATGAAAAGTCCTGTAGGTGCGGTATGGGGTAGCGATCAGCCGTGGTGACAGCATTGAGACGCCGATAATCGCCACATGGCCTCCACCCCCCAGATGCCTTGGAGACCATGTGTAACGGCGAGGCCCACGGGCTGTCAGACTGACGGACAATTCCCATTTCCTCCATCTTCCTGAACTCCGCCCTTGCCACCACCAGTTTGTCTGGCGGTAGTCTCCTGGCCCGAGCGAAAACGGGAGGGCCTTCGGTGCGGATGTGATGGACCACACCGTGCTTAGCCGAAGGTGCGTCAAAACGTTGGACGAGCAGCTCTGGGAACTCTGCCAGAATCGCAGCATACGAGTCGGGGGCCGCGACGACGGCCTGGACAGTAGGGCTGGGCGAGGAGGCGATTGTCGGAGCGACGTGCTCATCTTCGGCGGAGGGTCGGAGGTCGTTACCGCGGACATCAGGAACCAGTGAAAAAGCCCAGAGAAAATCTGCGCCCAGGATCGCTTGTTTGACGTCGGCTATGATGAATGGCCATTCGTACGTGCGGAGGCCTAACACAAGGGACATCTTCCGTGTACCGAAAGTGCGAATTGGGCTGCCATTAACCGCGATGAGGGTGGGACCTGTCTTACCCGATCTGGTTTCGAGGTCGGTCGGCGGCACTATGCTGACGATGGCTCCCGTGTCTACCAAAAATTCTGTGTCCGTGAATCGATCATGGACATAGAGGCGCCGGTTCTGGCCAATCGTAACTGCCCCTATGTACGATCGGCCGAGGCATTTCCTGCGAAGGTACAAGGCAAACGACAGTTGCGGGATTCGTTACCCCATCGTAGGTGATAATAGCACCAGCCGCGCTTGTGCGGATCTTTTTGGCGGGCTTTCGGAGAATTGGCGGGAGACGTGGCGCCATCTTGCCGTCGCTGTGGTGTGGTCACCGATGTCGAGACTTTGTTGATTGAACCACTTGCCTTGTTTTTTGCCGCTATGAGCGCGTCCGCTTTCGCTGCATATGCTTCAGGGTCCTTAAAAGAACAATCCGTAAGCAGCAGTCGGACATCCTCGGGAAGTTTCTCGCGGAATGTCTGTTCAAACATCGGGCAATCCGTATGCTCACCGGCTAGCATCATCATTTCGGCCATGAGGACGGAAGGCAGTTGGTCTCCAAGATCCGGTAGGTGCAGAAGTTTTGCCGCACCACCATGCTTATTCAACCCGAAGGTTCGCAGTAATACCTTCTTCATGGCCTCGTACTTGTCTTCCGCAGGTGAATTTACGATGAACCGCATCACGCGCTTGGTTGTGTCCGGCGATAGAGCGCTGACGAGGTAGAAGTACTTCATGGACTCGTCCGACACCTTCTTTATATGGAATTGAGCCTCGGCGTGGATAAACCAAGCTTGCGGTGCGTACGTCCAAAATAACGGAAGATGAACGCCTGCCGCGCTTGACTCCGGTGTGCCCTGCTCGGTCATCGTCAACGAGGCGTCGGGTTCCTGCTCAGTCGGTGATCGTCCAGATCACGTCGGGGTCACCAATATGGCGAGTCCGAAACTTGTTGGTTGTAGACGAAGTTTATTGCAGCCGCAATACACGAATACAGAGTTAAACAACAAGGTACAGGACAACCAATACAAACTTACTGTCTTCCTTAAAGACTTCGCCGAACTGACTAAATCGGGCGCCAAACGCGCACATGACATCGCTGGCCAATCAGCGATGTCGTTCCCTGGACCAATCCCCATGGTCGCGTTCCCACGTGACCTCGCTGGCCAATCCGAGGGTTCGACGACCTGGACCATTCTCTATGGTCGCTACACTTCCATCTTAATGTTGTATTAATGTTAATACATTAGGATTATTAGGATTATTGTACCAAGATTAATTCATTATTATGGAGACACATGGTAGCCGAAACATCACCTGTTTATTTCCTTCCCAGTTACTGCCTGACCAATTGATTTCTTCCAGCATTTTGTGTTTAATTCAATATTAGATTATCACATTAATGTTTTTGTTAAAAAAATTAGCACATTTATTCAGCAGCGATCTGATGAAATCCATACAAGCATTTTGTTCCTGATATCACACAATGCAGGTTCAACCTAAAAGAATTATATAATAAGAATCAAGATTTGAGATTATTTTATTGCCATTTGCACTGGGAACAGAAGAATGAGACTCTTACTTGATGTAGTTTTACTGACACATTAATACAATAACACAGCAAATATACAATAATCAATAATACAATAAATTATCAGTTGTGCTGGGTAACTACATGGTAACAGTACAAGCCAGGGATATAGAGCAACCAGTAAAAGGTCCATCAAGATCGTTGGTGAGGCAGGGTTGTGGTTAGGTTTGTGCGGTGTGGTTCAAGAGCCTGATAGTTACTGGGAAAAAAACTGTTCTTGAACCTGGAGGTCGTGGATCTCAGGCTCCTGTGCCTTCTTCCCATTAATAACAGCGAGATGAGAACGTGGGCAAAGTGGTGTGGATGTTTGACCATATGCAACTGAGTATGTTGAAATTCTTCTCAAGATAAGTTTCAACTACTATATTTATAAATACTATTCATAGCCGTTTTGAGCACCTTTCTTCAAGGTGAGGCACAATCTGTTATGTGTAACTTGGGAACATTATTATTACATTGCTCAATTGTGCATGTTCAATATTTTATTTCAAATGAAAAAGTATGCGTCACACCATTATGTCTTTGGTACATTATGTGTCCACCGTGGTTCTTTATCACATCTTAGTCATGAGTCGGCATTGAATCAACCTTATTCGGACAGTTTCCGATTATTTTTTCATCTCAATACCACAGATGAATAATTGCCTCAATGAGTTTCGGTCTCTTGCGACAGTCCTTTCCTTTCAATCTTTCATTGATAATTGACCATAAATTCTCAATCAGATTCAGGGCAGATGAGTTATGAGGCCAGTCTAAGACATGTATCCCCCTTCTGCTGGAGAAATTGGGTCACCATCTGTGATGTGTAGTATAGTCCAAGGTCTTGCTGGAATATCCCAGATCCATCCGGAAAGGTCTTCGCCATCTCCGGCACCATTCTTTGAACTACATCAATATCTGGCAGAGATCTCATCCTTCCATCAACAGGGTGCAGCGGACCAACACAATGGTAGCTGAAACAAATCCAGAACATCTTCTTATGGGACTTTGATAAACCGGTCAAAGTGGCATTTTCACATCGGCTCTCCAACTGCTCTCCAAACATGTTGCTATGTTGGGCTTGAACCAGGAAATAGCTTTTAGCACTAAATAACACCATTTTGCAGTCCAATCTTTATACATTAAGGCCTGATGGTATTGTTTCTTCTTCATCGTGGCAGTTAGAAGTTGTCTTTTTACAGGTCTTCTGGATATACGACCGATTTCAAATGGGGCTTTGGTCGGTGCAAGGTGCTTGAGCTTATTGAGACTCATGCAGCCAAATCTTTCTTCAGGGCATCAAATCTGCAAATTCTCATCTCTTGAAGCCATCTTCCATTTCTGGCCGCACCTGCCCATCTTCTTGGGAGACAGTGACCCGGTTTTGGACCCTTACTTGACAGGGCTGGATATAAAAGCTTGGCTCACCCTTACCAACTTTTCGATCTCTTGCTGTGACCGAGCAATATTGATCTTTGTTCGCCCCCTAGGAATGATATCCACTCTGTGAATTGCTTGATCTCTATTCTGTGATTGCTTGACAATGAACGAATACCCCGGGAATGAAAAAGTGACCAGAAGAAATTTTTCGGAGATATTTATTTATGGTGTTTTAAGAAAAATATAAGAACAAGTGGTGTTCGTAAAAGCTCATCACATGAAAAAAATTGCAAAATCAGCTCATGGTTCAATTAATTTTGCACAAGGATGTTATTTACAACCACTAACAAAATAAATACATGTTGATGATATGTGCCTACTTTGGACTGGACCTTCTTTAGCAGAGGTACTAAATATGAGCGGAATTGATCACACGGCGATCTGGCTAGAGATTTGCTTAAAGAAGAGCATTAAGGTACGTGAACCTTTCATAAAAATGCCATTATTTCTGAACTATTTGCATCTTAACTGAAAATTAGCTGACCCAGTGCCTAGATTTGAACAAGCTGCGATATTTGGATGTCTGGTTGCAACTGCAGAAGTAAATACTTTTCAGTTCTCCATTTTAAGCTGTATCCATTCCTCTAGTTAATTATAACAAAGAAGAAGAGTAGTGGGTGTATGGGACGAGCTGCATGAAGAGGTGGTCGAGGCAACGTTTAATAGACATTTTGACAGGTATATGGATAGAAATGTTTTTAGAGGGATGAGGGCCTAATGACCCCTCTCCCCCCCCAGCTATTTTCCCTCCATGCCATTTGTCCATTTCTCTTTGCTATTGCTGCATGACTTGCTGAGTTCCTCCAGCAGTTTGTTTTCTGCCAATATTGCAGGCAGCATTCAAATTTTTGCCCAATTTATGGCGTAAAATTAAACTTTTAAACATTTGCAACTCTATGCATCTCAGGAACATTTTTCACATCAAAAGACAAATGCAGAGGGTTAAAACCAAAAAAGAAAATTCACAGAGAAACATTTCATGAAGAATGCTGCAAATTCTTATCTGACGTTTACAATCAAAACTAAATTTTTTAAACTTAAATATTCCTCATGCTTCATCGTCTGCGTAACTGCTATTGATTTAAGTCACCTCTAAAACAGCACTACCATTGTTTCATTACTCAGTTTCTTTTAACTCGACAAATACTTGCAAGTTTATTTTTAGCCATAGTGTGAATCATAGATGCACAGGATTCACGGTGTCTTGGTCGAATGGATTTGGAACTGGCTTACTCATAGAAGACAGAGGGTTGCTGGCTGAGAAGTTGGAGTGAAGATCGAAAGAATCATATTTGGTGGGCCGAGCAATCTGAAACAATTGGCCTGGCCAGACAGTGCTGCTTGTGGATCTTGTGTAGGAGGTAGAAGCAGGCTGTGATGGACTTGGAGGCTATAAGGACCCCTCGCACGTCATGTTCTCTGCGTTTGAGTGGCTCCCCTCAGGATGCCGGCTTTGCTGCCCAGGCTGTAGGACACAGAGGAGAAGGGCAACCTTTGTCCAAGGCTGTTCAGCTCCTCAACTCCCAACCACCCCTGTCCCGCTGCTCACCCTGCTAATCCCCCTCCCCCCCCCCCAATAGTTTTTGTACTACTCTATGTGCCTTTGTAAATTGCCCACGAGGACAAATAAAGTGTTTTTGAAATTGAACTTGAACTACAAGCCTGGAGAATGGGAAGGGAAGATTTCCTGAGGAAATGAGGCATATGTAAGTTGGAAGAGACCTGATGCCACATATGTAAGTTGGAAGAGACTGGACAAGTGGTGATAGGATGGAGTCATGGTAGAGCGAAATAGTTTTGTTGCTTCTACACTTTCTGCACACTTCGACCAATATCTCTTTAACTGTGTTTTACCCACATGCTTTTACATCTGAGCCGAACAAAAGGACAAATGTTGTATCCTTGTGCAAACACAGCTTTATTCACACTCTCACACACACAATTAATCGTGCAATATTAAATTTAAGTTCTATCGTTCAGAGTCCCAATCAACATCTATTGTGTTTGAGGCCAGACACAGGCACATTCACTGAGCTCCCAGAGTCTAGGGTTCTCTGCTCTTCTCGGGGGTTGGTTTTCAGCCTTGGGCTGTTGCCACCCTCATTCCCTTGGTTGGAGCAGGCCTTCGCTTTTGGCTGATAGGGGAGATTCAAGATGGCAGCTCATCACCCTCACCTCAGGGGCTATTAGGGTTGGACCATTAATGCTGATTTTGTCAGTGATGCCAACATTTTTAATACAAGTCCATGAATTTATTGATAATTATTGAAGAAAGTTTTTATCTTGGTGCTTCCATCGCAGAGGAGAAGCTCATATCTAAAAAAAAACTCCATGATTTTTCCGTGCATTAAAATTTAACCACATTGACTATTGATCAAGCCATTGAATATTTTTAGTAAGAACATTTAGTTACAAGAATCTTTCGTATTTTGAAGGTTGAAGGTTGTTGGGAAGTGGCTGGCATTAAGTCATGAAAGAACATCAAATCAAACCTCATAATTTTAACTGATACTCAGAAGGAAAAAAATATCATGTTGTTTTTCGTCTCTACATCTAAAGTTCATTTCATAGAATATAGCACAATCAGAACTGACAGAGAATCAAACGGATCGTTCCTTGGATGTCACTTTTCTTGTTACTACTCAAACACTAATAAGCTTCTCAAAGTAATGATCCAGTGTTGAAAGGATTTATGTTAATCTTGTTTAAGTCATCATTGATATATTTTAAGAATTCCATTACCAATGTTGAGAGTATTTGCAGAATTTTTTAGTGCTATACATTCCAAAAAGCATAGGACATGTTCCCATCTTCACGCTTCTGGTTATTATTTGAGGATTTATTTGCAGAACCAAACATGTGAAAGGTATTGTTTGAGTCAGCTGACACCAGAACAAATGTCATTCAAAGCAAACTACTAAATTGGAATGGGTGGTAAAACTTCGGATAGAATTTCAAAATGAAAAAAAAATCCTTCATTTTCCCTTGCAGAAAATGCCCCCCAGACATTTATTCATGACTTAAAGACAAGGAAAAAAATACTTTTGGCGCAGATGCCAGGAGGTATGAGGATGTGTTTAGTTCTGGATAATCAAATTCACCATGGAAGATGCCATTGACCAACCTCATTCTGCCTTGCTGCAGTGAAAATGTTAATCAAGAAATAAATTTAAAGAAAAAAGCACAGAATTTTTGTTTATAGAGTCGAACGAAGCATAACAGAATATGTTCAAATAAGATTTAATAAATCAAAAAGAGTCCATAATGCAACAAGTTATAATCGTAGAGTAGAAGTAGAAGAAATGAAAACACAAATGCTGCTCAGAGACATCATATGTGGAACGAGAAATAGAGTTAAAGTTTCAGGTCAAAGACCCTTTATTAGAAGGCTCAGCAGATCAATGGGCAGAATGATTTGTTTATTCTTGTGCTTTACCTGCTTATTCTCCATGTGTCCAATGGATAAAGTGAAAAATGTACGAGGCCTAGTATTATATTACAATGTATCACTAGATGATAAGAGTTTAAAATATGAATCAAAAAGCATCTCTATCGAATGTAGTTTACTATGAATTTGGATTATTTTGTTACCTAAATGCATTTAAATAGTTGAAGTACATCTAAGAATAAATATCCAAAGAGAACTTAAGGAAACTAGAATAAAATAAGAGAAAATATAAATGATAGTTTAGTTTTGTTTCGTTAAGTTTCATTTTGTTTAGTTTAATTTAGAGATACAGCGTGGAAACGGGCCCTTCGGCCTACCAAGTCTGCGCCAACCAACCCATACATTAGTTCTATCCTACACACTAGGAACAATTTTCAGAAGCCAATTAAACTACAAACCAGCACGTCTTTGGAATGTGGGAAGAAACCGGAGCACCCGGAGAAAACCCATGTGGTCACAGGGAGAATATACAAACTCTGTATAGACAGTACCCATAGTCGGGATTGAACCTGGATCTCTGACGCTGTAAGGCAGCAAATCTCCCACTGCACACCATGCTGCCGTCATAAATAATTATTGCTGCACAAAATATAATTCACCAATGTAGAAGATTGTCTTTGGAAGCATCAGATAGATGGGAAGAATATTTTTTAGCACTGAATGGGACTAAACTCATTATGAAAATAAGTAGAGATAATAAATAATATGATATTTGGTACAAAATATAATAATATAAAAGAAGGTTACAATGAAAAAGGAAGTGCTAAAGTTAAAGAGAAATTTGAGCACAGTAAATGAAAGTTTAAAAAAACATCAGATGCTGAAAATTGAAATTAAACCTGAAAATGCTGGGAACACTCAAAAGTAGCATCTGAGAAAATAAAGCAGTGGCATTAACACTTAATCAAAGCTGGTAAAGCTGCTGCTTCACAGTGCCAGAGACCCAGATTCAATCCTGACCTCAGGTGCCATCTGTGTGGAGTTGCGGGTAATCCCTGTGACTGCCTAGGTTCCCTCCGGGTGCTTGCGTTTCCTCCACATCCCTCAGACGCGTAAATTTGTAGCTTAAGTGGCTTCTGTAAATTGCCCAAAATGGATGTGAAAGTGGGATAACAGAACTCGTGTGAACGGGTGATCAATGGTCGGCCTGGTCTCGGTAGGCTAAAAAGCCTGTTTCCATGCTGTATCTTCAATCTATCAATCTTTCATCCGAGTTCTGATGAAATGTTTTTGACTTGAAACTTTACCTCTCTGTTTGTCGCTGATGCTGCCATCTGAGTAAACCAACATTTTCTGTTTTTATTGTCAGTCAGGTTGGCCTTTAGATAGTCAAACGCTCATTAAAACTCCATAAAATGTGCTTGACTTTTAGTTTAGTTTAGAGATACAGTGAGGAAACAGGCCCTTCGGCCACCGGGTCCACGCCGACCAGTGATCCCTGCATATTAACCTTATCCTCCACACACTAGGGACAATTTTTACATTTACCAAGCCAATTAACCTACATACCTGTATGTCTTTGGAGTGTGGGAGGAAACCGAAGATCTTGGAGAAAACCCACACAGGTCACAGGGAGAACGTACAAACTCCTAACAGACAGCACCCAGAGTCGGGATCGAACCCAGGTCTCCGGCGCTGCATTCGCTGTAAGGCAGCAACTCTACCACGCGCCACCGTGTCGACCCTTATAGAGTCCTAGAGTCGCACAGCACAGAAATTAGCACTTTGGCCACCCACGTCCATGCTGACATTCTTGCTCATCTATACAAATCCCATTACCCCGCTGTAAGACTATATCCTCATGACTTGCCTGTTTAAGTGTCTGTATACATGCCTCTTCAACTTAATAATTGTATCTGATTCGCCATTTTCTCTGACAGCTTGTTCTAGATATGAACTACTCTGCAAATATTCTTACCCAACCAATGTTATTTAAAATGTATTCCTCTCATGTTAAATCGATTTCATCTTGTTTCAGAAACCCCCACCATGGAAAAGTGTATCTAAGCCACTCCTTGTGGAATAGAGTTCCACATTTCACTACATTTCGTAAAGTTGTTGAAAATAGCATGACAATTTTTTTATGGGTTTTGACTGCTTATGACCATTCAGGATCTTGGACAATATTGACAGTTGACTGAATCATTTTGACAAGAATATAGAAGGTGACATAAGGTAGCTGCACCAAAACAAACCAGCAGAGGCATTAGTAGCGACCTTTCAAGAATCACTTATGTCAGGAGTGGTCCTAGAGGACTAGAAATATTGCAAATGTTACTCTGTTGTTCAAGAAGGAAGTGAGAGGCAAAAGAGGGGAAACTATATGCCGGTTAGCTTTACTTCAGTGGTTGGTAAGATTTTTTCAACCTATTATTAAGGATGAGTTTTCCTAGTACTTAGAAACACATGATAAAATAGGCCAAAGTCAGCATGGTTTTGTGAAGGGGAGATCGTGTCTGACAAATCTGCTGGAGCTCTTTGATGAAGTAAATAGCAGGGTAGGCAAAGGAGAGACAGTGGATGGTGCTTATTTGGATTTTCAGAAGGCCTAGGATAAGGTACTGCACGTGAGTGCCAAACACGACGAGCCCACATGGTATTAGAGAGAAGATACTAGCATGGATAGCAGGTTGGCTGAATGGCAGAAGGTAAAGTGGGGGAATAAAGGGGGCTTTTTCTGGTTGACTGCCAGTGAATAGTAGTGTTCCACAGGGGGTCGGTGTTGGGTCCGCTATTCTTCACGTTGTATATTAATGATTTGGATGATGGGATTGAGAGCTTTGTGGCCACGATTGTGGATAATATGAAGATAGGTGGAAGGTATTATAGAGGAAGCAAGGACTCTGCACAAGGACTTGGACAGGTTGGGAGAGTGGAAAAAGAAGTGGCAGATAGAATACAGCATAGCAAAGTGTGCGGTCATGCACTTTCGTAGTAGGGACAAAGGCGGAAACTATTTTCTTGATCAGAATCAGAAATCTGAGGTGTAACAGGACTTGGGAGTGTTGGTGCAGGATTCTCAGAAGGTTAATTTGCAGGTTGAATCTGGTGTAAGGGAGGCAAATGCAATGTTAGCACTCCTTTTGAGAGGACTGAAATATAAATGCAGGGAGTAATGCCGAGGCTTTATAAGGCACTGGTTAAAATGCACTTGGAGTACTGTGAGCAATTTTGGGCCCCATATCTGAGGAGGAATGTGTTGGCTGTGGAGTGGGTCCTGAGGATGTTTATGAGAATGATCCTGAGAATTAAGTTAATGTATGATGAGCGTTTGACAGCTCTGGGCCTGTACTCGCTGGAGTTTACAAGAATGGGGTGGGGGGGGGGGGGGGGGAGGGAATTCTCATTGAAACTTACTGGATAGTGAAAGGTCTGGATAGAGTAGATGTGGAGAGGATGCTTTCACTCGTGGGTGAGTCTAGGACCAGAGGGCACAGTCGCAGGATAAAAGGACATACTTTCAGAATGAAGATGGGGAGGAATTTAGATAGATCAGCCATGATTGATTGGTGGAGTAGACTTGATGGGCTGAATGGACTAATTCTGCCCCAATATATTATGAACTTATGAATATGATGGCATGATTTAGCCTAATTGCAAAAGACTCACCAACAAGTTCAGGACATGTTCTCTCAATGAAATCGCTGTGAAAGAATCTACCGAAGGTAATTTTGTCGATGTACAGTAAACGAGGACTAGGTGGCTCGCAGCTAGGGTATAAAAGGCATAGGTCCTTGATTCAACACATCCCAGCAAATCACTAATTGGTGCTTTTATTGGATTTGTACAACAATAGTGTCAACATTTATGAAACTTCTCACCTGTGATTCAAATTCGAACAATATTCAGTTAACAAAACACAAAGTTCTAGAGAAACTGACAGGGTTAGAGAGCATCTGTGATTTCCTCCGCAGATGTTGCCTGACTCACTGACTTCCTCCAGCACTTTGTGTTTTGTCCAAGATTCCAGCAGCTGCAGTTCCTTGTGCCTCCATTCAGTTAGTAAATCTTTGCTACAATGAAGAGCATTTTGTACAAACCTACTGACTCCCATAGCTATCTTGACTACACTGCTTCACACCCTGTTCCCGGTAAAAACTCTGTCCCCTACTCCCAAATCCTCCATCTACTCCCAATTCCTCCGCATCTGTGCTCAGGATGAGGAGTTTCATACTAGTGTGGCGGATCAGGCCACTCCTCGGGTCAGCCCCCTCGTTACGTGACGGACAGGTGAAAGGGGTTAAAAGCCAGACCAAGGGAAGGCGTGGATCATCCCTGGGAGAACTATGCTGTGGGCACCAGCTCACAGCCTAATAAAGAATCTAACTAAACACTGCCTGGCGTCTTGCCTTTTCTCTGGCCTCCGCCAGGCCACTACATTATCAGGAGGTTCGGCCTCAGCGACGCCGAGAGGGCAACTCGCGTTATGAGCCAGGGGGGGCTCGGGGACCGACGGCCGTCGGCCCTTCTGGAGGACATGCTCGCCCTTATGGGCAACCACCCGCCCTGTTTCTTATTTAAGCAGGCCTACCTGCGGCAGCTCCCCGTCGACCTCCGTTCTCATCCGCCACAGGACCCCCCCCAACAGGTGTACGGGGCCCCCTTGACGGTTCCCGGGGAGTTCATCCCACCAGCGCACGGTCGAGTGGAGCAGCCTTCTGACGCCCTGCAACGTCTTCGGCAGACGGTGGGCAGGCTGGCACCTGTGCCCACATCACGTCATGGGACATTCCAGCCACACGTCCCTGCCACTCTGGAGGACTGCCAGTTTGTGTTCCTGCGCAGGGACGCACACCGATCACTTCTCCAGCGGCCGTACGAGGGCCCCTTCCGGGTCCTACAACACGGCTCGGCCACATTCGTTCTGGACATGGGGGGTCGCAGAGAGACTGTTTCGATCGCACGGCTGAAGCCGGCACACGTGGACATTGATCGGCCGGTGCCGGTTGCACAGCCCCGCCCGCGCGGTCGCCCCCCGTCCAACCTACCCCCTCCAGTGTCTGCTACGACCCCTCCACCTGTCGGTCAGTCGCCGGTCCCTGCGCCGGTCATGGTGCGCACCCGGGCTGGTCGCCTCGTGCGCCCTCCTGTCCGTTTTGTACCTCCGGTTCTTGGGGGGGGGTCCTGTGGCGGATCAGGCCACTCCTCGGGTCAGCCCCCTCGTTACGTGACGGACAGGTGAAAGGGGTTAAAAGCCAGACCAAGGGAAGGCGTGGATCATCCCTGGGAGAACTACGCTGTGGGCACCAGCTCACAGCCTAATAAAGAATCTAACTAAACACTGCCTGGCGTCTTGCCTTTTCTCTGGCCTCCGCCAGGCCACTACACTAGGGCATCAGAGATGTCCTCATACTTTAGGAAACGGGGGTTCCCCTCTTCCATTATAGATGAGGCTCTCACTAGGGGCTCCTCTACATCCCGCAGCTCCACTCTTGCTCCCCCTCTCCCCATTCGTAACAAGGATAGAGTCCCCCTTGTCCTCACCTTCCACCCCATCAGCCGTCGTCTACAACAAAGTATCCTCCAACATTTCCGTCACCTCCAACGGGATCCCACCACTGGCCACATCTTCAAATCTCCACCCTTATCTGCTTTCCGCAGAGACCATTCCCTCCATAACTCCCTGGTCCACTCGTCCCTTCCCACCCAACCCAACCCCTCCCCAGGTACTTTCCCCTGCAACCACAGGAGATGCAACACCTATCCCTTTACCTCCTCCCTCGACTCCATCCAAGGACCCAAACAGTCTTTCCAGGTGAGCCAGAGGTTCACCTGCACCTTCTTCCAACCTCATTTATTGTATCCGCTGTTCCAGATGTCAACTTCTCTACATTGGCAAGACCAAACGCAGGCACGACGATCATTTCGCTCAAAATCTTCACTCAGTCCGCCTTATCCAACCTGATCTCCCAGTGGCTCAGCACTTCAACCCCCTCCTCCCACTCCCAGTCTGACCTTTCTGTCATGGGCCTCCTCCATTGTCATAGTGAGGCCCAGCGCAAATTGGAGGAACAGCATCTCATATTTCACGGGCAGTTTTCACCCCAGTGATATGAACATTGACTTCTCTAACTTCAGATAGTTTCTCTGTCCCTCTCTTTCCCCTCCCCTTCCCAGTTCTCCCACTGTCTTCCTGTCTCCTACTACATCCTCTCTTTGTCCTGCCCCTTCCCTGACATCAGTCTGAAGAAGGGTCTCGACCTGAAATGTCACCCATTCCTTCTCTCCTGAGATACTGCCTGACCCGCTGAGTTACTCCAACATTTTGTGTCTTCCTTCGATTTGAACCTGCATCTGCAGTTATTTTCCTACACTAAGTGTAAGCTCGGCGATCATTTCGCTGAACACCTCCACTCAGTCCACCTAACCCTACCCAATCTGCTAAGCACTTTAACTCCCTCTCCCATTCCCACACTGATCTTTCTGTTCCATTGCCAGAGTGAGGCCCAGCGGAAATTGGAGGAACAACACCTCATATTTCGCTTGGGTAGCTTACACCCCAGCAGTATGAATATTAACTTCTCTAACTTCATGTAACCCTTGCCTTCCTTCTCTCTCCATCCCACCCCCTTTCCAGTTCTCTGACTAGTCTGACCGTCATCGTTTACTTTTTTATCTCTGTTTGCTTTGTTGTCACCTTCTCCTAGCTATCAATTATCTATTCTACATTTTCCTTGATCTCCATCCCCTTTGTCTCGTTTTCACACCTTACACTTCCTTATTTCTGTGTCTCCCTCTCCCCTGAAGTCTGAAGAAGGGTCTCGATCCGAAAGGTTCTTACTACTGTAGGAAAGTTTCTTACTATTTACCATATTTATGCCTCTCAGAATTGTGCGGAATTCTTACAGGACTCCCATAGCTTCCTCTACGCCAAAGACAACAACACCAGTCCATCGAGTCCCTCCTCATGAATGAAACAGTCTAACCCAGGCAATATCCTGGTGAGTCACCCTCTTCAACACAAGCACATCCTTCCTTGTCTCCTTCAGACAAGCAATAAAAAATCATAGGAAGCACTGGTTCACAATATCAAAATTCAAAATCAATATACAATCAGACATTTGTTTCGCAAAAAGCTGGTTTAATGGATGAACTAGCATTTATGCAGTACATTTTTTATTTATTTTTTATTTTTATTTATTTATTTTCCGGTCAATACAATACAACACAACAGATTGACCATACAGTTGTGAAAGTTAAATAGTATGAAATCATTGTATCAGAAATAAAACAATATAATCACAAATTATATTTTCTGACCGAAAAAAAGGTGTAGGCAGAAGCCAAAGCTTACTGTGCTACCCTTAATACTTAACAAAATATAATTTAAAAAAACACAACATCATAAATCAGAAGCAGATAAACAAAACATAAAAAGAAACACAAATATAGTCAAGAACCATCATTGTAATATTAAACAATATCAACATGCTTCTTTGAGTAATGCTGGAAAAATAAACATTGAACTGGAAGGGGGAAGATTAGAATGGCTTATCAACAATTCAGTGGTGGGTTTTGAAGAGAAGATTTTAAAGCAGAGTTCAGTGAACTTTGGGAATGGAATATATTGGGTCAGATCTGGTTGTAACTGGGAATTTTGTGGCAGCTGCTCTTAGATATATATGTCTTGTTTTTTATTACATTTTCTCCCCATCTAATTGCTGATAATGCAAACTCGTACCTACCACATCAGAGAAAACTGCAACCAGAATGAACAAGCAAGCAATAGTGTAGAAAGGAACTGCAGATGCTGGTGTATATCGACAATGGACACAAACTGCTGGAGTAACTCAACGGGTCAGGCAGCATCTCTGGAGAAAAAGGATGGGTGACATTTTGGGTCGGGACCCTTCTTCGGTCTGCAAGCAATAGTGTTTCACTTTAAATATTCAGTTTGAAGGATGTTGAAATAAAGATCTAAGATAAAAATGTTTCAGTCAGAATGGGTGAATTCAATATCAAGTCAGATACAGAAAGAAATAGAAAAGGGAGGTAAAAGATGATTAAGAGAGGCTAAAGGCAGAGAAAAACTAAAAGACAAAATAAGAAGTTTTTTTTTTAATCACCTACGATAGAAATATTGGGAAATGAGACAGACTTTTTTTTGGTTAATTTCCAGTTCCAGAGCTTTTTTGGCAGTAATTAAATGTTATTTGAACAATGTATTAGAATTGAAATGTAAAGAGAGCTATTTACGGTTACATTAGTCCATATCTGCCCCACAAATAGTACAAATTCTTGCCGTTTAAGGTAATAACCAAATGGTGACGTAATTTTCATGCATTTAATGGTAATTCTTGTCTACCATGAGAGGTATATTTGGAGCTCCTTTTTTTTTCTTGGTACAAAAGAGTGATTGCTTCAAAATTACTTAATTGACTGTAATATACTTAAGAATCTCCTGAAGGAGATGTAAAAGGCATTATACAGATTGTACATTCTTTCTGTTATTGGTCTAAAAAGGACAATGTTTTGGTTTTAGACATAAAGTGCTGGAGCAATTTAGCATCTCTGGAGAAAAGGCACAGGTGATGCTTCAGGTTGGAACCCTTCTTGAAAGAAACGTCATTGAAATGTCATCTGTTCCTTTTACTAAGTTGCCCCAACACTTTGTGTCTATCTTCGGTATAAACCAGCATCTGCAATTCCTTCTTATATGATTAGGTTTAGTTTGTCCCAAATACACACACTTATTTCAATTAACCAGTTGAATCGTTTTAACTAGTTTTCTCTGAAGATTTTACTTATGTTAACATTGCTCCTGTTATGAAGGTCAGGTTCAAATTGGTCTGACAGCAACTAACAAACACCTCATAATTTATCTCCAAACTGAGGATATTTCCACACATTTTAGTTATTTATGTCTGCTTTGTTTGAATTGAAGGGACTATTTATTGTTAAGAAATGTAAATTATACTGGAGGCAAATCAATGCCATTTCCCTCCCCCAGTTTTCTGCATTTCCTATCACCCTCTTCCAAAGATGTGAGCAGCTTTCATGGGATTATGTCAGACCCGTATAGCCATCCTTTCGGAGCTATCCTGATTGCAAACTTTTTAACTGCTGGTCCTGCTCCTTTCTAGATTTGGGCTTCTCTCTCCAGTGCATATTTATTCTAGTTGCAACCAGACAATGACTAATCTGGAAAGTCATGCTGAAACATACTGTTTCCAGAATACTGGAATCATGCTTTGGCATTTCAAATGGATACTCTATTTGAGGGCTCATCCACTTTTGCAGCATTACTCTATATCAAGGAAATCTTGACCAGGATTATTTACCAGGATTGTCGAAAAGAACCCTTACCTTCTCAAAACCATGCCTTTACTAATAATCATAGTTAGTTCAAATGCCTGTGTTAATATGAATGTACAGAAACAATGCTGGGGTATCTCACAATGATATGCTACTTCTTAAATTTAAATTATTGTGGCATCCATGAATGTGAATGTATCTAAAATTAACTCTTAGTAACCTGTCACACCAACTACTCCTTCCAGTTGATTGATCATTGCCTTTAATAAGCAACAATTGTTAGACGAAATAAAGAACTGCAGATGGTGGTTTATACCAAGGATGGACACAAAGTAATTTTGTGTCAATTTACAGTATGTAGAATTTCCAGATCTTTTTAGATCTGGAACTCTGAGATTATTTGCTCTGCAGGTTGCAATTAAGAGAATATATGAAAAGCACAGCACAAAGACTGTCAATATAGATAGTCACCAAGATATTCAATAGAAAATGCTGAAGAAGCTTCTTTACTCAAAGTGTGGTGACAATGAGAACTTTCTACCACAGGAAAAAGTCTCTTATGTCGACTCTATGTTTCTAGGACTTGGCATGTGTCTTTCTTACATTGATATTCACTCTGTGGCTCCCCACAAATGGAAACATTTTCTCAATATTCACACCAGGAAATGCTGCACAATTCTTATTCTATTACATAGCCCTCTGTCTTCATTTGTCAAGAGAAGAGACCCTGTCTATTCATCCCTTTCCTGACATGTATACACTCACATTTCATACTTAGAACATAGAACATAGAACAGTATAGCATAGGAAATGGTCCTTTGACCCACAATGATTGTGCCGAACAGATCTCATCTACCTGTACAAGATCCATGTCCCTCTATTCCCTTCACTTCCATGTGTCTATCTGAAAGCCTCTTAAATGCCTCTATTACATCTGCCTCCAGCACCAGGCAACACGTTCCAGGCCCCCACTACTCTCTGTGTAAAAGACTTTCCCCCGTACATCTCCGTTAAACTTTACCCCTCTCACTTTACAGCTATGCCCTCTTGTGTAAGATATTTCCACCCTGGAAAATAGGTTCTGACTATTTACCCTATCTATGCCTCTCATAATTTTATACACTTAAATCAGGTCTCCCCTCAACCTCCAACGTTACAGAGAAAAAGGCCCATACACTAGGCTTGTATACACTGGAATTTAGAAGGATGATAGGGGATCTTATTGAAACATATAAGATTATTAAGGGGTTGGACACGTTAGAGGCAGGAAACATGTTACCAATGTTGGGGGAGTCCAGAACAAGGGGCCACAGTTTAAGAATAAGGGGTAGGCCATTTAGAACGGAGATGAGCAAAAACCTTTTCAGTCAGAGAGTTGTAAATCTGTAGATTCAGTCAGAGAGTTGTAATTCTCTGCCTGAGAAGGCAGTGGAGGCCAATTCTTTGAATGCTTTCAAGAGAGAGCTAGATAGAGTTCTTAAGGATAGCAGAATCAGGAGGTATGGGGAGAAGGCAGGAACAGGGTACTGATTGAGAATGATCAACCATGATCACATTGAATGGTGGTGCTGGCTCGAAGGGCCGAATGTTCTACTCCTGCACCTATTGTATAAAAATAAAATTATAAACAATCCAAGTCTATCCAACCTCTTCTTGTAGCTGAAACACTATAACCCAGGCTATATTCTGCTAAACCTCCTCTGCGACTTCAACAAAGCCTCCACATCTTTCCTGTAATGGGGTGATCAGAACTGCACGCAATACCCTAAATGCAGTGTAACCAAAGTCCTATAGAGCTGCATTTCTGGTCACATCATTGTAAATCTTCTCTACATCCTCTTCATTGCCTCCACATTCTTCCTCTGTTGGAAACACTGATCATTTCTGGTATTATTCCTTCTGATGCTCAGTGCCTAATTCTAAGTTCTATCCATTAATGGCTCCTCAATGGTATTTTCACCTTGATGATTCCATAGAAACTCTACCTAAATTTAGGCTTATGTTGCTTTTTGACAAAGAGGATTTTCACTATATTTTCAGTAAATGGTGACATTCAAGTTCATTTTTGGATAATCTTTAGTCATCTAAAAATAAACTGCTACAATCAAATATATATTTAGGTATCCTTGAAAGCTTTTGTGAATGTCGGTTGTTAATTACTAACATTAGTTGAATGGTTCTTACTCGAAAATAAAGCTCTTATTTTTGCAAACAAATCATTTACCATTATCAATCAATTTTGATCCATTTCAGCAATAGCTTTTTTAAGATGCAAAATTATTTCACATCTTACCGAGCGATTTATTTTACACGTTAACATAACTTTAACAGCCAGCCAAGAATAACAGAAATGCAAAAATGTACATTGACCTGTTAGGCCTATTTTGCAGCATGCAGCCTCATATAAAAATAATTCCCATTGTATATTTAGGTAAAAGTCTGAACAATTTTAATGGTGTTTACAGGATTTAGATGTCACCTACTGCTCAGTTTGAAAAAGGGTCTCGACCCAAAAAGTTACCTATTTCTTTTCTCCAGAGATGCTGTCTGAGTTACTCCAGCTTTTTGTGTCTATCTTCGGTTAAAACCAGCATCTGCAGTCCCTTCCTGCACATTTCAATTGCTTTTTGCTCTGGTTCGCTTTCCAAAAATTAGACCCATGGCAATTTGCAGGAAAAGTATAGGAAGTGGGCAATTTTTCCACTCAATCATCAATATTCTGTGCCCTGTTCTCCTCCTAATCAAAAGATTGTCCTGATTTATAGAGGAATTTACTAATTTACTAGCTTCAATGACAGCTCTGGCAACCTCTGGTAGATGTTTACTCATCTTGGTTCAAGGACAAAACTGATGTTCTGATGCAAAAGTGATAAAGAAAGCAAAGAAAATTTAGATTTTAAAAATACATCATTAAAGCATCTATCATTTGATCAGGATGCTATACGAATTTTACAGACAATGAAGTACTCTGTGAAATATTGTCATTTTTGTAATGTAGGGTGTCCGGTAGTGGGCTCTCAGCCCTGGTACAAGTAGTGGGCTCTCAGCTCTGGATTCAACCTGACTCATTTGTTCAAGTCCCTGAAGTAGGTAATGCACACCTGACCTTCTAACTCAGAAGCCAAAATGAAATCCATTAAGTGACAATATCCCACCGAAGCAATACCCAAAGTATTATGGCGCACACCACCACTATTTCGCTTTTATTAAATTTCCATGCATTTTATTTGTATGTGGATTGCAAGATTCCATTGTATGCTTTTCATATTCAGTGCTTGAGAGAGAAACATAGAATGGAGCAGAAGAACAGACCCTTTGCCCCGCAATGTCTGTGCCGAACATGATACCAAGTCAAATTAATCTCCTCTACCTGCATGTGATCCACAACCCTCCATTCTTTGCATATCCATGTGTTTGTCTAAAAGACTCTTAAACACCACTTCCATATCTGCTTCCACTACAACCCCTGGCAGTGCTTTTCAATCATCAATACTCTCTGTGTAAAAATGTCTCCCCATATATCTCCTTTAAAGCGTTCCACTTCTGACCTTAAACCTGTGCCCTTTAATCTTCGGCATTTCCACCTTGGGGAAAAGGTTCTGACTGTCTACCGTATCCATGCATCTCATAATGTTATATACTTCTAACAGGTCTCCCCTCAAATTCCAATGCTCAAGAGAAAGTAATTCAAGTTTGCCCAACTTCTCCTTGGAGCTAATGCCCTCTAATCCAGGCAGCATTCTAATAAACCTCTTGTGTGCCCTGTCCAAACCCACCTCATCCTTCCTGTCATTGGGAACCATAACTGCACACAATACTCTAAATATGGACTAATCAAAGTTTTATATAGCTGCAATATGAGTTCCTGCCTTTATACTCAATGCTCCGACCAATGAAGGCAAGCATGCCATATGTCTTCCTCAACCTTCTATCTACTTGTGTTGCCACTTTCAGGGAGCTACGGATTCCTTTATGTCTCTCTACACATCAACTACTGACTGAATATATGAGGTTTATTGCTGTGTTTCTGCATTACCATGTAAATGTGATAGCTACAATACTCATAGCCCTCTCTTTCTACTTTTGTTCAGTTCCATGCCCATGTTAAAGGGGCCCTCTGAAAAAAGTGGACCTTACCAATAAACCAGGCACTCATTGACTCAATGGTTGCAAAAGGGAAGAAATGTATTTTTATTAAAATAAAGACAAGTCGAAAACTTTAGGCCAAAATCAGGCTGGAGGCTTTCTAAAATATTTGAACATGATTGTTCAACCAAATTGAACCAAAATGCACACCAGTTTGGAGCATTGTAAATGGAACTCATTCAGTCAGTCATTGTGTATACACTTTAGCTGACTCACATTCACAGAAAGCCCAATATGCTTTTTTTTCAAAGTGAAAAATATATTATAATATCACAGGTATTGAGCCAACAATATCTGCTCAGGCAATTCACCGGGGATTTTTCTCAAACAGTTGCCTATTGTGAAACAAGAGGCTTCCGAAACCTTACTATTTTAAAAAACTCTTGCAGTGATTTATGATTTTTGACTTTGCACTATTATTGTTTGTTTATTTGTCTGTTTGCTTTTTAATATATATATTGGATTTTGTTGTTGTTCTTTATGTTACTATGTTTTACTATGTTTACATCTATTGTGCTGCTGCAAGTGAGAATTTAATTGTTCCGTTTCGGGGCATGTGACAATAAAGCAGACTTGACTCTTGACCTTTCATTCCAAATACTTTAGATCAATACATTGAGATACTGTGGTAACCAAAAGTGTGTCTTAAATGCTTGTATCCCATTATCTCATGCAATAAATTCAAGGCTGGATTCAACAATGTGTGATGAGATAAGCTATTTTAAAAATTTGCATGCCTTCTTATTCTACTTAAAAAATGAAAATAAAATTCAGCTGTAAAAGTTTTAAGAAGCAGTTTATAAAAATTATACCCATACGCATACACATAACTCTATTGGTATAATTTTTTTCAGACTTTGTGGTACAATTTCCATGAAAACTCCTTGGTGCCCATTTATTAAGGAAGTACAATTTGTCTACAACAGTGTCTCAGCTTCAAATCTTTCAGATCTTCAAACTCATTCTGTGGAGCTGAGAACATCTTTTCCAAGGCTTTCCAGATTGACAAACTCTTTTGCAAATTTACTGTAAAATATGCCCTAATGTCAGTAGTGCTAGATATCCCATACAATAATTTCTTAGAATTATGCTCTGTTTCAGCAATTTAGTTCCATTGGCATCATTAAAATCAAATTTAAAAAATAGTGGAAACTTGAAGCCACTATTATGTAACATATTTAACACTATCAAACCAATCATCAGGATTCACAGAAATATGTGCTTTAAAATTGCAGATATCTGAAGGGGAAGATTAAAGTCCAGTGCAAGTCTCAACAGATGAAGATGAGGTAGTCAATGCCTTGGCAGGCTTAAAGGTAGCATCATCTCCAAAGCCAAACAGGTTTTGTACCAGGCAAGGGAAGAGATTGCAGGGGTGTTAACTGAGAATTTAAATCCTTCACTGACCACAACTGAGGTTTCTATTGACAGGAGAATTGCAAACATGGTCAGCCCTTTTCAAGAAATGCAGCAGGACTGTGAGCATAATACCTGTAGTAGGGAAGTTATTGGTGAAAATACTGACGCACAGGATTAATGAGCATTTGAATGGCACTGTCTATTCAGTGACAGCCATCATGGCTTTACCAAGGGCACATATTGTCTGACCAACCTGACTGAATGTTTTGAAGATGTAACCAGGTGTATTGAGGACGCCAGTGCT
This sequence comes from Rhinoraja longicauda, assembly GCF_053455715.1. Lineage (NCBI taxonomy): Eukaryota > Metazoa > Chordata > Chondrichthyes > Rajiformes > Arhynchobatidae > Rhinoraja > Rhinoraja longicauda. The sequence goes on along the minus strand of NC_135957.1, from coordinate 27,046,170 downwards.
GTAGATGTGAATGACATGGACTTCAGTAGAGCCTTTCACAAGTTCACATGTGGGAGAGTTGTCCAAAAGGGAGTTCGTGGGAACCAGGACAATCTGGCAAACTGGATCCAAGCTTTGCTTGGCAATGGGAGACAAAGAGGGATGGTAGAAGGTTGTTTTTGTGATTGAATGCATGTTACTCTTGGTGTCCTCAAAGATTGGTGCTGGGGCCTCTGCTGTCTGGAACACATGTGACTGGGTCTATAATGACATTTAAAAGACATTTTGACAGGTACATAGATAGGAAAGGTTTAAAGGGTTACAGGCAGGTGTGACTAGTAAAGTTGGGCATCTTGGTTGGCTGGGCAAGTTGGGTTAAAGTTTGTGTTTCCATGCTGTATGACTCTATGACTCTGAGACTGATTTAGATTCGAATATAGAAGCCATAATCAGTAACTTCACAAATGATACAAAGATTCACAGATGGTTTGGAGAGTAGTCTTGGGCTACAGAGTGAAATCAATGTGTTGGTTGATAAGTCACAGATGAAGTTCAATGTGGATAAATAGAGTTATATAGTGTGGAAACAGGCCCTTGAGTCCAATTTGCACACACCGACCAACATGCCCCACCCACACTAGTCCCACCTGCCCACATTTGGTACATATCCTTCCAACCCTATTCTATCCATGTACATTTCCAATTTTTTTTAAATGTTGCTGAGGGTGTGGACTGTGAGGAAGGTTGTCAAAGTGTACTGTGGAAAGTAGACCATCTACAGAAATGGGCACAAAATGGCAGATGGAGTTTAATATGAGTAAGTGTAAGGTGTTGCACTTTGGGAGGTCGAATGCAAGAGGAAAGTATAAAGTTAATGATAAGTCCCTAATGTTAAGGAACATTAAGAACATGGGGTCGATGGTGACTTGGCTGTTTAGATTCAGAACCGGCTTACTTCATAGAAAGCACAGGATTGTGCTGGAAGTGTGTTTTTAACCTTTAACAGCATTGATGTACAGAGAGATCTTGGGATAAAGGTCCATAGCTCCCTGAAAGTGCCAACACAAGTAGATAGAGTGGTAAAGAAAGTGTATGGTGTGCTTGCTTTCATAAGTCGAGGCATTGAGTCAGGAAGTCACATTGCAGCATTTAGACTTGTGTTCACTTCTGATCATCCCATTACTGGAAGGATATGGAAAGGGTGCTGAAGAGGTTTACCAGAATGCTGCCTGGATTTTAGAGGGTGATAGCTATAAGGAGAGGTTGAACAAGGTGGCACAGTGGTACAATGGTAGAATTGGTGCCTTACAGCGCTAGAGAACCAAGTTCTATCCTGACAATGGGTGCTATCTCTATGGAGTTTATACATTCTCCCTGTGATCACATGGGTTTTATGGAATGCTACGGTTATCTTCCATATTCCAAAAACATGCAAGTTTGTAAGTTAATTGACTACTGTAAATTGTTCTAGAATGTGTAGAACTAATGTACAGGGTAATCGTTGGACGGTATAGATTTAGTGGGCCGAAGGGCCTGCATCCACTCTGTATCTCGAAAAAAAACATAGCTTTAAGGTGAGAGGGGCAAAGTTGAAAGATGTATGGTACAAATTACTTAAACAGAGAGTGAAGGGTGCCTACAATGAGCTGCCAGCAATGGTTGTGGAAGCAGATACAATAGCGACATTTGCAAAGGTTTTGGATAGACACATGGATATGCAGGGTATGGTGGGATATGGATCACATGAATGCAGAAGAGATTCATTTAGCTTGGCATCATGTTTGGCATGGAGGTTGTGTGCCGAAGAGCCTGTTCCTGTGCTGAATGCTCTATGTTCCATGTTCATTCCCGTTATCATATCATATCATATCATATCATATATATACAGCGCGGAAACAGGCCTTTTCGGCCCACCAAGTCCGCGCCGCCCAGCGATCCCCGCACATTAACACTATTAACACTATCCTACACACACTAGGGACAATTTTTACATTTGCCCAGCCAATTAACCTACATACCTATGTTTTTTGATTTTATTTAGTTCTTTGTCACATTGCACAAACCTTTTATTTTCTTTCATAGTTTAGTGAATATGCAGAATATAGTGATAAATAATTCCATAAGGAGTGGAATTATCGCTTACGATTATTGGTTAATGAAATTTCCGAAGTCCAATCTCACAATCAGAGGGCTCCTTTCTAAAGTAGTTGTTTTTCTCTGATGAACACTTTAAATTGGAACTGGTTTTCAAGGAAACTTTTCTGAAGTATTCAAGTGAAACAATGGATATTATTGAATTCATATCATATCATATATATACAGCCGGAAACAGGCCTTTTCGGCCCACCAAGTCCGTGCCGCCCAACGATCCCCGTACATTAACACTATCCTACACCCACTAGGGACAATTTTTACATTTACCCAGCCAATTAACCTACATACCTGTACGTCTTTGGAGTGTGGGAGGAAACCGAAGATCTCGGAGAAAACCCACGCAGGTCACGGGGAGAACGTACAAACTCCTTACAGTGCAGCACCCGTAGTCAGGATCGAACCTGAGTCTCCGGCGCTGCATTCGCTGTAAAGCAGCAACTCTACCGCTGCGCTACCGTGCTGCCCTATTGTGTAAGAAAATAACTGCAGATGCTGGTACAAATCAAAGGTATTTATTTCACAAAATGCTGGAGTAACTCAGCAGGTCAGGCAGCATCTCAGGAGAGAAGGAATGGGTGACGTTTCGGGTCGAGATCCTTCTTCAGACTGATAATGGGTGACGTTTCGGGTCGAGACCCTTCTTCAGACTGATGAAGGGTCTCGACCTGAAACGTAACCTATTCCTTCTCTCCCGAGATGCTGCCTGACCTGCTGAGTTACTCCAGCATTTTGTGATATTATTGAATTGGTAATAATTTGTTCCTGCTGTGAATTAAACATAATGATACCAATTGCTGCTGACAGCAAGAATTCACCAAATCAACACACAATAACAATAAAAATTCTGTGGAAATCTGGACGTTATTCCAATTCATGACATTTATCAAATAAAATTTCAACAGAGGAAATACACATTTCCTTAACCATGTATTTGATGTGTAGAACTTGCACTAGATTTTCATTTTCATTGGAGAAGCAATTGAGAAACTGGAACCATACCTTGATATTCCACATAAATCCAAAATATCTGTACAGAATGTTTATTATAAATCTGTTGAACTATTTATCCTGACAACACCTTTAAGCATAGTTCATAGGTGTTAGACATATGTTTAGGTAATGGAGACACAGTTTATCAATAATTTCCCAATACAACTCATCCAAAGTTACTTCTTCATTCAGCATTCAGTGGAAACAGGCCCTTCAGCCCACCAAGTCTGCATCAATCAGCGATCTCCGCCACTAACATTATCCTACATACACTAGGGACAATTTTACATTTATACAAAGACAATTAGCCTACAAAACTCTATGCCTTTAGAGTGTGGGAGGAAACCAGAGCTTCCCGGAGAAAACTTACGCAGGTCACGAGGAGAATGTACAAACTCCGTACAGACAACACCCATAGTCAGGATCAAACCCGGGTTTCTGGCGCTTTCAGGCAGCAACTCTACCGCTGTGCCACCGTACCACCCACTGAGGAAATATTTTGTTAACAAATGGCTCTTATCATTTTTATCTTCCTTTTATTTATTTCCACGTTAACAATAAAGATATGTTTAATTTACAATACAGAATGTGGGAGTAAACTGGCTGGAAAAATAGAACAAATCTATAGGAGCTTCTATAATAGGTATAAAGGGAAAGCCTCATGCAAGTATATGGGAGTTCAGATAATGATTATTTTTAACCCAGAGGTTGTTTGGAATCTGGAATGCACTGACTGAGAGATTGATGGAGTCACGTACTTTTACAAGATTTGTATGGTCAGAAAGTAAGTGGTTTCTTTCATGGAAAAAAAGTATGGAAAGTAAATTTTTATATTACTTGGAAAGTAATGGAAAGTAAGCTGTTCTTATCAAACAGGATTGCATTTCTAAATTTGCTGTGGTTATTCAGGAACCTTTTCACCATTTATTTCCTTTGTCTAGAACACCATCAATTAAATATAATAATAATCCAATAAGAAACTATGAGAAACTAGTTAACCTCCATGAAGAGACATTTCCATCAATATAAGAGAACTGTCTTTTTGATATAAGCGTTAGCCTTATTCATTAAGGTAGGAAAACTGTCATCTTTGGCAGAGAACTTCATCATGTTCCTCAACACTTCTCTTCACAGCAAACACCAGGGTGGAAAGGTCAAAGACTAAAGAGCATAGTTTTAAGGTCAGAGGGGTAAACTTTAAAGGACTGTTGGCAGGAACCAAATTGTGAAAACCTGGACTATGAATATTAAAATGTGGAGAAAATGTGGATAGGAAATTTTGGAGAGATATGGTCCAAACAAGCACAAATGGGACTAGCTTAGATAGGGTAACTTGACCGACATGGACAAGGTGGGCCAAAGGGCGTGTTTCCATGCTCTATGACTCTATGACTCTATGACGTGCTTCATCTGCTTTTGCAGGCTGGCACAACTTGACTTCTCCTCCTGCAGTTAAAAGAATGAGATGATACAAACGAATTAATTCAACGGAATGGTTTCCCTGACAACGGTGGGAAGGTTTTCACTCCAAAATCATCCGAGATGCCTATGTGACTCAGGTCAGAGGAAGAAGACGCAGCTGTTAGTTCAGAATAGTTAGTTCAGAGGTAGATGCACAGAGTCTCTTGCGCAGAGTGGTAGACACAATATTTTTCCCAGAGTAAGGGAATCAAGAACTTGGGGCCATTGGTTTAAGGTGAGGGGGAGAAAGATCTAATAGGAACCTGAGGGGTAATGTTTTCACACAGAGTGGTGGGTGTATGGAATGATCTAACAGAAGAGGTAGTTGAGGCAGGTAGTTTCACAATGTTTAAAAAACATTTGGACAGGTACATAGATCGGACAGGTTTAGAGGGATATGGGCCATGTTGGTTGTGTAGATGGGACATGTTGGTTGGTGTGAGAAGTAGGGCTGAAGGACTTGTTTCCACATTGTATGACTCTATGGCTCAATGACTCCAGTAGGATCTTGAATGCAAATTTACATCCTAAATGTACATTTACTGGAACTCCGTCATATTTTCTGTTGCTATTTCCACGACAGTAGCAATGTTATGTGCCCAATCCAAGGTTATGGAATTTCACACAAGCCTTTGCTCAAAATCACAACCACACCCAAATCTATATTTTGCTGCTCAGTTTTCCATTCTTTTACAGCTGCTTAGAAAGAAATTCTGCTATTGTTGGGGTTAAATGATTGACCTTCTTTCCAATTATGTCAAGTAATTGGCCATCAGTTCTCCTGGTATCTGCAACAGGTATCTGAGCAGGTATTCAAGAACTCAAGTCAAGTGTATTTGAGAGGCATGGCACGCCTTTTTCATGATTTCATCTTTGTGCTGAGGCCAGGACAAGATATTTGAGATATTAAGTCCCGGGAACTTGTACCTGCTAACTCTTTCCACCGTCGACCCACTAATAAAAACTGTTATGTGGTCTCATGACTTCCCTAACTCCACATTTGGAACAGCCTTTGTTCATTCCTAACTATCTTTGTTCTGTTCACTGCCTTTTTCACCCATAGCACTCACATTGTTACATGGAAAAACATTTATTTCCAGATGCCCAAATAGTTTTTGAACACCTGACACGTTTGAGTAAAGCATTTTGTCATTGTCCCTCATGATACGCTGATCCAAAAAACTAAGTCATATGGGATCAACAGATTCTCGATAAATTGGATTCAAAATCGAATTGGCCACGGAGGACAGAGGGCAGTAGCAGAGGGGTGTTATTCCGGCTGGAGCTCTCTGACCAGTGGTGTTCCAGAGAGATCAGTGCAGGGACCTCTGTTGTTTGAAATGTATGTAACTAATTTGGACAAAAATGGTGTCATGCTGATTAGCAAGGTTGCAAATGGCACCAAAATTGGTGGAGTTGTGGATGCAGTGGGATAGAAATCAGTTGGAAATACAGTGTGGGCGGTGAAGTGGCAGAGTTTAATCTGAACCAAGTGTGAGATGGTTCTCACTGGCAGGTCAAATGTAAGAGGAAAGTATATAGGAAGTGGCACATACAAGCAGGATTGATTTCCTTCCTGTTGTCTGCACTGTTAAATCTGGTTTTATGTAAACATTATTTTTTAGAGACATGAACTAGAATATAGGCTTGAGAAGTTAAACAAGGTGTTGTAGTGAATCTGATGTCTTCTTCCACTGTGGTCAGCATAACTCATGTGACCGCATTATTATCAATGCCATCATCAACATATTTACATGTGTTACCAAGGCATATTTATTTGATTATTATAACATTAGCCAAAGTAGACTGGAGCTTCCAGCAAAAATGATGAACATCAGAAAGCTCTCAATTATATGAACTGGCTGAAAACTAGTTGGTGTCATTAGTTTCCAGATAAACATATGGTCCTTAATTAGCCACTGATGTTGACTGAAAATATAAACAGAGATGATTCTCCAGGCCCAGTGCCACGTAGATCTTTTCCCATGAAAATAATACCTATCAATGGTTCATCATTCATTAGACAGGCTAAGCATTGAAACGTACACAATACAAGACAGAACAATCATTCTATAATTATCTGCCCCTTAATCATTTTGTATCTAAAGGCTAATTATATCACTATTTTCATAGTGATGAATGTCACAAAGAGAAAAGTAATAGTTCCTTTGAATAAAGAAATGCATTTCCTGTATTAAAAACAGACCCTTTTTCAACTATGCAGGAAAGATCAATCTTCTCTGAAAGTAGTAATACACCATTCTCCCCATGGACAAAATAGTGCAAAATATTTAAAGCAGATGCCATCCACAGGTGTCCTGGAACTTGCCAATGAAATGTTAAAGAGACCTAGGTGAGACTGAAGACTTATCACACAGCACGCAAACTGTGAGCCAGCAAGAACATGCATTTAAACATACAAACTTAAGGCAAGAATGGACCACTAGGCTTCTCGAGTATGATCTTTCAGTTAGTAAGATGGCCCCGTAGCAGAAGCGTCCATGTCGCGGGGCTGGAAACTGGAAGTGTCCTGAGCTAATTCTGCTACCACCATCATCTATTGTACAAGTGATGGCTCCCACTGATTGTCGCCGGAAGCTTGTGCCCTTTTCAGGACGGACGATGACAGCGATGTAACATTTGAAACATGGATGATGGACACAAAAGAACAAGTTAGTAAAATCACGGTAGATGGAAATGTAACCTCAACTCTGCATACTGACATGCTGACTGAAGAAGGGTCTCGACCCGAAACATCACCCATTCCTTCACTCCATAAATGCTGCCCATCCCGCTGAGTTACTACAGCTTTTTGTGTTTATCTTCTGATATATCAGCAGTTATCTTTCATCACGCTGAGGAAGAATCTCTTTCCATCACCCTTTGAAGAAGACAGTGCCAGTGAAGTAGTATAGACAGGTACAATAACAACATTTGAAAGACATTTGCATGTTAATGGATGGGAAAGGTTAGATCTGGCATCTCAGTCGGCATTGGACAAGTTGGGTCAAAGAGCCTGCTTCCCTGACTACATCATTCTATGACTTTGTAACAAGACTGTCAAAGGTTACGGGAGGAGGCAGAGAATGGGGTTGAGAAGGAAAAATAGATCAACCATGATTGAATGGCTGAGTAGACATGATGGGCCAAATGGCCTAATTCTGCTTGTTTGTCTTATGTCTCATAATTTTATGGTCCTGGGCCTCCTCCATTGCCAGAGTGAGAACACATGCAAACTGGAGGAACAGCACCTCATATTCCGCTTGTGTAGTTTACAAGCCATTGGTCTAAATATTTGCCTCTTAGAGCTCTAGTGGGTGACTAGAAGGGCCAAAAAGAGACACAAAATGGCTTTGGCGAGTTTGATTAAAGAAAATCCCAAAGCTTTTTATACCTAAATTTAAAAAAAGTCAATAGTCAATAGTCAATTTATTTGTCACATACACATAAATGTGCAGTGAAATGAAAGATTACCCACAGTCCAACAATCCAACAATAAGAGCAATACAAATAAGCAATAACACACACAATCATAAACCAACACCAAACAAAAAGAAACATCCATCACAGTGAGTCTCCTCCAGTCACCTCCTCACTGTGATGGAAGGCCAGAATGTCTTTTCTCCTCCTCTACCGCCTTCTCCCGCAGTCAGGCTGTTGAAGTTTCCACGTCGTTGCTCCCGACCTTGAAGCCCCCGCCGGGCGGAGAAAATCCCGCGGCCTATTTCAGGCTGCGCCGGACGGTGAAAGGTCCGCGGTGGGCCGACCCAAGCCCCGCGATTCGGGGCGGGCGAAGACGCTACCGCTGCCGGAGCTCCCGATGTCGGCCCCCACCCAGGGGCCTGCGAGCTTCTGACGTCCACGCGGCCCACGGCCGGAGCCTCCGGAGGTGAGTCGCAGCCGCTCCCGCAGCGCCACCACAGCCTCCGAAGGCAGCCAACTCCGCAGACGGTAAGTCCGGTCCGCGGGCTCTGCGAACCCGAGCCCAGGTGGTCCCAGCTGGAGGCCGCCAGCTCCAGGTGTTTGGCTGATGGTAGGCCGCAGCGGGAACGGAGACACCACCCAGAAACAAAGGTCGGGTCTCCGTTCGGAAGAGACAATTTTACATTCCCCCCCCCCACAACATACAACCACAAAAAACACTGCATCACATCACAATTAAGACAAAAAACAACAAAAAACACAAAAGACAAATGGACTGCAGGCAAGTTGCAGCTGCTAGGGCAGTGCAGGTGCACCAGGTGACCAAGGAGAAGGTAGGACCGCTCAAGGATAAAGGAAGGGACTTATGCTTCGCGCCTGTGGATGCATGGGTGGTACTGCACAAGTAGCTTGCATCTGTTTTCTCCAAGGAGAAGGACATGGTGGACAGTATGGAGAATACTAATATGCAAGGTCAGTTTGAGATTAAGGAGGAGGATGTGTTGGAGCTCTTGAAGAGCATTCCCCAAACAAATCCCCAGGACCTGATGGGATCTATCACAGATATATTGAGAGAGGCAAGAGAAGAGATGCGACAAAGATCTTTACTTCTTCTCTAGCCACAGGCATGGTCCCGGATAACTGGAGAGTAGCTATTGTTCCTTTAATCAAGAAGGAAAGTAGAGAATACCCAGGGAATTATAGGACTGTGATCCTCATTTCAGTTATAGTGAACCTATTGGAGAGAATTCTTTGGGAATGGATTTACTTTCATTTGGAAAAGAATGGGATCATTAGGAACAGTCAGCATGGCTTTATAGGTGGCAGGTCGTGTCTTAGTAACTTGATCGAGTTTTTTGAGGAGGTGAAAAGGAGATTGATAAGGGTAGAACAGTGGATGTTGTCTACATGTAAAAAAATTGATGAAGTCCCCCATGGCAGGTTGATCAATAGTTTAAGATGCATGGGATTAACAGTGACTGTGGATTCAGTACCAGTTTATTGATAGTTTGCAGAGGATTGTGGCGGAAGGACAATATTTAGGCTGGAGGTCTGTGTCCAGTGGAGTTCCACAGGGATCTGTGCTGGGGCCTCTGCTGTATGTGATATAAATAAATGACCTAATGTAAACATAAATGCCATCGGGTAAGTTAGTAAGTTTGTAGATGATGGCAAGGTCGCTGGGCTCGCAGACTGTCAAAGAATACAGTGGGATATATATCACGTACACCAATGGGCGGAGAGATGACAGACTTATTTTCATCCGAGCAAAGGTGAGGTGTCACACTTTGGGAGGTCAAACATGTGAGGAAACCAGAGAACCCAGAGAAAACCCACACTTTCACAGAGAGGAAGTACAAACTCCATACAGACAGCACCCGTAGTCAGTATCGAACCTTGGACACTTGCGCTGCAAGGCAGCAACCTGACTGCTACATCAATGTGCCACCCTATCAGATCAGATGATACCTTGTATAAAGTTATGAATCGTTACTTTATGGCATTACAGGGGTGAATCAACTATAATTTCAGCCCAAGGCTTCGGAACGTCCTGAAGAGGTGTGTGCTTTCTCCTGGATGAAAATGCGGCACTACATAAAGACATTATGATTGCAGATGTGGAAAAGTGACACTCAGCATCAGCTGTGGTCAGGGCCTGAAGTCAAGTCAGCCTTCAGGTTTGTGTCTGGGGATGAGAGGGATGGTTTCAGATTGAGGCCTGCAACTGGGTCAACTCGTGAAGTTGGTGGACAATTGTAGAGTGCTGTGTGGACATAAAGGATAAAAGATTTGGGGCTTACTTTTAAAAATTGAATCAAAGAATGACAAATACAGAAGCCATTTGACTGTTTATGCTCGTGCCATTTGTTTGAAGGAGCTACTTAATTAATCCCACCTTCCTATCCTATTGACCATAGTCCTGAAAATCTCTCCCCTTCAAGGTGCTCTCCATTTCCTTTTTGAAAATTATTGTGAAATATTCTTCCGACAGTATTTCATGCTGACATTCCGGGGCATAGAAACACAATTAAAAGTGTTTCCTGCACCTGGTCTTCTGCCAATTATTTCGAATCAGCGGTTCCTTCTGCCACTGGAGAAACAGTTTCTCTTCACTTATTCTATGAGCATGCATTTCGATTTATGGCACCTCTTAAACCTCCCTTTAATTGCCTTCTGGTCGAAAGAGAATAATCTCAGAGAATTTCTAAAATCTCACATAAAACGCTACATATTAGTATTACGTATTACACCTTCACTGGAACCGTAACACATTTCCTAACCTGCAACACACAGATTTAGACCCAATTATTCCATCAGTCAGCACAGTGGCACAGCGGTAGAGTTGCCGTCTTACAACACCAGAGATTCCTGACTTTGGGCACTGTCTGTATGGAGTTTGTACATTCTCCCTGTGACTGTGTGGGTTTTCTCCAGGTGCTCCGGTTTCCCCCCGCCCTCCAGTGATGTGAAGGTTTGTAGGTTAATAGGCCTCTGTAAATTGTCCCTAATCTGTAGGATAGAACTAGTGTATGAGGATCAATGGTTGGCATGGACTCGGTGGACCGAAGGGCCCGAATCCACTATATCTCTAAAACTAAAAACAGTAATCCTTTTCAATTATTTAGCATGTATTGTGCATTTGAATGCCATATTTCTGTTGAAACGTGTATACTATTCAATGGTCTTCTCAACTTTTTCCATCACATACAAAGATCTGCAAATGTGCAATCACTATTCATCTTCTATTACATTTGCTTAAAGTCAGTCAGTTAGCGCATGTTAGCTCTTCTCATTCTTGCGGTCAAGTCTTAACACTTCACAGTTCCCTGGATTGAATTTAAACTTGCTGTTATGGTCCATTTCGTCACACGATTTATGTCCTGAAGCCATGGACTGTTTACTCCATCTTTGAGTTTTGAGCACAGAGTCATAGAGTCATAGAGGTGTACGGTGTCGGAACATGCCCTTTTGCCCACCTTATCCATGCCGACTAAGGTGGCATTTTTGCTTAGTTCCATTTTCCTGCATTTGGCTAAAGCCCACTAAATTTATACAAATTTATACAAATTTTTACTATCTCTGAAAACGCTTTTAAAATGTTGTATCTGCTTCAATAGCTTCTTGCTCTTTCCGGACTGGGAAAACACCTGTGAGCATTCACCTTATACATGCCACTCACGATCTTCTACGCCTCAATAAAGTCACCTTGCAGGCTCCTGAGGACCCAAAGGAATATGTCCCAGCCTCTCCAACCTCTCCCTAGAGTTCACGCCTGGAAGCCCTCGAGGTATTATCCTGGTGAATCTCTTCTGCACCCTTTTCAACTTAATGACATCCTTCATATATCTGTGTGACCAGCACTGAACACAGTATTTTAAGTGTGGTCTCACCAACGAGTTATACAGCTGCATCATGACGTACAAACATTTGTGCTCTATACCCGTTCCAATGAAGGTCAGTGTGTCAAATGCCCTTTTCACCACGCTGTCCACCTGACTCACCACTTTTATGGAACCTTGTGCCTGCCCTCCCAGGAGCAAGGTTCCCTAAAAGTAGCTCTGTTCTGCAACACACTTCAGGGCTTTTTTTTCACACAAAAGATGGTGGGTGTATGGAACAAGCTACCAGAGGAGGTGATTGAGGCAGGAACTATCCCAATATTTATGAAACAGTTAGACAGGTACATGGATAGGACAGGTCTGGAGGGATATGGACCAAACGCAGGCAGGTGGAACTCGTGCAGCTGGGATATGTGGGCAAGTAGGGCCAAAGTGCCTGTTTCCACAATGTATCACTCTTTGACTCTATGACTATCATTTACTGTGTAGGTCCTGCCCTGGTTTAATGTACCAAAGTGTCACAGCTCACACTTGTTTTCCATTTCCACACTTAAATTCTATTTGCCATTAATACTGTCAAGGACAGTATAAAAATAAAAGAGAAGAAGTATAACATAGCAAAGATGCGCGGGAAGCCAGAGGATTGGGACTCTTTTAAAGAGCATCAGAAGATAACTAAAAAAGCAATACAGGGAGAAAAGATGAGGTACAAAGATAAGCTAGCCAAGAATATAAAGGAAGCTGATAAAAGCTTCTTTAGGTACATGAAGAGGAAAAAATAGTTAAGACAAATGTGGGTCCCTTGAAGACAGAAGCAGGTGAGTTTATTATGGGGAACAAGGAAATGGCAGATGAGGTTGTCAGAAACGCTGCCAGGTATCTGGCGGCATAAGCCAGCAACTCTGCAGCTGCACCAATATGCCGCCGTCTTCTCTCTCATGCTTTATACTTTAGCTATAGACTCCATATAATGGCGATCAATTCGTAGGTCATGACCATGACTTTTCTTTTCAACACTTCTTTAACAATAACATTTGTTTTATTTACTGTTTATACAATATGTCATATAGGAGAAAAAATATGATTGCGTTACTTGCTATTAATAATAGCTTCTTTCTGAGGCTTTTCTCTTCACAATTTTCTATTAGAAAGTCAGAATAGAAAAGGCACCAGGCCAAATCCCTGTCTTTGAATGATTGTGTGCGTCATAACCCTTTCAAGGCATCAAGTGTATGGTGTGACAAAGATTAAGTTATTTAGCTAACAATAATTTACCTAAGGCTTGCTTTTTTTAATTCCCACAAATACAGGCCTCAGAGAATGTACGTCATGTGCAAATTCTTTTGAAGAGTCCTTCAAGTAATATAATTTCCAATCACTTAACATCGCATAGTGCTTTGCATATTAATTTGATTTTTAAATTAAGATATGTTGGTGTTGGAAGATTTTTAAGTAATTAACTTTAACCACTGCTTGGTCAAATATTATTTCTGCCACATTACTTACCATGGCCGCTTAATCTGGGCCTCAGAGAAGCACCCACACTCCACTCCAGTGTGGGAACTCAGCCACTGCCTTTTCAAGCCGAAGGTCCGGCAGAATCCTGCTGCAGATTCCTTGACAAAAAGTAAAACGTGGCCAACTGTTGACCCAAACACTTCCTCCTTATAGAAATCTAAAATCCAACCAATATTAAAAGCATGAATTCGTGAAAGCTAACTTCACAGAATAATTTAAGAAAACAATGCTTGAGGTTAGTTTGTTGACACATGTAGAGGTACGGTGAAAAGCTTTTGTTGCATGCCAACCAATCAGCAGAAAGACAATACATGATTACAATCAAGCCATCCACGTTGCAAACATACATGAATAATGGGAATAACATGCTTTGTGCAAGATAAAGCCAGTAAAGTCTGATCAAAGATAGTCCAAGGGTCTCCAACAAAGTAGATAGTAGTTCAGGACTACTCTCGAAATAGTGGCAGGATGGTTCAGTTATCAGGCAACTGAACCATTCTACCAGCAACTCGAGAGCAGTCCTGAACTGCTATCTACCTCATTGGAGACCCTCAGACACACCAGTTCACTACTTTGAGGTAAGGAAAAATAAAGTACATCAGCATTTAATCACTACATGGGAAGACCATAAACAATGATCCCCATCACCTTTAAAATCATCATTTAAAACTAACACAAAGACAAACAATTCACTGCATTTAAAAGCAAACTCTTTTAATTTTTTTTCGATCATAGAAACAAAACCAACACAACCAATGCACTACATCAAAAAATATACTCCTTTGGGAGGGTGTGGGGGGCACTGAAAAGGGGCTTGGGTTGTGGTCTTTTGGGGGCTCTCTTCCTGGAGTGGTGAACCTCTGCTTGTGGAGTGGGCTGTTTGCTGCTGGTCTTAGGATAATGTCGTTCTGCCATGGTACGCTGCCTAGTTCGGAGTTACTAACAAACCCCCGGAAGGTAGATTGGCAATGACAGCGTCTTTGATCCGTGTCTTGATCTTTTTTAGAACAAATTGAGCAGAGGTTCCCAAAGCTTTTCATTAAAGTAGCACAGGGGCGTGTGTGTGCAGAATGTGACGAGATGTGCTGTTGTAGACATCGTGTTCTTAATTGGGACAAACTCGATCTAGTCCACGTATTTCCATCTGACTACACCAAATCACCCCACTCTCAACATTCACTGTGCCTCCGAGGGCCTGTGTACATAAAACCGAAGCAAATGCTGAGGCGCGTTTAGTTATAACTGCTCGGCAAAATCCAAACTTTCACAATTTAGAGCATGTCCACAGGCCTATATGATATTTTCATATCATTTTTTTCATATCTGTTTTTCGTATCCTTTAAAAAAATTCTGCCAGTCTTCTTTTAACTTTCCGACAGCCCAATACTTCTCGAAATGTATGTTTAATGGCCAGATCACTTAAACTAATCGGCGGGGAGAACGCAAATGCAGAAGGGACAAGTGCCAGTAAAATTAACAGAGCCCAACCAAAGTCGGAGCATTAGACGGATGCCAAGTAAAGCGAGAGGTTATTTGGAATCAGGGGACTGCTAATCCCAAATACTTGCAGATTTGTAGGTCAATGTGCGTCTGTAAAATTGCTCCTAGAGTGTTGGCAATCGATGGGAAAGTGGGATAACATATAACCAATGTGAATGGGTGATCGAGGGTTGGCGCGGACCTGGTGGGCCAAAGTGTCTGTTCCCATGATGTAGCTTTTAATCAATCAATCAATCTGCAGGGGGGGGCAGATGGGGAGGGGGGGAGAAGCGATGTATCGGCAGTGTCTTTCACTGCCACAAAGTCTGTGATTTTCACCTCTTAAATGTAAAACCCAAGCGGTCATTGGTGAATTTCCACCGAGCCATGAAGCGATGTGGCTTGATGCTGCTGAACCTCACTCTGTGAGACATTCACCACTTAGACGGGGCGTCCGCTTGCCATGGCAGATCCCGCTATCCAAGAAACTCATTGTGCATTCATCTTGTCCCTTGCACCGCAAATTCGGCACTGCCCAGAGTCTTACACTCAATCCATAATTTTTTTTTTTGCAATGGGAAAATTGCATTTATTGCATTTAAAAAACAAATTGACCTAGCTGCCAAAGAATGTGTAAACAAAATAAAACTGAAGTGTGACTTTTTATCTACAGTTTGCATTAAGGGTGCTATAGGAACTTGTAAGACGGGCAGACAAAAAAGAAATGTGTCCGCGGCCATATGTTTACTTCGAATGTGCAAAATTCTAAATGGCAAAACATTTAACAGCATCTTTTGCACTTAATTATGTGGAGTGTTTAAGTGCAGGTTGTCGTAGCTTGTCATGGTCCCTGTTGTAGTGGACGGCATAGGTCGCGAAGACTGGGTCGCCGGTTGTCGGCAGCTTGCCGTCGCCTAGGTGGTTAGGTTGTCGTAGCTTGTCGCGGGCATTGTCGTGGTCATCGTCGTAGACATTGTCGTAGGGTTTTAAAAAAATTACGATTTTCGGCGATCTGCTACGACTTTGACAGTGGCCGGCAATCGCCTTATAAATCGTGTAACTGGGACAGGCTCTTTACAATTAAGACAAAAAAAACCCCAAAAAACAAAAAGACAAACGGACTGCAGGTGAGCGCCAGCTGCTGCGCAGTGCTGCCACAGAACATGTAAAGGTCATTAGCACATCATCAGATTTTCAGTTAAAATGAGGTGCATGACTATAGCAAATCTTTGCTGGATTTAAGTTATCGTGTCTTCCACCCATCCCCTCTGCCACAACCCAGTGAAACCTGCTGTGATATCCTGCTGTCTTTCAGCCCTGCAGAACAGTTACCTACGAGAAGCCTTGTTTGAGAGAAGTTTACAAACTGATGTCCTTCAGTGGTGATTCTCGTGGTCACCATTAGTCCGTTGCCTAAACGTTGCAATTGTCTTTCACCCAGATTTGTTCCCACGCAATTAATGAAATCATGCTCAAGTAGGTTTTAAAGTATTTTCTATCCTTTGTGGAAAAGATTGTGACTAATCTCCCAACATTAGAAACTCGCTACATTAAATATGTTGGCACAAGAATACCTCAATCCCTTAGATGCATTATTCCAGTAATTTTTGTATTACTGGTAATTCACAGGGTGTGCCTGGATATTTTGAAACTATGTTAGCTATTATGTTAACTTTACAACTTTAAAAGAGAAGACAGTTCACGAATATAACCAAAAAATATCACAGATGCAAGAATCTTACTTTCCTTCAATATGACTGTTTTCCAATGATTCCATATCTAGATTTCAAGACCAGAGGCAACTCATCAGTAAATAAGGTAAAGTACAGCCTCATCTATTTGTGCCCACAAATGACAAGCACCAATTTTGCAGTTGGCACACTGCGAGAGCAGCCTTTTACAAGACATGCCAATTTGCAGTTTGCTAAAATCTGAACCATACCTTTGGATTCTGGCCAGTGAGTGGGGACATGGTCTTCTTGCCAAAAATTCATGTTCACTCTGATCTTTAACTGTTACCTTATATCATTCCGGCTGTATATATATGATATGATATGATATGATTTCATGCAAAGCCTTAATATTAAGATAATGCAGGAAGGATATTCAGTTTAGTTTAGTTTAGTTTATAGGCACGTGCATCGAGGTACAGTGAACAGCTTTTTTGTCGCATGCTATCCTGTCAGCGGGAAGACTGTACATGATTACAATCAAGCCGTCCTCTGTGTAGAGATACAGGATAAAGCGTCAGATTAATCATACCAAGCTAGGAGTGCTGGTAAAATTGGAGGATCGAGCTCAGGAATTAAAAGACATTATCATAATAACAGCACTTAGACCAACGCCAATCCAGACCTCCTGTGCATAGCATTCTGTTAGTACATTTTTAATAGCTCCAAATCATATTAGTTGATATGCACCTGATGACTTGACGTTAATGATCAGTTGGACATACCTTGCCATAAAAACTCATAAAGACTCATCTGCTAGTAACCTAGTACTGATGGTTCACGCTCATCAGCCACATTTGAAGAAATGTGTTTAGCTCCTTAGATTGGATACCTCAATCCAGGTCTTCTCATGCATCTCCAGTTGCCGGCACAAAAATAAAAATACTTGAGGTATGCCAATCCCTTGATGATTGCTTGACCCTGCCCTGAAGCGAGATTCTCAGATCAAGTCGTCTTTTAATTGTCATATGTATTGAGATCAGATCAATGAAATTCTTTCTTGCTGCAGTTTTACAGGTATATTGGAGCCAGAGAGTCATAGAGTGTGGAAACAGGCCCTTCGCCCAACTTGCCCACACTGACCAACATGTCCCATCTACACTAGTCCCACCTGCCTGCATTTGGTCCATATCACTCTAAATCTGTCCTATCCATTACCTGTCAAAATGTTTCTTAAACTTTGCAATAGTACCTGCCTCAACTACCTCCTCCAGCAGCTCATTCCATTCACCCACCACCCTCTGTGTGAAAAAGTTAAACACACCAACACAACAAATATACACAGGAAGAAGGAACACAGTGGGTGGTGTGTTTAACAATGTTCGGAAAGGGATTATACATTGAAAGGCTTTCTTCCTGCACAATGCATCACTGTGAAGTCTTGCTTGGATCAGTGAGTCTATGTGCATCTGCAGCAAGAGTAGATGACTCAACATTGATTGCAAATTCTGGGTCATAATAATTCAAATAATATAGTTATTATATGAAAATAGGAATCTGATGTATCATCTTAAATGTCTCCCTTTTCTGCTAATTCCCTATTCACCTAATATTTGGTCTAGACAGGCTGCAAGGTGTCAGTGGACTCTGACATAGTTGTGCATTCCAGCTTAGCATAGTTTATTGTCACGTGTGCTGAGGTACAGTGAAAAGCTTTTATTATGTGCTATCCAGTCAGCAGAAAGACATTACATGATTACAATCGAGCTCCCCTAACAATTTAGTGTGCTGTTAACCACAGAACACAATAGCTGTTTACATTTCATGTGGATTCTGATTGCTGGGCTTCTGCTAATTTGATTTTTGGCCCAACCAATAATTGTTATGAATTTTATTCTTTCTATTTCAATATTTAGATATAACTGATAGTTCCCAATATTTTCTATATAGTATTTCAAGCAGAATCTCAATTGAAATAAATTTCAGCTTATTTCAATGCTTCGTCTTCCTTCGGGGCGGCATAACTTAAAATGATAGAAATTTGGCTGATCACCAGCAACTTATTGCTGCAGAAACAATTCCTGTATGCCTGCGGTGCTGGAAAACCATGGGAGATGGGAAAGTCTGCTGTGATATCAGTCAGAGATAAATTTACTCGAAATGGTATTAATAATTAATTCTTACTTAATTATTAAGTATATGTTTGATTACCATTGGACTCATAGTTAAAACTGATGCTGTTTTTGGCTCCAAATTTAATATTTCCTTCAGCAAAACACAGTGCTGGAGTATTTCAGCACATCATACAGAATCTGTGAAGGGAATAGATAGGTGACGCTTCAGTTCGTCACCTTTCTTCAGACTGATTGTAGTAGGGGGGAGAAAGCTGGAAAAGAGGTGGGGATGGGACAAAGCCTGGCAAGTGATAGGTGCATCAGATGAGGGGTGGGGAGGAGGGGTTCATTGGTAGATGGGTGGAGTAAGTAATAGAGGCTACAGATGAAAAGGAGACAAAAGGATGTCGGATAAGGGAAAAAGAGGAGTGAAATATAAAGCCAGAGGGAGGGAGATACGTGGAAGGGGAAGGGGAAGGTGATGGGGAAAGAGGAACAGATGGGAGAGGAGAGAAGGAATGGGTGATGTTTCAGGTCTTGACCCTTCTTCAGACTCCGAAGAAGGGTCGCGACCCGAAACATCATCCAATCATTCTCTCCAGAGATGCTGCCTGTCCCGTTGAGTTACTCCAGCTTTTTGTGTCTATCTTCAGTTTAAACCAGCATCCGCAGTTCCCTCCTACACAAGATGGTAGGAGAAATGGGTACACACTAGGGTATGGAGGGAGTGCACAAAGGGTGTTACTTAAAACTGGAGAATTCAATGTTTATACCATTAGGGATGTAAGCTACCTAAGCAGAATATGGGGTGCTGTTCCTCAAATTTGCATGTCGTCTCATGCGGGCAATCGAACAGGCCCAGGACAGAATGGTCAATATAGGAAAACAAAGAACTGCACATGCTGGTTTATACCAAAGATAGACACAAAATGCTGAAGTAACTCAGCGGGTCAGGCAGCATCTCTGGAGAAACCCAAGCACTCCATCACCATCCATCTCCATCACAGTTGTGCCTGCAGTTACAACATCTGGAAGCTCTGGAAACCCTCTGTAACTTATTGTCGTTCTTTAACTCAGCACAAAACTACTATGTTCTTTGTATAATGATTGCACTGCATATTTTGGCTTGCACTATAATAGTCTGGTTACTTAGTATAACAGACTAAGGGCAGTGGGCAAGTAATAAATGGGACGTACGGGAGTTAGATGACCCCGCCCCCACGATGTCTCCACTGTCTTGTGTGCATGCCACATGTACAGTTGGCAAGTCGTTGGTTCCAGCGGCTTTAGGGCTTGTCTACCTAGCATGTGAAGCCTGGGTTTGGCGGATTGCGCGGAGGAAACCACCAGAAGGTTCAACGGGCAGAAAGACGATCCCAACAAAGTGTCGTGGAGCGCAAACAGGGCAGAGTGAGATACGTGGGACACTTCTGACCATCCACTGCATCCTGACCTGTCCCCAGCCGTCCCGACTATGTCTTGCTGCTGGAACCTGATAGGCCGGGACGAGAAAGTGAGGCCGACGATCTGCGCAACTCCCCCTCACTTAAATCCAAGTCAAGCGCAAGTCATGACTTCAACCCCATACCGTGCAATCTCAAGTCCTGTGGCGATGGGAGAGTGGCGAAGCAGCAGGTGTGGATACACTGGAAGCTGTAGTCATGAACCTGCACACAGGCGGCCCAGGGAATAGTGTCGCTCTCTACTGGACCGAAGCAGCAATGGAGTTCGGCAGCCCACTAGGTGTCTGCGCAGCCCTCTTTAGGATTCGCTCTGCTTACCTCCATGGAGGAAGGGGCTAGAAAAGGTGCCTCAAACATAGCCTGCTTCACTTCACCTTGGCCAGCATACCACGGCTGGCGGGGATCCCAATCAGCGGTCGAAATAATAATTAAAAACAAGTTGAAGGTGCTCAACCTCAACACGTGGAATGTGCGAACCCTGCTGGATAACATCAAGGCAGATTGACATCAAGGCAGAGGCCCAGAGGAAATGCACCACGCGCAAGGCCCGGGCTACCACTTCCACTGCAGCACCCATCCACTTGTGTCCTACGTGTGGGCGTGCCTTCCGGGCTCGGATTGGCTTCACCAGTCACTTCCGGACCCACAGTCACCAATCCTCCAACTGAAAGTGAAGTCATGGTCATCTTCGAACCCGAAGGACTAACAACAACAACAACAACAACAACATAACAGATAATTTATCGCTTATTGTATATTTATTTGTTGTATTGAATATGTCTGTAAAGCTTCTGCAATAGAATTTAATTGTTCCCTTCCCTGTGAATATAACAATTAAACAATCTTGACTCTTGACTTGATTCCTAAAATCTACCTCCTTTGCCAAACACTGGTCCAAATTCTTCACTGCATTGTTTGACACTGCTCCTGTAAAGTTTCTTCAACGTTTTTCAACACCAAAGGTGCTATATAAATGAAAGTTGCTTTGTTCATAATGAGATGATAAAATTGTTGTAAAATAATTGAAAATGTTGATATATTTTGTTCAACCTCTTTGTCAAGTCAAGTCAAGTCAATTTTATTTGTATAGCACATTTAAAAACAACCCACGTTGACCAAAGTGCTGTACATCTGATTAGGTACTAAGGGAAAAAAATGAAACATACAGTAGCACGCAAACAGTTCACAGTGCCTCGTCAATGAGCCTCAAACGCTAGGGAGTAGAAATAGGTTTTGAGCCTGGACTTAAAGGAGTCGATGGAGGGGGCAGTAATTGATGGGTAGGGCCACTTCTGTTCATCATACTTATTAATGTTCTTGAAGGGCAGCGTTAGCTGTTCAATTGAAATTCCAAACTTAGAATAACTTTAGGAGTTTATAAAAGGAAAACAGAATATAAAGGGATTGAGATCGACAGGGAAAGTGAAATCAGAGGTAGAACTTTGGGGTTTTTAATAAACGTATGTGACAACATCAGAGAGAGCCACATTATTTTTGCTATCTCTAGTGTTTATCGTGCAGGAGGCCCTCTCTTTCGTTCTACTTCACTTCCTCTTTGTCAGGCATAGAAGGCAGCTGGATAACATAACAATTATTATTTGGATCAACTGCAATGATGCTGCCATCTGAACAGGCCAAATTTGCTGGTTGATTTACCAGTCGGCTCTACCATTTGAGTAATTGACACTTTTCCAAGAAACCAAATGTGCATTTAGTGCAAATTTCATAAACCAAAGCATTAAAATCATATGTGTAGCAGTCTGAAGAGGGTACCTACCCGAAACGTCACCTATCCGTTTTCTCCAGAGATATTGCCTGACCCACTAACTTACTCCAGCACTTTGTGTCAATCTTCATTAAAACCATATTATTGCTTTCTGTTTTAGCTATTTTAATACATTTGCACATTGTTGTTTAAATAATGATCTTCTTCCTGGGTATCTTTCATGGATGGTGGCCCAGGGAATGGCGAGATGCAAATGTTTCTATGTTCTCTCTTTCTGGTGCAGAACATAAAGATGCAGTTAAGTAATCTGGACCCATATTTATCAAATACCGAGCAGTTGAAATACCAGCAAGCTCTACATGTGCAGTTCATTGGCAAATCCGATCATTTGTCACTTAAATACAATTTCCCCCTGTTGGTCAAAGCTATCTGATGCGTACTTTCGTTTCACTGCAGCCGCGGGTCAGTCCATTGCTTCTTTCTTCTGTTTTTTCCCTTTCTCTGGCCAACTTAATTCCCGTGAAGACGGTAACACAATGCTATGTCACCTCATGTTACGCAATTTTATAAATACACACACCTTGGAATTATTTGAGATAATACACCGATCAGCCAAAACATTATGACAACTGACAGGCAAAGTGAATAATATTGATTATCTTGTTACACCTGTCAAGGGGTGGGATATATTAGGCAGCAAGTGAATAGTCAGTTCTTGAAGTTGATGTGTTGGATGCAGGAGAAATGGGCAGGAGTAAAGACCTGAGTGACTTTGACAAGGGCCAAATTGTTTTGGCCAGACGACTGGGTCAGGGCATCTCTGAAACAGCAAGGCTTGTGGGGTGCTCCCGGTCAGCAATGGTGAGTACCTACCGACAATGATCCAAGGAGGGACAAACCACAAACTGGCGACAGGGTGTTGGGCGCCCCAAGGCTCATCGATGCGCGACGGCATCAAAGACTATCCCGTCTGGTCTGAACTGACAGAAGGTCTACTGTGGCACAAGTCACAGAAAATTTTAATGCTGGTCACGGGAGGAATAGACAATAGACAATAGACAATAGGTGCAGGAGGAGGCCATTCGGCCCTTCGAGCCAGCACCGCCATTCAATGTGATCATGGCTAATCATTCTCAATCAGTACCCCGTTCCTGCTGTCTCCCCATACCCCCTGACTCCGCTATCCTTAAGAGCTCTATCTAGCTCTCTCTTGAATGTATTCAGAGAATTGGCCTCCACTGCCCTCTGAGGCAGAGAATTCCACAGATTCACAACTCTCTAACTAAAAAAGTTTTTCCTCATCTCTGTTCTAAATGGCCTACCCCTTATTCTTAAACTGTGGCCCCTGGTTCTGGACTCCCCCAACATTGGGAACATGTTTCCTGCCTCTAACATGTCCAACCCCTTAATAATCTTATACGTTTCGATAAGATCCCCTCTCATCCTTCTAAATTCCAGTGTATACAAACCTAGTCGCTCCAGTCTTTCAACATATGACAGTCCCGCCATTCCGGGAATTAACCTATTAAACCTACGCTGCACGCCCTCAATAGCAAGAATATCCTTGTGTCACAATACACAGTGCACCGCACCCTGCTGCGTATGGGGCTGCACACAGAGGACCAACAGCATATCAGGAAGGTGGTCATAATGTTTTGGCTCATCAGGTCACAACGTTTAGGCTGATCGGTGTATAAAAGAGAGTTTAAACTAGATTAGCAGGCAGATGGGATGCAGTGCAGTGGTGAAAGGCTGGAGGTTGGTAGAGAAGGCGATGAAAGCAAGTTCAGTGGACAGGATAGGCAAGAGCAAGGCAGGAAGCGAAGATCAAATTGCATATATTTCAAAATGAGAGACCTTACAGGTAAGGTGGAGCATGGATAGGTACATGTGAATGGGACATTATAGCCGTTACAGAAAACTTGCTAAGGGGGGGGGATCAGGACTAGCAGCTTAATGATCCATGGTGTCGGGATCACAGGCAAGATGGAGGTGGGGGACAGAATTCAATGCAAGAGTGAGGCGGGTGAGAGGCTGGAAAAGGGCAGGGGGAGTTGCTTTACTGATTAATGTCATGACAATAGTCTGAGATAACATTACCATATGGGTGGAGCTGAGAAATAAAAAGGGGATGATTACCTTGTTTTGAGTTTACTATGGCCCCCAAATAATCAACGGGAATTAGAAGAACAAATATGCCGGGAGATTGCAGACAGCTGCAGTACTAATAAGGTTGACATAGTCAGGGATTTTAACTTTCCCAATATAGTTTACCATGGTATCAAGGGCTTAAACTGGGTAGAATTTAGAACATAGATCATAGAACAGTACAGCGAAGGAAATGGCACTTCAGCTCACAATGTTTGTGCTGAACATGGTACAAAGACCAATTCTTATCTGCTTCGACATAATCCATGTTCCTCCATTCTCTGCATATCCATGTGCCTATCTAGACATTTCTTAAATTCCCTGCTGTATCTCTAAACTAAATTAAGACAGTGTGAGCTCTCAGCTTAAAATTCTAAACTAGGGCAGGACCAACTTTAAAGGTATTAGACGGGAATTTGCTAAAAGTTGTTTGGAGAATGGGATGCTTTTAAAGGAGATTCCAAAGCATGCATTTTCCTGCTATTGAAGGACAAAACAGCTGGGAGTAAAGAACTTCCTTTGTCAGCCATGGTCACCTCATTAGTATAAAAGTGTGGAAAAGAGTACACCAAAGAAATATTGAAGTACAAACTTATCTAAAAATATAGATTGTTGTCTAAGAGCTACTGTACACAATTGAATTCATTGGCAGAGTGATGTCCAGGGGCACTGTTCTCTGTCATTTCTACTTTAAACCTCTCTGCTCCATAAAACAATCTATCGTACCAGAAATCGAAACAGAAACTGCTGAAAACATGTGATGAAGGACCTGAAACATTTACAGTGCTCTCCATAATGTTTGGGACAAAGACCCATCATTTATTTATTTGTCTCTGTATTCCACAATTTGAGATTTGTAATAGAAAAAAATCACATTAGGTTAAAGTGCACAATGTCAGATTTTAATAAAGGCCATTTTTATACATTTTGGTTTCACCATGTAGAAATTACAGCAGTGTTTATACACAGTGCCCCCATTTCAGGGCACCATAATGTTTGGGACACAGCAATGTCATGTAAATGAAAGTAGTCATGTTTAGTATTTTGTTGCATATCCTTTGCATGCAATGACTGCTTGAAGTCTGCGATTCATGGACATCACCAGTCTTCTCTGGTGATGCTCTGTATTGCAGCCATCTTTAGCTTATGCTTGTTTTGGGAGCTGTTCCTCTTCAGTTTTTTCTTCAGCATATAAAAGGCATGCTCAATTGGGTTCAGATCAGTTGATTGATTTGGTCACTCAAGAATTGATCATTTTTTAGCTTTGAAAAACTCCTTTGTTGCTTTAGCAGTATGTTTGGGATCGTTGACTTGCTGTAGAATGAACTGCTGGTCAATGATTTTTGAGGCATTTGTTTGAACGAGCAGATAGGATGTGTCTATACACTTCAGAATACATTACGCTACTACCATCAGCAGTTGTATTATCAATGAAGATAAGTGAGCCCGTACCTTCAACAGCCATACATGCCCAGGCCATAACACCCTCACCACTGCTTTTCACAGATGAGGTGGTATGCTTTGGATCTTGGGCAGTTCCTTCTCTCCTCCATACTTTGCTCTTGCCATCACTCTGATATAAGTTAATCTTAGTCTCATCTGTCCACAAGACCTTTTTCTAGAACTGTGGTTGCCCTTTTAAGTACTTCTTGGCAAACTGTAATCTGGCCATCCTATTTTTGCGGCTAACCAGTCGTTTGCAGTCGCTTGCATCAGTGTAACCTCTGTATTTCTGTTCATGAAGTCTTCTGCGGACAGTGGTCATTGACATATCCACACCTGACACCTGAAGAATGTTTCTGATCTGTTGGACAGGTGTTTGGGGATTTTTCTTTATTATTGAGAGAATTCTTCTGTCATCAGCTGTGGAGGTCTTCCTTTGTCTGCCAGTCCCTTTGTGATTAGTAAGCTCACCAGTGCTCTCTTTCTTCTTAATGATGTTCCAAACAGTTGATTTTGGTAAGCCTAATGCTTGGCTGATGTCACTAACAGTTTTATTCTTGTTTCTCAGTCTCATCAGACAGGAAGCAACATGTGAGGCTGGGAAAGCACATCTCGGACCCGCAGACCCTCAGCATAGGAGCACCGCAAGGCTGCGTATTCCCTCTCCTTTACTCTCTCTACACCAATGACTGAACCTCCACAGACTCCTCTCTCAAGCTCCTCAGGTTTGCGGATGACACAACCCTGATTGGACTGATCCAGGATGGGGAGGTATCTGCCTACAGACCGGAAATGACACAGGTGGCGTCCTGGTGCCATCGCAACAACCTGAAGCTCAATGCTCTTAAGACAGTGGAACTAATTGTAGACTTTCGAAGAGCTCCCCCTCCCCTCCCCCACTCACTATCAACAACACCACAGTCACATCTGTGGAGTCATTTAAGTTCCTTGGAACCATCATCTCCAGGGACCTTAAATGGGCGGCCACCATCGACTCCACGGTCAAAAAGGCCCAACAGAGGATATACTTCCTGCGGCAGCTGAGAAAACACAATCTGCCACAGGCAATGATGGTCCAATTCTATACTGCTATCATTGAGTCCCTCCTCACCTTCTCCATCATGGTCTGGTTTGGCTCAGCCACGAAGCACAACATCCGGAGGCTGCAACGGATCGTTCGATCAGCTGAGAAGGTTGTTGGCTGCAACCTTCCCCCATTTGACGAACTGTACACTGCAAGGGCCAGGAAGCGAGCGGGCAAGATCATCTCTGACCCCTCCCACCCTGGCCACAAACTATTTAAAGCACTTCCCTCTGGAAGGTGACTCCGGACTGTCAAAGCAGTCACAGCCAGAAATAAAAATAGTTTTTTTTCCATGAGTGGTGGTTCTACTCAATAACCAAAGACTGTAGTTTCATTTTTGCTCTGGTTTATTTTCACCCAGGTGTAGACCGTAATGTTGTATCCTTATTGTTTTGATGTGTTTATGCTTTATTCTTAATTGTTAACTGTATGTTTGTGTTGTCATTTGTGAGCGGAGCACCAAGGTACATTCCTTGTGTATGCACATACTTGGCCAATAAACTTAGTCATTCATTCATTCATTCATTCATTCATAATGGCTTCTTTGACTTTCATTGGCACAACTTTGGTCCTCTTATTGATAAACAGCAATAAAAGTTTCCAAAGGTGATGGAAAGACTGGAGGAAAGACCAGGTGCTGAGAGCTCTCTTGTACCTGCATTAAAGAGGCATTTAAACACACCTGAGTGATTACAAACACCTCTGAAGCCAGTGTCCCAAACATTATGGCGCCCTGAAATGGGGGAACTATGTATAAACACAGCTGTAATTTCTATAAGGTGAAACCAAAATGTATAAAATTACCCTTTAATAAAATCTGACAATGTGCACTTTAACCACATGTGATTTTTTCTATTACAAATCTCAAATTTTCCCAAACATTATGGAGGGCACAGTATCGTGCATCTCCTTCCACAAATGTTGCCCGAACTGCTGGGTGCTTTTAGCGTTTTGTTTTTATTTTAGATTTCCAATATCTGCAGTATTTATAAGAAAATAACTGCAGATGCTGGTACAAATCGATTTATTCACAAAATGCTGGAGTAACTCAGCAGGTCAGGCAGCATCTCAGGAGAGAAGGAATGGTTGACGTTTCGGGTCTTTCATTCAAGGGCCAGGAAGCGAGCGAGCAAGATCACGTCTGAAGAAGGGTCTCGACCCGAAACGTCACCCATTCCTTCTCTCCCGAGATGCTGCCTGACCTGCTTACTCCAGCATTTTGTGAATAAATCGATCTGCAGTATTTCATATTTCCATTAACCTGCTTGGAAACTAACACTTTGGCTGAGCTGCTGGTATTTTTAATATCTAATTCTTTATTTCAGTGCCCACTGTCCATGCGTCCATGAAGCTCTTGGACATTTTTTTCCCTGTTTTATAAATTAATGTGTTTTAGTAACTTTTTTTGTTGTTTTCAGATGTGAGATTTTTCTGTGCCTTTCAGACGGTGGCATCCTTCAGTTTAACCGGTAAACCAGCTAGTTAATAGATACAACAAAATCTTGCTCATTTTAGCCAGAATTTGTAACCCTGTATTTGAGAAGTAAAGCATTCAGTTCGGATTAAACAGTTGATGTTGATACAAAGTTCATGTTAGTCACTTCCAGTTTTATTTTACACCAAAATTCATAAACAGAAAATTGAATCACGTTTATTAAGACAAACAGTAAAACAATATGCGTGACTCAGAACGTACTCATAACTTAGCGAATGAGTGGCATCTAGTGGGACGAAGTAGAGTCGTCACCAACATTTACGTAGTAGGAGCTCATTCTCCAAAACTCTTTTTTAAAACCAACAATCGGATTTGGCAAACATGCAGTAAACGACTGGACGTTTGAAATCGGATGCTGTGAGACATACATTCCCCCTGAAGATGGCTTTCTGCAACAGTTAATTCAATAAAAAACAGTTAATTTCGTTAATTTGTGCAACTGCCGCTTGTATTGCACATGATGAACGTCTTTGATCTCTATCGCCGAAAGCTTGCACGTTCAGCATTAGCCGAACAAATCATTCTGCAAATCAGTCCTCCAGGTTCGCGGACTCATCAAGCCCACGAGTGGCTCTCCTCTGTCGCTGAATGGCGCTGTTGCTGGTCCATCTGCCACAGAACACTTGCAGTTGCAATCTGTGTCTTGTCACTAGTTTGGCGTATGATGCATCTTCATTCAAAGCACAAAAGGGGGGTGGGGGGAGGCATCGTTATAACATATTAAATAGAAAGTTCACTTTAAAATAATAAAATTACAAAATTGAATAAAGTTATCCACACAATTGATGTTCCTGGTTTTTTTCCAATTTAGATTCACTGTTGTGTTTGTTTTAACCCGAAAGGAGTGGCAAATGCGGCTGGAATAAACAGATGGGTGGAAGGGGATTACATTTCAGTCACACCGGCCACCCGACCGCTGCGCCCCGTTTCCCTTCGGAGGGTTGGTGCTTTGTCAAAGATCACCTACCTTTAAGAAGCTCTGTGGAGGGTGGAGGGATTGCACTGCAACATATGCAAATACAAAGTCTTCCCGTCGTCTTTAACTACTATCCTTATAATAGCGCTTCTAATAATTTGCCGCGTCGGAAATTAGCCAGAGTGATAAATATGTTTATCAGAAATCGCTTCCTAGGGATCATCAAATAAACTGCAAGGGGGCAGGAATATATCACCAGTTACGGGCTTTCGTGCTTAAGTGTAGATAGAAGGAGGGAGAAAAAAAAAGTTCCTGGTAACCACGCAGGCTTGTCAGTTAACGCCGGTCGCATCATCATCCGGCTGACGAAAATAATGCAATTCTAGGAGTGTCTGATCGGGAAGGATGAAATTTTCAAATAGCGTTAACACGTTTCCAATTAAAGATACGCCGGGGTAATCCGGTGGGACCGATTACGTCTGCAAATAGTCAGTAAAAGGCTGGGAAAGATCCAACGAAAGTTACTAAACAAAGGTTGCCAAGTGGAGTTTTATTGTTTACCACCCACCTCAAGTCGATAGCATTATATTGAACTACCACATGCATCATATACTATATAAGGGCCTGCGCTTGGAGGCACGGCTGAAATTGTGTGGTTTATGGAATTAAGTGCACACCGAGAAGAATATTCCATGTTTTGAGCAACAGTCCACCTTTTCTGCACGGTGGGAGGAAAAAACACACGATTTGCAAATCGGACCGGGATCCACCTGATCAACCCGTGCTTAAAGGTATGAGTTTTTTAATTTTCCTGAAATAGACACCTAGATTGTAAAAGATATCTTGACCAAAATTAAGCAAAAACAGAAACCGCTCATGTTATTTGTCTGAATGTGCGAGCTATCCCTCGGAAAAGCGACATCAGTGTATCATCATTGTAAATGTTTAGTGGGAGACACTCAATAATAAAATGCTCACAAGAGCACAACAGGCTCAGCTTTTGAATTGGGTTTTTTTTTACATAGTATCTTGAGCGATAGAAATTTTCATTTCCATTTCCGGAAAACCAATAACGAAAATGATGCATAATGATGAGTGGGATGGCATAGCCTTGCGGTTATTTAACGAAAGCTGTTAAAGATCATCATGTCGTTCTCTTTGCTCTTTCAGTATTTCCAGTCGAGGTTGGGAGGCTTTGATCTTTCGACAGAAATGAACCGACCGAGGATGCCGCTATTCCTTGGATTTATGCTTTTGATAATCAGAGCTGGATATTGCCAAGAAAAAGCAGATTTCGCGGAGTTACGGGACGACAAAACTCTCTTTAACTTGATATTGGAAATCATAAACCAGTTACAGAAGCACCAAGAGGAGAAGACTAATGATGTTATGTATTTTCCACAAGACGTTGACTACACCTTTGATCCTCAGGAACTCCCTGATTATGATGTCGCTCAGAAGGAGAAAGTTGGTAGGTGTTTCTGGTTTATTGGTTCAGTTGTTTCTTGAGTATGTGTGTGTGTGTGTGTGTTTTTTTTTTAAACGTTCTATTAAAGTTAGGACCGTGCATGATGGGCGATAATACATTTAATGTACATTACAGATTTTTTTCCAAATGTGTTCAATAGACAGATCCTAGGGGCGGGCTATTTTTGATCTCGGTACGCGCTCGGCAACCGTCTTGTGGTCCCGTGGGAATGCGAATGGTCATGGGTTGCTTAGAAGAGAGAGGCACAGCGTGCTGGAGTAACTCAACGGGTCAGGCAACGTCTCTGGAGAGAAGGAATAGGTGACGTTTCGAGAACAGTCCCTTCTTTAGACTTCAGACTTCAGACGACCCGAAACGTCACCTGCCCCTTTTCTCCAGAGATTCTGCCCGACCCGCTGAGTTACTCCAGTTTTTTGTGTCTATCTCCACGTTTTATGAATGGATTCTGACTTTGTCAGGGTGACATGAGGACGCAAGTCTTCTGGTTTCCTGGCGATTAGATCCGCACGCCGTAGCCTGTCTGCTAGAAGCGGGGAAGCGCCACAGCCCGTGAGCTGGTGCTTTTCGGACTGAAATCTCTCCCCGAATCATCATCAGTCCATTCCCTCCACAGATGCTGTGGAGTTCCTCCAGCACTTTGTTCTTTTTTTAACTCAAGATTCCAGCGTCTGCAAGTCTCTTGCTTTACGTTTATCAGGCAATGGGAGGATAAGTTCTTTTCCCCGGCTGTATTGAAATCTTTATAGATTTGTTCATCGGCCGAGAAGCAAAAGATGTCACATTATCATAATCTGAGCGTGACTCTTCCAAAATATCTTGAGGCAGTTAAGGTAGTGCTGCTGTATACCACGATTTTGTCTGCTTTGGGAAACTTTAGTTCTCGGGAGAGATTTGATAGGCTAGACTTATTCGGCCTGGAGCAAAGAACACTAGGGGATGAGCGAATAGAGTTATATAAAATGATGAGGCATAGATGGTGTCGGTAGGCAAGGGTGTGAAAAACAAGACAATAAGTTTAAGATGAGAGGAAGGAGTGTCAAAGGAGATTTAAAATATATATTTTTAAACGGAGATGGTTAACATCACGATTTCCCATGCAAGGGGAGGGGGGTGGCAGAATGAGAGACGGCCATTGTGTTCAAGATACCTTCAGGCAGGCATCTAAATGGCCACGGTAGAGGAGGAAACGGACATTGGTGTAGATGGTTGGTGTAGACAGGGTGGGTGCTGCGCAACTTTATGGCTTCCAATATATGAAGTCACACCTGACTTGAGGCACTGTTTTGAATCTCCTTAAACCAAACCCCATTCAGAATCCACCGCGATCACCGTCCTAATATCAGAAGAGAGGAAGGTGTCGCCTTTCTCTCTGTTTCCCCCGCCTGAGGAGTAATTGGTACAGATCCGATTCTTGGAATTGACAATGGTTAATGTCGATGTATTGTGAATCTATCCTTTTTCAGGACAAACTGGAAAATATCACTTCAGTTCACACCTGCAATGACACCCGCGCAAAACCTATAAAATATCTACCACCCCCGCAATGATTACGAAACAATTTTGTCGTGTTACTGTGAGCTGATGTGGCCATTAAGAATGTGCACATGATATATAATGTATCATTTTCCAACAGAAATAGTACCCAGAGATCTAAGGAGGATGAAGGACAAGTTTCTAAAACACTTAACAGGTAAGAACCCTTTCACATTCGCTGCGTGGTCTTCAGTGTGCTGACTATCGGCTGATTTTAATCGATTGCTGATGTTGTTTCAGGACCTCTTTACTTCAGCCCCAAATGCAACAAACACTTCTACCGGTTGTACCACAATACCAGGGATTGCACCATACCAGCCTGTAAGTGCACCGCCTTTCTTATCAGATCATTTGGGACTACATTTTATCATGAACGATTGTTTTGATCCAACATAGTGATTGTGTTTAGTTGTTGCTGCCGTTCCTGCGATATGCGTTGCACACCGAGACTGTTGGAAGTCTGAAACAGTCCTTCGGGTTCCCCATCTTTCGCCAGGTGCCCCATATTGGGGTGATGGGACCCACACTGCCAGATCTTTAATTCTGAACCACACCAAGTTTTCAAGAACATTTCTATCGAGTAGAAAGGTCTGACCCATTGAGTTTCTCCAGCACTTTATGTTCCACGTAAATATGTGGTTTTGGGGAGTTATTGTAGCTCCAATTAAGACAAATACTGTATTAGCTTAGGTATGCTTTTCTTGGCAGTTCCTGGAATAAGGGTGACACACAGCAGCGCAACTGTAGAGCTGTTACCTCCAGCTCCAGAGACATGAGGTCCTTCCTGATCCATCTCTGTGGAGTTTGCACGTTCTCCCTGTTTCCAGCTCCAGAGACATGGCTTTCTTCCGGGTGCTCCGGTTTCCTCCCACATTCCAAAGACGTACCGGTTTGTAGGTGAATTGGCCTCTGGAAATTGCTCCCAATGTGTAGTGAGATAACTAGTGTGAACGTGTGTTTAATGTATGGCGTGGATTCAGTGGGCCGAAGGGCATGTTTTCATGCCGTATCTCAAAACTAAACTGGAGTTTATTCCACTCTGGTACTGTGGCCCCCGAGGCGGTCGAATGAACCAAACTGCATATGGCAGACTCTTCCCCAGATGGTGCTTGATGAGGCGGCTCATGGTTAGCAGAATGGCGATTAAAGAGAACCGAATTACACTTCACGAGTCATTGCTTCCCTGACACCATTTTTGTTCATGATGCCGGTTTGGAGGGCCTCGGGGTTTGGGGGAAAGTGTGCCTTGCCTCGTGTGTGAACGCAAACGGGGTGGGGTCCAGGTGGGGATATTGTAACAGCAGCATTACGACTTCCTCTGTACTAGTTTCTGGTGCCACGATGCACCCACCGGTCTTGTCATATCCCACCATCACTCACTGAGCTCAATTGACAGAGGCCAATTAACCTACCAGTCCGGACTTCCCAGAGATGTTGCAGGAACCCAGAGCACCCGGGGGAAACCCACGCGGTCACAGAGAGAACTACAAACTCGACGCAGACAACCACGTGGGGTCGCGAGTAAACCCAGGTCGCTGGAGTTGTGAGGCGGCGGCTCCCATCAGCTGAGCCGAGCTCTACCGCCTTAAAATAATTTCAATGTAAACGATGCAGCATAGGAGAGAAGGTAATGTTGACGTGTTAACAGCACGGCCAGTTAGGAGTGTCGAAAAGTACAGCACAGGGACGTAGCTCACCAAACTCAACTAATCATCCGCAGTTCTTTGTTCCCCCATCTGCCTGGACTTGGTTTGATAGAAAATAGCCATTCATGTTTGTTTCATGACAATGAAGCAAATCTGATTCGGCGACTTATCAGAGTTCATAACGTGCGACCTCTGTGGAAAGGGGTGGGGGGATATGTTTTTTTACTTTGCTGATGGGTGACCACACTTTCTTACCGCAGATTATAAGCGATGTGCCAGGCTACTCACAAGATTGGCAGCCAACCCGATGTGTGTGAAAGGCTGAATTCGACAAATGGTTAGTGTTTATCCGCGTGAAGATCATGCTGAGACGAGCAGGGTGGGGAAGGGAAAATATACCATGTTGCCCGCCTGAGATTAGACAAAAGACAATAGTCAATAGGTGCAGGAGGAGGCCATTCGGCCCTTCGAGCCAGCACCGCCATTCAATGTGATCATGGGTGATCATTCACAATCAGTACCCCGTTCATGCCTTCTCCCCATATCCCCTGACTCCGCTATCATTAAGAGCTCTATCTAACTCTCTCTTGAAAGCATCCAGAGAACTGGCCTCCACTGCCTTCTGAGGCAGAGAATTCCGTCTTTGGGGATGGAGGGGAGAGACACGACCACTTATTCAGTCAGATTAATCTTACATCAGCTTACGGCCGATCACTCAGTATCGATTGACTTGTTCAATGTTGTACTTTAATTAGCACCATTCCAGACGTATGACATCAGTGAGACCAGTGCAACTTTCTGCTCGAGTCATTCCAGTTCATTCACTCACGGCAAGTCACCACAGAGGCACAATCAATGTACTTTTGTTTTTTTAAACGTATTTCCAAACATTTGTGAGTAACCGAACGTATATCACCGTGCTTCGGTTGATGTCACTATTTAAATTCCAACTGCACCGACATTATACTGAAAAATTACTGAAACGCAAAAATAAAATCAGTCATAGCGTCATACAGCATTGAAACAGGCTCTTGGGCTCAACTTGCCCACACCGACCACCATGTCCCTTCTACACTAGTCCCACCTGCCTGTGTTTGGTCCATATCCCTTTAAACCTAGGTAGACACAAAATGCTGGAGTAACTCAGCGGGCCAGGCAGCATCTCCGGAGAGAAGGAATGGGTGACGTTTCATGAAGTAGGGTCTCGACTCGAAACGTCACCCATTCCTTCTCTCTCGAGATGCTGCCTGTCCCGCTGAGTTACTCCTGCATTTTGTGTCTACCTTCGATTTAAACCAGCATCTGCAGTTATTTTCCTACTATCCCTCTAAACCTATCCTATCCATGCACCTGTATAAACGTTTCTCACACGTTGCCATAGTCCCTGCCTGAACTAGCCCTCCGGCAGCTCGTTCCACCCGCCACCTTTTGTGTGAAAATGTTACCCCTCAGGTTCTTACTAAACTTCTCT
The DNA here is from genome assembly GCF_053455715.1 of Rhinoraja longicauda. Lineage (NCBI taxonomy): Eukaryota > Metazoa > Chordata > Chondrichthyes > Rajiformes > Arhynchobatidae > Rhinoraja > Rhinoraja longicauda. Next base: position 27,011,129 of record NC_135957.1, on the reverse strand, counting down.
CCCCCAACCCCCTTAAACTCTCTCCCCCAACCCCCCCGCCCCCACCCCCACTACCCTTAAACCTATGCCATCTAGCTCTCGATGCCCCTACTCTGGGCGAGACTTTTCGTTTACCCGATCTATTTGGAAGGGTCCCGACCCGAAACCTCACCTGTCCATTCCCTCGCAGATGCTGCCAGACCCACTGAGTTACTCGTGCACTTTGTGATTTATTCAAGGTTCCCACATCCGCAGTTCCTTGTGTCTCCAAGTGCAGTCTTTGCCATCATAATGAGTTTCTGCTCTTTACAAGGCAGCAATAATTACCATGGCCACCATTCAATTAAAGATTGATAGCGATAGCAGCGTTTGACGCGCTCATCATTTTAGTTTTACAATCTATAGTTCAGCCCACGCACTTTGAAAGTGGAAAATCTAGCCTTGAACGTTTAAAAGGCGATTGACTGGATGTTGAACATCTTTTCTACTCACAGATTGGAGGGAGGCTCAATTCCATTCAGTATTCCGACGTATGAGCTAGATAAACGGGCATACATTGGGCGAGGAAACACTGCGCGCCGTTCACATTCACGCAAAATGACATTATTATCCATGACTTCCATTTTGGCACCTTCAGGCGATGGAGACAACATCATTATCGTCAGAGAACATAGAAAGAGAATCAGATTTTTAAAAAATAAATAAAACAGGGACACGCTGCCCACAATTTGTGTGCGAGTAGAAAAAAAACTCGGCCTTTTCCCTGCTCTATGGACCCAATCACAATGCACTCAACGAAGTTTGTTGTCTCTACCATCCTTGCAGATTATGAGAACAGATGCGACCTCTCAAATAACTCCTTATAATCTTCTACTATTTATGATACCTAAGTTTTTCCCAGCTGCTAAGGAAAACAGGTTGTCTTTCTTTATTCTATTTGGGATGCTCACAATTTTCTATTGCTGAGCTCACGTTGTACCCTCTGAGATATATTTTCTTTGAATGTAAACCCAGCCTACACAATCTTTCCTCATAGTTAGAATTTTCGAGGGGTGGCAAAATCCAGGTAAATCTTCTCTGCACCCTTTCCAGTGCAGTCATGCCTTTTCATACAATTAGTGACCTGGACTGGGTTAATGATTGTGGACGATCAGCCATGATCACAAGGAATGGCAGTGCTGGCTCGAAGGGCTGAATGGCCTCCTACTGCACCTATTTTCTATATTTCTATGTCTATGACTGTTTGCAGTAATAAGCTGTGGTCTAATGAGTGTTGTATACAGTATGTCCTCTTACATTTCATGCCTGGGCTAAGAAACAAAAGTATCCCATGTACTTTTTAACTGGCTGTGGAAGGAAATGGACAGATTATGTTTTGGGTCAGAACCCTTCTTCATTCATGTTTAACCACCTCAAGTTTAAAGATACAGCATGGAAACAGGCCCTTTGGCCCACTGATCCACACTGACCTTTTCACACACTAGTTCTGTGTTATCCCACTTTTCCATCCACATCCTACACACAAGGGCTGCAATTTACAGAAGTCATTTAACCTACAAACCCATATGGATGTGGATGGAAACTGGAGCATCTGAAGGAGCTCATAGGGAGAACGTGCAAACTACACACAGACAGCACCTGAGGTCAGGATTGAACCCGGGTGCCTGGTGTTGTGAGGCGGCATCTCTCCCACTGTGCCATCTTTTGTGCTACTGTGCCACCTTAATCTGTCTTGTTACCTTTAAGGATACCGTTAAGTTGCCATATAATCCAAGGTCCAATTGTTCTTTCATGCCATTTACTGTCATAGAGTCATACTGCTTTTTGGCCCAACTTGGCAATGCTGACCAATGTGTACCATCTAAGCTCGTCTAATTTGCCCATGCTTGGCCCTAAACCTTTCCTATCTACATACCTGTCCAAGAGTCTTTTAAATGCTGTAATAATATTTGCCTCAACTCTGGCAGCTCGTTCCATATACCCACCACCATCTAAGAGAAAAAGTTGCTTCTCACGTTCCTATCTTGCCTCTCTTAACTTAAACATTTGTGCTTTGGTTCTTAATTCCGCTACCCTGGGTAAAAGACATGTGCATTGACACTATCGATACCCAACATGATTTTATCCACCTCTGAGCCTCCTGCACTCCAAGATAAATTCCTAGATTCTCCAACCTCTCCCTGTAGCTCAGACCCTCGAGTGTTGGCAACATCCTCGCAAACCTTATCTACACTCTTTCCAGCTCCTTCCTATAATAAGATGACCAAAACGAAACACATTACTCCAAGAATGGCCTCACTGCACCAGGGGAGATCATATTCCCCATTTATTAATATTTTTGCATCTTTTAAGATGGGATTTCAACAGAGATTTTTGCATGCTGATTAGCCACGAGGTACTAGAAGACTGGAAGATAGCTCTTGTTGAAATAGGGCAGTAGGAATAAGCCTGAAATCTACAGGTCGGTGAGCCGTGAAATTACGAGAGCTTTAGTGGGATAGATGGTTAGTCTTTTTCCCAGAGCAGGAGAGTTTAAAACCGGAGGGCATGGGTTTATATTGAAAGGGGTGAAATTTAAAGATCTGAAGAGTAAGTTGATCACACAAAGGGTGGTGGTTATTTGGAATGAGCTGCCAGCAGATGTGGTAGAGGTGATATATTTACAATGTTTAAAAGGCATTAACTTAGACAGGTATTTAGAGTCAAAAGGATGAGTCTAAAGCAGGCAAATGGGATTAGCGTAGATAGACGTCATTGTCGGCACGGATGAGAGATGTGGTGCTCCAAAATGGTGATTTTATGATTCTGTCCAAATGCATAACCTTGCACTTCCCTGGATTAACTCTACATGCTGCCTTTCTGATCACATTACCAGACTATTTATATCTTCCTGCAGTCTAAAGTATGCTTCCTGTTGTCCAAATGGCGAACTTTGCATTATTTACAAACTTCTTAATCATGCTCATGACATTTAAGTATATAAATTACAAAATGCAGGTGACTATACACAACCTGGCAATAGCCTCCACACCATGAATTGCCAAACCATGAAAGGCCGTGAACCAAGTGCTGTTAAATGGGATTATTATAGATGGGTACTTGATGGTCACCATGAGCATAGTGAGCTAAAGCATTTGTTTCAGTTCCTTATGACTTCAGGAACGCTTTGTACAACACAATGGAAATCCAGCCATCCAGCAACTATTAGCATTTGTTTCTTCTCACTGAACCAATCTTTGATCCAATTTGACATTCTCCTAGGATCCTATAGGATTTTATTTTCTTGGTGTGATGGCCAGCTGGGACCTTCAAAGGTCTTGCTAAAATCAAATGCATCAAATGCAATCTTTTCTTTGACCCTTCTAGTTGCCTCCTCAAAACAAAAGATCATCTTGTCAGATAATGCCTTTCCATGACAAATCCATGTTTATTCTTCATTAGTTCATGTGATAGAAGAATCAGGCCATTCGGCCCATCGTCTACTCCACCATACAATCATGGCTGATCTATCTTTCCCTCTTAACCCCATTCTCTTGCCTTCTCCCCATAACCCCTAACACCTGATTATGCTCCCTGATAAATCTGTGCTTTTTTAAAATGATGATTCAGTGTCCCTGAGAATGGATTCTAATAACCTGCCACTGGTAGCTAAACTATTTGGCCTATAATGCTAAAAGTTCTCCAATCCTCTGACACCACTCTGGTGGCCAGGGTGGATTGAAAAATCATAGACAAACCCTCTGCAACGTTCTCCCCTTTTTTTCCTCAACAGCCTGGAATACATTTCATTTGGTTTAATACTGCTCCATTTTCATATCTTTTCTATCCACTTATTGTCCTCAACTATAATGTCAACATCAATTCTCTCATTCTGAAAACAGCTACACGGTATTTGTTACAAACGTCCTTCTGTCCAATTTAAGTCTTTAAAGACAAATCCAAGATGGCCCCTCCTCTTGTATGACTCACTATAGATAAGCAAAAAAAATGTTCTCGTGAATGCAATTTAGGAATTCTGACTGCTCCAAACATGTAGAAATACACATAGTAATTTTTCATAAGGTACACAGTGGAGTGGGTGAGATTTACCAGGATGTTGTAGAGAAGTAAAGTATTAGGAAAGACTAGATAGGCTGGATCTGCCTTCCTTGGAGCTAAGGAGGTAATACAAATGGTGAGGGGAATAGATACGGTGCTTAGAAAGAAGATAGTTAAAGTCAGGGGGCATAGGGTTAAGGTGAGGAATAAAAGGGAATCTGAGGTAGATTTTTTTCACTAGAGGATGGTTACAAACCACTGCCTTAGAAGATGGTGGAGGCAGGTACCTCCACACAATGAATTGCCAAAGCATAGAGGGCTCTAGACCAAGTGCTGTTAAATGGGACTATTATAGAAGGGTACTTGATGTCATGTACATTGATGTCATGTACACCATGGACATTGAAGCTGATGTATTTGTTTCAGTGTCTTATGACATGAGGACTCTCAAACACTTTGTACAACATAGCGTGGAAGTAAATTCTTTCCATGATCGATAAATTAATGTTTTAAGGCAAAACTATATAAGAAGATATAAGATACATATAATAATCATTTAATTCCAATTATAATGATCGTGGTTTGCATCACACAAAATTACGTATAGAATTGTCCAATTTATTACACATAATTCTTACTGTGCTATCTCCTTCAAATGAGAGGCTACAGTGTATTTGATCAACGTTTTGGCTATAATTACATTAGTTCAATGAGAAAGGCAGTTCAGTGATAGCAAACAGAATTGTGATGCAGAAGTAAGATGCAGAAATAGTGTATTCAAATAACCTGTTTTTTTAAGTTACAATATACGGACTGGAATTGCGTATGAAATCTTGAACATGCACTTTGTGTTGGAACTTACTATGTGAAATAGTAGCTGCCCAATTTGTGGCGCATGGGGAAACTATCAATCGAGCCACGCACAACACTAAGTGGAGTTCACAGCAACAGTAGACGTCTGACCACATGGCTGGTCAATCTCTTATTTCAATCTATTCTATGAAAGTGAGTCCTGATATAAAGCTTTACTGAAAAATAGATTGAATTACTCACCATATAATCGATTAAATGGTGAAAGATACAAGAATTAGATGCCATTTTCACAATATAAATTGCATCAAGAAAGACCTGCCCACTTGAGCTAACAGATAAATTTAAGCCATGAAGCCTAATTAAGGTTTTTAATGTTTCCTGCTTAAACATGCCAAATGCTTCATGCCCATTTAAAAAATAACTTGTTACTTTCTTAAACCCCTTAAGAGTACAAAATGCAACAATCTTGTTTTGCAGGTGACAACAATGAATTCAAATATCCCCAGAACCAAGAAAAGTGCCTTGGAAAACAACAGGGAAACAAATAGATCTCAATACCTTTATAACATATTCCATTGTGAACAAAGATTTATTTTTGCAAACAGATGGATTACTTCCATAAACTCCTCAATGTGCATTTTGTATGTTGGTCAACATTGTTTCTGTAATTCTGTACATTCATATAAATAACTGTCTATGTTACAAAGGCTTAATGTTTAAGAAAATAATATAATTTCACTGTTTTTGCTGCCGAAATTGCACATATGCTTTCTTGTTCAACAAATATTTGGAACGTTAATTTGTATTAAACAGAGACTCTCAGATACTGTTCAAGCCAAAGCTACTGTATCCTAAATTTACTGCAGGATTTTTCTTCTTGCTTCAGAGTACCGGCTATCTCTTTTTGTCATATGTAATGCTATTGCAATTAAAAACCATTTGCCACATTATAACATAGTAACTGTCGATATGAGAATGTTTAAGGTCACCCTGTAGACTGGGAGTTAAATTATGATTTGCATGACATTTTCTTGTCTTTTCAAAATTTAATACCTTAAAACAATACAGTTAGGCTAGTACTATGTTTGTTATGGTTTCCATTTTCTGAACTGAAAAGAGGCTTGTCAGCAATTATCTTTTGCCTAACATAGTGGAGTGTCATTTGTACCAAAATATACAAGCTAATGTCATTAGTCACTGTACATTAAGATTTATAAACATTCCAACTAACATGTGCAATATGTATATATTGTAAAGACTTGAATATATATCAGTTATAAAATAAAGTGTTTGGTATTTGGCACAGACAGGACTGAGTGCCTTTTGTATACATTCCCAGGTTGTTACTACATTGTTTCATGCCATGATTCACAATAGAAGATATCTACATTTCTAAACTTCAGACATGGTTTACCTAAACCAATGTAACTTTTGTCTTCTAAGTCAAATAAATGGAAATGCACAGTAATCCGGGGGCAATATAAAAAAAATATAGCCATTATCATTTTGTTTAAAGTTAGGCTGAATATATTTTCAAGTATGACTAGACCAAGTGGACCCATTGGGCCCAAACCACTCCTGCATTATTGCAGCACCCTCTCCTCCCCCACTCCCCCCTTTCCCACTCCCCCCTCCCCTCTACACCCTCCCCTCCCTCCTCCCCCCCCCTTGGGTTGCCTCCTGCATTGGTGTAGCACCCTCTCCTCCCCCACTCCCGCCTCCTCTCTCCCACCCACAATGCCCCCTCCCCTCTCCCCTCCCCCTCCCCTCTCCACCTCCACCCCACCTCCTCTCCTCCCTCCCCCTCCCTCCCGGGAACAACCCATGGTTGCCATAGCAACCCGCCTCCCGGCCGGGGCGGTCTCCATTAGTGGAGCGGGGGTGGGGGAAGAGTCCTGTCCCAGAAATTGCATCCCCCAGGTTTATTGACAGGGAACTGAAGAGCTTTGTACACCGTACCACTCCCAGGAGAGAAGCAATGTGCACAAAAGACCAGGCAGACCCCATCAAGTTACCTTCTGTGATACTGCCAGTTAGTTGCAAGAAAGAAGCAATATTCCCACACTGCTAACCAGTGTCACACAACATATCATTACCTCACAAGATAGATCAAGGTGTGTTCTCACAACTTAAAACTTAATCACATTTGCATCTAAGATTGGCTCAAAGTGCTGGAGCAACTCAGCGGGTCAGGCAGCATTTCTGGAGAAAAGGAACAGGTGACGTTTCGGGTTGGGACCCCTCTTCATATTTGAAACATCACCTGTTCCATTTTTCCAGAGATGTTGCCTGAACTGTTGAGTTGCCCCAGCACTTTGTGTTATCTTTAGTATAAACCAACACCCGCAGTTCCTTCCTTCACATTTACATCTACTGCCTTCATTTCTATTCACACTCTTATCACTTCTCAACATCAATGTGAAGTACTTGAGGTCTCGACCCGAAACGTCACCCATTCCTTCTCTCCCGAGATGCTGCCTGACCTGCTGAGTTACTCCAGCATTTTGTGAATAAATACTTAAAATTGAAACAAGAAATAAGGAAGGCTAAAATAGGTCATGAAATGCCTGTGGAATGTAGGATTTAGGGAAACCCCAAGGCATTTTATACATATATTAATAGTAGGGGAGTAACTGGGGAAAGGGTAGATCCACTCAAGGAACAAAGGAAGACTAGAGAAAATTGGCGAGTTCCTCAATGTGTATTTCACATCAGGATTTACCAAGGGGAAGAGCATGGATGATGCTGAGGTTAGAGAGCGATATGTTACTACTGTATAGATGTAGGGAGGTCATGTTACAGTTATGTAAGACGTTGGTGAGGCCACATTTACAGTATTGTGTTCCGGTTTGGTCACCATGTCATAGAAAAGATGTCAAGCTGGAAAAGGTGCAGAGGAGATTTACCAGAATGGTACCAGGACTCGAGTGCCTGAGCTACAGGGAGAGGTTGAGCACAAGTTCACTAGTTATAGTAGAGTCCACACCGCCATTCAATCATGGCTGATCTCTGCCTCCGAATCCCATTTTCCTGCCTTCTCCCCATAACCCTTAACATGCGTTCTTATCAAGAATTTGTCTATCTCTGCCTTAAAAATATCCACTGACTTGGCCCCTACAGCCCTCTGTAGGGCTCTGTAGCCCTCAATGAGCAGGCTAGGGCACTATTTCGTGGAGTGCAGGAAGATGAGGGGTGATGTTATAGAGGTGTACAAAATCATGAGGAATAGATTGAGTAAACACACAGAATATTTTGCCCAGAATAGGGGAATTGAAATCCCCAAGGACATTGGTTTAAGGTGAGGGTGGAAAGATTTAATAGGAAAGTGAACAGTAACTTTTTTGCACAAAGACTGGTGGGTGTATGGAATGAGCTGCCGGTGGAGGTGGTTGAAGCAGGGACTATTGCAAAATGTAAGAAACATTTAGACAGGTACATGGAAACAATAAGTTTAGACGGATATAGGCCAAACGCAGGCAGATGGGACGAATGTAGATGGGGCATGTCCGTTGGCATGGGCAAATTGTGCCAAAAGGCTTGTTTCCATGCTGAATGACTATTATTTTATGACTCTAATTCAATGTTCATACTGTTGGTTTGTAATTTAGTCAAGTGAAATATGAGGTGCTGTTCCTCCAGTTTCCCTGTCTAGGAAGGAGGCCCAGGATATAAAGGTTATTAAGGGAATGGAAGGGGAGTTAAAATAGTTAGCAAACCGGGGGATCCAGCTGGATTCTTGTTATCTTGTTATTCTTGTTAATTTCTTGTTGTAGATAGATGTACAAGAAGAATGCATGGAAAACAATCCATGTTGGACATAAATTTGATCAGTGAAGCATGTCCAGGAAATGCATGACCTGATTTTATTTGCATTCTTGTACTGTTTGTCACAACATTGACAGCAGATGATTTGTTGTATATTTGGAGCAAATGATGCATAAATAATTTCAAACGGAATGGGAACCAAATTATTAAGAGTATTGCTGGCAGCCATGGAAAGTGAGTCCCAAGGCTGTGGGAGGCTTGTGATATACGTGGAGCACAAATGTGACCATTTAACAGTGTCATGGATAGTCATCAGCTTATTTTCCACGTGTTTACAAACAGGTTTTGAACAATTAATCAGTCACCAACAGGCAGCTCCTGCTTAACCAACTGGAGTTAAAAAATGAGCTTCCAAAACTGTGTTGCCACACTGAGCACATTGAAACACAGCACCATTCTTCTTTAAATTAATCTGTAGAAGTAATCTGAAGAAAACTTCGTCCAAAGCTGTTAAACATTCTGAAGGCAGTGAAGGCCAATTCTCTGGATGCTTTCAAGAGAGAGCTAGATAGAGCTCTTAAAGATAGTATGGGGAGAAGGTAGGAACGGGGTACTGATTGAGAATGATCATCCATGATCAAATTGAATGGTGGTGCTGGCTCGAAGGACCGAATGGCCTACTCCTGCACGTATTGTCAATTGTCTCCCCAAATTTCCCTTATTGATGACAATCTCCGAATCTGAGAGCAGCTTATTGACAGTCATGGATAGTAGAGGCATACAGAATGGAAATGGGCACGACCATGCAGCTCATGCCAACCAAAATGCCAATCTATGCTAATCCCATTAGCCTGCATTTGGCCCAAGTCCATCTGAACCTTTTCAACCCATATACCTGTCCAAATGTTTTTGTAAATGTTGTAATTGTACCTGCCTCCTCTGCCTAAATGGGAATGGTGGATGCCTGGAACATGCTTCCAGGGATGCTGGCGGAGGCAGATACCAAAGTGGCATTTAAGAGGCTTTATGATAGGTACATGGATTTGGATGAAGTGGAGGGATATGGATCATGTGCAGGCAGGGGAAATTAATTTAACTTGCATCATGTTAGGCGTGGACATTGTGGGTGGTAATGCCTGTTCCTGTGTTGTACTCCTCTATTTTCTATGTATCTCATCTGGTAGCTCATTCCATGTACCGAAGTCGCCATTCAAGTCACTTTAAAAATGTTCCCCTTTCTCCTAAAACCTATGGCCTCTAGTTTTAGACACTCTTACCATGAAAAAAAGGCTGTGCCGATCTATGTATCTATGCCCCTCATGTTATTAACCTTTATAAGGTCATCTAACAGCTTTGCCCTCTTCCTAATAGGACCCTTCACATATTGCCTGAGGATACATTCCTGAATATATTTGCCAAATTCCACCCCGTCTAAGCCTTTTAGAGTCATAGAGTCATAGTGATACAGTGTGGAAACAGGCCCTTTGGCCCAACTTGCTCACACGGGCAACATGTCCCAGCTACACTAGTCCCACCTGCCTGCGCTTGAGCCATATCCCTCCAAACCTGTCCTATCCATGTACCTGTCTGTTTCTTAAAAGTTGGGATAGTTCCTGCCTCAACTACCTCCTCTGGCAGCTTGTTCCATACACCCACCACCCTTTGTGTGATAAAGTAACCCCTCAGAGTCCTATTCAATTTTTTCCCCGTCACCTTGAACCTATATCCTCTGGTCCGCGATTCCCCTACTCTGGGCAAGAGACTCTGTGCATCTACCCGATCTATTCATCTCATGGTTTTATACACCTCTATAAGATCATCTTTCTGTACTCCAAGCAATAGAGACCCAGCCTATTCAACCTCTCCCTATAGCTCACACCCTCTAGTCCTGGCAACATCCTCGTAAATCTTTTCTGAACCCTTTTAAGCTTGACAAAATCTTTCCGATAACATGGTGCCCAGAACTGAACACAATATTCTAAATGCTGTCTCACCAATGTCTTATACAACTGCTACATGACCTCCCAACGTCTTTTCACAATACTCTGACTGATGAAGGCCTTTTTGACTACCTTATCTACCTGTGACTCGATCTTCGAGGAACCATGCAACTTGCACTTTGACGGTCCCATTCCATATTGGGAAAGTTAAAAGTTTTTTCTATGTGCCTATGATGCGGCTGCAAGCAAGATTTTCCTTGTACCTGTTCCTCAACGTACTTGAGCATACAATAATAAACTTGATTTGACATGACTTGTGGACTTGAAACGTGAGAATATAATCCAACATTTACTTCCTGTGCCGGCAGAGAGCTACCATGTTGCTGATGCCATCTTTCAAATAAAACATTTGAAATTAAATACTTTATATTTTCTCAGCGGAACAATAACAATCTCAGCTTCTTGATTACTTTTATTTCCAAACTACATTAAAACAAATTAATTAATCAGGTGCCTCGATGCCAAGAGTCATACAGCATGGAAACAGGCACTTTGGGCCAACGCATCATGCCAAGGCCCAGCTAGGCTAGTCCCATTTGCAGTCATTTGGTCCATTCCTCTCAACCTTTCCTATCCATATACCTGTCCAATTGTCTTTTGCATGTTGTTACTGTACCTGCATCAACTACCTTCTGAGACAGCTCATTCCAAACACCCATCACCCTGTGAGTGAAAACATTGTCATTCAGGTTCCTATTATATCTTTCCCTTCTCACCTTAAACCTCTGAACTCTGGTTCTTGATTCCACTACTCTGTGCATACGCCCAGTTTGTTAGATATAGCATGCAGTGTTCTGTTCTCTCTGAGCAATGAACCACATGTCATGACACAAAATGCTAGAGTAACTCAGTGGGCCAGGCAGCATCTCTGGAGAACATGGAGATCTTCAGTCTGAAGGGTAATGACCCAAAACATAATTTATCCATGTTATCCAGCTACACAATGCTAAAGAACATGTTAACAGTATAAGATGTTAAATCACCATATGCAAGTTTTTATTTCTTTAATGAAATACTAATTACTTCTTCCAAACTTGTAGCTGTCAAGATTCAATTCCTAGAAATTTAAATTGAGTAATCTAATGCTGATAAAAGTAATATGATTTTTCAAGTTATTAGTCAAAAATAAACAGGTAGAAAGAGTATAGAGGCCTATTGTCAAGACTTAACTTGAATTATTGCACGCAATTTGTTGTACCCAAACCCATTACTGTAACGCACAGTGGTGGTTGACACTGAATTGTTTATTTAATTTATATTTTTCCAGTTGAATAAAATGAAACAAGTAAATAAGATAATTCAACTTCCATATTGATTTGTCTTTCATCATAATAAAAATACATATGCAGGAATAATATATTGGAATCTGTGACTTTAGTGTTAAGTCCAGCTTGATATGCTCAATTATTGCATGGGTGTACAGATGCTGCATAATGTATGGAGGTACCAGTCTACACAGACATTTTCAACTGATCCTTGCAAACCTGCACTGACCCTGCCTGTTTAAAAGTCTCCATTATTGTTCCCGTATCCAAAAAGCCAAGGATTACTGGTCTTAATGACTACAGGCCTGTCGCACTGACCTCTGTAATTATGAAGACCCTTGAAAGACTTGTGCTGGCCCACCTGGAAAATATCACAAACCCCCTGCTGGACCACCTGCAGTTTGCATACTGGGCCAATAGATCAGTAGATGACACAGTCAACCTAGGCCTGCACTTCATCCTCCAGCACCGAGACTGCCAGGGGACCTATGCAAGGATTTTGTTTGTGGATTTTAGCTCTGCATTCAACGCTATTGTGCCAGAGCTACTACACTCCAAACTCTCCCAGTTGACTGTGCCTGAACCCCTCTGTCAATGGATCACCAACTTCCTGACTGACAGGAAGCAGCATGTGAGGCTGGGAAAGCACATCTCGGACCCGCTGACCCTCAGCATAGGAGCACCACAAGGCTGCGTACTCTCCCCTCTCCTTTACTCTCTCTACACCAACAACTGCACCTCCACAGACTCCTCTGTCAAGCTTCTCAAGTTTGCGGCCGACATAACCCTGATTGGGCTGATCCAGGATGGGGAGGAATCTGCCTACAGACAGGAAGTGACACAGCTGGCGTCCTAGTACCATCACAACTACCTGGAGCTCAATGTTCTTAAGACGGTGGAATTGATTGTAGACTTTAGGAGAGCTCCCCCTCCCCATCAACAACACCACAGTCACATCTGTGGAGTCATTTAAGTTCCTTGGAACCATCATCTCCAGGGACCTTAAATGGGAGGTCACTGTTGACGTCAGTCAAAAAGGCCCGACAGAGTATGTACTTACTGCGGCAGCTGTGAAAACACAATCTGACACATATAATGATGGTCCAGTTTTATACTGCCATCATAGAGAAGTCTGTCCTCACCCTCCCCATCAAGATCTGCTTTGGATCAGCCACCAAGCATGACATCCGTAGGCTGCAGTGCATCGTTTAATCAGCCGAGAAGGTTGTTGGCTGCAATCTTCCCTCCATTGACGAACTGTACACTGCAAGGGCCAGGAAGTGAGCGGGTAAGATCATCTCTGACTCCTCTCACCCTGCCTACAAACTCTGAAGCACTTCCCTCTGAAAGGCGACTCCGGACTGTCAAAGACGCCAAGGCCTGACAGAAGGACAGCTTTTTTCCATGAGCAGTAGCTCCACTCAACAGCCAAAAGTCTGTAGCCTCCTTTTGCTCTGGTATTTTATTTCATTCTTCACGTTTAAATTCTAATGTTTTATTTTTGTTGTTATCGTGTTGTTACTTGTGAGCAAAGCACCAAGGCAAATTCCTTGTATGTATACATGCTTGACTAATACAATTTATTCAATTCAATACTTTACTGACTATTGAGATGGATTGAAATGTTGCTATTAAACAAAGCAAACAATTACCGAGCCTAGCAAATATCTTTGTCAAGGTTCAGAGAGATAAAGTACTAAAAACAAAGATGATGAATTACATTTCCTCTCCATAAAGGAAGTATGTGGTGGCAGATAAAACTTAATTGTTTCAATCTCCTGCAGCAGATGAAATTTAAACAAATTTAGGAAAAAGATTTGAATTCAGATTTGGGACTGAAATGTCTAAAATGTCTATTACAACAAGGAAGGTTAACCAAATAGTCATTCAACATTGCAAGTAAATGTTAAGAGCAACAAATGTGATGGGTTAAAAGGAAGGAAAGTAAAATCACACAAAATCATAGGTTCAAATGGGTCAGCAGAGTTGGCGAAGAATGAACTTCAGGATTGATAGCTAAATTAAAGGCTTAGTTTCAGACATCTTTTAGTATGCTGAAAACATCAAATATTCTCGCACCAAAAGGTACCATATGTGTTGTCTTAAACTAGGTACACATAAAGACAACTTGAAGATAACAAAAGTATACTTTTGTGATTTGACACATTACTCTCCCTGTGAATGTATTGTAAAGATACAACATCCCAAAGGTATTCTGCAGAATAATGTATGAGAGCAATGTTAAGGAGTAATTTTGAACAATGACTTGCAGCATGGTTGAAGATCTGATCATATATTTTCAGGAATCTTTTCATTTAAAAGGAGAAGATGAAGGTCTAACAGGATAATCAATTTGTCCAAACCTTAAAGCTCTGGCAGTAACAGAGAGAGGGATTGCTTGGAAAGAGGAGGGGGGCTGCAGAAGTAGAGGAAGCCCTTGAGCAATTTTAAACAATGTCCTGAAAGTTCATGCACAAGAAGCTAATAACATGAGGCGCTGGGTGAATGATTGTGCAATAGATGACACATGCTGCCTATTAAACCAATGGAAATTAAATAATGGCAGGATTAACACCGAATGATAAATTGCAGAACTCAGAGGAATATGTTTGAGGGTTTCAGTGGTACAAGCGATTGCTGCAAGAACAGCTACAGGCAGTTTTGAATGGGGCAGGTATTATGCTACATTATATTTGCAGGACCGTAACATGAAGAAGGGTCTCGACTTGAAACGTCACCTATTCCTTCTCTCCAGAGATGCTGCCTATCCTGCTGAGTTACTCCAGCATTTTGTGCTTAGGTCTTTAAATTTGACAGATTTACACATGTTTATGTGCCTCAAGGAAGCGGTTTTATAAATTGAGAAATTTAGCTGAGAACAGGGTGGCAAGTTGGTAAAGCTGCTGCCTCACAGCACCAGATCTGATCTTGACCTTGAGTGCTGTCTGTGTAGCTCTGGTTTCCTGTGTGCTCTGGTTTCCTCGCACATCCCAAAGACGTGCAGGTTTTAAGTTAGAAACAAAGATCTGCAGATACTGGTTTATACTAACGATAGACATAATTTGATAGAGTTACTCCAGCACATTGTGTCCATCTTAGGTTTTAGGTTAATTGGCCTCTGTAAATTACCATAGTGCATAGGGAGTGGATGTGAAAATGGATAACACAGAACTAGTGTGAACAATTGAAGACTCCTGTTAACTTCTTCATTTTGGTCTCAGAAAGGAGCAGGAGAATTTAAAAGATTAGCAGAGGATTAGTGGAGCCAGCTGAAGGCAGCTAACTTGAGCAGCGGGACAATTGAGCAGCCAATATAAAAATGCAAGGTGTAGTGGAGCGGCCATGTTGGGAGAGACACTGTATTGAGATGAAATGCTGTGTTGAGGACAAGTGTGAGTCTTTGGCAAGGAGGCTATCACAGAGGTCGATAAGAGGTCGCCTATAGGATGATAATATAGTCTGCTCTTGTGTGTGCATCTTGTTATTTTTCTCTTTCTTTCTTGGTTCAGTTGCAGTAGTGATGGCAGATAAATAGGTACAATGCTCCTCCTGCAGGATGTAGGAAGTCAGAAAAACAGCTGGTGTCAGGAGATTGCAGCAAGCTGCAGGACTAATAAGGTTGTCATAGTCGGGAATTTTAACTTTCCCAATATTGACTGGGACTATCATGGTGCAAGAGATTTAGACAGGGCAGAATTTGTCAAATGTGTTCAGCGTAGTTTCCTCAAGCAATATGTAGATGGCCCTACACGAGAGAGGGCAACGCTCGATTTAGTCTTAGGAAATTAGGAGGGGCATGAGGATGAAGTGTTCATGAATGAACCTTTTGGGACCAGCGTCCCATTAGGTTTAAGATTGTTCTGGATAAAGAGCAGGCAGGCCCACTAGTTAAAATTCTAAATTATAGGAAAGCCAATTTTGAATGTATTAGACAGGAACTCCCTCAAGTTGATTGGAGCAGATTGTTTGCAGGAAAAGGAACGACAAGACTTCAGGACTGCATTAGAGTGAAGGGCATGGCAGGTGGGCGAAAGGAAGGTCGGATGATGAGGAAATCCTCAAGAAAAGAAATTGCAGGTGCCCTGGCTGAGATTTACAAGTCATTATTATATACTGGAGGGTGGAGAAGACTGAAAGGCGGAAAATATTGTGTCTCCATTTAAGATAGGCTGCAAAGAAAAACCTGAAAACCATGGGGCAGTGAATCTAGCATCTGCGATTGGAAAGTTACGAGAGTATTTGGAGGGATAAGAAATACATGCATGTAGACAGATAAGGGTTGATGAGGTATGGTCAGCAGGTTTTGTACATGGGAGATCATGTCTCACGAATCTGATTGTTTTTTTAAATATGTGACCTAAAAGGCCAATGAAGGCAGAGCTGCAGACATTGTATATATGGAATTCAGCAAGGCATTTGATTAGGTTCATAGAAACATAGAAAATAGGTGCAGGAGTAGGCCATTCGGCCCTTCGAGCCTGCACCGCCATTCAATATGATCATGGCTGATCATTCAGCTCAGTAGCCTGTACCTGCCTTCTCTCCATACCCGCTGATCCCTTTAGCAAAAAGGGCCACATCTAACTCCCTCTTAAATATAGCCAATGAACTGGCCTCAACTACCTTCTGTGGCAGAGAATTCCACAGACTCACCACTCTCTGTGTGAAGAAATGTTTTCTCATCTCGGTCCTAAAAGACTTCCCTCTTATCCTTAAGCTGTGACCCCTGGTTCTGGACTCCCCCAACATCGGGAACAATCTTCCCACATCTAGCCTCTCCAACCCCTTAAGAATTTTATATGTTTCTATAAGATCCCCCCTCAGTCTTCTAAATTCCAGCGAGTACAAGCCCAGTCTATCCAGTCTTTCCTCATATGTAAGTCCCGCCATCCCAGGGATCAAGTCCCGCCATCCACATGGTAAGCTGCAAAGAGAGACAGCTGAATGAATAGAAAATTGGCTTTGTGGAAGGAAGCAGAATGCGATGGTGTAAGGTTGATTTTTGGATTGAAAGCCTGCTCGCAGTGTGCCTCAGGGTTCATTACTGGAGCCATTACTGTTTGTCATCTACAGTGCATTCAGAAAGTATTCAGACCCCTTCACTTTTTCCACATTTTGCTACGTTAGAGCCTTATTTTAAAATGTTTAAAATTCATTTTTTTAATCATCAATCTACACACAATACCCCATAATAAAAGAGCTAAAACAGGTGTTTAGAAATTTTTGCAAAGTAATTAAAAAGAAATAATTGAAATATCACATTTACATAAGTATTCAGATCCTTTGCTACGACACTCAAAATTGAGCTTAGGTTCATCCTGTTTCCATTGATTATCCTTGAGATGTTTCTACAACTTGATTGGAGTCCACCAGTGGTAAATTAACTTGATTGGACATGATTTGGAAAGGCATACACCTGTCTATATAAGGTCCCACAGTTGACAGTGCATGCCAGAGCAAAAACCAAGCCTTGAAGAATTATCTGTAGACCTCTGAGACAGGATTGTGTCGAGACACAGATCTGGGGAAGGGTATAAAACAATTTCTGCAGCATTGCAGGTTCCGAAGAGCACAGTGGCCTCCGCCATTCTTAAATGGAAGAACTTTGGAACCATCAGGACTCTTCATAGAGCTAGCTGCCCAGCCAAACTGAGCAATAGGGGGAGAAGGGCTTTGGTCAGGGAGGTGACCAAGTACCCGATGGTCACTCTGACCGAGCTCCAGAGTTCCTCTGTGAAGATGGGAGAAACTTCCAGAAGGACAACTAAATCAGCAGCACTCCACCAATCAGGCCTTTATGGTAGTGTGGCCAAATGGAAGCCCCTCCTCAGTAAAAGCAGGCATGAGTGAGGTCAAAGATAAAAAGGGAAAGAGCCAAGCACTTGCGCGAGGCATACAACGGGGGTAAACAAAATTGGAATTTCTTTGAAAATTTACACACAAAATTACCAGTTTCAAGCATCTTTTAGTGCATTTCAAAGTAAAAACAGACATTACAAAATAATGTGAATATGTCACTGCATACTAATAACATTTTGAAGTAAATTTGCACATTAATTGATAATCAGCCCAAAAAGGTGGTAATTGGCTTTTCTGCTGTGTTTTATATTTTAACCCTGTCTTAATTAATTTAGTTATATAATCTTGCACTTAAATTTAATATTTACTCATTACAATTCCACCACTGACTTTCTGGCACTCGTGGTTCCAGAGCTTTGCTGGTTTATCCAGCACGCCAAGGAAGTTGGCTATGGGGAGAGATGTGCTGGATCCAGCTGGGCTGGAGTTCCAGAGCCCCGGCCACAGGTTGCAAATTCAACCCACCGATCGGCCATGGAAGTCCCGATGAGGTCGAGATTGGCTGCCTTGCCCAGCCTAGGTGCCACATTTTCGGGGATACTTCCAGGGCGCCGGGGGATTTCCTGCAGAACCCCTAGTGACCGAATTGACAAATTGGCCATGGAAGTCCCGATGAGGTTGAGATTGGTTGCCTTGCCCAGCCTAGGTGCCACATTTTCAGGGAGCTCTTCCAGGGTGCAGTGGATTTCTCATGGAACCCCTAGTGACCTCTAGAGGAACCCTTGTGTTCATTACAAGTCTATACATTTTTTTTTCTTTTTGTCGATCTGATTTCTCCGTTTAATTGGCAAAGTGAAAAACGCAGAAATCATGCAAAAAGCGCGGAAAAAGGATTTAAAAAACGTGGAAATACACGGAAACCCGGAAAATTCACATGCCTGTAAAAGGCGCATGACAGCCCGCTTGGTGTTTGCCAAAAGGCACCTAACGGACTCGCAGACCAAGAGAAACAAGATTCTCTGGTATGATGAAACCAAGATTGAACTCTTTGGCTTGAGTTTGAGAGGATCTGCAAAGAATGGGAGAAATTACCCAAATACAGGTGTGCCAAGCTTGTAATGTCATACCCAAGAAGACTTGAGGCTGTAATCGCTGCCAAAGGTGCCTCAACAAAGAACTGAGTAAAGGGTCTGAATACTTATGTAAATGTGATATTTCAGTTATTTCTTTTTAATTTGCAAAAATTTCTAAACACCTGTTTTCGCTTTTTTATTATGGGGTATTGAGTGTAGATTGATGATTAAAAAATAATAAAAAACCATCCATTTTAAAATTAGGCTGTAATGGAGCAAAACGTGGAAAAAGTGAAGGGGTCTGAATACTTTCTGAATGCACTGTATATCAATGAGTTAGATGAGAATGTACAAGGCTTGATTAGTAAGTCTACAGATGACAGTAAAGTTGGTGGTGTTGTGGACAGCAAAGATGTTTGTCAAATAATGCAGCAGCATCTTGATCGGCATTAAACTCCATCCCCTGAGGAATGGTTGGCGGAGTTTAACAGATGTCCAAATGGCAGGACACTGGGGAGCATTGTAGAGCAGGTTGATCTAGGAGTGCAGGTACATTTTTCCTTGAAGATGACATCAGGTAAATAGGATGGTCAATAAGGCCTTTGACACATTGGCCTTCATCAGTCAGGGTTTTGAGTATAGAATTGGGAAGTTACATTACAGTTGTACAAGGCGTGGCCTGGAGGCGGCCGAGAAAGCTGTGTGGGTGGGCATGAGCATCAGTAGGTCAGGCCTGGAAGCATCAGCAGGTCAGCCTGGCGTCTGCCTGCCTGGCCTGGAGGTGAAGGTTAGTATGGCTGTCCTGGAATCGACCAGGGTGGTGGTGTGGGTTGGCAGCAGCAGTTATGGTAGTCCCGGCCCTTGGAGAGACGGAGGAATTGGTGAGCATTGGCACTGCGGGTCTCTGCCTCATAGTGGTTGGGTGTGCAATACGATCCAGCGATGAAACCTGCGGGCAGTCAAGACAGCCAGAGGGAGTGGTCTGGAGGTGGTCAAATTTGTGATGCTCGGTGGAGTACATGTAAGTGAATCAACTTTTATTGAAGGCTTGGATCCAGCAGAGAATGAAGTAAAGTTAAGGTCCATTGCAGGTTTGGGCGAGTGAGCAGCGGGAGAGTCAGAACTAGGGCCTCCTGGTACTAGCACATGGCAGGCAGAGTACTGAAGGAGGACTGTTGCGAGAAATGGCAGATTGAGTACAGGTACCTAAAATGTCGGTTGGGCCAAACTGGGAGGCCTGGCAGGAAGCCACAAGGCACAAGATGGCAGTGCAGGCAAGTGTTCAGGAAACACAAGTGGCTATGGTAGTGAGTCTGGGTCATAAAACATGGTGGTAGTGAAGGTGAAAGAGGGAGGGGAGAGGGAGTCCAGATGGGCCACCTAACTTCACCTACACTCTTAATAGATCAGTTTTGCCGCTATCCGCAATTTCCCAACATTTTTAATTTTAGAGTTCCCTTTGACTATTTGGGGTTCTATAGTACACTCCCAACAAGGTAATCATCCTTTTAAAAATATATATTCTTGCTCCTTTTACAAATTCTCTGGTCTGCTGTTTCCCTTTTTTAAATCAACTACAGCCCAACAAACTTTCAATCATGCATCTAGAAATATAATCTCTTCCGTGATAGATAAATCTTGTTAGGCAAACCCCAGGTCTTTCTACCTTCAGGTTGTACCACCAAACTCTCATGTCTGCAATATGTAGTATTTATTTTCAAAGTGTTTCACACGGAACAATGGCAACAATGCCATTTAAATGGAAGTGTTCATTTGACATTTTGGCACCAGATATTTTAATACCTTTGCAGAGACTTAAGACATTACCTTAACTTTTGACGGAGAGATGTTTAACAAGATTTAAAAACAGGAAAGAAAAACAACTCACTGCCACAGACAGTGTATGTCCTTGGATATTGTTTACTACAAGAATGGGAAATTACCCATGGTATCATCATAAATTTGTTTTGTTTTTAAATCTGTGCCCAACAGAGCTTCTCCATAGCCATTCCCTATAGATGAAATGAAATACAATTGTGGATTATTTTGACAGAAAGCATCAAAGGAATATATGTAATTTGAAAACTTGTAATTTAATGCAAAAAACATCCAAACCATTGCTGATTTTTGGAGCCTTTCTTCTCATTGTAGTTTTTGATTATTTTGGATCAACCTACATCAAAAGGTGATTGACAAAAGTAGGTTTTTTTTTTCAAACAACATTAAATGTAAATAATACCAGTTCAGGGTCTGGGAAAATTGCTACTATTCAAGATCATTGCTTCGTAAGGAAGGCAGAAAAGTATTTCCAATAGTGGAGAGAAGTATTTGAATGTAGTAGCACGGACACAGAATAAATTTAATACCACTTAATTTTCTCAAGTGCGTTTTTCACTCTTATACACATTTAAACTGTCCACAGAAAGGACATAAATTCTGCAGCATCAGATTTTATTGCCCTGCAATCAAAAGTCATGAGAATAAAAGCATCAGGTTTGTGATTTTTGCCTTTTTAAAGTTTGTCAATGAATATCAATTTTGTCTACTTACTTTAGAGCAAACAAAAACATTGAAACAATTATAGCTAATAATTTTAAATATTTAATTAATTCTATAAATTTGAGACCAATGATGTTGGTAAACCATACTCAATGGATTTGTTTTGATAATTTATAAAAGCAACGCTTCTTTTTGCATTGTTAAGTAGAAGCCTCTAGGAATCCTGTGCAACATCTTAAACACTGCTGGTACACTTCTTCAAAATGTGCTTCATTTCCCTGGACATGAGAAACAAAATGAGTAAATTAATATTTCCATAACATACAGGAGGATAAACACACTTCCGCTTAAAACAGCGAACAATGCAAATTTTTCCAGATTGGAAAATAATGTACACACAAGATAACTTTAAAGCTTTCACTACTTACGTAATAGGGATCTTGTATAATTTGCTGATCCTCTGGATCAAATGATCCAAGTAGTTTTATGCTGGACTTAGGATTCTTTACTTTTCCAGCCATTGTCTTTAAATCTCTGTAAATTTATCAAACATGAACTAGGTTTCTTCAAAATATGTTATATCAATAATTTTAATAATAATTTCAACAATAAGTAAATAAGTAGATTTGGTTAACCTTGTAACAGTTTCCCCCTCCCCCCCTCCCCTCCGCCCTCTCTCCACTGAACGTCCGTTGAGCAGCATCACAATTCACAACTATATATCTCTTAGGCTCGCACCGTCTCAATCCAACAATCTCCAATCTGCTCACCTGTTGGCGTCCCTGATTTTCCTGCTTTTTGTGCTTAGTTTTTTTCCCACACTCCCTACTACATTAGACTGAAGGTTTCCAACCCAAGACATTTAATATACATTTTCTCCAGTGATCCTGCCTGATCCGCTGAGTTAAGCCAGCATTTTAAGTCTGTCTTAAGTAAATTCATCCACAGTCACCAACTAAAATTGAACTCTGTTGCAAACATTGATATCAGAAATTTTAAACAAATCTCTAATTTGATTAGGGAACACAACTACTTTGAAGATAGTTATTCTTTCAATTACTGTACTGTCTAAAATTTGCTGTGCAGCCAAAGTGTCCCTCCCTCAATAGGGAGCTTCTGTTGCATTCTAACTGTAGCCATAAGCTCCAAAATACAATATATAGTGTAACACAGTCATTACTGCCCTGAATAATCTGCAGTTTCAGTTCAGGTTTATAGTAACTTTCTTCTCCACAAACAGACGTCAAATACAGGTGCATTATTGGAATTTGCCCGTAGATAGTTGGAATTTGTTTCAACAATCTTGGCCTGCTGATACAATATTTCTCATACGTTGCTATAAGAGATGTTCACTCATCCTCCTTCAATCTTCTTTGGTAAGGAGATCTTGTTTTCAGACAATCTCCTAGTGCTTTAAATTCTGCTAAAGGGTCAATAATATCTACAAAATACATCAGCAAATTGTTTTTCCTTTATGTAAAATCCATCTCAATAGCAGGCAGAATCTCAATACCTGCCTTGGTCAAGTCTAATTTGCTCTCATCGAAATCCCTAAAAGCTTGATCTGGTCAATTACAATGGAGCAATGTTTCTTCCTTCTACTCAATATATATTTCCACAATATGCACAGAAAATTGTTGCAATGTGAGACATCACAGAAATCCACAGTTCATTAAAAAATATTGAATGTGATCACATTTCTATCCCATTTCTTTAATAATGGGTTGGACATTGGCTAAATTCCCAATAGTTGCAATACAGTAAATGAAAACATAAATTCCCAATACTTGCAATACAGCAAAATTGTTCTGAACAGTGGGATCAATAATATTCTGGGAAATTAGATGGCATTACAGTGCATAGATTCTTGATTAGTACAGGTGTCAGAATTTACAGGGAGAAAGTAGGAGAATGGGGTTAGGATGAAGAGATAGATCAGCCATGATTGAATGGTGGAGTAGACTTGATGGGCTGTATAGCCTAATTCTAATCCTATTCCTTATGATCTTATGAACCGATTTTCATGTTCAATGCTAGGTTTCAATGGAAGGAAAATTAAGCTGGTTCTATAAATGGGAAGACAATTTGCTCTGCTAGATTACAAGCACTATCAGTTAACCTAGCAAATCAAACCGAAAATCACAGTGCTGTTGAGGTATAAATCAATAAATAAGCCTCAAAACATCAGGGAAGCAGTACTTAGCAAAATACTGCAGCAAAAGGCTGACAGGTACCCATGTCATGATAGACCATCTGTGGGCTTAAGAAATGGGTAGTGATTGAGATGATGTACTCAAACGTCTGGAGATGCTCAGTGGATTGGGCAGCATCTGTGGAGGCATATGGACAGTCGATGTTTTGGGTCAACACCCTTCTTCAGATTGAGATTTAGATGATGTATTGATTTTAATTTTCTAAAATTCCATGGACATAGTGGAATTTTGTTAGATTGGAAAACAGCAAATGCAATCCTTTTCTTCAAAAAGTGGGGGGGGGGGGGAAGAAAAGGGAACTACAGGCGATTAGTTTAATATTTGGCATAGGGAGGATGTTGGAAAGTATTATAAAAGGTTGCAGCACACATTGATAGGGGATGGGGTAGGAATAGAGGACATTTTCCTTTATTAGTTGGGACATGGAGTACAAGAGCAGTGTGATACTGGTACAATTTTACAAAACATTCATTAGATCACAGCTGGAATATTTGAGTGTAGTTTTGCTTGCCGTGCTTTTGAAAGAACATAATTACACTGATTAGGGTGCAGAGGAGATTCAGCAGGATGTTGCCTGGGACAGAATGTTTCAGTAATGAGTAGAGAATGCATAAGCTGTGTTTGTGTTCCTTGTAGCACAGGAGACTGAGAAATGGACCCGATAGAGGTTTACAAAATTACATATTGGGTGTGGGAAAATGGTTGCTTAGTAATTAAGATAGAAAAGTATTTCTTAGTCAAGAGAAATGTTTAAACGTAGTAACACTAATACAGAGTAAATTTAATGTGATAACTTTCTCAAGTAAATTTTTCACCCGTATCTCCATAACAGGTTGCTAAAACCATTGGGCATGGGTTAAGATGAGGAGGAAGAAGTTTAGAAAGGAAGAATGTTTTCATCCATGGGGTGGTTCCATTTGGGAACACACATCCCGAGAACGTGTTGGTGACATTTAAGCATCTGGAAAAGCACTAGAATCGTCAAGACAGAGAAGGTGATAAATGGAATTTATAGAGTTGGAAGACCTTTGCTGTAAGACTCTTTGACTTTATTACATTATAGAGGGTCCTGATCTTAAAATTTGACCTGTGGCGGGCCGAGCCACTTTGGTCTCGAACTATCGTTCATCGAGCATTCGCGTGGACCTGGTGTGATCTAGGCCGACCAATCAACGCCGACCTGGGTGGTCTGTTGGCGGTGTGCAGCGGACGACGGAGTGAGTCTTCACCTCACAGACAACACCTTAACACACAGCTTGCCCTCTTGAACTAATTGTTGAGCTGTATCGTTTAAATATTAAACTGAGTGTTTATCTACAGTGGTGACCCCGACGTTCCAAAACGGCCTCTTTTGGATTTCATCATGCCTGGAGGAGACAACCCAGATCAGCAAAACGCAGCTTCACTCAAACTGTGGTTTGAACAAACCAAAGGCCAATACCACATCCGCCAGATAACTGCCGACGTCACCAAGTACTACTACATGGTCAGTGCGCTGGACCACCGGCTGCCTCATCACAGGACACAGGAGGTCACAGGAGCGGAGGTCAGTGTTTTGTGCCCCTCAGGCATCGACCCTCGTTCCAGAAAGAAAGGGCCTCCCCTAACCACTGCCAACAGCAGCAACATCAGAACATACGGGGTCCGCACGATCCCACTCAACTTCAACTCCTGCTGCTTCAAGTGGATCTTTACCATTGCTGACGTCTCACAACCGCTGCTGGGCGCCGACTTCCTCCGGGCGCACTCCCTGCTGGTCGACGTGAAAGGACAACGTCTCGTTAATTCTGAGACATTCGAGTCAATCGCCTTGCACCAAGCTGAATTGACTGCACCCCACCTTGGCTCGATGTCCTTATACGATAACGAGTTCCCCAGGATCTTAGCCAATTTCCCTGACATCATAACTCCCCAGTTCACAACGGCCATCCCCAAGCATGGGGTGAAGCACCATATCCCCACCACCGGGCCGCCACTCCATGCACATGCAATCAGGCTGCCCCCCAACAAGCTCCAACTGGCCAAAGACAAGTTCCGCAAGATGGAGGAAATGGACATAGTGCACCACTCAGACAGCCCATGGGCATCCCTGCTTCACATGGTCCCCAAAGCGTCTGGGGGTTGGAGACTAACTGGGGACAACTGCCATCTCAACGGGGTCACAACAGCAGACCGGTACCCTGTCCCTCACATCCAGAACTTCACGGCAAACCTTGAAGTGCCAATGTTTTATCCAAGGTCAATCTTGTACGCGACTACCATCAGATTCTGGTCCACCCAGACGACATCCGCAAGACGGCCCTCATCAACCAGTACAGGCTCTTTGAGATCCCGCACATGCCTTTCGACCTCAAGAACGCCGCCCACGCTTTTCAACGGCTCATGGATATAGTGGGCCGCGGGCTGTACTTCGTGCTCATCTACCTCGTCGCTGGCCGCTCTCGCCAGGTATACCGCGCACACCTCCGGCAGCTCTGCCAGAGGCTCAACAAGTATGGCCTGGCCATCAACCTTGCCATCAACTTCCTTGGCCACCACATCAATCAGCACGGAGCGGTCCCGCTCCCGACCAAGGCCATTCGCAAACCCTCCACTATGAAGGGACTCTTAACAGTTTGTTGGCATTGTCAACTTCTACCACCATTTCATGCCAGCAGCCGCAGTTCAAGGCCCTGGCCAACAAGCCGAAAGAGCTTGTTTGGGACGACGCGGCCCAGCTCACCCTTCCATCCGGACACCAAAGGCACTGATGGCAGCCAAGTTCATGAGGCACGGGTTTTGCAAACAGTTTGGGAACTGGGCCAGAACCTCCATCCCCTGTCAAACCTCCAAGATTCAGCGACACATCAAGGTGCCGCTGCAGAACTTCGCCCTGACACACTGGCGTTTCGACCATATCCACATCGTTGGACCGCTGCCCCCATCCAGAGGTGTCACCCACCTCTTCACCATCGTGGACAAATTCACGAGATGGCCGGAAGCCATCCTGCTCTTGGATATCTGCACTGCGACCTGTGCATGTGCCCTCATCACCCACTGGATTGCCCGCTTTGGCGTGCCGGCGGACATCTCCGACAGAGGTGCGCAGCTCGCCTCCGAGCTGTGGTCAGCAATGGCCCGGCTGCTTGGCACTAAGCTGAACCAACAACAGCCCTCCACCCGCAAACGGCCGAGTGGAACGTTTTCACCGGCACATGAAGGCATCCCTCAAGGCACGGCTCACGGGCCCGGACTGGATGGACGATTTGTCGTGGCTCATACTAGGCATACGCACTGCCCTGAAGGAGGACCTGGCATATGGCACCCCACGTACGGTCCCTGGGGACTTCATCCCGGCAGCACGCGGACATCAAGAACTGCCCACGACCATGCTGACGCGCCTCCGTGAGAACGTGGGCAAGCTCTCTCCAGTCCCAACGTCCCGACACGGTCTCACAATGACGTATGTCCCACCCGAGCCCCAAGACTGCCAGTACGTCTTCCTTCGCCGAGATTCCCACCGTACATCACTGCAAAAGCCTTACGAGGGACCATTCAGAGCACTGCAAAATGACACCACGACTTTCATCATCGACGTGGGCGGCAGACACGAGTCTGTCTCCGTGGACCATCTTAAGCCAGCACACTTCGACATTGACCAACTAGTGCAGGTGGCACAACCCCGCCGCAGAGGGCGTCCACCATCACGACCAAACCCGCCCTCAACTCAACCAGCTGCAAACTCAAACACAGGAGATACGTACACAAGATCAGTCCGCCTCACTCGATAGCCTAACCGCCTCCAATTCTCCGGTTCTGGAGGGGGGTGGGGGTGGAGTGTGTCATGTGGCGGGCTGAGCCACTTTGGTCTCGAACCGTCGTCCGTCGAGCTCGAGCACTTGCGTGGACCTGGCATGATCTGGGCTGACCAATCAGCCCGACTTGTGTGGTCTGCTGGCGGTGTGCAGTGGACGACGGAGCGTGTCTTCACCTCACAGTCAACACACCCCTTGCCCTCTTGTACTAATTGTTGAGCTGGGTAGACACAAAATGCTGGAGGAACTCAACGGGTCAGGCAGCATCTCAGGAGAGGAATGGGTGACTTTTCGGGTCGAGACCCTTCTTCAGGGGGGTCTCGACTCCTCTGAGCAGTATCATTTAAATATTAAACTGAGTGTTTATACAACATGTGAAGATAAGATTGCTAAATGTGCTGAAGACAAGAGAGGTTGGATGTAAGCTATGAGGATATATGGAGGCTTTATTAAAGGATTTTGATAAGTTATGTGATCTGCAAAGATCTGACAAATGGAGTATAATGTGTGGAAATGTCATATCAATCTTCTGATTTTTAAAAATTACCCAAAGGTGAGAGATGCAGAGGGATCGTGGTGACATGATTCACTGAAGTTCAGTGTGCAGCGGTTACATGCAATAAGAAAAGCTAACAGAATGCTAATATGTTGGAAGCAGTTTAGATCAGGTTTAGTTTAGTTTAGCAATATAGGATGGAAACGGGCCCTTCAGCCCAACAAGACCATGCAACACTCATTCACATTAGTTTGATGTTATCCCACTTTCTCATCCACAGCCTACACACAAGGGGCAATTTATAGAGGCCAAATTAACCTGCAAATCAGCACAACTTTGGGATGTGGGAAGCACCAGGAGGAGACCAACGTGTTCACAGGGAGAACATGCAATTTCCCCGACAGTCAGCACCTGAGGTCAGGATCGAACCTGGGTCTCTGGCGCAGTGAGGCATAGTGCTACCAGCTGCACCACAGTAGAAGAACCTGGACCCATACAATTTGCCTACTGCCACAACAAGTCAACACAGGATTCAATCTCACTGGCTCTCCACTCTGTATTTAACCACGTGGACAATAAAAACATAATTCAGGCTTTTGTTCATGGACTACAGCTCAGCATTCAGCACCATTGTCCCCTCCAAGCTGGTTACCAAGCTCACAGAACTGTCTCTCTGCACAGGCGAGCGGCGGGGCGGGGCCAGACGAGCGGAGGGGCAGGACCAGTCGTGCGGCGGGGCGTGGTCAGACGAGCGGCAGGGCGGGGCCAGACGAGCGACATGGCGGGGCGGGGCCAGACGAGCGGCAGGGCAGGACGAGCGGAGCAGTGGGACCAGTCGAGCAGTGGGGCGGGGCCAGACGAGCGGCAGGGCTAGGCGAGCGGAGGGGCTGGACGGGACCAGGCGAGCGGAGAGGCATATGTTTTGCGGAAAAATCTGAGGCGAAATCGGAATAGCGGAAATGAATTAAGGAAGCAGAAACTTTCCGCCAAATTCGGAAAGGTTTTGAGGTCTGATAAACCTGTCCTCATCAACGGGACAGTGGTGGAGTGTCAAAAAGCTTCAAATTTCTTGACATGCATATCTCTGAAGATCAGTCCTGGACCCAAAACATTGATGTAATCACAAAGCCCATCAACGCCTCTACTTCCTGAGAAGATTGAGGTGTTTTTGGTATGTCAACGAATATTCTCTTGAACTTCTCTCGGAGTACAGTAGAGAGCATATTGACTAGTTGCATCATGGCCTGGTTCGGCAACTCAAACGCTCATGAACGAAGAAGATTGCATAAATGGTGGACACTGCCATATCCATCAATGGGTACTGACCTCCCTAACATTGAAAGGATCTACAAGAGTTGCTCCCTCAAAAAGGCAGCCAGCATTATCAGAGACCCAAATTCGCATTTCACTCCAGCCATCGGGAAGAAGGTATAGGAGCCCGAAATCTATAACGGCCAGGTTCAGGTACGGCTTCTTCCCTACAACCAACAAGCTATTAAATACTACAACCTCCGAACTACATAGACCTGGGGGCATTTCTATGCATTACTATTGTTTGATTATTTTTAATATATATTGTGCTGCTGCAAGTAAGAATTCCACTGTTCTGTTTCAGGACATATGACAATAAAACACTCTTGATACATCATCCTTTTTAATGAACTTTTAGAATTATTTTAAGATGGAAAATTCCAAACAGAGTTGCAGGTTGGGGAATTATATAGCCACACACTTTGCTACACAATATGTAGTATTGTAAGGAAACTTTAATGTCTCTGTGCCTATTATGATTAGCAGAAAATACATAATTGATTTACACAAAGTCCAACGCATTTCAAGCCAGAAATAATTTAATATTACCGCTGACAAAGGAATTTACTTAAAAGAAGGAGAATTGTTGAATATTTTATTTGACTCACCTTAAATTGCTTTCATCCATGCAAAGCATAAAATCATATGTTACAAAATCATTCTTGGTTACCTAGAATTTAAAAATATGAACATCCGATTCATTTACCAATCAGATTATTACACATAGTAATTGAATAGTTAACATTTAATTACAATTATTCAGAAATGATTTTGTTCTGTTGAAATAACTTTGGTAAAATAACAGTAATGTAATTATTTAAACCACAGTCTTCTAAAATGTTAAACTATTCTTCAAAGTGGATAGTCAAAGCAAACAATGCCTGGCAGATGTTTATGCATTAATTCTTTTAGAAGGCCTTGGCTTAGTAGTATCACTCTCATCGCAAGCTAAAGGTCATGGATTCAAAGTCCATTATTGTAGAAGGAGTTAATCATTCCTGAAAATGCATTTTATTAGATGAGACATTAAATTGGGATCCTCTCTCAGCAAGTCCATTGATTGGAGCATCCAAATTGGCTAACAGTAGCTAATAAAAAGGCAAGATGTGGCAGAGCAACTGTGTTGGGAGAGGGGATGGAATCAGACAGGGACTTCGAGGAATATAAAGAAAGATGGAAAGAAATAAAGCAGACAATTGGAAAGGCCAAAAAGGGCCAAGAAATAGTCTTGGCGAGTCGGTTTAAAGAAAATCCCAAAGTTTATTGTTCCTACATTTGTTTTTATCATGCAGAACAACATGGATGACAGCGAGATCAGTGTGGAGAGTATGTATGGGCAGTTTGAAATTGAGGAGGCAGTGCACGGGCTCGATGAGCATTAAAGTGTATAAATTGCCAGGATCTGATGGGATCTATCCCAGGTTATTGAGAGCCATGAGAGATTGCGGGAGCCTTGAAGATCTGTGCATCTTCTCTAGCCACAGACTCGGTCCCGGAGGACTGTTGTTCCTTTATTTAAGGGAAGTGGAGAGAATCCAGGGAATTATACTCTGGTAAGCCACGCAAGGACGTGATCTTAGTCAAACAGCGTGGAAACTGGCCCATTGACCCAACTTGCCCTTGCTGACCAAGATGCTGCATGTACACTAGTCCCACCAGCCCAGGTTTGGCCCTTATCCCACTAAACCTTTTCTGTCCATGTACATGTCCAAATGTCTCTTAAATGTCATGGTATCTGCCTCAACTACTTCCTGGCAGCTCATTCCATATACCCACTACCCTCTGTGTCGAAAATGTTGCCCCTCAGTTTCCTATTAAATCTTTCCCCTCTCATCATAAACCTACGTCTTTGGTTCTTGATTCCCCTGCTCCGGGTAAAAGACAGTACATCTACTCTATCTCTTCTCCTCATGGTTGTCTGCTTGATTTCTTTCCTCCTATCTTTACATTCCTCAAAGTCCCAGTCTGATTCTATCCTCTTAAACCTTACATGCGCTTCGCTTCTTATCTATGTACTAAAACTCTCGTTTGTTTGTTTGTTTATTCCTGAACTACAGCCAAAACGGCACATGAAAGCGCGACAATTGTAGGCCCACCTTATTCACCGTCGTCCCTTTGGTGCTAATGGAAGAAGTTTCATTGAAATCGGTGTTATATTTTTGAAGTTATTCACATTTTAAAGTTTAAAATCTATCTCTTAGGGAGGGGGGAGGGAAGGTGGGAGGATAAGTGGGTTAGAGGAGAGGGGAGGAGGAAGGAGAGGGTGCTGCACCAATGCAGGAGAGGTTTGGGCCCAACAGGTCCACTTGGTCTAGTAAACCTCTACAAGTTCACCCCTCCTGCACTACGAGGAATAAAGTCCTTGCCTGCCTGACCTCTCCCAATAGCTCAGAGGCTCAAGTTCTGGCAATATCCTCTTAAATCTTCTCTGTACTTCTTCCAGCTTTTTCAACTTGTTCAATGAAAGTAGGGTGGTGGATGTTGCCTGCATGCATTTTATAAGGCATTTGATAAAGTCCCGCATGTGTACAAAAATCGGTGGTATTGCAGTGAATATAGTTAAAGAATTACAGCATAATCTTGATCAACTGGGCAAGAGTATGACTAATGCCTGACCCGCTGAGTTACTACAGCACTTTGGCCTTAGTCAGGATATCACATATGGAAAAAGACAATGTACCAAAAGCTTTCTTTACCAGCCTATCTATCAGTGAAAATATTTGCAGCTAATTGTGTACCTGTAATCCTAGATCCCTCTGCTCTACTACATACCCCAGAACTGATCTCCCGTTTGCTAAACATTTTAACTCCCCATCCCATACTTGCTTACCTTTGCATTGGGGATCCTCCATTGCCAAAGTGAGGCCACATGGAAAATGGAGGAACAGAACCTCATATTCCACAAGGTGGCTTACTACCCAAATTGTAATTCTGCAATTTTAGGTAATCTCTAACAATCTTTTGACTGTTGCAGATGCACTTCAAAGAACTATTCAAGTATATTCAGGAGTAAATTACATAATATACATTGTCATTCATCTGATAATTAACACAAATTAACTAGTCTTAGATATGTGATTTAATTTCATCAGCACATTTAAAATTTACCAAAAGCATTGTGGTATTAAATAACCATGGTTACACTTAACAGTATTTCATCTTGAATAGCAATTTGAAAACAAAAATTGTGTAAATTTAAAAGAAGGCGAATACGTCTACCTGTCTTGCTTTATGTGTTGTCTCAATGCCATGCTGTCTTAAACAGCTTAGAGCCCTTGAATCTGGGGAGTTCCCAACATTGATGTCAATTACACCAGCACTGTCTATCATCCACTGTAATAAGAAAGAAAATTTATAGCCCGCAATAAAACAAAAAACTGAGATACAGTACCTGCCTGGCAATGTGATTCGTGGTAATGCCATGTTTCATCAGACACCTCTGGCCCCGAGAGTCAGCAGGATTGCCTATTTCGTATCTTGAGGTTGCTGCACTGTCTATATTCCACTGGAAGAAACACAAGTGCCATGCTGTTTGTTTCCCCATGCAGTCAGTAATTTTTTTTATTATAGAACCACATTATTAAGATTAATAATTGGTAGGAACTTTCACTTTACTACAGCCAAACCCCAATATAACCTTGGAATGATCTGAAATGTTATGTCCCTTTCTCTCTATCTTCACATGCACTATCTACATGACGATTTCCAGCATTTTTTGTCATTAGTTCAAATATTTTTCGCAGAAAGCAACAAATGCCAATATATTAGCACTCAAAATTCTTTGTAATGGAACAATGATAGAGTCATTGACTAATTTTGTTTGTTCAAGAAATGTATTCTTCTTTTCAAAAACATTGAACAGTGATTTGGAATTGCCTTAACACAACATTATTTTATCTCCATAAAAGTATGCCAAATGTTTAAAAAAATTCATGTTTTAAAAACATTAATTTTCATTTTGAGAAACACAAATCAACCGGACTGACAAAACATATTTGGATTACGTATTCAAAACAGAAAATGACAAACAAAGAAAGCTTTGCATGTTCAATTAATACAAAAGTGATTAATATACATGGTTCAAGAGACAATATGGTAGTTACGAGTCAACTTGTATGAAATAGAAATCAACATTTTCAATAGGAATAAAGGAGGGCAATTGACTGGATAAATCTTAAGGAGGTCTTTAAAGGTGCCACGCAAGAAAAGGAACAAGCAACAAAGCAATTACATAATAATGGCTATAAATACAAGGTTGTAAGGGAAGTTTCAATGGATAGGTAGATTCAGGAGTTAGTAATCTCCATTTGAAAAGTTGATCTGGTCTCAGGAATTGGAAGTGTATACAAAACAATAAGTTTCCAAAGTGAGCCAACAAAAGAAAAGTAAATTTTATATGGTGACGTGCGAAATCAAGCATTTGGATAAGAAGCCATCTTCCCTCAAAAGAAAGATGCAAATGACATTGTGTATTAGGGGCACTGGATATAAATGGCCAAAAGTAGCAACAAAAAAGATTGATAGGGCCCAAAAAGGTTTCACGTAAATATTTACCTTTAATTTTCGAGGAATGGAACATGAAGGGCAAGATAATTTTCGAGGAAAGGAATATGAAGGGCAAGATAACGTACATTAATGTAGACTCTTGGTTAGAACAGAGAAAACACTCTTGATTAGAACAGAGAAAACAATGCACTGTTTCAATCTCAAAAATTAAAAATTAAAATGTTAAAGTACCAGGATTAGTGCAAAAAAAAAAAGGTTACCTGGATTGAGGCCGTGCATTGGGATGAAAGAATGAATAGACATTTCCCTAGGTTATAAACTAACATACCCTGGTCACAGTAGGTGGCAAGGAAGTGGAACTCAAAATCCTATCACAGGGTTCTTAAAACAGAAGATTTAGCAAGTGGGGATATGTTGACTTTGTTGCATATTGGTGCTAACATTACTATGCAAAATAATCAATAACTGCTGAATAAATTATTATACACTTTTGCAATTTTCATAACATTGACCTATTTTAGAATGAAAGTTAAGGGCAAACTTTAATATTTTATTCACCTAAGCAGAGTTAGAAATATTGCAGGTTATCGTTCTCAGCTGATAAAACCATTATTGCAAATTAAATGAAACAGTGACATTGGAGAAAATATATAAAGCGCAGTTAGTAGCAGAGAATACAGTTTGTTAGCGGCAGTGATAGCAGTTCGTTAGCCTACTTTTGCCATGTGATTTGTTTATTGATTAAACAAGGAAGTGAATAAGTTTGAAGATTAAAAAAACAGGAGAACTTACTTTGTTTATAACACCCTGGTCTGTTGCCAGTTTCCTGAAGATGGCTTCGGCAATTGGAGATCGGCAAATATTGCCTTAAAAAGAATTTAAAAAATAATTTTGATCAATAACTTTGCTCATTTTACTTTGTTAGCAACTAGTTATTTTAAAATAGCTCTATTTTAAGAACATAGAATTCCTGTCGTCGACAAGACCAAAATAGAAAGGGGGGGGGGGGGGTAGGAGCTGTACATGCTGATTCCAAGTGACAAGAATTTGGAGATAAGCTTTGTTGGGATAATGGTATATAATGGTATTGAAAGCAGAGCTGTAGGTCTACAAATAGCAGTCTGACGTAGGTGTCCTTCTTATCCAGGTGTTCCAGGAATGAGTGGAGGGCCAGGGAGATGGCATCAGCCATGGACCTGTTGTGGCGGTATTCACACTGCATTAACAGGATGGGTATTTTAAAAAATAAATATTTAAATTTTATCATACACACCTTCAGGTGAATGGTATGGTACTTTACTGGTCACATGTACCGAGGTACAGTGAAATTCATTTTTGTTTACAGTTCCTTACAAGTGTGATTATACATAAGCACTTGGATATATCTTAGATAAGCTTCACAGATACAGTACAAGTGTTCAACAGTACAGCACAGACAGTATAGAGTCTGTCAGAAAGAACTGCAGATGCTTGTTTAAATTGAAGGTAGACACAGGAATAGGTGACGTTTCGGGTCGAGACTTCTGAAGGGTCTCGACCTGAAACGTCACCCATTCCTTCTCTCCAGAGATGTTGCCTGTCCCGCTGAGTTATTCCAGCATTTTGTGTCTACCTTCACTATACAGTTGCCAGTTTGGCGTCATTTTCCTCTTCCCATGATCAGCAACACTGTTGATTTTCGTGTCACCTGCAAACTTACTATTGGACCTTCTACATTCATATACAAATCATTAATGCATAAGACTAACAGTAAGGATACCAGCACTGTCTCTGTGGTACACCACTGAGTACATGCTTCAACTCACAAAATAGCGTTTTATCTTCTGCCTCTTTTAGCAAGACAATTTTGGACCCATTTTCCATCATGCACTGGATCTTATGCGCTCTAGTCTTTTAGATTAGTCTCCCATCAGGGATTGATAAAAGATATTACGAAAGAACAGTAGACACAAAATGCTGGAGTAACTCAGCGGGACAGGCAGCATCTCTGGAGACAAGGAATGGATGACGATTTGGGTCGAGGCCCTTCTTCAGACAAAAATGGCAGTGCTGGCTCGAAGGGCCGAATGGCCTTCTCCTGCACCTATTGTCTAACATATAGATGTCATCAAATTTATTAGAGTATCTCCCCCTAATGATACCAAGCTGACTATCTTTGATTCATGTAGAAACAAGGAATTGCAGATGCTGGTTTACAAAAATAGATAAAGTGCTGGAGTAACTCAGCAGGTCAGGCAGCATTTCATGAAGACATGGATAGGTGACATCTCAGGTCATGACCCTTCTTCAGTCTGATTGTGGTTTGGAGTGGTTTGGGGGGCAGAGGGGATGGGGAAAAGAGAGGAAATCTAGAAGAGAGCAGGGGAAATTTTCAATGCCTGCGGTATATTCCTTTATACAAAAAAACCCTTTGATATACTTTGACATTGAGGGTTCTTTGGACATGCAGTCACTTTTATAGGCCCTGAGCTTTCAATATTTAACTTCTGAATGACCCCCATTTATATGATTAGAACAACCTGCAACCCTACGCGTTACTACAGCACTTTGTGTCTTTCTTTGTAAACAAGCATATGCAGGTCCTTGTGTCTACAAGTAGCTACTCTGCTTGTGCCAGCTTATGATATTGAAATTGGCTTTTTCCAATTCAGAATAAAAAAATTTGGATCATTCTCATCCTTTCCCATAACTACCTTGACATGTAGAGTGTTATGGTAATAATCTCCAAAATGCTCTCCATTGACACTTGAGCCATTTGCACAGCTACAGCCCCAAGATTACGTCTGGTACTGCCTTTTGTCTTGAAGGACTATCCACATATTGGCTGAAAAAGCTATCATGGGTGCACTTTAGAAATTCCATATCCTCAAAGCTCTTTGCATTAAAATGATCAGGTAATATTGAAAAAGGTGAAATCTCTTATAATACTTCTTGTATTCTAACATTTCCTTATGGGTTGTCTCCACATCTGCCCCTCTATCTCCTGATAACTTTTAGGAAGCCTGTAGTACATCCCCCAAAAAATGATTCCCAACTCCCACCCCCCCAGCCCATTTTGTTTCCCAGCCCTAATCAAATGGTTTTATTTGAAGAGACTTCATTACTGCAGTATTACATTCCTTAATCAATGTTACAAGACCACTTATTTTGCATTTTCGGTCTCATCATGCTTGAAGATTCTATCACAGTTGCCACTCCTGCCTTTCTTTCAAATATGTCTGTGAAAGCATTAATATCATATTCCCACATGCTGATCCTCTACTTTGGAGAAACCAAATGCTGATCAGATAATCACTTTACGGAACACCTTTTGTACCCTCTCCAAAGCCTCCACATCCTGCCTATCTTGGGGCGACTAGAATTCCACTCAATACTGCAAATGTTTCTTGTCATGCAATCATACCATACACCTTTACCACTCCATTTACTTGTGTTGCGACTTTCAGGGTCACCAAGGTCCCTCTGTACACCTATGCTGTTAAGATTCCAGTCATTAACTGTACTTTATCTATTACATTTAGTCTCCCAAAATGTGACACCTCACAATTGCCCAGATTAAATTCCATCTGCCATTTCTCTGCCTATATCTGTAATTGATCGTTATCCTGCTTCATGCTCTGATAGCCTTCTTCGCTGCCAGCAACTGCACTGATTGTTGTGTCAACTGCAAACTTACCAACCAACCAATCTACATTTTCATTAACGTTTTTAGTCATAGAGTAATACAACACAGAAACAGGCCCTTCAGCCCAACTCTTCCATGCTGTCCAAGATGCTCCATCTAACATAGTCCCATTTGTCTGTGTGTGCTCCATATCCCTCTAAACTTTTCCTATCCATGTACCTGACAAGTGTGTTTTAAATTATGAATTAGGACCTACACCTACCTTAGCTCGTTCCTTATACCTGCCACCCTCTGAGTGAAAAGTTGACCCTAAGGTTTGTATTAAATCTTGCCACTCTCAACTTAAACATATGTCCTCTTGTTTTTGATTCCCCTACTCTAGGTAAAAGACTATGGACATTCACCCACTTGGACAATAAAAACACAAATGGCAGGCTCTTATTCATAGACTACAGCTCAGCGTTCAAAACAACTGTCCTCTCCAAACTGGTTACCAACCTCACGGAACTGGGCCTATACTGCACTGAATCCTCAACTTTCCATCAACAAACCACAATCTGGCAAATTGGCAGCAATACCTCCTCAATAACCATCATCGGGGGAGCACCTCAAGGCTGTGTGCTCAGCCCACTGCTCAACTCACTCTATACTCACGACTGTGTAGCCTGACACAGTTCCAACTCCATCTTCAAATTTGCAGACAACACTAACGTTGCTGGACGAATTACAGATGACGGTAAGTCAGAGTATAGGAGGGAGATCGATCGACTGACCAAATGATGCAGGAACAACAACCTTGCTCTGAACGTCAGTAAGACCAAGGAACTGATTGTAGACTTTGGATGAGGAAGGACGAGAATTCATAAACCTGTCTTCATTGACAGGACGGCAGTGGAGAGTCAAAAAGCTTTAAATTCCTGGGTTGAAGATTCCTTCTCTGAAAATCAATCCTGGATCCATAATCATAAAGAAAGCCCTTCAATGCCTCTACTTCCTGATAAGATTGAGGAGATTTGGTATGTCAACCAATACTCTCTTAACCTTCTACACATTTAGTTTACGTAGAGAGCATAATGACAAGTTGCATCATGGCTTCGTTCAGCAACTCAAACACCCAGGAATGAAGATTAAAAAGTACTGAACAATACCCAGTCCATCATGGGTACTGACCTCCCCGCCATCGAAGAGATCTACAGGAGTCGCTTCCTCAAAATGGCAGCCAAGATCAGAGACTCGCCCAACCCTGTCATTTCACTCCTGCCATCAGTAAAATGGTATAGGAGCCTGATAACTAACATCCAGGTTCAGGATCAGCTTCTACCCTACAACCATCAGGCTACTAAACACCACATTCTTCAAATAAGCTCCAAACAACACTGGCTTGAGGGCATTGTTTTTGTCTTTGCATTATTATAGTTTGTTTATAGAACGTGTTGTTTTTTTTAAGTGATGTTTAGAGTGCTATGTTCACATATCTGTTGTGCTGTTAAAGTAAGAATTTCATTATTCGGGACCTATGACAATAAAACATTCTTGATTTTTGAACTGGTGTGCTACAATGCTGAGAACTAAATGCTGCACTCCATATCATTCTCTTTGCTCTACCTATTGTACTAGAGTTTGGCATGATTGAATTTATGTACAGAATTATCTGATTTCAATGGAACGCATACAAAACAAAGATTTACACTGTACCTAGGTACACGTGAATAACCTAATAAGCCCGTACTCTTGAAATTTCGGGAATTCAGCTGCAGAGCCAACTCCCATCAATTTTAGTTCAGCTTATTGTCACGAAGCACACTTTTGTTGTGTGCTAAGCATACAAACGAAAGCTATAAGATATGTTTTTTTCTGTGACATTGATAAAATGATAGACATTGACCCAGGAAGGTCCTTGGTGTAGCGACATGGGGCACAGTGGTAGAGTTGCTACC
Source organism: Rhinoraja longicauda (assembly GCF_053455715.1). NCBI lineage: Eukaryota > Metazoa > Chordata > Chondrichthyes > Rajiformes > Arhynchobatidae > Rhinoraja > Rhinoraja longicauda. Next base: position 26,972,016 of record NC_135957.1, on the reverse strand, counting down.
TTACAGCATCAGAGACCCAGGTTCGATCCTGACTATGGGTGCTGTCTGTACAGAGTCTGTACATTGTCCCTGTGACTGCATGGGTTTTCTCCTAATGCTCCGGTTTCCTCCCACACTCCAAAGAAGTCAAGGGTTGTTGCATCCCTGCTCTCTCTGTCCCTCCCCCACCCTAGTCATTGTACTAGTTTCACTCTCATCCTGGTGAGTTTCTTTGCCTGTATAACTCATTTTCACCTAGCCCACAGCCAACAATGTCCTGTCTCCTTTGTCAACGTTACTTTATTTGCATATCTTTCATTCATTTATTCTACATCACCATCTATATCTCTCGTTTCCCTTTTCCCTCTCAGTCTGAAGAAGGGTCTCGACCCAAAACGTCACCTATTCCTTTTCTCCAGAGATGCTGTCTGACCCGCTGAGTTACTCCAGTATTTTGGGTCTATCTTCGGTTTAAACCAGCATCTGTAGTTCCTTCCTACAAAAGGTTTGTAATTAATTGGCTTTGGTAAAATTGAACCAAGTGTGTAGGATAGTGCTAGTCAGAGGGTGGTGAACCTGGGGAATTCTTTGCTGTGGAGGTTGTCAGGGGATATATTTAAGGCAGAGATGGATAGATTCTTGATTAGTATGGGTGTCAGAGGTTTATGGGGAGAAGGCCATGGGGAGAATGGGGTTAGGAGGGATAGATCAGCCATGATTGAATGTGTACAAAATAACTGCACATGCTGTTTTAAATCGAAGGTAGACAAAATGTAACTCAGCGGGATAGGCAGCATCTCTGGAGAAGGAATGGGTGACGTTTCGGGTCGAGACCCTTCGTCAGGCCATGATTGAATGGCGGAGTAGCCTTGATGGGCCGAATGGCATAATTCTTCTCCTGTACCTTAAGAAAATAACTGCAGATGCTGGTTCAAATCGAAGGTATTTATTCACAAAATGCTGGAGTAACTCAGCAGGTCAGGCAGCATCTCAGGAGAGAAGGAATGGGCGACGTTTCGGGTCGAGACCCTTCTTCCTTATGATCTTATGATAGGTGCGAAGGGCCTGTTCCCACGCTGTATCGCTGCAGGACCTAAAACACTAGAGGAGCAAGATGAACCACTCCGATGAAATCGCCTATACTGAAGTGCAGTACGCAAAGGAGCGTAACGTCCACCATTTTAGTAAGCAAAACCCGCCGTTCGCTATGTCTCTCGCAGTGTAATCAGTGTTTTGGGAGAACAGGATGTGTGATGACACCGTTAAAATGCAGAATATATCTCGTCTATTAATTCACAGATTTTTGTTATTGTTCTTTTAAAATGTTTCTGCAAGTTTCTGCGTACTAAAATGGCGCCATGACATACACCGGTTTTTAGGGTCGAGTGGTCTGTCCTGCTCTGCTCTATTACCTTTGTGCAGGACAGTCTGGCGCCGGTGCGGCAGCGCTCCCCGGGTGCCGCGAGCCCGGGACGCGCAGCCGGCGGCCAACTGCCGCTCGCACCCCCAACCGCCACTCCGACCCCCAACCGCCGCCGCTCGCGCCCCCAACCGCCACTCCGACTCCCAACCGCCGCCGCTCGCACCCCCAACCGCCGTCGCTCCAACCTCCAAAGGCCCACATCCACGGGCTGCACGCACGGGTGCTCGGCGCCGACAGTAATCGCCCGCCTGGCTAGCAGGCAGACACACACCGTAAATATTATTTGCAGCGGATTGCATATTTACCCAAACACACGAAAAGCACCGACTGCTGTCCTCCACCCGCCATCTTCACCGGGTCCTTTTGTTTTTACTGCCGCTGGTGCCTCCCGTCTTGCCTGATCAATTCGCTTCGCAAACAACCCATCCCCCGGGTAAGACCTCATTGGCTGCAATATTTTATAATTCCTTTTCAAACACGCGTTGAAATTAGCCCCATCGGCCTCTGGCAACTTGACTTTGATGGCAGCTTCACGGAGAGCTATGATGAGGCCCACGGTGCGCCCATTAGAAAGTGGACAGGTATGCAGGTGAACAGAGGAAAGGAGCGATGTAGACGTGGGGCGCACTGATAGTTTACCTTTAACCATTTTACTGGAGTATTTCCTGTAAAAAGTAAGTCCTGCATTTTCTTTGGACGTGTGTTTTAGAAGAAACACTTGTGGGTTTTCCAATTGCACCATGGTTGTTATTTGGTGCAATATTCGAATTATATTATAGAATTATATTATAGAGTACAGGTACAGGCCCTTTGGTCCACATTGGCACCTCTTAAACCTATGCCGAGTATTTGTGATTAGTACAGATGTCAGGCGTTGTGGGGAGAAGGCAGGAGAATGGGATTGAGAGGGAAAGATAGATCAGCCGTGATTGAATGGTGGGGTAGACTTGATGGGCCAAAAAGGCCTAATTCTGCTTCTTATCACTTATGAACTTATTTCCATCCTGGAAAAAAGGTTCTGACCATCTACCCTACCTATGCCTCTCATCATTTCATATTCTTCTATCAGGTCTCCCCTCAGTTCTGACTTTCCAGAGTGTTCAAAACACTCTCCTTGGATTCTTGGACTACCCTTGATCGGACTTCACTGGCTTTACCTTGCACTAAACATTATTCCCTTTTCATGTATCTATACACTGTAAATGACTTGATTGTAATCATGTTTTGTCTTTCTGCTGACTGGTTAGCATGCAACAAAAGCTTTTTACTGTACCTCGGTACACGTAACAATAAACTAAACTAAACCACTCGATTTAGATAAGCTTTCTCTGCACATTTCTTTTGCATCTCTCACCCTAAAGCTATGCCTTTTAGTCTTTGACATTTTCACTTTTTGAAAAGGGTTCTATATAATTCCATCAGGACTTCCCTCAACCTTTGATGCTTCAGAGAAAACAATCCAAATATGTCCAATCTCTCCTTCCAACTAATACCCTCTAATCCAGCCAGCATTACATTAAACCTATTTTGCACAATGAACAAAGCTGCTATGCAAACAGCTTGACTCTTGCACTGTGCCCTTACTGATAAAGGCAGGCATACTTTAAGACTTCTTTACTACTATCTACATGTGTTGTCATTTTCAGGGAGCAGGTAGAACAATATGGCACACGAACAGGCCCTTTGGCCCACAATGTCTGTGCCAAACATGATGCCAAGATAAACTACTCTCATCTGCCTGTACATATCCATACCCCTCCATTCCCTGCGTATCAACCTATGTATCTAAACGCCTCTTAAATTGCACAATTGCATCTGCTTCTAACACCATCCCTGGCAGTGTGCTCCAGACACCCACCACCCTCTCTGCGAAAAGATATACCCTGCACATCTCTGCCTCTTTCGCCTTAAAACTTTGCCCTCTACTCTTTGACATTTTCACCCTGGGGAAAAAGGTTCTGACCGTCTACCCTGTCTGCGCACCTCATAATTTCATATACTTCTATCAGGTTCCAGAGAAACCAATTCTAGTTTGTTTAATCTCTCTCTACAGTTAGTAACCTCTAATCCAGGCAGCATTGTGGTAAACCCTCTCCAAGGCTTTCACATCCTTTCTGTAATGGGTTGACCACAACTGTATACAATACTCCAAATGCAGCCGAAGCAAAGTACTGTGAAACTACAACATGACTTTCTGATTCTTGTACTCAAGCAATAGACATGGACCCAAAGGTCCCCCTGTTCATCAATGTTGTTACACATCTTGCCATTAAATATATACTTTCCCTTTTGATCTCCCAAAGTACAACACCTTGCACTGGCTCAGATTAAACTCATCTGCCATTTCTCCGCTCATATCTGTAACTGATATATAAATCATATCATATCATATCATATATATACAGCCGGAAACAGGCCTTTTCGGCCCACCAAGTCCGTGCCGCCCAGCGATCCCCGTACATTAACACTATCCTACACCCACTAGGGACAATTTTTACATTTTACCCAGCCAATTAACCTACATACCTGTACGTCTTTGGAGTGTGGGAGGAAACCGAAGATCTCGGAGAAATGATTGTATCCTTTGACAGCCTTCCTCTGTCCACAACGCTACAAAGTTTGGTATTGTCTACAAACTATGTCGTTTAGATAGGTACTATAATAGCATTTAAAAAACCATTAGGCAAGTACATGTAGTAACAAGGAATTGCAGACAAAATGTGTAGGAAGGAACTGCAGATGCTGGTTTACATTGAAGATAGACACAAAATACCGGAGTAATTCAGTGGGACAGGCAGCATCTCTGGATAGAAGGAATGGGTGACGTTTCGGGTCGAGACGCTTCAGACTGCGAATCACGAGGGGAAGACACAGATATGGAAGGGTAAGGTGTAAAAATGAGACATCAAAGGGGACAAAGGTCAAGGAAAATGTAGAATAGAGCATTGTTAGCGAGGGGAAGGTGAAAACGAAGCATACGAAGATAAAATTTAATCAGGAGGACAGTCAGACTTGTCGGAGAACTGGGATGGGGGAGGGATGGAAAGAAAGGGAAAGCAAGGGTTACTTGAAATTAGAGAAGTCAATATCCATACCGCTGGGTCGTAAGCTGCCCAAGCAAAATATGAGGTGCTGTGCCACCAATTTGCAATGGGCCTTACTCTGACAGTGGATCTGACGGCTCAGGACAGAAAGGTCAGTATGGGAGGGGGGGGTGAAAGTGTTTAGTAATTGGAGATGCTGATTTACCAAAGAAAGACACAATGCTGGAGTAATTCAGCGGATCATCTCTGGAGAATATTGATAGGTAATGTTTTGGTTCGGGACCCTACTTTAGACTGATTGCAGAGGGGTGTGGGAAAGATAGCTGGAAGGGGATGGACAAATCACAGCTGCCAACGGATGACCTTTGGTGATGGGGTTCCCTGATAGACAGATAGTTGGACGAAGGCTGGAGATAGAAACAAGTGTAAGTCTAAAAGGGATACATAGTTGCACACTTTGAAGTTTGTTGAAGAATTTTTGGTAGAAGGGGTGGGTGGAGAAACTGATGCAAGGTCGGCCAGGGTTTAGGGGAAGGAAGTGGTGATGGTGGGGTGGGGGGGGGGGGAGAAGGGAAGTGTTTGTAGAAGCTACCTTCAATGTTCTTACCATTGGGTTGTAAGCTACCCAAGCGGAATATGAGGCACTGTTCCCCCAATTTGCGTGTGGCCTTGCTCTGGCAATGGAGGAGGCCCAAGACAGAGCGGGCTTTGGCGGACCGAGTGTAACTGTTCGGTGATGTGGTCGCCATGTCTACGCTTAGTCTCGCTGAAGTACAAGAGTCCACAACAGGAACAATGGATGCCACATATGAGGTTGGATCAGGGACATGGATAGGAAAGGTGTATGGACCAAACACAGGCACATAGGACTAGTTAGCTTAGATTGGGCATCTTGGTTGGCTTGGATGAAAGGGCATGTTTCCATGCTATATGATTCAATATCCGGTCACAGATTTCCAGCCAGAAATTGGGTGCAGTTTTGGTCTCCTAATTTGAGGAAGGACATTCTCGCTATTGAGGGAGTGCAGCGTAGGTTCATCAAGTTAATTCCCAGGATGGCGGGACTGACATATGATGAAAGAATGGATCGACTGGGCTTATATTTACTGGAATTTAAAGGATGAGAGGGGATCTTATAGAAACATATAAACATTTTAAGGGATTGGACAGGCTAGGTGCACGAAAAATGCTCTTGATGTTGGGGGAGTCCAGAACCAGGGGTCACAGTTTAAGAATAAGGGGTAGGCCATTTAGGACTGAGATGATGAAAAACTTTTTCACCCAGAGAGTTGTGAATCTGTGGAATTCTCTGCCACAGAAGGCAGTGGAGGCCGATTCACTGGATGTATTCAAGAGAGAGTTGGAGATACAGCTCTTAGGGCAAATGAAATCAAGAGGTAGGAGGAAAAAGCAGGAACGGGGTACAGAATTCTGGATGATCAGCCAGGATCATGGTGCTGGCTCGAAGGGCCGAATGGCCTTCTCCTGCACCTATTTTCTATGTTTCTATATTTATCAAATGTCTTATTAAAAACCTTGTTAAAAACATCCACTGCCCTACCCTCATCAATCACCTTTTTCACCACCTCAAAAAATCTCAGTCAAAGTCGTAAATCATGCCCTTTCATCGACAAAGCTATGATCACTATTCCTAATTATTCCAATCTCGTCCAAATGCGAATTATCCTTGAACCAAATAATCCTCTCCAATAGCTTTCCTATCACTGATGTGAGGCCAGGCATGTGAATTTTTCGCGTTTCCGCAGATTTCCACGTTTTAAAAATCCATTTCCATGCTTTTTGCATGGTTTCCGCGTTTCTCACTTTGCCAAAGAAATGGAGAAATCAGATTGAAAAAACGAGAAGAAAAAAAATGATGTATACATCTGTAAATGAACACTAGGTTCCGCTAGAGGTCGTTAGGGGTTCCGTGCGAAACCCCCCCCCCGCCGCGCCCTGGAAGTCTCCCCGGAAATGTGGGACCTAGGCTGGGCAAGGCAGTCAATCTCAACCTCATCGGGACGTCCATGGCCAATTTGTCAATTCGGCAGCTAGAGGTTCCGCGAGAAATCCCCCGGCGTCCTGGAAGTCTACCTGAAAATGTGGCACATAGGCTGGGCAAAGCAGCCAATCTCGACCTCATCGGGACTTTCACGGCCGATCGGTGGGTTGAATGTGCAACCTGCAGCCGGGGCTCTGGAACTCCAGCCCAGCTGGAGCCAGCAAATCTATCCCCATAGCTGTCTTCTTTGGCCTCCTGGATAAACCAGCAAAGCTCTGGAACCACGAGTGCCAGAAAATCAGTGGTGGAATTGTAATGAGTAAATATTACATTTAAGTGCAAGATTATATAACTACATTAATTAAGACAGTTAAAATATAAAACACAGCAGAAAAGCCAATTACCACCTTTTTGGGCTGATTATCAATTAATGTGCAAATTTACTTAAATGTTATTAGTGTACAGTGAAATATTCACATTATTTTATAATGTCTGTTTTTACTTTGAAATGCACTAACAGAGGCTTGAAACTGGTAAATTGTGTGTAAATTTTCAAAACTTTTCCAATTTTTTGACCCCCATTCTATGCCTCGCGCAAGCGGTCGGCTCTTTCTTTTTTTTAAACCGCATTCACATGCCTGGAGACTTACCGGGTGACTTACATTACATGGATTGCCACTACTTCCCTTCTTAAACAAAGGAAGAACAATGGCTACATACCAATCCTCCTGGACCTCACTTGTGGCAACAGAGGATACAAATATATTTGTCAAAGCCCCTGCAATCTATTCTTTACCTCTCAATAAACTGGAATAGATTCCATCAGACCCCAGGCATTTATGCAGCTTAATGCTTTTCACAAGACCAATCACCACCTATTTCTTGATCTCAAATTGCCAGGCATATTAGCATGCGCTACACATATCTCGCCATTCTCTGTGTTCTCATCCTTGGTGAATAACAGATGCAAAGTACTTATTTAGACCTCACATATATCCTCTGACTTGCATAAATTCCCTCCTTTATTCTTGAGTGTATTTATCTGCTCTTTAGTTACCTCTTTGTTGAGAACATACATATAAAAAGTCTTGGGTTTTTCTTTATAATTTTCGTGGCACCTTTCGCCCTTCTAATTCCTTGCTTGAATTATATTTTTCAAACACCCTTTAATCTTCCTAAACCTTTCATTTGCTTTCTTTTTGTATTTAACCCAGTTAATATTCTCTCTGACCATCAATGATTCCCTTCCCTTGGCAACCATTGCATCCTTGCATAAACATGTCAGTCCTGAACTCTAATCAGCTGGTCTTTAAACGTATCTGACAGACTTACCCAATAACAACTGCTCCCAATTTACTCTCCCTACCTCCTGTCTAATCATGTTGTAATGTGCTTTACCCCAATTTAGTACTTTCCTCAAGTCTAGATTTATCCTTATTAAAGTCTTGGCTTTTATTATTTATCTATATTAAAACAATCTCTATTACAGGGAAAGTTGGCATAAGTAAACATGTCATTGATGAATTATATAATAATTGTACGCAATTCAATTCTTTGCCACTGTTCCAGTTCTTTAAATCCTGCTCAGCTCATTTTGTCTTTTCCAACAAGTCACCTAATTTGGGAAATTAGTTTAGAATTTGTTTCCACAAATGTTTCACATGGTGTATCCATATTATAGCAATTCATTTTGTATTTCTTGCCTATTGTGTTTCTTTTGACTCCAGTATCGACTTGTGTCAGATTAAGATTCAGATATACACCAGGGTGCAATAAATTTCCCAGGTGAAGGTCAAGGCTGCTGCGTACAAGTCAAAACGATCCCATGCCTTTCATGAAATCTCGCTACGATTTTTCAAAGCCATCAAAATGCCAAGTGACATTTGGACAAACATGAGTCCCAGTATAATCACTCAGACACACATCGACTGTGGCAAGGGCTGGAAACAATGCCAGGCAGCCTTGCTGGTAATAGTGTGCACTACCACCCCCACCCCCACCACGGACGAACTTAATGTATTCTATTATTTTCTTAATTTGCTTTTAATAAAATGACAATTAACATTTAAAAGCAGAAGTACTAGGAGCTTTTGTAAAATGTTTTCGATTTTAATAGTATTTCTAATTATGACACAATATTTCATTCATGACTTGGAATATAATGTAATTAATACAGTGTTAATCTTTGCTTTTTTAACACTGCCATAATTATATGGATAAAAATCCCTTAAAGTAATGTAATAAAGTGCAGTTATGATGCATATTTAGCAAGAAAATGAATATTGGTATTACAAATAGTATTTTAAATAAAATCAAATGCATTATTGCAGTGAATCCCATTCCATCAAACCTCAAGTCAGAAGCCAAGAAAGCTGCAAAGATTTTAAGGGAATTTACAGAAATAACTTCAAGAAATGGACCTGATGTAATTATACCAGGTTAGTTAATTAGTTGTGTGCTTTTTTTTTTGGCATATCTTATACATTTGTTTCTGTCTAATCATATTGCGGGTCGGGTCTTCCTGGCATGATTGTGGGTTGGATTAGCTTTTCATATGAATATGCATCAGTATTCAGGAATTGGCAACAAAGTAATTTGTTCACTTAAAAAAAAAACATTCTGACAGCTGAGGCAGAGAAGCTTTGTAACTAATCTAAGGGTTGAATAGTGCTGAGGATAAACCTAGGGTTTGGAATTAGGTGAATGTGGACTTCTGCTAGAGATTAAAAAAATAATGAAACATTCCTAAAATCATGCCAAACACAGAAATGGAGAACTAACTATTTTTTATTCTGGTAATTGTAACTGTTTCTTCTCGGTGATTGTACCTCTCCATCCGCACATTTACTCTAAGCCCCATTCCCCTGTCAACTCAGTTTAAATTTATCCTAACAGCGCCACCAAATCTCCTTGCAAGGATGTTGCTCCCGTTCTGGTTAAAATGTAACCCGTCCTGCTTGTACAGATCCCATCTTCCCCAGAAATGGTCACAATGGTCTAGGTGACTGAAGACCATCCCGATGCACCATTCCTTCATCCATGCATTTATTTGACCAATCCTTCTATTCCTATACTCACTGACAATTATGGCTTAGTGTCAGGTCTAGACCCTGTATCATCAGCTTGTGTTTCCAGTAAAGAAAGTTATAGTCATGAAGTCATATATTATGGAACAGACCCTTTGGCCAACTCATCCATAGTGATCAAGATGCCCAATGTACGCTATTCTCATTTGCCCAAATTCGGCTCAAATCCCTCTAAACCTCTCATGTCTGTACCTATCTAGGTGTCATTTAAATAGTGTTATTGAACCTGCCTCAACTACCTTCTCTGGCAGCTCGTTCCACTCTCTATGTGGAAAAAGTTGCCCCTCAGATTCTTGCCTTTCGCATCTTAAACCTGTCCTCAGGTTCTTGATTCCCCTACCCTGAGTAAATAACTGTACATTCTTTCCCCCTATCTCAGGCTATCGATCCCGGCAACATCCTCAGATCTCTGCACTCTTTCCAGCTTAATGACATCCTTCCTATAGCAGGGTGACCAAAACTGAACACAATAATCCAAATGTGACATTCAGAGCTGTGCTGGATTTTCCATTGTTTTCCAGGTGGATCTTTCTGCACTATTGCAAATGTGTGATTTTGAAAGTAATATTCAGGCTATATTAAAAATTATCAAAAAATCTCCAAAAAATTATATTTGGTTAGCTTTACAATATTCACAAACCTGAAATAGTTTATTTCCAGAGTAAGTATTTAATTTTTTTCATGAGTTAAGTAGGAATTATTGATGAAATAGCACCATCACTGCAACATTTAAGGATTTTTATCTGTGAGAGTGCCCTTAGGATCAGTTTATGTTTTTAGAAGACATGGAAGGAGCATATTTTTATTTTATGGGGGTAACATGAAATTGTTTAATGAATTTGTGTTATATCTTTATTCATTTTAAAGCTCATGTGATAGCTAAAGCACAAGGACTTGCAATCCTATCAGTGATTAAAGCTGGATTTCTAGTAACGGCTCGTGGAGGTAGTGGAATTGTATTGGCCCGCCTACCAGATGGAAGTAAGTTACCCCAATCATTATTTTACACATTGAAAAAATAAATTTAAATACATAGCAAAATTAGAGAAGTCAACTGAAAATAAAGTAAGGCTGCAGTATCTATTTGATAATTGTTTGCTCATCTTTATAGAACATATCACAGTACAGGAATAGTGTCTTTGGCCCATAGTGTCTGCTGAATATGATGCCAAGATCAACCCTTATCCCGCCATTCCATGCGTATCCACATGGTTATCCAAAAGTCTCTTATATGCAAATATAATGTTGGGTGTTATGGTTAAGAAACCAATTACTCGAGCAAACAATATTATTTAAACATACCCTTTAAATATTGTTATTGGTTGGCTGATAGAACCTGGGAGTGCAAATATATCATTCCCCACATCTTTCACTATTGATAAGTTTTGACTTCAGTAACTTCAACAGTATATATTTTGTAGCATTGCTGTTATAATGCATCAATATGCAGAGTTGACAGTGCCTATTTGTACGTAGCTATAAGTGACTTGAATTATATTGCTTTTTTTGAGGACAATTTTTTAAAAATTGTGCACAGCAATGTCATTTTTTTGCACTTCTGAATTCAAAGAAATATGTGCAATTGCAAAGCAGCAACATAAATATAATATTGTAGTGGGAGCGATCGGTTCAGCCTGAAATAAGGCTAGACACCAGGTTAGTCCAGTCGGGATGCTTTATTAACACTACAAGCTGCCAGCGCACATGTTCACTCTCCTCTCTCTCCACAAAGCCCCTGCCGGGAAACCCCGTGAACTGGCAGTCCCGCACCCTGTCAATCTCAGTGCCGAGGGTTCGGCCAAGGAGTGGCCTAACTCTCAGGTGTCGCCACAGGACCCCCCCCCAGAACTGGAGGCACGAAATGAACCGGCGGATGAACGAGGCGGCCGGACCTTGTACGCACATCCACTCTCTCAGGGGCCAGCATTGGCACAAGCGGGAGCGGCCAGGATTGAGGACACCCCCGACGACGAGGCTGGGCCACCTGCACAGGTTGATGTCCAAATGGACCGGCTTAAGGCGAGCCACCGACACAGTCTTGCGCCGGTCCCCTTTGTCCAAAACGAACGCCGTAGGCCCAGTCTGCAGTACCCGGAAAGGACCCTCATACGGCCACTACAACGGCGTCCGATGAGCGTCATGACGTAGGAACACATACGGATAGTCCTGGAGAGCGGACGGGACGTGGGGACGATTCACCCCATGACGAGACATCGGGGCAGGAGAGAGCGTGCCCACCTTCTCACGAAGGTGCTGCAGCCCGGACGAGGGCGGCTCCTGTTGTCTGTGCGCCAACGGAACTGTGAGCAGAGAACCATACATTAGTTCTGCAGAGGAAGAAGCCAAGTCCTCCTTCGGGACCGGACGGACCCCAACAAAACCCACGGCAAAGCATCCATCTACTCCGGGCCCGTGAGCCACGCCTTCAGCACGGCCTTGAGATGACGGTGGAACTGTGAGGAGGTGAGTGACGCCCTGGGATGGGGGAAGTGGGCCCAGGATATCCACGTGGATGTGGTGGAAACGACGGCGAGGCACAGTGAAATCCTGTATGGGCGCCCGGAGGTGGCGCTCAATCTTTGACGTCTGGCACGGAATGCACACCCGGGCCCAGTTACCGACCTGTTTGCGCAAGCTGTGCCACATGAACTGGGCAGCTACCATGGTAGTCGTACCCCGGATGGAAGGATGAGACAACCCGTGGATGACGTTGAACACCCGGTCGGACACCTTCACGAAGGCAAACGTGAGGGGCTTGTGGTCGGTGAAGGAGGTAAAGCGCTGGCGCTCCAGGAAATAGCGAAAGTGCCGCACCACCAGGTATAAGGCGAGGAGCTCCCGGTCGAAAGCACTGTAATTCCTCTCTGCTGAGTGGAGTTGCCAGCTGAAAAAGGCCAGAGGCCGCCAGCACCTATCGAGCAAATGCTCGAGCACGCCGCCCATAGCAGAGTCCGAGGCGTCCACCGTCAGGGCATCCACGAATGGACCAGCATCGTGGCGCGTGCAAGTGCCTCCTTGGTGTCATCGAAAGCGGCCACGTCCTCGTCGTGGCACTGGATGTCCTTCCGCTTGCCGGCCAGGAGCCGATGCAACGGTCGCATGACCGAGCCGTTGCGGGCACGAACTGGTGGTAAAAGGACACCATCCCCACAAATACCTGGAGTCCTCGCACCGTGGAAAGCCGCGGGAACTGGCGAATGGCCTCCACCTTGTCCGGGAGCGGGACCGCACCATGCTGGGTGACGCGATGACCCAGGAAATCGATGGAACTAACGCCAAACCGACATTTCTCCAGATTAATGCCCAGGCTGTGCTCGCTGAGCCGCTGACAGAGCAACCGGAGGTGCACGCAGTGCTCCTGGCGAGAGCAACTGGCAACGAGGATGTCATCCAGGTAAATGAAAACAAAATCCAGGCTTTGGCCCACCAAGTCCTTCAGGCGCTGGAAAGGCATGCGGAGAAATTCAAACAGCCCTAAAGGAGTGATGATGGTCGTCTTGGGCACGTCGTCAGGGTGTACCGGAATCTGGTGATAGCCCCGCACCAGGTCGACCTTGGAAAATAACTTAGCCCCGGCCAGATAAGCATTAAATTCCTGGATATGCAGAACCGGTTACCAATCCGCAGTTGGTGGCATCATTGAGTCGTCTGTAATCCCCACAAGGCCTCCAGCCTCCGGACGCCTTGAGCACCATGTGCAATGGGGACGCCCACGGGCTGTCGGAGCGCTGGACAATCCCTATGGCCTCCATCTGGCGGAACTCCTCCCTGGCGATATGGAGCTAGTCAGGGGGAAGTCTGCGCCCACGTGCGTGGAGTGGCGGTCCGGAGGTGAGGATACAGTGCACCACTCCATGCTTGGGGCTAGCCGACCGAAATTGGGGGTCAATATATCGGGAAAGTCTGACACTATCCGGGCATAGACATTGTCCCGATGCAGCTGGGCGAATGGAGATCGACTCCATCGTTGCAGCGTGGACCAGGCGCTTCCCCTTCACATCCGCCAACAGGGATTGAGCCCGGAGGAAATCGGCGCCCAACAACGGCTGGGAGACGTCAGCGACTGTAAAGGTCCAGGTGAAATGACAGGGACCAAAAATAAGCAGGACCGTGCGAACCCCATACGTCCGGATGGGGCTGCCATTCACAGCGGTGAGCGAGGGCCCCCGCTTACCTGAACAAGTGTCGACTCTTGATAGAGGCAAAACACTCACCTCCGCCCCGGTGTCAACGAGGAACCGGCGTCCCGAATGTCGATCCCAAGCGTAGATGCGGTGTATCTGGCTGGCCGGCCGCCGCAGTGACTACTGGAGGCCGGCCCTGGCATTTCCCAGGTACGAGCAGGGCTGGCGGCACTGTCGCCCCCGGTAAATGCAGGGGACGGTCGTTGGGTTCTCCGGGGCACTGCTGACGCCCGATTGATAGACGCACCGCCCTGCTGCGATGTCCCGGGCGCTGCGGGGCCTCGATCCAGTGCGCCCATCTCCTGTCGATAGGTCAGCCACAGCTCGTCGGCGCGCTCGCAAGCGCCAGGGGGTTGTCAAAGTCTGCCCCGCAGGGGAGCAGGCGGATGTCGTCCGGCAATTGCTGGAGGAACACAAACTCAAACAGAAGGCAGGGCTGGTGGCCGTCCATGAGGGTGAGCATCTCGCTCATGAGGGCCAACGGTTTCCGATCGCCAAGCCCGCCCATGTTGAGGATCCACGCCGCTCGCTTCATGCGGCTGAGCCCGAAGGAGCGGAGAAGCAGCGCCTTCAGGCCTTCGTATTTAGTGGTTGCCATGGGATCGCGCAGGTAAGGCACTGGCCGTTTCCTGGTCGAGCGCGCCGACGACGTAGCAGTAACGGGTCTCGCCGACCGTGATCCCGCGGATGTCGAATTGTGCCTGGAACCATACGTGTGGCTGGGAGGTCCAGAAGGTCGGTAACTTCAGGGCGACCATGTTCAGCTGGGCCTGGTCGGCCAGAGCAGCGGGGAGCTGGTTGACGTCTTGCATGTTGTGCTCCAAAATGATGCTTTTGGAGCATCGGGGTCACCAATGCAGTGGGAGCGATCGGTTAAGCCCGAAATAAGGCTAGATGCCAGGTTAGTCCAGTCGGGATGCTTTATTAACACTACAAGCTGCCACTCTCCTCTCTCTCCACAAAACACCTGTTGGGAAACCCCGTGGACTGGCAATCCCAGACCATGTCAATCTCAGTGCTGAGGGTTCGGCCAAGGAGTGGCCTAACTCTCAGGATTCGCCACAATATTTAACTTTAAATGACTTCTTCCTTCCTGAGTCTGATCTAATAATGACCTGAAACATCACCCATCTTTTGTCTCCCGAAATGCTGCCTGACCTGCTGAGTTACTCCAGCACTTTGTGTCTATCTGTGGTATAAACCAACATCTGCAGTTCTTTATTTCTACGAAGTAGAACATGAAGTGGCCTTTTGGTTTTAGCTTGGTCATTATTTAGGTAGATTTAAGATAAAATGTTTGTCTGAATTTAAATTTGTTCCATGCAGGATGGTCTGCTCCTTCGGCAATAGGAATTGCTGGTCTTGGTGGTGGTTTTGAAATTGGAATTGAGGTAGGCAGTGTTTTCTAAACTGATGTGTGTAAACATTACATCAACATAATTACAGCATTTTCTGTAAACCAGCATCTGCAGTTTCTTGTGTCTCTCGTCTATACTCAGTTCCCTGACTGATGAAAGCCAGCGTGATAAAAGCCTTCTTCAATACCCTGTCTTCCTCCGACATCATTTTCAGAGAACTATGTCTGATCTATTCCTAGATCCCTCTGGTCTACAGCACTGCAAGGTCCAAAGGCACAAAGGCACACTGTGAAGGTCCTGCCCTGATTTGACTTCCCAAAATGTACCACGTCACAAATATCTGAATTAAACTATATTAGTCTTTTCTTGGCACATTTTCCTAGCTGATTTAGATTCATCTGTAAGTTTTGATAACCTTTTTCACTGTCTATGATACAACCTATTTTAGTATCATCTGCAAACTTATTAATCATACCTTGTATATTCTCATCCAAATTGTGGATATACAGGGCATTCAGAAAGTATTCAGACCCCTTCACTTTTTCCACATTTTGTTACGTTACAGTCTTATTTTAAAATGGATTAAATTCTTTTTTTTATCATTAATCTACACACAATACCCCATAATAAAAAAGCTAAACAGGTGTTTAGAAATTTTTGCAAAGTAATTAAAAAATTTAACTGAAATATCACATTTACATAAGTATTCAGACCCTTTACTCAGTACTTTGTTGAGGCACCTTTGGCAACGAATACAGTCTCAAGTCTTCTTGGGTATGACACTACAAGCTTGGCACACCTGTATTTGGGTAATTTCTCCCATTCTCTGCAGATCCTCTCATACTATCATATCATATCATATCATATCATATATATACAGCCGGAAACAGGCCTTTTCGGCCCTCCAAGTCCGTGCCGCCCAGTGATCCCCGTACATTAACACTATCCTACACCCACTAGGGACAATTTTTTACATCTACCCAGCCAATTAACCTACATACTCTGTCAGGTTGGATGGGGAGCGTCGATGCACAGCTATTTTCAGGGCCCCAGAGATGTTCGATCGGGTTCAAGTCCGGGCTCTGGCTGGGCTACTCAAGGACATTCACAGACTTGTCACGAAGGCACTCCTGCATTGTCTTGGCTGTGTGCTTAGGGTCGTTGTCCTGTTGGAACATGAACCTCCGCCCCAGTCTAAGTTTCAGAATGTTCTGGAGCAGGTTTTCATCAAAGATCTCTCTGTAATTTGCTCCGTTCATCTTTCCTTCGATCCTGACTAGTCTCCCATTTTCTGCCACTGAAAAACATCCCCACAGCTTGATGCTGCCACCACCATGCTTCACCGCAGGTATGGTATTGGCCAGGTGATGGGCAGTGCCTGGCTTTCTCCAGAACGCTTGATGTTCAGGCCAAAGAGTTCCATCTTGGTTTCATCAGACCAGAGAATCTTGTTTAGGTGCCTTTTGGGAAACTCCAAGCAGAGTGTCATGTGCCTTTTACTGAGGAGTGGCTTCCGTCTGGCCACTCTACCATAAAGGCCTGATTGGTGGAGTGCAGCAGATATAGTTGTCCTTCGGGAAGGTTCTCCCATCTTCACAGAGGAACTCTAGAGCTCTGTCAGAACCATCGGGTTCTTGGTCACCTCCCTGACCAAGGCCCTTCTCCCACGATTGCTCAGTTTGGCCGGATGGCCAGCTCTATGAAGAGTCCTGGTGGTTCCAAAGTTCTTCCATTTAAGAATGATGGAGGCCACTGTGATCTTCGGGACCTGCAATGCTGAAGAAATTGTTTTATACCCTTCTTCAGATCTGTGTCTCGACACAATCTTGTCTCGGAGGTCTACGGACAATTCCTTCGTCTTCATGGCTTGGACTTTGCTCTGACATGCACTGTCAACTGTCGGACCTTATATCGACAGGTGTGTGTCTTTCCAAATCATGTCCAATCAATTTAATTTACCATTGGTGGACTCCAATCAAGTTGTAGAAACATCTCAAGGATAATCAATGAAAACAGGATGAACCTAAGCTCAATTTTGAGTGTCATAGCAAAGGGTCTGAATACTTATGTAAATGTGATATTTTAGTTATTTTTAATTACTTTGCAAAAAGTTTTAAACACCTGTTTTTGCTTCTTCATTCTGGAGTATTGTGTGTAGATTGATGATAAAAAAATGAATTTAATCCATTTAAAAATAAGACTGTGACGTAACAAAATGTGGAAAAAGTGAAGGGGTCTGAATACTTTCTGAATGCACTGTAGATGACATCGGCAATGGGCCCAGCACCAATCCCTGAGGCACATCATAGTCACAAACCAAAATTAGTGGACATGGGCAGAGAAGAAGCTTGTGAAAGGATAGAGTAGGATAAAGATTAGTTGGTGATATGGGCAGTGAGATGGCATACGGAAAAGGTTGACAAGTGTGAGGTGTTTTTACTTTGGGAGCTCAAATAAAATGGGAAAGTATACAGCAAATGGCAGGACCCTCAGGAGCTTTGATGTGTGGATGGTTCTTGGGGTGCAAGTGCATAGCTCATCTTCGCAGATGGGACTAGTTTAATTTGGCTTTGTGGTCAGCAGATGGGCCGAAGGGCTGCTCCTGTGCTTTACTGTTATATGATATTTAAATATTATGAAGATAATAACATCCAATTATGTTGACGAACCTGGGATTCTAGAAAAATGTTGAAAAATTCAGCCTTATGCATATAACACGACATTGATTCACCCAGTACCAAAATCAATGGGCAATTTTCCAAAATAGCTATTTAGCTATAATAGCTGATGTAGCTATTTTCCAAAAGTCCAGAGGCTCTCAAGACTTGGTTTGTAGTAAGGCTTTCCTTTCCATAATGAAGCATTCCCAGTGTTTAGATAGTGCTATATTATAGAAACAGAGTTGTGATCTAATTGCAGTGATTAGTTAATTGGATGAGCATGGTGCACTGAAAATATAACAACTGAACTCATGTTAGTTAGTGAGGCAGACAGAAGATTCTGCAGCAGCAATTGAGATTCTAGGATGGTGTTTAGCTTCCCTGTTGCCAAGGTCCAGGATTGCATAGAGCGGCTGCATGACATTCTCAAATGGGAGGGTGAGCAGTCAGACGTCATTGTGCATGTTGGCACAAATTACATAGGTAGGAAATGGGATGAAGTCCTGCAAAATGAATAAAGGGAATTAGGCAAAAGGTTATGAAATAAGCTGCTAGAGGAGATGGTTGAGGCAGGTTCCGTAGCAACATTTGAAAAGACATTTTGACATGTACGTGAATGGGAAAGGTTTAGAGAGATATGGCCAAAATACAGGCAGGTATAGATAGTGTAGATGGGGCATCTTGGTCAACATAGACAGTTTGAGCTGAGAGGTGTATTTCCGTGCTTTATAACTCTATGAACCAAAGAAATTAATCACTATCTCTTATGTATGATTATCTGAACCAAATTGCTTATCTTCTATCGTATTGGGTTTTCAACACTTTGGACATCATTTAATTCACATGAGGAGAAACACAATATATATTACATCAATATTATGACTATTTTATATTGTACTATATTATGTACCATTGCTGTGTGCCACATTAATATTTAAACTTTTAAGACATTTACATGACATTACACTGCACTGTATTTGTGTGAAGTCCTTTAAATAGTAGTTTTACATTTTCATAGTGATGTAGAACATTGCACTCATAGTACTCAGCTTGCAGCAGTAACTATCTTGGATTTGAACCCCATTTTTCACCAAACTTACTCTGAGCATGCTTCTAAAGTAGAGGACATACTGGAGGGTTCATCTACTGATGCAACTTCCAGCCTTAACTCCAGGAAATGTAGGATCAAGTTTTATAGTATAACTTTTGAATGTAGTTATTTTATCTGAAGCCACAACTGTTTTCCTTCCTTCTGTAAGCACAAGATCGATGAAACTCTCATTCACCCAAATGATCCTGAGGTCATCCACCTGCAACTCCAGTTCCCTATTGCGGCCTGTAAGGAGTAATACCAGAACACAACTCTCACAGGTGTAGTCATCAGGAACACCAACAGTTTCCCTGCATTCCCACGTCCTGCAGGAGGAATGTTGCACCATTTTATCTGTCATCACTATTGCACTAAAACCAAGAGAAAAAAAAGCACAACAATCAAAAAACAAGAAACAACAGACTGCGCCTTTCCCACCTGTCTTTCCTCTCATCGGCCTGCTTGCTGAAACCTCTTGAGCTAAAGCCTCACACTTACCCTCTCACAGCAATCTCCTGCAGCTGACTCAATCACAGTTTCCTTCAATCTGTTAGTACAAGATTACATTAATATGTGTGTACCACATTAATAGGGGGCGCCACACACCAGCAGAGATGCTGCCTGCCAGGGCCAGAGACCCGTGTTAGATCGTGGGTGCTGTTCGTACATTCTCTCTGTGACCGCATAGGTTTTCTCTGTGTGCTCTGGTTTCCTCCCACATTCCAAGAGAAAGCAGGAACGGGGTACTGATTGAAAATGATCAGCCATGATCACATTGAATGGCGGTGCTGGCTCGAAGGGCAGAATGGCCTCCTCCTGCACCTATTGTCTATTGTCAGAGATGTGCGGGTTTGTGGGTTAATTGGTTTCTGTAAATTGTCCCTGGTGAGTAGCGAATGGACGAGAAAGTGGAATAGCAGAATTGGTGTACGGGTGGTTGTTGGTCAGCGCAGACTTGGTGAAAGGAAGGGCCTGTTTCCATGCTGTATTTCTAAACTAAACTAAAGTAAACCAATCCAATGGCTGCCTTTTGAAATTTTCCACTGCTGCTCCAAAACTGAAATAGACTTTCAATCAATTCAACTGCTGCCTTTAGAAAACTCCGCTGCTCTCCAATACTGAAATACAACTGACAAAAACTGACTCAGCTGATAATGAGTAGGAAAGAACTGCAGATGCTGGTTTAAATCAAAGATAGTACACAAAATGCTGGAGTAACTCAGCAGGACAGGCAGCATCTCTGGAGAGAAGGAATGGGTGACATTTCGGGTCGAGACCCTTCTTCAGACTAAGATCAGACTGAAGAAGGATATCGACCCAAAACGTCACCCATTCCTTCTGTCCAGAGATGCTGCCTGTCCCACTGAGTTACTCCAGCATTTTGTGTTCCATCAGCTGATAATGATGTCAGTTGTGCAGATTGTGTTGCGAGCCCAAGTGCAGCTGACAAGATCATCCCTGGAGGGTATACTCAGTGACAGTGGTAGAAGATGCATTCTGTTCTGAAATACAATTATCATTGCTTCATTGAAAACATTGTACTAAATCAGTGTAATCTCGGTTTCTGTCACTTAGATTGTTTTCTGTTCTCAAAAGTCATTACAGAGTAGTTGTGCTATTTATGATATTAAAATTTGAACATGAGAGTCACACACCATGGAAATAGGCCCTTCAGCCCAACTTTTCCACATTGATCATCATGTACCATTTACACTAGTCCCACCTGCATGTGTTTGGCCCATAAACCTATCCTATCCATGTACCTGTCTAAATGTGTCTTAAATATTGCAATAGTACCTGCCTCATCTCAACTCCTCCGGCAGCTCATTTCATGCACCCACCACCCTTTGTGTAAAAGAAAATTGCCCCTCTGGTTTCTATTAAATCTTTCCCCCCTCACCTTAAACTTAATGTCCTCTGGTTCTCGTTTCTCCCCACTCTGGGCAAAACATTCTGTGCATTTACCCAATCTATTCCTCTAATGATTCCTGGCAACATCCATGCAGATCATCTCTGCATCTGTTCCAGCATGACAACATATTTCCAATAATATGGTGCTCAAAACTGAACACAGTACTCGAAATGTGGCCTCACCATTGTCTTACATAACTGCAACATCACCTCCCAACTTCTAAACTCAATACTCTGACAAATGAGGGTTAATATGTCGAAAGCCTTTTTAACCATTGTTGACGTATTGTTACATTTTTTATATCATTTTTAAAATATCTATTATAGGTATCGGATTTGGTGATAATCCTGAATCACCAGCGTGCAGTTAATGCTTTTGCAAAAGGGGGAAATGTTACTCTGGGTGGAAATGTTACTGTTGCAATTGGACCTATTGGCAGGTAAATGATTGTATATTTTTTTAGTTTCTTGAAGAAATATTTAACAATTTGTACTAATATTTTTCTGACTAAAATACTTATTCAAACAAGATGTAATCAATATTCTGCATTCATTTTATTTATTATGCTCTGGCTACATAATAAATAAAATTTGTTACAAAGTTGTTTATTTATTGTGCAGAGGGAAATCTGAGGGGATTGCTTTCTGGTTAACAGTAATGTAGTGACATTGCGTGGTGAAGTATAGAAACAGTTTACTTTCCTAGAACTCACTTTAGAGCTGCTCAAACTTGCTGTTTGTAATATACAGTATGTGAATGATGTGGATGTGGGAGACCTGATCAGTTTGTCAGATGACACAATAATTGGTGGAGTTGTTGGTAGTGTGGAAGGTATTCATAGTTTTGTGCAAAATGGGCTGAAAAATGTCAGATGCAGTTTAATCCAGACAAATGTGAATTAGTACACATTTCAGGAGTACTAATGAAGGTCTGACATACTGCATGAATAGTAGTTTTTTTTTAGAATATTGAGGAACAAGAACCTAGGAATACAAGTCCATAGATCGTTGGATGATAAAATAGGTAATTGACATTGGTAGGGGTTCATTAGTTGCGCACCAAAATACAGAAGTAAGGAGGTTATTCTCCAACTTTATAAAAATTTGATCAGATCTCAGTTAGATTGGTAGGGTGACAGAATCCTATATAGTAGTAAGACAGGGCGGCAGGCTGGAATTCAGTACAGAGTTTAATGACAGCAAGGTCAGTTCACAGGATAGGCAGGGTCATGGCAGGGAGTGAGGAAAGATGTTTAGATTAAACTACAGCTTGGGGAGGATTGCAGGTTCAGTGACTACAGTGCCAGGAAACATGGGGGAAGCCTCCATTGTGTCTGAAAAAGGGACTGCAACCCCCCCCCCCCCCCCCCATTGCTCTTACCACTCTACTGGCCAATGTACAATCCCTAAAGAATACAGTTGAAGGCTTAAAGGCAAGGCAGCTTTATCAAAGCATTACGAGGGATTGCTGTGTGCTCTGTTTCACAGAGACATGGGCTTGCCCCCAGCTCCCCAGACTCAGCCCTCCAGCCTGAAGATATCTCCATTCATCATTTGGTTTGAACAGAGGCATCGGGGAAAGGGAGAGGCAGTGGCGTCTGCCTCGTGATAAACTCTTTACGGTGCTCAGACGTGCTGATCTTTTCAAACTCCTGCTCTGCGCACCTGCAACACTTGACAGTGAAGTGCAGTACCTTCCACCTCCCCAGGGTTTACCGCCATCATCATGACCGCAGTCTACATCCCACCCCAGGCAGGCGTCTGTGGAGGAGCTGCACACTGTGGTCAACAAACACCATACATCGTACCCCACCACCTTTCCTGTCATAGCCGGGGACTTCGACAAGGCCATCTTGAAGAAATTACTCCCAAGCAACCACGAGCAAGTCTCCTGTCACACTAGAAGATCAAGCACCCTTGACCATTGCTAGTCCACCATCAAAGATGCCTTTGGCTCCATCTCTTACCCACACTTTGGAAAACCTGACCAGCTGGCTGTGCTCCTCCTTCTTACAAATAGGCAGGGACTAAAGAGTGCAGCCCCGCCAGTGAGGACTGCACAGAGTTAGTCAGGAGAGACAGAGGAACGACTCCAGGATTGCTTAGAGTCGGTGGACTGGGCGAAGTTCAATGACTTGGTAACGGACTTGCAAGAATACGCCATAGTTGTTAACTACATCATAAGGAAATGTGTGAAGGAGTTTGTTCCCACATAAATCATCCGAGTGTTCCCCAACCTGAAGCCAGGTGGTCCGCAATCTGAGAATCAGATCTCAGGCATTCAAGTCTGGCGATGTAGAGTTATATAGGTCCACATACAATCTTGATGAGGCCATCAAAAAGGCTAAATGGGACTTTTCCTCTAAACTGAAGGACAAGAAGAGCATTGAGCAGCTTTGGCAGGGCTTGCACGCCATCACTTCCTACAAGGAGAAACCAAGTAACAGCTCAAACGACAGCGAGACATCACTCCCGGGTGAGCTCAATGCATTCTATGCATAGTTCGATAGGGAGAACACTGATATGCCTTTTCGGACCCCCATAGCCCCAAATGGTATTGCAATCTTAGTCATCGAGGCTGGCGTCAGAAGTTCTTTCAAGAGGGTGAATCCTGGAAAAGCATCTAGACTTGGCATCTGTACCTGGTCGCATTCTCAAAATCTGTGTGAGCCAACTGACTGGAGTGTTTGTGGACATCTTCAACCTCATTACAGAGGTTGGAGGTTCTCACCTGCTTTAAAAGTGCATCAATAATACCGGTGCCGAAGAGGAGTAAGGTAACAACATGCTTCAATGACAACCGAGTGGTGGCAATAACGTCCTTGATGATAAAGTGCTTTGAGAGGTTGGTTATGGTGCATATCAACTCCTACCTCTGCAAGAACCTGAACCCATCATTGTTGAATGCAGATTATAAAATAGTTGCTAAACTTTTAGCAAGGAGATTGGCAGAATATTTACCGAAGCTGGTTAAAGAGGACCAAACTGGATTTGTCAAAAAAAGGAAAATATCTGATAATGTAGCAAGATTTATAAGTATTTTACATTTAGCACAGAAAAGAAAGGAATTGAGCGTAGCTGTTGCTTTAGATGCTGAAAAGGCGTTTGACAGGTTAGAATGGGATTTTTTATTTAAAGTATTAGAGAAGTACCGATTAGGAAATGGTTTTATTAACTGGGTAAAAGCTCTTTATAAACAACCTAAAGCCAAAGTGGTGACAAATGGCCAATCTTCTCAATCATTTAATTTGGAAAGATCTAGTAGACAGGGATGTCCCTTGTCACCGGCTTTATTTGTATTGGCCATTGGAACCTCTGGCAGAGCTAATAAGATCAGATTTAGATATTAAAGGATTTAAAGTTAATCAGGAAGATCACAAGATTACTTTATTTGCAGATGATGTCTTAATTTGTCTTACTAGACCATTGGAATCCTTAAGAAAATTATATTTCAGACTGGAAGAATATGGGAAAGTATCAGGATATAAAATTAATAAAGATAAAACTGAAATAATGCCTCTTGTTGAAGGCAATTATGATCAATGTAAAAGAGAAAGTCAGTTTAAATGGCAAAAAGAAGGCATTAAGTTTTTAGGAGTTAAAGTAGATAATAAGTTAAATAATTTGTATAAATTAAATTATAAACCACTAATAAAAAAAATAGATGAGGACCTGAAGAAATGGATGAATCTTCCAATTACATTGATAGGGAGAGTGAACTGTATTAAGATGAATATTTTTCCGAGGATACAGTATTTATTTTCAACACTGCCTATACCTTTGCCAAATAAATTTTTCCAAGAATTGAACAAAACTGTGAGGAATTTTCTTTGGAAAGGTAAAATGCCAAGAGTGTCTCTGGAAAAATTAACATGGAAATTTGAATTAGATGGATTGCAATTACCAAATTTTAAAAATTACTACCTGGCAGCGCAAATGAGTTTTATTTCATCCTTTTATCAAGAGGGTGGAAAAACAGCATGGGTTAAAATTGAAATGGATAAAATAAAAGAGTCTTGTCCAGAAGAATTTATATATAAATGGGAAGCGAAGATATTAGTTAAGGATAAAGAGTCACCTTTGCTAAAACATTTAATTAATACATTGTTGAAAACAGTTAAAGTTAAGGATAAAAGATTTTTTTTAACAGCTAAAACTCCATTAGTAAAAAATGGATTATTGCCGTTTGCTTGGAATAATCAAATACTACAACTCTGGGAACAGAAGGGTATTAAAAATATAGGAGATTGCTATGAAGGGAATATCTTTTTGACATTTTCTCAATTGAGAAATAAATATCAAATTCCAGGGAATAGTATTTTTTTCTATTATCAATTACAATCTTTTTTAAGGGAAAAGTTAGGTAATTCAATGTCTCTATTTCAGATTAAAGGAATCGAATCCTTGATTCAGGGCAAGGGAATTAAATTTTTTATATCATCAATGTATAAACTACTACAGATATCTAGTCCAAAGATAGGAATTCATAAAGCAAGACAAAGATGGGAAACAGATCTTAATATTATTATTGATGAACCAAGTTGGGAAAGACTGTGTCTAGATAGTATGAAAAATACTATTAATGTGAGATATAGCTTAGTACAGTATAATTTTTTGCAGCAACTATATTTAACCCCGGAAAAATTAAATAAATTTAAACCAAACTCATCTGAAAGGTGTTTTAGATGCAACCAAGACGTGGGCACTTTTATACACTCCACATGGTGTAAGATTTGAGAAGTTTTCCCTCATTCTGAAATCAACACAAAACCAAAGAGCTGCAGTTTGGACATTTTAAACGGGAGACTGGGGCTGATAGCGGAGAAAGGCTGCAGTCAGTTTACCAAAGGATGTCACAATCTGTGGGTCCTAAAATGGCTGCAGGACCTCGTGACCAGCCACAAAAAAAAAGGTAAAAACCTTCCATCCCAGTCTCTAGGTTTTCTGCAAAGCCATGGCCAGAACAAAGGATGGGTATTGGCCATGCAGAAACCTACGAAACCAGGTCGGAGTCCAGACACTGGGGCGCTGACATCAGCATACTCACAATGCCCCAAGCCGACCTAAACAGTTCATCTCAGTGAGGGGGCACAATAGCCCATAGAAAACTACCTGGTAGGTGATGGGAAACCAGTTAACACCCATCACCTCACAATGAAATCCCAATTTACACCTTCTGGCCATCCCCGGTATCCCCGAACATAAGCGCAGATCAGAAGAAAACCTCATATACATATCTTTTTGAACAAAGAGATTCCAAGATCTGGCGGGAGATAGGACGGGTGAGAAACAGTATAACTGGCCACTACTTTTGGGTTTTAAAAAAAAGAAGAAATACTGGAAGAAGAAGCTGAAGCTAGAAGAAAACCTGCAAGAAACGCAAGCAGGCAAGAAGACGGACAGGAGGCAAGAAGCGCAGAGAAAACCGGGTTCGAAGTCTGAAGTCAAGAAGAAAGTCGGAAAGAAGAACGGATGCGAGAGAGAGGAACAGGCACGCAACTCGAAAAGAAATACTGCAAAAACCGAACAGCCAGTAACCCCAGTAATAACCCCATGGTGAGCATGCACTTCAAATCCTACATATCCTGGACATAGTTTAGTGTAGAGAGGAGGGTGGTTGTGAATAAACGTTGGGTGTGTATTAAAAATAGGGTTTGGTCAAGGTTGCGATGCGTCGTGCGTTCCCCATCTGACAGTCGTGTATGTGTCTTGCAGAACTGTGTTTAAGAATTCATAAGTAAAAGGGTATTCGTGTATACGTTTTGTGTAACTGTGTGTGTTTCAAGAATTCAGCGAAGAAGGTATTCGGATATATGTCTCGTGGAACTGTGTGCTTTTAAGTTTTCAGCGAAAAGGGTATTCGGGTATATGTCTTGTGAACTGTGCGTTTTGTGATTAATAAATAAAAGATATTCATGTATTCGGGATGTGTATTATAGATATGTCTTATCGAACTGTATAATAAGTATTCATGGACAATAGTCCCAAGTGCTGAATAAAAGCCCTTTTCATTTAAACCCTGGTTTTGAAATCTGGTCTGGTTGAATTTTTTCTGCACTATAAGAGCTCCTGCATCTAAGCCCAGTGTCTAGAACCGTAAGGGGTGAGTGGGTCGAACCACTCACGGGGAACCAGTGTGCACGGCCTGGTCAAGGGATCAGAGCAAGGCACGGGGACCTTAGGTCGGGCGAAAGCTCGGCGCAGAAACCCCTTACAGATAATGGCGACCCAGATGGGACACTGGCAGCAGGATGATAGTGTACCAGAAAAGGATTTTAAAACTAGGGACCTAATGGACGAGCGCATTGCGGACTATGTTTTTAGTAAGGTGAATATCACCAAACAATGGATGTGTGCGTTACTAGATGACAAGCGCCCACTGGATGCAGCAATCCGGTGGACGGCCAGTAAAGCCCATAAGAAATCTGTAGAGAAGGCGGTCTGGCTGACCTGCTATAAAAAGCAGGTCCAGCTTTTGGACCGCGTGGTTGTGGCACAGGCAGCCCAGATCAGGGACCTTCAGGAGGAGGTAGAGGAGAAGGCTGCGTGTGGGAACCAGTTGATTGAGGCTCTGGACTCTTTAAACAAAGAGCGCCGGGTCGTGACCAACCGCCACAAGGCCAGGGTAGAGCTGATGGAGTGTCAGATCACTGAGGCTATGCGCAGTAAGGGCAAGCTCAGGGAGCAGTGCGCTTCCCTGAGCCACCAGCTGGAGACCCAGGAAGAGAAACTTAAGGGAGTTAGGGCAGCCTATAAAATGGTTTTGGAGGACAGGTCGGAAGGGGCCGACCACGGGGCCTGCCTGCAGGAGATAGAGGGTCTGCGGGGTGCTTTAAATAAAGCAAGCGGGCTGGTCTGTTTGATGAACCCCCCCGCGGGCCAGTCACTAGCGGGTGCGAAGGTCCCGGTTCCGATCCCTAGAAAGACCATGGTGGCTTCAGCCCCCAGACTCCACAATTCCCCTAGCTACGAGGCATCCTGGGAAAGGGGTAGTGTAGGGGAGAGAGAGAGAGAGGAGCTCCCGGTAGAATACTCGGCACCGGCACCCATGTGCCCGGTCCTGGAAACCAGAAGGGGACCCACCGCGCTGAATGGGGACGCCGGACCCATTCAGAGCGAGATCGTGGTGCCCCACAGCTCCCAGCAGTTAAGAGCCATGATCGGGCATGTAATGAAATTGTCCGAATCAGGGGACCCTTCGCTGCATTTTAGGGAGATCGAGCAAACCGCCGCAATCAATGGTTGCGACGAGGGAGAACGGGCAAAAATGTTGCTGTTCTCCCTGGACAGCTCGATCCTCCAATGCCTCTCAGACGAGAGTAAAAGAGGGACCAGGACCTACGATCTCTTACGGGACGAGGTCCTGGACGTCTTGGGGATGGGCGATGAGGGTCCATTTGCCCGATTAGGGAAGACCCTCCAGATGGAGGGAGAACCCCCAAGGGTTTTTGCGGCGCGACTGTGGACAGTATATCAGAGCAGTTGCCCGCACGTCCCCGCGCGGGATGACCTGGCCGGGAATGGGAGAGCCCAGTGGCTCCGTTGCTTGGTATCAAACAGCCTGGCGGCCGTCAGGGAACAGGCGAAAGCCTGGTTTGATCCCACAAATAGCACGGAGGAGGCGGTTTTGGACCATCTCACGGTTGGGTATAGGAACACCCGGAGTACGTCTACCCGACTCGTAACAGGGAAGGTGTACGTAGCGGAGGCTACTGCACTGGCCCAAAAGGAGTGGCGACAGGAGGGTAACCCTACCACACAGTCAAAGTGTTTCAGGTGCGGTAAGGTGGGACACTGGCAGAAGGATTGCAGGGCCCACACCAAGGAAGATAGGGTTGGCACCACCCAGCGCACCGAGGTCCCAGTTAAGCCCGAGATCATCGAAACGATGATCGAGGTGATGCAGTCCCTCATGGCCGCCCAGGGGAAGGTGGCAGTCGCTACCGGCTCCCCGGGTGCGAGGGGGGCACTGGACATTCCCCAATGACATCAGCCCACGCAGCCTGCCTATCTGTGTCCTCTCCGCTACGATGCGTGGAAGAGACCGCTTGTGGAGATGGTAGTGGAGAGGCAAAGGGGCAGTTATCTGTTGGACACGGGGGCTTCATGCACCGTGGTCCACACAGAGCAACCCTTTGACTCTCCCCTGTCCACGGGGGTCCCTTTCGCACTGGCGGGGTTCACAGGGAAGGAACAGGCTGGCGCGCGTTCACAGCCAAGGATGAGGCAGGTCACGCAGACAGGCAAGGTTGCCTGCGTGAGGGGGGAGGACATTCTCCAGGAATGGAGGGTCTCCCGTTTTGGGTGGGATTCAGGTGAGGAAGAGCCTGATCAGCTCGACCAGGGGCTGGATCCCATTACGGAGGAAGAGGAGTCGGAGGGGGACGACAGTAACGTCCCCGACTCAAGCACCAGGAAGGCGGGGGTAGCGAGCGAAGGCTCACCACCTGTAGATACAGGTAGAGTGAGGCCGGATGCCGCGGGTATACCCAGCACCAAGGGGGCAGAGCTGGATGAGACGGGGCCAGGGTCGGCAGCTGCGGGGGGTACCCGAGCTGCGGCAAGGCAGGAACCGGTCCTCAGCCAGGCTGTCCAGGGGGCAGTGTCTAAGGTGATCCTCCGTAGGTCCAGCAGGAAACCCCAACTTAGGAAGTTTTGGCCAGAGGTCAATCACGCCCCGAGGTACGGGAGCCAAGTAGGGAGGAGGGAGCTTACGTCCCGGAGGGGACCTAGCCCCCGCCAGGCAGCGACAGGCTGCGGAGGATCAAAGGTGGGAGACAGCGTGGTGCAGCCGCAGGAGACGACCCGCTGCAGCCCTGACAGGGATTAGCTGAGCCGCCCTGGGAAGGCGGCACTGTATTATATTTTAGGTAAATTTAGATAAGGATAAGCTATTATAGATATGGATATTTTAGGTAATATAGATAAGGATAGGTATTTTAGATAAGTTTAAGTATTTTAGATAAGTTTTGTGGGGATAGTTAGCGTTTAAATAAAGTTGATGCGTCCAGGATGTGTGGGTGTGGGGTGCAGGCTGGGGGTCAAGAGACCCGCCCGCAGAGGCGTTAACAAAGCCAAGCGCTCCCCAAGAGGCTGGCTATACCATTCTTCTTTATCTGTTTTCTGGAGTGGAAGGAGGCACTCGTATGGTGGATCTTTGCCACGGCGATCGGATGTGGGTGGACCTATCGGGGCCACACCAAGGACATCATCATCTACGGCTGCTCCGGGGACACGGCTCCCATCGCGACCGATAAGACTGGAAGGAGAGAAGCGGAGGAGACCGCAGTTTACTTCCATGAAGGCCGGTGGCCGGGGTGGCTGGGATCGAACTCTTCAGAGTATTCCAGCGCCCCAGGTTTTGCTTATCGGGACTCTTCATTATTGTGCCCGAGAATCAAGATCATCGCCCAAAAGATCAGCGCCACCGTTGGCAAAAGGGTCTGCCTGGTATGCACGGGGAAGGTCCCCGCGAGCAGGCGGTGGTGGCTGAGGAAAATGAGCAGGACAATGGCCAACTCCACTGTTGAGTGGGAGAGACTTAACAACAACACTCACAGAACTATTTCTGGGACTAAAGAACAGTTGAGTGTGGGTTGGGACAAATGGTGGGAACCGGATGAGGGGATTTATATGTGTATGTGGGGTTCAAGGTATCGTTGCCCCACGGGCAACAGCATATTTTTTTCAGAGACAGTGGCAGGATGACGGTAAGGTGATGAGGTGGGATGATAGCTTGCGGGCTTGTGGGGTCCCCCTTTCCCCGATCCCGGTAAACGCCACTGAACTCATCACCAGACCACGCATGACACCACCCACAGTACCACTGGCAGTAGCACAGGAGGGTGAGTGCCCAAAAACCACTAAGGGGCCCGGGAATGGCCTGGTACTGATACTGACTGACCAGGTATTGTACCAGGGGGTGCACTATGCGGTAGCCTCGGTGATTTTAAACCTCACCGAGGTGCGGTTGCCGGAGTGGTGCCCCAGGGAAACTGAAAGACTTACCGGGTATATCAAGGAGAATGGAGAGACCGTTACGTGCGGGTGGGCGAGCAGGACCCAGTCGCAAGCTGCTAGTAGGACGTGCCCCCCTCCACACCGAGTAGACTGTGTTTTATATTGTCCCCTTTAAAATTTGTATAAACTGTTTTTTGTATTGTTTTCTTCAAATTTGTATCAAGAGTGATTGTGAAGAAATGTACAAAATGTATCGTTTTGCTGTTGTGTTGTTTTCGTGTCCTACATTACAGCTGACACCAGTAGGAGGATGGCGGAGGCATCGGCCTGGGACAAGGTGTAGGTGTATATGTCCGACATGAAAATGTACATATTTGTAATATAGTTTTGCCCGGGACACGGGCAGTAAAGGTCAGCCTAAGAGATGGGGACTGTACGTTCGCAATGAAACACTAGTTTAGTTAAAACCTCAGGGGTCTGGATATGGAGAATCGGGAAAACATTGCTCAACCACATTATTTAATTGATTCGATAAGCTGGGGTTATGCAAATCAACAGGAGGGACTGTAAGATTTGAGAAGTTTTCCCTCATTCTGAAATCAACACAAAACCAAAGAGCTGCAGTTTGGACATTTTAAACGGGAGACTGGGGCTGATAGCGGAGAAAGGCTGCAGTCAGTTTACCAAAGGATGTCACAATCTGTGGGTCCTAAAATGGCTGCAGGACCTCGTGACCAGCCACAAAAAAAAAGGTAAAAACCTTCCATCCCAGTCTCTAGGTTTTCTGCAAAGCCATGGCCAGAACAAAGGATGGGTATTGGCCATGCAGAAACCTACGAAACCAGGTCGGAGTCCAGACACTGGGGCGCTGACATCAGCATACTCACAATGCCCCAAGCCGACCTAAACAGTTCATCTCAGTGAGGGGGCACAATAGCCCATAGAAAACTACCTGGTAGGTGATGGGAAACCAGTTAACACCCATCACCTCACAATGAAATCCCAATTTACACCTTCTGGCCATCCCCGGTATCCCCGAACATAAGCGCAGATCAGAAGAAAACCTCATATACATATCTTTTTGAACAAAGAGATTCCAAGATCTGGCGGGAGATAGGACGGGTGAGAAACAGTATAACTGGCCACTACTTTTGGGTTTTAAAAAAAAGAAGAAATACTGGAAGAAGAAGCTGAAGCTAGAAGAAAACCTGCAAGAAACGCAAGCAGGCAAGAAGACGGACAGGAGGCAAGAAGCGCAGAGAAAACCGGGTTCGAAGTCTGAAGTCAAGAAGAAAGTCGGAAAGAAGAACGGATGCGAGAGAGAGGAACAGGCACGCAACTCGAAAAGAAATACTGCAAAAACCGAACAGCCAGTAACCCCAGTAATAACCCCATGGTGAGCATGCACTTCAAATCCTACATATCCTGGACATAGTTTAGTGTAGAGAGGAGGGTGGTTGTGAATAAACGTTGGGTGTGTATTAAAAATAGGGTTTGGTCAAGGTTGCGATGCGTCGTGCGTTCCCCATCTGACAGTCGTGTATGTGTCTTGCAGAACTGTGTTTAAGAATTCATAAGTAAAAGGGTATTCGTGTATACGTTTTGTGTAACTGTGTGTGTTTCAAGAATTCAGCGAAGAAGGTATTCGGATATATGTCTCGTGGAACTGTGTGCTTTTAAGTTTTCAGCGAAAAGGGTATTCGGGTATATGTCTTGTGAACTGTGCGTTTTGTGATTAATAAATAAAAGATATTCATGTATTCGGGATGTGTATTATAGATATGTCTTATCGAACTGTATAATAAGTATTCATGGACAATAGTCCCAAGTGCTGAATAAAAGCCCTTTTCATTTAAACCCTGGTTTTGAAATCTGGTCTGGTTGAATTTTTTCTGCACTATAAGAGCTCCTGCATCTAAGCCCAGTGTCTAGAACCGTAAGGGGTGAGTGGGTCGAACCACTCACGGGGAACCAGTGTGCACGGCCTGGTCAAGGGATCAGAGCAAGGCACGGGGACCTTAGGTCGGGCGAAAGCTCGGCGCAGAAACCCCTTACAATGGGCATGTCAGAAGGTAATTCCTTTTTGGCAAGACCTAAAAAAGTTTTTAGATCAATTGATGAATAAGATCATACCAATGGATTCAAGGTTGTTTTTGCTAGGAGATACAAAAGGAATAACACCAAAGCTAAGTTTGGAAAAACATCAGGAAAGATTTCTCAAAATATCATTAGCAGTAGCAAAAAAAATGTGTTGCGATTACATGGAAAGAACAAAATGAAATAAGATTTGAAAGATGGCATGCAGAAATGCGGAGTTGTATCCCATTAGAAAAAGCAACGTATAATCTGAGAAATGGATACGACTTCTTTTTGAAGGTGTGGAACCCATTCATGGCAAAGCTAGGATTAAGAATAGGAAGTATTTAAATTCAGGATTGCTTTGTTACCTAACAAGAATTTTAAAAGAAATTACTCGGAAGTGACTCCTCGGGACTCCAGGTTTCTCTCTTTCTTTCTTTCTTCTGCTTTTTCTTTTTCCTTCTTTTTAACTGGGGGGTGGGGGGGAGGGGGGAGGGGAGAAAATACAGAACAATACGTGTATAATCTAAGTTATAGGTTAGTGACTATTGTTTACTATGAAATGTATAATGTATAACGTATGGGTTCTGTTAAAACTTAAATAAAATATTTTTAAAAAAATTTAAAAAAAGAACCTGAACCCACTACAATTTGTCTATCGCCACAGTAGATCAAAGGGGATGTGATCTTGTTGGCTCTCCACTCTGTACTGGACCACTTGGACAATAAACACACGTACGTCAGGCTGTTGTTCATAGACTAAGCTTGGTGTTCAACGCCATTGTTCCCATCAAACATGTTAGCACACTCAGAGAACTGGGTGTCAGCGCATTTCTGTGCAACCGGATCCTCAACTTTCTCATCAACAGAACACACTCGGTAGAAATTGGCAACAACACTTCCTCTTCAATAATCATCCAGACAAGGGCACATCAAGGGTATGTGCTCACCCCCCTGCTCTACTCACTTTATGCCCATGATTGTGTAGCCGGACATAGATCCAACTCCATCTTTAAATTTGCTGATGGCACCACCGTTGTCAGCTGAATTACAGGCAATGAGTCAGAGTTTCAGATGGAGATCAGTCAGCTGATCGAATGGTGCCAGACCAATAACTTTGCTCTCAACTTCAGTAAAACCAAGGAACTGACTGTTGACTTTGCAAGAGGAAGACCGAGGATCCACAAACTTGTCTTCACCAATGGGTGCATGGGGGAGAGAGTCAACAACTTTAAGCTCCTATGTGCATATCTCTGAAGATCTGTTGTGGGCCCAGCACATAAAGTAAAGATCTGCATATTAGTAAATTTTCTCATATAATGTATTAATGAACATCAGACAATGTTTTCTAGAAACATTGAGGGAGATGTTGCCGTAAGAAGTTCAGCTGCGATGTACACATACTGCAAGGCACGTGGATTGTTTGCTGGAATATCATTGGAGGGTTCTTACTTGATTGAAAGAAAAGAGACCAATCGCAAGTAAGTTGCAGAGAGATTTGTTTTTCTGTCCAAATATTTGATTATGTAATGTGTCCAAAAATCCATTGACATATTTATGTTGGAATGCTGCTCTGCATGACCATGGAGTGCAGGTTCAGCTCCTGGAACTTGTCTCAAGATAAACTAGCTAGTTCCAAGAGATGTTCGAAGAGAGGCAATCTAAATGATCAAACAAAGTTGCTTAGTCCAACGTTATACAGGTTTATAATTCATATTTATTCTTGTAATTTGGTTTGTGCATTTTTGTTTTAAAATATTTACTTTAAGCTGACCCTGCCTATCCACAGTTCAGAATAGTAATTTGACTGTTTCTATTTATTTATTTATAATGAATGATCTTTGCTATCCACTTTGCTGCTGTAAACTGTAAATTTCCCCGGTGTGGGACGAATAAAGGAATATATTATTATTATTTATAAACATATATTTCATTTTGAGCATCAAATCAAATTGGTGTTCTGGTATCAAAATTTAATTTGATGGTAAAATCGTCATTTTTACTGATTTTTATAAAATATAGGCATCATCATTGTAAGTCACTGCCAGTGTTTGACATATGTATTTACATGTCATATACGAGTACTTACCTTCCATGTTCCTTACATCATGTTTCCCACTTGCCATAGCGGGATTCAAACTCTACTTAGTAGTACAAATTCACTTGGACCATTTTCTAACACCTCGCTGCACTTTCTTTTTCTCTCTGTCCCCATCTCAGGACACAGATTACCAACAGACATCTATTACAAACCGACTGATTCCCACAGCTCTCTTGACCTCCACTTATCCTAGCTGTTGTGAGGTTACCATTCCTTGTGGTTTCTCCATCTCCACACATCTGTTCTCAGATTGAGGCCTTCCACTCTTGGACATCCAAGATGTCCTCTTCCTTCATGAAACGTGGTAGTCCCACCCCCTGCATTTGTTGATGGAGCTCTCACCCATGTCTCCTCCATTTATTGCAGTTCTGCTCTCTACCCCACCCCACCTCCCAGACAGAACAGAAATAGAGTTCCCCAGGTCCTTACCTTTGACCCCACCAGCCTCTGCATCCAACACACCATTCTCAGACATTTCTTCCTCCTTCACACAATCCCATCACCAGTCACATCTTCCCCTCCCAACCCTTGCTATCTTCTGTAGATATCTCTCTCTCCTACTTCATTGTTTTTCTCAAGACTCCCTACCCACCCCAGTCCTTCCCCAGGCACTTTTCCATCCAACCACAGGAGATTCAACACCCTTTCCTGCACATCCTCGCTCACTTCTATTCATTAATAACGCCAACAGTCTGTCCCTTCTTTGTGTTTTAATAGTATGTGTTAAATGTATGTGTTTAGTGTTCTTTAGCTTGTTTTATGTTTGGGGTGGGGGGGGAAGTTTTTTTCTAATCTCAACGCGACGGAGATGCAATTTTTTTCCGTATAGTATCTCCATCCGCACTGCAGCCTAACATCGTGGAGTCTCCTTTGCTGGAGACCGACTTTTGAAAACTCCACCGCAGGGAGCCTACGGGACTTTAACATCGAGGAGCCCGCAATCCCTTTGCCAAGGAGCTTGCGGATTTAACATCACGGAGCTCGCGGTCTCTGATTAAAGACCGACTTCGGGAACTCCAAGCCGCAGAAGCTTCGACCACCCCGACGCGGGAGTTTTGATCACCTCGACGTGGCAGCTTTGACCGCCGGCTGCGGGAGCTTTGATTGCCCCGACGGATGGTTCGACTGCCCTGACCGCGGGAAAATAAAGAGGAAGAAGATTGGACTTTTTAGCCTTCTGTCACAGTGAGGAATATGGGGAATCTGCTGTGGTGGATGTTTATGTTAACTTTTATGTAGTTGTGTGTCTTGTTGCTTTTTTTTTCATATGGTAATTCGCATTTCACTGTACCTTAATTGAGTGTCTACATGTGACAATAAAAGATTTTTGAAACCTTTGAACCCCAGCACTCCTTCTAGATGAATATGTGCACCTCTTACCAACCTTGTCTACTTCAGTGCTATTGATGTGACTTCCTCGATAATGTGCTGTTTAAAATTTAGATTGCTTTGTTAGTATAAAATAGTTTCGTGTTTACTTAGATCAAACAGTATATAATGCACTGTAGTTCATAATTTTGAAAATAATAATTCTGTAAAAATGTGTTTAAATAGATTTTACTGCCAGGACATCAGGGCAAGTGCAATTCTGTATGGAGATGTCGAGCCTCCAACTGCAACCCAAGAGCTATACGAAATATTGGGCAATTTCACTGAACAGTACCAAATAGAAGAACTTCGTGAAACCAACAAAAAAAGAGCAAGAACACAAACAAAGGTTTGTGATGTTTTATATGCCTATTTTTTTGTTTGTTGTATTCAGTCAATTTGAAACTGATCTTTCAGCCACCAGAATCAAAGTAAGAAATCCACTGAGCTTCAAAAACTTAGGATGATTTTGTCTCTGAAACTGAAGAGGCTTTTAGACAGGCACATAGAAATGCAAGGAATATAGGACTATAGATCATATGCATGCGGAGGAGATTAGTTTGACCTATAATCATGTTCAGCATGGATCCTAGGTCAAAGTACCTGTTCCTGTGCAATGTTCTGCATCCTTATTTCATTTTTTTCTGTACAGTTAAATGCAGCAAAGATATAGTTCAGATATTCCTACCCAAACTAATTTGATTTTTGTTCTCTCATCAGCTAGCATGTGTAAGCCGTCTTGTTGAGTCTCATTATCTGTAACTCGTTTTCACCTAGGCCACAGCTAACAATGGCCTGTTCCCTCTATCACTGTTACTTTTTTGCTTATCTTTCATTCATTTTTTCCATATCTCTCAAAATCACCGTCTTTATCACTCCTTTTCCTTTCCGCTGACTCTCAGTCTGAAGAAGGGTTTCGATCCGAAATGCCACCTATTCCTGTTCTCCAGAGACACTGTCTGACCCGCTGAGTTACTCCATCTTAATGTGTCTATCTTCGGTTTAAACCAGCATCTGCAGGTCCTTCCTACACACTCCCATGTACTTTATTGGAGAACTTTGAATTATCTTTAATTAGACTTTATCTTACACTAAATGTTGTACTCTTTAACCTTATCTGTGGACCGCTTGATTGTAATTACCTATAGTATTCTCTTTGCCTGGATAGCACACAAACAAAAGCTTTTCACTACCTCAGAAATAAATTTACTGATGTGCAATGTAGATTCCAGAATTAAATTTCCATTCACGCAAGAATTCAGAAATAATCAAATTAAATTGTTTCAAAAATGGCTCCAATGCCCAACAGCCTGCAAAATTTTGAAATTTGCTTTTATCTATGTTAAACAGTAAAATAGAAAAATCAGAAATTAGTTCCACAATGAATACTGTGCATTACTTAGATTTCACAATTAAATGTTGCTTTTGTTATGGATTGAAAATGGAAGTCAATTCTTGTAGCCCATTTACTAATCCCATTTACTAACATTTTTCTGTAATCTACTATGTATTAGTGATTCAGGTTCTCTTCCAGATGTGAGAGTACCTGCCTCTAACATCCTTTCAAGCAGTGCTAGTCTAAAGGATTGTTACCTGAAATGCCATTTGTGCATTTCCTCCACAGATGTTGCCTGACCAGCTGAGTTGTTTTTTGTTTACTTAGTAAGTTTGCAGATACATCAAAATTGATGAGGAGTGTTGTGAAAGGATACAGCGGGATTTATTTCAGTTACAGAATTAACAGAAAGTTACAGGGTTAAAACCTTCATGTTCTGCAGTGTCTATGACTAGCACTTTGATTCTTGCTACTCTATATATCTTACTTTTGGTCTATTCTTATTACTTTTTATCTAATTTTATTACTCTATCGTTCGCTCATGTGTCAGACGACATTAGCTCGCTGTTGGCTTCTGTCGTCGTCCAACATGTTGACATAATTGTTCGCCCGACGCGTCAGAGTGTATCGTGTTGTCTTTTCCGTGGGATCGCCACGAGGAGGCTTCTGTCATGATCCCCCATTACTCTATTAATCTTACTTATAACTATTATTTATTTATCTTATTACTCTTATTATTTGTATTTTTCTACCTTTTCTCCTTGTTCTATATTTTATATGCTCTGTGTAAAGCACTTTGAATTGCCATTGCTGTATGAAATATGCTATATAAATAAACTTGCCTTGCCTTGCCTTACAGAAATGGCCAGAGAAATGGCAGATGGTGATTAATCTGAACAAGTGTGAGATATTACGAAGGCGAAAGTATACAATTAATGACAGTACCTTTTACGGCATTGATGTAGATAGGGATGTGGGGGTCCAAGTCCATAGCTCCCTGAAAGTGGCAACACAAATAGACAGAGTGGTAAAGATATATGATATGCTTGCCTTCATTGGTCACAGCAAGAGTATATGGATCAGGAAGTCATGTTGCATTGGGAGTGTTGTGTGTAGTTCTGGTGGTTCCATTATATGAAGGTTGTGAAGGCTTTGGAGAGAGTGTAGAAAAAATAGACCAGAATGCTGCCTGAATTAAAGAGTATAAACTCCAAGGAGAGGTTGGACAAATTTGGATTGTTTTCTCTGGAGCATCAATAAGATTGTGGGAAGACCTAATAGAAGTATATTAAATTATGAGAGGCATGGATAGGGTAGATAGAACCTTTTTCCCGGGGTGAAAATGTAAAAGACTGGAGGGCATAGCTTTAAGGTCAGAGGCGGAAAGTTTAAAAGAGATATGCGGGTCAAGTTTTTTTTGCACAGAGAGTAGAATGATGGTGGAAGCAAATATATATGCTCGTGGTGTTTAGATTATTGGCTCATGAATATGCAGGAATGGATGGATACGGATCACATTCAGACAAAAGAGATTAAGTTCTTCGACACAGGTCAAATGGC
Organism: Rhinoraja longicauda; assembly: GCF_053455715.1. Lineage (NCBI taxonomy): Eukaryota > Metazoa > Chordata > Chondrichthyes > Rajiformes > Arhynchobatidae > Rhinoraja > Rhinoraja longicauda. The sequence goes on along the minus strand of NC_135957.1, from coordinate 26,932,875 downwards.
CTTTCCTGTGCTCCAAAGTTCTCTATTCTTTAGAATTGATCACCATGAAGCCCATGTTTTTCAATACTCTCCATAGCCCTGGCTTATATGATAAATATCCTACCCTCATTAGACCCCCAATCCATCTCCCCAAATAGATTGAGATTCTTGTGCTACTCTTATTCAAAGGAATAATATGATTTGTAATCATACAAAAGAATCTTGAAGGTAGATCACAAAATGCTGGAGTAACTCAGCGGGACAGGCAGCATATCTGGAGAGAAGGAATAGGTGATGTTTCGGGTCGAGACCCTTCTTCAGGCGAGCATCTGCAGTTCTTTCCTACACAAAAGAATCTTGAGTTTGTATTGGTGCAATCTCTTTGAACATTCAGACCACATCTATTGCATATCAGACCCATTTTGTGTAACCCCTTCAAATGTTCTGATTTTGCCCACTAATTGTAGAACAGGGATAATTGGCGGAAGAATGGTGCTGACAGACTCAAGCAAAGATTTTGGTTCAATTACTATGTTGAGTTATTGTTGATTTACTAACGCTGAAACATCAAAGCTAAAATTTATAAGCTGAAACTTACATAGTGTAGATGGGCTATTGCATGCTAGCGAATCGTAGTGCTTGTTAGTAGTAGTCCCGCCTAGTATGTGGTTTATAATATTAAGAACTCGCCTACGTCAGGCAGTAGATGTAGCAGCTCGGAGCTGTAATGTACTGCAGGTCCTATGATGTAAGTGCTTCAATAAAATAATGCATTGTATCTTAGCGTGTACATAAGCACTTTATTACACATAGAATTTGTTATAGACAATAGACAATAGGTGCAGGAGTAGGCCATTCAGCCCTTCGAGCCAGCACCACCATTCAATGCGATCATGGCTGATCACTCTCAATCAGTACCCCGTTCCTGCCTTCTCCCCATACCCCCTCACTCCGCTATCCTTAAGAGCTCTATCCAGCTCTCTCTTGAAAGCATCCAACGAACTGGCCTCCACTGCCTTCTGAGGCAGAGAATTCCACACCTTCACCACTCTCTGACTGAAAAAGTTCTTCCTCATCTCCGTTCTAAATGGCCTACCCCTTATTCTTAAACTGTGGCCCCTTGTTCTGGACTCCCCCAACATTGGGAACATGTTTCCTGCCTCTAATGTGTCCAATCCCCTAATTATCTTATATGTTTCAATAAAATCCCCCCTCATCCTTCTAAATTCCAGTGTATAGCCATGGAGGGGATGTATGTCATTATCCTTAGCCAGAGTAAGAGGCAATTTGTCAATGATATTGAATTATCTGCATTTTTTTAATAATCCACAGGAAATCTGTGCAAAACCCTTGAGCATAATGAGGACAGTGTATATTTAATTGTTGCTTGACCACAGAATGTCTGGACCTAATGTTTTGTAGAAAAAGGGACGGATGTATTCCTTCATTCTGCATGATCATATCTTTTTCTTTTGATTATATAGGTCAAAGAATCAAATAGAAATCCACCAAGACCACAGCGTATGCGGGCATCTGCGAATGAAAGAGGACAAGGTATCTGTATGAATATTATTATGATGCACTACTTTTCTACTTGCCTTTCTTATTTGAGACACGTGGAGGCATGATTCTAATCCTATGCTGTGAATCATGGTCTTAATTCAAAATCAAAAAAGGCATGCTGTATTTGTGTGAAAATTCCTTTATCACTTGAAATCCTGACATGCTTATTTCTCTTTGAGGCCCTATTATGGGGCAATGGTGGCACTGAATGACTATATTTGCCTCCGCAGCACAGTCATAGCCCTTTTAAAGTGAACAAAAGCCAAAGTGCTGGACGAACACCCTTCTTCAGATGGAAGAATGACCCTTTGCATCAGTCTGAAGAAGGGTCCTGGCCTGAAATATTGTCTGTCCATTTCCCTCTACAGATGCTGCCTCATCCACTGAGTTTGTAGAGTACTTTATTTTTTTGCTCATCTGTCTTTTAAAGTGATTTTGTGCTGGAACACTTCTGCTCATTTTAGCTTATGTGGTTCCAAAATCAATGCACAAATTACAGTGATAACTAGAAATAGTTGGATCAATGTTTTGAGCACGAGTTAATTAAATTTCCAAAATTAGTTTAAATCCAGCCTGAACTAGTGGATTTGTTTCCTGCTTTTATATCTTTGAAAAATTCATATTTTCAGCCAGTCTACAGAATGAATGTTTTTGGTAAATGGAACAATGTCACAAGTGAAGGAAAGAACTTCTGAGCTTGGGGTGAGGCAAATTATGTAGCACAGGTGACCTTTAATATGGCTATCCAGCTGGGAAAAGGTGGATATTATCAAAACACATCAATGATGGAATGGCAAATTGGAAGGCTTTGAGAAATGCCAGGGGTCACACATATACAGCCAGGGCTTACACATGCTTTAGGCTCCACTTAAGTTTTAATCGGCAACAATTACACGAGAAATATATAGCGTTTAAATATTTAATTCACATGTTATGGTGAGTCTGCAAGTTAAATTTATTTTCTATCTTCTTGTTCGTGTCTTTAGTGCACTCTTGTTGGCTTGTTTCACATAGGTCACTCAGTTCAAAGTGAGAATTATACTTTTGTTTCATTAATAAAATTCATCATGACAAAAATATAATTATGAAGGAAAATATGCTATCCGTGACTGATATATTTGGGAATAATTTACTATTTATTTCTCATTCCTGCAATAAATGTGATCTTTTTCCATGCTTATTTTAATTAACCTAACAGCATTTACCCCTTACGTAGAAGGAAGAAACTAAACATAATAAAAATGATGAATGAATGTGAAAAGGAGAAATAGAGTTTAAGTCTCTAATAATACCAGATTAACAAAATATGCAGTGTTATGATATTACAATGTTTATGCTTGGCTAATCTATGACAAAATAAATTCTGAGTGACAATATTTTCTTTCTTGATTCAAAGTGGAGCAGAATTCCAAAAATCTTTATCCACAACTACCAAACTCCCAGTCTGGTAAGTTAAATGTTACAGAAAGTCAGCTTTGATTACCAATTCATGCATAGTAGAGCAAAATCATGTTGTCATTTGAAACAAGTAAGATAACAGTAACTTGTATTTATAGTGCAGCATTTAACATGGAAAGTCTCAATGCACTATCAATAACATTTTCACATTTTCATTTTCTCTTTAAAAATTGATTTGGCCAAATTTTTTAATCTTATTTCGGTTGAGTGTTTGTTGTTTTGAATAAATGTACAGGTTCACCACTGATCTTCTGGCAAATAGTGGTCTGGCACCTCCTTTAATCCGGACAAAATTGCGAGAGTGCACTCGAAATCCCCCTCCCCACCTCCCCTCCCCCTTGCCCCTGGACGTGTCCTCGAAAATGTGGCACCTAGGCCAGAGAGGCAGTTGATCTCGACCTCATTGGAACTTCCGCGCCGATCGACAGGTTGAATCTGCCCCCTACGGCCGGGGCTCTGGAACTCTGGCCACTCTCTTCCACAGAATCTGTTCCCATAGCTGACTTCCGCAACTGACTTTGCGGTCCAATATCTCAGCTCCTCGGCTCCCTAATCTGACCGTCCTGGTACAATAGGACTCCTCATGTAGGTCCTGACCTCAGTTGGACTGGCAAAACTGGATAATCCAGAAAGGCTCTGGAACCAAGGATACCAGGAAATCAGTGGTGGATCTGTACTTGGAATCAAAAATAAAATGATCAATGGCCTACAGAATGGATTTAATTGCAGATAGTCCCCGAATAATAAGTGGATCACATTTTTACAGACATCTTTAAGTCAATTTTGTTGATTGGTTGGAAAATAGACACAAATCACTCAATATGGTAACCACGCCTCCACAATATTGTAAATATTGCTTAAAGTGGAGAAAGTGGAGAAGTAGTTCCGCCATCTGTAGCATCAGACTTTTGAATGCAATGTTCTGAAAGCTTGTTTGTATGCACAAGTGTCTATGAGATACATTTTTCAGATGAGGTACTAAATCTGGATCGCATCTGTTCACCTAGATGGATATTTAAAAAATAGTTAGGAAAATAAGACAAAGAAGAAGGAATAAGCCATCCTTATTGCATCTTGGCTGTTCAATACAATCCTCACTCGTCAAATTAATATAATTGCCAAGTATTAATCACAAAGGACAAGACAGTAGTGCAATTAACAGAGCTGATGCCTCAAAGGTCCAATAACCCAGATTCATCCTGACCTCCAGTGGTGTATTTATAGTTGTTTGCATTTTCCATTTGTGGTTTTCTCCGGTATCTCTCATTTTCTTCCATATCAATAGTCGTTGGTGTCATGAGCAAGGACTTCTACGATTAAATTAAACATTGATTACTGACCTAAGTTAAGGTAGATTTTCTTAAGGCCAGAGTAGTCTTTGTTGTCATTCGCACGTGATGGTCCCATAAAGAGAGTACAATGAAATTTGTTATTTTAGTTTCTGTTAGTAAAATTGGTCTGGATTGATTTCCCATTCTTGAAAGATTTAGTTTATCATGAGGTTGTGAATGTCCCTGGAACAATTAACTGCCAAATATAAATTCACAATTAATTGATGTAAATATTTGGTTAGAAGTCTGAATTTATTAAGTCATTTGTAATAAAAATCCAAAGCCCAAAGGAGTTAAAGCAAAATTATTCAATTACAGTTTAGATGTTTATTAGCATTGGAAAGCATTGATGCCACATAACTAAATTGTGTAAATCAATCCAGTGCTTGCTTCTCAGTCATTTCTAACACTTTGTTTCCGAGTTTGAGTCTGAAGAGGAGTGACACTCATCTGCCAATTTAATTCATCAACACCATTCACTAGTCCGAAGAAGGGTCTCGACCCGAAACCTCACCCCTTCTTTCTCTCCAGCTGCCTGTTCCGCTGAGTTACTCCAGCATTTTGTGTCTATCTTCTAATTCACCATCCCACTCTGACCTTTGTTTGTGGTCTTCTGCAACTGCCCAACTCAAGCTCAGGGACCAACACCTCATCAATTAGTTAACTCACTCTTTTTTCGGTTTGTATCAGGAGTGGGTATTTTTGCCTGCCCTTACCACCAACATCACCCCCCAACCGCGCCCACCCCCACCTTCCAGAAGACTACAATGTATTTTACCTAGATTGTACAGTATTCATTACAAGGAGCTAGGAAAATAACCACTCCATAACCTTCAGGTCTGGAGAGCTGAGGGTGAGCTAAATCTCTGTGAATCAGCATACAGTATTCCCTCGTGTCCCATTTGGTAATGCAACCTTGCCCTTAAGTCTTCAATCTCAATTTCTAAAGATTGTATATTGTCCAATTGGATGCTAGGGAGTAGGAAGTAGAAGTCGAAGTCTCCTGCGCTGCAATCACACTTGCAGGCCACTCTAACTGTTGCAAAGTATTTATGAATGGTCTAACCCACTTCCTGTGGCCCCTCGCACAAATTCACACCCTAGCTATTGAGTGGGCCTACCCTTTCCCTTCCCTCTTACCTTTATCCTACTTGCCAAGAATATTTCATGGTCCCTTTTAGCCCTTCTAATTTATTAAAGTTCTTTCCTGTTTCCTTTATATTCCTCAAGGACTTTAGCTGATTTCAGCTTCCTAAATCATACATATGCTTCCTTTTCCTTTTTGACTAAACTTGTCATGCAGGGTGTCTGAACTTTGTCATCCTTATCTTCTCACAGGCACATATGGGTTCTGAACTCATAATCGATTGGTTTTTTAAATATCCCCACATGACAGATGTGGATTTACATTCAAATAGCTACCCAATTTACTTTCAGCAGTTCTTGTCTAATACTATTATAGTCAGCCTATTCTTAATTTATTAACAAAAGCTGCCAAAGATTGTCAGCTTTATTATGGTTGGAGGCTTCTCTGTGATGATCCAGAAGTCCTCACTGCATGATATCAAGCTAACTCCCAAATGCAAATTTCTGCCAACGATCCAAATTAGGCAAATTCATACTTAGCAGTCATGGTAAATGTGGATAGCCCACTATGAATTCTAAACCATTATTAATCGCTTTAAATCTGCTATTAATTGAATTTCATCATGCTTTATTCAAAAGTTTGAATGAGATTGAATTGTTGCAATGGAATTGCTTAACTAAAATACTATACTAATACTTTAAGGAAGTTCACAGATTTATAACATCCATATCTGATCTGTTTTGATGCTGGAAATCTGAAAAAAAGAGTCTATCTCTGACTATAGTGGAATTGATGGTCAGCATGGTCTCGGTGGGCTGAAGGGCCTATTTCTACGCTGTATCTCTAAACTAAACTAAATCTCTTTTACAAATGTTGTCTGACTTACTGAAGATTTCTAGTATTTGCTGGTTTTATTGTTAATTTGGTTAGTTTTTGACATTACGGGAATGTCTGATGAAAGAACATTGCCATGAAACATCTGTGGTACAGACACTATAAAGTGTCTGTACCGCAGATGGTCTTAATCTATTGAATATTCCCAACATTTTCTGCTTTTTTAAGATTTCCAGCATTGTATTATTTTGCTTTAGCAGCATGTCAAGTTGTTTTCAGTATATTTTGTTCTGCTAATTAGTTTATAATTTCTGGATGTCACTTGCAGCCAAATAATCCCACATTGTGAGATTGTCAAATACAATGGAAATCCAGTACCTTAAATATTGTATTCCAATTAGGATGATTGTAAAATCATTCTTTAATAGTGGGCAGACAGAAAAGAGTTGGAAAACATGGCTAGGGATGATCTTCTTTGTCGGTGTTCATAATGAAATAGTAAACTTGTATTTACCAAAAATAAGTTTTCCCTCACCCCCACTTTGTGTTCTTTATTCAGCATTACTAAGTGGTGCAGTAGAGGTTCATTGCGTTGATTTTTGGGGCAAGGAGATTGTCCTAAGAGGGAAGAATTGAGAAGAATGTATAGGTGGGGTGGGGGAAGAAGGTGCAGTCAAATATAGGACAACTAAGTTAGTCCAACAGGCGGATTTCCACAATATTTTTTCAAATGTTGTAAAGCTGGAATAGATTGTAACTTTTGATATTTGAGATGCCAATTTTTAAGAGCTTTAATATATATATCAATGAAGTATTGTACAGCTACTCTCACTCATCACTCACCACCACTTTCTCAATGCCGATTACTTAGTCTAACTCTGCGAAGAATACACTGTTCAGATTGTACTTCTCTCTTGGCAATGGCAAAATCAACCTCAGAATATCAACCTCTGTATTGTCTTTAAGCTGTAAGATGTATTGTCCCCACCAGACTCTCTCATGGCCACAAGATTGGTTGGCCCCTACTTCACCATCACTTCATACTCTTCTGCGATCTTTACTGCATCTTCCCATGCATTTTACATGATAATAGCCCACCAGGGAAATTGTCTCAAATGATTCCAGGCACGATTTCACTGTCCATGCATTGCATATACTTGAATGGATCTGAGAAAAGCTGAATTGAGGGTTGTTATTCTGTTTACGATATGGTTCCAGCTTTTCTGGTATCAGCAAGTTGCCCAAACTCATTGGTCTCCTACCCTCGCATCCCTACGTAGAGCCAGTGTCTGGACACTGCTTATCATTGGAAATGTAGCTTCCAGCTAACCATTGATGCCTCTATGTGCATATACTTCCATTTGCTACCATATTTTCCCTTTGAAATCAATCAGCTTACTAGAATTCCAATACTAAACTCTTAATGTAGGAAATTCCATGGTAGTTATCCCAAAAAGCAGTCCCTCTCCACTATGTGAACAAATACTATGGTAATGTCGGGCATATTGAAACACATTTCGCCCATTAGTTCCTCTGAGCTTATTCCTCAATTCGGCTAAATCCTGTGTGAGCTGTAAATTATTTATTGAGAGGAAGGGGGCTAAAAGAGAGAGCGCTAAGGAGAAGAGGGACAAGGGGGGCTGCCGAGAACAAAGAGGCACCTTGCGGGGGGTGGAAACGTTGATGCCGAGAACGAAGGACCAACTTGACTAATGAGTACTTTTGTAACTTTGACGGTACCAGAAACATGGCAATTCTTTGTATATTCTATGTATTAGACAATAGAGAATAGGTGCAGGAGTAGGCCATTCGGCCCTTCGAGCCAGCACCACCATTCAATGTGATCATGGCTGATCATTCGCAATCAGTACCCCTTTCCTGCCTTCTCCCCATATCCCCTGACTCCGCTATCCTTAAGAGCTCTATCTAGCTCTCTCTTGAATGCATTCAGAGAATTGGCCTCCACTGCCTTCTGAGGCAGTGAATTCCACAGATTTACAACTCTCTGACTGGAAAAGTTTTTCCTCATCTCTGTTCTAAATGGCCTACCCCTTATTCTTAAACTGTGGCCTCTGGTCCTGGACTCCCCCAACATTGGGAACATGTTTCCTGCTTCTAACGTGTCCAACCCCTTAATAATCTTATATGTTTCGATAAGATCCCCTCTCATCCTTCTAAATTCCAGTGTATACAAGCCTAGCCGCTCCAGTCTTTCAACATATGACAGTCCCGCCATTCCGGGAATTAACCTAGTAAACCTACGCTGCACGCCCTCAATAGCAAGAATATCCTTCCTCAAATTTAGAGACCAAAACTGCACACAGTACTCCAGGTGCGGTCTTACTAGGGCCCTATACAGCTGCAGAAGGACCTCTTTACTCCTATACTCAACTCCTCTTGTTATGAAGGCCAACATTCCATTGGTTTTCTTCACTGCCTGCTGTACCTGCATGCTTCCTTTCAGTGACTGATGCACTAGGACACCCAGATCTCGTTGTACGTCCCCTTTTCCTAACTATTGTAAGCTAAAACAAAGAATCTCACTGTACCTGGGTACATGTAACAATAAAGTACCATTGAATTATTGAAGAGGGGTGGAGCAGATGAGGGAGGCAGTTAGGGTAAAGGGTATGAGGAAGGAAGACTGAAGGAGCAAGAGGAGATGGGGGATTGTGACGATCAGATCCAAGGGAAAGGATGTAGGCCAGGTCAAGAATCTGCAGCCATGTGGTGTGCTTAGAGATTGCATCACCACTGTGTTTTAAGTTGTAGTTTGAGTTTTGGACCTCCTCACCATTAGAAAAAGAACATATAGTAGCTGGTGTGGAATGGCCACTCCATATTAAAAGAATTCATGCTTATGTTTTGTGCTCCTCAAAACTGGAATGGAAGCAAGTTAACCATGATCCCCGAGTCCACTTCAAAAGATTCATACCATAAATGATTAGGTTCACCTAGATTAAGCACCGGTGCAGAACTTGTTGATTTCATTAACTTCATCTGGCCCTCAATTTCACCTGGACTATCTCTGACACCTCTTAGCCTTTTCTTGATCTTTTTGTCTCTATCACGGGGGACAGACTATTGACTGACTTCTACTACAAACCTACTAACTCCTACCGTTATATGGACTACTATTCCTCCAAATCTGCTTCTTGCAAAGACATTATTTCCTGCTCCCCATTCCCCTGTTTCTGCCACATCTGCTTCCAGATGAGGCTTTCCATTCTAGGTCATCCAAGATGTCCTCTTTCTTTACTAAGCATGGTTTCCCCCCCCTTCTGTCATAGATGGATCACTCACTCTTTGTCTCGTGGTTCTGCTCTCGCTCCCTCTCCATCCAGATGGAACAGGGATAGAGATCCCCTGGTCCTCGCCTTTCCCCCACCCACCTCCGCATCCAAAACATCATCCTCCGACATTTTCCCCATCTCCAACCTGATCCCATTACCAGTCACATCTTCCCATCTCCATCCTTTTCCGGCTTCCGCAGAGACCGCTCCCTCACAACTCTTTTGTTCACATCCCTTCCCACCAAAACCATCCCCTCCCCAGGTACTTCCTTCTGCAACTGCAGGAGATGTAACACCTGTCCCTATACCTCCTTCCTTGCCTCCATCCAGGGACCCCAGCAGTCCTTCCAGGTGATACAGAGGTTCACATGCATTCCACCAACCTACATCCAGTGTTCCTGATGTGGCCTCCTGTACATTGGTGAGACCAAGCGTAGATTCTAAGACCGTTTTGCCGAACACTTGCGCTTGGTCCATCAAAGCCTATTGGATATCTTGGTTGCTCACCATTTTAACTCCCCTTCCCATTCGCATACTTTTATGTCCTGGGCTTCTTCCATTGCCAGAATGAAGCCATATGCAAACATCACCTCATTTTCCACATGGGTAGCTTACAATCCAATGCTATGAACATTGAATTCTCCAATGTTATATAACCTCTAACAAGCCCCCCCCCCCCCCCTCCCACCTTTTCTCTCCTATCCTAATCCCCTGTTTCTCTTGCCCCCTCCCCTGTACCCCACCTGGACTAGATATATTAAAAGCATTGAATATGTGCAGTGCCCTGGCATTATCAAAATTTGAAAAGCTGTGAAAAGGCAGTAGATATGGATCACATGCAGGCAGAGGAGATTAATTTAACTTGGCATCATGTTCGGTGCAGACATTAGGGACTGAAGGGCCTCTTCCTGTGCTGTACATGTTCGATGTAAGTGTTTCATATATTGAGTCCCAACAGTAAATCATCTTCTGTCACACAAGCAAAAATTTACTTACATTTTAATTTACCAGCTTCTGAGATTCTGACTGTTTCCCCATAAAATCGACACCTTTCATTGCAATCTTTTGGTTCTCTTTGCATTCCTGTGAATTTATGAAACATAACTTTCTAGCCCAACTCTAAAAGTTAACCCAGTCAGTTTATTAAATCTTGGAAACAAAAATAATTGAAAAGCAAGTCAGACTGTGGATGCTGGAAACCTGAAGTAAAGAAACAGAAAATGCTACAGATACTGAGCAAATCAGGAAGGTTCTATGGAGGAGAAACAAAGTTAACATTTCAGGCCAATGATGCATCACAACAGCAAAATTTCATGAGCAGAAAAATTAAATTTCCAAGTAGACAGGAACGAGGAGAGAATTCAAAGAGATTATTATTTATAGAACATAGAACATCGAAAAGCACAGTGTAGTTTAGATTAGAGGTACAGTGTGGAAACAGGCCCTTCGACCCACCGAGTCCACGCTGAACATCATCCATTTCACGCTAGTTCAACGAAATGTTAAACGAGAAGGTCGCCAAATCGCTCCAACATTTTTTGTCCTTCGGGTGTACACCCCTTGCGCCATTCAATGAGATCATCGTTGATTTTCTAGCTTAGCATTATAAGAAACTTCACCGGTCCATTCCCTCCACAGATGTATCCTGTGGCTGCAGAAAGTGGTTATCGTTGCCCGATCCATCATGGGTACTGACCACACTACTGAAATTTGACAAAGAAAGTTGTTTTCCTGGAAAAGAGAGTGAATTTATAAACTGAGACTATCTTCAGCCACAAAATGCTACAGTAACTCATTTGGAGGCAGCACCTCTGGATTGAAGGGATGTGTGACATTTTGGGTCGAGACCCTTCTGAGGATTCTGAAGAAGAGTGGCAACCCGTAATGTCACCCATTCCTTCTATCCAGAGATGCTGCCTGTCCCGTTGAGTTACTCCAGCATTTTGTGTCTATCTTCAGTGTAAAACAGCATCTTTAGTTCCTTCCTACACCATCTTCAGCCAAATGATCTTCTTTCCCCAACCACAATCGTTGGTGTATCAACTCTACCCACTGCTAACTACATGCAGATTGCTCGACCCTTGCAAATCAGGTGGAGTTTGTAAAATTGCTCTGCATCTATCATTGTGCTCAATCATATCGTGGCAATGTATTTATTGTTGATTTTATAAGCTTGTTTAGCTCGTGCGTGTATTTACATTTGTTCTGCCTTGCAGAAGATCCATGGGAAAAACCTTTAACTGTGACGGCAATGTATTCGTTTGAGGGACAAGCACCAGGTGATCTCAGCTTCAATGCAGGTGATATAATTACAGTGACAACCCAAACTAATTCTCATTTTGACTGGTGGGAAGGACAACTCCATGAAAATGTTGGCATTTTTCCAGCTAATTATACATCTGCATCTTAAGAATATTTGTAGATATCTTCACAATTTAAAAAAATTGCTCTTTGGTTTCTGGAAGAATGTATAATAATAACAATATTTTTGCAACTTTGTCATATTTTCGTGTCTGTAAACACAAAGTACTGACATCAAGAAGGTTATTTATACTAAATACAGGCTATGATCAAATTTATAACTATTAATACCTTAATTCAAAAGAAATGTTGTCTCATTTTATACCTAACATTGATACTGTCAATCTCATCATTCCATTTGGTGTCAAATGGCATTCACGGGAGAAAGGTACATGACATTTTAAAAGTAAAATTATATTTAATCAGAAGACAGATCTTGTATGGAGTATATTAAATATTTATATTCAATAATGGTATTCCAAAAAAAATATTCTGGAGTTCATTGTCAATCGTAATTCAAAAGCAATTAAATAAAGAATCTTCAATCAAAGATTTAGATGTAAAAATAATCATATCAATTGTGAAGAATATGAATATGTAATATCTGTGATTTGAAATTCTGCCTATTAATTTAAAATACAGAAGTGTTGGTGATTATAAAGAATCTATAAATATTAAAAATAATAGTAAATGGAGAATTATCCAATAAAATGAGATCTTAAAAATATTAATGCTGGTATGTGTGATCTTTGCATAAGATGTTTGTCAACCAAAGTATTTGTCAAATTACCTCAGTTTACAAATGCGTCCATCACACGTACATTACGCTCCCCCCTCCACCTCCGCCGCCTCCTCTTCCTCCGCCCCCAGAGTTGCTGACATCTTCTACAATGTGGAAGGAGGTGGAGATGGCCGTGGAAGGGGAAGAAATCAGAATGGACAAAGCAACGGGAAAAGGATGAGGTGGCGGCGGAGGGGGGAGTGGACAAAGGAACAAAGGAAGAAGCAGCAGCTGGTGAGGGGAGAGGGAGCCCCACGGTGACTGAGCATGTCCTGTCAATGGTGGCGACCAAAAGAAAGTGCTGTTGGCCAGGGCCTATAATGTGAGCCATCAATCGGATGGTGCGGCAGCTGGTGAAGAAGGGCTCGCCGGCGCACCTTGTCGAAGATGTCGGCGACTTGACCAGGAGTTGCTCTCTACCTCCCTCATTTCCGCTTATCTTCCCAGTGTCACACCAACAGTGGCTGAAACTGGAGGAACAGCAAGCTCGGATGATACTTTTATATCTGTGAAGCAGATGGGAAGCCCTCATTATCCTCCCGCTGCCTTAACCCAGGTCATTCAGGAAACGGGACCACTTATCACATGTTCAAATTTACGTAACTTATTACGTAAGTTGGGGAGTACCTGCACTCCAACTGTTGCCTCATCAGCGCCTTGTACAGTTGTAACATAACATCCCAACTTCTATATTGAATACCCTGACTGATGAAGGCCAATGTACCGAATCCTATCTTGACAACCTTATCTACCTTTAGACGTAAGAGATACAGCGCGGAAACAGTCTCTTCCGCTCAACGAGTCCACACCGACCAGTGATCGCCCCATACACTAGCACTATCCAATACACGAGAGAAAATTTACAATTTTTACCGAAGCCAATTAACCTGCAAACCTGTATGTCTTTAGAATGTAGGAGGAAACTGGAACTGTAGGAGGAAAAGAAATGGTGGCACAGCAGTAGAGTTGCTGACTTACAGCACCAGGGACCCAATTCGATCCTAACTACGGGTGCTATCTGTACTGAGTTTGTTTGTTCTCCCCCATGACCTGCTGGGGTTTTTCCAAGATCTTTGGTTTTCTTCCACACTCCAAAGACGTAGGTTAATTGGCTTAGTGTAAATGTAAATTGTTCCTAGTTTGTGTAGGATAGTGTTAGTGTGCGGGGATTGTTGGTTGGCGTGATCTCGGTGGGCCGACGGGCCTGCTTCCGTGCTGTATCTCTAAACTAAAGCAAACTAAACTAAAACACCCTACCTGTGAGGCCACTTTCAAGGAACTATGTACCTGCACTCTTAGGTCTCTCTGCTCTGCAACACTCCCCAAAGCCCTGCCATTTACTGTGAAAGTTCTGCGTGGTTGGACTTCCCAAAATGCAACACCTCACATTTATCTGCATTAAACTCCATTAACCATTCCTTTACCCACTTGCCCAATAGGAAGATGCATGTTCTGAATTGTCAGCACACTTTTAAAAGCAGCCCACTTTCCGGAATTTCCTTTTACTGCAAACAAGCTGCTCCAATCAACTTGAGCGAACCTGTCTAATATTGTCAAAGTTGGCCTTGCCTCATTTAGAACTCTTAACTCACGGGCCCACCCTGTCTTTAGCTTCATTTAGTTTAGTGTAGGGGTGCAGCGTCGACACAGGCCCTTAGGCCCACCGAAACCGCACAGACCAATGATCACCTGTACACTAGTTCGGTGTTATCCCAGTTTCGCATTCTACACAATAGGGACAATTCGCAGAAGCCATTTAACCTACAAACTTGCACGTCTTTGGAATGTGGGAGGAAACCAGAGTGTCCAGAGAAAACCCACAAGGTCATGGGGAGAATGTACAAATAGTAGTTTGGATCAAACTGGGTCTCTGCAACTGCGCCACCGTGCCACTCTCTGGACCAATGTGCCGTTTGTCTCTAACTAGCTTGTAGCTAATAGAACAGTGGAAGAGAGTTCCAAGAGGCTCATCCACGAACACATCAGCCACTTACCCCTCCCATTTTTCTAAATAGCATCTATACCCTGGGACATTGTTCTGCCAGTCCTGTACCACTCTTAACCAGGTTTCGGTAATGACTACAACATTCCAGTTGCACGTCCAGATAACTGTGGGAGTTGGTGTTGCATCTCCTGCAGTTGCAGGGGAACGTATCTGTGGATGGGGTGGTTTGGATGCGAAAGAACGAGTGAACCAAACATTTGCAGAGGAAGTGGTATCTGCAGAAGGCGGAAAGAGGTGGAGATTGGAAGATGTGACTGCGGGTGGGATAATGTTGCACATGACGGAAATGTCGGAGGATAATTTGGTGGATGCAGAGGCTGGTGGGGTGAATGGTGAGGACCAGGAGAACTCTATCCTTGTACCGAGAGGGGAGAAGGAGCACCTGCAGAACTACGTGACATAGGTGAGGGACACATCTATGACAGCAGGGCGGAATACACGTTTACTAAAGAAAGAGGATATCTCAGATACAGCCTCATCTTGGGAGCAGATGCAGTGGAGATGGAGAAATTGAGAGTAGGGGATAATGTCTTTGCATGAGGCAAGATAGGAGGAAGCATTATCCAGATAACAGTGGGAGTCAGTAGGTTTGCAGTAGACATCAGCCAATAGTCTGTCCCCTGTGATGGAGACAGACAGATCAAGAAAGGGGAGAGAGGTGTCAGACTGACCAAGTGAATTTAGATACACAGAAACATAGTAAATAGGTGCAGGAGGAGGCCCTTCGAGCCAGCACCGCCATTCATTGTGATCATGGCTGATCAATTTGAAGGAAGAGTAGATATTAATGGAAAATTGATGAAATCAACATGTTCTTCACGTATGCAGGAGGCAGTCCTGATGCAGCAGAGAAAGAGTTAGGGGATGGTGCCAGCGTACATTTGGAACAAGGACTATTTGACATAACTGACAAAAAGGCAGGCATAGCTGGGGTCCATGCGAGTGCTCATGGCTACACCTTTAACTTGAAGAAAGTGAGAGAAGTAAAAAAGAAGTTGTTGAGGGTGAGGACAAATTCCGCCAGGCAGAGAGGAGTGTTAGTAGAGGGAAATTGATTGGGTCTTGGTTCAAGGAAGAACTGGAGGGGCTTGAGATCTTCCTGGAGGCGGATGGATGTGCTCCTTTGTTGATAGTTATTGAGGAGGAAGTGTTGTTGCCAATTCATTCTGACTGTGGTCTACTGAGGACAAAGTCAAGGATCTAATTATATTGGGATGAGCAGAGACTCAATTCTTTGAGTTTGATGATGGTGTTGAAGGCTGAGCTGCAGTTGATGAACAAAAGTGAAGTACGTGTTCTTATTGTTCTAAGTGATTCAGTGCAGAGTGGAGAGCCAGGATGATCTTATGTTGATCAGATGTGGCAGTAGACAAATCGTAGTGGGTTCAAATCCTTACTATAACAGCAGATGCTGTACATCATATCCAACCTCTCAGCACTTCATCACCACGAACATTCGTGCCATTGGTCAGTACTCATTGAAGCATGTCATCTTTCTCTTCTTTGATACTGGTATTATTGATGTCTTTTTTAAGCAGGTGGAGACAAAGCACGGTAAGGTTTCACTTTCCTAACCAGAGGTGAGGAAAGTCCAACAGTGCTGGGGGCAGATCCAACCTGATGAAGGAATAATCATATGGAAACTGTAATATTAATTTACAAGTGACAATGGTATATAACATTGTGGAAGTACATTCACCAGAAGATTGCAGCAATTCAAGAATTCTAGATGACGAATCATTTTGGGCAATATGAGATTGGCAATAAATGTTGATCTTGCCAGTGAAACTACCATCCCATAAATAAATAAATCCCCCCCCAAAATAGTACTGCAAATATTTTAATTCTGCAGTGATAGTTTACAGGCTAATGGGAGGGGCAATGAAGTGAACTGTTCTGTGCTGAATGGAAATAGTTTTTTCTCTTTGCCACTGTGCTGAGAGGTGAGCAGAAAGCATTTAGTGTCATAATTCACCTTTCCATAGCCTTCACATCCTTCCTGTAATGGGGCAACCAGGACTGCATGCAATACTCCAAATAAGGTCTAACCAAAGTCCTCTAAAGCTGCATCATGTCTTCCTGACTCTAAACTAAACTCATATATTTGGAGTTGACACAAAGATTGCTGGAGTTGCGTACAATGAGGAAGACTGACAAAGTATGCAGCAGAATATAGATCAGCTACAGATATGGGCAGAGAAATTTCAGGTTGAGTTTAATCCAGACAAGGGTGAGGTGTTGCACAATGGAATGTCCAATGGAAGGGGAAACCATACAGTTAATGGCACAACTCAGCACCATTCGTATACTGAGGGATCTTAGAGGTTCAAGTCCATAGTTACCTGAAATTGGCAGCTCAAGTAGATAAAGTGGTAAAGAAAGCATATGGTAGCTTGCCTTCATTGTTTAGTTTCATTTAGAGATATAGCGTGGAAGAAGGCCCTTCAGCCCACTGAATCTGCGCTGACCAATGATCACCCATACATTAGTTCTACCCTACACACTAGAGACAATTTACAGAAGCCAATATTCCTACAAACCTGCATGTATTTGGAATGTGGGGAAACCGGAGAATGTGGAGAAAACCTACAACATACAAACTCTGTACAGACAGCATCCCTAGTCAGGATCAAACCCGGGTCACTAGCTCTAAGGCTACAATACCGTTGCACCACTGTGCGTTCGTTGAGGCATTGAGTATGAGATAGGAAATCATGATGTTGCTTTTTTAATACTTTTAAGCAGCATTTGGAGTATTGCGTACAGTTCTGGTCACCCCATTACAGGAAAGATGGGGAGGCTTTGGAGAGGGCGCAGAAAATGTTTACCAGAATGCTGCCTGGATTAAGGATATTAGCTTAAGTATATTAAGGAGAGGCTGGACCAACTTACTTTTTGTTCTGGAATGCTCGAGGTCGAAGGAGACCTAATAGTATATAAAATTATGAGAAACATAGATAGGGTAAATTTTTTCCCAAGGTGGAATTGCCAAAGATGAGAGGACATAGTGTTAAGATAAAAGGGGCAAAGTCTGAAGGTGATGTGCAGGCATGTTGTTTATACTGAGAGTTGTGGGTGCCTGGAATGCGTTGCCAGGGGTGGTGTTAGAGGCAGATAAACTAGTTGGGTTTAAGAGGCATTTAGTTAGACACATGGGTCTGCAGGGCATGGATCATCTGTAGGCAGATGGGTGTGTTTGGCACTGACATTGGGGACTAAAGATGCCTGCTCATATGCTGTGTTTCCAGTAAAAAAAGACACAAAGTGCTGGAGTAACTCAGTGGTCAGGCAGCATCTCTGGAAAACATGGGTAGGTGACGTTTCTGGTCGTGACCCTTCTGCAGACTCAGTTTAGACCAGAAACATCACCTATCCATGTTTTTCAAAGATGCTGCCTGACCTGCTGAGTTACTCCAGAACTTTGTGCCTTTTTTAGTAAACCATCCGCTGTTCCTGTTTCCTATAAATAATAATTTTGTTGGATTCTTTCCTCATTCCAGTCTACTTGGAAATTCGATTTTTCTGCCTATCACCTTGAAATGTTGCTGTGGTGATATATCATCGGCCTGAAATGTTAACTTTGTTTCTTCTCCATAGAAGTTTCCTGACTTGCTCAGTGTCTGCAACATTTTCGGTTTCTTTATTTCAGGTTTTCAGCATCCACAGTTTTACTTGGTTTTCTTTTTGTTTCAAAGATTGAATAAACTGATTGGATTAACATAAGGAGTTGGGCTAGAAAGTTACGTTCCATAAATTTGCAGGAATGTAAAGAGAACCAAGAGACTGCAATGTAAAGTGTCGATTTTATGGGAAACAGTCAGAATCTCAGAAGCTAGTAAATCAAATTACAAGTCAATTTTTGCTTTTGTTGTAGGAAATGATTTACTGTTGGGACTCAATTTATGAAACACTTACATAGAACATATAACAGTACAGCACAGGAACAGGCCCCTTGGTCTGTAATGTTTGCGCTGAGCATGATGCCAAGTTAAACTAATGTCCTCTGCTTGCATATGATCCATATGTACTGCATTTTTATAACTTTTCAGATTTTGATAATGCCGAAGCACTGCAGGGAAACAGACTTCCATCTGTATAAGTCTGACTCTTTGCCAAATACGAACAAATGGGACAAGATGGACTAGATAAGGCCCTGTTTCCATGTTGTATAACTATATGACTATATAACCCATATTGTCCATACTGACCAAGGTGTCTTCGAGATAGTGCCAATTTGCCTATATTTGTCCACTATCCTTCTAAACCTTTCCTATCCATATACCTGTCCACATATTTTTTAAACATTATAATTGTAATTGAGACCGCACTTCGAGTAATGTCTTCAGTTTTGGTCACCTGCTAAAGGAAAGGTGCATTAAGTTGAAGAAAGCACAACGAAGATTTATGAGAATTTTGCCAGGATTCAAGGGCCTGAGCATTAGGGAGATGTTGGGCAGGCTTGGACATTATTCCCTGGAGCCCAGAAGGCTAAGGAGTGATCTTACAGAGGTGTGGGTACATGGGTGATGGGTATTTTGGCATATGGAATAAGCTGCCAGAGGATAAAGTTGAGGTACGTAAAGTAACAACCATGTAAAGATATATAAAATCATGAGGGGAAATAGATTGGATGAATGCCCATAGTCTTTTTCCAGAATAGGGGAAATCAAGGATTAGAGGGATTAAGGTGAGATGGGGCAGATAAGAACCTGAGAGGCAATATATTCGCACAAAGTATTCTGGATATATGAAAGAAGCTACCACGGAAAGTAGTTGATACAATAACAACATTTAAAAGATATTTAGACAGGTACAAGGATAGGAAATGTTTGGAGGGATATGGGCCAAATGGTTGAGATGGAGTATCTTGATCGACATGGATGAGTTAGGCCGAAAGGGCCTTTCTCCATGCTGTATAATTCTATAACTGATTTCTTCACCAAATAGCCCTATTAATAATATTTCAAAACTAAATATCTTTGGCTTTTTTTAAACTGGCGTTTATGGAAGCTAAAGCTGAAACAAGAACATTATTTAATCCTTCTATTTATTTTTTAAACAGATTGAACAGTTATTTGATGACAGTTTTTTGGAAGTTCCATTCCTGCCTCATAATCATCTGAAACACCCAAATATTTATTAAAATGTGCTCCAGCAGTGAGGTTGACTTCATCTGTTTATGACCAATTGGTTCACTTGAGACATTAATCCTTTCTTATAAAAGTACACAAAGCTGATCTATTGGTAACAAAACTGCAGACTATGGACTAGTTGGGATCTGGTAAAGATCAAAAATAAAATTGTACATAATTCATGCTGTTTGAATTTGCTGGGGAAAGGGAAGCCTCAAATGACTCCCAATTTTAATAAAACATTACGTTGGATCACTGCATTTACTGCTCCCAAGGTGGCCTCGTCCACACCGGTGAGACCAAGCGTGAACTCGGAAATCGATTTTTAGAGCATGTGGCTATCTTGAGGAAGAGTTCAGAGCAAGGTCGGTGATGTTCTGGATCATGTTAGCATTAGAAAGGAAGAGGTGCTAGATGTAAGGCGAGTCTGAAGTCCCCTTCTCCCATCTCCCCTATCCAAAAACTGAATATAAGAGTTACAGAGTTGGAGCAACATGCAGCACGAAAACAGGCCCTTCAGCCCACAATGTCCATGCTGTGTGCTGTATCTATCTACACTAAGTTTACCTATTCACACATTTACCTGAATTAGGTTGATAGCTTCTATGCGTTTAGCAGTTCAAGTACTCGTCAAGATGCTTCTCGAGAGTACTGCTCAGACAGGATGACATTCCAGATACCGTGTTTTTTGTGTGAAAAACTCAGGTCTCCAATAAACTTTTTGCCTCTCCCCTTAAATCCTTTGTCTAAGACACTACCACCATGGATAAAAATAGTATCTATCCTATCTATCATTTTCATAATTTTAAATCCTCCAAATAGATCACCCATCTGTTTCCTCCAAACCAGGGAAAACAAACCCAACCTATCTGGTCTCTCTGTATGTTGTAAAGGCTCCAATCCAGGCAACGTCCTGGTGAATCTCCTTTGCATACTTTCAGTTGCCATTCACATCCTATTGTGTGATGTCTGGAACAGCACTAAATACTCTAGGGCCAAATCCAACAGGACTCACAAACGTTGGTTGGAGTAGATTGTTTGCAGGCAAAGGTTTGGCTGGAAAGTGGGAATTGAGAGGGCAGAAACCCTGCATGACAAGAGAAATTGATACACGAGTCAAGAAAAAAGGGAAGCATTGGTCAGGACTAGGTAGCTAGGATCAAGTATTCCTGGAGGAGGATAGGGGATTGAGGAGTATACTTCAGAAGGAAATCAAGAGGACAAAAAGGGGACACGAGATAGCTCTGGCATATAAGATTAAGAAGAATCTAAGGAGATTTTATATATGTTAAGGGAAAAAGAGTAACTCGTGAGAGAATAGGGCACTTCTGAAACCAAAGTGGTCATCTATATGTGGGGCTATAAAAGATGTGTAAGGAACAGTGAATATTTCTTCCTTTTTACTGCGGAGAAAGCCATGAAGTTAAGGGAATTTGGGAAAGTTAATGGGTCCATTGCTGTTTATCATCTGCATCAATGATTTGGATGTGAATGTACAAGGCACGATTAGTAAGTTTGCAAATTACACTAAAATAAGTAGCATTGTAGGTTATGAAGTTTGTTCGCAAGAATTACAGCCAGTTCCTAATCAGGTTGGCAAATGGGCCAAGCAATGGCAAATGGAGTTTCATGCAGATACTGTAAGTCTGAGGTGTTGTATTTTGAGAAGTTAAACCAGGGTAGGCCCTTCATAGTGAATTGTATGCCACCGGGTAGTGTTGTAAAACAGGGTGATCTAAAGAGAGCAAGTACCCTGCCTAACCCCAGTCTGAAGAAGGGTTTTGACCTGAAACATCACCTATCCATGTTTTCCAGAGATGCTACCTGACCTGCTGAGTTACTCGACCACATTTGAGAACAATTACACAATTCTTTCAAAGTAGCAGGCAGACAGGAGGTGAAGAAGACTTTTGGCAATCTGACCTTCAGTCAGGGAAATGAGTATAGAATTTTGGACATTATGTTACAGTTGCACAAGATGTTGGTGAGACCGCAATTGGAGTTCAATTTTGATCACCTGCCATAGGAAAGAGGCCAGGAAGCTGGAAACAGTGCCGAGAGAATTTATGAAGATGGTGCCAGGACTTGGCCTGAACTATAAGGAGAGGTTGGGCAGGCTAGGACTTTATTCGTTAGATAGTAGGAAGCTGAGGTGATACCTTAGAGAGGTGTATAAAATCAGGGGGGGAAAGGGGTTAAGGTGGGTTGACATGCACAGAGACTTTTTCCCAAGATAGGGGAATCAAGAACTGGAGGGCATAGGGTTAAGGTGAGATTTAATAGGTAACGTTTTCACACATAGTATGATTAGTATGATGGGTTTATGGAACAAGCTGCCAGAGAATGTAATTCGTGCAGATACAATAACAGCATTTAAAAGACATTTGGACGGGTACTGAGATCAAAGAGGCATATGGGTCAAACATGGGGAAATCACTAATATGGAGCATCTTGGTCAGCATGGATGAGTTGGGCCAGGGGGCTTTTTCCATGCTCTATGACGATGACTCTATAATAGATTTGTTTACCAATAGCCCTAATATCAATGGATGTTTCAAAACTAAATTTCTTAGCCATTTTTTTAAACTGAGGCTAATGGAAGCTAAAGCTGAAGCATGAATATGTCTTATTTTATCTTTGCAACATTTTAAAACATATTGAGCAGTTATTTGATAATAGTTGTGTCTTGATTTATTGGAAATTCCATTCTTGCTACATAATTGTCTGAAACACCAAAATATTTATTAAGACGTACTCACACAGTGAGGTTGTTTATGGCAAAATACTCCACTTGAGACATTAAACTTCACTTAAAAAAGCCCACAGAGCTGAATTGCTGGCACAAAAACTACATATTATGGATTAATTTGATTTAGGTAAAGTACAAAGGTGAAACTCTACATAATTCATATTCTTTAAGCTTTTGGGGCAAAAGGAAGCCTCAAGTTATTATCCTGAACTTCATAAAAGCTTATACTGTATAATAGAAAAGTTTTTTCTTTTTTCTTTCGGATTTTCATAATGCCAAAGCCTGACACCAATTCAATGCGCTTAATATACCTTCTCCATTCTAGAGTCATTGCCATACAGCATGGATATACAGGCCATTCAACCCATCTCATCTTCACAGACGAAGGTGTCTTCCTAAACTAATCCCATTTGCCTGCATTTGGTCCACATCCCTTCTTATCCATGTACCTGTCCAAATATCTTTTAAACTTTGCCATTGTACCAAACATCCTCTGGCAACTGATTCCACACACCCGCCATCTTCTGTGTGCAATACCTTCCTCTCAGGTTCCTTTTAAATCTTTTCTCGCTCACCTTAATCTGATGCTCTCTAGTTTTAGACTCCATTACACTGGGAAAAAGACGGTGACCATCCACCTCATGATTGTTCCAAACTGTACACAGTCAACCTTCAACCACCTTCACTCCAGGAGAAACAGAGCCAGCCTGAATTAGAGGGGCAAATATGGAGGGAGATTGTAGATAGCTGTAAAATGGTAGAGTAGTATTTGTGGCAGATTTCAACTTACCAAATATTGACTGGATCACCCAAAGTGTAAAGGGCTAGGATGGGGTGTGATTTGTTAAATGTGCCCAAGAAAGCTTTCTTAATCAATTTATAGAGGGCTTCCTAGAGAAGACACAATACTAGGGTTCCTTTTAGGGAATGAATGAGGGCAAGTGATTGAATTGGCAATGGGAGAACACTTTGGGATCAGTGACCATAATTCTATTTGTTTTTAAATTAGTGGGAGAAAGATTGTGAATATCCACCATATTTATGCTCCTCGTGATTTTATATACTTCTCTAAGATCAGCCCTCAGTCCCATAACGTCCAGGGGAAGAAAGCCCCAGCCTATCCATCTCCTCTTTAAACTCAAGCCCTTCAGCTCTTGTGAATCTTTTAAGCACTCTTTCCAACTGGCTTATTCATGGAAGACAGTTTTCTGGTTGATGGTAGATATTCTGATTGCAGATATGTAACCAGTGGAGTTCTGCAGGGATCTGTGCTGGGAGCTCTACTACTTGTGATTTTATTTTAGTTTAGAGATACAGCATGGAAACAGGCCACCAAGTCCCCACCGACCAACGATCCCCGCACATTAACACTATCCGTCACACACTAGGGACAATTCACACATACACCAAACCAATTAACCTACACACCTCTACGTCTTTGGAGTGTGGGGGAAACCGAAGATCTCAGAGTAAACCCACGTGGTCACAGGAAGAACGTTCAATCTCCATACAGACAGCACCCGTATTCGGGATGGAAACCTGGGTCTCTGGCGCTGCATCGCTGTTAGGCAGCTGAATTAAAGGACTTTCCTTTAGTAAGGAGATGAGGAGGAAGTCTGAGGTGGGTGAATCTGTGCAATTCATTGCCGCAGAAGGTTGTGGAGGCCTAGTCAATGGATATTTTTGTTTAAGGCAGAGTTCCGTATATTCCATCTCCCACTTCTCCGCCCACTCTACCGCTATGCCACCGTGCCACCCATGACCCTGATGTATATAAAAGACTTGGACATAAATGTAGATGGGTCAGTGAATAAGTTTGCTGATGTCACCAATATTGATGGAGTTGTAGACAGTGTGGAATGTTGTCAGAAGATACAGCAGGATATAGCTCAGCTACAGAAGTGGGCGGAGGAATAGCAGATGGAGTTTAACCAAATGTGAGGTGCTGCACTTTGGTGGGTTGAATGCAAAGAGAGAGTATACAGTTATTGGCAAAACCCTTAACAGCATTGATGTGCAGAGGGATCTTGGAGTCCAAGTTCATAGCTCACTGAAGGTGGCAGCACAAGTATCATATCATATCATATCATATATATACAGCCGGAAACAGGCCTTTTCGGCCCTCCAAGTCCGTGCCGCCCAGTGATCCCCGTACATTAACACTATCCTACACCCACTAGGGACAATTTTTACATTTACATTTACCCAGCCAATTAACCTACATACCTGTACGTCTTTGGAGTGTGGGAGGAAACCGAAGATCTCGGAGAAAACCCACGCAGGTCACGGGGAGAACGTACAAACTCCTTACAGTGCAGCACCCGTAGTCAGGATCGAACCTGAGTCTCCGGCGCTGCATTCGCTGTAAAGCAGCAACTCTACCGCTGCGGTATGCCTTCCTTCATTGCTAGGGGCATTAATTGTAAGAGTCAGAAAGTCATGATGTAGCTCTATAAGACAGGTTAGGCCGCATTTGGAGTAGTTCATGCAGTTCTGGTTGTTCCATTGCAGGGAAGGTGTGGAGGCTTTGGAGAGAATGCAGAGGTTTATCAGAATGCTGCCTGGATTCGAGCTACAAAGAGAGTTCATAAATTCTTGAGTGTTAGGAGTAGAACTAGGCCATTTGGCCCATCAAGTCTACTCTGCCATTTAATCATGGCTGATCTATCTCTCCTTCCTAACCCCATTCTCCAGCCTTCCAGACCTCCCAACCCGTCCGAATTTGGGGGAAAGTTTCCGCTTTCTTATTTCATTTCCGCCATTCCGATTTTATATCACATTTTTCTGCAAAACACATGCCTCGCCGCTCACCTCGCATCGCCGCTGGCCTCGCCTCACCTCGCCTCGCCGCTGGCCCGGCCTCGCATCACCGCTGGCCTCGCCTCACCTCGCCGCTGGCCCGGCCTCACCTCACCGCTGGGCTCACCTCACCTCGCCGCTGAGCTCGCTTCGCCTCGCCGCTGGGCTCAGACCTCGCCGCTGAGCTCGCCTCACCTCGCCTCGCCGCTGGGCTCGCCTCACCCTGCCACGCTGTGTAACGCGAGGCCCATTGATGTTGAGAGGATGGGGTGTGGGGGAGGCGGGCAGGGGGGCAGTGGAGGGGGGAGTGGGGGTCGGGGGGTGGAGGAAGGGAGGAGGAGTGGGAGGGAGTGTAGGTGGGGGGAAAAGGTGGGGAGGGGAGGGTGGGAGTGAGGGGAAAGGGGGAGGGGAGTAGGGGGGGAGGCTGGAGTGGGGGGGGGTAGGGCGGGAGGGGGGAAAGGGAGTGGGGGGGTAGGGCGGGAGGGGGGAAAGGGAGTGGGGGGTAGGGTGGGAGGGGGAAAGGGTGTGGGGGAGTCGGGAGTGGGGGTAGAGTGGGGGGGAGGGGGGTTGGAGTGGGGGGGAGGGTAGTGGGGAGGGGGGGTGGGGAGACATGGACTGTTGTGATTTGCTGTTGAAGACCACTGGAGCAAGTATGTCTTCAATGAAATTAGGTATGTGCAGTTTTAAATGAAACTCTTTCTTCATAACTTAGTCATACATTTTGTGTAAGGAAAAAGCAAAATAAAGAAAACAAAACAAAACAATTTTTTCTTTGTGTTGTGAAAAGTATTTCTGTTCAATAACCTTTCTATAAATGGCAGAATATACTCATGATAGGCCTGACATTGTACATGTAGTCCAAGAAATACAGACTGTTGGAAATAATTTCACACATGAATGTTGCGCAACATGTATGCGCATTTGGCGTGCATACTTTTTTTTTGCTGAAAAGTTGCATTACGCGCCATATTATGAATTTTGATGTAAAATTCTGAATTTTGGACATCAAAATTCTGAATTTGTAAAATCAAATGTTGGGAGGTCTGAGCCTTCTCCCCATAAGCCCTGCACCCATACTAATCAAGAATCCATTTAACTCTGCCTTAAAAAAATATATTAATTGACTAGGCCTCCACAGCCTTCTGTTGCAATGAATTGCACAGATTCAACACCCTCAGACTAAAGAAATTCCTCCTCATCTTCCTAAATGAATGTCCTTTAATTCTGAGGCTATGGCTTCTGGTCCTAGACTCTCCCGAGAGTGCAAACATCCCCTCCACATCCACTCTATCCAAGCCTTTCACTATTCGGTAAGTTTCAATGAGGTCCCTCCTGATCCTTCTAAAATCCAGCGAATAGAGGCCCAGTGCCGTCAAACGCTCAGCATATGTTGACCCACTCATTCCTGGAATCATTCTCATAAACCTCCTCTGGACTCTCTCCAGAGCCAGCACATCCTTCCTCAGATACGGGAACCAAAATTGCTCCAATTGCTGCCTCACCAGGCCGTATAGACCCTCAACATTACATCTCTGTTTTTGTATTCTAGTCCTCTTGAAATAAATGCCAGCATTGTATTTGCCTTCCTTACTACTGATTTGACTTGCAAATTAACTTTTGGGGAATCCTGCACCAGCACTCCCAAGTCCCTTTGCACTTCCAATTTCTGGATTCTCTCTCCATTTAGAAAATAGTCTACAGCTTTATTCTTGCTACCAAAATGCATGACTCCACACTTTGCTGCACTATATTCAATAGTCAATAGTCAATTTATTTGTCACATACACATAAATGTGCAGTGAAATGAAAAATTACCCGCAGTTCAACAATAAGACCAATAAAAATAAGCAATAAAAATATGCAATAACACATACAATCATAAACCAACACCAAACCATCTGCCACTTCTCCGCCCACTCTCCCAACCTGTCCAAATCCTTCTGCAGAGTCCCTCCTTTCTCTACCTACCTGCCTCTCCACTTATTTTTGTATCATCTGCAAACTTGGCCGCATAGCCTTCAATCCCCTCATCCAAATCATTAATGTACAACGTAAAGACTCGCGGCACCAGCACCGACTCCTGCAGAACTCCACCAGTCACTGGCAGCCAACCAGAAAAAAAAACCTTTATTGCCACTCTTTGCCTTCTGCTATCCAGCCAACCTGCTCTCCATGCCAGTATCTCCCTTTGATACCATGGGTTCTCATCTTCCTTAGCAGCCTTACGTGCGACACCTTAACAAATGCTTTCTGAAAATCCAGGTAAACAACATCCACTGACTC
This sequence comes from Rhinoraja longicauda, assembly GCF_053455715.1. NCBI lineage: Eukaryota > Metazoa > Chordata > Chondrichthyes > Rajiformes > Arhynchobatidae > Rhinoraja > Rhinoraja longicauda. The sequence goes on along the minus strand of NC_135957.1, from coordinate 26,905,280 downwards.
TCCTTTGTCTGTCCTGCTATTTACTTCTTCAAAGAATTCCAGCAGATTCGTCAGGCAAGATCTCCCCTTCACAAAACCATGCTGATGTCGATCTATTTTATCATGAACTTCTAAGGACTCGGTAACCTCATCCTTTATATTGTACTCTAAAATCTTACTAACCACTGAAACTAACTGGCCTATAGTTTTCACTCTTATGCTCGACTCCCTTCTTGTACAGCAGGGTAATATTTGCAATTTGGATAGACTTGGACTGGTTTCTCTGGAGCGTCAGATGTTGAGGGGAGACTTGATAGAAGTATATAAAATGATGAGAGGCATAGATAGTGTTAACAGTCATATCCTTTTTCCCAGCATGGAAATGTTCAACACTAGAGGGCATAGCTGTAAGGTAAGATGGGAAAGGTTTAGTAGAGATGTGTGGGGCAAGTATTTTACACAGAGAGCAGTGGGGTCAGCTACAATATGCAACGCATTGCCAGACGCAGCTACAATAGTGACATTTAAGAGGTTTTTGGATAGGCACATGGAAGTGCAAGGAGTAGAGGGACATTGATCATAGACAATAGACAATAGGTGCAGGAGTAGGCCATTCGGCCCTTTGAGCAAGCACCACCATTCAATGTGATCATGGCTGATCATTCTCAATCAGTACCCCATTCCTGCCTTCTCCCCATACCCCCTGACTCCGCTATCCTTAAGAGCCCTATCTAGTTCTATCTTGAATGCATTCAGAGACTTGGCCTCTCTTGGCTTTCTGAGGCAGTGAATTCCACAGATTTACAACTCTCTGACTGAAAAAGTTTTTCCTCATCTCCGTTCTAAATGGCCTACCCCTTATTCTTAAACTGTGGCCCCTGGTTCTGGACTCCCCCTACATTGGGATCATGTTTCCTGCCTCTAACGTATCCAACCCCATAATAATCTTATATGTTTCGATAAGATCCCCTCTCATCCTTCTAAATTCCAGTGTATACAAGCCTAGCCGCTCCAGTCTTTCAACATACGACAGTCCCGTCATTCCGGGAATTAACCTAGTAAACCTATGCTGCACGCCCTCAATAGCAAGAATATCCTTCCTGAAATTTGGAGACCAAAACTGCACACAGTACTCCAGGTGCGGTCTCACTAAGGCCCTATACAACTGCAGAAGGGCCTCTTTGCTCCTATACTCAACTCCTCTTGACATTGTGGCCTTCCATCACAGTGAGGAGAGGACTGGAGGAGACTCACTGTGATGGACGTTTCTTTTTTTGTGTGTTTTTGGGGTTGTGTAATTTGCCTATTTTAATGCTTTATTGTGTAATCTGCCTATTTTAATGCTTTTATTGTTGGACTGTGGGTGACTGAATTTCGTCCAAAAAAATCGTTTTTTTGGATGACAAATAAAGCTATCTTGAATCTTGAATCTTGAATCTTGTTATGAAGGCCAACATTCCATTGGCTTTCTTCACTGCATGCTTCCTTTCAGTGACTGATGCACTACGACACCAAGATCTCATTGTACGTCCCCTTTTCCTAACTTGACACCATTCAGATAATAATCTGCCTTCTTATTCTTACCACCAAAGTGGATAACCTCACACTTATCCACATTAAACTGCATCTGCCATGCATCCGCCCACTCACACAACCTGTCCAAGTCACCCTGCAACCTCATAGCATCTTCCTCACAGCTCACACTACCACCCAGCTTTGTATCATCTGCAAATTTGCTAATGTTACTTTTAATCCCTTCATCCAAGTCATGTACAGGCAGACCAGATCAGTTTAAGTTGGCATCATGTTCAGCGCAAACATTTTGGGCCAAAGAGCCTATTCCTGTGCTGTACTGTTCTATGCTCTATTAAAAAAAAGATTTTAAATAACTTTAATTTTGCTAGGCTCATGCCACCTAGTGGCAGATCTCATTCAACATCAATAATAGGAGTGAATCTATTTACATAAGATCGCAATGATGATAGAGAGAAGTCCTAAACTCAATATCATAAATATTAGCAATATAGCATGTCAAATAACTATAAATGGTTACTTGAACTGCCAAAGAAAATAAGCCAAGGTGCAGCAGAGCAGCCCAATAGGAATGGCTGTGCTGAGAGAGAGGTGGTCGAGAGGCTTAAGTGTTGTGTGGAGAATTAGTTTGAGGCTTTGGCTCAAGAGGCTTTGGCGATAAGGCTGAGCAAAGGAGAAGCAGAGGGTGACAGGAGGTAAAGGTACGGACAGCTGTTTGTTGTGTTGTGCTTGTTTTTCCTGTTGGTGTTAGTGTAGCAGAGATGGCACGGAGAATGATGTAATGTTCCTCCTGCAGGCTGTGGGAAGTGAGGGAAACTGCAGGTATTCCTGATGACTATACCTGTGGGAAGTGTGTTTTGGTGCAGCTCTTTACAAACTGCATTAGGGAACTGGAGTTGTGGCTGGACGACTTCAGATTCGTCCAGGTGAATGGGAGATTCATAGATTGGAGTTATAGCGAATTGGTCACGCCTAAGGTTCAGGAACAGAGTAGATGGGTGGTAACGAAGAAAGGGAGTAGGCTGTGAGTGCAGGTGACCTCTTGCAAGGAGCTATGTACCTGCACTCCTCGATCCCTCTGTCTACAATACTCCCCAGTGCTCTGTCATTCACTATGAACCCCTGCCCTGGTTTGATTTCTCAAAAGGCAACATATATCTGCATTAAACTCCATCCGCCATTCCTCTGCTCACTTACCAAGCTGATCAAGATCCTGTTGTAATCTAGTTTTCACACAATCCATATTCTGGTGGTGTGGCCAGAAACTCAACTGGACCCACAACATAAATATGCCTACAAGGAGAAGTCAGAGGCTGGGTATCCTGTGGTGAGAGACTCACCTCTTCACATCCAAAGACTTTCCACTGGCATCAAGATTGTGATGGGATCCGCACCACTTGCCTGGAAGAACGCAGCACCATCAACTCTCAATAAGCTTAATATCATCACTGGATGGCACATGGCACAGCAGAAGAGCTGCTGGCTCACAGCACCACAGACCAGGGTTCAATAGACTTCAGGTGCTGTCCGATTAAGTTAGAGAAGGTGCATAAAAGATTCACAAGGATATTATCAGGGCTGGAGGGCTTGACTTCAACACAGAGGCTGGATAGACTGGACTGTTTTCCCTGGAACAAAGCAGGCTTAAGGGTCACCTGACAGTGATTTATAAACTCATGAATGGCACTAAAAAAGTGGATGGTCATGCTCTTTTTCGCAGAGTTGGGGAATCTAAAACTAGAAAAGATTTCAAAGGGATCTGAGGTGCAACTTTTTCCGCACAGATTTGTGTGTGTATAGAATGAGTTGTCAGAGGAAGTGGTTGAGGCAGGTACAATCGCAACATTTAAAAGATATTAGACCAAGTGGACCCATTGGGCCCAAACCCTTCCTGCATTGGTGCAGCACCCTCTCCTCCCCTACTCCCCCCCTCCCCTCCCCCTCCTCCCTCCCTCCCTCCCCCCTTCCCCCCACTCCATCCCCCTAAACCCCCCTTATCCCTCCTCCCCCTCTCACTCTCCCTCCCCCCTCCCACCACGGGACAACCGTGAGTATGGTGGGCCTAAAATTGTCACGCTATCGTGAACCGTTTTGGCTGTAGTTCAGGAACGAACAAACAAACAAACAAGAGTTTTAGTATATAGGTTTGAACAGGCACATCAGCAGATTTGGAGGATATGGTTTAGAGGGATATGAGTCAATCATATGCAAATGGCTCTAGTTTAGGTCGCCATGTATGTTGGGCTAAAGAGCCTGTGTCCATGCTGTGTATCAATGAAAATTGAATAGGTATGGTTGTTTTATATTCTAACATCTTGATACGTCATACATAGTTCATCTGTGCCAGTTCAACTCTGAAAAATAACAGGACAAAACCTCCAGCAGGATTTCAAAGGCACCCTCCCTGACAAAATCAAATACGAATGCTTACAGAAGGGAAGTTTATGTTGGTGCGGTGTAGATGTTACCCTGGGAGAGCGAGAATAATTTACAGAAGATTCTCAAATTTGGTGCAAATTTGATTCCCAAATTTTGCTTCAACCTACAGAAACTGTCTCGCAGTGAAGAAGAAACTGAGAAACAATCTGTTCAAGTCATCAATCCTACTCTGCCATTTGCTACTTCCAGTAGTTCTATAATTCCTAATGTCTTGAGTTTCTTGAGCTTAGTTTATTGTCATGCGTACCGAGGTACAGTGAAAAGCTTTTGTTGCGTGCTAACCAGTCAGTGGAAAGACAAAACATGATTACAATCGAGCCATCCATAGTGTACATGATAAGGGGCATAACATGTGTAAAGTTTAGTGCAAGATAAAGTCAGTAAAGTTCGATCAAAGATAGTTTGAGTGTCTCCAATGAGGTAGATAGTAGTTCAGGACTATTCTCTAGCTGTGGATCAGTTGCCTGACAACAGCCTTTACCATCAAAATTTATTCTCCACACATTCCCATCAACTACACCCTAAACCTGCAACGCACCAACAAATTAAGGGCAATTTACAAAGGTAATTTAACCTACTGACCCACGTCTTTGGCATGTGGGAGGAAACCATAGTGTCTGGACAAATTCTATATGGTCACAAGGAGTAATTTGCAAACTCCACATAGGCAGCACTTAAAATTAGGATTAAATCCACTCTACGTCATTGAGAGGCAGCATCTATACTAGCTGTGTCGCTGTGTCACACACTTTTTTCTCATAAATCGTTGGGGTAAATAACATTACAATACAGAATATCGAACAAATGCAAAAGTAAGGATTCAAAACAAGGTCATTGTCATCGAGTCACACAGAGTGGAAACAGGCCCTTTGGTCCAACTTGCCCATGCCAACCAACATGCCCCATCTACACGAGTCCCACCTGCCCGCACTTGGTCCATAACCTGTAAACCTATCCTGTGTCTAAATATCTCTTAAAGATTATGATAGTACCTGCCTCAATTACCTCCTCTGTCAGCTCGATCCATATAACCACCACCCTTTGTATAAAAAAATCACCCCTCAGGTGCTTATTAAATCTTTCCCTGCTCACCTTGTGTAAACCTTTGGTGCAGGGAGATCTCTGCAATTACCACTAATGATCTCCAGAGGTTGCTGTTTACGACTGTGGATTAAGTGAAAGCTCTTGGGACATTTTAATAAATACTTCTTTGATTATGGAAGCGTTTTTTGATGGATCCAAAGCTATCACAATTTGGGTGTTATCTGACATTGTACCTGCAGTGAAGTTGGCTGAGATGTAGGTTTGGTGAAATGGCATTTATCACCAATATGAAATTCAGTAAAACGTCTCATGTAGAAACAAATTTCTAAAATATTTTGGAGGAAAAACATAGAACAATACAGTGCAGGAAACGTAATGTTTGTGCCGAACATGAACTGATCTCATCCCTCTATTCCGTGCACTTCAATGTGCCTATCTAAAAGCCTTTTAAACACCACTATCGTATCTGCCTCCACCACCTTCCCTGAAAATGCATTCCAGACAACCACTATTCTCTATATTTAACCTCCTAAAATGCATATCCTCACACTTGATTTGATTAAAGTCCATTTGCCATTTCCCTGCCCATTTCTGCAGCTGATCGATATCCTGCTGTCTCTTCTCACAGCATTCCTCACTGTCTGCAACTCCTCCAATTTTGTTGTTATCAGCAAACTTACTCACTAACCCATCTATTTTAACGTCTGGGTAATCTATATCACAAACAGCAGAGGTCTCAGCATAGATTCCTGCGGAACTCCACTGATCACAGATCTCCAGCCAGAATATTTATCTTCCACCATAACCCTCTGTCTTCTACGAATAATCTAGCTCTGAATCCATACAACCAAGTCATCGTGAATCCCATACATCTCAATCTTCTGGATCAGTCTAACATGAGGGACCTTACCAAATCCATGACTAAAATCCTTGCATACAGCATCCACCACTCTGCCTTCATCAATCTCCTTTGTCATCTCAGTCTCTCATATTGCAATAATGCAATGTCCTATTGATTAGTTCAGTACTGAGGAGTTCTATTATGATATTGCGAAAAAAAATACTGCAGATGAAATCTCAAATAAAAATGGAAAATGTCAGAAACACTCAGCAGGACAGGCACCTGTGGAAGGAAAAACTTTTTCATGTCTCATTTTCTCTGGAATATTGGAGGTTGAGAGGAGACTTGATAGAAGGCATATCAAATTTTTGAGGGGCATCATTTTTGTTTAGAGATACAACATGGCCCTTCAGCACACCAAGTCCACACCTACTATCGACACCCATTAGTAGTTCCATACGGTCCCACTTTTGCATCCACTTCCTACACATTAGTGGCGATATACCGAGGCCAATTAACCTACAAACCCACACATCTTTGGGATGTGGGAGGAAACCAGGGCACCTGGAGGATCCCATGTGATCACTGGGAGAACGTGCAAACTCCACACGGACAGTACCTGAGGTCAGGATTAAATCCCGGTCTCTGTGCTGTCTCTGTCTCAGCTCCACCAGCTATACCACTCTGTCACCCTAAGGGTAGACAGTCAGCACCTTTTTCCCAAGGTCCAACTTTAGAGAGCATAGCTATAAGCTGAGAGGGAGAAAGTTTAATGGAGATGTGCGGGATGTTTTTTTTACACAGTGCGCGATGGGGGCCTGGAACACACTGTCTGGGGCGGTGGTGGAGGCAGATGCAGTGGTGGTGTTTGAGAGGCTTTTGGATAGGTAAATGGAAGTGCAGGAAATAGAGGGATATGAATCATGCATAGGCAGATGAGATCAGTTTAACTAGACATCATTTTTGGCACAAACATTGTGAGCCAAAGGGCCAGTTCCCATGGCGTTCTGTTCTATTTTGTATGTTCCAATATTATGTACAAGTGATTACTAAATTGTAATTCCTTTTAGATTTGAACTGTATAGGTCTTACAAACATTTATGTTCAGTTTCAGATTAGATTCTGGCCACAGACCGTGTCCATTCCTGGTATGTGCAAATCATTGGTTTTGCAACAGGTAATTTTGAATCTTGGTTGGAAATTGATCACTTTCTTGATTTTGTTCCAAAATCTGAAGTTCTGGACAGAACGTATTATTTTATAGGACAGAGTGAAACGTAGTGAAATTGAGCTTGCTTGCTTTTCTTGCTCTCGTCTCCAGTTACACACCCACCCCCCACTATCTTTCAGTCTGAAGAAGGGTTTTGACCCGAAACGTCACCCATTCCATTACTTCAGACATGCTGCCGGACCTGCTGAGTTACTCCAGTATTTTGTGTCCATCTTAGTGAGATTGGACAGCCTCATAACATTTTGTTCCCTCCAATGTTTCACTGTTTTTATTTACGTTTTTGATACTTCGGGTAGTGTCTTTATTCTTCCTTTGAAGCACACTAAACTGTGAAAGAATGTTCTATCCAACCGCTATGGAACACTGCATATTAACCTGCATGCCTGAGGTGATGAAAGGGACTGCATTGCATGCTACTCATCTGACACCTGGATTTCTGTCAACAAGCCTGGTCATTTGCAATGAAAGCTGTCTGTAATAACTATCCATGTCACTAACACATGGAAATTTTTATAAACAGTTTTCCTTCAGTGCATGTTCAGGCCTGAACCATTTGCACATTGTTGGAGGTAACAATCTTATCTACACAGGTGGTCTGTAAGGCAGTTTTTGTTGCATTCATTTTGGAATTTAAATGCATCCAGCATCATGCAACAATGTTACCTTTGAAGCTGAGGCACTCAATCATTTTAAGGCAATGGTTATACACATTGAATGAAAGACAAACTTCTTTAAGAGTTAAGAATCAAAAGTGTTTTATTGTCATACGTCACGAAATGGAACAATTACATTCTTACTTGCAGCAGCACAGCTGATATGTAAACATAATACTCTGTAATACTTTTAAAAGTTTAGTACACACACACACACACACACACACACACACACACACACACACACACACACACACACACACACACACACATATATAAACAATAATAATGCAAAGTCAAAAATAATGCCCCAAATCTATGTAGTTCAGAGTCTACTTGGAGGTTGTTGTGTTTAATAACCTGATGGTTGTAGGGTAGAAGCTGCTCCTGAACCTGCTCATTATAGTTTTCAGGCTCCCATACCTTCTTTCCGATGGCAGGAGTGAAATGAGAGTGATGCCAGGTTGGTGTGGGTGTTTGATGATGCTGGCTGCCTTTTTGAGGCAGCGACTCTTGTAGATCCCTTCGATAGTGATCTGTCTTATATTGAAAAATAACAATTTACAGTCGGGACAGGACATTTAAAGAGGTATACTTTTAGGATTATATAAATTGTTCTTCAGGCAATATTTTCTCAGATAAGTCATATTAGCTACTGTGTAACATTTACAAAGACAAAAACAATAATTTGAATGGTAGATAACAATGACTTCAAGAAAAATAATGCAAGTGAAGTATGGAATAAAAACAGAAAATGCTGGAAATATTCAGCAGGTGAGGAAGAGAAACAGAGTCAGGTTTTTCAGGTTGAAAACCCTTTGTCAAAACCAGAAAGAAGACAAAAGAAGTATGCATGTTAAACTGCAGGGAGAGTTGGGAGGGTGATGTCTCTAATAAGGTGAACTAGGTTAACCATGAGGATATGCTGTGAACAGTCATTTGGTCAATGAGTGAATGGGAACAGTCAACACAAAAACAAAATAATGTAAGGGTTGCACAATGCAGAGCAGAATGACATAATTGCCAGGTGAGACTTGGTATGTCTCAAAAACAAACAAACGGAACCAGTTTCACAAATGGATTACTATTACAGACAATATCAAGGAACATGAAGTTGTGAAATTCAATATGGGGTGATGCTGAGAGCATCATAGGAGGGAGGTTATTGTACCTTCTGTGCAAGTGATCGGTAATTGGATGACCACCAAGAGACACAGAAAGGGTAGGCAGATACTGTAGGCAAGACACCACAGAAGCAGGCCCCTTGCTGACCCAGATGCCCATTCAAGCCAGTCCCAGTTGTCCACATTTGACCCATATTCTTCAAAACATTTCTTATGCATGTATCTGTCCAAATGTATATTAAATATTGTTATTGTTCCTGCTTCAACCACTTCCTGGCAGCACATTGCATATACCCACCACCCTCTAAGTGAAAACGTTGCCCCTCAGGTTCCTACTAACTCTTTCCCCTCTCATCTTAAATCTTTCGTTCTGTTTAGAGATACAGAATGGAAACAGGCCCTTCAGCCCATGAAGTCCATGCCAACCATTGGCCATCTGTTCACACTAGTTCTATGTTATCCCACTTTCGCATACACTAGAGACAATTGTACAGTGATTAATTAACCAACAGACCTGCATGTCTTTGGGATGTAGGAGGAAACGAACCGGTGTGGTCACAGGGAGAATATGCAAACTCCTTACGTACAGCACTGAGATCAGGATTGAATCCGGGTCTCTGACACTGTGAGGTAGCCACGTTACTAGCTGCACCACTGTGCCGCTCTGGAAAAAAGTAGTGGGCATTAGCCTGATCTGTGCCCCTTATGATTTTATAGACCTCTCTTTATAGAATATCGTCCTCAGTCTCCGATGCACCAAAGAATAAAGTCCTAGCCTACCGAACCTCTTCCAATAGTTCAGATCTTCACGTCCCAGCAACATCCTCGTAAATGTTTTCTGCATTCATTCCAGCTTAAGGGCATGTTTCCAGGAGCAGGGTGGCCAAAACCTGGACCATTGGGATCACTGTGCAAGAGGAACGGGTTGCACCTGAACTGGAGGGGTGCTGGAGTTGCACCTGAACTGGAGGGGTGCTGGAGTTGCACCTGAACTGGAGGGGTGCTGGAGTTGCACCTGAACTGGAGGGGTGCTGGAGTTGCACCTGAACTGGAGGGGTGCTGGAGTTGCACCTGAACTGGAGGGGTGCTGGAGTTGCACCTGAACTGGAGGGGTGCTGGAGTTGCACCTGAACTGGAGGGAGGTTTGCTGGTGCTATTCGGAAGAGTTTAAACTAGAATGGCAGATGGCATGGGAACTAGAGCAATAGGTCAGCAAAGGGAAGGGCTGATGAGAAAGTGGTGGTTATGATAAGCCAGTTTCAAAGGAATGGCAGGCAGGGAGACTATTATGGAGTCAATGCCATTGAACACTGGTCTGTCACTGTCATGGACAATGCGATGGATGTCCCTTCATCACTCTCCCCACATTAATAGATGTTACACCCAGGTTTACAACTTCCCTGTTCATCCACTTTTCACGTACCTTGATGTCTTTTTCCCTTCTCCTTACTGGAATATGCTGATTCTGCACTTTGATCAACAGACCTTTAAATTACTCCCACATGTCATCTGTGGATTTACCCAATAACAACTGCTTCCAATCTACCCTCCTTAGCTCCTGCCTAAAGACATTGCAATCTTTTTTGCCCCAATTAAGTACCATTCCCCAAATCTAGATTTGTCCCTATTCCAAAAAATCTTAAAACTTTTGGATTTGTGATCACTCTCTCCAAAATGCTTTTTCACCGTAACACCAATCCTCTGGCCAGGCTCCTTTCCCAAAACAACGTCCAGTCTGGTCTTTTCTCGAGTCAGACTATCCACATGCTATTTAAGGAAACCTTCTTGGATAGACCTAACAAATTCTGTCCTATTTATTGTTCTTGTCCTGTGTAAGTCCCAATCAATATTGGGGAAATTAAAGTTGCCCACGAGAACAACTCTGTAGTTCTTGTATCCTTCCATAATCTGTCGACATATCTGATCCTCTATCTCCCACTGGCTATTGGGTGGCCTATAATTGCTCCTAGTTGCTCCTGAGGTGTAATTGCTCCTTTTCTTATTTTTTAGCTCAATCCATAACAGCTCAATAGACATACCCTCCAGTATGTCCTCTCTAAGTACCATCGTGAGATTCTCCCTGATTAGCAAAACGTCTTCCCCACCTCTTTTACCCCCACCCCTCCCCCTTCTCTATCTTGTCTGAAACATTACAACCTAGTCACTTTGAGCTGACAGTCGGGCTGTTCTTCCAACCAAGTTTCCGTAATGGCCGCTACATCATAATTCGAAGTACTGATCCAGGGTGATTTTCTCTGTGCGTTGTCAGTTCCAAACATTATACCTGAAGGCATGGTTTTTTTTAATGTTGTAACTCAAAGGAGTATTTTTCAATTTGGTACTTTATTTTGAAGTTTTCTTGCCGCTTCCAATATGGATTAAACCCTTCCTTTCAAATAAAACAAAGATGCTTTCTGCATTAAATGCTCACAAAAAAATAATTTGTCCAAAAGACTTGTAATTCTGGAACTTGTCCAGTATATGGTGTGCAAAGAAAGTTAATAATTAATGTTCCCATAAGAATGAAAGAACAAGGTCACTAAACAACAGGTAGAGAGAAAACAGATGCTAACTGCCAAAGACCTTGTCTTCAAAATATGGCCTGAGCGATTATTCAGCAGTACGACTTGCCAACCATAAGAGGCTTGTAAGTGTGTCGGAAAGAACTGCAGATGCTGGTTTAAATCGAAGGGAGACACAAAATGCTGGAGTAACTCAGCGGGACAGCCAGCATCTCTGGAGAGAAGGAATGGGTGACGTTTTGGATCTGAAGAAGGGTCTCAACCCGAAACGTCACCCATTCCTTCTCTCCAGAGATGCTGCCAGAGGCTTGTAAGTGTTTGAGCAGAAACTGGATATCTATTCATCTAGTTTGTAAGGTGCATTCCAAGTAAGTATAAGTACCAAATAATGTGTATGTGGAGAAATATATACTCGGTGGGCTGAAAGGCCTGTTTCCGCACTGTATTTCCAAAGCTAAAAATAAAATTTATACAGAGCTTCCTTTGTACCATTTGTACCATACTTGTACCATTTATGCTGTTTTTATCTTTCTATTAACCATCCCAAAATATTTTAATATTAAATTGTGAATGATTCATTGGTTGATGTGTATAAAGGGAGTTTCCAACTTGAAGTTGGTGTTAAAACTTGAAAGTGCTGAGCATTTTTTCTGGTTTAATTTGTTATTGCCTCCAGTGACTAGAAACATTTGTTTTCCACAATAATAATCGTTTCCTCATACTGTACAATTTCCTCTATTCTACTCTGAATGGAAACCTATTGTGAATATGACAACATTTTTCTCATATGAATATGAATTAGTGACTATATTGACTAAGCTAAGTACATAATTCTCATGAATTTTTGTGCACCTCTCCATTTAGTTTCACCATGCAAACAAGATATACGGGAACTTATTTTTCTAAAATAACTAATTGTCCACTTTACTATCATGATGTTCTCACTCCATAATGATCTACTTTGACCCAGGCTCTTTGACCCAACTCATTCCATGCCAATCAAGGCATATCTGAACTAGAAATATTTGTCTGCATTTGGCACATATCCCTCTGAACTTTTCCCATTTATGTACTTGTCTAAATATATTTCAAAAATTGTATATGTACTGGCTTCTATTGCTTTCTCAGGGGTATCTTTCCATATACCCACGCTGTCTGCATGGAAAAGTTGCCCTTCGGGTAATCGTCAAATCTTTCTCCTTAAATCTATACCCTGTAGTTTTAGACTCCCCTACTATGAGCAAAATACTGTGATACCATCTACTATGCCCCTCACAATTTTATATACCTCTATAAGGTCACCCCTCAGTTTCTTTCACTACAGGCAAAATACTTCCATCCTCTATCCCGATAATTCATTCCCCCATTTCCTGCAACATCCTTGTTATATTTTCTGCACTCTCCCTAGCTTAACAACATCCTTGGATATCAGAAATTTGCATAATGCTCCAATTGAAGACTCACCAAAGATTTTTTATCATTCTAACATGATAGCCAACTCCTGTACTCAATGGAGCCACAGGAAGCTACAGATGCTGGAAACTAGAGCAAAGCACAGAGGAACTCAGTGGATCAGGCAGCTTCTGTGGAGGAAATGGACAGAAGACACTTTGGGTCCAGACTCTTCTTCACTGATTGGAGTAGGAAGGAGAAAGCTGGAAAAGAGAGGAGGGTGGGGCAATGCTTAGCAAGTGATAGGTGGATACAGATGAGGGGGGTGGGGGCTAAATTGGCAGACAGGTGATACCTTTAGTTTAGTTTAGTTTAAAGATAAAGCACGGAAACAGGCCCTTCAGCCATCCGACCAGCGATCCCCGCATATTAACACTCTCCTACACACACTAGAGACATTTTTTACATTTACCAAGCCAATTTACCTACAACCTGTATGTCTTTGGAGTGTGGATATCTGTGATCCTTTTCCCTCTGTACACTCATCTCCCATCCTGAGTCCCCCATTTCCAGCTTATCACCGCTCTTTCCCCTCCCCTGTCTCCTTCCACCCATATACTTTCCTCCAGCTTTATATTTCAGTCCTCTTCTGAAGCCCTTTTGCCTCCTTTTCACGTCTAGCCATTTGTCGCATACTCCACCCACTTGTACCCACCTTTCATTTGCTAGGCTTTGTATCGGTCACACCTCTTTTTCCAGCTCCCCCCCTTTCAGTTTGAAAGAAGGGTCTGACCTAAAATGTCATCTGTCCATCTCCTCTACATATGCTGCCTGATCCATTAAATTCTTCCAACACTTAATATTTTCCTGTACTCAATGTCCTGACCTTCTTTTCCATCTTGTCTAGGTGTGTCTCTATGGACCTACCATTCACTGTGTACATTCTAGATTTATTTGATCTCCCTAAATGTATCGCTTCACACTTATCGGAATTATATTCCATCTGACATTATTTTACCGAATTTGCCATCTGTAGTTTTCTGTACCCAAGACTATTCTCCTCACTATCCACAACCTTGTCATTTTTCTACTATCTGCAAAATTAGTAAATATTCTTCCAATATTAAAATCCAAGTTGTAAATATACAAAACAAATAGTAAAGGTTGGGACCAGTGTTGAATGTACAACCAAACATCGTAGTACACACTGGTCACAGACCTCCAATCACAAAGCAAACCGTTGCCATCTCTGACTGTTCCAAGCCAATTTTGGATCCAGTTTGTCAATTTGCCTTCGATCCAATGGGCTCTAACATTTTTGGACCAGCCTTCCATGTGGGACTTTGTTTAGTGACGTAGAAAATAATCATACAGCTTAGGTTGTAAACAAGTGTTTGAGATGGACTTTATTCTTTACACAGAAAATTAAAATATACTGAATAGTAGCAACAAGTTATTAACCACAAAGTAAGCATTGCATGGTAGAAGCAGTCAAAATAGCAAAAAGGTTGTGCATTGAATATTACTGTATTGTCAGTGGAAGATTCATGTTCTAGCCAACAGATTGTGAGGTAATCAATAATTTTGTAATTTGAGTGTTGAAATATGAAAGGCGCAGGATTGACCACAAATGTGTTCTTGGAACACTGATCTTGAGGATGATCTTCAAACTTGCTAATCAGCCCAATGATTCTTCTCCGTGTGGTGCTTGCAGCTTCTCCCTGTGACTGCGGGGACTTCCTCCAGGTGCTCCGGTTTCCTCCCACATCCTAAAGATGTACAAGTTTGTGGGTTAATTGGTCTGTAAAAAATTGTCCCTTATGTGTAGTGGATGAGAATATGGGGTAGACCTGGTGTGAACGGGAAATTGATGGTTGGTGTGGACTCGATGGGCCGAAGGACTTGTTTCCATGTTGTTTCTCCAAACTAAACTAAACTCTGTAATCAGGAATTATGAGCAAACCTTATTATTCTGTAAAATAGGCTCAATGGTTTCAAAATGAAGAGAGAATGGCATTTATCGAAAGCGGTCATCTGACATTATAGAATAAATCATAAATATGCTGTGGGAGTCAATGGGTATTTAGGAAGAAAATTGGGTACAGTCAAAATTGTGCCTTTTTTGAGGATTTTACCGATATACCTGGTCGGTAGGATAGACACAAAATGATGGAGTAACTCAACACGTCAGGCAGCATTTCTGGAGATAAGGATGGGTGACTTTTCGGGCTGGGACCCTTCTTTAGACTCCTGAAGGAGACTCGTGAGTCTGAAGAAGGATCCCGACCTGAAACATTACACATCCCTTTTCTCCAGAGATGCTGTCTGAGTCGCTGAGTTACTCCAGCACTTTGTGTCTACCTTTGGTATAAACCAACACCTGCAGTTCCTTGTTTCTACTTCAATATACTAAAACTCTTGTTTGTTTGTTCCTGAACTACTGCCAAAACGGTACACGATAGTGTGACAATTTTAGACCCACCTTACTCATGGGGGGAGGAGAGGGTGCTGCACCAATGCAGGAGAGGTTTGGGCCCTACGGGTCCACTTAGTCTAGTACCTCACAGTAACATACCTGTGGCTTTTAAATCAATAACAGACAACAACAAAAAAACAATTTGAAAATTAGTTTTTGTGAAGTGTGTGGAACTAACTTGGCGATGACAGCTATCAAAGTGTGTGGGGGAGATATCCTGCCCGACTCACCTCCATGACTAATCAGACATGTCGACTATGGTATTAATTACATATTACAAGGGAAATTCTGATGTCTGAAGACAACACACAATAGGTCCTGAGGCTGATCCTTTGTGGATAATTAACTCACTCACAGGAAATCCATGCAACGCTGCCCTTCCAGTTATCACTCAGGTGATGCATGCAGCCTTAAGCCAGCCATCTGATCCTAGGTCAATGACACATTTAATTATTGACAAGCAAATCCCAGCGAATTAAAGTGTTTGAGTGAAAATGTTTTTGCTCATCTCCGTTCTAAATGGCCTACCCCTTATTC
The DNA here is from genome assembly GCF_053455715.1 of Rhinoraja longicauda. Taxonomy (NCBI): domain Eukaryota; kingdom Metazoa; phylum Chordata; class Chondrichthyes; order Rajiformes; family Arhynchobatidae; genus Rhinoraja; species Rhinoraja longicauda. Next base: position 26,889,509 of record NC_135957.1, on the reverse strand, counting down.
TTAAACTGTGGCCCCAGGTTCTGGACTCGCCTAACATTGGGAACATGTTTCCTGCAAATGCCCATGATGAGAAGGAAAAGATTTAAAGGGGATTTGATGGGCAAGTTATGCACACAGAGGCTGGTGGGTCAATGGACTGAGCTGTCAGAGGAAGGGGATAGAGTAAACTCGGACAGTCTGGTCATTGTGATCTGCCTTGTAATCTGCCCCCTTACAGATGTATACTAAACTCACTGCTGGAAGGTAGCTAGGGCAGTGGGTATTTAATACAGGCCTCTGTAACACTCCACCCTGTGTGGCAAGATCACCTTTCTCCCATCTGCTGTCTGAAGGGTGTAGCTACAGCCCTTTGGGCAATCAGTGCCACCCTTTCCCCAAAATGACAGGTGCTTATGGGTTATTATCCCACAATAGGTGCTTTCTCAGTCTTACTCCTCCCGGCGCTTTCTTTGCACCTCCCCTCCCACAGTGTCACGCTCCCTTGACACAGCCCATCCCATGGCGTGACTCTGTCACTACAGTTCCTTCCACAGCAATCTGCTCTCTTGGTACTGCCATCCTGCAATGCAGCATTTCCATAACATTACAGGTAGAAAATCAAAAGGGGCGGCATAGTGGCACAGTGGTAGAGTTGCTGCCTTACAGTGCCAGGCAAACGATCCTGACTACGGGTGCTGTCTGTATGGAGTTTGTACATTCTCCGTGTGATCGTGTGAGCTTTCTCGGGGTGCTCCAGTTTCCTCCCACACTCCAAAGACGTACAGGTTTGCAGGTTAATTGGCTTCGGTTGCAAACACTCCCAAGTGTGTAGGATAGTGCTAGTGTACGGGGTTCGCTGGTCGTGTGGACTCGGTGAGCCACACTCACGGGTCTAAATTAAACTAAACTACCCCTCCCACGGTGCGGTTTTCACAGAGGGGCACTGCCCCTCTCACAGTGCAACACTTCCTCAGCACTGGTCTTCCACAGTGCATTGCTCCCACGCGCTATCCACAGGCACCCTGGGGGATTTCCGAGACCACTGGGCACCGCGGGTATTGGAATGCATCCTCAATAAGGATTGTGATATAGTTGTACAGTAGTATATTTGTTTGACTTGTATTATTGTGGAGGGTTTTGTTTTGATTTATTTCGTACTGTAAATATTATTGTAAATAGTTGATTTAAATTATTTTTGAGAAATAATTTTTTTTTAAAACAGTGCAGCATTCCCTTGTACTGCCCCTCCCACAGTGTGATGCACCATCAGCACAGTTCCTACCAAAATTGAGGATTTTTCCGGGGTTACGTCCGTGCTCTTTCCGGGGTTACGTCCGTGCTCTTTCCGGGGTTACGTCCGTGCCCGGGTGGTACTTGAGAGGAACTACTCGCTGTCCACGGGTGCCCAGAGGGATTTCCGGGACCGTTAGGTACCTCGTGGGGTGGAAGTCATCGTCGATGGGGATTGTAATATAGTTATATAATAGTTCATTTAGTATATTTGTTTGACTCCTATTATGGTGGTGAGTTTAGTTTTGTTTTATTGTGTACTGTAAATATTAATTTTTAACAACTGATTAAATTATTTTTGGATAAAAAAAGCGTTGTGCAGCATTAACCTCTTGGATGTTAGGAGATGCAGGAGAGTGGCCTGGTAGACATGATGATGGAAAGAACAGATAAGGAGAAGGAAAAAAGTGTAGCAAGTGGGTGCCTGAGACAGTGAGTATATTTTTTGAAAAGAACTTTTGCTGAAGGTTAAACATAGAAATATAGAAAATAGGTGCATGAGGAGGCCGTTTGGCCCTCCGAGCCAGCACCGCCATTCATTGTGATCATGGTTGATCATCCACAATCAGTAACCCATGCCTGCCTTCTCCCGATATCCCTTGATTCCACTCGTCCCTGGAGCTCTATCCAACTCTCTTTTAAATTCATCCAGTGAATTGGCCTCCACTGCCTTCTATGACAGAAAATTCCACAAATTCACAACTCTCTGGGTGAAACAGTTTCTTCTCACCTCAATTTTAAATGGCCTCCCCTTTATTCTTAGATTGTGGCCCCTGGTTCTGGACTCCCCCAACATTGGGAACATTTTTCCTGCATCTAGCTTGTCCAGTCCCTTTATAATTTTATACCTCTCTATAAGATCCCCTCTCATCCTCCTAAACTCCAGTGAATACAACCCCAGTCTTTCCAATCTTTCCTCATATGATAGTCCCGCCATCCTGGGGATTAACCTCGTGAACCTACGCTGCACTGCCTCAATAGCAAAGATGTCCTTCCTCAAATTAGGAGACCAAAACTGCACACAATACTCCAGATGTGGTCTCACGAGAGCCCTATACAACTGCAGAAGGACCTCTTTACTCCTATACTCAAATCCTCTCATTATGAAGCCCAACATGCCATTAGCTTTCTTCACTACTTGCTGTACCTGCATGCTTACTTTCAGTGGCTGGTGTACAAGAACACCCAGGTCTCGTTGCACTTCCCCATTACCTAATCTGACACAATTGAGATAATAATCTGCCTTATTTTTGCTGCCAAAGTGGATAACCTCACATTTATCTACATTATACTGCATCTGCCATGCATCTGCCCACTCACTCAACCTGTCCAAGTCACCCTGCAACCTCCTAACATCCTCTTCACAGTTCACACTGCCACCCAGCTTTGTGTCATCTGCAAACTTGCTAGTGTTTCTTCTAATTCCATCATCCAAATCATTAATATATATTGTAAATAGCACCGAGCCTTGTGACACTCCACTCGCCACTGCCTGCCATTCTGAAAAGGACCTGTTTATTCCTACTCTTTGATTCCTGTCTGCCAACCAATTCTCTATCCATGTCAATACCCTACCCCAGGGCCGTCTTTACAGCATTATGGGCCCCGGGCAAAGCAGTGTACTGGGGCCCCTACGACAACTACTCACAGGAATAAAAATGTAAATGGTCGATAAAATGGGGCCCCTATGCTCGTGGGGCCCCGGGCAAGTGCCCATCAGGCCCATGCGTTAAGACGGCCCTGCCCTACCCCCAATACCATGTGCTCTAATTTTGCTCAACAATCTCCCATGTGGGACCTTATCAAAGGCTTTCTGAAACTCTAGATACACTACATCCACTGGCTCTCCTGCATTCATTTTACTTGTCACATCCTCAAAAAATTCCAGAAGATTAGTCAAGCAGGATTTCCCCTTCATAAATCCATGCTGACTTGGACCAATCCTTTTACTGCTATCCAATTGCGCCGTTATTACCTTTTTAATAATTGACTCCAGCATCTTTCCCACCACCGATGTCATGCTAACTGGTCTGCAATTCCCCATTTTCTCTCTCGCTCCTTTCTTGAAAAGTGGGATAACATTAGCTACCCTCCAATCCACAGGAACTGATCCTGAATCTACAGAACATTGGAAAATGATCACCAATGCATCCACGATTTCTAGAGCCACCTCCTTGAGTACCCTGGGATGCAGACTATCGGGCCCTGGGGATTTATCAGCCTTCAGAACCATCATTCTACCCAATACTATTTCTCGCTTAATGCAAATTTCTTTCAGTTCCTCTGTTTCCCTAGATCCTCTGTCCTCTAGTACATCTGGGAGATTGTTTGTCTCTTCCTTAGTCAAGACAGATCCGAAGTACCTGTTCAACTGTTCTGCCATTTCCTTGTTACCCATAATAATTTCACCCGTTTCTGCCTTCAAGGGACCCACATTTGTCTTTACTAATCTTTTTCTCTGAACAAACCTAAAATAGCTTTTACTATCCTTCATTATATTCTTGGCCAGCTTACCCTCAGTGGTACTTCATCTTTTCAGCCCGTATTGCCCTTTTTGTTCCCTTCTGTTGTCCTTTGAAAGTTTCCTAATCCTCTGGCTTCCCGCTACTCTTTGCTATGTTATACATCTTTCCTTTTAGTTTTATTCTATACCGAACTTCCCTTGTCAGCCACGGTTGCCTCTTACTCCCTTTAGAATCTTTCTTCCTCTTTGGAATGAAATGAACCTGTATCTTCTGGATTATGCCCAGAAATTCCTGCCATTGCTGTTCCACCTTCATTCCTGTAAGGGATCCTTTTCCAGTCGACCTTGGCCAGTTCCTTACTCATGCCTTCATAGTCCCCTTTGTTCAACTGCAACACTGACACTTCTGATTTAACCTTCTCCCTCTCAAATTGCAGATTAAAACTAATCATATTATGGTCACTACCTCCAAGTGGTTCCTTTACCTTGAGTTCCCTTATTAAATCTGGTTCATTGGATAATACTAAATCCAGAATTGCCTTCTCTCTGGTAGGCTTCAGTCCAAGCTGCTCTAAGAATCCATCTCGGAGGCACTCTACAAACTCCCTTTCTTGGGGTCCAGAACCAACCTGATTTTCCCAGTCTACCTGCATATTGAAATCTCCCATAACCACAGTGGCATTACCTTTGTTACATGCCAGTTTTAACTCCTGCTGCAATTTACACCCTATATCCAGGCTACTGTTTGGGGGCCTGTAGATAAGTCCCATTTGTGTCTTCTTACCTTCACAATTCCTCAACTCTATCCAACTCTACATCGTCAGTCCCTATGTCACCCCTCGCAAAGGACTGAATTTGATCCCTCACCAACAGAGCTACCCCGCCTCCTCTGCCCACCTGCCTGTCCTTTCTATAGGACTTATAACCCTGAATATTCAGTTCCCAGTCTCGATCCTCCTGCAGCCACATCTCTATAATCTCCACAATGTCATATCTACCTATCTCTAACTGAGCCTCAAGCTCATCCACTTTATTTCTTATACTTCGCACATTCATATATAATACTTTCAATCCATTACTCACCTCACCTTTCACATTGATTACTATTAAACTTGGCCATGCTCTCCTATCCCTTCGAGAGCTTTCTGTCCCGTTAATTCTGGGGTCTTTCTTAACTTTTCCTATACTCTCTTTCCCTTTAACTCCATCCTTATCTATCCCATTTGTCCCCCCCCCACTATTTAGTTTAAAACCACCAGCATAGCAGTGGCAAAGCTGCCTGCCAGAATGCTGGTCCCCCGCCTGTTGAGGTGCAACCTGTCCCTTTCGTACAATTCACCCTTACCCCAAAACAGATCCCAGTGTTTCTGAGAATCTGCCCCCTGCACCAGCTCCTCAGCCACACATTCAGATCCCCTTTCTCCCTGTTCCTGCCCTCACCAGCACGAGGAACTGGAAGCAAACCGGAGATAACCACCCTGGAGGTCCTGTTTTTCAGCCTTCTTTCGAGCTCTCTAAAGTCACGCTGCAGAATCACTTTCCTCTTCTTCCCAACGTTGTTTGTGCTGACATGCACTACCACTTCCGGCTGCTCACCTTCACCCTTGAGGATGCTCTACAATCGGTCCATGATGTCTTGGATCCTGGCACCAGGGAGGCAACCATCCTTGAATCCCGCTTGTTGCCACAGAAACCCCTGTCTGTACCTCTCATGATGGAGTCCCCTACTACCACGGCTCTGCCTGGCGTCGGTCTCTACAGCTTTGCCTTAAATGAGATTAATGTTCCGGTTATGTTATGGGATTGTCATATGTTCAGGTCAATGTGTTTTTTTGTTTGAGGCTTACACATAATCTTCTGGAGCTCGGACTCATTTGCCTATGTCACAGGTATTTCAAATAGTCCGTGTTTTGTTAGTGTGTTTCCTTTCTGTAACCTGCTACAGTACAGCTACACAACTAATTAACAGAGGCTTTACACTCGAGTCTTGGGTTCAGCCATTTTAATTCAGGATCACTCTGGCTACGGCCTCATGGGTAATATATCCCCGGTACTGCACCACCGGGTGTGCTATTCCCATAACATCCCCCTTTATTTACAAAACAGATATGTACAGGAACTTTACATGTATAGCCATAAATTAAATTCTTCAATGGCATCTTAGTTCAGTGCTCGGAATTATCTAAACTTTGAACAACACATGTCTGGTTCCTCATTCCCTTTCCCTTTTTAAATATTCAGTTTTATTAGCCATTACCAATACTTCTACATAAAACAATGCACATCAAACTATAACCAAAAATATAACATTAACTTTTTAAACATAACCTAATATCCTTTACATCTATATTCAACTACATGTACAGGCCCTATCCTTATGTGGGCACATAATCCTGCAGATAGCGTGGTTTTCGAACGCATCTACCAGATCTTGTTGTCAGGGTTTGATGCTCCCTGGGGACCGGTGGTCGGCTCATAGGTCGATTTTCTCGCTCCGGTTCAGGCAACGTCACCAGGTCATCTAGGTCAACATCAATGCGATGAAATGGCTCGTTGGTCTTCCTCAGATGGCGCCGATTCCGACGATAGATGACGCCGTCCTCGGTTCTGACTTCATAAGATCTGGGTTGCGCAACACGGCCTACAACCACAGCCTTCCTCCAGGACTGATGTTGATTATCGGTCGGCTTCACTCGAACTGGATCGCCAGCTTTCAGGGGAATCAGATCTTGAGATCCTCTGTTGTAGTAGTCTGCTTGTCTGTCTCTAGCTGCACTCAACTCATCTCTTACTTTTTTCGGAATTTCAGGTTTGAGCAGCCTCTGAGTAGTCGGTAGAATGGTCCTGGTACGTCTGTTCATCAATCTTTGAACTGGACTGCTACTCATGCCAGGTGTTGGTGTGTTGCGAAAAGCTAGTAGGCTCAGGTAAGGGTCAGCTCCGGCAGCCTTAGCCTTCCTCAGCAATGACTTCACAACTTTCACACTGCTCTCCGCCTTTCCATTACTCTGTGGATAATAGGGTGATGCGCTCGTATGTTCAAACTGCCACTTCTTGGTAAAACTCTTGAACTCCTCAGCTGTGAACTGTGGCCCATTATCTGTGATGAGCTGATCTGGTATTCCATATCTTGCGAACTGGCCTTTCATTTTATGGATGACATTCATTGCCAGTGTTTTCTCTAGATAGTCTATTTCCCAATATCCTGAGAAATAGTCCACAGTGATCAAATAGTTCCTTCCATCTAAGTGGAACAAATCTGCACCCACCTTCGCCCATGGTCTCTCTGGAATTTCATGGGAAAGCAGCGTTTCTTTTGGTTGCTCTTTCCCTTGAGCTTGACATGTCTCACATTTTTGTATGAAGTCCTTGATTTCTGCACTCATTCCGGCCCAGTGCAGACATTCTCTTGCCCTTCTTAGACAGCCATTCACACCAATGTCGGAATCATGTACTCTTGTGAGCATGTCGCGTCTCCTGGCTTTAGGGATGATTACTCTCCCCTAAATATGAGACCATCTCCAACACTCAGCTCGTCCCTCACATGGAAATAGGAGACGAGCTCTGGGTCAACATCCCTCTTGTTCTCTGGCCAGCCTCGTTTGATCACCTCTTGCAGTTTCTACATAGTCTCATCTTCTCCTGTTGCATCCCTTATGCCATTTAGCAGAGGCCGTGCTATTGGGATGTGCCTTGCCAGGTTTACAGTCTCCAGTTCTCTCATGGTCTTGTCAGTCTTGCCAGTCTGAATATATGCTCTGCTCAGCGTGTCTGCAAGCTGCATCTCCTTCCCTGGTCTGTATCTTATTGTCACATCATAGGTCTGCATCCTCACCAGCATCCTCTGCAATCTCTTTGGTGCCCGATGAAGTGGTTTTGTGGCGATTATCTCCAGTGGCTTATGGTCTGACTGCGCATTCACTGGCCTTCCATATGTGTACACATGGAACCTCTCTAGACCAAACATCACTGCCAGCAATTCTTTTTCTATTTGTGCATATCTGGTCTCCGCATCCGTCAGGGCCCTGCTGGCATAGGCAACTGGATGGCCCTCCTGCATCAGCGCCGCACCAAGTCCAGTTTCTGACGCGTCGGCCTGTACTGTCAGCTCCTTGGATGGATCATAGTATCTGAGTACTGGCTCGGCAGTTACTAGCTTCTTTATGTCCATCACCCACCTGTCATGCACCTGTGCCCACCACCAAACTACATCCTTCTGTGTCAGCTTGTGCAGCGGTTCACATAGGTCGCTTAATCCAGGAAGGAATTTGCTCAAGTAGTTAACAAAGCCAATAAATCGCTGAACTCCTTGGACATCCTTTGGGTTAGGCATATGTAGCACGGCTTCTACCTTCCTTGGATCTGGTTTCAGTCCTGCAGCAGAGACTCTATGTCCTATGAAAGTGACTTCCTTCACCTTCAGCTTTGCCTTCTCTATGTTCAGCTTCAGGCGACGGTCACGACATCTCTCCATCAGAGCTTTAACCTTCCTGTCATGGTCTCTTTCTGCTTCCTCTGCCGTTTTTCCTTTCCCAAACACTAGGATGTCATCAGCAACAGACCTCACTCCTTCCAGGCCCTCCAGCACTTGGTTCTGTCGTCGCTGGAACTCCTCAGGGGCCGTGGACAGACCAAACGGCATGCGTCTCCACCTATATCTACCATATGGTGTGTTAAATGTCGTAAGCTGAGAACTCTCATCATCCAGTTCCACATGCCAAAACCCATTCTTGGCATCAAACGTGCTAAAGACCTTGGCATCATTCAGGTCGGTGAGGACATCTTCGATCGTCGTCATTGGGTAATGACTTCTTTTAAGCCCCTTGTTCAGATCCCTCGAATCTAAACACACTCTCAACTTCCCATTGGGCTTTTCTACACACACAAGGCTGGATACCCATGGTGTGTGGGTCTCTACTGGGGCAATTATTTCCGCTTCTGTCAGTCTGCCTAACTCCTCTTTCAGCTTACTCCGTAAGGCTACAGGGATTCTTCGTGGTGGGTGGATCACCGGCGTTATGCTGTCAGCTACCAGCAGATGGTACTTGCCCTCAAATTTACCTGTCCCTTCAAACACATCAGCATACTCCGCTATCAATCTTTCCTTGGTCAGAGGGATTTCACTGCCATTCAGTGTCATTATGTTCTCTGTACACACTGAGATGAGCCCCATCTGCTGGGCTGCCCTGCTTCCCAGGATTGGAATGCAGTCTTCCTCCAGGACTACAAACTCTACTTTGTATTTCCTTCCATTCTTCGGGTTCACCAGTCTCATCAAGCTTTTCCCAAGAGGCACCACTGTCGTATTGTTGTACATGGACAATACTTGCTTGGTTTCATCCACATCCTTCGCATACATCTTGGGAATGATGTTACATGTGGCTCCACTGTCCACCTGGAATTTTACTTCCTTCCCTTTCAGCATCATGGTCGCAAAGATTTTCTTTGGGAATTGAGTCTCCTCAACCCTGTGCACACTTTCTGCTTTTCCTGCTTCTGGTTGCAGTTCCATTGTGTGAATTTCATCAACCTCTCGACTGTCATCATACTCATCACTGGAACTCTCCACTTCCACCACTGCATGCACAGGTTTTTTCCCTTTCTTTTCTTCTGCTGCCCCTGCTTTTCCATGCATTGTGAGGCGAAATGATCTTTCTGATGGCATTTGAAACACTCCCTGCCATATGCCAGACATTTCTCCTTCTTTCTCTCATGTTTGTATCCACAGTATTTGCACTGTATGGTTGGCTGGTATCGTTTCCCCTCATGTCTCACTGCACAGACATCTTGTCGCTGGTCCCCTAACAGGACATCAACTTTGGCCTTGGCCAGCACCGAAGCCTGGCATGCCTTCACACACTTTTCTAAGTCAAGTGAGGTTTCTCGGAGAAGTCTTTCCCGCAGCATGTCATCCCTTATGCCACATATTATTCTATCACGTATCAGTGAATCCTTCAACTCTCTGAAACCGCAATGAGCTGCCAAGAGCTTCAGTTCTATTAAAAACGAATCAAAAGTCTCCCCTCTCTCTTGGCTCTGCATAAAGAATCTATACCTGTCGATGGTCTCGTTCCTCACGGGTTGACAATGCTTTTCGAAAGCATCGAGTGCCTGCGCTAGCGTAACCTCTTGTACGTTGCCCTCCGGCGTCTGTGTCTCGAGCGTCTGGTAGAGCTCTCTCCCTTGCAGTCCAACTAGGTACATTAGCAGTTTCCTCATTGTCTTGTCCTCCTTCCCTTCCATGCTCAAATCAACATAGAGCTCAAACTCTTCCCTCCATTGTCTCCACTCCATTGGCAGGTCCCTTGCCTCAAAATTCATTTGCCTAGGGGGCTTCAGCTGCTCCATTTTCCTGATAAATCCGCCCCTCTATCAATGGAAACAATGTAGGCCACACAATCGTCTCTCAGCAGTAATCACTCACAAACGTCGTCTGCTGTCGTCCTTTCGATTGATCCTGAAGCAGGCCCCGATCTGACACCATGTTTTGTTAGTGTGTTTCCTTTCTGTAACCTGCTACAGTACAGCTACACAACTAATTAACAGAGGCTTTACACTCGAGTCTTGGGTTCAGCCATTTTAATTCAGGATCACTCTGGCTACGGCCTCATGGGTAATATATCCCCGGTACTGCACCCGGTACGATACCCCGGTGTGCTATTCCCATAACAGTCCGTCCCAAGTTTCATGCCATCCTTTTTTTACATTGCTTTTGTTGCAGTCAAAAAGTGTCCTGATAGAAATTTATAAAAGATGGGAGGCTTGGACAAAGTAGATAGAGTCTTCTTGCTGGAAACGTCAAGTACTAAAGGGCATAGCTTTAAGTCGCGAGGGTGAAAGAAGATTTAGCAGGCAGGTTTTTTTACACAGAGAGTTGTAGATGCCGGAAATGCCCTGCCAGGGGAAGTGGTGGAGGCAAATATGATAGCAAAGTTTAGAGACATTCAGGCAAACATGTAAAAACGCATTGAATGGAGGGAATTAGATCATGTGCAGACAGATGTGCGGTTTAAATTGCCATCATGGTCAGCCTGGCCATCATGGGTCGAATGACCTGTTCAAGTGCGATACTGTTTTATAGACACAAAATGCTGGAGTAACTCAGCAGGTCAGGCAGCACCTCTGGTGAAAAGGAATAGGTGACGTTTCGGGTCGAGACCCTTCTGCAGACAGAGTCAGGGGACAGGGAAACAAGAGATATGGATGGTGGTATAGAGAGATATAGAACAAATGAATGAAAGATATGCTGATGAAGGGTCTCAACGCAAAACGTCATCTATTCATTTTCTCCAGAGATGCAGCCTGACCCGCTGAGTTACTCCAGCATTTTGTGTCTATCTTTGGTGTAAACCAGCATCTGCACTTCCTTCTTAGACTGTACTGCTTCATGTTGTCTCATTGTCTAGGTAGTTATTGTTTGACAAACACTCAATCAATTCATTTCTGAGCACTGGGTCTATTTAGTACTAATATCTACTGCTTATCACAAACATGATGTTATTTATACCTAAATTCCAGCACATCAGTCTTCAGTAGTGCATAGGTTGTAGCCACAGACTGATGTACACAAAGACCACATGTGAGTTCACTATAAACAGAGCACCTCCAACCAAGTCCATGTGAAAGGAATGTTGTTTTTATACCAGATGCGCTAACTAATACACCAGTACCTGAAGAAAAATTAGTTCCATCAACTTAAGAACTAGTCGAATTTTCATCTACCTGAGAGGGCAGTCACAATTTTTTTCAAACATCTTGCAAGTTAAATTCAATCCTATGACAGATTACCACAAGGCATGTTGCTGCATTCGTGAGGCAATGAAAGATTGCTGAACCAAACATGTCCCGATCCTGTCTCACAATTGCAGTGTTATGAGAATCTGATGGGATCAGCAACTTGTTTCAGTAGTCTGACATAAATAAGATATGCAAGAAGTTAGGCAAATGCAATCAACATTTTGACAGTATGGTTATGAAAAGGGAAAACATTCTCACACCATTAATGCCTTTCAGAACCTCAGACCACTCTTCATAGACAAAACAGCTTTTTAGAGATCTCTTAGTTTATTAAATAGATCTGAGCAAATCTATTGGGTGGCACGGTGGTGCAGCGGTAGATTTGCTGCCTTATAGCACCAGGGACCCGGGTTTGATCCTGACTGTGGGTGGGGTGCTGTCTGTATGGAGTTTGTACGTTCTCCCCGTTTTCTTCGGCTGCTCTGGTTTCCTCCCACACTCCAAAATTTGTAGGTAAATTGGCTTGGTAAAATTGTAAATTATCCCTGGTGTTAGTGTGTGGGTATCACTGGTCGGTGTGGACACGGTGGGCCAAAGGGCCTGTTTCTGCACTGTATCTCTAAACTAAACTGAACTAAATAAGTTGGTTATTCAGCAATAATTTCTGATTGTTGAAACATTTATTACATAAAGAAGCAAAGACAGGTACAGGAAGTGGTGAAATCATTTAAGTCTAATAAAAGCACTGCAAAATATCCTGTCATTTGTGTGGAGTGAGTATTGCCCCGAGGTGAGAATTTCCCTAAATTGCTGGACAATTTTCACCATTCTGCTTCTAACCTCTTGAAAACGGCAGCTCATCCTTAACCCTTTATTTTTCAAAGGCTATTTTGTTCATTAATGAACAATTGAACTTACCATTGAAAGTCAATGTTGCTACTTAACTAAGAAAGGATATTTATAAAACGGATTTTCTATTGCACACAACCTATCCAACCCAGAAATGCGAAAGGGAAGCTGTTTAATCTCATTTACAATAAAAGCAGAAAATGCTGGAAACATCAGGGAACGTGTGAAAGACAGAGTTAAAGTTTCCTCAGATGCTCCCTGATCTGCTGAGCGTTTCCAACATTTGCGGTACTATTAACTCTCATTTTAACGGACCAATTTATAATGGACTTCGGTTATAGCGGATGGACATGTCGACACACCCCTGGCTCGCAACACCTCCCCGGCCACTTCCAGCCCTGGCTTGCAAAGTCATTTCTGGTTCGTAAGATATACCAGTGAATCCTTCTTCACCCACTGCATGGTCCATTGATGTATCTGTTGTTGCGGCTCACGTTGTAGCACCTCGGAACAACGTGTAAAGCAGCTTTTGCGTAAATTGGGGAGTGTCTGTTTATATATAAATATAAATCATCGCTAGACTTAGAAATAATATTTTTCTTTCCTGTATTACGACATCAACTGCACTTCGGAAAAGCAGTAAATGTTCTGGTGCATCCTGGGGCTGAATAAATCCAAGACTGATGTTTGCAGTTGTGGATGATGGCAGAGCAAAGAGTAACTGGCAGTGGTAGAACTGCGCCATGTGATAATGAGGCATGAAGTTCCACGAGAAACAGTCTATAGACAATGTGTCTGCCTGGGAAATGATTGATTTAGACTTTGGACTTTACTTTAAACTTTTAAGAAACAGTGCGGAAACAGGCCCTTCAGCCCACCGAGTCCGCTCTGGCCAGCGATCACCTGTACACAAACGCTATCCTACACACTAGGGACAATTTATAATTTTTTAACCTATAAATCTGCACGTCTTTGGAGTGTGGGAGGAAACCGGATCACCCGGTGGAAACCCATGTGGTCACAGGGAGAACATACAAACACTGTACAGACAGCACCCATGGTCAGGATCGAATCTGGCGCTGTAAGGCAGCAACTCCACCGCTGCACAATTCTACCACTGTGCTGCCCTATATCTGCACTATGTAACCATCTAACGTGTACCTTGTTTTTCCCCTGAAACATGATGATGTCATAAATATTGCTGGTATGGAAAATAATTTCAACAAAGGTACAATCGATGCTGAAAATAAGATGTAACATTGTTTTAAAATACTTTATATATTTATATCTGTATACTTTGTGTGATTAATGAAGAGACAAGAATGTTATTTAGATGTAATTTTGCTTAGCTTGTAAGTCACCTAGCTTTTATTATACAAATCATTGGCTCTTTAAATTTGATAGAAGCCAATGGACAGGATTAGCCCATTCAGCAACTTCCACAATTCATGATTGATCTATATCTTACCTCTATTTAGTTCCCTCACTGGGCAAAGATCTTATCTTTCCCCACTAATCTAATCTCAACAGTTGTTTGAAGAAGGGCATTCCAAATTGTAACCATGTTTTGAGTGAAACTCAGCTTCCTCACCTCATTCCTGAATTAATCAGCTCTAATTTTAAGGTTAAGCCCCTTTATTTTAGACTCTGTCCCTGATAAGAATATTAACGTTAAAAACTGTGATTTCCAATACCGACACATTTCTATCTTCAATTAAGTAGAATATATTTGTTCACAAATGATCAGTACAACTATTATTGTCAGTCATCATGAGAGTTCTCCTAAATTAGGGCTTAAAATGTCTCGCATGCCTGGAATTCACTGCTACCTGTAATCACATTCTGGATGACAGTATCATTGCTTCATGTCTAGACAATGGCTTCATTTATGTGGTTGCTGCAGGTGCACTGGAGATCTCCTTACCTTGCTGTAGACTTAAAAAGTAATGGTCTGTTCGCTGTATCTGAATGGAAGATTTTTGTCTTGAGAGAACTGAGCGGTGAAGGCAGTCTGCAAAATGTTCTTTTCACATTCCCTGGAATGCAACTAGAAGCAAAAAATGTGTGTTATGTTTTAAGAAACTGCTAGCTCTTTGGACTTTTTCAGGCCCTCCCTTGTTATTTTTACTAGTCAATTGGAATATGCTGATCATTCAAAGAGCTGTTCTTAGAATATGTTCTGTCTGTTCATTTTTGCTTCCTCGGCAATGTACAATGCACTACAGGGTCAACATGGTACAGTCGTCACAATATTATTACAAGCGTATTGAGGGGAAAATAATAACTGGAACAGAGGGCAACTCAGAATCCAAGGAGGTCATCCATGTGTGGAGCCGCTGGATGTGGGCAAGGTCCTCAATGAATAGTTCTCTGTTTTTACTATGGAGAGAGCCATGAAGAAGAGGGATCTTGGGAAAGTTAATGGTGATGTCTTGGGGACAGTCCTTGTTACAGTTACAGAGGTGTTGGCTATCCGGAGCCAAATTACGGTAGATAAATACAAAATCAGGTACCTTCAAGGTTGCTGTGGGAAGCGCAGGAGTCCTGATTGACATATATGAATCATTATCAGACAGGTGAAGTGACAAAAGATTGGAGGGCAGCTAATATTCTGCTTCTATTCAAGAAAGGCGGCAAAGAAAAATCCGTGAACTGTTGACCAACAAGCTTAATATCTGTGGTAGGAAGGTTACTGGAGAGGAATCTGAGGGATGAGTTATACATGCATTTGGAAATGCAACGGTTGATGAGGAATAGTCACCATTGTTTTCTGCCAGCATCTCACAAATTTGATAGTCTTTTGCAGAAACAACCTAGCAAGTGGACAAGGGCAGGACCATTGATGTAGTCTATATGGACTTCATTAAGGCCCTTGAAAAGGTTCTACTTCGTAGGCTGCTCTGGAAAGTTAGCTCACGTCACATCTAGGAATAGCTAATTAAATATACACAGATTTGGTTTAATGGTAGGAAGCAGAGGGTAGTGGTGGAAGGTTGATTTTCGAACTAGAGGCTTGTGACTAGTGCTGTGCCTCAAGGATTGGTGCTGGGCCACTTGCTGCTTGTCATCTGCATCAATGATTTGGATGAGAATGTACAAGGCATTATTAATAAGTCTGCAGATGACACTAACTAGATAGTGAGGATGATTTTGAAGAATTACAGCGGTATCTTGATCTGCTTGGCAAATTGACAAACAATGGCTAAAGAAGTTTAGAAAATAGACAATAGGTGCAGGAGTAGGCCATTCGGCCCTTCAAGCCAGCACCGCCATTCAATGTGATCATGGCTGATCATTCTCAATTAGTACCCCGGTCCTGCCTTCTCCTCATACCCCCTGACTCCGCTATCTTTAAGAGCTCTATCTAGCTCGCTCTTGAAAGCATCTCTTGAAATTCATATAAAAGTGAAGTGTTGCATTTTGGGAAGTCAAACCAGGGCATAACTTTTACAGTGAACAGTAGGGCCCAGGGGAGTGTTATGTAACAGAGGAATCCATGAGTACACATAACCTGAACGTGGTATTGCAGGTAGCTAGGGTAATGAAGAAGGCTTGCTAGGGTAATGAAGGTGGCATGCTGGCCTTCATCAGTCGGGGAAATTAGTATAAAGGTTGGGTGTTATCTTACAGTTGTACAATATATTGATACGGTTGCACTTGGAGTATTCTGTTCAGTTTTGGTCATCTTGCCATAGGAAGGATGCAGAAATATTTACAAGAATGTTGCCAGGCCTCGTGGGCCAGATCTACAGGGAGAGGTTGGGCAGGCTAGGATTCTATTAATTCAGGGTCGAAGAGGCTGAGGGATAATCTTATAGAGGTGTATGAAGTCATGAGGTGAATAGATAGGGTGAATGCATGGGCTCTTTTTTACAGCAAGGGGAATCAAGAACTATAGGTCATAGAGGGGAAAGATTTAATTGAAACATGAGGGGTGATTTCTTTCACATAATGGATGGTGGGTATATGGAACGAGGTGCCAGAGGAAGATGTTGAGGAAGGTACAATAACAAAATTTAAAAGACATTTTGACAGGTACATGGATATGGAAGGTTTAGAGGGACATGGGTCTTGCTTAGATGGGGGCACTTTAGTCAGCATGGATAAGTGGGGCCCTCTTTCCATGCTCTATGGTTCTATGATTCTATGATCGCTTAACGTCTAAGGGTCTGACACTTCTTCTTGACACAAAATGCTGGAATAACAGCGGTTCAGGCAGCATCTCTGGAGAAAATGAATAGGTGACGTTTCGGGTCAGGACCTTTCTTCAGATTGGCAATCTCATTTCCCACATTTGGCCCATGTTCCTCTAACCCTTTCCTGTCAAAATATCTGTCCAAAGGTAACAGAAATAAATGATATTGTTGAACGTCATGTGGGGTTGTTGCAAGTTTGAAATTCTCTTGCCCCTAACTTCTTTTTCCTCTATTGACACAATTATTTTTATAATATATTTTTTAATTTCATAAGATCTCTCAGAAACATCAATCTCTCATGATGGCAGAAATACCTGTACAGGTCTCGGAGCAGAGCCCAAAGAACACAAGGGGAGAAATGTGTTTCAAGGTCAGAATCGGAGCAATGGCAGTGACCTGAACTGCCAGCCTAGGCCAGTTTCAGTGGAGGCTGACCTTCGTGTTGCTGGGACCAGAAGGCATTGAACAGGTTCCCTGCTGCAACTAGCTGTTGAGGGAACATGGAAAACTGACCTGTGCTCACACAGTGGGACGGGCAGCATCTCTGGATAGAAAGAATGGGTGATGTTTCGGGTTGAGACCCTTCAACGTCACCCATTCCTTCTCTCCAGAGATGTTGCCTGTCCCGCTGAGTCACTCCAGCATTTTGTGTCTATCTTCGGTTTAAACCAGCATCTGCAGTTCTTTCCTACACAGTGCTCACACAAGGTCCGCTGGCCGACCGGGTCTACACTAGGGACGGAAGGAACTTGTGTTAGTGCAGGCTTGGATCTTGTCAACTGCATGCCAGAGTTTTATTGGGAGACAGGAGGAACAGCATTCCATGTTCAGTGCCTTCAGAACAAAACCTGGAATTTGGTCAGGCCTTTTATTGAGTAGCCTCAATTCTTTCTCTCAGCTCTACATGTTGGATACCTTTAGGTCAGATAAAACATGTAACAACACATTCCAGTCACCTGACTGTTGCAGCATCCTTCCATAAAGTTTACATCTTAAAAAAAAGGGAAAAACTAAAGTCACATGGCAGCAGATTGAGACACAATATACAAAGCCCCATCTACTTTTGCAGATGAAAATCATACAGTTCCAAACGCCTTTTTTTGCCCAGAAGGACCCACAGTTTGCAAACAGAGGTGACATTATATGTTTTGGAAGGAACTGCAGATGCTGGTTTATACCAAAGATCGACACAAAATGCTGGAGTAACTCAGTGGTTTAGGCAGCATCTCTGGAGATAAAGAATAGGCGACGTTTTGGGTCAGAACTCATATTCAGACTTCTTCAGATGCTGCCTGATCCGATGAGTTACTCCAGCATTTTGTGTCTATTGACGGTATGTGTTATTGGCAGTGTATTGACCAATGATAACTTCAGAGGAAACCCAATGGTAGACTAAAAAGGTCTGATAAGATTGCCACTTGTCCATCCATGGGCCAGACTGCAGACAAAATTCCTGACAGAATATTGCAATGTTGGAAGTGCTGTTTCCCAGGTTGGACATTACAATAAAACCTTGACTTCTTTCTAAAGTGGGCATGGAATATCCTCTGGCATTATTTCAAAGCAAAGCAGTGTGTTTACACCTTGAATCCTAGTCAATATTTATCCCTCAACCATTAACATGAAACCAGACATTCTGGTCATTTTTTGAGCACTTCTGATTGTGATTGGCTGTTTTTTAATATTACAATGTTGACTCTAGAGCAAAGATCCTATCTTGGCTGTAAAATGCTTTGGAACATCCTTAATTAATGACTGAAAAGCGAGCTGTCTTGCAATTTCCAAAGCACAATCTACAAATAGCCAATATTTTAAATCTGTGTCATTGTGTGTGTGCATGTAACAGAATCTGAGTTTTTCTGAGAATTTTATGATAAATCCAGAATCCACATCAAGCTGCAAAGGCAAAAAATACTGGGGTAAAAATTAAGGAGATATTTAAATCTTTGCTTGACACATGCTGTACCAGAAAACTGGTGAATGACAACACAAAAACTATAGAAGCTGGAATATTAACCAAAAAGCAAAGTGCTAGAGGAACTCTGTGGGACAGGCTGCGTCTGTGGAGGAAATGTACAGATGACGTTTGGGTCAGGACCCTTCTTCAGACTGATGGACAGAGAAATCTGGAAAAGAGAGATGGGGGTGGGCCAAAGTGATAGGTGGATACAGATGAGCAGAGGGCTGGTTGGCAGCTGGGTGGAGTAAATAATGGGTGGAGTCACATCTTCCCACCCTCATTCCTTTATGCCTTCCATAAAGATCACTCTCTCTGTAACTCATTGGTTAACTCATCCCTTCCACCTAACCCCTGCCCATGTACTTTCTTCTGCAACAACAGGAGATGTAACATCTGCCCCCCCCCCCTTTCTCTCTCACATTCATTCAGGAACCCTAGCAGCCCTTCCAGGTGAGACAGTGGTATGGTAAGGGGTAATTGAAATATATGAATCATCATTAGACACGAATGAGGGGCTGGAAGACTGGAAGCTGGTTAATGGTATGCCTCTATTTAAGAAGGGGTGCGAAGGATAAACTCAAAACTATAGAGCAGTAAGCCTAACAACTGTGCTAGGAAACATAGTGGAGAGGATTTCAAGATATAAGATATACATGCATTTGGAAAGGCACGAGTTGATTCGGGATAGTCCGTATTGGTTTATCCATGGGAGGTCAGAGTCATAGTCATATAGCATAGAAACAGGCCCTTCGGCCCAACTCTTCCGTGTTCGATCAAGAAGCCCCATCTAAGCTAGTCCAATTTGCCTGCGTTTATCTCATACACCTCTAAATCTTTACTATCTATGTAAAGATACAAGGTGCTTTTAGAAAGATGAGGTGTCTTTTAAATGCTGTTACAGTACCTGTATAAGTCATGTCTCACGAACCTGATTAGGTTTTTTGAAGAGGTAATGCAAGAAGGTTGACGAGGGCAGAGCCATTGGCAGAGGAAGGTGGGTATTTGGAATGAGCTGTCAGAGGAAGTAATTGCGGCAGGTACAATAATAACATTGACCGAATTGGGACGAAGGGATTATTTCTGTGCTTTATGACTAAATGATGCTATGACGTGTGTTGCCATTTTTAGGGCACTAAGGTCTTGTTGAAGCTTGCGAAAGGCATTCCTAAAACTGTTTGGACACAAATATTTAGTCATTCTCTTTGCTCTCATTTTCTTCCTGCCAGTTGGATGTTTCGACCCTGCAATTTCAATAAAGATATACCTGAGTATTTTTCACTCGGAGAAGCAGATATTTTGGTTCAACTGTGAGTGAAATGCTACATGTTGTCTCTGCTGAAAACAGGGGGTCATAGTTCAATTTAATCATTCGAAAAAAACAATGACTGTTTGAACTGAAGAGCGATGCATCACAGCTCCCAGTGGCCGAATTTCAATCCCATCATTGCTCTCAGCAGGAAAGGGTTATGGGGAGAAGGTAGGAACATGGGATCAGGAGGCAGAGATCAGCCATGTTTGAATGGCGGAGTGTTGATGGGCCAAATGGCCTAATTCTGCTCCTATAACTTGTGAACTTGCGAAAGACGAGGGGTTAATGTCCTTAAAATTGAGATTCCGTGAGTCACCTATAATGTTTACCGTGGTGACTCAGGCCTGGGAGGAGACAGTCACGGAAAAAAACGTATATTTACTTGTCATACTTTTATTTTTGCCTTTGTTTGCTTTTACTCCATGGAGGGTGAGTGCTGGTTTGCACCTCACCGCCAGCGGCACTAAGGGAGGAGGCTGCAGATGGCACAAAGGTGGCCAGGTATGATTTATAGCATAACCCCTGTGTGAATGCTTGTGAACCGAGGAGCGGGCGTGCTCTTCCCGGGCACCACGTGGCGTCATCAGGATAGCACCTGGTTCTAAGGAATTACAAAGCAGGCTGATGCTGTGGCATAGTGGCTAAGTTAGGGGTCAGAGGAAAACTACTACCCTCGACCATTATGTGATTCCAGAACACAATCGACTCGTTGATGTCTCTTCTGTTACGGATGGACAATAAATGCCACCATTGCCAGTTAATAAATCCCATTAATACATTTTAAAAAGTCATGCTCAGAGTAGCCTTCACGCAAGGAAATGTCCTCTTTAGGTAGGTACTAGCTGAAACCACCTTCATGTTCTTCCCGACATCATCAATCTTAACCCCTCCAAACCCCAGCCATCCTCAGTCACCAGGCTTGGGTCCAGTAGTGTAGGAAAATAACTACAGATGCTGGTACAAATTGAAGGTATCACAAAATGCTGGAGTAACTCAGCAGGTCAGGCAGCATCTAGGAGAAAGGGAATGGGTGACGTTTCGGGTCGAGACCCGTCTTCAGACTGAAGAAGGGTTCACGACCCAAAACGTCACCCATTCCCTCTCTCCTAGATGCTGCCTGACCTGCTGAGTTACTCCAGCATTTTGT
Organism: Rhinoraja longicauda; assembly: GCF_053455715.1. Lineage (NCBI taxonomy): Eukaryota > Metazoa > Chordata > Chondrichthyes > Rajiformes > Arhynchobatidae > Rhinoraja > Rhinoraja longicauda. The sequence goes on along the minus strand of NC_135957.1, from coordinate 26,868,578 downwards.
GATACCTTAGGCTTGGGTCCAGGTAACTTCATTTGACTAAACAGGATAGAAGGAATGGGTGAAGTTTCGGGCCAAGACCCTTGGGTTCTCAACCCAAAATGTCACCCATTCCTTCTGTCCAGAGATGCTGCCTGCCCCACTGAGTTACTCCAGAATTCAGTGTCTCTTCAGTGCAGTTCCTTCCGACAACTTAATTTGACAGATGGTCAGTAAGTTAAGCAGGACCTCATACCCCTGGCACAGCTGAACATCAGACTTTCCCAGACCCGCAACCTCACACTAACCCCACTGCAGCACCTCCCCAACCTGAATTACTGAAGCCCATGTTTCTGAACCTATCTTGTATTCCCAGGTGACCAATAAAAGCAGTTAAATGTGAAACGATAAATAGCCCTGTCACAAACCCGTACTGCTATCAACAAAGAATGTGTACTGACTGGACATGGCAGGTGGGATTAGGTGAATTGACATGTTCATTGTCTGTTGTTCATGTGTCTGCCTAAATGTCTCTTAAAAATTGCTATCAAATCTGTTTCCACCCCTCCCCTGGCAGTGTGTTCCAGGCATGTACAATTCAATGCTAAAAATACCATCCAGAACATTTCCTCTAAGATTTCCCTCTCTCACCTTAACTCTCACAAGCTGTAAACATTGCAGAAAATATTTACAAGGATGTTGCCAGTACTTGAGGGCCTGAGCTATAAGGAGAGATTGGGTAGGCTATGACTTTGTTCTTGGAAGCACAGGAGGCTGAGGGACGAACTTATACAGGTGTATAAAATCATGAGGGGAATAGATAGGGTGAATGCAGTCTTTTACCCAGAGTTAATCAAGAACCAGAGGACATAGGATAAGTTGGGAGGGGAAAGATATAAGGAACTCGAGGGGAGTGTTGTGAGTATATGGAACAAGGGTATTAGAGGAGGTAGTTGAGGCAGGTACAATAACAACATTTAAGAAACATTTAGACAGATGCATGGAATATAGTACGGCTTTTGATAAGGTTCGTCATGGAAGGCTGAAGATTAAGATGTACGGGATTCACAATGACTTGGTTGTATGGATTCAGAACTGAGTTATTCATGGAAGACTGAGGATTGCGATATTCTGGCTGCAGGTCTATGACCAGTAGAGTTGCAAATATCTGTGCTGGAACCTCTGTATTTGTGATATACTGTATATCAATGATCTGGACATAAATGTAGACAGGTTGGTGAGTAGGTTGGTGATGACACCAAGAGTTGCAGATAGTGAGGAAGGCTGTCAGAAGATACAGCGGGATATAGATCAGCTGCAGAAATGGGCAGAGAAATGGCGGATGGAGGTTCTGAGTAAGTATGAGATGATGCACATTAGGTTGGGCTGTATTTGGGAGTATTGCATGTTGTTCTGTTCGCCCCTTTGCAGGAAAAATGTGAAGGCTTTGGATAGGGTGCAGAGGAGGTTTACCAAAATGCTGCCTAAATTAATGGGTTTCAGCTAGAGAGAGAGGTTGGATAGACATGGATTGTTTTCTCTGAAACGTCAGAGGTTGAGGGGAGACTTGATAATAGTAAATATAATTATGAGAGGATTAGATAGGGTAGATAATCAGAACTATTTTCCCAAAGTGGGGATGTATGGGTGGACATAGCTATAAGGTGAGAGGATAAAGTTTAATGGAGATGTGCAGGGCTTTTTTTTTTTACACAGAGAGTAGTGGGGGCCTGGAACGAATTTCCAGGCCTGGTGGTTGAGGCAAATACGATAATGATGTTTAAAATAGACACATTGAAATGCAGGGAATAGACAATAGACAATAGGTGCAGGAGGAGGCCATTCGGCCCTTTGGCCCTTCGGCCTTTCGAGCCAGCACCGCCATTCAATGTGATCATGGCTGATCATTCTCAATCAGTACCCCGTTCCTGCCTTCTCCCCATACCCCCTTACTCCACTATGCTTAAGAGCTCTATCTAGCTGTCTCTTGAATGCATTCAGAGAACTGGCCTCCACTGCCTTCTGAGGCAGAGAATTCCACAGATTCACAACTCTCTGACTGAAAAAGTTTTTCCTCATCTCAGTTCTAAATGGCCTACCCCTTATTCTTAAACTGTGGCCCCTTGTTCTGGACTCCCCCAACATTGGGAACATGTTTCCTGCCTTTAACGTGTCCAACCCCTTAATAATCTTATACGTTTCGATAAGATCTCCTCTCATCCTTCTAAATTCCAGTGTATACAAGAATAGAGAGATATGGACCATGTACATGCAGATGAGATCGGTTTAACTAGGCATCATGTTCAGCACAAACATTGTGGACTGATGGACTCGCTCCTGTGCTGTACTGTTCGAATTCTACTAGAAAGATTTAGAGAGATATGGTCCAAACGTGGACGCGTGCAACTAGCATATATGGGTGTATTGGTCCTCATGGACAGTTGGGACCAAGGGGTTGTTTCCATGCACTGAGCTCCATGGAAACTATGACTATGATTCTATGATGGCATGACTATGCCCACTCGTATTTGACATTTGCATTCAGGGAAAATAGACTGACTATCAATTCTAACTAAGCCTCTCATAATTGTATTAACTTTCATAAGGTCACCCTTCAGCCTCATGTACACCAGAGAAAACGAGCTAATTTGTTCAATCTTCTCTTTGTAGCTAATACTCTCCAATCCAGGCAACATCCTGGTGAATCTCTTCAGCACACTCTCCATGGCCTCCACTTCCTTCCTTTCACCATTCTATCCATCTGTGTTACTACTTTTAGGGGAGACATGGATTATCACCCCTAGATTGCTCTGCACCAAACATCCTGCCATTTTTTTGATCTGATATGAAAATCAAAGTGAGCTTTCTTATCTTGTGTCTAGCCACAACTAATCCCAGGCTATTCCTGTTGAATGGCAGGAGTTAATTCAGATTCTACCTAAACTCTAGTCTGATACCAGCCAGCTGAAAAGATTCGGGCCTGTTTCCACACTGTGTCTCTGAACCAAACTAAACTAATTATGTACATTTAAGGGGATACCATACATCTTCTCCACCTCTCTGCCTGTGTATTATTTACTCTTTGTTTCAAATACCTGTTGATACCCTGACTCAATTTTCAAAATCTGGCTTGCTTTAGAAATGTACAAATGGCCACATAAGTTGAGAGGAGGAGATGAAATAAAACAAGAAGGGTAATCTGGATCCAGTGAATCAATTTGGGAAGTATGGATGAACAACTGGGATAGGTATGGCATTTCCAAGTGTTGTATGATCTCCTGGCTGCACATTGTCTTAGCAGAGTACACTTAGAGGAATGTACCTGGGTGAAGTGACAGGTACTGGAATCAAAACAACAGTACCCTCTTTGTCCATTTAAAGTTGTGGGTGGGATCGGGAGGTAGAAGGTGCACTGGGCCAAGTTTGTCTAAATAAAGTTCAAAGAGAGAATGTTCTAATGTTTGGAAAACGTATGTGTGTGTGCAGTTTGCTGAACAGAGCCAGCAGTATTTTCATGTTTTGGCATGCATTTGCTTTCAAGCTTGAACAAGACATGGCTGCAATACATGTTCAAGTAGATGTTAAAATTGTTTGTGCTGTTAAATCAGATTTGTAAAGTTATTCTCCATTCCTCAGAGGCACAGGAAACATTGCCCAAACTGGTTGAAATTAGGAATCTTGGCGGGGCCTTTACGTATTTGAGTGGGTATGACAACAAAGGAATGCCTGGTTGCTCAATCTTGGAGGCTGTTGGTGCAAAGCAGGAGGCTGGTGTGCTCTGCATCACTTGGCAAAGGAAGCTTGCAATAGAATCTGTCTCAAGGCTGTTTACCAACCAACAAAACTAAGATGAGATTCAGGACAGGCACAGCAGGTGTACAATTCAAATAAACCAACATTTGCCATGGACGGCAAGGAAAATTTGGATAAGCAGCAAGTAGTTTTTGGGCAACTGAAATTTATTTTGTTCACTTGCAGCATGTGTATATCACTGGCTAGACCACTATGTATTTCCCATCTGATGTGTCATGAGAGAGTTGTGAACTGATTGGCTTACAAGATGGTAGTCAAGAGTCAACCACAATGTGAGTGCAGACTCACAAGAGCAACATTTAAATATTTTCTGCCTCGCATCTTAAACCTATGCCATTTAGTTTTAAACTCCCTTACCCTGGGAAAAAATGTGAGTGTTCGCCCCATCTGTGCTCCCCATAATTTTATGAAACTCTGTAAGTTTATCCCTCTGCCTCCGACACTCCAGGGTAAAAAGTCCCAACCTATACAACCTATACAACCTCTATAACTCAATCCCTGGCAACATCCACGTGAATCTTTTCTGCTCTACAGCTTAATCCCATTCTACAGTTTAATCACATTCTTTCATCAGCGTGCATACACTTCTCCAAGCGCAGCCCAAGGAACCTTTCGTGCAACTGTAACATGATGTCTCAACTCTTATACTCAATGCCATGGCCGATTAAGTGTGCCTTAATGCATTTCTCACTACCCTATCTGTGTCGCTACTTTCATGGAACTACAGTATGTACTTATATGCAGACACAAAATGCTGTAGTAACTCAGCGGGACAGACAGCATCTCTGGAGAGAAGGAATGGGTGACGTTTTGGGTCGAGACCCTTCAATTTGAAAAAGGGTCTCGACCCGAAACTTCACCCATTCCTTCTCTCCAGAGATGCTGCCTGTCCCGCTGTTACTCCGGCATTTTGTGTCTACCTTCGATTTAAACCAGCATCTGCAGTTCTTTCCTACACATGTATTTGTATCCTTTGGTTATTATGTTCAACAATGCTCCTCAGGGACCCAACAGACTCTGTTTATGTTCTGTCCTGATTTATGTGCATCACTTTACTCTTGTCTGACTTCAATTCCATTCATTTGCCCACTTTCCCAGTTGATAAATGACCTGCATGTAACCTGAGACAACTTTCTTTACTGTCCACTGTGCTATCAATTTTGGTGTCATCTGCAAACTTGCTAACCATGCTATTTATATTCTCATCCAAATCATTAATGTATATCAGCGGTCTCCAAACTATGGCCTGCGGGCCACATCCGGCCCGCCACGAGATTTTATCCGGCTCGCAGCAAGCTCTTAGACAGCGGGGACTGGAGGCAGAAGCTGCTGGCGAAGGTTCACCAGAGAGCAGATCGCCACCGACCCAATGCTGGGACAAGGCGAGAGATCGCAGCGCCCCCTCACAAACAACAAACCCAAAGAAACTTCCCTCCTCGCTGCCGCCGCCGCCGCTCAACCTGGGGAGAGAGGGGGGGGGGGAGCAGCCCCCGCAAGTGGCGGCGCTCCTTCATCGGACCCTCTGACACCCTCCCCCTCCCCGCGCTCCTGCTCTCACCCGCTGCTCCCTCTACCCCGACTCTCTCCCCCCCCCCCCCGACTCGCTCCCCCCTCCCACTCTACCTCTCTCTCTCTCCCCTCTCTCTCCCCCAGTGGTCATCACTGTATTTTTTCTGTTTTATAAATAATTGTATATCTACGGTATATATACGGTATATCTATATTCCAATATTTCAAGCTCTTTTTAAAAATTGAATATTATTTATTTGTTGCCATGTAAACCTAATGTAAACTAACCTAATCAAACCTAACGTAGTTTAACCTTTCCTAATCTAATCGAACGTAACCTAGTCTAAACTTTTTTGAGTTCATTAAATTTATAAAACTCACACCTTTATTTTTTTCTACGGCCCGCAAAAATGTGCCAATTATGTAATGTGGGCCTCATGCTGAAAAGTTTGGAGGCCCCTGATGTATATGTCAAACAACAGGCGTCTCATCACCAATTCCCACAGCACATCACTGGTCAGAGGCCTCAAATCTTAAAACAACTTTCCAATATCACTCTGCCTCCGTGTTTTAACCTTCTGAATCAACCTACCATGTGGAACCTTGTTAAACGCTTTACTAATGTCCATGTAGACAAAGTCCACCACCCTGCCCTCTTGGTCAAAAAATTCTATCAAATTTGTGAGACAGGGAACATAGAACAGTACAGCAAAGGAACTAAGACCCACAATGTTTTTGTTGAGTTTGATGCCAGATTAAACCGTTCTTATCTGCCTGCACGATCCATATCCCTCTATTCTCTACACTTCCGTGTGCCTATCTAAAAGCCTCCACCACTACACCTGGCAATGTGATGAAGGCCCCCACCTCTCTGTGTGTAAAAACTTTCCCCGCATATCTCCATAAAACTTTCCCCCTCTCACCTTATTAATATGCCCTCTAATGTTGGACATTTCCACCCTGGGAAACATGTGAACAAATCAAGCTTAGTGTTGCGTAAACACCTTCTTCTAAGAGGAGCACAGTGCCCTTCTTCCTCCATATCCCTTCACGCAGAAGAAGACATTAATGCCCCCCCCTCACCATCCACCATATCATTCAGTATAATCTAGTTATTGAAGATCACAGAAGCAATTTTACACAACAGGTGAAGATTATTAATGGGTCTCTTTTTGGGACACAATCTGCACAAGTGATTGATTCTTATTCAGTAGTTTGTGTGGTAGTTAATTAAAAAGTGTGTTCGACCACCAGTATTTTCTGCATTCAGTGGCAAATTTAGCTGTGGTTTGCTCTTATTAGACAAGAGCATATGAAACACTGGAGAACTAATACTACTTTTATCACACAATAACTGCAAATACTTCAGTTGGGTGCCTGCAGGCAAGTTCTTCTGGTGTGTGTTGAGGTGTGGCGCTGACACACCAGCCAGGCACAAGGAGTGGCACCCACAGCATATAGAATGCTCTCTCTAATGGATCTCAGAAATACAATCTTACTGCCAGACACTCTTGGTTCAAAAGGCTTCGTGGCTCAGCAGTACAGTTTAATTAACTGTTTGTGGGACATTTCTTATTTCAGTTAAAAGGGCTGATGTCCATATCACATCTGTTCTTACTTTTGTTCCAAGAAGAATAAATACAGTATATAATGCAGAATCAAGAAAAATCTCATATCTCGATAAGACTGAGCTTGTCTCCAAAACCAACAATGTGCGGATATTAAACTGGCATGGAATGGCCATGAGGGATTAGCTGCCAAGTATCAATAAAGCCAGTTTTCATTTTCGTTGAAACCATATTGTCATCTCATCCAATTTGATTAATAAGCAGGTCTCGAGCAGAAACTAGTTGGTGAATATCAAACAAGCTGGAGGAACTCAGTTGGTCAGGCAGCATTTGTGGAGGGTAATGTGTTCTTTAATGTCTACTGCCGGACCCTGACGTGAGAGGACGCTGGCGTTGATTATTCGCCGCTTTTCCGTCAGGATAGTTTGTCTGTTTGTTTCTATGTTAATTGTATTTGTAAAGCGCTTTGTGCATGTGTTAAGGCGCTATATAAAATAAATATATTATTATTATTATTATTAATGGACAATATATGATTTGGGTTGGGTCCCTTAATCCAGACTGAAAGATTTGAGAGGAGATAGCCAGTATAAAGATGTGAGGAGGAGGGGTGAGATAAGACCTGGCAAGGGATGATTGGATCCAGGTGAGGAGCGGTCCTGACCTAAGATGACTACTGTCCACTTCACTCTACATATGCTCGCTGACCCATTGAGTTCCTCCAGCATATTTCTTGGCATTCAAGATTCCAGCATCTGCAGTCTCTTGTGTCTCCAGTTTGTGAATATTGCTGTCCAGTATTTGTTAAATAAAAATGAGGCTACTCAAACCTAAATAGTATATTCACTTCAAGTGAAGTGCCCCGTGAGTAGTACTGGACGATTAACTTTGCTAAAACACAATATCGCGCATACAGATTTTCCATTCAACTTCACATAGTACAGCAGTGGATGTTGCCTATGTGGATTTTAGGAAGGCATTTGAGAAAGTCTCTCATGGCAGGTTGATCAAGAAGATTTAGATGCATGGGATCCACAGACTTAATACTGTGAGATATAGGGAAAGGGTGGCCAGGCTGGAATGTTATTCCTTAGAACGCCGGAAGCTGAGGGGTGATCTTAAGGGGTAATCTTGGGAGATGCATAAAATTATGAGGGAAATAGGGTGAATGCACAGAGACTTTGATTTGGGGGAATCAAGAACCAGAGGACATAGATTTAAGGTGAGAAGGGCTTAATTTAATAACTGAGGGGCAACTTTTTCAGTGAGAGGGGTGGGAATATGGAACGAGCTGCCAGAGGAGGTAGTTGAGGTAGGTATTATAACACAATTTAAAAGGCATTTGGACAGGTACATTGAAAGGAAAGGTTTAGAGGCATATGGACCAAATGCAGGTAAATGGCTCTTTTGGTTGGTATGGGCTGAGTGATCTGTTTCCATGTTGTATGACTCCACAACTCTATTCAGGTTTCAATGGAAGCAAATTTTCATTGTGCTATTTAATGTGTTTCCTGCAATTCATCAGGTTCAACTCAAGAATGTTTTAAGTTATTCCTCGTGAAACATAGCTGCTGCTTCTGCAATTTTCTTTTAGGAAAAAGCAACATGAAAGACAAACTTATGTTCATTCAGACTATGAACAGTGACCTTGAAATGATTTCATCAAGGGCATAGCTATAGGGTGAGAATGGGAAAGTTTAATGGAGATGCGTGGGGCACATTTTTTACACAGAGAGTGGTGAGGGCCTAGAACGCATTGCCTGGGGGTAGTGGTGGAGGCAGATACGACACTGGCGTGTAAGAGGCTTATAGATAGGCACATAGAAGTGCAGGGAATAGAGGGATATGGATCATGCGCAGGAAGATAAAATCAGTTCAGCTAGACACCATATCTGGCACAAACATTGTGGGCTGCGTTCCTGCACTGTATGTTCTATGTTCTGAACTTAGAAATGATCATCACAGATATTCTTGGTGTCAATGAAATAACTAAGTAGATTGGCAATAATTGCTTGGAATGCAATATTTTTCAGAATAAGAAACTTAGTTTATGGCTTGGGACTGACATTTTTATTCACTAAATTGGAACTGGCTCCGATTGTAAGAGCAAATAGCAAATTCCTCACATTGTCCCCAGACATGGTGAGAGTCTATTATTTGCCCTTTTTTTAACTTTTAACATTCCTCATGAAACAGATTCTGTTGCTTGTTCCCATTTTTTTTTTAGGAGAAGTAATATAAAAGAAAATCTTATGTCCATTTAGAACACGAACAGTGACCCTGAAATTATGTAAAGAGTTTATTCTCTGACAGGGTTATCCTGGGCCATGTTCATATCAGTGTTTCATTTTCCTAAATGCATTCAAAGGTGTTATTCTAATTGTTCTAATTGGCACTGTCAGAAGGCAGCTTTGTTCATGCATTTGTATTCATAAGCTTGTAGCAGAAAGCTCCATTCATCATTAATGTGCTTTGTTGAACGTTAACGAAACCTGACGCCATTCGCGACACTCAGAAAACAACTGTCCCAGCCTTGAAAATACTATAAAAGAATCATTTCAGTATTTCCTACATTATAATCCAATAATCACTTACTTATCTCTCATCTACCTTCACTGACACAGATTTAATGGTTTTCAAAGCATAAAACTTTTCCCAAGTTATCATTATTGGGAGTTAAGGTGTTTTTCCTTTGGTTCAATGTGTATTGTTAACAATTATAGCATAAAAAGACAAAAGAGAATACCACCCATTTATATGCTTTCAGCACAGCAGTTTTAAAATATAAACATTTTTCAGTTTCAATGTGACATTTTCTGTTTAATCTTTGTACAAATTAGACCTTACATGAAAATGATCAACTGAAATGGTATTGAAATATCTGGAAGAAATATTTCTGAACAGGCACTCAAATGTCTTTCACATTTATCGGCATAAACAAGACGTATTTTCTTACTAACATAGCAGTCATTTATTTTCATTCTTTCATCAAAATAACATTCAAGAACTTTCACTACTTCACAATTTTAACTTGACCAGATAATTAATCACCAATGTGTCATCATCAGAGCGAGCATGACATGCAATCACATGCTAAATTCTACTAGTTGAGATTTCGGTCAGTTGAAGATGATTCTGTCAGACTCCTATTACATTTGTGCTTGTTTGGTTTAGAATATATGGACTGAACCAGCACTCTTTTTTCACCAGTGTGGAGGTTTGGGTGTTCTTCCCTCAGGTTTTAATTTCCCCCGAAGCTCCGATTTCCTCCTACATCCCAAAGATGCATCAGCTAGTATGCTAATTAGCAACTATCTGCTACTCCTCGAGCACCTGTATGGTAGGAGAATCAGGGAAGCATTAATGAGAATGGGAGAGCATAGATTACAGGAAAATAAGTGGTGGAATTGTTCTTCAGGTTGGCATAGATTCAATGGGCCTAGGTTGTAAAACAAACAAATATGAACTGATTAATAAAATAATAACTCAAAATCCCTGAAGAAAAAATTGCAGTAACTGCAAAAGACTGAAATTTGAAATATAATGAGGTAATGCTGAAAATACTCAGCAGGTGCAGCTGCATCTGTACAGAGAAGGAGTTAATTCTTTGGGTAAATTACCTTTCCTTTTTTGTTTTTAATTACCAGTTTTTAGTCCTCGGCTCTGAGAATTGGGTTGAAATCCAACAACTTCTGGTAAGGTTCACTATGCAAGAAAAAATACTGTGACTGTCCATCCAATCGAAACTCCTTATAATCGTATTGACCTCTAAGGTCACCCCTCTGTGAGAACACTCCAGTGAGAACAAACCTAGCCTATTCGATGTGTAGGAAGGAACAGTAGATGCTGGTTTACACCGAATATCGACACAAAATGCTGGAGTAACTCAGCGGGTCAGGCAGCATCACTGGAGAAAAGGAATAAGTTTTGGGTCGAAACCCTTCTTCAGACCTGAAGAAGGTCAGATCTATGACTATCATTTTACAGTCTCAAAAGGGCATGTGGATACTTTGCATCAGTGGATAATTTTAAGGCAGACACCAAAGCCATTGGCACTGTGATATATATTTCAATCACTGACAGTATGCTGCAGCATGGTTACATTCTGCCAATGTGGTAATCAATTATTAATTTCTACATGCAGTTTTGTCTGTGTTTTCTACTATGTCTGGAATGCTATTTGGCTGCACAGTCATGAGTGTATAAGGAGTATAGTAGTGGGCTGTGAACACATCCTTGTGGAGCACCAGTGTTGAGAATTATCGTAGAGGATGATTTGTCACTTATCCTCACTGATTGTGGTCTGTGGGTCAAAGATCCACTTGCAGAGGGCAGTGCTGACTCCATATTCCACGAGTTTGGAGTTGAGCTTAGTAGGGCTAATGGTATTGAAAGCAGAGCTATAGTTGATAAATAGGGGTCTGATGTAGGTGACCTTCTTATCCAGGTATTCCAAGGATGAGTGTAGGGCCAGGGAGATGCATCAGTGGTAGACCTGTTGTAGTGATAGGTGAACTGCAATGGATCAAGGCTGCTTGGTAAACTTGAGATAATGTGTGCTGTAACCAGGCACTGGAAGTAGTTCATGATGGTGCATATCAAGATCCCTGGAAGGTCATCATTAAGGCATGAGATCTTACTTTTCATTGGCACTGAGATGATAGTGGTCTTCATGAAGCAGGTGGGTAACTCAGAACGGAGTAAGGAGAGGTTAAAGATGTCCGGGAACTCCCACTACTCCGTGCAGGTCCGAAGGATGCGGCCAGGAACTACATCCAGGCCTGTTGCTTTCCGCGGGTTCACAGGAAGGCTGGTCTTATTTTTGCAACAGTGACCATAGAAACAGACGCAGAACTCGTTGTGGTCTGACCTCCCAACTCTGTTTGAGAGGTCAAAACAAGCTCTGCTTTCAATACCATTATCCCATCCAAGCTCATCTCCAAACTTGTGGAACTTGGAGTCACCACACCTTCTGCAACTGGACCCTCGACTTCCTTACCAACAGACCACAATCAGTGAGGATAGGTGATAAATGATCCTCCACAATAATTTTCAACACTGGTGCCCCTCAAGGCTATGTACTCATCCCTGTACTGTACTCCTTATACACTCATGATTGTGCAGCCAAATACCAATCCAACTCAATTTACAAGTTCACAGACGACACCACCAAAGTAGGCCAGGTATCAAATAATGAATGGAGTACAGGAAGGAGATTAAGAATCTCATAACCTTGTGCCAAAACAACAAAAAATCCTCAATGTCAGCACGACAAAGGTGATCGTGATTGACCTCATGAAGTGGAAAAAGTGCACACACCCTAGTATACATTGATGGCGCCGAAATAGAAATGGTCGAAAGCTTCAGGTTCTTAGGAGTAAATATCACCAGCAATTTGTCCTGGACCAGCCACTTCGACGCAACGGCTAAGAAAGCACACCAACGCCTCTACTTCCTTCAAAGGCTTAGGAGGTTCAACATGTCCCGAACAACTCTCACCAACTTCTACAGTGCCGTAGGAAAATATTTTATCGGGATGCATCACAGCTTGATTTGGGAACAGCTCCATCTTTCCATTGACTCCATCTTCACCACGCAGCCTCGGCAAGGCCACCAGCATAATCAACAACCAGTCTCATCCCAGTCACTCCCTCTTCTCCCCTCTCCATCAGGCGAGAGGTACAGAAAACACTTACCTCCAGTTTCAGGGACAGTTTCTTCCCAGCTGTTATCAGGCAACTGAATCGTCCCTTCGCCAGCTAGAATGAGGTTCAGACCCACCATCTACCTCATTGGAGACCTTTGAACTATATTTAATCAGATTTTATCAGAATTTATCTTGCACTAAAAATATACCCTTCACACTGTGAACGGCTTGATTGGAATCGTGTAGTCTTCTGGTTGACTGGATAGCACGCAAAAAGAAACTTTTCACTGTGTCTCAGTACATGTAACAATAATAAACTAAACAACGCTGTTGCCATGGTAGTGGACAAGAGCAGCTTGTATCAAGCTTAATGAGATACATATCAACATCTACAACTTACTATCACGGTGGGCATCTAGTAGAGCTGCTGCTGCTGCCCCCACCACCCCACCACCCCACCAATCCTGCAAGTCGCATTCAAATAAAAGACATTGAATTATTCTTGGCTGTGGCTCAACTGATGCGATATCTTATTTAAACAGTTCTCCATACGAGGACGTAAACGGAAGTAGACTGGTCGCAGGTCATCCTACCATAGGTCGAACCATTAGGTCCCCCGCCTGAAGATTATTCCCGGTGTATGTAAGGAAATCCATACTTCAGTACAGATAACTAACAATGGAAATGTTCATCCCTTTGCCTGCTCACACATGTATTTTCCAGCAAGAGATCGCGTTGCTGCCTCAAGTCACACTCAGCAAGATCAGTTTACATGTGTGCAGAATGGCCGCTCAGCTTGAATCATGAAGTCTTGTGTTTTACTCACTGGCTTCGATCACATATTTAAAATTTAATTTGATGTTGGCTATCAACTTTGTATTAACTTTCTATTAAATTTGCAAGTTATTCCTTGTTATCACTTCAGGATTGATCCAAGTAAAGTAATATTGATCACTGAATCCTCTCTGAACTTTATCAGAACTTCATCAAATGTAGAATTAGCATTTCCCACCTGGTATTAAACGCTGTAACGAAGTGGCAGCAGTAGCAAAAGTAGGAAGTCATTTATTCTTTATTTTAAGTTAAGTGCTAACCTAGAAGAATTCGATTAACAAACATTAGCATAATCGATATATGTCTCGTAGTTTTATCTTAAAGTAAACTTTCTTTGTTAGTTTGCAAAAAATAACGAGCTTTGCGTATTTGCTATCGGCTTGTGATTTGCTATCTTTGCTTACTTAGAAGTGGAGAAGCTGACGGAAAATAATCCACGCAAACGTTAATTAGTCTCTCCTTGTTTAGGTAACGTCAAGTCTCGTCCCATCCCTGTTGCATTACACAATTTGCTTGCTCCCAGATGATGTCATTGAGCCCCGGAGCTGGGAGCTGAGACCTGATTTGCTGTGTTTCATTGCAAGGGAGACGGCCTCTCACAAGGTGAATGTTGTGAAAGACAGCGCCAGCTTCAGCAGAAGTCGACAGCTGGTGACAGCACCACCTGCCGTGTGCCACTGCCCTGGACTGTGGAATCGGGGATAGGAAGTTAACAACAAGCAAACAACCAAAGAAAATAAACAAGAGCAAGAGAGGTGAACATTGTGGAGAACGTGTGCTACTTCGCGGCTGTGAAAACGTGTTTGTCGTCCCTCGTTGGCTGGATCAGAGTAAGATGCCGAGCGAGATCGCGCCCACTGCAAGCATGCCGCCCGAGGCAAGCGTCTCTCTACCGCTCAGGCTCCTGACCAAAGGTCCCGGCTACCTCCGCAGTCAAATGGAGGGGGACAGGCGGAGTCGCCAGAGCGCTGTGGAGAGACTGGCTGCCGACAAGGCCAAGTACGTGAAGAGCCAGGCGGCGAGGGAGTGCAAAGTGGAGCCCAGTGGTTTGGGCAGCTCTGCGTCCGAGGGAGGCAGCAGCAGCGGCAGCGGGGCCAGCAGCAACACGAAGACTTACCTGTGCGCCGGCAGCCCCCAGCACAGCGGGCACAGCGGGCAGCCGGGGCTCCCGCCCGACATCGTGCGTCGCTCCAGCTCCAAGAGGCTGCTCAGGCCCGACTCGCTGGTCATGTACCGGCAGAAGTGCGAGTTCGTGCGGGGAGCGAAGGCCACCAGCAGCGCCCGCAGTTTCAAGGGCGGTGGCGGCCTGGTCCGGCGGCTGCTGCCCGGCTCTGCCGGCCGGGGGGACAAGCAGCAGCGGCCGGCAGCGGGGGCAGCAACGTCGGAAGGTGGGAAACTAGCAGAGGGTACAGAGACTGCAGCACCTCAGGGTGCACAGGTAACCACACCAACAGCACTCCGGGGAGAAACAGCAGCCTCGTCAGCAGCACCCCAGGGTGCACAAGTAACTACACCAGCAGCGCCCAAGGGTGCACAGGTAACCACTCCAGCAGCAATCCACGATGCACAAGTAACCACTCCAGCAGCGCCCCTGGAAGCACCAGCAACCTCGCCAGCAGCGCCCCAGGGTGCCCAAGTAACCGCGCCAGCAGCGCCCCAGGGTGCACAACTAACCACTCCAGCAGCGCCCCAGGGTGCACAAGTAACCGCGCCAGCAGCGCCCCAGGGTGCCCAAGTAACCACTCCAGCAGCGCCCCGAGAGGCAACAACAGGTCGCCCCAAGGAGCCGCTCAAGCGGCGGGTCGGTGAAGGCGGGTTGCGGCGCTCGCACTCCGACCTCAGCTGTCGCTTCTCCCGAGCCTGCTCGGGCTTGGACAGTTTCTTCGAGCACTGCGGACTGGAGCCCGAGGTGATCGACAACCTGGCCGGGGAGAAGTTTGCCGCCGACGCCGCCTTCGAAAGCCTTGCCCTGAAGTTTCGCAGCGTGAGCTGCCCAGACTCGGAGAGTGAGCCGTCCCGGCACAGCAGCAGCGACAGCGGCAACGAGCAGCTCCGGGGGAAGAACAAGCCCCCGCCCTCTGCCCTCTCGGTCATCGAGCGCAACGCCAGGGTCATCCAGTGGCTGTACGGCTGCAAGAGGGCCAAGGAGCCCAAAGGCAAAGCTCCCTCTGTCCTGGTGTAGAATGGGCACATCGGACTCACTCGGCGACAATATCGGCTGATTCGGGATGAGGACTTCCTCCTCGATCCATCTGTGCATTGTAAGATCGGAAGGAGCCTTCGTGCTTAGGAGAGAAGAGGATGCCCAGAAAACATGCTGTTGGGGTCCTGCAGCGAAAGCTGCAAGAACTATGGTGGCAACGGCGCGGATTTGGGGGGAACAACAGGTGATTTCAGATGGGGTTAGTGTTTCCCGCCCCAACCACTCCTCTCATCGCAAGTGACTTATAAAGACTGATAAAGCGTAGTCTCCGCTACGCAATGGGAAATTATTTGAAATAAATAACACTTTTTGACATATACTATGATGGGCTGAATTTCGGGTCTTACGGAGCAAAGATTCGGGTAACTATGTTGTTATATCGTTATTTCATTGTGTTAATCAGTCTTCTCAAGAAACTAAGCAGGAAGTTGAGTGTGAACATTAAATTAACTTGTCGAAGTTGTCACTTGTCAAGTTTCACTTTCTCCATGAAAAATAAACTGGCAAAGCTCTCACGCCTGTTGGCAAATACCACTGCGGTGTAATTCAAGAGTTTGATTGTCATGTGCACCGTGACCGGAAGAATGAAATTCACAGGCCATTACCTGCTTCAACTGGTTCAGTTACAGACTCTTCCTTTTCATATCAAGTAAAATGGTTTCCAACTTCACTTTCTTTCAAGACAATGTTAAAGTTTTGAATATTCTTTTCATGATCTTACCTGGAGGGAGTTACCTGCCACCTAGATTTAAAACTTGTATTTTTATATATATTGCAGAGATTAATTCTATTTTATCTTTTAAAAGAGTTTACATTTTAAAGGATGGTATCACAAAATGCTGGAGTAACTCAGCGGGTCAGGCAGCATCTCTGGAGAGAAGGAATGGGTGACGTTTCGGGTCGAGACCCTTCTTCAGACTGATGTGGTCCCATCAGTCTGAAGAAGGGTCTCGACCCGAAACCTCATCCATTCCTTCTCTCCAGAGTTGCTGCCTGACCTGCTGAGTTACTCCAGCATTTTGTGATACCTTCGATTTGTACCAGCATCTGCAGTTATTTTCCTACATTTTAAAGGATAGTGCCATCTACAAAAGTTTTCTGTTTGGATTGTTTTAATCTACCAATCCTTTGTTATTTGAAATATATATTTAAAACTCTATAGTAGAAATATATTACAGTGGTGCAGGTCATTTCTTTGAAATGTTGAGTGACATGTGCCACTGATCACAAAAGCTGGAATGTTTTCACCTCAAATATATTTTGAAAAAACATTTTTGGGGCTATGGGGGAAGAGCAAGGAATTGGGAATTACAGATCACAGTAATGTACTCATCCCAGTTTAGTTTGATGGGCTGAATGGTCTCTATATTATACACATTCTATGACTCTGAAAATGGTTTACTAATTTAAGTGGAGTCAGAAGGATCTACAGATGCTGGAATCTTGAGTAAAACATAAAAGTGCTGGTGTGACTCAGCAGGTCAGGCAGCACCTCTGGCGGACATGGTAGGCAGCATTTCAGGTCGGGATCCTTCAGACCAGTTCTATATCCTATTTTCCAATCACTTCAACAGGCTGGAGATATTTCCTAGTTACTTATTATTCCTCTGGGACTAAGCATTGGAGAGGATTGGAATAATTTAGTAATTTATTCATAGTGTTTGTAACTGACACCTCTCCCAAAGGCAAAGACGAACAGTAGACACAAAATGCTGGAGTAACTCAGCAGGACAGGTAGAGGAATGGGTGACGTATCGGGCCAAGACCCTTCTTCAGACTGATGACGGGAGTGGGCGGGACAGAGACAGTAAGACTGGTGGGAGAACTGGGAAGGGGAGGGGATGAAGAAAGAGGGAAAGCAAGGGCTATTTGAAGTTAGAGAAGCCAATGTTCAAACTGCTGGGGTGTAAGCTACCCAAGCGAAATATGAGGTGCTGTTCCTCCAATTTGTGCTGGGCCTCACTCTGACAATGGAGGAGGCCCAGGACAGAAAGGTCAGATTGGGAATGGGAGGGAGAGTTAAAGTGCTAAGCAACTGGGATATCAGGTAGGTTAAGGCAGACTGTACGGAGGTGTTCAGCGAAACGATCGCCGAGCCTGTGCTTGGTCTCGCCGATGTACAGGAGTTGACACCAGGAACAGCGGATACAGTAGATGAGGTTGGAGGAGGTGCAAGTGAACCTCTGCCTCACCTGGAAAAACTGTCGGGGTCCTTGGAAGGAGTCGAAGAGGGAGGTAAAGGGACATATGTTGCAACTCCTGCAGTTGCAGGGGAAACTACCTGGGGAAGGGGTGGTTTGGGTGGGAAGGGACGAGTTGACCAGGGAGTTTCGGAGGGAACGGTCTCTGGAGAAAGCAGAAAGGGGTGAAGATGGGAAGATGTGGCCAGCAGTGGGGGTTCGACTGGAATCATACCTCACTATCGTGACACAGTCTGATGGTAGATAATCCCAAGCAGGTTACTTTGAGGTTGCTTTGAAAGATTTTTACATTGTTAATGCAGAGCTGTGTTGTTGACATCGTCTTGGTACACTGTTGATATTTTGAACTTTTAATGTCTAGATAGTTTAAGCTTGATCTCAGGTTTTGTTCCTGCCAGCTTCATAAAAAGAACAAACTCCATTCACATTCCCAATGAGAGAAAGCTTTGCTTAAACTGACTAGAAGAGGTGACCAGACATTGTTTGTATGTTTACCTGAGGTCTCTCTCAGAAGAATTTTGATCAGTCAGTTGACGACTCCAAAATTGGAGGAATTGCAAACAATGAGGAAGGCTGTCACAAGATTCAGTGGGCTATAGATAAGCTGCAGAAATGGACAGGGCATGGCAGCTGGAGTTTAATCCAAGCAAGTGTGAGGTATTGTAGTTTGGGAGGTTGAATGTAAGCAGGGAGCAGACAATTAATGGCAAGACCCTTAATAGTCACAAGGGATTGATTGCCCACATGATGGATTGTCACTTTTATAGACGATCTGTCAGACGAATGGCATTAACAGTTGAAATTAGTGATTTGTGTGTTAACTTCAATGTTCACTCACACCAACACCTCCCCAAATATTGATTACAGGTGTTACTGGAGAGTCAAGTATCAATTCTGCTGTATTCAAAGCACGTGAATCTAATCATTCAGATATACTGTGAGTAGTCACTGGAAATACAAGACTGGCACCCTTTAAAGACATTTATTGTTAATATGCAGCCCAAAATTGAACTGCTTACATCTTTTGATGTGAATATTAATTGAATTTTCACAGAAGACAGAGGGTTGTGGTGGAAAGTAGATACACCAAAATTGGAGGAGTTACAGACAATGAGTAAGGCTGTCAGAAGATACAATAGGATCTAGATAAACTGCAGAAATACATGGAGCAATGGCAGCTGGAGTTTAATCCAAGCAAGTGCGAGGTGTTGCACTTTGGAAGGTTGAATGTAGGGCGAGAGTAGACCTTTAATGGCAAGATCCTTAATCTCATTGATGTGCGGAGGGATCTTGGAGCTTTGGTTTTTTAATTCTCAAATATTTGATTGCTTTATTGTAAATAATGTAGGTCACCAGATAGGAGAACAATATGCCTTTAATAGATGACAGTTAATATAAAAATGGTTTCCACCCTCTGCAGAAATTAAGTTCTCCTTTATTTATATTCTGATTGCACAAAGTCTGATAAATGTTTCCATTGGACTACTCCTGCACCTATTGTCTCTTGTCTATTGACATGAAAATAAATAAAAACTGCTTACACTGAAAATTTTAAACTATAACAGAAAATGCTAGCAACACTGAGTCAGAATCTGTGGGAAGAGAAACAGAGTCAATGCTTCAGTTCTCCGTGTCCTATTTTGTTCAAGTTTAGTTTATCTTAGAGATACAGCGCGAAAACAGGCCCTTTGGCCCATCGAGTCCGTGCTGACCTGCGACTCCCGCACAGCTATACTATCCTACACACAAGGGACAAATTACAATTTTTCCATGCCAATTAACTACAAACCTGTACATCTTTGGAGTGACTCTGAAAATATGATGAAGGGTCTCTGACTTGAAACATTAACTCTGTTTCTCTTCCCACAGATGTGGCCTGACCTACTGAGTATTTCCAGCATATTATTTCCAGGTCTTTATCTTTAGAATTGAATTCAATATGCCAAATTGCCTTATACTATCAGCTGCCTAGTGCAACCAGACACAGAATCATTCCCAACATGTCATTGTTTTGTATGAATCAGTGCATGGGAAGTTTTCACTTGGCTTAAGGACGCTGAGGAATGGCTGGCTTCTGTCTGTGGCACCCCATCCAACCTGTTCTGTCTTGGAATGGAAAATTAAATGTGAGAAGAAAAAGTAAGGGTAAATCATGTCATGTAAATCTTTGACACGGTTAAAAGCAATTGTAAACAGCTAAGAGTTTACAAAAACAAGATAGGCAATCCACAACCGTGACTGCTAGAGATATCACCTTTCATTCTACATGCTAATCAATGCCCATATGTCGAGTTACTTTGTGGCTGTGTACTGAGGGCACAGTCATTGTGTTTTATAAACACTCACTGGAGTTGCCTTGCCAACACTAGATATGAGAAAAAAAAATTCATCTCTTATGGAAGATTTTCAATTCTGCCGAAAATATCTGCAAACTGTTATTCCTGTCTGGACTTTCGCTGGATACATTTCTATCAGCACTAAGTCTCTAGAGATTCATTAAACTCTTCAGAAGATTGTTTGCTGTACATTGTAATCTTTCTGTTTGATAGTTTATAAACAGAGGCATTGTGAAAGGATTTTGCCCAACAGATCGAAAACCATTTATTGATGTTAATAGGTTCCACTTTTTAAAATAAAAACGAACCACCTACAAAACATACTTTTATAAATTCAAATAAGAATTGATTGCATCAATGAATGTTTGGGGGACAACTAACATTGTCAAGTTTATTCATCATTTGCAGTTTTAAAATTTGTCCTCAACTTAGCCATTTTAAATTAAATTTTAAACTAAAAATGAAACTAAGAGGACTGCAGGTCTATACATTTTGTTAAATATGCATTGTCAATTAATTCACATCTCAGCTAATCTTGAATTGCTTTCAGCCTCAGTTATCAATTGCATTTCCCTTGACCAGAAAATAAATTGGGATGTTTCCATCAGAGTATACTTGCAATCATTAAATAGTGGAATATGCAAATAGAAGGGTACAAACTAACTTGCAGATCTTGTGATCATATGTTCACATTTCCTGCTTCAGGCGCAACAGTGGAAAGTTGATTTGGTTGGTTCTCCAACAAAGTGGTCACAGAAAAGCTGCTCATCCTTTTTCAACATAAAGTTTCTATTTATTTCAGTCCTCTTCCCCATTTCATCTTCAGTATGTTTTTTGAAAGAAATAATTCTGGCTGGGAATGATGAATTAAAATATTTGTCACCAGAATTATTCAAACTATTATTTATCCATATTAGGTGACTGGATATTTTAAAATGAAACTATGTAAGTATTCGTGAATGTAGAGGAAATTTCTAATCTACTTAGGATGGCACAGTGGAGCGCCAGTAGAGTTGCTGCCTTACAGCGCCAAAGACCCAGGTTTGATCCCGCCTATGGGCGCTGTCTGTACGGAATTTGTCCAATCTCTCTGTGACCACGTGGATTTTCTCCAAGTGCTCTGGTTTCCTCCTACATTCTAAAGATGTACAGGTTTGTAGGCTAATTGGCTTCTGTAAATTGTCCCTAGTGTGTCGGATAGAACTAATGCATGGGTGACCGTTGGACAGCACGGACTCAATGAGCCTGTTTCCACGCTGTATCTCTAAACTAAACTACAGATGGACACAAAAAGCTGGAGTAACTCAGCGGGACCAACTCAGTAAGGCAGCATCGCTGGAGAGAAGGAATGGGTGATGTTTTGAAGAAGGGTCTCGACCTGAAACATCGCCCATTCCTTCTCTCCAGAGATGCTGTCTGTCCCACTGAGTTACTCCAGCTTTTTGTGTCTATCTTCGATTTAAACCAGCATCTGCAGTTCATTCATACACATAAACTAAACTACTGTACATTGAGATAAATAATCAGTATTTAAGATTATACCAGACATACCAGCAGATTGTTTGCAGGAGAAGGAACTAACAGAAAGTAGGATGTTTTAAAAGTGTGCTGACAAGAGTTCAGGGCATGCATGTTTCTGTTAGAGTAAAGGGCAAGGCAGATGGGCATAAGGAAGCTTGGATGACGAGTGAAATTGAGGCTCTGGTCAAGAATAAGAAGGAGCCATGGGACTGGTATAGGCAGCTGGAATCAAGTGTATCCCTGCAGTAGCTTCGGAAATTGAGGAGCACATGAAAGAAGGAAATCAGCAGGGCAAAAAGGGGGTAGGAGATAGCTCTGGCATATAATATTAAGGATAAACCAAAGTGATTTTATGTGCATTAAGGGAAAAAGACTAACCTGAGAATCAACCCTCAGGAATCAAAGAGGTAATCTCTGTGTGGAGAGACTGGTGAGGTGCCAGAGGACTGGAGGGAAACGGTGTGCCTCTATTTAAGAAGGGCTGCAGGGGAAAGCCTGGGAACCATTGGCCAGTGAGTCTAACATCTGTGGTCAGAAAGTTATTAGAGAGTATTCTCTATTTTAAATTATTACGAAAAGCAGCTTTTCATGTCTGGTATATGTTGTTATAATCTTAAATACTGATTATCTCAATGCACAGTAGTTTAGTTTATGTGTAGGAAGGAACTGCATTGTAAGATACAAATGCATTGATAGACAAGGGCTGATTAGGGGTAGCACGGTTTTGTATGTGAGATCATGTCTCACGAATCTGATTGACTTTTTTGACGATGTAACCAAAAAGGTTGATGAGGGCAGAGCTGTAGACATTGTCTATATGGATTTAGGTAAGGCATTTGTCACGGTTCCAGAGGGTAGGCTGATCTGGAAGATTAGATCACATGGGATTCAGGGAGAGTTGGCCGTCATGGAAGGAAGCAGAGGGTGATGGTGGAAGGTTTTTTGAACAGGAGGCCTGTGACTAGTGGTGTGCCTTAAGGATTGGTGCTGGGCCCATTGCTATTTGTGGTTTATATCCACAATTTAGATGAGAACGTACAGGCATGATAAGTATATTGATGACACAAAAGTGGTTGGTATCGTAGATAGTGAAGATGGTTATCAAAGTTTACAGCAGAATCTTGATCAGTTGGGAAAATGGGCTGAGGAATGATTAATGGAGTTTAATGCAGATAAATGTGAGGTTTTGCATTTTGGGAAGTCTAACCAGGTCAGGACCTTTACAGTGCATGCAGGACTGGAGAGTGTTGCAGAGCAGAATAATCTAGGAATGCATGTACTGAGTTCATTGAAAGTGACATTGCAGGTAGATATATTGGTCAAGAAGCCTTTCAGTTCATTAGCCTTTTGGCACCTTCTGAGCCTCTGGCACTCAGTTCAATATGAGGTAAATTGAAGTCACTCACCATAACATCTTTGCATGATCTGCCTACATTAAGAACAATCCTCAGGGTTAACATGTGCAGACATTAGGGAAAGCTGTGTGGACCATCTGATGCAGAGACAGTGTGGAAGAATTGAATTGAATACATTTTATTAGCCAAGAATGTATACATACAAGGAATTTGCCTTGGTGCTCAGCTGACAAGTAACAACACGAGATACAGTAGACAATTCAGAATAAAACATAGTTTAAACATGTGAAGAATTAAATAAAATACCAGAGCAAAAAGGGGGCTACAGACTTTTGGCGGTTGAGTAGAGCTACTGCTCGTGGGAAAAAAAGCTGTTTTTATGTCTGGCTGTGGCAGTTTTGACAGTCCAGAGTCGCCTTCCAGAGGGAAGTGCTTCAAAGAGTTTGTGGCCAGGGTGAGAGGGGTCAGAGATGATCTTACCCGCTCGCTTCCTGGCCCTTGCAGTGTACAGTTCGTCGATGGGGGGAAGGTTGCAGCCAACAACCTTCTCAGCTGATTGAACGATGCGCTGCAGCATCCGGATGTCATGCTTGGTGGCTGAGCCAAACCAGACCATGATGGAGAAGGTGAGGACAGACTCTGCGATGGCAGTATAAAACTGGACCATCATTGCCTGTGGCAGATTGTGTTTTCTCAGCTGCCGCAGGAAGTACATCCTCTGTTGTGCCTTTTTGACTGTGGAGTCGA
Organism: Rhinoraja longicauda; assembly: GCF_053455715.1. NCBI lineage: Eukaryota > Metazoa > Chordata > Chondrichthyes > Rajiformes > Arhynchobatidae > Rhinoraja > Rhinoraja longicauda. The sequence continues at coordinate 26,844,868 of NC_135957.1, read as the reverse complement.
TGGTGGTCTCCCATTTAAGGTCCCTGGAGATTATGGTTCCAAAGAACTTAAATGACTCCACAGATGTGACTGTGGTGTTGTTGATGGTGAGGGAGGGGAGGGGGAGCTCTCATAAAGTCTACAATCAATTCCACTGTCTTAAGAGCATTGAGCTCCAGGAAGTGCACCTATTGAGACAAATGGAAAACATGTAATTCAGCTCTTTTCACTCTATTCTTTCACTAACATCCCTGTTCAGCGCCTAACGTCAAAACTAATTTGACTTCATATATGTTGTTAGATTAAAATCTAACCACTTAACTTCATCCCTGCCTTCCTTTTAGTTTTAGAGGAAAGGTCAAGTACATTCTAAGTGGGTCAAAGGGTCTGTTTCTTTACAGTTCCTCTCCATGATAGATGTAACAAGGTCAGTATGTGTGATGTTATTATATATCAAAACAAATACAGTAATGTTTATTTAGCTTGTGCTGCAGAGGACTGACTGCATACTGTATTTCCATAAAGTTGACTTTGATTTTCCATGGCAACTTTAGCAAATTCTGTGCATTCTTGAATATATATATATATATATATATATATATATATATATCGTGTATATGGTTCATAGCAGATCACACATAAATGATGAGCATTAGTAAAATAGTGACTGTAGAGAAAAGCAAATTGCATCTTTCCATTGATCCAGTTATTTTCTAGAAACATTAGCAAATTCTTCAGTGCATAAAATAAGTTTGGTGGACCTTAAATTCATGCATGGTAAACCTCAGGAGATACAAGTAACAGCAGATGTTGGGTAACAAAAAAAAGACACACAGTTCTGGGGTAACTCAGCTGCTCAGACAGCATCTCTGGAGAACATGGACAGGTGACATTTCGGGTTGAGACCTTTCTTCAGACTGATTGCAGTGGGAGGGGAAGAGGAGAAACCTGAAAGAGAGATGGGGCAGGATAATGTCTGGCAAGAGATAGGTGGGTGGGGGGGGGGGGGGGGGGGGGGTGCTAGGCAGGTAGGTGGACAAAGACCAGAAATGAAAAAACAAAAGGTGTGAAAGATAAGGATAGATGCAAATTGCAAAGCCAAAGAAATATAGGCGGTAGGGGAGAAATGGGTTTGAGTCCACGTGGGGCACATGGAAGGGGGGGGGGGGGGGGGGTGGAAGGGAAAAAGAGGGGTCGTTTGTGGATTAGTTACCAAACATTGGGGAATTTATTGTTCATACTGTTAGGTTGTGAGCTAACCATTCTAATTCCACTTCCTATTCCCATAATAGCCTTTCTATCCTAGGCTTCCATTGCCAGAGTGAGTCCAAACGGAAACTGAAGGAACTGCACCCCATATTCCACTTGGGTGGCTTATAATATCCAATTTGTCCAATGTCCAATAGCTTACTTTGTTCTGCGATCTGCCCCACCCCATCACCTGTACCCACCTATCACTTGCTATCAAAGATACTAGAGGAGCAAGATAGACCCCTTGATCCTAAAAACCGTAGTATGTCATGGCACCATTTTAGTAGGCAGAAACTTGCAGAAACATTTAAAAAGAAAAATAACAAAAATCTGTGAATTGATAGATCAGATATATTCTGCATTTTAATGGTATCATCACGCATATTGTTCCCCCAAAACACTGATTACACTGCGAGAGGCATAGCAAACGGCGGGTTTTGACTACTAAAATGGCAGACGTTACGCTCCTTTGCCTACTACACTTCAGTATAGGCAATTTCAATGGAGTGGTTCATCTTGTTCCTCTAGTATCTTTGCTTGCGATGTCCTGCCCATCCTCTCTTCCAGTTTTCTCCCTCTCTTCTCATACAGCCCCCAGTCTGAGAATGGGGGGTCCAATCAGTCTGAAGAAGGGTTTCTCCAGCACTTTATGTCTTTTTTTTTCTGTATTTCTCATCCATTCTACCATAATGTTGTGAAAAAGCAGTAATTAATCAATTTAGAAATGTGCTCAAAATATATTTTCTATTTAACTGCTGATAAATATTTTCTTTCGGAGTTATCGATTATCTTCAGAAGCATGCTCAAGGGAAAGGACTCTAGACATAACAATTCCTTTGTAACATTAGCAATTTATCTCTAAACTGCTTTCCCTTAGAATGACAATGTTGTGTTTCAAAATCCTCATTCAGTTCTACTTACCCACTCTGACTCACAGTTTCCAGAGTCATTTGCAAATGCAGAAGCTGCTCATTATTCACGTATTTTTTTCATGACAAATTAAACCACTGAATTAGGATGATTTTGACAGCGGCTACTCTTCCCAGCGTTCAACTTTAGTTGGAACGTACTGGAGGAAATATACTGGGAAAGGAAGCATTCCGCTGCAAGCTTTGCAAGGAAATCCATGGATATTCCAACCTCTGCAGCCCTTCCCCTGCCCCCATCTTGTACTCCCAATATGATAGGAATAGAACCATACTCCTGACCGCTAGACTGTCATAGGCTGCAGTCTTCTGCTGCTAACTTCACAATCCTACCCACTGAGCTAGCGCGACTCTACATGCACTTGTTTAATTGTTCTATGGGCAACACCTGAACATCCCACATTCCTAGCCTTGTCGCTTGTACTGCATGTTGTGGTGATAATATTGTTGAGATATGTCAAGGAACATGCTGCCAGTATTTTTTTTTTGCCAGGTCTGTGGTCTTGCTTTTCAAAATATAATTTTCCCCAATTAACGTGGCTGCACAATGATGTAGAGGTAGAGCTGCTGCCTCAGTGTCAGTGACCCGGGTTCGATTCTGGTTGCTGTCTGTACGGAGTTTGTACGATCTCCCTGTGACCACGTGGGTTTCGGGGAGCTCCAGTTTTCTCCCACATCCCAAAGATGTTTGGTTTGTAGGTTAATTGGCTTCTGTAAATTGCCTGATGTGCAGGATGCGAAAATGGTATAACATAGAATGAATGTACAGGAGGTCGGCGTGGATGCGGTGGACTGAAGAGTCTGTTTCCATCCTGTATCTCTAAAATAAATTCTAAACTAAATTCATGAATTTTATGCTTGCCTTCATCCAAAAATAGGTCCAGAGATATGAGAAGAAATCCTTTTTTTTCTCCTGTATTTCACCTTGAACCTTCATGGTTGCAAGACAGAGTTAAGAAGTGAGGCTGGGTTGAAAGAGATATACTTTAATAAGGGAACTGATGACATTTAAAATGTCACCGTTTGATGCAATTTAATATATGGATTGTATTAACACGAGTAATTAACAGAAGATTAGGTGACTTCACTGCTGAGCAATTAAGGGCAGTGCTGTGTTTTTTTAAATTGTTTGATCAGATTAATGATTTAACATTTACTTATAAACATCTCATGATTAAGTGACTTAAGGGCAGCTGCTGCTCCAAGTCCTGCTATCAAATAAATCACTATCTTCTTTTATGCTGTTGGTGTAAACTGAGAATTAAAAACATTTTTTCAGATTTCGCTGACCAGTTCTAAACTCTATGATAAGCCTGATAGTGATGGAAGGTGGGAGAATGCAATTAGCCACAATTAGCACACTTCTAGTTCTGATAATGGGCTTATGGGCAGGTTAATTGTGAAACAGTTATCAAGAAAGCTTCAAAAGATAATCATATGTAAGATTTGTCTGATGAAATCAAAGTAACCAGGTCAATAATTGTTTTACTTCAGCTGATGAGCCTTTGGGCGAGATACCGGTCCCACCGTCCGATGCGTTGCCCTCAGAACCCAGACAATGAAAATTCATTATGGAGGACCAACGGAATTCTAACGCACTCAGAGCAACTTGTGGCAGAACCCGTGTCCACAGAGTTATACGGCAGAGAAAGAGGATCTTTCTGACCATAAAGTACCTAACTACACTAATACGTTTTACCAGTAGCTCGCCAAGTATTTTCACACTCCCAAAAAATCTACTATGCCTTGACATTCAAATGCACTTTAGTTTTAAAGATACAGCATGGAAAGAGGACTTTTGACCCACCAAGTCCATGCCGACCATCAATCACCCATTCACACTCGTTCTATGTTATCCCACTTTCTCATCCACTCCCTACACACTTGGGGCAATTAACAGAGGCCAATTAACCTGTCAACCCATGCGTCTTTGGGACGTGAAAGGAAACTGGAGCACCTAGAGGAAACGCATGCGATGACAGGGAAAACATGCAAACTCCACACAGATCCCAAGGTCGGGATCGAACCTGGATCTCAACTCTACCAGCTTTGCCACTGTGCCACCCCCAGCTCGAGCAGATATCATTCTTGTTCACAACATGTGATCAAAAACATGAACAGGGTAGAAAATAAGTCACCAATATGAGATAAGGCATAGGAAGGACAGAAACCACAGTTAACTGGCAATAACTGGTGCAGGTAGAATTTGTAGCCTAGTTTGATTGAACTCCAGAGATTAAACAAAAACAAATTTCCACAATTCCACAAATTTCTTGGCATGATTTTGGCTTGCTAACAGATCTATTTTGTGCCATAAACGTTACCTGCTAGCATCACATATTCAACACATTATGGTATTAAAGAACATGTAAATATATACCCCCAAACTCTAAAAAGTTATAAAACAAAAAAAAGTGTTTTATCTCCCCCTTGTGGTGACTGACAGTGCCGACAATATTGACATTGCAAGTTCAAAATATTATCATCAGGCACTTCATCGAATTGTTGCTTTCTCTGAAACCTGACCTTGAACACCATTACTTTAGCATGTGTCCTAATCATATTGAAACACATTTCTCCCCATGTACTAAACCTATGTCCTTTAGTTTTGGATATCTTTGCTCTGAGTCAATATCTCCCACTACCTATCCTATCTATGACACTGATCATTGTTACACTTTAATCATGTCTTGGCCTCAGTCACTCTAAGAAACACAAACATATCACAAGGGAATGTGAGAAGATTCATTTGAACTGACTAGTTGGCTTGAATTGGTTATGATAGTGAAAATGAAGAATTCTGTGTCACTTTGAGTCAAGAGTGCTTAATAGAACAATAACATTCTTACCTACAGCAGCATAATAAGCCTGCAACAACATACACAGGGATAATATATAATAACCATCAAAACAAATAATTAAATTGCACGAGGGAGATCGTGTCTTGCAATTAAATTGGACAATAGATTATTTACAACTCCTTTACAACACAGATCTGTGATGGGAACAATTAAAGAGCACACCTGTGTTACAACATATCATAAAAGGTTCATTAAAAAAATGCATTCTATCAAATTAACAGCCTCGTAAGTCAATGTTGCTAAATGGTTGAACATCAATTGATTGAATGTTTACAGTAACATCGAAGCACATTTACCAAACAGTAGAAAACCTGGCAAATGCATGAACTAGAAACAGAGTCAGCCAAACAAAATACACTGACCTAGAAATTCAACCATGCATTGCAATGTTTATTATGTGCACTCTCTGATAGAATTTTTATGAAGGTAAGGAAATCCAGTACTGCAGCAATGCTTGATAACTATCTTTGCTATCTACTCCACCACCAACTTTAGTATCATCTGCAAACTTACTAACCATGCCTTGTATATTGACATCCAAAGCAATGATAAAAACCACAAACAGCAATGAGCTCAGCACGGATCCTTGAGGCACATCACTAATCACAGGCCTCTAGTCTGAAAAACAACCTTCCACTATCACCCTCTGCTTCCTCCCACAAAGAAAATTATCTGTCGAATCAGCTGGCTCTCCTTGAATCCAATGTGGTTTAACCTTCCGGAGCAGCCCACCATGCGGAACCTTATCAAATGCCTTATGAAGTCCATCCACCCAACACCTATGGCTTTGCCCTTGTTATTCTTTTTAATTCTTCAAAAACTCAATCAAATTGTAAGACACAATCTCCCTCATACAAAACCATGCTGACTATCTCTAATCAGCCCCTTTTCATCTAAAGCATATTTATCCTCTCCCTCAAAATCCTCTCCAGTAACATGCCCACCACAGATGTTAGGCTCGCTGGTATTTTTCATGTAAACTAATCAAATGATTAGAACATAGAACATTGAGTATAGAAGATGGGACATAGTACATCGAACAGTACAGCACAAAAACAGGCCCTTTGCCTACTATGTCTGTGCTGAACACGATGTCAAGACCAACTCGTATCTGCCCACACAAGATCGATGTCCCTCCATTCTCTGCATTAGGATGTCCTGATCTAAAAGCCTCCTAAAAGCCACTATTGTATCTGACTCCACCATCATGCCTGGCAGCCATTCCGGGCAACCACCATCCTGTATAAAACATTTGCCCCACACCTTATACTTCTGTCAGGTTTCCCTTCAACCTCCAGCACTCCAAAGAAACCTGTCCAACCTCTCTTTCTAGCTAACACTCCCTGATCCAGGTAACATTCTGATAAACATCCTCTGCACCATTTCCAAAGCCTCCACATCCTTCCTGTTTTGGGATGACAAGAACTGCATGCCCTCAGGCAAAGTAAAGGGTGAAGGGTTCTGCTTTTCAATTTACTCTGTGTGGTGCTCAGATGTGCGATCCTGGTGAGCTCCTGCTCCCCAGAACTGGAATACTTCACTTCAGCAATCCTGACAGCAGTCTACATCCCAACCCAGGATAATGTTAAGTTTGCACTTGAGGAACTACACACTGTATTCAATAGCCTTGAAATAATGTATTCAGAGGCCTTATTCGTAATAGCTGGGGCTTCAAAAAGGCTGACAAGGGAATGCTGTAAAAATACCATCACCATGTCTCCTGTCCAACCAGTTCCAAACACTCTTGACCACTGCTACACAATCAGCAAAAATGCTCCATTCCCAGACCGCACTTTAGGAAATCTGAGCACTTGGTTGTCGGCTTACAAGTAAAAACTGAAGTCATGCAATGCTGGATTGAGGAAATGGATGAGATCCTTCGTAACTGCTTTGAGTCGCTGGGGTGGTCCATATTCAAGGACTTTGTGGCTAAAGTAGATGAATATGCCACTGCTGTCATAGACTTCATCAGCAAGTGTGTAGAGGATTGTGTAACAAAGAAGACCCCACTCTGGAAACAACGGATGACCAATGGGATCCATTCCCAGGTAGTCCAAGTCTGCAGCGTTCAAGTCAAACGATCCTGAGCAGTACAAGGACTATCTACTATCTTCACAGGGCCATTGACCCATCTTCCAGCCTGTGTCTCTACTATCCCTTTCATAACACCCGCCTGACTCCATCTGCTAACATTTTTGGTCTCCAGCAATCAACCACCACCCTCTGTCTATTTGTGCCACTTCCCCCCAACAGGCTTCATCTGCCAGCTCCTGCCTCACCTCTTTATCCTGGACATCTCCCCCTCTATGCTCTCAGTCCCGATCAGCAGAGGCCGCATCTTAACTATTTCAGCAAAAATGAACAGGTCGGATGGGAGAAAAGGCACAAAGCGTGGAGTAACTCAGCGGGCCGGGCAGCATCTTTGTCGACGATGGATGTTTCGGATCGGGATCGATGGGAAAGAAACCCTCCCACAAACTCTTCACGATTGAACGACACAAATGCTGGAGTAACTCAGCGGGTCCAACAGAGAAAAGGGAATAGGTGACATTTTGGCTAAAGACCCCTCACGATAATCTGACAACAATCTTCATGATTGATCTATTATCCTAACATTTAAGAAACAGTTAGACACAAAAAGCTGGAGTAACTCAGTGGGACAGGCAGCATCTGCCTGTGGAATGGGTGATGTTTTGGGTCGAGACTCTTCTTCAGACTGAAAGTTACGAGAAAGGAATACGAGAGAAATAGACGATGATGTAGAGATATAGAAACAGTCGGACAGGTACAGTGGTATGAATATTAATTTATTTAACTTCAGGTAGCATCGGCATTCCCCCCCTCTCTCTATCCCCCCCCCCTCCCCCACACAAGTCGCACTAGCTTCTCATTTTCACCCAACAGTGAACAATGGCTTGTTTCCTTTATCTTTACGTTTTTGCATATCTTTCATTCATTGTTCTTTATTTCTCTACATCATCGTCTATATCTCTCATTTCCCTTATCCTTAACCAGTCTGAAGAAGGGTCTCGACCCGAAACGTCACCCATTCCTTCTCTCCAGAGATGCTGCCTGTCCCGCTGAGTTACTCCAGCTTTTTGTGTCTATCTTTGGTACATGGATAGGACAGGTTTGGAGGGATTATGGACCAAACACTAGTGTAGCTGGGATATGATGGCCGGTGTGGGCGTTGGGCCGAAGAGCCTGTTTCCACACTGTGTCATTCTCTGACTCTGTGATGTTTAGACGGACCAAGAGATACACCGGAGATGCACGCGTGTACCGTGGCGGCGCCAACTCTCCATTGGTTTATAGTGGGTGGGGCGGGGCCGGGCTGCGGGTGGGCGGGGCCTGGAGGGGGTGGACCGAGAAAAGCGGGGCTGTGGGTGGGCGGGGCCTGGAAGGGGGCCTGGATGTGGGCGGGGCCTGGAAAAGCGGGGCGGGGCTGTGTGTGGGCGGGGCCTGGCGGGCTGTGGATGGGCGGGGCCTGGAGGGGGCCGGGAAAGCGCGGCGGGGCTCTGAAGAAGGGTCTCGACCCGAAACGTCACCCATTCCTTCTCTCCCGAGATGCTGCCTGACCTGCTGAGTTACTCCAGCATTTTGTGAATAAAGCGCGGCGGGGCTGTTGGTGGGCGGAGCCTGGAGGGGCCGGGCTGTGGGCGGGGCCGGGTTGGGCTGTGGGCGGGCCCGGGTTGGGCTGTGGGCGGGGCCGGGTTGGGCTGTGGGCGGGCGCGATGGCGGCCGCGCTTCCGCCACTGATGGGTTGGGGCGCGCGCGGGTGGGCCGACCGTTGGTGAGCGGTTGAGGCGCGAGCGTTCTGTTTGCTGGCATCGCCCCGGGATACGGGCGAAGGTAACGGGGAGGCTGTGCCTGTGCAGCGCAGTGCCCGACTGTGCTGTGTTGTGCCAAGCTCGCTATGCCTTTCTTGGGGCAGGATTGGCGCTCCCCGGGAGAGTGCTGGGTGAAATCCCAGGACGGGTGGAAACGCTCTCAGTTTTACCGGGAGAAGGAGGAGGAGGAGAGCAACATTAACGGCAGTCACCGAGAAAGGCAGCTGTGCACACGGTTGGTACCCGCTGCATACCTTTGCTTTGCAAACGCCACGGAGCGCGGCTATGAAGACCGGGTGTTGATTTGCTCTAATATGCCTTCACATTTTGTTGTTCCGCACTAGAGTATTGTTGATAGACACGACATTGTTGACACAGGGATACATCTACTTAGCATCTTTCGAAACACAAATCATTTTTCAAGCTGCTTCGTTCCACTCTGTGTGATCATTTATTGAAGGAGGATGGTCTTGTTGATATTGTACAGCGCTTTCGTGAGCCAACATTTGGAACACGGTGTAGTTTTGATCTCTTCCTGAGTGGATACATTTGCTCTGGAGTTGATGCAGTGTAGATTCAGAAGGCTAATTGCTGGGATAAAGAGATTAAAAGAATGAGAAAGGTTGACTTGACCCCATACTCATAGTCACGGATGTACAGTACATAAATAATCCATTTGTCCTTCATCTCCGCGCTGTCCATGCTAATCCTATTTACCAGCATTAGATCAGTGATCGTCAATGCATTGGCAATTCAAGTGAATATTTAGATGTCTCTTAATTTTTTTTAAGACAGCCTGTCTACACCATCCCCTCTGGCAGTGTGATCCAGATAGCAATTGCCCTCTAGGTGGAAGAGTCTTGTACATTAGCTTGATTTTTGGACAGTGAAGGTTGAGATGAAAATTGTTCACTCATTAGACGTGCTGTCTTTTGGTTGATGCATTAAACTGTTTTGTAGGTGGTTGCAAAACATCATATTTCAAAGTTATGAATATGCCGTAAAATTTGTGGATACAAGGATCATGTTTATCTCTTGATATCACTTAAAACAGGTTAACTTGCAGTAGTTTGCAGTGCACACAATTATGTGTGGTATATTTGGAAAATTACTATATTATAATTGGAAATCACTTTCTTAAGTATATAATTGACAGTGGCTTATTGTTTCATAAATGAAGCACTTCCTCAAATTGAACCTTTGTTCAAGCATATCTATTGGCCTTTCATTCCTTTCTGCTCAATTTTCCTGCAAAGTAAACAATGTTGCTATTCTAATTATTTGGTAATAAATAAATATACAAACTATGATTTATCTATCTGCAATGGCAGAGAGGACAGCCTGTGGTTGATGCCTTTTTGTCCATATTCCGTTACTTTGCAGGAAGCACAAGGTTGGCTGATCCTCAAGTTGAACTTCAACCACACATCTGGGTCTTTAGGCACATGATACAGGGAATTTTCTCATCTTTATGTGGCTATTCACGGGTTTTGGCAGCAGGCTGTCAGGGGATCTACCCCAACTGCTTGCTTCTCTTCCAGGATCACATGTGTTTAGATTCCTTGTCAACACATGGTGTCTGATGGTATGATAGATGACTTAGAGGACCAGTGGATATGGCAGGGGCTGGAGTACAACCAATATTAGGAAAATAACATTTTAATGTTGACACATTCTTTACAAGCTGCCAGAGGAGGTAGTTGAGGAGGTACGATCACAACGTTTGAAATACATTTGGGCAGGTATATGGATAGGATAGGTTTAGATGAATATAGACCAAACGCAGACAGGTGAAACTAATGTAAATGGGGTATGTTGGTTGACATGGGCAAGTTGTGTCGAAGGGTTGCCTTCCACTATTTCTAAGCTGAATGAATCCAGGGCTATACAGCACTGAAGTGGCCTTTTGGTCCAACTGGTCTGTGCTAACCAATGTGCCTACTTGAGTTCGTCCCATTAGGTTGCATATGGGTCAGATCCCTCTGAACCTTTCCTAACCATGTACCTGACTAGATGTTTTTTAAACATTATAACTGCAACTACCAACTCTGGCAGCTTCCTTTGTGGGGGAAAAAACTTGCACTGTCCCCTTTAAGGTCTCCTCTCATTTTAAACCATTGTCTTCTAGTTTTGGATTCCCCTACCCTAGGGGAAAAAAGGCTTTTGCCATTTGGAGTCATACAGTGTGGAAACAGGCCCTTTGGCCCAACGTGCTCACACCAACCAATGTGTCCCATCTACTCTTAGTCCCACCTGCCTGCGTTTGGCCCATCTATCTATATACTAAAACTCTTGTTTGTTCGCTTGTTCTTGAACTACAGCCAAAACGATACACCGTTGATCTGGTACTTGGGTAAGATGGCCGCCGCATCTGCGTGTGCGCCTGCACAGTTGGGGCCCGTTGAGCAGGCTCGGCCACCTGTCTCTTGGGGGTGGGAGAGCCAGCCCTGGTGCCGGGGGAAGCAGCTGGAGCCTGGGCCTGGACGTGACCGGGTAACCGCGAGCCTGAGGTGGGCCAAGGGAAAAGGCGGCAGCAGCAGCAGCAGTGGCGGTGAGACCGGGCCTTGGTGGAGGCTTAGGCCTGGAGCTGCTCCCCCGTCCCCCCTCCTCTCCCCGGTCAGCTCAGCGCCTTCCCCACGCCGCCCAGAGACCAGCGGCTCAGCAACAGTGGGAGAGCCGCCGCCATCATCTACCACTGAACATCCCTGCACCAGGACGGAACAGGGCTCTTTCCCCCCCCACCCCCGCCCTACCAATGGCGGCCGTCCGGGCTGGGAGGTGGATTACAACAGGAACCGTGGGTTGTTCCGGGGGAGGGTAGGAAGGGGACGCGGGGGAGGAGGGAGTGGGGAGGAGAGGGTGCTGCACCAATGCAGGAGAGGCAACCCTAGGGGAGGGAGGGAGGGGGCGAGGGGAGGGAGGAGGGAGTTGGGGAGGTAAGGGTGCTGCGCCAATGCAGGAGTGGTTTGGGCCCAACGGGCCCACTTGGTCTAGTAACTCTCTAACCTGTTCAATCCATGTACCTGTCCAAATGTTTCTTAAACATTGCAATATTACCTGCTTCAACCACCTCCTCCAGCAGCTTGTTCCACACAACCACTGCTCTTTGTGTGAAAAAGTTATCCCTTGGGTTCCTATATAAATCTTTAGCCCCCTCACCTTAAACCCATGTCTGGTTCTCTATTCCCCTACTCTGGCAAGAGATACTGTGCGTTTACCCGATCTATCCCTCTCATGATTTTGTACACCTCTATAAGGTCTGCCCTCCAAGGAATAGAGTCTTAGCCTGCTCAACTTTTCCCTGTAGTTCAGGCCCTCCAGTCATGGCAACATCCTTGTAAATCTTCTCTGCAGTCCTTTCCAGCTTGACATCTTTCTTATAGCATGGTGCCCAGAACTGAACACGATACTCTACATGTGGCTTCACCAACATCTTGTAGAATTGCAATATGACCTCCCAATTTCTATACTCAATACTCTGACTGATAAAGGCCAATGTGCCAAAAGTTTTTTTGACCACACTGATCCACCTTTGGTGCAACTTTCACTGAACTCTGTATCTGCACTCCTCAATCCCTCTGCTCTATGACTCCACCTGGAGGCCTACCATTTACTGTGTAGGTCCTGCCCATGTTAGTCTTCCAAAAATGCAATACCTCACATTTCTCAGTGTTAAATTCCATCAACCATTTTTCCAGTATACTCGCAAGCCAGATCAATGCATTGCAGTTTTTATGGCTTTTGCATACCTGTCCTATCCATGTATGTGTTCTTGGGTTTTTTTCTGGTTCCATTTATGGCTCTTTGGGAGTTTTTTTTGTCAATGTTCCACAGAATCTGTTAATTTCTGTTATTAAACCAGGCTGCATTTTCCCTTTTTCTCAGTGCAATTGAATATTGCTTTCTTTCATTCTTGGTATCTAGGCATCACTGGCAAAGTCAGCACTTATTTCTAATCCCTAATTGCCTTTTAAGAAGATTATGTTCTGCTGCCTTAAATTGCTGCAGTTCTTCTTTTGGTTATAGTACTTAAACAATGCTGGTGGATAGGACAATCCAGGATTTAGATCTAGAGATGAATCAGCAATGTGATTCCATTTGGGAGGATTAGCATCTTGGAGGGCAATTGGAATGAGATGGTATTCTCTACCATTTGTGGCCATGTCTTTCTTGGTGATCTGGATGAGTAATGGAGCACCTTTTGTAGATGATGCACAGTGCGGACATTGCTGATTGTAATACCTCGAGGCTGGGATAATTGAACTGTTGTAATCAGCATATTATAGGAAAGATGAGACTTTCCAATGCAATGTCAGGGTGCGAATATGTTGGTTATGTGGATAGGTTCAATAGATTGGTGTTATTTTCTTTGTAATAAAGTTGGTCTGAAGAGGAATTTGCTCAATACAAATTGCGATTTAATTGTGATGTACAGGAGGGATCAATATATTTTCAGACATGAATAATCATGGGAAGATTTTTCAAAAAGGATGAGAAGGCTCCTTTCACCTGAGTAACACCTTGACTGTTGAGTTGGTGGAGGTATACCCTTCCACACGACTAATGTAACCCTCCTATCTTGGTTTATAGAATACCCTCCTTTGCATCAACATTGGCAGCCATATCTTCAACCAGCAAGAGGCAAAACTTTTGGAAGGCTCTCTAAACCTTGGAACATGCTCTTTCTAAGTTTTTTCATAAGTTCATAAGCTGTAGGAGCAGAATTAGGCTATTTATCCCATCAAGTCTACTCCACCATTCAATCATGGCTGATCTATCTTTCCCTCTCAACCCCATTCTGCCTTTTCCCCTTAACCCCTGACATTTTTATTAATCAAGAATCTATCAATCTCCACCTTTAAAATATCCATTAACGTGGCCTCTCCAGCCTTCTGTAGCAATTAATTCCACAGAATGACTAAAGAAATTCCTCCTCATCTCCTTTCTAAAGGTACGTCCTTTTATTCTGAGGCTATGGTCTCAGGTCCGAAACTCTCCCACTAATGGAAATATCCTCTCCACATCAACTTTATCCAGGCTTTTCACTATTTGGTAAGTTTCAACGAGGTCCCCCATCATCCTTCCAAATTCTAGTGAGTACACTCCCAGTGCCGCAAACACTCATCATATGTTAACCTAATCATCCCTGGGAGCATTGTCGTAAACCTCCTCTGGGCCCTCTCCAACGCCAGCACATACTTCCTCAGATTTTTAAGAGCACCCATCAGTCTGAAGAAGGTTCCTGACCCGAAATGTCACCATTCCATGTTGTCTAGAGATGCCTGACCTGCTGAGTTACTCCAGTGCTTTTTTTGTAAACCAGTATTTGCAGTTCCTTGTTTCTCAACCATATCAAAGTCCACATAGACAATGTCTACCGGACTTGGCCCTTCAACCATATTGATTATCTCTAAAAAGAAAACTCAATCAAATTCATAAAACATAGCCTCCCATGAACAAGACCATACTAATTATCCCTCATCAGCCCCACTCTATCCCTCCGAATCCTCTCCAGTAACTAGCCTACCACAGATGATAGGCTCTGGTATTAAATATATAATACATTATATTCTATGATGATTATATACCTATGATGAGCATTTGTCAGCACTGGGCCTGTACTTGCTGGAGTTTAGAAGAATGAGGGGGGACCTCATTAAAACACAGAATAAAGGTTTGGATGGAGTGGATGTGAAGAGGATGTTTCCACTAGTGGGAGACTCTAGGACTAGAGGTCATAGCCTCAGAATTAAAGGACGTTCTTTTAGGAAAGAGATAAGGAGAAATTTCTTTAGTCAGAGGGTGGTGAATCTGTGGAATTCATTGCCACAGAAGACTGTGGAGGCCAAGTCAGTAGATATTTTTAAGGCGGAGATCGATAGATTCTTGATTAGTACGGGTGTCCGGGGTTATGGGGAGAAGGCAGGAGAATGGGGTTACGAGGGAGAGATAGATCAGCCATAATTGAATGGTGGAGTAGTGTTGATGGGCTGAATGGCCTAATTCTACTCCTATTCCTTATGACCTTGTCATTACAAAAAAATGTGTTATTATGTTAAAATATAATACATTTTGAACTGGGCTTTAGAGGGAAAAACAGTCCTGTATTCCTAACAATGAATTAGAGCTATTTTAAAAGTAAATTCCACGTATTTCGGTGTTGCTTCTATGGCTAATAACTTGGCTGTCAGTGATATAATTACTGTTTCATTGACTTTACATGATTTTAATAAATTCAAATTATTCTGAACCATTGCTTGATTCCAATATTTTTAGCCAGATGGAAATTGGTTTGCATGTGGTTGTGTCAGGCATGTGAATTTTCTGGCTTTCCGCAGATTTCCGCATTTTAAAAATCAATTTCCTGCGCTTTTTGCATGATTTCTGTGTTTTTCACTTTGCCAAAATCGCGTTGACCTACTGAGAAATCGGCTCAGAAAAAAAAGAAAATAAATGATGTAGAGACTTGTAATGAACACTAGGGTTCCGTTAGAGGTCGCTAGGGGCTCCGTGAGAAACCGCCCGTGCCCTGGAAGTCTCCCCGAAAATGTGGCACCCAGGCTGGGCAAGTCAGCCAATCTCGTCCTCATCGGGACTTCCATGGCTGATCGGTGGGTTGAATTTGCAACCTGCGGCCAGGGCTCTGGAACTCCAGCCCAGCTGGAGCCAGCACATCTATCCTCATAGCCGACTTCCTTGGCCTGCTGGATAAACCAGCAAAGCTCTGGAACCAAGAGTGCCTGAAAATCAGTGGTGGAACTGCAATGAGTAAATATTAAATTTACATGCAAGATTATATCACTAAATTAATTAAGACGGGGTTAAAATATAAAACAGCAGAAAAGCCAATTGCCACCTTTTTGGGCTGATTATCAATTAATGTGCGAATTTACTTCAAAATGTGATTACTATACAGTGACATATTCACATTATTTTGTAATGTCTATTTTTACTTTGAAATGCACTAAAAGAGGCTTGAAACTGGTAATTGTTTGGGTAAATTTTCAAAAAAATCAGATTTTTTGACTCCCGCTGTACGCACTCGGCTCTTTTCCTTTTATTTTTTTACCTCACTCACATGCCTGATGTGTGCATATTTTGTTTAACACCTATTTGACATCATTTTGCCATAGATTGCAAGAAGAGAGCAATGACAATAAAATTGTTGAAGACTGTGAGGTGGCAGCAAAAAAGAGGAAGAAAGATCACTTTAACATTAGTACACAAAGTGAATGTAAGATTTTTCACCTTCAATTAAAAGCGAACAATTGACAATTTCTGGATGTATTATTTAGTCATTGTGTTGAGTCCCAAATTAAATTGCTATTCATTTTTGCTAAATTAGGGATATTTTTGTTCCCTGAATGTTCTAAATGCAGTAATCAAATTAATACTATTATCTGTAAAGATCAGAATTGCTGATTCACAGTAGGAAGACATGAGAGATTTGCTTTGGAAAATGACATGACAATCTGTTTTGGGTCATTCTGAAGAAGGGTTCTGACCCAAAACGTCACCTGTTCCTTTTCTCCAGAGATGCTGCCTGACCCGCTAAGTTGCTCCAGCACCTTGTATCCATCTTAATTATAAACCAGCATCTGCAGTTGCTTTCTACACATCACAACTAGCCACTGGATGTTGTGAGGATCACTTTGTAGCCCCTGGCTGACAGCGTTTTGTTCAGTCCGGCGTGGACAAAGCGACGGCTGACAGGAAGAAGCACCAGCAGCAGCTGGTAAGTGGGGAGGGAGCCCCACATGACCGAGAGATTCCTGTCGGTGGAGGCGGCCTGAAGGAAGTACGGTCAGCCAGGGACTACAATATGATCACAACAACAGTTGTGTCAATTGGACAGTGTGCCAACTGGTGAAGAAGGGCTCGCTGGTGTAGACCAATGCCATTGGCGCCTAGTTTTGAGGTGAAACGACACAAAGTGTTGGACCAACTCAGCAGACTGAATCAGACCTGACCCAAAATGCTGCCTGTCCATGTTTTCCAGAAATGCTGCCTGACTAGCTGAGTTACTCCAGCTCTTTGTCTTTTCGTATATTAACCAGCATCTGCAGCTCTTTGTTTCTATTTGGTTTTGAGATGATTCTGACTTGTGTGGAATCTGACTGCGTAAGGGCTGACAGAACGTAACCTTTGTGTAAGTCGGGGAGAGTCGATGTAGCCCATTTTCTTCCTCGACCAAGATTTGATACAAATGAAAATGTGTAAAATCATGAGAGGAATAGATCGGGTAGATGCACAGAATCTCTTGCCCAGAATAGGGGAAACGAGGACCAGAGGACATAGGTTCAAGATGAGGGGGAAATTATTTAATAGGCATCTGAGGGGTAACTTTTTCACACAAAGGGTGGTGGGTGTATGGAACAAGTTGCCAGAGGAGATAATTGAGGCAAGGACTATCCCAACGTTTAAGAAACAGTTAGACAGTACATGGATAGGACAAGTTTGGAAGGATATGGACCAAGTGCTGGCAGGTGGGACTAGTGTAACTGGGACATATTGGCTGATGTGGGCAAGTTGGGCTGAAGGACCTGTTTCCACACTGTATCACTTTATGACTTTGAGTGTGGAAAGTATATTTTTTGAAAGTGTCAATCTTTAAAACTTGTTCACAAAATATACCACAATTCAGATTTATTTTTTTCAGACTTCTATCGGGAAAAGTGGATCCATGTTCATAAAGGAAGCACTAAAGAAGTAGGTTATTTTTGTACATGGCTGTCATTGCCAATCTCTTGAATGTGATCTGTTTTTAAATCTTCCATCTTCACTTCCAGATACATGGTTATTGTACATTGGGAGAAGCTTTTAACCGTTTGGATTTTTCAATTGCAATTGAAGACATGAGAAGATTCAACTATGTTGTTAAAGTAAGTTGTTAAACTACTCTCTGAATTGCAGAGAGTATATTTGCCTTTTGCATTAGCAAAAGTGGTGGTGAGCTTCCAATTCTTTCAATTCCTTGTCTTTTACTGATGACACACTGGCACAGTGCTACCTCACAGCTCCACAGACTAGGGTTAATTGTGACTTTTACATGGAGTTTCATAATCCCTGTGACTGCATGGGTTTCCTCTGGGTTTGTAGGTTAATTGGCCACTATCAATTGCCCCTGGCGTGTAGCTGAGTGGTGAGATTGATGAGTTTGTAGATCTAATCTCTTGGTGCTTAGTCCAGCTGTAAAGCCTAAGCTATGCTGCACTTGCAGGAAAACCGCCTTTGTTTGCACTCGATAAGCCATGGCTGATGTATCTAGTGCAAATCCATTCACTTAAATAAAGTACCGATGGACGTCCAATCCATTTACAACTCCAATCCCCCAACAAGAAGGTCTCAAGGCTTCCTGGTTCTTCCTTAAAACAAGACCAAATTAGTCTCCCTCTACTTATGCTCTCCTCTGCCTAGCAAACTTGTCCTCCCTTTCAACAAATTCTCTTTTGACCCCCCTCATTTTCTTCGTTAAAAGTGTAGCCATGGGCACTGGCATTTGTGCCAGCTATGCCTGCCTTTTTATTGGTTAGGTTGAACAGTCCTTGATCCAAAGATACACCGTTCCAAACACTACTGTGATGACTGAATTAGAGGCTCCTGCACCCATGCAGAACTAATTTCATTAACTCTACCACCATCTTGCCTTCATTCACTTGGACTATCTCTGACTTATCTTTCCCTTTCTTAATCTTTCTGTCTCAATCTCAAGGATAATCGACTGGTGCCTTCTACAAACTTGCTGACTCCCACAGTTATCTGGCCTGTTGCCAGACTTTGTCCTGCCCTTCCTTTCTTGCCGTTTTCTCCCTGCAATCAGTCTGAAAACCCAAAATGTCACCAATGCATGTTCTTCTCAGATGGTGCCTGAACTGCTGGGTTACTCCAGCACCTTGGCTTTGTTTGTTAACCAGCACCTGTAGTTCCTTGTTTCTTCAAGAAAATGCAACGGTGCAGCTGGTAGAGCAGTCACCTCACTGTATCAGAGATATAAATTTAATCCAGTGTCCTTGGGTCCTGTTAGTGAGTAGCTCAATTCTGCACTGATGATCTGGAATATCTATTCATAGAATGCCATCCCCTTTATGTATCAAGGGAAATCACTTCTACTATTTAGTGGGCAGTCCATCTACTACCCCAAGCCAATGCATGGATAAGATGTGTTAAGCAAATGGGATCAACTTGAATGAGGCATCTTGGTTGGCATGGACGAGTTAAGCTGAAGGCTGGTTTCTGTGCTTTATGATTTTATGAATTAAATTACCATTTTACTTCCATTGCTTATCCTCTGCAGATGCTGCCTGACCCGCTGAGTTGCTTGAGCACTTTGTGATTTGCTGAGGAAGTATCACTCCTAACTAGTGCCTTGTTAAGCATGTGTGGCACTGTGGTGCAACTGGAAGAGCTGCTGCCTCACCGCACCAGAGAACTGGGTTTGATCCTGAATAGGGTGCCGTATGTGTGGAGGTTGATCGTTCTTCTGGTTGCATGGGTTCCTTTGAGTGCTGTGGTTTTCTCCCACATCCCAAAAGATGTGTCTGTTTGCAGGTTAATTGGCATCTGTAAAAATAAAAAATGCTCCTAGTTTATTGGGAATTAATGTGAAAGTGGGATAACATAGAACCAGTGAGAACAAGTGATCAATAGTCGTTGTCGACTTGGTGGGCCGAAAGGCTGATTCCATGTTGTATCTATAAACTAAACTTATACTCATCTGTCTCTTGATCTCAGTATTGGCATATATTCTGTAATTCATTGCGCCACGCAGTAAACTGAACAGGAAAGATTTCTCAATTTTAATTTTAATAAGTGCATTTAGCCTGCAGTGAAGTGCAATTGATTGATATTTGTAATACTTTTTTTAACTTAACAGCTTCTTCAGCTAATAGCAAACTCGCAGTTAACCTCATTAAGTGGAGCTGCACAGAAGAATTACTTCAATATTTTGGAAAAGATTGTTCGGAAAGGTAAATTTCATATTTTAAAAATAAAAAATGTTCTGTGTGGTCTTCAAACTATCACTTTATGCCAATAAATTTAAATTTTGTTGCAATTTGTTTAAATTTTAAGTTCAGAGAATATAAGCATATTTTTTAGTTTATTTTGGCACTTGCAGAGTGGTATTTTGCCAGAATGCCAGACTGGGTATTTAAAACAGAAGAGATTTGAAAGGTGCTGTGTACAATACAACGCAATGTCGAACTAGAACATTTCTTTTGATCTGTAGAAGTAGGAAATTAGGCAGTTCATTTGAATTGAAAAGCAGAATGTGGGAACAGGCCCTTAAGTCCAGAGTCCACTCAGCATCTATCACCCATTCACCCTAGTTCTATGTTATCCCACTTGCTCATCCCAGACTGTCAATTAACCTGCAAACCCACACATGCATGGTTTGTGGGATGAAACCGGAGCACAGGAAACCCGTCCATTTCTCGGAAGAATATATAAACTCTATATACTCACAGACGGCATCTGAGGTCAGGATCAAATCCGGGTCTGTGGTGCTGTGAGGAAGCAGCACTACCAGCTATGCCATTGTGCTGCATCCAACTGGATTTGTGGAGGTTATTGTGAATTACCAAGGCTGGAATGCAACTAAATGATTTATTATTGCTATTGTTATTCACTCTTGTAAAACTCCTTCCTCTCATCTTAAACTCATCTGAAGCCCTTCTTGCTTAAGTCCATACTCCGCCACCTCCAGTTTAAATTCCATTTGTAATATTTTGGAGGACCAAGAACCATGCCATGATTTTGATACCTCCAGTGTGGAAACAAATTTTGATTATCTACCCTATCCATGCCTCTGAAAGTTTTACACCTTTATCAGGTCACCCCTTAATCATCTTCACTCCAGGGAAAAAAAAACCAATCTCGCCAACAACTAAAATCCTGCAGTCCAGGTAATATCCAGGTGAATCTCCTTTGCACATCCAGCGGAACGCATCCTTTCTATAGTGTGTTGGCAAAAAATATACACAATAATTTGTGTAATCTGACCACTGTTTTGGAAAATTGCAACATAATGCCCAGCTTTTATATCCTATTCCTTGAGCTGTGAAGGGGAGCATGACATTCCTTAGTACCGCACCATTTACTGTCTGTCCTTTCACTATTTGATTGATGTTATCATACAGCATGAAAACAGGTTATTCGACTTCTTCCCCATGCCGGCCAAGTTGTCCCTGCTACTTGAGTTCCCCTTGTCTGTGTTTGGCCCATATCCCTCTAAACCTTTCCTTTCTATGTAAACGTCTAAATGTCTTTTAAATGTTGTTCTAGTACCAACCTCAACTGCCTCCTCTGGCAGCTTGTTGCATATACCCACCACCTTCTGTGTGGCAAAGGTTGCCCTTCGGCTTCCTATTAAATGTTCCCCTCTCACATTAAACCTATCTCCACTGTTTCTTGGTTCCACTACTCTGGGTAAAAGGCTCTGTGCTAGTCCTAGTTTGCGCCGCTCTCCTTACAGCTCAGGTGCTCAAGTCCTGGCAACATCCTCGTAAATCTCTGCACTCTTTCCAGTTTAACAATGTCCTCCAAATGTGGCCTCACCAATGTCTTGTACAACTGTAACACAGCATCCCAAGTTCTATACTAGCTACCCCAACTGATGAAGGAGGAACATTGCACCATTTTACTTGCCATCTCCACTGCACTAAAACCAAGAGGAAACAACAAACACACACACAAGGAACAGCAGACTGTACCTTCTCTCTTCGCTTAGCCTCCTTGCCTCAGTGACATTGAAATAGTGTTACAGTTAGAAAGAATGTGCAGATTTTTAAAAAAAGTGCAAGGGCTGCAGTGTGGTAGGTTGGGAGATCAAGAGTGTACCTGAACTTATGAGAAAACTGTTCAGTTGTCTAGATGCAATGGAGAAGAAGCTGTTTCTCCATCTGATGGTATATGTTTTCAATATTATGTAGCTTTGCCCATTGTGCAAATGGTCCTTGATTATGTTGGCTGCTTTCCTGAGACAATGGGAAGTGTACACAGCATGCAAATTAAATACAAATGATTAGATCTGGGTTGTGATAAAATGTGATATTGTGAATTGAGAATTAACTTACTGTAAAACAATAATTTTAGTTTGTGACTTGATTACTTCCAATTGTCATAGTCATACAGCACAGAAATAAGTTCTTCAGCTCAACTAGCCCATGCCAAGATGGCCCATCTACGCTAGTCCCACCTGTGTGTGGTTGGCTCATAATGGTTTTGTTTTTGCAGTTGTCAAAATGGGAGGGAGAGGTCTATCATTATTTGGACAGGTATATCAATAGGAAACATTTGGGGGGATCTGGGTCATCTTGGTCAGCATGCTTCGGTGCTGTATGGGTTTGGAATCTTCATCTCATCTTTGGAAATGATCAACAAAGTTGCACTAAGACCTAAGTTCAGCATGATGTTCCATCCTTCACCCTCACTTTGGAAAATCAGACCACCTGGCTGTGCTCCTTCCTATGTGTAGGCTGCGATTGAAGAGTGTCTCTCCAGCCATGAGGATTACAACGAATACGCCATCGAACTTCGCAATATAGCCTGGTTTGGCACCTTGAACGCCACAGAACAAAGGAGACCAGAAAAGGTGGTGGACATTGCTGAGTCTATCACAGGGACTGACCTCCCCACCATCGAAGGTATCTATATGAGGCACTCTCATAAAAAGCCAGCCAATATCATCAAAGATCCTCGCCACCCTGCGCATGCTCTCATTTTGCTTCTAGCATTGGGAAGAAGTTCCAAGGCATTGAAACCATAACCACCAGTTTCAAGAACAGCTTCTTCCTTGCAGCCTTCAGGCTTTTGAACACTACAAAACACTAATGTCAGCAGCAATGGCCTATGGATTTGTCTTTGGTTGCACTTTTTTTGTTGCTCTTTTATGGTTATTAATTTTATGTATTTTTGAGTTATCTGTTATTGTGCTTACTGGCCTGTTAAGCTGCAGCAGTGAGAATTTCAACATATAATAATTAAACACTTTTGACTTATGACTCTTAAAAGTATCTTTTCATTAAGCTCAAATAAACTGCCTTGATCTTTTCAGAAAGCGGCTGTTGAATTTAAAGTTCAGGAGCTAGAACAGTACAGCACTGGTTATTCGGCCCATCAGCTTTATAGCAACTTGCATTTTGTAAAATCACTGAATTCTGCATGTAGCATTATAAGAAAAGAAATTTGGGCATTATAATTGCACAATAACTTAAAACAAGCCGAATGCCTGAAAGATAATTTGTATTTCTGGTATGCCTATGCATTCCACTCTTAATCGTACCTATTTTTAAAATTAACATGTAAGGACTGAATCATGCCATCGTGTTCTGTTACAGTGATTGAGAACCAACAGAATCCTCGACTAATCAAAAACCTTCTGCAGGATCTGGGTTCTGCACTCTGTATTCTGGTTCATGAGGTGGGAAGGTGTGTCCTTGTTGGAAACATTAATATCTGGGTTTACCGTATGGAAACAATTCTGAATTGGCAACACCAGCTAAATAATCTGAAGATTACCAGGGTAAGAATAATTAAAAAAATTATTGGTTGCTACCCATTTAAATTTTTTTTGCTTTAACATTATTGATCAAGTAATTATAGGTGATGTGTGTAAATGGGCTTATCCATAATGCCCTACGATTCTGTAGCTGGATAAATACTGTTTGATTAGATGTCCACAATTAATTTTTAATGAAACCGGATTTTTTTATATGTATATTATGATTTTTCTTTCTTGAACATGTTTAATTGTGGAGTTACACCCTGTCTGGCTCATTTGTTGCTGTTCGAAATCTGAGCCGTGTAGCACAGGGTTAGGCTCTTGGGTTAACAATGTCCGTGCCAAAATTGAGGCCAAGATCAACTCTTATCTGCCTGCACGTCATCAATATCCAGCATTTCCCTCCATTCTCATGTACCTATCCAAAAGTCTCTTAAATGCCACTATTGTATCAGTCTCCTCCAGCAGTGCATTCCTGGCATTCAACACTCTGAATATTTAAAAAAAACTTGCCCTGCACATCTCCTTTAAACTGTCCTTCTCACCTTAAAGCAAAGACTACATGTATTTGATATTTCTAAACTGGAAATGGGGTAGAAAGTCAGAACTTATGCACCTCAAATTTTTATATACTTCTATTGGGTCATCCCACAACCTTGGCCGTTCTTGAGAAAGCAATACAAGTCTGTTCAACCCCTCCCTGTAGCTAAGCCTAATGCAGGCAGCATTCTGGTAAACCACAGCTGCACCCTTTCCAGAGCTTCCACATCCTCCCTGTAATGGGCTGAGCAGAAGTGCACACAATATTCCAAATGCAGCCTAGACAAAGTCCTCTCAACCTACATCATGACTTCCTGACCCTTGTACTCCATGCCCTGACTTGTGAAGGCAAGCATACCATCTTTACCACTCTATCTAAATGTTGCTGCTTTTGGGAAGTTATGGACTTGGACCCCAGGTACATCTTGGATCCCTCTGTACATCAACAATTCTCACTTACAAACATGGAATCCTGATTTAAAGAACAAAATGTGACAATTTAATTAGTATGTCATCATGAATGTCTATAAATGAGTTAAAGATGTCATCTGTCAAACATAT
Organism: Rhinoraja longicauda; assembly: GCF_053455715.1. Taxonomy (NCBI): domain Eukaryota; kingdom Metazoa; phylum Chordata; class Chondrichthyes; order Rajiformes; family Arhynchobatidae; genus Rhinoraja; species Rhinoraja longicauda. Next base: position 26,820,420 of record NC_135957.1, on the reverse strand, counting down.
TTCTCTGGAATATCTGGTTAGCAGTTTGGCACATTTCAGATGTTAGTCCCTCAAAGGTATTGGTGCACCATGATGTATTGGAATGTGTACAGTCGAATATGATAGTTGACTTTTGCTAAAATAGATTTTTGTTCCCGAGGTAAATCTCCCAAAGTGGTTTTGTTTTTGCATATCTCTTTAGAAGCAGAGGTAGAATTGGAGGTGGGGGTTGTAGAAGTGGTGAAGAGAAGGAAGAGTTGTGGTGGGAGGGGAGGTAAAGGGACGGTGGGCACAAAAGGGGATCTTAAATCCCAAAAAGGATGGATGAGATTTAAATGGTCTTTGTAAATCTCAAATCCATCTTTACTTGTTGCTTGTAAGAGAGCAAGCAACCTTTTTGCTCTTATGAGGCAGTTTGTACTGTAGAATCTTGAGGGGACTGTGATGATTGCTAATGAAGAAGGCATTTTCTTGGAACTTTTGAATCTAGATGGACAAAAGAAGCTGAACAGTTGCCATTTAATTATAGCACTTCTTGCAGGCCATGAGTAGCAGGAATATTTCCTCTAGGCTCAACAAAGTTGATTAAAAATGAAACCCTGACTAGCTATATTTTCCACCTGTTGACTCTCTGGATTAAACTCTGATTGACTTGTCTGACAAGTGCATCTTGGCTACTTTCCCTAAAGGTAGAAAGGCTACTGAGAAAATGTGCGATGTATGTTTTTTAAATTCCCTATTATCTGGATTGCTAGATAGTACTTTCCAAATTTAAGCGTGTTCTTCTGAGGAGTTATTACTGAAGCGATATCATTTTGGCAAGATTTGAAATATTTTAGTCCTATTTAGATCAAGCTAATGACACAAATGCTTTTTGTTGTATATACAGAGAATAGGTAATGGTGTGACACTGAGCGACCTTCCACTTCATATGCAGAGAAGTATTCTGCATATGTTTTCTGATGGCCTGGATATTATCAACTTGGGGCAGGTGACCTCTACTCTCCACATGCTCAGTGAAGATAGACACCTGTGGAAAAATCTTTGCCAGTACCATTTTTCAGAAAAGCAGGCAAGTGTCAGCTGAAGTTGAATGTGGTTTAAATGAAAGCAGTAAAGATTGTACAATTAAATATGTGGTCATTTACATCTATGATGTAAGCTGATATTGCCTTTCCTTATTTTTCCTGCCACGTTTGGCCATTTTGCCTCAGTGTTTGTTACTTGGCTCTGTTGTTTGCTGCATTGAAGTTCACAGAGAGAAAACCACCAATTTATTGTCTGTACAATCTTGTTTGTCATCTAATAAATAATTAAACAGCCAGTTGTCCAAATACTGCTTGCTTGGGAACAATGCTATTCTCTCTTCTAATCTGAAAAATATCCATTGCCTATTGTATTTTGGTTTCTGTCCTCTAACTGATTTGGTATTTGCACCACTACCATTCCTTTAAATCCAATAACCTTGAATTTTGCTCACATTTTTATTGTATGATATTTGCTATTCTCTTCTTGCATTCCTACTACAACTCATTAAATACCATTTTTCTTGCACATGCTAACTTTCATTAATTTGCCTTAATTTTGATTGAGGTTTGGAAAAGTGAAAACAAATAAAAATGATTGTGAATTCTTGGTAAGAGATGCATTTTGGTTGGAAATTATTTATTGTTTTCTGCTTTTAAATGCAGAGCAAAAGCAGACTGTTTCTGATGACACCTAACCTTTGAATCACTTAATATTTAAGAATCTTCAATGTTTGAACTAACTTCAATAAACCAATTTTATCAACCATTTGTGTGGATGCAAATTGCCCACAAAAAGTTTATTAAAAAAAAAAATAGTGAATTACAGCAGTGAATTACAGCAAAAATTTGACAAGAAATCATAATGCAATCTTGGTGTTAACAGTGAACAATTGACTAGGAACTGAGCTAGATCACGACAAAGAATTAGGTTGCAATAGATGTACATAGATGTATGCAATAAATGAATCTCAAAATGTTATCACTAAACAGTTATTTGTTGAATGCTCTGATGTATTCTTGGTTTATTTTTCTTGGCCCATGAGCTTCTCAAAGTAATGTCATAGAACAGCACATGAACAGGCCCTTCAGTCCAACAATGTGTTGCCTGACATAATGCCAGGTTAAACTAATCTCCCTTGCCTGCACATGATCAATTTCCCTCCCTTCCTTGCATATCCATATGCCTCAAAAGCATTTTCAATGCCACAATCGTATCTGCCCCCATCCCTGGTAGTGTGTTCTAAGCACTCCCTACTTTGTGTAAAAACAAAACTTGACCGCACATCCTTAAATTTGTCTCTCTCACCTTAAAGTTATGCCCTCTAGTCTTTCCACCTTTGGGAGGGAGGGAGAAAGTTCTGTCTGTCTATCCTATCTATGTCTCTCACAATTTTATATATATCAAGTCTCCCCTCAAAAGATTCGAGAGAAAACAACCCAAGTTTCTCCAATCTCTCCTTGTAGTCAATACTCTCTAATCCAGGCAGCATTCTAGTAAACCTAGAACATGATCATCGACATGGGTGGGTATCTAGAATTCTGCACAATCTCCAAAGTCTCCATATCCTTCCCGTAATGGAGCATCCAGAACTGCACAATGTCCAAATGCAGCCGAACCAAAGTTCTATAAGGCTGCAACCTGACTTTGAATCTTATACTTCATGTCCTGACTGATTAAGGCAAGGTAGTTTAGTCTACTAAACTTGTCCACTAAATTAAAATTGGTCTACTAAACTAGTTTATCAAAGTATCCATCACCTCAAATATCTCCTTAATTTACTGAATTTGCAATATTGTACATTGTTTTGTGCCATTACATGATGAGATGTTGTTATTACATGAATTTTCTCCTCGATATCTAATATCTGATTAATGTTACTTTAAACAAAATAGTGAAAGCCACTGTCAAATGTTCCCTCTGATATTCTTAGTTTTGCAGACACTTGATTTTGACTGAGAACGGTTGTGTTGACTGGAAGCTGATGTATTTCACGCTTCAGAAGTACTGTCCAAAAAAGGAGCAATATGGTGACTCTCTTCAGTTCTGTCGCCATTGCAGTATTTTGTTCTGGAAGGTAATGGACATTAACTCATTGTCTCGTGTCTCCTCTGTATCCTGTTGTTCAGTTCCTGCTTCCCCTCTCCCCCCCCCCCCCTCCCCCCTCAACAGAACAAAGGTAGAGTTTCTCTTTCACCCCAACAACCTCCATATCACTGACATTTCTGCCAACTTCAATGTGATCCCAACACCAGTCACATCTTTCCGTCCGTACCCCTTTCTGGTTTTAACTCCTCGGTTGACTCATCCCTTTCCACCCCCTCCCCAGGTATTTTCCCCTGCAATTGGTGCTGGCCCCTTTGCTGTTTGCAGTTTACATCAAAGATTTGGATGAGAATGTATAAGGCATGATTAGTCAGTTGGCAGATGTCACAAAAGTGGGTGGCATTGTAATAGTGAAGATGATTATCAAAATTACAGCAGAATCTTGAACAGTTGAGCAGAGGAGTGGTTAATGCAATTTAATACAATAAATGTGAGGTGGTACATTTTGGGAAGTCAAACCTGAGCAGGACCCACACAGTGAATGGCAGGACTGGAGAGTGTTGTAGAGCAGAGGGATCTAGGAGTGCAGGTACGTAGTTTCTTGAAAGTGGTGTCACATGTTGATTGGGTGGTCAAGGCTTTTGGCATATTGGCCCTTTATTAGTCAGAGTATTGTATAGATGCTGGGATATTATGTTTCACAAAAGGGCATAAAGTGCTAGAGTGACTCAGCAGGTCAGGCAACATCTCTGGAGAACATGGATAGGTGACATTTAAGGTTGAGACCCTTCTTCAGCCAACTCCAGCACAACATCAACCATCTTGACTTCTCTACTCTCCTTTAATTCCAGAGATGCTGCTTGGCCTGCCGAGATAGGTCAGCACTTTGTGTCCTTTGTTTATTAACCAGCATCTGTAGTTCTTTGTTTTTAGATATTGTGTTTCAGTTGTACAAGACATTGGTGAGACAACATTTAGAGTATTGTGTTCAGTTTTGGTCACCCTGTTGTTAAGCTGGAAAGATTTAAGAGGATGTTGCCAGAACTCAAGGGCCTGAACTATAGGGAGAGATTGAGCAGGCTAGGACTTTATTCCTTGGAGCGCAGGAGGAGTGATCTTATAAAGATGCAAAGATGCATAAAATCATGAGGGGGGTAGGATAAATGTGGTCTTTTACCCAGAGTAGTGAATCAAGAACTTGAGGACTAGGTTTTAAGTGATAGGGGAAAGATTTAATAGGAACCCACAGGGCATCTTTTTCAAATGGTGGTGGGTATATTGAATGTTGTGCCAGAGGACGTAATTGAGGCAGATGCTATCATAATATTTTGAAGACATTTGGACAGATGCATGGACAGAAAACGGTTAGAAAGATACGGGCCAAATGCAGGTAGGTCGGACTAGTAGAGATGGGGCATGTTGAGCGGAGTGGAGATGCAATGAAATGTAGCTGCTGAAATCTTGAACAAAACACAGTGCTGTAATAGCTCAGAAGGTTTGCTTGACCTGCCAAATATTATACAAGTCTTGATGCTGAGGGTAAGACTGGGTTAAAATAATAATAAATAAGATTACGTGAATCTAATTTCTGGAATGGTATCCTGAGCTGTGTATACTTTTGTGTGGAGAATTTTATGAACAGATATAAATATTTACCAAAATGCAATTTATAATGTATGCCCATATCAGCTGACTTTCATTGAAATTGAGCATTATTTTGGAACATAATCTCTGAAATTATCTCTTGTTCATTCTGCATCTGGCAAATAGAATTCAGAATATGAAATATTTATCTCTTTCCTACTGTGCTCAGTACATTTATTCATTAGTCAGATCAATATCTAATTAAATATTTGTAACATTGATTTTGCATGATATGGATATTTCTTGTCACGTGGATAATTTTGCATCATTCCCAAACAAGGACTTTAGAAATGTCCACTGGAAAGGACTATATCTGATAAATCAGTGTATCTATTTTTAATTTGTTTGTCCTTTCCTCCCCACCTTTTTCCCTTCATGCTTATTCCTCTTGCTTCTTCTTCCTTGATCTCCAAGGACTACTATCTTGCTTTATTATTCAAGGTATTTTCAAATATTTGCAATCTTGACTGCTATGTAATATATATTTATCTAATTTATGCAGAGAAATATTGATATTTTGGTTAAGTACAATGTTATAGGCGACAAGATTTTTGTTTGCATTGTGGTTACATTATTTTTCATAAGATACATAATTTTTGCAATGTTGCATTTAGCAAGTCTTGATAGTGGAGATGGTAAAAGCTAAAGTTTCTTCATTATATTTCTTGTTAGGATACAGGCCATCCTTGTACAGCCAACAATCCTGAAAGCTGCTGTACACCAGTATCGCCTCAGCATTTCATCGATCTTTTTTTATTTTAAGTGCAACTACTGATGTTTTCATTTTGGATGGCCCTGATCATTTCAGATAGAGGAGTGCTTTGATTCCTTTTCTTGTGCAATATGTTTGGTGATGTTTTTTAAATTAAAATATCTGCATAAAATATTGTCAAACTTAAAAATAATGTAAGACATTTATTTATTTAAATCTAAAAGAAGATAGCCCACCAAATGTTTGGATTCTTGATTTGATTTAATAATGCTAAAACTTAAGTTTCAACATTTTTGTAAAAGATAAATCCCATTTCAGGCTAAATGTATGCAAATGAAGCAATTGTTATTTTTTTTCTTTAGCAAAAATTATATTGTGTTAGTGTTCTGACATTTCAACACACAATGCATTTTTGGTTAGCTGACTTTTGGAGAAAGCATTGGGATCCTAAATAGCACTTTGTATGACCACTATTTTTCAGTTGCAGTTGTATAAGTAAAACTGTTACTGCTTTGATTCATTGTGTATTTAATATTTTCTTAAAACAAGTGCATTATTTTGTTAAATTGTTCCAGCTACATATAATGTTGCTGGGATTGATAATCGCAAATGTATATTGTGAGAAAATTGAGGTGCAAATTAATTTTTAATAAAATGTGTATCTAAATTTGTAATATTTGGTCAATGCCTGTGATATACTGCTAGAACTTTGCCATATTTTGTAAATGGGGAAAAAATATTGTTACATTTGGTTCATCCTATTCATTGAGGCCATATTATGATTGAAAATTTGATCTGCCCTTTAAACATTGTAACACACATTGCAATTGTTTGTCTTAACCTCTTGCATCAAAGTGGTTTCATTGTTCATAAATCTTATGGTTGAAACTGACCCTAGATACTTGAATGCAGAGTAGTGAGAGCTGATCATTATTTTCTTTTAGATATCACTAATCTTCCTGTTCCTTAAATGCCACTTCTTTTAACTTCCTCCTCGCACATCAGCCAAATAAAATAACTGGCAAATAACTAATTAAACATTTTAATCATTTCACCCCTCAAATACATTTAGAAATGTCTCTGTATACCTCTTGATCATTTTGACGTATTTAACCTTAAGATTCCTACCTATTTTGTGTCTACTGTCTTAACATTTAGAAATGGTTTCCATTTGGCAAACACCACGAAAGATTTTGTCAAGTTACTACTTCATCTCTACTTATTTTTTAAGATGCAGCTTATTCAGGTGTAGATCCTATATTTATTCAGCTTTGCAGCATACTGTCTAAGTCCACTTGCTAACATTTGTTTAGTTAGACAATAATGCTGATCCTTTCTCTTGAAAATTCACATCAAATACCTCCTGGTCCAGATCATGCTATATAGAAGCAGAAATAAAAATCCTGGCCACCCCTTTCCGCCTTCCACGGAGACCACTCCCTCCACAACTACAACCACAGGAGATGCAGCACCACCTCCTGTACCTCCACCCAGGGACCCCAGTGGTCTTTCCAAGTAAGACAGAGGTTCATTTAAAACTCAACCACTGGAACTGGTGTTTAGTTTGGGGATACAGAGTGGAAACGGGCCCTTCCACTCTACTAAGCCCACTAAGTCCGCACTGACCAGCAATCCCCGCACACCAACACAATCCTACACGCACTGGGGATAATTTTACCAAGCCAATTAACATACAAACCTGTATGTAATTTTGAGTGTGGGAGAAAACCCACGCAGGTCATGGGGGGAAGGTACAAACTCCAGACACCACCTCTAGTCAGGATCGACTATCACTATGCCACCTTCTCAATGTGGTCTCTGTACATTGGTGATACCAAGCATAGACTCGACAACCATTTTGCCGAACACATGTGCTTGGTTCGTCAAGGCCTTTGGGAACACTCAGTTCCAACCATTTTAATTCCCATTCCCATACTGACCCCTCTGTCCTGAGCCTAAATTGTACAGCATAGAAACTGACCCTTCAGGCTAACAATCTGTGCCAACTATCATGCCTATCTATACCAATCCAGCTTGTCTGCATTAACTCCACTCCTTGCTCATTCAAGTACCTGTCAGGATATCTCTTGCATGTTGCTCATTCCAGATACCAACTACTGTGTGGACAAAAAACAACAAAACACTCCCTCCTTTCTGCTACCCCTACATTGGGAATTAAACTCTGGCTATCGACCTTATCTATGCCTCTCAATTTCATATTTCTTTATCAAGTCAGCTTCCTTTGTTTCATGAAACCAGGTTTGTTTATCCAGTCTCTGCTTGTAACTCAAGCTCTCCAATCAAGGCAATATCCTTGTGAATATTTTCTGCATTCTCTCTAAGTCCCATTTTCCGATTGTGTAACAACCAGAATTACACACAACACTCCGAATGTGACCTAATCAATGTTTTGTACTAAATGCCTCAGCCAATGAAGCAAAAACTGGCATATACAACCTTTGTCACTTTGAAGGACTATATACTTGTACTCCTTGATCTCGTTATTCATCCACATTCTCCAGGGCTCTGCCAGTCACTGTGTAGGTCCTGCCCTGATTTAACTTCCCACAATTAATCACTTGTTTTTGTCAAATTCTACTGCCAACACCTTCAATGTTGATCAATATCCTGCTGTAATCTTGCACAACCTTTCTCACCAATTTTCTAACCAATTTTGGTGTCATTTGCCAACTAACCAGTTACCCAAACCATTAATATAACAAATGGAGGGCCCAGCACTGAACCCAGCAGTGCACCACTGGACATGGGCATCCAATCTGAAAATCAAATGTCTGCTAGGAGCCTCGCCAGACAATTCAATAAAAAGAAAAACTTTGGTCTTAATAGTTTATTCATGTGAAAGCGTTTTCTGCAAATGATCGAGAAAAGTACTAACCATAGTTTTATATTTAATTGCAAATATAAAATATCCTGTCAAATCACATGGAAATCAAGAGGTTGACTAGGTATACACAAAGTACAAAGTACTAAAATGTTTAAATAAGGAAATCTAACTGATTTTTAAAAATACAATTACAATAGCAATATTAAAAAATGTTCTTATAAAAGCATTTCAGAAAAATCTTGAACTTTTGTTATTTTGACATGATTTGCTTGCACAGCTTTTGCATAGTTGTATTATCTACATTTGTTGACCATTCACAATTGAACAATAGTTTTCTGGACTAATTAATTTCCATCTGATAAATTTAATTACATATTTTCTAAGTGTTTTCTGACATGACAGTAGCTAGCAAAAATAAGCCTGAGTTTTAAAGTTAAATTAATTCTGCAGAAAGTAAATTCTACACACCAATGATAATCCATTCTGAAGCTTGCATTATCTGCCAGCATAAAACTTTAAATGCAATTGTCTTAGTAATTTGATAGTTTCTTGAGGTGGTGATGAAGGTGATTGAAGGTGGTGGATGTTGTCTGCATGAATTTTAGTAAGGCATTTGATAAAGCCCCCCATGGTAGGCTGATCCAGAAGATTCAGATGCACAGGATTAACAGTGACTTGGTCGTATGGATTCAGAGCTGGCTTACTGACAAGTCAGAGGGTTACGGTGGAAGGACAATATTCAGGCTGGAGTTCCACAGGGATCTGTGCTGGGACCGCTGCTGATTGTGATATATATAAATGACTGACATAAATGTATATGGATTGGTTAATAAGTTTGCAGATTACACCAAGATTGCTGGGGTCACTGACTATGAGGAGGGCTGTCAAGGTATACAGCTGGGTATAGATCAGCTGCAGAAAAAGGGCAAATTGAGTTTAATCTGAGCAAATCCATGATGTTGCACGTTGGAGGTTAAGTGCAAGGGGAAAATACACAAAGGCATGACCCTCAACAGCATTGTTGTACAGAGGGGCCTTGGGGTCCAGGTCTGTACTTCCCTGAAAATGACAATGAAAGTAGAATGGTAAAGAAGGCATATGGTCTGCTTACCTTCAAAGGTTGGGGCATTGAGTATAAGATGCACGATGCAGGTTTATAGGACATGAAATATTGTGTGCAGTTTTGGTTGCCCAATTAAAGGGAGGATATGGAGGCTTTGGAAAGGGTGCAGAGGTTTACTAGAAATGTTGCCTGGATTAGGGGATATTAGTTACAGGGAGAGAGGTTGGTCAGACATGGATTGTTTTCTCTGGAATGCCAGAGGCTGCAGCAGTCAGAACCTTTAGCCAAGGATGGCAAGATCAAATACCAAAGGGCATAGATTTAAAGTGAGAGGGGCAAAGTTTAAAGGAGATGTGCAGGACAACTTTTCTTATGCACATAGGTTGGTAAGTACCTGAAATGCAGTGCCAGGTTTGGTGGTTGAGGCAGATACAATAGTGGTATTTAAGTAGTTGTTGAATGGGAAGTTAAATTTGGGTACACCTTAAGTGTTAACTGCACAAGTTGCTTAATGAATAACCCATGTTCACTGGATGCTTTTTGTAATGTTCCTCCCCACAGCAGAATTGTAGCTGTTTACTCATTCTGAACAGCCTGTTCCTGTGCTTTTCTGTTCTATGCAAGTTCTAATTGGAAAAATGTTACTTGTAACTAACTGAGTAACCCTTCAGATCTTTAAATTGCAAAAAAAAGTTTAATCAATGACAATCCTATCAGTGAAGGTATTTATTCACAACATGCTGGAGTAACTCAGCAGGTCAGGCAGCATCTCAGGAGAGAAGGAATGGGTGACGTTTCGGGTCGAGACCCTTCTTCAGACTGATGTCAGGGGGGGCGGGACAAAGGAAGGATATAGGTGGAGACAGGAAGATAGAGGGAGATCTGGGAAGGGGGAGGGGAAGAGAGGGACAGAGGAACTATCTAAAGTTTGAGAAGTCGATGTTCATACCACTGGGCTGCAAGCTGCCCAGGCGAAATATGAGGTGCTGTTCCTCCAATTTCCGGTGGGCCTCACTATGGCACTGGAGGAGGCCCATGACAGAAAGGTCAGAATGGGAGGGGGAGTTGAAGTGCTCGGCCACCGGGAGATCAGTTTGGCCAACGCGGACCGAGCGCAGGTGTTGAGCGAAGCGATCGCCAAGCCTGCGCTTGGTTTCGCCGATGTAAATAAGTTGACATCTGGAGCAGTGGATGCAATAGATGAGGTTGGAGGAGGTGCAGGTGAACCTCTGTCTCACCTGGAAAGACTGTTTGGGTCCTTGGATGGAGTTGAGGGGGGAGGTAAAGGGACAGGTGTTGCAGGGGAAAGTGCCCAGGGATGGGGTGGTTTGGGTAGGAAGGGACGAGTGGACCAGGGAGTTACGGAGCGAACGGTCTCTGCGGAACGCAGAAAGGGGAGGGGATGGGAAGATATGGCCAGTGGTGGGGTCCCGTTGTAGGATGATTTGTTGGATCCGCTGGCTGGTGGGGTGGAAGGTGAGAACGAGGGGGATTCTGTCCTTGTTACGAGTGGGGGGAGGGGGAGCAAGAGCGGAGCTGCGGGATGTAGAAGAGACCCTAGTGAGAGCCTCATCTATAATGGAAGAGGGGAAGCCTCGTTTCCTGAAGAATGAGGACATCTCTTGACGCCCCAGTGTGAAACACCTCATCCCAGGCGCAGATGCGGTGTAGACGGAGGAATTGGGAGTAGGGGATAGACTTTTTGCAGGAGACCGGGTGGGAAGAAGTGTAGTCCAGATAGCTGTGTGAGTCAGTGGGTTTATCCTATCAGTGAAGGGCAGAATGCAAGCTTTAATGTTGAAAACATTGTTAACATTTTCAATAACATTGACGGCAGGTGTTCAACAGGACAATTGATTCATCGACGGAAGGATGGAAATAATTTCAAATATTTGGTGACTAGCCATTGATAATGTGTCAGCAACATTTCGTAGGTTGTTATGGAAGCCGCTGCTAGCTTGTAAGCTTATCGTTCTCCACTGCCCCCTGACACCTTAATCTTTCCCTTTTGTTGAAAACATTTTACTGCACAATGGTTCCAATTGTTTAAATAGAAAGTGGGAATTGATTAGTATCCCACTTTACAAATGAAGCTGAAGGCTCAGCCTTGGACAATCCTCACTCCTCCAGTTAAGAGTGATTGCAATTGTGTGTTCTCCTCAATCTGTTCAGTAATTTATTATGCCTATTGTTTTTCCAATCGTACTTTATAATTACTCACCCAAAATATTGCTGTTCCACCAAATCAGATTTTGTGTATAGCCCACAGATTCAGAATAGTCTTGTGAATAGTTTGCAATGATCCCAGTGATTAAATAGCCTATCTTAGAGTTAGTCATAAGGCATGGAAACAGGCCCTTCAGCCCAGCTCATCCTTGCCAATCAAGATGCCCCATCTGAAGTAGTCCTATTTACCTGCATTTTGCCCATGTCTCTCTAACCTTCTCCTATCCATGTACCTTTCTGAATATTTAAATTTATTGCAGCCTTTTGCACAGGTTTGCATTATGCACTTTTATAATAAATACTTGCCACATCTGAGCATGTCATGAAAGGAGGGATTGATATCACTGAACTGAACTCGGGTATTATGGGCAGTATACTTCTGCCTAGAATACTTGGCTTTTCCTGACATGAATGCCTCTCCTGTTTTCTATTTCAGTCCAGAACAACTTTTATCCCTTGATGATAAGACATTGGATTCCAATGTTATGCCAACTTCTGGAAATGTTCAAATTCAGTTTGAGAACATTTTTTCTCACCAGAATACCACAACTTCAATGAGCATTGATGACTGAGAGGCAAAAAGAGTTTCTTTCAATCCCTTATACATTTGTAATAGCACTTTAACATATATAGCCCACCTATCCACTTTTATTAAGTCATGGAAAGGCAGTGGGAACACAAGAGTGAAGAAACTAGTCTATTGTCACTATCACAAAGGCATGCAAAGCAACTGACTATAGACAGTATCTCTTATTCTGTTTCACTGTAGTCTTGGAACCCAATCTGCCCAGTAGTGTACATTCAGCAGCCAAAATAAGCATGCATTTAAGCCAGTGATCATAAACAGATTTTCCAAAGTTCAAAAGTATGAGATATCAATAAATAGATATATTTAGGCACCCAGTAGATCTGATGTCAAGCAGTCACAAATAAGGAGCACCGATGGAGCAATTAACCATGAGCTCACCTGAATGAAAAAGGTGTAATTATATTTATTGGAGAATTGGCACAACAGAAAAATGATCGATAATTCTGATTGAATTAAACATAGTGCTCCACAGGCACCAACTATACATGCATAAAATACTAATCAAAAAAAATCCAGAGAAAGCACAACAGAATAGCTGTGAATGGTGAGGAACTGTGCAATTGTTGGGCTAACAAGTATCACTCGAGCTCTTCCCAGCAGTCAGTCAGATTTCCTTTGCTGCGTCTCTGGATTCCAGGCAGTTTACCTGCTGTCCTGATTCCCCACTTGGAAGTGCTCGTGTTTGTTTCACCGTCCAGGCTGGTATACTTTGAACTGCTGCTACTCTCACATGCCCAATCAGACCAGGTGCTGGAATCAGTCACGTTGCTACAAGGATTGTCCATTGTAACTTGAGATTCCCAACCTTCATCTTCTGTGGGGATTTTGCTGGCTATATTCTGTTTAATTCCCAAGCTGTCCCAGAAACTAGATTTCTTTTCTGTTTTTACATCTTCTTTTAGTTTCACAGTTGTCCTGCAGACATAAAAAAAGACAGGAATAAACTTACACACAGCCATTGATAATATAACTTGCTTTTAAAGGCAGGATGTTAGTAAGGGCAAACCTGATAATATTCAACATTTGCTTCTTATGCTCAACATCCAATGGATGAATAATAAATCTTATTATTATACCCCACATTTACATCCAATGATATAAATAATGGCTTAGTAATAGTGTGGAATCAGGCCCTTTCCTGACTAAGATGCCCCATCTACTCTAGTCCCACCTGCCTACGTTAGTCCCATATCACTCTAAACCTTTCCTATCCATGTACCTGTCCAAATGTCTTTTAAATGTTGTGGTAGTACCTGCCTCAACTACCCCCTCTGGCATCTTATTCCATACACCCACCACCCTTTGTATTAAAAAAAGTTGCTCCTCGGGTTCCTATTAAATCTTTCCCCTCTCACCTCAAAGCAATGCCTCTGGTTCTTGATTCCCCTGCTCAGGGTAAATGCAGTCTATTCACCTCATATTCTTATACATCCGTACAAGATTACCCTTCAGCCTCCTGCGCTCCAAGGAATAAAGTTCTAACCTGCTCAACCTCTCCCCATAGCTCAGGCCCTGGAGTCCTGGCAACATCCTCGTAAATTTTCTCTCCATTCTTTCCAGCTTAATAACATATTTCCCATAAGAGGTCGTTCAAAACTGAACACAATACTCTAAATGTGGCCTCACTAATGTCTTGTATAACTGTAACATAACCTCCCAACTTCTATACTCAATACTCTGATACTCGACTCATTGTTCTGTTTCAGTACATATGACAATTAAACACTCCTGACTCTTAACAGCGAATAAGAGCAGATTCACAAGATCTGAAATGCACTGTTAGCAGCAAACTTTGGCAAAGTTGTTGTTTGACCCAATGAACCCCTCTAGCTACTTATTTTTTGCCCCAAATTCCATTTGCAGTCCCTTGTATCTGCAAATCTATCCGTCTTATCGGATGGTTGTGGGAATCTGGTTGATTTGCAATTTGCTGTTTATGAGATTGGAAGCTGGGCCGATGCCAAACATAATTATTTTACATTATTACAATGGAAAACTCAGGAGAATAAATTATATCAATTGCAGATCATTTGAAGGTGTATCAGTGAGAAGGGGATTCTGCTAATTTATCAGTAATTTACAGGGCAAGGGAAGAGCTCATCTACTTTCAGTAAATTTGATATTTAGGTGGAATTTAGTGCAGTGGTGCTAACAGCAGCAGTTTGGAGATGTGTTGCAGTCATTTTGTATGCATGGAACGGAAAAGTACAGCACAGGATCAGGCCCTGAGGCCCACAATGCCCATACCACATATGATACCATTTGAAATTAATCTCTTCTGCCTGCACATGGTCCAGACCCCCTCTACCTATCCATCCATGTGCCCATTTATAAACTGCTTAAACATCACTATTTAACTGTCCCCACCCCTAACCGTGGCATCCATCACCCTGTGTAAAAAGGTGTCAAGTTAAACAATCTCTTGCTGCTTGTGATCCATATCGTTACTTTGCCTGCATTTCCATGTGCCTATTTAAAAGCCTCAAATATCCTTATTGTACCTGGTTCCACCACCCCTGGCAATGCTTTCCAGGTACCGGCTGATCTGTGTAAACAAAACACGCCCTGCGCATCTTTAAAACTTTATCCCTTTCAGAGTGCAGAGAAGATTTACAATGATGTTGCCTGAACTCTCGGGCCTGCGCTATAGTGAGAGGTTGGGCAGGCTAGTACTTTATTCCTCTGAGTGCAGGAGGATGAAGGGTGATCTTATAGAGGTGTATAAGATCATGAGGGGCATAGATTGAGTAGACGCACAACATTTTTTGTTAACCCAGTGTTGGGGGAATCAAGAACCAGAGGACATAAGTTTGAGATGGGAAAGATTTAATAAGAATCTGAGAGGCAGCTTTTTACACAGAGACTGGTGGGTGCATGGAATGAACTGCCTGAGGAGGTAGTTGAGGCAGAAACTCTAACAACGTTTAAAAGTCATACAGGAAAATGGACAGGAAAGGTTTCGTGGGATATGGGCCAATTGTTGGCAGTGGGACTAGTATACGGGGTAGCTTGGTTGGCATGAAGTTGGTCCAAAGGGCCTGTTTCCGTGCTATATAACTATGACCTCAAAGCTATTTCTAGTCTACGACATTTCCACTGGGAAAAGTGTTCTGAGTGTCTACTCCATCTATGCTTACGTATCCAGCGAGGGTCACTGTTTTGCAGCTGTTGGTAGTACAGCATTGAAAAGCTCTGTTAAATGTTGACTGAGACTTTCCTACATAGTGTACCCACAGATGCTGAATAAATAGCTTAGTTTTACAGGTTTTGGACGTGAGCTGAAAACAACAAACAATGGACATTAAATTTTCTTTCCCAAAATAAACATAGGAAATACTTGCAACTGCAAAGTCACAAAAGAACACTCCCATTTGCAGACAACCATTGTGCGCCCAGCTCCAATCCAACATTTCCCATTCTATTCTTTCCTTTCTGTTCTGTTGTTTGTTTGCATTTCTACACTTTCAAAGATTGTTACAGTAATTTGTAATTCTATTATTATTCCAATCGTGCTGTTCCTTTTGAGAATATTTCATTACACATATTTTTTATAGATTAATTACAATAACTATAAACACACAGCAATAATTCCTAGCAATGATTCTAACCCTGTATGAAGTTGCAAGAATAACAAGTTATTAACTTCAAGCTAAGTTTATTGAGTGTAACGATGCAAGGTTACAGTCCAAGCTGCAGCTCGTGAACAAGATGAGTCCTGCGGGTACCGCACATGTGCAAGATAACTTCTTGCAGGAACGGCATATGCTAAAACCTGACATGAACTGTGAATTCAGTGAGTGATCTATATCCCCTTTTCATAGCTCAT
Organism: Rhinoraja longicauda; assembly: GCF_053455715.1. NCBI lineage: Eukaryota > Metazoa > Chordata > Chondrichthyes > Rajiformes > Arhynchobatidae > Rhinoraja > Rhinoraja longicauda. Next base: position 26,804,464 of record NC_135957.1, on the reverse strand, counting down.
GTTCCCTATCAAACTGAATATCATGCGAAGTTGTAAATATATCAAGCCGTATACAAAATGCAGTTACTGCTAAAATAGGCAGGCTACAGACTCAGGCTAGTCTGTGGCATCTATAACGACGTGTTGAGAAAGGTGCTAGTAATTTGACACTAATTAAGGCAGTCTCCATCAGTCAGATTCATGAGATGACTGAAGAGCTCAACAAAACGCTGGCTTCTCCACAGCATTGTGTCACAAATGTTGATGCAGTCCAGGCTGAGTTCATGAGAAAGCTACAGCCTGAGATAAGAGTGAAAAAACAAGCAGGGACTCTGCGTATGCCAACTGCAACAATTGTGGAGATAGTCATGCAGCTGCGAGAAACAAATGTCCAGCTTTTGGTCAACAGTGCCATGCCTGTAAAAGATGGAACCATTTTAAAAGGCGATGCAAGTCGACACAACAAATCTACAACAGGCAGAGAGGCCTAGGAGGACCGTTCACCAGATAGAATCTGACCAAGCTGACAGCAGTGCTTACAGTCTGCGTCGACAGAATAACCCTGCAAATGCCTGCTCATTCCATTGAGACACAGATGGAAAAGAATGGTGAAGCCTTGGTCACTGTGCGAGTTAATGGCATTCCAGTTGAAATGAAAGTAGACACATGCCAAGTGTAATGTGTTGTCGAAAAATACATTTGAACTGCTATGGGATAATGAACAAATAAGAGCATGCACTAAAGCCACAAACCTTGTTACATATGGGGCAGTAAAATCAAACCTGTCGGTATAGTCAAGTTGCAGTGCCATCTAGCGGGACAACCGTACACATTGCCATTCTATGTTGTCCAGGAGGATGCTCTGCCACTGCGAGGGCTTCGTGCATGCAGGCAAATGGGGCTGGTCTCATTCAGTAAGGATGTTCACCAGTTGCGCCCCACTGAAGATGATCAGATGTCATGTCGAATTCAAATGGAATACAGCGATTTTTTCACCGATGAGCTTGGAAAGCTGCCTGTAACCTATCCCATGACACTCGACCCGGATGCAAGGTCCTGCACATCGCATTCCTGTGGCTATGAAGGACAGAGTCAAAGCAGAGCTAGGCAGAATGCAGGAGTTGGGCGCCATCACTCCAGTGTCCGAGCCAACCGATTGGGTGTCATCCATGGTTGTCACCAACAAGAAGAACAAACAGGCGATCAGAATATGCATCAATCCAAGAGACTGGAACATGGCTTTGAAAAGGCCACATCACCATATGTGCACGGTGGAAGAAGTGGCTGCACACATGTCAAATGCAATGGTGTTTTCTGTCTTGGATGTAATGAACTCCTTTTGGCAGATTCCACATGACCATGCATCTTCGATGCTAACCACCTTTAGCACTTCTTTTGGTCGCTACAGGTTTTTGAGGATGCAAGGTTACAGTCCAAGCTGCAGCTCGCGAACAAGATGACTCCCGCAGGTACAGCACATGTGCAAGATAACTTCTTGCAGGAACGTCATATGCTAAAACCCCGACATGGACTCACTGTGAATTCAGTGACTGATCTACAAACCCTACTCACCATTTAGGCTCATTGTCAGTCAGCAGTTTGTGCTCATCGCCTTTGTTGAAAAGCGAAGCTACTTCCTTCCAACTTTTTAGGCTTGCTCCTTGAACCTAAATCAAGCAACAAAAAAAATTACTGGGATAATAGTTAAATTCAAAGCATATAATAACAAGGAAACAGCCAGAATCCCCTCTATGACTCTATTGGTAAGTGTGGAATTATCATACAGATTGGAAGTTTTATTTCTGGTTTGATTCTAGATTTAGGCAGCACGGTGGCGCAGCGGTGGTGTTGCTGCCTTACAAAGCCAGGTACCCAGGTTCCATCCTGACTACGGGCATTTGTCTGTACGGAGTTTGTACATTCTCCCTGTGGGTTTTCCCCGGGAGCTCTGGTTTCCTCCCATATTCCAAAGATATAAACATAGCACAAAAAGTAAGGAAATTTTTGTTTGGTAGATTAATTCTTTGTTGTAACAATGCTTCTTGGCAATAAATCTTATACCGTTGGAAAGCCTGTTTATTTCCCTTTTAAATGGTGCCACATTTGTAAGGAACATGCATTTGTGGGATGAGCAGCAGAGCTGAGTATATGGGTTGCGCCCATGAAAAATTTGCCAAATCTTCTCTGCCAATGCCAAACAGCTTATTCTGCTGTTGCTATTGACTCTTGTTTTGAGCTTCTGGTACCCCCAGGTGCTGACAAGAATGGGATGCCATCCCACAACAGTGTGTGACCAGGCTGGTGACCAGCATGAGGAGGAGGTGCCAGGCTGTTATGGCTGTGTATGGTTCTTCCACACACTACTGTGGCTCCTGTTTATTAAATGAATAAATTGTTAAATTGCCAATATGTCTTGTTTCTTCAGACTTCAATCATCCAATCCACCAAACAACACCGAACAAGAGTCAATGGCAGAATAAGCTGTTTGGCATTGGCAGAGATTTGGCAAATTTTTCATGGGCGCAACCCATATACTCAGCTCTGCTGCTCATCCCACAAATGCATGTTCCTTACAAATGTGGCACCATTTAAAAGGGAAATAAACAGGCTTTCCAACGGTATAAGATTTATTGCCAAGAAGCATTGTTACAACAAAGAAATAATCTACCAAACACAAATTTCCTTACTTTTTGTGCTATGTTTATATAGGTTTGTAGGATAATTGATATGGTAAAATTGTAAATTGTCCCTAATGTGTGGAGGATAGTGTTAATTTGCAGGGATCGCTGGTGGGCATGGACTCGGTGGGCCGAAGGGCCTGTTTCGGTGCTGCATCTCCAAACTAAACTAAGCAGAATTTGGCAACTCCAGGAGCAGCAACAATGGAGATATAGCAATGCAGATATGGATCTCAGGACTGAAGGACAAGTCAGCCGGGGGGCGGGGGGGGGGGGGGGGGGGAGGACATTTCCAGAGTTAAAAGAGGCAAATGGTATGCATGCTTTCATTGGTCAGAGCGTTTGAGTATAAAAGTCAGGAAGTCATGATGCCGCATGCATACCATATGCCTCCTTTAACTCCTTTATAGGACTTTAGTTAGGTCGCATTTGAAGTATTGTGTGCAGTTCTGGTCATCCATTACAGGAATGATGTGGAGGCTTTGGAAAGTGTGCAGACGTGGTTTGCCAGAATGATGCCTGGATTAGTGTGTATTAGTTACAGGGAGCAGTTGGACAGACATGGATTATTTTGTCTAGAACGCAGGAGATTGTGGGGAGGCCTGATAGTAGTATCTAAAATTATGAGAGGCATCGATAGCTTAGGCAGTCAGAATCATTTTACCCCAAGGTGGAAAAATCAAATATTAGAGGGCTGAGCTTTAAGGCTAGAGAGGCAAATTTTAGAGGAGATGTGCAGAACAAGTTTGTTTTTTAATTACTAAATGGAGGTTGGCGAGAGCCTGGAATTCCCAGCCAGGGGTGCTGATTGACGCATACCTTAGTGGCATTTAAAATACTTTTAGATAAGCATATAGATATGTAGGACTTGGAGGGACATGGATTACGCACAGATAGATGTGATGGTCTTGGCATCATGTCTGGCACTGACATCGTGGGCTGAAGGCCTGTTCTTGTGATGCAGTATTTTGTTTTCTATGTCCTAGTTCTGGATTCTCAGTGGCACAATGATCCAACAGATGCCCAACTTCAATCCTGACTTGAGAATCATAGAGCATGGAAACAGGCTCTTGGTCCCAACCTGCCCATGCAACCAAGACCAGCAGTCCCACCTAGTTTAATAGGAACCTGAGGGGCAAGTTTTCACACAGAGGGTGGTGGGTATATGGAATGAGCTGCCAGAGGTGGTAGTTGAGACAGGCACTATAATAACATTTAAAAGACTCATGGATAGGTAAATGGGCAAAATGAGTAACTCAGCAGGTCAGGCAGCATCTCTGGAGAAAAAGGATGGATGATGTTTCAGGTTGGGACCCTTCTTCAGACCAGCACTTTGTGTCCATCATTGCATTCTAGTGCAAGGATCTGACAACTCGTGGATTGATAAGGTATTGGTTGGCAAAACATTTCATCAGGCATTTTAGAAAATTGGTCCGATCCCTTTTGCTTTATACACACAAAACATTGCATCCATGAACATTAGCATTTTCAACATTCATATCAAATTGTGGGATAACTGAAATGGAGCTATTACTTCAAAACGCACAAAGATGACCATTACTTACTGCTAGCCTCTGTCCAAGCCCTCATACAGGTCGAACAGAGAGATGTGCGATTGTTTGCTGCTGCTCTTTATTCTGACTCCAGGCCAACAGAATGCTCAAAATTACTCAAATCAATGTTACCATTAACATTCAACGGCTCATATTGACTTTTCTAGCCATTTTAGGAATATGTGGGCCAGAAATGGAACAAAGGGAATTATGTTTTTCAAACCTCACCTCTAAGTGGTGCAATGGCATTGAACGTGCTAAAGCTGGCTAATAATTTGTTATAACCAGAGATGCAACACAGATATATGCTCTTTAGCACACCAAATCTGTGCCGACTTTCAACCACCCTTTTAAGTAATTCTACTTCCATAGGCTCTACATGCCCACTAGGGAACATTTACAGTGACTAATTAATCAACCAACCCACGGCTCTTGGAACATGGAGGAAACAGGAGCACTGAGAGGAGACTCGCACAGTCACAAGGAAAATGAGCAAACACCACACACACAGTACCAGAGATTAGGATTGAACCTCCTCTGGAGCTGTGATACAGCAACTCTACCATCTGTGCCACTATTGTGCCATCTCAAAGACACAAACTGTGACTGTGCACAATCAACACAAGTAGGGTTCAAACCTATTTGACCATTTCTTCAGTGGTTTTTAAGCCCAACACAATTGTGGTCTTTAATTTAAATTCTTCGTAACTCTCCAGTTTATTCATATCTTCTTATAAGCAACATCAACTTTGGGGCAATTTTCCAGTCTAAAAAAGGTAACATTTTACAGAATCAGGAACTGCAACAAATTGAAACTACTGCATTGTATCTGGTGAATACAAAACATTACTTTGTGTCAACTAAGATATGTGCTGGCTGAGATAAACACGAGTACTTGCAGTCAGAGTAAAATGATTTGCGAGTTATATATTCTACAGGAGTTACCAGAACCAAAAAAAAAATCCAAATTGATACTCTATATCCAATGTCTGTTGCTATATTGATGAGGTTGGTTTTCAGCATAAAATCAGATTTATAGTTCCATAATATATGCTGCTGTAAATGTAGACCCATCTCCAGGTTGCACACAGGTAAAATATGTCACTACCATTGAACATCTTAATCTTCTGGATCAGCCCACCAAGGGGGTCTTCATCAAATCAAATGCCTTGCTATGTAGCCATGTAGCCAACCCTCATTGATCAGCATCATCACCTCCTCAGAAAACTCAATTACATTAATAAGACACGGCCTGCCCTATAAAAAGCCACGCTGATAGTCCCTAATTAACCCATTATTTTCCAAAAACGAGAAACATCACCTCATATTTCACGGGTGCTTACAACACAATGGTATGAACACTGAATTCTGTTTTTAAATAATAGCGCCCATCCCACCCCGGTTTCCACCCATTGTTCCCTTCCATCTATATCCCTCAATCTGGCTTTACATTTCACTCCTTTTCACTTAGTCCAACCCATATGCCAAACAAACCTCCCTCATCTGTATCCACCTGTCACTTGCCAGGCTTTTTCCCACCTCCCTCTCTCTTTACCTGTTTATTCCCCCCCCCCCATTACATTCAGTCTGAAGAAGGGTCCCAAACTGAAACTGTACCTGATCATTCCCTCCACAGATACTGTCTGACCTGCTGAGTTACTCCAACATTTTATTTTGTTTAACAACATATTTAGGTAATGAGTTGAGTAGATGGGAGCACAAATTTACAAAGATAGTTGAAGCAAGTGGTAAATCAATGGCAGATGGAATGCAATGACCAAAACAAGGCCGACAAACAGACTTATTTTTCTTATTGGTAAGCTAGAAGGAGAACGGGGATTTGTATGTTAATGTACATTGGAAGTCAGACAGTACAAAAGTACAAGAAGCAATCAAAATGTATATTGGAAAGCTGTCCTTTGTTCTGAGGAAGTGGGAATGCAAAGTGTTGGCCAGATTCCAAATACAGCACTTCATTCAATCTAGTCACCAGGCCTTAAGCGGCACACATTGGATTACTTAGGACGAGATGGAGAGATTTAAGAGGGTGTTCAAATGCAGCTTTTTTCACTCAGAGGGTCGATCATATCTAGAATAAGATGCCAGAGAAAGCAATAGAAGTAGATAAAATTATTACTTTGAAAATACATTTGGACAGATAGATGGATAGGAAGGATTTAGAGAAACAGATTCTTGATTAATAAGGGTGTCATGGGTTATGGGGAGAAGGCAGGAAAATGGGACTGAGAAGGAAAAGGAAAATGGTGGGCCAAATGGCCTAATTCAGCTCCTAGAACTGAGGAACATGATGTAGGCCCTTTGCCCCCCATGGTCCCCACTGATCATCAATCATCCATTTACACTAATCCAAATGTATTCTCTACATATTGTTATTAATTCTCCCCAAATTCGACCACGGGATAATTTACAGTGGTAATTAACCTACCAATATACTGAGATAACACAGGATCTCAACTTGGTCAGCATGGACAAGGTGGGCTGAAGGGCTTGTTTCTGTGCAATATCATTCTGACTATGAATTGGAGGGAGAATGGTACACATTTAGCAAAATTGTATCGCATTGTGGAGCTTATTTCAGTGAACAGCTGAAATGAAATTTGGCCTTCAGATAAGAATGAAATAAATAATTACTAAGTGCCTTTTACACCCTTTACCTAAGCATTTTTAAAGGAACTAAGTGCTCATCAGTAGAATAAAAGGATGGATGTGCAGTTAAAGTCAATTATTGCAAAGGTCCTGAATCTTAAAATTAAAGTACTTTTTGGCCAGCACAGTGGTACAGCTGCTTCCGCAGAGCGCCAGAGAACGGGGCTTCTATCCTGACCTCGGGTGCTGACTTACTGGAGTTTGCATGTTCTCCCTGTGGGTTTCATCCAGGTGCTCCGGTTTCCTCCCATGACCCAAAGACATGCAGGTTTATGAGTTAATTGGCCAATGTAAATTGACCCCAATGGAAGTGGATGAGAAAGTGAGGTGATATGGAACTGGTGAAAACAGGGTGACTGACGATCAGTGGAGATTTGGTGGGCTGAAGAAACTGTTTCCGTGCTATATCTCTAAACTAAAATAACCCCACATTAAATGTCAAAAAACATTGGAACATTCCACAGAATGCTGTTGAACCCAGATCTATTAACATTTTTAACATTGAGATTCACACAGTTTAATTGGATAAGCATTAAAGTATATGGATCAAAAGCTGATTAATGTAGTTTAAGGTAAAGATCAGCCACAATCTAATTAAACTCCAGAACAGGCTTTAGAGACCCCAATCCATTTACCTCTGCAAGAATCCATTTAAATGAGTTAACTGTAAGAAGGGGCCTTTTTATGGACTGTAACTGAGAATCAAAACATGTTGTCTATGCTTTCCACTGCTTATTATTATGAAAGAGAAGCCATAATGGGGTTTATGCTGATGCTTGTGAGCTCCGGATCAAATCAATATACATTTAAGTCTGGTGCTTATTGAATGAAACAAGGTTCACTTGCTCACAGCAATGTCTTCATTTGCAGAATGTTAACTATTTATAATCCTTACTTGCTTTAAAAGAGAACAGAATTCAATTTTAACAAAAGAATCATCAATATAAAGAATATGATTCACATCTTCTTTACACTCATATATTTGTCACATTATCTGTAGCAGAAATATATAAAAGTAGAAGGCATACAGTACATCTAGGGTAAGGAAGCAAGATGTTTTAAGGAGATCTCATAAAGTCAGCCATACAGCATGGAAACAGGCCCTTCAGCCCAACCTGTCCACGCCGACCAACATCCCTCATCCACGCCAGTCTTGCCTGCCCACAGCCCTCTAGTTCAGTTTATTGTCATGTGCACCGAGGTACAGTGAAAAGTTTTCACTACGTGCTAATCAGTCAGCGGAAAGACCAATCCATAATTACAATTGAGCCATTTACAGTTTATAGATACATAAGGGAATAATGTTTAGTGCAAGGTAAAGCCAGTAAAGTAAAACCGGTATCAAAGATAGTCCAGGGATCACCAATGAGCTAGATAGTAATTTAGGACTGCTCTCTAGTTGTGGTAGGATGATTCAGTTGCCCGATAACAGCTGGGACGAAACCGAATCTGGAGTGCATTTTCACACTTCTATACCTTTTGCCCAATGGGAGAGGGGAGAAGATGGAGCGGCCAGGATGCGACTCGTCCTTGATTATGCTGCTGGCCTTGCCGAGGCAGCGCAAGGTATAAATGGAGTTTAAACCTATCCTAGCCATGTACCAAATGTCTCTTAAACATAATGATAGTACCTGCCTCAGCGAACTCCTCCGGCAGCTTGTTCCAAATACGCACCGCCCTTTGTGTAAAAAAGTTACCCCTCAGGTTGCTATTAAATCTTCCCCACCTCCTCTCCCTTACCTCTTCCTCTTCTGATGAAGAACTTTTTCTCCTAAAGGGAATCTGGAATGTACTGACCGAGTGGGTTTTAGAAGCAGGTGCTCTAATAACATTTATGTGGCATATACAATCACCTATTGTTACCAAGGCACCACAAACTGTGGACAGAGGGCTGGTAGATGCATATTTGAAGGTTGGCATGGATATGCTGGAACAAAGAACCTCTTCCTGGCTGCATAACTGTACAACTATGCATGTTACAATATTGAATGTTGAATATTATGCAAGTAACAATATTGAATATGGATATTCAATATAACTGTTAAAACGGTTCAGGTCATCGGGTGCTGGCAAATTAAATATCTGTCAAACAATTTCAGTGTTGCCTCTCTTGAACTACTAGTTTTGTGATAATAATCTTGGAGACGAGGATAAGAGCACTGGATGTGCGAGAAGACATATCATAGAAACTAATTCAATTTGTGCATGTTTCTAGTGCCGAATACCTCAAACACTATGGTAATTAAAACAATAAATCAGAAATTTAGTCAAGGAAAAACAATATGCAAATTTTGAAAGGGTGTCAGTACCATTTTCCAACATCATTAAGCAGAACCAGGCAAATTTAAAATGGGAGCAGATAAGGGATGAGTGGGAGTTCAGGGACAATGTGTTCCCATCTGGGTGAAAGTCAAGGCTACAAGTCTAGAAACTCCGGATGTCAAGGGATATGAAAGGCTTGATGAAGAAAAACCAAGGTAAACATGTGGCAAGGAGAGAGCTGTAAAAACATGGAAGTCCCTTTAAGAGTGTAGATTTTATGGGGGGAGGGTACTTAAAGAGATTAAGTGGGAAAAGAGGGTCCATAAAATATCAGTGGCAGACAAGAGGGAAATTTAAAGGCATTTTATAAGCATAAAAAGAGCAAATGTATAACCAGCGAAAGAGTAGAGCCCATTAGAAACCAAATAGGCAATCAATGCATGGAGCCAGATCCTAAATGATTACTTTTCATCTGTATTCACTGACAAAAAAGAAATTGTTAGATTTTGGTTGAGTCAGTAAAATTCTAGAACACCTAGATATTTAAAAAAGTAGTCGATGACATAAAGATGGATAAATTCCCTGGCCTTAATGATATATATCCTAGGCTGCATTTAGAGGCAATGGAGAAGATTGCTGCAGTCCTGATAGACACATTTAAGTTAGGTGCCAGATGACAGGGGTAAAGCAAATGTGGTACCTTAATTCAAGAAAGGAGTAGGGCTAAGCTAATTAATTATAGAGCAGCGGGTCTAACTTCATTTGGAAAAGCAGGGAATTGTGAGCACAGAATTGTTCGTTGGAGATCTGAGGAATTCAATTGCATTTTTTTGAGGAGATGGACGGACGGACGGATGGATGGATGCCATTCAGGCTTCCAGACAGTTAGGCCATGCAAAAGGCCTTACAGTCTATGAAAAAAATTAGCAAATTAGATCAAAATAAGCTTGAGAATTGGTAAATGGTCATCGTACATGATGTTTCTATTATGAAGCCTGTGTATGATATGGTGTTAGATCCCTCACTGTTAAAATATATTAACATTCATTAACAGCTTAGATATGAAAGTAGGAGGTGTGATTAGTAACTTTGTGATGACACAAAAATTGGTGGTGGCGTTTACAATGTTGAGAGTCGTCTTGGGCTTCAGAGTGATGCTGATCAGCTGGCAAATTGAATAGGGCAAAAGCAGATGGATTTTAATCCTGATAAGTGTGAGGTGATGTATTCTGGTGATGGCAATATTAAGATAGGGCATATACCATGAATGTTCGGACACTTGTATTGAGAAACACTGGTGTATAAATCCATAGAACTCAAGGTTCGTAGCATCAGATAGAATAATAAAAAAGGCAAACGGAACCAATTAACCTACAAACCCACACATCTTTAAGATGTGGTAGAAACAGGAGCACTCGTACGAAACCCAAGCAGTCACAGGGAGAACGTGCAAACTCTGCACAGACAGCATGCAAGGTCAGGATCAAACAAGGTCTCTGGCGCTGAGACAACGACTCTTCCAGCTGCACCACTGCATCACCTGATAACATCCCTCCTACAGCAGGGCGATCAAAACTGAACAGTGGCCTCAACAACGTCTTGTACAACTGTAACATATCTTCTCTACTCAGTACCTTGACAGATAAAGGCTAATGTATCAAAAGCCATCTTTACCACTATCTTCCTGTGGCGCCACTTTCAGAGAACTAAGTAGCTCCTGGATCCCTTTGTTCTAAAACAAACCAGAGGGGTAATTTACCTCAACTCATTGTGGAGGTCCTGCCCTGCTTTGACTTCCCAAAATACAAAACCTCATACTTGTCTGCATTAAACTCCATTAACTATTCCTCAGCCCTTTTGTCCTGTTGATCAAGATCTGGCTATAATTTTTGACAACCATCTTCATTCTCTGCGATACCACCTACTTTAGCGTCATATGCAAACTTACCAATCATGCCTTGTAAATTCCCATCCAAATAATAATTAATATCAACCACAAACAGCAATGGCCCCAGCAGCAAACCCTGGAACACACCACTGGTCAAAGGCCTCCAGTCCGAAAAACAACCTTCCACCACCACCCTCTATTTCTTCCATAAAGCCAAATCTGTATTCAATTAGGTAGTTCTCCTTGGATCCCAAACAATCTAATCTTCCAGAGCAGACTACTATGTCTAGCTGAAGACTGCATAGACAACATCTACGTCCTTGCTCCCATCAACTGTCTTGGTTACTACTTCAAAAAATTCAAATGTGTAAGACACAGTCTCCCATGCACAAAATTACGCTGACTTACCCAATGAGCCCTCTATCCAAATGCATATATACTGTATCTTATCCCTCAGAATTCTCTCCAGTAACCTACCTACCACAGATGCAAGGCTCACAGGTCAATTGATCCCAGGCTTTTCCTTGCAGCCATTCTTAAGCAGAGGCACAACATTACCCACCCGCCAGACATCCAGCACCTCACCAGTGTCTAACGATGATCCATGTATCTCAGCTAAGGCTCCCACAATTTCTTCTCTAACTTCTCACAATGTCATCAACATATCTGTCCAGGGCTGGGAGATGCATTTGTCTTCATATGTCCAAGGAAATCCAGCACCTCCTCAACTGCAATATAGATTGTCCTCAAGACATCTTCATTAACTGTCCCAACCTTCATGGTTTTCTCCTCGGTAAGAACAGAGGAAGAGCTTTTCACCTGGAGGATAGTTGGAGTCTGCAATGCACTGCCCAAGAACGTGATGGAGGATTTTCCAAAGATATTTTTAAAATATTTAGATGAGCACTTGCATCACCAAGGCAAGTGTTGGTAAACAGGATCACCCACTCCCCTTACTAACTCAAACCTCTCCCCCAGTGAACGTCCAATCCACTCCCCTAACTTACTCTAACCTCCCCCCGCCTGAAAGTACAGCCCCGCTCACTCTGCAGCAACTCCGACTTGACAATCAAACCCGCCGATAAGGGAGGTGCTGTGGTAGTCTGGCGCGCTGACCTCTACCGGGCTGAGGCCAGGTGACAACTCTCAGACACCACCTCCTACTTATCCTTGGATCATGACCCCACAGATGAGCACCAGACCTTAATATCACACATCATTTCTGATTTTATTACTTCCGGCTCTCTGCCCTCTAAAGCCTCCAACCTCATTGTTCCCCAGCCTCGCACGGCCCAATTTTATCTTCTCTCCAAAATCCACAAACAGAACTGGCCTTGCAGACCCATTGTTTCTGCTTATTCATGTCCCACCAAATTAATTTCCACATACCCCGACTCCATCCTATCCCCCTGGTCCAATCCCTCCCAACCTATGTCCAAGACACCTCACACGCTCTTCATCTCTTCAATGATTTCCATTTTCCAGGCCTCCACTCTCTCATCTTTACCATGGATGTCCAGTCACTTTACACCTCCATCATTCACCAGGAAGGTCTTAAAGCACTCCGTTTCTTCCAGTACCAGCCCATTTCCGTCTACGAATACTCTCCTCCACCTAGCAGAGCTGGTCCTTACACTCAACAACTTCTCCTTCGGCTCCTCCCACTTCCTCCAAATCCAAGGTGTAGATATGGGCACTCGCATGGGCCCCAGCTATGCCTGCCTCTTTGTAGGGTATGTCGAACAATCACTGTTCCAGGCCCTATCCCCGAACTCTACTTCCGCTACATTGTCGACTGCATTGGTGCTGCTTCTTGCACCCATGGAGAACTCACCGACTTCATCAACTTAACCACTAATTTCCATCCTGCACTCAAATTCACTTGGACCATCTCCGACATCTCCCTACCATTTCTGGATCTCACCGTCTCCGTCACAAGAGACAGACTATTGACCGACATCTACTACAAACCTACTGACTCCCAATGCTATCTAGATTACACTTCTTCCCACTCTTCTTCCAGTAAAGCTATACCCCCTACTCCCAATTCCTCCTCCTTCAAGAGAGAGCTGGATAGAGCTCTTAAGGATAGCGGAGTGAGGGGGTATGGGGAGAAGGCAGGAACGGGGTACTGATTGAGAGTGATCAGCCATGATCGCATTGAATGGCGGTGCTGGCTCGAAGGGCTGAATGGCCTACTCCTGCACCTATTGTCTATTGTCTATGCCGCATCTGCGCCCAGGATGAGGTTTTCCATACTAGATCATCGGAGATGTCCTCATTCTTTAGGACATGAGGGTTTCCCTCTTCCATTATAGATGAGGCTCTCACTAGGGTCTCAATATCCCGCAGCTCCGCTCTTGCTCCCTCTCCTCCCATTTGCAACAAGAACTGAGTCCCCCTTGTCCTCACCTTCCACCCCATCAGCCGTCGCATACAGCATATAATCCTCCAACACTTTTGCCACCTCCGACAGGATCCTACTACTGGCCACATCTTCCCATCCCCACCCCTTTCTGCTTTCCACAGGGACCGTTCCCTCTGCAACTCCCTGGTCCACTCACCCCTTCCCACCCAAACCATCCCCCCCCCAGGGACTGTCCCCTGCAACCACAGGAGATGCAACACCTGTCCCTTTACCTCACCCTCGACTCCATCCAAGGACCCCGACAGTCTTTTCAGGTGAGGCAGAGGTTCACCTGCACCTCCTCCAACCTCATCTACTGTATCCTCGCTGTTCCAGGTGTCAATTCCAGTCCATCGGCAAGACCTAGCGCAGGCTCGGCGATCGTTTCGCTGAACACCTCTGCTCAGTCCGCCTTAACCTACCTGATCTCCCAGTGGCTCAGCACTTCAATTCCCCCTCCCATTCCCAATCTGACCTTTCTATCCTGGGCCTCCTCCATTGTCAGAGTGAGGCCCAGCACAAATTAGAGGAACAGCACTTCATATTTTGTTTGGGTAACTTACACCCCAGCGGTTAGAACATTGACTTCTCTAACTTCAAATAGCCCCTGCTTTCCCTCTCTCTCTCCATCCCCTCCCCTTCCCAGTTCTCCCACCAGTCTTACTGTCTCCGACTGCATTCTATCTCTGTCCCGCCCACTACCCTGACATCACTCTGAAGAAGGGTCTCGACCCATTCCTTTTCTCAAGAGATGCTGCCTGTCCCACTGAGTTACTCCAGCATTGTGTCTACCTTCTATCTAATTCCTTGATGGTTGGTAGGGGCATGGTGGGCTAAAAGGCTTGTTACTGCACTAAACCTATGACAATGATCATCATATTCTTAGTTTGTTCAGTCATTGTCATATTAAAATAAAGGCACTTTTGAACTGATGACAAATTCAAGATTACATCTAACTGGAGTTGAAATTGTCATTATGAGAAAAATCTGATTCACTACAGTAAACCCTTGTTATAATGGACTATGGGGGAGGGGGGGGGGGTGGAGAGAAGAAGCTTGGGCAGCTTACAACCCAGTGGTATATTGATTTCTCTAATTTCAAGTCACACTTGCCTTCCCTCTCTCACCCTTCCTCTCCCACCCTAGTCGTCCTGCTAGTTTCACTGTTCTTATCTCTTCATTATCACCTCCACAGCCAACAACGGACCATTGTGGGCTCCTTGGCCATCTTTGATTTGGTGCCAGCTTTGATTTATTCTATACCTTTTCATTCAGATGGTGATGAGTCAGAATATAGAAGTGAGATCGACCAATTGGTGCCAGCACAATAACCTGGCTCTCAATATCAATAAAACCAATGAACTGATTGTGGACTTTGGAAGAGGAAGGATGAGGACCCACAATCCTCTTTACATCAATAGGAGTCAAAAACTTCAAATTCCTGGGCGTGCGTATTTCCAAATATCTTTCATGGACCCAGCACACTGATGCAATTATAAATAAAGCACATCAATACCTCTACTTCCTGAGAAGATTATGGAGATCCGGTATGTCAGAGAGGATTCTCTTGAACTTCTACAGGTGTACAGTAGAGAGCACATTGACTGGTTGCATCATGGCCAGATTCAGCAACTTGAACGCCCGGGAGTGGAAAAGACTGCAAAAAGTTGTGAACACTGTCCAGTCCCTCGCCAGCTCTGACCTCCCCACCATCGAAGGGATTTATCGGAGTCGCTGCCTCAAAAAGGCAGCCAGCATCATCAGAGACCCACACCATCCTGGCCACACACTCATTTCACCCCCGCCATCGGGAAGAAGGTAAAGGAGCCTGAAAAATGTAATGTCCAGGTTCAGGAACAGCTTATTCCCTACAGCCTTAAACACTACAACCTCACATGAGCTCTGAACTACAATAGACTTATTATTATTGCACTACTGTTGTTTGTTTCTTATGTGTACGTATGTGTGTATGTGTATTTATACACACTGAACTTTTAATTCTCTCTCATTTATCATATTGTTTACCGTGTACTACATTTACATATTCTGTTGTGCTGCAGCAAGTAAGAATTTCACTGTTCTCTCTGAGACATATGACAATAAAACACTCTTGACTAGTTCCCCTCTCCCCTGACTCTGGTGACGTTTTGGGTCGAGACCCTTTTCCAGACTATTCCTTTTCTCTGGAGATGCTGCCTGTCCCGCTGAGTTGCTCCAGCATTTTATGTTTATCTTCAGTGATTGGACAGTCTTTTTTCCAGGTTTGGGGAAATCAAGAACTAGCAGGCATAGGTTTAAGGCGAGAAGGGAAAGATTTAATTGAGCAACATTTTTCACACCGAGGGTGGTACATATATGGAACAAGCTGACAGAAGAAGTGGTTCAGGCAGGTATAATAACAACATTAATTTTCCCTTTGGACAGGTACATGGTTAGGAAAGATTTAGAGGGGTATGGGTCAAAAGTGGGCAAATGGAACTAGAATAGATGCACATTCTGGAGCCAAGGGCCTGTTTCCGTGCGACTTGATGACTGTAACAAACCTCAGCTGCAAGGGTCATGCCTTTTTTTTGGGGGTGTAATTTTGATGCTTATTTAATGCTTTTGTTGTTGGACTGTGGGTGATTGAATTAACATTTTGTTCAAGATGGCCGCGCCGTTGTGTTTGGCTGTATGTTTCTTTTTTTTCCTAGTCAGATGTGCAGCACTTTGGTCAACGTGGGTTGTTTTTAAATGTGCTATACAAATAAATTGACTTGACTTGACTTGACTTGTTTCACGAGCAGCCTTTGTTCATAAGGTCATACGTGATAGGAGTAGAATTAGGCCATTCAGCCCATCAAATCTACTCCACCATTCAATCATGGCTGATCGATCTCTCCCTCCCAACCCCATTCTCCTGCCTTCTCCCCATAACCTCGGACATCTGTACTAATCAAGAATCCATCTATCCATGCCTTGAAAATATCCACTGACAGTCTCTACAGCCTTCTGTGGCAAAGAATTCCACAGATCCACCACTCTCGAACTAAAGGCATTTCTCCTCATCTCCTTCCTAAAAGAACATCTTTCAATTCTGAGGCCATGACCTCAAGTGTGAAGCCCCCCTCATTCTTCTAAACTCCAGCGAGTACATGCCGGCAAATGCTCATCGTAGGCTAACCTACTTATTCTTGTAAACCTCCTCTGGACCCTCTCCAGAGCCAGCACATCCTTCCTCAGATATGGGGTCCAAAATTGCTCGCAATATTCCAAATGCGGCCTGACCAGCGCCTGATAGAGCCTCAGAGTTCTTCATACAACAGAAAAAAATATCTTGGGTGACACTTAGTGACCCGACTGTTGAAACCTAAATGACTGTGGAATAACCCTGGAACCTTTGGACTCTATTTTAACAATTCCTTCCCTTTTGCATCCAAGTCCAAAGTCCATCAAATGGAATGCTTGCCAGAGACCCATTAAATGCAGGATTTGCAATTGATTCACAAGGCACCATGCTCTGCCTAGTTTTGCATTAAACATTGATTTTCTGCGTCAATGAGTTGCATGTTCAACTGAGAGACCTACACGAGCTTCAGAATTTACCAAATGATTGGGTCGCTGCCCCAAACTGTAAAGAAACTAAAATCCAAACCTTTATTTTTTCTTGCTTGCAAAATGTAATCATGCAAAGAAACTGCAGGCTTAAGTTTCCACGAGATTATTTTCCTTTAAGATCGTCAGGTCATAAGTAATAGGAACAGAATTAGGCCATTCGGCCCATGAAGTCTACTCCGCCATTCAATCATGGCTGATCCATCTTTCCCTCCCATCCCCATTCTCCTGCCTTCTCCCCATAACCCCTGACACACTGAACATTAGTCTCTCCCCTTTTTATTTCTCCTGTTTCACAAGTCGGTCCTGCAGCTAAAGGATTGCAATGCATGGCAAGAGATCTTGTCTCCAATTGTCTACAGCAGGACTACAATTCCCACTATTTTGATCCGAGCACAAGAATGTTGTCAATAATTTGGGGTACATAAACACACGTGACTTTGCTGTTCCACTTATTGATCCAGAAGAATAGAAAATAGAAATTCAATGCATGAGATGATCAGTGCCGTCTTTAGACTTTAGAGATACAGCGTGGAAACAGGCCCATCAGCCCATAGCGTCCGTACCGACCAGCGATCAACCCATACACCAGCACAATCCAACACACCAGGGACAATTTATACTTAACAGAAGTCAATTAACCTACAAACTTGCATGTTTATGGAGTGTGGGAGGATACTAGACCACCCGGAGAAAAACACGGTCACAGGGAGAACGTACAAACTCCATGCAGGCAGCACCCGTAGTCAGGATCAAACCTGGGTCTCTGGCGCTGTAAGGCAGCAACTCTCCCACTGCGTTGCCCACATAATCAGTAAAACAAACAATGCACACCATAATAATAGAATCAGGACGAAATATTTTCACTGGGGGCAGTACACTGGATTCGGTACATTATCTCAGTGTCATACATTTCTATTCTGACCTCTCCAAAACATCCAAAAAATGCCAATGGCAAAGTGCTGGAGTAACTCAGCGGATCAGACAACGTCTCTGGAGAACATGGATGCCTCCTGAACCCATGCAGAACTCATTACTTGCATTAACATTACTACTAACTTCCATCCTGCCCGCAAATTCACTTGGACTCTGACACCTCTCCCATTTCTTGATTACTCCTTCTTGATCACAGGGGCCAGTCTATCGACTTACATCTACTACAAACCCACCAACTCCCTCAGTTATCTGGGCTGCACCTCCCCCCTTCCCTGCCTCTTGACACTACTCTCAATTTCTCAGCCGCTGCCGCAACTGTTCCCAAGATTAGGCTTTCCATTCGAGGACATCCGATGGATCTCACCCAGGTCTCCTTTCTGTAGCGTAGTTCTGGTCCTGCACCCCCTACACACAGATGGAACAAGGGGAGAGTTCCCCTAGTTCTTGCCTTCCACCCGTCCAACCTCCACATCCAACGTGGCAGTGCAAGAGTTGCTGCCTTGCAACGCCAGAGACCCGGGTTCGATCGTGGCCATGGATGCTGTCTGTACAGTGTTTGTACCTTCTCCCCGTGACCTGCGTGGGTTTTCTCCGGGTTCTCCGTTTTCTTCCCACTTCAAGACATACAGGTTTGTACAATTGTCCCTGATCACTGGTCGCCATGGACCCTGTGGGCTGAAGGACCCTGGACTCAGTGTTTCTGCGCTTATCTCTAAACTAAACCAAACATCATTTTCCAACATTGTCGCCACCTTCAATATGATCCCATGACCGGCCGCATCTTCTCATCTTCACCCCTTTCTGCCTTCTGCAGGGATCACTCCCTCCACATCTCCTTAGCTCACTCATCCCATCCCACCCCCTCCCCAGGTACTTTCCCCTGCCACTGCAGGAGATGCAACACCCGTCCCTATACCTCCCTCACATCCACCCAAGGACTCCAGCAGTCCCTCTAGGTGAGACTGAAGTTCACGTGCACCTCCTCTACTGCATTCAGTGTGGCCTCCTGTACATCCAAGAGACCAAGCGAAGACTAGGTGATCGTTTCGCCAAACATATGCGCTCGATCTGCCAAGGTTTACCAGATCTCCCGGTTGCTAACCATTTTAACATCCCTTCCCATTCCCATACTGACCTTCCTTTCCTAGGCCTCCTACATTGTCAGAGTGAGGCCGCCAGCAAACTGGAGGAACAGAATCTTATATTCTGCTTATATCCCAACTGTAGAACATTGAATCATCTAATTTTAGGTAACTAACCCACAAACAACCCTTCCTAAAGTCTCACGCCCCCTTCCCTCTGTCCCACCTGGATTCATAGGCAGTCCATTTCTCCACCCCTCCCCTTTCTCTCGCATCACAATTCGCACCTCAATTATCCTTATCTCCCACCTTTGTGTTTTTGTTTCAGGCCTGTGTCAATCCACCTGCCCATCAAATACCCACCCCCTCGATGATATTCACCTATCACTTACCAGGCTTTGTCCTGGCCCTCCTCTCTTCCATCTTTCTCTCCCCCCCCCCCCCCCCACTCCAACCACCACAATCAGCCTGAAGGGTCCCAACCCAAAACGTCACCTATCCATTTAATTAAGAGCATTTAGGCAAGAACACAAACTTTTCCAACCCAGTAATTTAAACACCCAATGCTTCTTTCTCTTTCCTTCTGGTTTTCTGCATTTCACAGTCCACCCATCGTGTTATCCAGCTCCATTATTTTCCACCTGCCCTCCATTCGCACATTAAACCTTTTGGTTCTCCTATCCGCTCCCCCAACTTGTTCCATCTGCCTATCTTCCCTCTCCTCTATAGTCCCAATTATCAACCTCATTACCTACCAGATTCCGTAGGTGCAGCCTCGTTTCCCCTTCTCACCTCCCAGCCTTTGCCTGTACATCCACCCGCCACTCCCCCATCTGCTCCCATTTCCTTTCTAATTTGTCTCCACCTACTGCACATCATTCCCCGTTTATACCTCTCTCTCTCCTGGCTCCATCTGCCCCCATCGTGGTGAGTGTGTTTGAAGTTTTAAAACATCATAATATATTCTCTACAATCCTTATCTCGCCTGCTTAGAATTTCACCTTAGTTGAAACACTGCATGCACTGACAGCTAAACCATTTAGTCCGGATGTGGTTGGATGTTGATAGCTACTGTTTCTGTACTAGCTGTCATCTGCATTCATTCATGTGGTGGGTGAGTGAGGGGAGTTGCTGATTGTGGGGAGGAAGGAAGGCACTCGAGATGAAATTAGTTCGGTGGTAACATTACTGTGCCGTTTAAACAAAATATTTTGCAGTGGAATCTCAGAGCTACCTGCTCGCCATTTGTGGTCTAACCAAACTTCTCCAGTTACAACATGTATACCATTTATACTCTACCCCCATAAATCTCCATCCTCACGTAGCTCTTGCCTGCCACCCCCTCTCACCTCATTACACTGGTCATCTCACCCCGACGCTCTCAGTCCTGGTGCAACGTTTCAACCTGAAACATCCAATCTCCCTTTGCCTCTATCGATGCCATTTTTATCCACCGAGTTTGGACATAGTTTGTTTGTGCTGCAGATTTCAGCATCTGCAATCTCTTGCGTCTCCATACCCACAATACTGCTATGGAGAGAATTTCAGGATTTTAGATCAGCGACAGTGAAAGCACAGCTATATATTTCCATGCTACGATGGTGTGGGGCTTGGAGGGCAACCTCCAAGTGGTGGCGTTCCCATGCCTTTGGCCTTCGAGCTGGTGGAGGTCGTGAGTTTGGAAGCTATATTCCAAGTAGTCTAGGAAAAAAAACCTACAGATGCTGGTTTAAATCGAAGGTAGACACAAAATGCTGGAGTAACTCAGCGGGTCAGACAGCATCTCGGGAGAGAAGGAATGAAGAAGGTTCAGTCTGAAGAAGGGTCTTGACCAGAAACATCACCCATTGCTTCTCTCCCGAGATGCTGCCTGACCCACTGAGTTACTCCAGCATTTTGTGTCCAAGTAGTCTAAGTGAGTACATCCTGTTGACACTAAAAAATGGTGTCACTGTTCGTCAGTGGTGGAAAAAGTAAATGATTGTGGATGGGGTGCCTATTAAGTGGCCTGCTATGTCATGTATGGCAGAGCGTCGAGTGTTATTGAATACCGTTCAATTTCTGAATAAAGGCAATGGCAGCCCCAGGCTATTGACAGTGGGGTTTCAGTGTTGGTAATGCCATTGATGTCAGCAGATGCTAAGAGGATTTTGTTCATGTTGGAAATCATCAGTACCTCACACGTGTAGCATGAATGTTATTTGTCATCTATCAACATATTGTTCAGGTCATGTTGCTTTTCAATGTGGACTGCTTCATTATCCCAGTCATCATTGAACATCCTTACGATTAAAGGAAGATCATTGATAAAGCAGTTGAGATTTGGGCAGAGGACACCACCCTGACGAATTCCTACATAGTAGTCCTGTGATTGAGATAATAATTAACCTCCATTCCCCACTACCATCTTTTTGTGTCTAGTATGATTACAGCTAGTGTAATCCAATAACACCATCAATGTGTCAATATGGTTTAGGTTCCTCAGAAATGAGGAGACAAGATCTTACTGAACTGCCAGTAAGCATATGCATGTCACAAATATTGCATGAAATCCCATGTTTAACTTGATCGAGTTTCCACATTCTTTAAAAATTGATTCAAGAAGCGTCAAGTACATTTCACCCTTTTGGGTCAAGACCCTGCATCTGGACTGGGACAGAACAGGAAAGACCTTCAGTATATAGCAATATGAAGAGAGATGGGATAAACATTGGTATGTGATAGGCAAAACCAGATGGGGAGTGCGTGATGCACAGATGTTACCAGATGGAGGAGGTAGGGGGACAGATTCAAAAGTTAAGAGGGTTTATTTGTCATATATACTGAATGTTAACAAGAACAATAAGATTATTCCTTGCTGCAGTTTAACAGGAACATTAGATGCAACAATAAATATATAATGATCAGTTATTTGAAGAAAACTATATAAAACCTCTTGGACATAAACGTAGATGGGTTGGTTTGCAGATGACACCACGATTGGTGCAGTTGTGGATTGTGAGAAAGGATGTCAAGGTATACAGCAGGATATTTATCAGCTACAGAAGTGGGTGGGGAAATGGCAAATGGAGGTTAATCCGAGCAAGTGCAAGGTGGTGCACTTTGGGAGGTCAAATGTCAAATACAATTAATGTACAGAGGGATCTTGGGGTCCAAGTCCTTGGCTCCCTGAAATTGGCAATGCGAGTAGATAGAGTGGTAAAGAAGGCACATCGTATGCTTGCCTTCATAGGTTGAAGGACTGAGTGAGTACAAGAGCCAGGATGACATGATGCAACTTCGTAGGACATTAGTTAAGCCGCATTTGAAATATTGAGTGCGGGTCTGGTCACCCCACCACAGAAAGAATGTGGAGGCTTTGGAAAGGGTCCTTGGTCTTCGGTACCCCGGGATACTCCCGTCGTGTGCACGGCTTCTGTGATACCAAACTAAACTCCTCACAGAATTGGCTTAATGGTAGGAAGCCGAGGGTTCTCGTCAAAGGTTTCTTTTTTTTTGGACTGCAGGCCTGCATCTGGTGGTGTGCCATAAAGATGGGTGCTGGGTTCATTGACGTCTGTCATCTAGATCAATGATTTGGATAAGAATGTGCAAGGTATCATTTGTACATTTGCAGATGACAGTAAAATAGGCAGTATCATACACACTGAAGATGGTTGTCACAAAATCAGCAGGATCTTGATCAACTGGACAACAGGGTTAAGGAGTGGCTCATGGAACTTAATACAGATAAGTGTGAAGTGTTGCATTTTGCGAAGTCTTTCATAGTGAATGATAGGGCTCCAGGGAGTGTTGTACAGCAGAGGGATCAAGGAGTACATGCATTGTTCTCTGAAAGCTGCGTCACAGGTAGACAGGGTGGAAAAAATGATTTTGGGCATTTTGGCCTTCAGTAGTCAAAGAAACAATGGAACTATCAGAGAAAGTGGTTGAGGCAGGCACAAATACAACATTTAAGAGACACTTAGACAGGTAGGTGGGTCCAAAAAATGTTTAGAGGGATATTGGCCAAATGCAGGCAAATGGAACTAATTGGTCAGCAAGACCAGGTTGGAGTGAAGGGCCTATGTCCGTACTGTTTGACTCTGACCTTGGGTCACTAATGGAATTCCCGGAATGCAAGTCTACTTTCATTTCTCTGCTTCAGAGAGAAAAAAAAAAGAATGACTGGGGAGTCTAAAATGTTTGCATTCTTTTCTTTCAAGCTCCAAACGGCATAACTTATAAAACACTTGCTATCCTTTTTCCCCCAGTTCTTTACTCTTATATTCTGTTTTCCTGTTTTATAAATTCAGGTTTATGACTTTAAACAGTGTGCAGCAAATATTTTCATGGCTTAAGACCATTTTTTTAAAGCAGGAAATATGTTGCGAGTGGACAACCACTTTAACAGAAACGAAATGCAAGCATCGGTATTAATGGCTGACACGAGGGAGCACAAAACGTAATTTCATAAACTATAGATGCTACAAAACTTGGAAATGTACTCATCTGTGCAGAGAGTGGTAACTGAACCCATGGTTAGCAGAATGGGATGGAGAGTTGGCAATTAAAATTCAACATGGTAATTTGAAATCTTAATTTTAGAAAGGAAAATGAGGAAAGATGATGCAAACTAAATGGTACAATTTGATGAGGGTGCAGGTACAAACATGTCAATTTTATTGGACGGTGACCAGACAATTCTAAAAATGCACGCATGATCATTGGCCTTATACACTGAGAACCAAAGGGCAAAGTCAAGGAGGTTACGATAACCTATTGTAATTTTATACTGTTTAGGCCAGAGATTTCTGGGCAAAACCCTTCAGGAAAGATTCGAGACATTGCTAAATTTCTGTTTGTACCCTTGCCAAAGGGGTAATGGGGGATGAAAGATTTTATCTCTATGGAAGGAGGAAAGTAAATGGAGCTGTTTCTCATGCAGTGACAAAGTTTAGCCAAGGATTTGACATATGTTCAGCAACATGAAACACATTGACCGAATATGTAAGGAACTGCAGAGGATCAGGAAACAGAGGATTCACACTGTATTCGAAGACAAGAGGAACAGAGAGGAAAAATAGTTTTTGGATTCACTGCCTGACAGTGAGATGAATGGAGATTCATTAAAAAATGTCAAACATTAAATTGAATACATTTGAAAACCAGCATGGTTGTGAGGAAAGACCAGGGGAATGCAGCTAATTGCATATTTCTTTCAACAGGTTAGCTTTGGGTCAATGAACAAAATGCTATTCCTGCACTCTCATTCTATGACTTTATAAGTCGTCAAAGGCCCATTGGCAAATGAGTCGCCAATGAGACAATTCAAAGGTAGAGTGGGCTCATAATCTCAAATCCTCACACTTAACACCCTAATTTGAGTCTGATGCAAAGACATAAAATAATGTTTTGGATGGCAGGAAGTTGCAACTCATTCTCTCAATTAGTAGTCTCCACTGCACAATCTCCATGGGTGCGGACATCAAATATGACACTCGTCTGTCAGAGAATATACATCGGGGTCACTGACCCCATCTCAAATTACAAGAGAGTAATGTATCTTTAAGAGAACATCAATAGTAAACAGTTGGCAATAAAAACCAAAGCACCAAGTGAAGGGGCAGCAGAGAGTGCTTTAATACCCATCACCTAGGCAACACATTGGTGTCGCCGTAGAGCTTGTACAACATGGTAATTGCATTGTTTTGGTTCAAAGAAAACTCAGCAAGTTGTATCTCAGCAAATCATATTTAAATCGACTTGGCCATACTAAATTGTCTCAACCAACAGTATGCAAACTCACAAATGTTGTAATTGACAGAAAGTGTTTTGTATCATACATGTTTAAAAAGATAAATTTACATTTTTCTTATTGTAAGATGTTCCCATTGATTTCAAACAGCTGTTAAAATGACCATGATACCACACACAAGAACGGCAAACAAAGTATACGTCGTCTCTTTCCAGCTTACAACCCCCCCTCGCTCTCCACCCCCCCTTTCAAATCAGCCTGAAGGAGGGTTCTGACCCAAATGCTGCCTGACTCGCTGAATTCCACCAGCACTTTGTGTTTGCTTAGCATAAACAGTTGTTATCTTTCTTCAGTTTTTAAATAATTCAATAAGAAAAAAATGCATGATTAACCATTTGCCACAAAGAATCTACTGAGATCAGAATATTGCCATTACTAATTCATAATATTGACCCTGTCATTACTAATTTATAATGTTGTTCCAGTCTCCTCACAGCATAATTCACCAAACTACTTGGCAACAGAGATAGAATGAGCACCACTGTTTTAACTAGATTAATGAAAGGTAAAGCTTGTTCAGCAGAACAATTTCTGCTTCAGCTTCAGTTGCTAAAACAAAAGCTAAAGTTCAAACAAGTGAATGGAACATTACACAGCAATCCATCAACATGCACAAGAGGTTCTGAGGGAAAACAGACTCCTACCTTTGTTGCGAGCTGAGAGACAGAACTTGTAGCCTCTTCTGGAAGCAATGGATCCTTGCTCTGAAACAGGTCATGGAATAGATATTTCAAGCATGTTACAGTTCACAAAAACTGTAACACAGACTCAAATGAGCTAAGTAGAAGAACTAAAAATTGCCATAAACGCAGACCTTAAAAGGGAATGCATCGTCGACCATTCAAAATATATAAAAATATAGGAAGCACCTCTGGAGGGGTTAACATTGCAGCTTGCTTTTTGACACTTCATCTAACCATATTTTCTACTTTGATAGGCCTTATCTGGCTCCAAAGAAATTGCTGAAGGAGCTAAAATGCACAGATATGGTATCATTGATCTGCATGCAACTAAAAGACCAGTTTAAGCTGGTGAGAACACATTTGCATGCCTTGTACAATTCTGGTCTCCCAGCTATGAAAGGAATGTCATTAAATTGGAAAAGGTGCAAAAAAAAGATTCACGGGATTTTGCCTGGGCTTGAGTTATTGGGAGAGGTTGGATAAACTGGGACTTTTTTTCTTTGGAATACAGGAGATTGAAGAGAGACCTTGTTGAGGTGTACAAGATTATGAGGGGCATAGATAAAGTGAACAGTCAGACTTTTGCCCAGGATAGAGAATCATAAAACTAGAGGGACAGCTTTAAGGTAAGAGGGGAGAGATTTAAAGGGAAAGGGGTAGCTTTTTCACTTAGAGAGTAGTCCTCATCTGAAATGAGCTGCCAGACGAAGCTATGGAAGCAGATATCATTATGACTTTTAAAGGACATATGTATAGGAAGGGTTTAGAAAGCTAGGGGCCAAATGGGACCTTCCCAATATGCCACCTTGGTTAGCATGGGCATGGAGGGCCTGTTTTCACATGTACATTCTAAATTCTTTAGAGATGTGATTTAAAAAAAGCTTCAACGATTAGTATTTCAATAAAATTCAATTTTCAGGGATAATGACAATAATAATAATAATAATAATAATGGTTCAATGGTCCTTTTGTTAATGAAACATTAACATTAATAATAACAGCAAGAATAACCATTTGCAGTGTTACCAACTACTCTTTTCACTATCTGCATTCACTCGCCTACTCCTCGCTCAGCTCACTAAGAGCTGCATTAGAGCATAATATAAGAAAATAACTGCAGATGCTGGTACAAATCGTAGGTATTTATTTCACAAAATGCTGGAGTAACTCAGCAGGTCAGGCGGCATCTCGGGAGAGAAGGAATGGGCGACGCTTCGGGTCGAGACCCTTCTTCTGCATTAGAGCATTACAGGTCGGCGGACGAGTCTGTGGACTTTCTTCCCTGCCTGGGACCACTCGGCTCCAGAAGGTACAATTGTTCTTCGCATTGCGCGACATTAGACGTTCAATTTACTCTTTTTTTTTTTTTTTAAAGCAAAATTAAAAACGTCCACCTCGGTCAGACACGCCATTGCATTGCCTTCCCTGACGGGTCGGGGGCTGTTGAGCTGCTCGCTGGGCAAGGCAAGGCAGGGAGGGGCAAGGGAAGGCCGGGCTGGCTGCATGCATGAAGTTAGCGCGCATTTTCACAGCAGACTACCGAATAACGGACCTGCAAAAGGCAAGCCTGTGCTGTGCACTTTGGCGAGCAGCACCCACCCACCCACAGCTGAACATCAATGCACACGTTCAAAAAGACCATGTCCTCCCAGTTATTAAACATACTAGAGCCCCTACCTTCGACACCTCCTGTGGCTTGGCGTCTTCGGAGTCGTAATCCTTCAGCCCCCTGTGCTTGATTTTCCACATGATCCGACGGAGGAGAAGCAGATTGCTGAGTAATGGGGCACTTGAGGGTTTTTTTTCTCTCTCCTCTCCCTCTCCTCAACGCCGGAGGCTACATCGAGTTCAACTCCTCACGATTACACGAGGATAGGCAGCATCCTCTCCGAGACTAACGGCCGGCAGACAAACCCCCCTCTCGGCCCAGAGCCAGCAACACAACACAACACAGCCCAGCACTGCACTGCCCAGCAGCACTTTCTTAATCTCTCACATGATTCACCGATGACAGTGTTTACAGGATCATTCCGACCAATCGCCGCAAGATCAAGGCAGCCTTTGCTTCTAGCTTTGTGTGGGGGAAAGATCAAAGGGGAATGCTGGCAATAGGACCGGTCATCCTCTCTCCCCTCCCCTCCTCCTCCCCTTTCGCAATTTCCTTTCTTGCTCTCTCTCCCTCCCTCCCTCCCTCCCTCCCCCCCTCCTCACCCCCTCTTTCTCATTCTCTCTCCCCACCCCCTCTTTCTCATTCTCTCTCCCCCCCTCTTTTCACTCCCTTTCCCGTTCTTGTTTTCATCTCCCCTTTTTTTCACTTTTCCAGTTATCTTTTGGGGGGGGGATACATCAACACATCACAGAGCAAGTGATGTTTTAGTGTCATAAGATGCCTTCATTAGTTTGTGGGTTTTTTCGGGTTCGGTTTCATTGCACTAGAGTTAACCAAATGTAAAATGAGATAATCGTCTAAAGTTTAACAAAAGCAATACTCCTCTTAGAATATTTTACTTTCGAGTGACAATATTTAGCCGAGAGCAGAACATCACTGTTTGGAACAGATACATTTCAGTTGGACACGAACAAAACACCTGTGCTTTTCTTTTGATGTGTTGAAATCTCCAAAATTGCATGCATTTATTATGCATGTTAATCTCGGCTGTACTGGCCTTAAATGACTTTATTTGTGGAAAAGCGCTCAGGGCAGAGTTCTTCCATAATACTTGTTTTGATACAGTTTGTTTGCCTGGAAAGGGAGGAATGTACTGGTAACTGTGTTGAAGGTTGCTTAATCTTGATAATTTCCACAACAGCCGTTTAGAAAATTGATTGTTGTATACGATTAATAGATTCAGGATATCCCGACAGTGTGAAGATATTATCTCAGAACTATGGAGGGGGATCAGAATAGAGTTTACCTCTTTGCCAAAGAATCTGGGGAGTAAACAACTTCTGAAGAAAAATATGACGTCCAGCAAGTGATTTCCTCACACACACATTGTGGGGGTCAATTTTAATGCAGCGTGACGCACATTACAAAACATGCAGTTGCATTCAAAAGTAGTGTATTGATGTGCCGTAGAAAGTAAATCTATAAAGCAACGAGCAAATTATTTGTTTTTGAAAATCCAACTACAAAATGAACGTAATTTTTTTTAAATTTTCTGTTGTTTGATTGCTTAATGCAAAAAATAGACTTCCCATGAACCAAAATCTAATAAAAGTTCCATTATCTTGCCAGTAGCTCTCACGAGCTGTATTTCAGACTAATACATCTATCAACTGAACGAGTGCCATCCATACCAATTCAGTTTCATATTAAATTCTACCCTAATATTTATTTTGTTACGTATATTCATCTAATTGACTGGGCAGTGCTGCGGTTCTTTTCCCCACAATGTTAGTTAACTAAAATATTTGGATAACGTGTGGGTATTCCAGGGTAAATAGTGCATAATATGTTATTGTTAATAATTTAAAACAGATTCTGTTCTGCAAGATCTTTTGGAAGGCAGGTCAGAATAAATGTATCAACATATCAGATCGGTGTTTCTGAATGAAATTTGATGGACTCGCATCTTGGAAATCAACCGTTCAGCCAATCTGTTTACAATTTCTCAAAAGGTTCTGAGGTCTGCCACCTCTTTTGCGTCCCTCTCGAACAGGTCTGAAACATCAAAACCCTGGAACATTGAGAGTGTGCCTCTCTTGCAACCACAATGGCCACAACGTCTTCGTCCCTGATCCAGGCTCTAAGTTCCCACAATAGTCCTTGCATTGAAATAAACACACGTCAGCCCACCAGTGTCACCGTATTCCTTAACCCCTCCCTGCCTGTCCTTCCTTTGAGACTTACTGGTCCCAACCGCTACTTTCCCAGAAGGAGCAGAGGTGTCCTGTTTCAAGAATTTGATTGAGTTTTTTGAAAGGATGTGGTGGCTTTGCAAAGAGTGTAGAGGAGGTTTGCCAGAATTATGCTTGCATGAGATGGTATTAGCTACAAGGAGAGATTGAATAGACTTGGATTGTTTTTGCTTGAATGCTAGAGGTTGAGAGGAGACTTAATAGATGTATATTAAATTAAGAGAGGCATTGATAGGGTGGACAGTCATAACAATTTTCCCAAGTTGGAAATTACAAATACTAGAGGGAATAGAGAAAACGACAAGGTTTAAAGGAGATGTGCAGGGCAAGTTTTACGGAAGATGATGGATAGAGGATCAGTTTTTTAGTTCTAGAGATACAATGTGGAAACAGGCCCTTCGGCCCATCGAGTCCACACCAACCAGCGATACCTGCACATTAACACTATCCTACACACACTAGGGACAGTTTACACATATACCAAGCCAATTAACCTACTAAACCATACGTCTTTGGAGTGTGGGACAAACCCGATGATCTCGAAGAAGACCCACGTGGTCACGGAAACTCCATACAGACAGCACCCATAGTTGGGATTGAACCCGGGTCTCTGGCGCTGCAAGAGCTGAAAGGCAGCAACTCTACTGCTGTGCCCATCTTTTAAGAGTCTTTTGGATAGTCACATGAAGGGAATGGATGGATATGAATTATGTGCAGGCAGATAAGAGTCATGTTTGGTCATCTTATCATCATGTTTGTCTCAGACATTGTGGGCCGAAGAGCTTGTTCATGCGATCTGTTCTATGTTCGATGATAAGGTCCTAAATAGTACAGAAGTTTAGATTGCATGGTATCCACAGTGAGTTAGCCAATTAAACAAAACATTGACTTGGTGGGAGGAGTCAGAGAGTGGTAGTAGGGGGGTGTTTTTCAAAGAGGAAGCCTGTGAGAATGGCCGGTGACCACACAATCATGAGGGGCATAGATAAGTTAAATGGCCACAGTCTTTCTCCCAGGGGAGGTGAGTCCAAAATGTGGAGGGCACCGATTTCAGGACAGAGGGGAAAGATTTAAAGATAACCCATTACCCAGGCATGAAACACATTCCAGGTAGAACAGTGATTATGTGTACTTCTTTATGAGATAGTGACGTGTATTCACTGCTCACAACATGCTCTACTCTACATTGGACTAGCCAGAAGCAGTTTTGATTATTACTTTATGGAGCACCTGACTCAGTGCATTTTATGATAATAAGCTTCTGTTTGCCCGTCATTTTAATTCAACTTACATTTCTAATATGACCTCTCAGTCCACAGCCGTTCATGCACAAATGCAGTGAAGCACTATGTAAGCCTAATGGGCAATGCTCCACTTAGCACATTCCATAAATAACATTGAGTTTCAACAATTTCAGTTAATGATCCACAGCTTCTTTAAAAAGTAAAAGTACAGCAGCAGCTGAAAATATGAACGATGAACCCGAAACGCTGGGAAATTTCAGCACATCAGAGAGCATTTGTGGGAGGTGTGACACCACCCGTTCCCTTGGATGGTGCCCTGATCCCCAATACTGGCTGACAGGCCCGGAAAGGCCAATCTCCAGTATTATTGGTAACATTTGGGTCAAAAGGTCATAAGTGATAGGAGTAGAATTAGGCCATTTGGCACATCAAGTCTACTCCGCCAATTTGGTAGGAGACTCATTAGTTCGGGGGGCAGACAAGAGATTCTGTGGCAGTAAACACAACTCCAGGATGCTGTGTTGCCTTTCATGTGATAGGGTCCAGGATGCCTTGGAGCGGCTGCATGGCATTGTCAAGCAGGAGGGTGAGCAGCCAGAAGATGTTGGCACAAATCACAAGGGTAGGAAAAGGAATGAGGTTCTGCAAAATGATTATAGGGAGTTAGTAAAAGGTTGAAAAGCAGGACTTCCAGGGTAGTGATATTCTGGTTACTCCCAGTGCTCCGTGCTAGTGAGGGTAGGAACAGGAAGATAGGGCAGATGAATGTGTGGCTGAGGAGTTGGTGCAGGGGTCAGGGTTTCAAATTTTTGGACCATTTGGATCTCTTCTGGGAAACTCTTAGGAAATTGGGAAGGCCAATTTATAGTGGATTGGGACCGGCAACCACTGTTCTATTGGCTTTAAGATAGTTATGGATAAAGGCAGGATGGGGCCACTAGTTAAAATTCTGAATTGAAGCAAGGTTCATGGTATTAGACAGGAACTTGCTCAAGTTGATCGGAGTAGGTTGTTAGCAGCCAAAGGAACATCTGGAAAGTGGGAAGCTTTTAAAAGTGTGGTGACAAGAGTTCAGAGCATGCTTGTTCATGTTTGAGTAAAGGGCAAGGCAGATGAATGTAAGGAAGCTTGGATGACAAGGAAAATTAAGGGTCTTCTCAGGAAAAACAAGGCATGGGACATGTATAGGTAGCTGGGAGGAAGGGTATCCCTGAAGGAATTTCGGGAACCAAGGAGCATACTTGAGAAGGCAATCAGGAAGGCAAAAAGGGGGGGGCAGGAGATAGATATGGCAGATAATATTAAGGGAAATCAGAAAATACTTTATGCACATTAAGAAAAAGAGGGTGATGACAGATAGAATTGGCCCCCTCAGAAGCCAATCTTTGTGTGAGGCTGTTGGCAATGGGCAGGATCCAAACGGAGTAGTTCTTCTGTTTTTGATTGAAATACTCTCAATAGGTATTACTCCTCTGTTTTTAATGTGGAGAAAGGGATGAAGACGGAGAAACTTGGGACAGTTAATGGATGTGTTTTGAGGATGGTCAGTATTGCGTTTAAGGAGTATGCTAAAAGTCCTGAGGCATGTGAAGGTGGACAAGCCTCCTGGGCCAGATCAGATATATTGAAGGACACTGTGAGAAGCTACAGGAGAAATTACAGGCTAAGATATATGAATAATCATTAGGTATGGGTGACTTCCTGGAAGATTGGAGGGTGGCTGATGTTGTGCCTCTATTTAAGAAGGGGTGCAAGGAAAATCCTAGGAACTATAGAGCAGTGAGCCTAACCTCGGCAGTAGGCAAATTACTCCAGAGTATTAGACAATAGACAATAGACAATAGACAATAGGTGCAGGAGGAGGCCATTCGGCCCTTTGAGCCAGCACCACCATTCAATGTGATCATGGCTGATCATTCTCAATCAGTACCCCATTCCTGCCTTCTCCCCATACCCCCTGACTCTGCTATCCTTAAGAGCTCTATCCAGCTCTCTCTTGAATGCATTCAGAGAATTGGCCTCCACTGCCTTCTGAGGCAGAGAATTCCACAGATTCACAACTCTCTGACTGAAAAAGTTTTTCCTCATCTCAGTTCTAAATGGCCTACCCCTTATTCTTAAACTGTGGCCCCTTGTTCTGGACTCCCCCAACATTGGGAACATGTTTCCTGCCTCTAACGTGTCCAACCCCTTAATAATCTTATACGTTTCGATAAGTTCTCCTCTCATCCTTCTAAATTCCAGTGTATACAAGCCTAGTCGCTCCAGTCTTTCAACATATGATAGTCCTGCCATTCCGGGAATTAACCTAGTAAACCTACGCTGCACGCCCTCAATAGCAAGAATATCCTTCCTCAAATTTGGAGACCAAAACTGCACACAGTACTCCAGGTGCGGTCTCACTAGGGCCCTGTACAACTGCAGAAGGACCTCTTTGCTCCTGTACTCAACTCCTCTTGTTATGAAGGCCAACATTCCATTGGCTTTCTTCACTGCCTGCTGTACCTGCATGCTTCCTTTCAGTGACTGATGTACCAGGACACCCAGATCTCATTGTACGTCCCCTGTTCCTAACTTGACACCATTCAGATAATACTCTGCCTTCCTATTCTTACCACCAAAGTGGATAAACTCACACTTATCCACATTAAACTGCATCTGCCATGCATCCACCCACTCACACAACCTGTCCAAGTCACCCTGCAACCTCATAGCATCTTCCTCACAGTTCACACTACCACCCAGCTTTGTATCATCTGCAAATTTGCTAATGGTACTTTTAATCCCTTCATCCAAGTCATTAATGTATATTGTAAATAGCTGCGGTCCCAGCACCGAGCCTTGCGGTACCCCACTAGTTACTGCCTGCCATTCTGAAAGAGACTCATTTATCCCCACTCTTTGCTTTCTGTCTGTCAACCAATTTTCTATCCATGTCAGTACCCTACCTCCAATACCATGTGCTCTAATTTTGCCCACTAATCTCCTATGTGAAACCTTGTCAAAGGCTTTCTGAAAGTCAAGGTACACCACATCCACCGGCTCTCCCCTGTCAATTTTCCTGGTTACATCCTCAAAGAATTCCAGAAGATTAGTCAAGCATGATTTCCCCTTCGTAAATCCATGCTGACTCGGAACAATCCTGGTTACTACTATCCAAATGCTCCGCAATTTCGTCTTTTATAATTGACTGCAGCATCTTCCCCACCACTGATGTCAGACTAACTGGTCTATAATTTCCCGTATTCTCTCTCCCTCCTTTCTTAAAAAGTGGGATAACATTAGCTACCCTCCAATCCACAGGAACTGATCCTGAATCTATAGAACATTGGAAAATGATCACCAATGCGTCCACAATTTCTAGCGCCACCTCCTTAAGTACTCTGGGATGCAGACCATCAGGCCCTGGGGATTTATCAGCCTTCAGTCCCAACAGTCTACCCAACACCATTTCCTGCCTAATGTGGATTTCCTTCAGTTCCTCCGTCACCCTAGGATCTCTGCCCACTAGAACATCTGGGAGATTGCTTGTATCTTCCTTAGTGAAGACAGATCCAAAGTACCGGTTCAACTCGTCTGCCATTTCCTTGTTTCCCATAATAAATTCCCCCGCTTCTGTCTTCAAGGGACCCACATTTGCCTTGACTATTTTTTTCCTCTTTACATACCTAAAAAAGCTTTTACTATCCTCCTTTATATTATTGGCTAGTTTACCCTCGTACCTCATCTTTTCTCCCCGTATTGCCTTCTTAGTCATCTTCTGTTGCTCTTTAAAAGAGTCCCAATCCTCTGGCTTCCCACTCTTCTTTGCTATGTTATACTTCTTCTCTTTTATTTTTATGCTGTCCTTGACTTCCCTTGTCAGCCACGGGTGTCTCTTACTCCCCTTCGAATCTTTCCTCCTCTTTGGCATAAATTGATCCTGTAACTTCTGCATTATTCCCAGGAATACCTGCCATTGCTGTTCCACAGTTTTCCCTGCGAGGGCCTCCTTCCAGTCAATTCTGGCCAGCTCCTGCCTCATGCCTCTGTAATCTCCTTTGCTATACTGTAATACTGACACTTCCGATTTTCCCTTCTCCCTCTCCATTTGTAGAGTAAAACTTATCATATTGTGATCACTGCATCCTAATGGCTCTTTTACCTCGAGTCCCCTTATCAGATCAGGTTCATTACACAACATTAAATCCAGAATTGCCTTTGCCCTAGTAGGCTCCAGTACAAGCTGTTCTAAGAATCCATCTCGGAGACACTCCACAAACTCTCTTTCCTGGGGTCCATTACCAACCTGATTTTCCCAGTCTACCTGCACGTTGAAATCTCCCATAACCACCGTAGCATTACATTTGCGACATGCCAATTTTAGCTCCTCATTCAACTTGCACCCTATGTCGAGGCTACTGTTTGGGGGCCTGTAGATAACTCCAATTAGGGTCTTTTTACCCTTACAATTCCTCATTTCTACCCATACTGATTCTACATCTCCTGATTCTATGTCACCCCTTGCAAGGGAGTGAATATCATTCCTCACCAACAGAGCGACCCCACCCCCTCTGCCCACCTGTCTGTCTTTTCTATATGTTGTGTACCCCTGAATATTCAGTTCCCAGCCCTGGTCCTCTTGTAGCCATGTCTCAGTGATTCCCACAACATCATACTTGCCAATGTCTAACTGAGCCTCAAGCTCATCCACTTTATTTCTTATACTTCGCGCATTTAAATACAACACTTTAATTTCCGTATTCACCTCCCCTCTCACACCGGTCACAATTGGCCCTGACCTTACTCTCATATCCCATCTAGAACTTCCCTCTCCATTCATTCGAGAGTCCTTTGCAATTTCTCCTGTATTTGCTTCCCCTTTAACTCCATCTCCATAGTCCCAGTTTGTCAACCCCTCCCCCCCCCCACTACTTAGTTTAAAGCCACACTTGTAGCACTAGCAAACCTACCTGCCAGAATGTTGGTCCCCCTGCTGTTAAGGTGTAACCCGTCCCTTTTGTACAGGTCACCCCTACCCCAGAAGAGATCCCAGTTGTCTAGAAATCTAAATCCCTGCTCCCTGCACCAGCCCCTCAGCCATACATTCATATACCCGATCTCTCTATACCTGCCCTCACTAGCACGAGGTACAGGTAGCAGTCCAGAGACAACCACCTTCGACGTCCTACTTCTCAGTCTTCTTCCTAACTCTCTAAACTCACTTCACAGTATCTCCTTCCTCTTCCTCCCGACGTCGTTCGTGCCCACATGCACAACTACTTCCGGTTGATCGCCGTTTATAGGAATAAACTGGTCCTTTTCGGAATGGCAGGCAGTGACTAGTGGGGCACCGCAAGGCTCAGTGCTGGGACCCCAGTTATTTACAGTGTATATTAATGATTTGGACGAGGGAATTGAATGCAACATCTCTAAGTTTGCGGATGACACGAAGCTGGGTGGCAGTGTTAGCTGCGAGGAGGATGCTAGGAGGCTGCAGAGTGACTTGGATAGATAGGCGAGTGGGCAAATGCATGGCAGATGCAATATAATGTGGATAAATGTGAGGTTATCCACTTTGGCGGCAAGAACAGGAAAGCAGAGTATTACCTGAATGGTGACCGATTAGGAGAAGGGGAGATGCAACGTGACCTGGGTGTCATGGTGCACCAGTCATTGAAAGCAAGCATGCAGGTGCAGCAGGCAGTGAAGAAAGTGAATGGTATGTTGGCATTCATAGCAAGAGGATTTGAGTTTAGGAGCAGGGAGGTTCTGCTGCAGTTGTACAGGGCCTTGGTGAGATCGCACCTGGAGTATTGTGTGCAGTTTTGGTCTCCTAACCTGAGGAAAGATGTTCTTGCCTTAGAGGGAGTACAGAGAAGGTTCACCAGATTGATCCCTGGGATGGCGGGACTTTCATATGAGGAAAGACTGGATAGACTGGGCTTGTACTCGCTGGAATTTAGAAGACTGAGGGGGGATCTTATAGAAACATAAAATTCTTAAGGGGTTGGAGAGGCTAGATGCGGGAAGATTGTTCCCGATGTTGGGGGAGTCCAGAACTAGGGGTCACAGTTTAAGGATAAGGGGGAAGTCTTTTAGGACCGAGATGAGAAAACATTTCTTCACACAGAGAGTGGTGAGTCTGTGGAATTCTCTGCCACAGAAGGTAGTTGAGGCCAGTTCATTGGCTATATTTAAGAGGGAGTTAGATGTGGCCCTTTTTGCTAAAGGGATCAGGGGGTATGGAGAGAAGGCAGGTACAGGCTACTGAGCTGGATGATCAGCCATGATCATATTGAATGGCGGTGCAGGCTCAAAGGGCTGAATGGCCTACTCCTGCACCTATTTTCTATGTTTCTATGTTTCCCTCGCTAGGATGTTCTGAAGCCGGTCCGTGATGTCTTGAACCCTGGCACCAGGGAGGCAACAGACCATCCTCGAGTCCCGCCTGTCGCCACAGAATCTACTGTCCGTACCTCGGACAATGGAGTCACCCACTACTATGGCTCTTCCAGACTTCGGTCTCTCCGGTCGAGTTTCCTTGCCTGGGTTAGATCTGCCAACTCGTCCGCCGCTCGGACTGGAAGCGTCTTCTGCCCCAACAGTTCCCAATAGGGTGTACCTGTTTGCAATAGGCACAGCCACCGGGGTCTCCTATAGTCCACGTTCGCTCCCCCCTGAAATGGTCTCCCACCTTCACTCGACCTGGACCTTTGGCGTGACAGCCTCGCAGTAGGTCCTGTCCAGGAAACTCTCACATTCTCGGATGGCCCTGAGGTCTTCCAGCTGCCTTTCCAACTCCGCCACACGTCCATTCAGGAGCCGCACCTGGACACAGTTCTTGCAGGTGTAGCTCCCAGAAGCTCCAGCGGTGTCCCTACCTTCCTACATCCTGCAGGAAACACACTGCACCAACTTGTCCGCCATTACTTCAGTGAAGTCAAAAACAATTCAGGCGCAAAAACAAGCGTAACCTCCTCACCTCAGCCTCCTCACCTCAGCCTCCTCACCTCAGCCTCCTCGCCTCAGCCTCCTCACCTCAGCCTCCTCACCTCAGCCTCCTCACCTCAGCCTCCTCACCTCAGCCTCCTCGCCGAAGACTCGCAGCCAAAGACTCGCAGCCAAAGACTCGCACTTTTCTCACAGGGCACTTCCCTCGACAGGGCTGCACCTGGACAGGGATTCTGAGGGATTATATATATATATTTGGTTAGACAGGGTCTGATTAAAGATAGTCAGCATGGTTTTGTACGTGGGAGATCATGTCTCTTGAATCTGATCAAGTTTTTTGAAGAAGTATATGGACTTCAATAAGACATATGATAAGGTTCCGCATGGTAGACTGTTCTGGAAGGTTAGATATCGTGGGACGTAGGGAAAGCTAGCCAACTGGATAGCTAATTGGCTTCATGGAAGAAAGCAGAAGGTGATGGTGGAAGGTTATTTTTCGAATTGGATGCCTGTTACTAGTGGTGTGCCTCATGGATTGGCGCTGGGCTCATTGCTGTTTGTTGATTATATGAATAATTTGGATGAAAACGTTCAAGACATGATTAGTATGTTTGCAGATTACATTAAAGTGTGTGGTTTCATAGGTTATAAAAAATGCAGCAGGATCTTGATCTGTTGGACAAGTGGGCTGAGGCATGTTGTGAGGTGGTGCATTTTGGGAAGTCAAACCAGGGCAAGAAGTTTACAATGAATGGCAGGGGTCTGGGGAGTGTTGTAGAGCGGAGGGATCTGGGAGTGCAGGTATATAGTTCGTTGAAAGTCTGCCTGCTACAGGCAGATGGGGTGGTCAAGAAGGCTCCGGCACTTTGCTCCTCAACAGTAGGATCTTCAACCTTGCTGGGAAAAGTTATTGCCAACTGCATGAAAAAGTATTCTACTTACTGCAACCAGTCTAGTTAGGCATTTCCAATACAGAGTAGCCCTGCTACATTTAATTGCCATTATTTCAGCAATCTTCACAATAACCCGTTGTAAGTTAGTTTTGTTGATATAATTCATGGTGCTGAATTCTTTGGTTGTACTCTAGCTGGTGAGAGGAAGGTTCAGTTGCCTGATTATAGCTTGGATGAAACTGTCCCTGAATCTGGAGGTATGCATTTTCAAACTTCTGTACATCTTGCCTGATGGGGGAGGGGAGAAGAGGGAGTGACCAGGGTGAGGCTGGTCCATGATTATGCTGGTGGCCTTGCTGAGGCAAAATGAAGTGTAGATGGAGTCAATGGAAGGGAGTTTGGTTTGAGTGATAGTCTGGGCTGCGTCCATGACTCTCTGCAATTTCTTATGGTCTTGAATAGAACTGTTCTCAAACCATGCTGCGATGCATCCCATTAAAATGCTTTCTAAGGCGCATCTGTAGATGTTGGTGAGAGTTGTTGGGGACATTTTTTTTTAGATTTAGAGATACAGCGTGGAAACAGGCCCTTCGGCCCACCGAGTCCGCGCCGCCCAGCGATCCCCGCACATTAACACTATCCTACACACACTAGGGACAATTTTTACATTTACCCAAGTCAATTAACCGACGTGCCTGTACATCTTTGGAGTGTGGGAGGAAACCGAAGATCTCGGAGAAAACCCACGCAGGTCACAGGGAGAAGGTACAAACTCCGTACAGACGGCGCCCGTAGTCAGGATCGAACCTGAGTCTCCGGCGCTGCATTCGCTGTAAGGCAGCAACTCTACCGCTGCGCCACCGTGCCGCTTTGTAAGGAAGTAGAGGTGTTGGTGTGCTTTCTTGACCATAGCTTTGATATGCGTGGTCCAGGACAAATAGCTGGTGATATATATATATATATTCCTAAGAACATGAAGCTTGGTGCTTGGTGCTTCGGTGCCAACAATGTATGGTGTGTGCACTGCTTTGCTTCCTGAAGGCAATCACAATCTGTTCCTAATTGTTGACATTGAGGGAGAAGTCTTTGTCTTGGCACCAGGTTATGGGGTTCTCACTATTTCCTGTATTCAGTCTCATCATTATTTGATAACCAGGGGTGCTGTTGTCTGTAGATTTGTAAATTGAGTTGGATTGGTATTTGGCTGCACAGTCATGAATGTACAAGGAGTAAAGTAGGGGGCCAAGAACGCATTCCTGCGGGCATCAGTGTTGAGGATTATCGTAGAGGATGCTTTGTTACCTACCCTCACTGAGTGTGGTCTGTTGGTAAGGAAGTCAAGGGTCCAGTTGCAGAGATGAGTGCTGACTCCAAGTTCCACGTGTTTGGAGCTTGGTTGGGATAATGGTATTGAAAGCAGAGCTGTAGTCTAAGAAAAGGAGTCTGTGATATTCAATTGTCTTCTTGCAAACTAGAGAGAGGAAGGGTGAGACAGTGGGATGCCTCCCTGCTAGCTGTGTTCCCAAGTTGCAGGTTCGAGGAAGACTGAGCCACTGGGACAAACCTGAGACCAACAGCGTCACCCTGTGGTCAAGACTGTTATTGCCAACCACATGAAAAAACATTCTATTGACTGTGAGCAATCTAACGAGGCATTTCCAATACAGTGTAGCAATGTTACATTCAATAGCCAATATTTAATCCGACCTTCACAATAACCCGTCCTAAGCTAGTCCATTAGATGTAATTCAATGTGCTGAATCAATTGGAAACATTTATTTGGTTGTACAAGCTTCGACGGAAAAGTTATTGCCAACTGTATGGAAAAAGAAAAATTACATTTCCAATACAGAGTAGCTATGTTACATTCAATTGTCATTATTTCAGAAGACTTTCAAAATAACCTGTGGTAAACTAGTTTATATGACGTAATTCATCATGTTGAATTGATTGGAAATCTTTATTTAATTGAACAACGTTACCAGGAAATGTTATGCCAACTTTATGTAAAAGCATTCTACTTACTGCAAGCAGTCTAGTTAGGCGTTTCAATATATAGCGATGTTACATTCAATTGCCATTATTTCTGCAGACCTTCACAATAACCTGCTGTAAGTTTGCCTAGTAGATGTAATTCAGGGTGCTGAATCTATTGGAATTTTTATTTGTTGTACAACCTTCCTAGAAAACATTATTGCCAACATTATGTTAAAGCATTCTACTTACAGCAATTGGTCTAGTGAGGTGACTGCAATACACTGCAGACCTTCACAATAACCTGTTGTAAACTAGCATGTTATAAACTAGGCTAATTGATGCAACACATGGCGCTGAATTGTTTGAACACTTTTATTTGGTTGTACAACCTTCCCAGGACAAGTTATTGCCAACCATATAAAAAAAAACATTCTACTTACTGCATGCAGTCTGTTGGGTGTTTCCAATACAAAGTAGCTACGTTACATTCAATTGCCCTTATTTCAGTGGCCCTTCAGAATAACCTGTTCTATACTAGTCCACTAGATGTAATTCATGCTGCTGAATTGATTAAATACATTTATTTGGTTGTACATCCTTCCTAGCAAAAGTAAAATACCTCACTACTATGAAATGGAATGCTTTTTCATACGGCTGGGAAGGTTGTACAACCAAATAAAGATTTCCAATTGATTCGGCAGGTTTCATGAATTACATTTACTAGACTAGCTTACAAGTTAATGTGAAGGTCTGCTGCAATAATGGCAATTGAATATAACCTAGCTACTCTGTATTGGAAAGCACTAACTAGACTCTGCATGAATTAGAATGCTTTTCCATATGGTGAGCAATAAATTTGCTATGAAGGTTGTACATTCAAATAAACATGTCCAATTTGAATCAGTGCCATGAATTACATCTACTAGACTAGTTTATATACAACAGATTATTATGAAGTAATCAAAAGGAATTGGAGATACTGGTTTATACCAAAGATAGACACAAACTGGTGCCATCAGCGATGGCAGCCTCGTCAACAGTCTGTCTGTCTTTCCATCTTTTTTGTTATTTTTAGTGTGTTTAAAAAAGTTTGTGTTAATGTTCTCTGGTTTGTTTTATGTGGGGGGATGGGTCGGGGGAAACTTTTTTTCAATCTCTTACCTTGCCGTAGATGCAATTGTTTTCTTGATCGTACTAGGTTAACTAGGTTAATTCCCGGAATGGCGGGACTGTCATATGTTTAAAGACTGGAGCGACTAGGCTTGTATACACTGGAATTTAGAAGGATGAGAGGAGATCTTGTCGAAACGTATAAGATTATTAAGGGGGTGGACACGTTAGAGGCAGGAAACATGTTCCCAATGTTGGGGGGAGTCCAGAACCAGGGGCCACAGTTTAAGAATAAGGGGTAGGCTATTTAGAACTGAGATGAGGAAAAACTTTTTCAGTCAGAGAGTTGTGAATCTGTGGAATTCTCTGCCTCAGAAGGCAGTGGAGGCCAATTCTCTGAATGCATTCAAGAGAGAGTTAGATAGAGCTCTTAAGGATAGCGGAGTCAGGGGGTATGGGGAGAAGGCAGGAACGGGGTACTGATTGAGAATGATCAGCCATGATCACATTGAATGGCGGTGCTGGCTCGAAGGGCCGAATGGCCTCCTCCTATTGTCTATTGTATCTCCGGTCGCTCTGCGGCCTAACATCATGGAACTGGCGGCCGGAGATACAATAGACAATAGGAGGAGGCCATTCGGCCCTTCGAGCCAGCACCGCCATTCAATGTGGACTTACCATCGGAGCCTGTGATTCCTTGCCTGGGATCGACGCTCCAACCGCGGCCTGCAGATTTCAACATCGAGGAGCTCGCAATCTCTGGTAGAGAGTAGCCCCGACTCGGGGTCGATTGTCCGGCGCGAGGAGCTGACATCCCCCCGGTGCAGGAGCTTGATCGCCCCGACGCGAAGGGCCCAACCACTGGCTACGGGAGCCAAGATCATCCCGTCAACGGAAGGCTCGAGGCCCCTGACCGCGGGAGAACAAAGAAGGAAAGAGGATTTAACTTTTTTTTTCGCCTTCCATCACAGTGAGGAATGTGGAGGAGTCACTGTGGTGGATGTTTATGTTAAAATGTATTTTATGTGTTTTGTTACTTTTTATTAGTATGACTGTATGGCAAAACAAATTCCTTATATGTTGCGCGAAACATACTTGGCTAATAAAGTATGATTATGATTACGGTTATGAAAATGCTGCAGTAACTCAGCGGGGCAGGCAGCATCTCTGGGGAATATGGGCGACACAGTCGCGCAGCAGTAGAGTTACTGCCTTACCGTGCTTGCAGCCCCGGTGACCCGGGTTCGATCCCGACTATGGGTGCTGTCTGTACGGAGTTTGTACCTTCTCCCCGTGAACCCATGGGTTTTCTCCGAGATCTTCGGTTTCCTCCCACACTCCAAAGATGTACAGGTTTGTAGGTTAATTCGTTTGGTGTACGTGTAAATTGTTCCCTATCCACAATGTGTAGGATAATATTAATTTGCGGGGATCACTGTTCGGCGCAGACTCGGTGGGCCGAAGGGCCTGTTTCCGTGCTGTGACTCTAAACTAAACTAAACTAAACTAGATAGGTGACGTTTCAGATTAGGATCCTTCTTCGGAAATAAGACCAGTGTCAGCCCAAGAAGTGCACCCTCTGCTGGCCAATTAGAAAATGTTTGAGACAAATATGTGTTCACTGGCCATGAAACTTTCTGGTGGGAGAGAAAAAGCTTGTCAATGCTGGAATGTGTGACATCAGCTGAATCTAATGCTCAGCAGGGGGGAAGGGGTGTGTAAAGGGAAATGGAAAATGTGGTACTGCATTTATTAAAAATTAACTAAACTTTAAACGTGAAGATCAAAATGACTGTGGTTATCAGAAAATGATTCCAAGTTCATGACAGAGACACCAGGAACCGCAGATGCTGGAATCTTATGCAAACACACACAATGCTGGTGGAACTCAGCAGCTCAGGCACATCATTGGAGGGAATGGACGGACCACTCTTGATCTGCTGAGTTCCTCCAGCTCATTGTGCTTTGCACATGTTTGTGATATTTACCATTGGGTGCTATCAACCCAAACTGGGCTCAAAGCTTAAAGTAGAGAGTTATCACACGTTTTCAAGGACCATTTGCAAAAAAATATAACATCGTTCTTTGGTTTCTGCTAAATCCCAGGATTAATAACAGTTGTTGAAAACTTGCCACATTCTGGGTAAATGTACATATAGTCTATCAGTGAATATCCCAGACTTTGGGTACTCCGCGAGGTCCTATCAGGGAATAGAATCATCAGAGGATGCAGTGCATTCAGTCAGATAGTCATGGGACTCCAGGTCTGCATCTTTGATTCACTATAAAACCTCATGGTATCAAATCAAGCAATCTTTCTTTGCTGTCTTCTTTGCTCTAACCTTTCCATCGCCAAAGCAAATGGAACTAGTCATCTCTCTGCCATGACTAGGTGGCAGTGGGACCTGCCAGTGGGACCTTGCTTTAGACTGCTGCTTGCTGCATTCCTACTATTCCCACAGTGAGCAATCATAGAGGGACTGTAACTATCATAAGATATGAAGGCTACTAGGGCCATAGCCGAGCAAGTTGAACATGAAATAATACAAAATGAAAAGTTTGGTAAGGTAAGAATATCTTTGAAATGGTATGATTTGGAAAGTGTGGATGAACTGAAAGCTGGTGTCATCTTGCACAATTTCTGAGCGAGAGCAGGTTGATAAGGTAATTATAAATGCAAACACAGGTGCTGGGAACTGGAGTAAAAAAACAAACAGCTGGCAGAATTCAATGGGACAGGCAGCATCTGTGAAGGAAAAGGAACGGTCAATGTTTCAGGGCATGATCCTGCATCAGGACCGAAGGTGAAGCGGGAAGGTGGCCTGTATGAAGAGGTGAGAGGGAGGAATGGGTGAGGGGCTGGCAGGTGGCTAGGTGAAACCGGAGGAGGAGGGAGGTGATGGGCAGATGGAGCCAGGTGTGGGAAAGGGGGTTCAGAGACACAGGCTGGTGGGTTTTAGGTGAAAAGAGATTAATTAAAAAAATAAACAACAGA
The DNA here is from genome assembly GCF_053455715.1 of Rhinoraja longicauda. NCBI lineage: Eukaryota > Metazoa > Chordata > Chondrichthyes > Rajiformes > Arhynchobatidae > Rhinoraja > Rhinoraja longicauda. The sequence goes on along the minus strand of NC_135957.1, from coordinate 26,759,925 downwards.
TGCAGCCAGGAGGGGGAAGAGGAGGAGGCAGGAGGAGACAGAGGCTGGAAGGTGATCAATGGAACTGGTTAGGGGTGGGGGGGGGGAATTGGTAGATGGAACCAAGGCGGCACAGCGGTAGAGTTGTTGACTTACAGCTCCAAAGACAAGGGTTCGATCCTGACTATGGGTGCCGTCTGTACGCAGTTTGTACGTCCCCCCCGTGACCACATGTGTTTTCTCCGGGTGTTCTGGCTTCCTCCCACATTTCAAAGACGTGCAGGTTTGTAGGTTAATTGGCTTCAGTAAATTGTAAATTGTCCCTAGTGTGTAGGATGGTGCTGGTGTATGAGGTGATTGCTGGTTGGCACAGACTCATTTGGCTGAAGGGCCTGTTTTCATGCTGTAAAGGTGGGACAGGAGATAGAAAGGGTATGCATATGGGTTACTAAGTTCATAAATGGAGGTGTAGAACACAAGGGCAAAGACTTCATGCTTGAAACAGTCTTTGGTTTGGTATCAGCTAAATGTCTGTGTTCCAAAAACATCAGAAAAGATTTAAAGAAATATTTGAAATGGTCTTTCGGAGGTTTGCTGTGCTAAGAAACCTAGGTTTTGAGCAGAGATTGGAAAACATAGAACTGTTCTTGGAATAGAGGAGATGAGGTTAATCGAGGTTCAACACAAAATGCTGGGGTAACTCAGCGGGACAGGCAGCATATCTGGATAGAAGGAATGGCTAACGTTTCTGGTCGAGATCTTTCTTCAGACCGACCCGACCCGGGACCCGACCTAAAACATCACCCATTCCTTCTGTTCAGAGATGCTGCCTGTCCCGCTGAGTTACTCCAGCATTTTGTGTCTATCTTCGGTGTAAACCAGCATCTGCAGTTCCTTGTGTAGGAAGGAATGCCGAGTCAGGTGGAGATTACACCGTCTTCGAAAACATCGCAAAAATTCCCACGCTGTCAATGCTTCTCCGGCATCCTAATTTTCGCTGAAATCACTGACAAGTCGGTAAGTACTTAAGAGTTTTGAAATACAACTTCTTGCCTGGGTTACTTGAAAACCAAGCTTCACGGTAACAAGGCATAAACTGGATTGACTTCCAGTTTACTAATAGCAGTATTAAGAAATTTAATTTTAAAAGTGGTTAAATGGATTTTTGTGCGGAGTGTGGGCATTCTTTGAAAATGTACGGGAGATGCATATCTGGTTTCTGGGCTGCTTATCTGGGTTGGGAGCCTACTTTAAATGTAATCGCGGATGGCCATAAACATCACGAAAATTCCCATGCTTACCTGACCGTCAAACTGTTGCCTCCAATCTACCTGTCAAATGTCCTGACGGTAAATAAATTGGTTAAACACAAGTATTTTATGGTATCTTCAAATGACTTTACTTAATTTAATATTATGTGCTTCTAAATGCATCTAAGAGAACATAGCAAACCTGGGGACAGCATGCGACAGCGCCCGCAATAAGCAATGATACCTGGCGACAAGCCAGCTGTCGCCGAGAAATTTCACTCCGGTTGATTTCTCAGTGACGCGCTGAGATCCACTACGATTCTTGGAAGACTCCTCACGATCATGCCCGCGACACCCGGCGAACTGTCGGTGACAGCCTAGTCGCTGGCAGTCGCCTTAAAATCGCCTAAGTGGGACAGGCCCTTTAAAGTGTTAGGCAATGGGAGATCAGGCGGACTGAGCAAAGGTGTTCAGCGAAAATGAACACCCAGTCTACGTTTGGTTTGGTCTCATCTACTGTATCCATTGTTCAAGATGTAGACTCTTATACATCGGCGAGACCAAACGTAGACTAGGCGATAGTTTCACTTAACACCTTAGCTCAGTCTGTCTGGATCTACCTGATCTCCTGGTTGCCAAACACTTTAATTCCCCTTCCCATTCCCAAGTTTCATGAAGCATTTTATTTCTAAGTACAAGTTAAGAGGACATTTCCTTGAAAGGATTCTTTCGAACGTAATGCCAGCAAGTCCGGGGAAACTGGAAGCATGTTGGCAAAGGCTAGAGGGCACGGCTTTAAGGTGAGAAGGACAACATTTATATAAGTGGGATGTTTTTTTTCACAGATAGAGTAGTGGCGTAGTCTGAAACATATTGCCAAGGGTGGTGGTTGAGGCAATATGATAACAGCATTTAAGAGGCTTTTAGATAGGCACATGGATATGGAGGGAATGGAGGAATATGGGTAATGTAATTAGTTTAACCTGATATCATGTGTGGTCAGACATAATTAGCCAAAGGGCCTGTTCCTGTACTATTCTATGTTCTGTGATTCTCAGGAAACAGAAAAACACTCGATACGCTCAGCAGATCAGGTAGCCGCTGTAGAAAGAGAAACAGTTCATATTTCAGATTTGAGATCCTTCATCAGAACTTGCTTGGGTCCCAGACCTGAAACATTAATTATTTCTCTCTCCACCTCTAAGCTGAGTATTTCCGACATTTACTGCTGTAATTTCAGCTTTCAAGCATTTGCATATCTGTTTTAATTTTCATTTACAAAGACATCAGGAATTGCTTAAGGCTAGTCATCACATAATTAGAACAATTAAATGCTGGGAACCTTGTATATTTGCTTGTAATCACTGATGAATTAATGGTCTGAATCATAATTTTAACAATTAATATTCATTCACCAAACCTGTATTCTTACGTTACACTTGTATGCACCAATTTAGATATTTTATTGCAAAAGTTCTAATTCATCCTTTTATACATGATGTCCTTTATTTTTCTAATTTTCCACTAAATGCCGATCATAAGAATCATACAAGCATAGAAGGAAAGATGTCCAGACAAGATTTTGGAACCAGGTTCGGGCAGCAAAGTGGCACATCTGGTAGACCTGCTGCCTCACAGCACGAGAGACCTGGATTAAATCCTGACCTCGAGCTCTGTCTATGTGAAGTTTGCAAATTAGACTACAAGACATTGGAGCAGAATGTGGCCATTCAGCCCATCAAGTCTGCTCTACCATTCAATCATGGCTGATCTACTTTTCCCTCTCAATCCCATTCTCCTACCATCTCCCTGTAACCTTTGACACTCTTATTAATCAAGAAACTGTCAATCTCCGCTTTAAAAATTATACATTGGCCTCCACAGCTGTCTGCGGCAATGAATTCCACAGATTCACCACCCTCTGGCTAAAGTTCCTCCTCACCTCCACTCTAAAGATCATAAACTCTCTTACACATTTTCACCCACTGTGTGGATTTCCTCCGGTTACTCTGGTTTCCTCCCACATCCCAAAGATGTGCAGGTTTGGAGGTTAATTGGAATCTGTAAAATTGTCCTTAATATGTAGGGAGTGGATGCAAAAAGTGAGATAATATAGAACTGCCAGATGGCTCAGAAATGGAAAGGACTCAAATGCAGGCTCACCGAGAAGTACTGAAGAAAACCCGAAATCCAAGCACAAATGGAATCGAGAGATATAGACCTGGAACCGACAGAACTCAGACCTGCTATCGAACCAACGGAATGCAGAACTGATTAGGCGGCACCCAATTGGTGATGATCTCAGGTATTTATACTTGGTGATGATCTCAGGTATTTATACTAAGTGATAGATTAGGGGAGCAGATTACATGCAGGTGAACTAATAGCTCAGGGGAGGAGTGTGGAAAGAGTTTCAAGTGTCTGGAGGCGTATGACAAGAACGAGTATGAAAGGAACGAGTGTGAATGGGTAATCGATGATGGGCATGGGCTGAAGGGATCTTTCAGTCAACCAATCAATAATGTTCTGGAGGGGTAGTTGAGCTCAGACAAGATTTGAAACAGGATCTTTCCACAGTGCAGCCGGTGATTTGTTCCTACAGGGTACTGTAACTCCAATACTCCGGCATCAGATTATTGGGAAATCCTGATGGTCTGGCATTTGGGCCAGTCATTGGTTGGGCATATGTGCCTGGTGTGTCGCCTCAGCCAGAGGTGGTGGCTGGAAACACCATGGGTCAGAAACACGGGGGTGGGTTTGTGTCCAGAAGCAGGATCAGGAACGCGTGTATATTTCCCATTCCCTCTAAACACAGTGGGATCGCTGGAAGATTTATTACATTATATGTAGGAAAAGTGCAAAAGTGAAATAAGTGTAACATTCTATTGTCCAGAAAATTGTCCTGTTTGGCGCCATTAAAGACCCCAGGATGGAAACACAAGATGGAGAACTATTTTCCGCATGCTGTATTTTCCTGCCGGGAGGCAAAGCTGTACACATATCCCAGTAAACAATGATGGCACCAACATAGGGATGGTCCAAAACTTCAAGTTCCTAGGAGGAGTCCTGGACCAGCCATTTTTAAGCTTTGGCCATGAAAGCATACCAACAACACTACTTCCTTAGAAGGCTTAGGAAGTTCAGCATGTCCCCAACAACTCTCACCAACCTCTACAGACACGCTGTAGAAAGCACGGTTTAGGAACAGCTCCATCTAAGATCACAAGAAATTGCAGAGAATTATGGACGCAGCCCAGACCATCATATAAACCAACCTCCCTTCCATTGACTCCATCTGCATGCTGAGGCCAAGGAAAGAGCGTTCATGTCGCGGCCCTGTTTCCACCAATCTTTCCACCACTACGCACAAGAAGCGCAAGATGCCATTGTATGCAGATGCTGTAGAAAGCTCTGGCTGAACAATTTCTAATCTTGTGATGTGGACTCGATAAGAAGATCTGCAAGTAGTATAAGAAAATAACTGCAGATGCTCGTACAAATCGATTTATTCACAAAATGCTGGAGTAACTCAGCAGGTCAGGCAGCATCTCGGGAGAGAAGGAATGGGTGATGTTTCGGGTCGAGACGTTTCGGGTCGAGAGAAATTGGAGGAACAGCACCTCATATTTCGCTTGGGCAGCCTGCAGCCCAGCGGTATGAACATTGACTTCTCCAACTTTAGATAGTTCCTCTGTCCCTCTCTTCCCCTCCACCTATATCCTTTCTTTGTCCCGCCCCCTGACATCAGTCTGAAGAAGGGTCTCGACCCGAAACGTCACCCATTCCTTCTCTCCCGAGATGCTGCCTGACCTGCTGAGTTACTCCAGCATTTTGTGAATAAGAAGATCTGCAAGCTGCCTCTGCATGTCCACCAGCATAATCAAGGACCAGTTTCACCCCGGACACCCCTCTACTCCCCAACCCAATCAGGCAAGAGGTACAGATGTGTGAAAACGCATACCTCCAGATTCAGGGACAGAGAGCAGCCCTGAGCTACCATCAACCTCATTGGAGATCCTCGGACTATATATAATCGGATTTTACTGAGCTTTATCTTACACTATACGTTATTTCCTTTATCCTGTATGTGTACACTGTGTGTACAGATTGTAATCAGTATAGTCTTTCTGCTGACTGGATAAAGATATAGAGTATAGTATTTAGTGTAGGAAAATAACTGCAGATGCTGGTACAAATCGAAGGTATCACAAAATTCTGTAGTAACTCAGCAGGACAACCAACATCTAGGAGAGAGGAAATGGGTGACGTTTCGGGTCGAGACCTTTCTTCAGACTGATGTCAGGGGGCGGGACAAAGAAAATATATAGGTGGAGGGGAAGAGAGGGACAGAGGAACTATCCAAGAGTTGGAGAAGTCAATGTTCATACCGCTGGGCTGCAGGCTGCCCAAGCGAAATATGAGGTGCTGTTCCTCCAATTTCCGGTGGGCCTCACTATGGGACTGGAGGAGACCCATGACAGAAAGGTCAGACTGGGAATGGGAGGAGGAGTTGAAGTGCTCAGCCACCGGGAGATCAGGTTGGTTAAGGGGGACTGAACGAAGGTGTTGAGCGAAACAATCGCCGAGCCTGCGTTTGGTCTCGCCGATGTAGAGAAGTTAACATCTAGCGCAGCGGATACAATAGATGAGGTTGGAGGAGGTGCAGGTGAACCTCTGTCTCACCTGGAAAGACTGTTTGGGTCCTTGGATGGAGTCGAGGGGGGAAGTAAAGGGACAGGTGCTGCATCTCCTGCTGTTGCTGGGGAAAGTGCCTGGGGAGGGGGTGGTTTGGGTAGGAAGGGACGAGTGGACCAGGGAGTTACGGAGGGAACGGTCTCTGCGGAAAGCAGAAAGCGGAGGAGATGGGAAGATGTGGCCAGTAATGGGGTCCCGTTGGAGGTGATGGAAATGTTAGAGGATGATTTGTTGAATACGCTGGCTGATGGGGTGGAAGGTGAGAACGAGGGGGATTCTGTCCTTGTTACGAATGGGGGAGGGGGAGTAAGGGCGGAGCTGCAGGATATAGAGGAGGCCCTAGTGAGAGCCTCATCTATAATGGAAGAGGGGAAGCCCTGTTTCCTGATGAACGAGGACATCTCTGATGCCCTAATGTGAAGCACCTCATCCCGGGCGCAGATGCGGCATAGACAGAGGAATTGGGAGTAGGGGATAGACTTTTTGCAGGAGACAGGGTGGGAAGAAGTGTAGTCCAGATAGCTGTGGGAGTCAGTGGGTTTGTAGTAGATGTCAGTCACAAGTCTGTCTCCTGTGATGGAGATGGTGAGATCCAGAAACGGTAGGGAGATGTTGGAGATAGTCCAAGTATATTTAAGAGCAGGATCGAAATTGGTGGTGAAATGTATGAAGTCAGTGAGTTCTGCATGGGTACATGAGGTAGCACCAATACAGTCGTCAATGTAGCGGAGGTAGAATTCGGGGATGGAGCCGGTGTACATCTGGAACAGGGATTGTTCGATGGTTTGGAGGAAGTGGGAGGAGTCAAAGGAGAAGTTGTTAAGGGTAAGAACCAGCTCTGCTAGGTGGAGGAGAGTGTTAGTAGATGGGGATTGGCTGGTTCTACGGCCGAGGAAGAAACGGAGGGCTTCAAGACCATCCTTGTGGGGGATCCTTGTAGAGGTGTAGAGTGACTGGACATCCATGGTAAAGGTGAGGGAGTGGGGGCCTGGGAACCGGAAGTTATCGAGGAGAGGGAGAGCGTGTGAGGTGTCTTGGACATAGGTGGGGAGGGATTTGACCAGGGGGGATAGGATGGAGTCAAGGTAGGTGGAAATAAGTTCGGTGGGACATGAACAGGCAGAAACAATAGGTCTGCCAGGACAGTTCTGTTTATGGATTTTAGGTAGAGGTAAAATCGGGCCTTGCGGGGTTGGGGAACGATAAGGTTGGAGGCATTATAGGGGAGAGCACCGGAAATGGTGAGGTCCGTGATGGTGTTGATGATTAAGGTCTGGTGCTCGTCGGTGGGGTCATGGTCTAAGGATAAGTAGGAGAAGGTGTCTGAGAGGTGTCTGAGAGGTATAGCATTTAGATTAGTTTAGTTTATTGACATGTGTACCGAGATACAGTGAAAATATTTTTGTTGCGTGCTAACCAGTCAACGGAAAGATGATACATGATTACAACCAAGCCGTCCGCAGAATACAGGTGTATGATAAAGGGAATAACATTTAGTAAAATCCGATTAAAGATAGTCTGAGGGTCTCCGATGACGTGGACAGTAGCTCAGGACCGCTCTCTAGTTGTTGAAAAGATGGTTCAGTTGCCTGATAAAGATCGAATAAAGGTGAAGATAATGTTTAAAGATAGTCCTTGGACTCCAATGAGGTCGATGGGAGGTCATGACACTCTCTAGTTGGTGAGAGGAAGGTTCAGTTGCCTGATAACAGCTGCCCTTGGATCTGGAGGTATGCGTTTTCAAACTTCTGTACTTCTTGCCTCAACTGTGGAGGGAATGAACATGCGAAGTTGGGGTGGTCGGCATCCTTCCTCAGACGGAAAAGACAAGTGCATGAGTGCCTCAGTGAGTCAGGCAGCATCTCAGCCCTTCTTCGGACGGCAGGGTGCCGGGTTACCAAAATGTCACTGTATATTCCGCAAATGTCCATTAGGAGGTGCAAGTTAGCAACTAAATGTCCCAGCGCCGCACCTTCTCCCTCCCGAGAGAAGCAAGCACCTCCCCAGTGTGCGTATGTGACCCACGGTTGGGGCATGTGGCTGTGCGGCTGACCTTGCGTGTAACTGGAACTACACAGCTTGCAATTCCGTCCATTATTTTTTTTTGTTGCAGGGTCTAACCCGGACTCCTACTGGCTCCAGGACGTTAAACTGGCGTTGAATCCAATTTTTTCCCTCCCAATTTTATAATGCTGCAAACTGGGGGGTTTCAATTCATTTTGTCTTTTGGAGGAATCCACGTTAGAATTTATGACTTAAATGATCACGAATTTACTCAAAGCAGAGAGAGAGAGAGTGATAACTGTGGCAAACGTTAACTTTGGCCAAGGAGACGGGAGCACTCACTCGAGATTGGCGAGGTGGCCCAGCATATTCTGAACGGGTCAGGCAGCATCTCTGGAGAAAAGGACGGGGTGACCCTGATATCTGAGGAACGGTCTCGACCAGAAACGTCACCAATTCCTTTTCTATATATTGCCTTTCCCGCTGAGTTACTGCAGCATTTTGTGCCTATCTTCGGAGTAAATTAACACCTGCAATTCCTTCTTACACAGCATATTCTGAAACTCTTATAGACAATAGGTGCAGGAGTAGGCCATTCAGCCCTTCGAGCCAGCACCGCCATTCAATGCGATCATGGCTGATCACTCTCAATCAGTACCCCGTTCCTGCCTTCTCCCCATACCCCCTCACTCCGCTATCCTTAAGAGCTCTATCCAGCTCTCTCTTGAAAGCATCCAACGAACTGGCCTCCACTGCCTTCTGAGGCAGAGAATTCCACACCTTCACCACTCTCTGACTGAAAAAGTTCTTCCTCATCTCCGTTCTAAATGGCCTACCCCTTATTCTTAAACTGTGGCCCCTTGTTCTGGACTCCCCCAACATTGGGAACATGTTTCCTGCCTCTAACGTGTCCAATCCCCTAATTATCTTATATGTTTCAATAAGATCCCCCCTCGTCCTTCTAAATTCCAGTGTATACTTGTTCACAGTAACAAGCAGACAATGGCAAAGGTGTCCCACAACATCGCCCACTTTTAATATAATTGAGAATTCATCACAAACACATACGCACACAGATCTGTACTTGTACAGGTTGTTAATTAGAAATCAAGTCAGTAACAACTTAAAACAAAAAGGAGGATTGGCAAACTGCGTGGAATAAGCACGGACAAAGCAACGTTGATTTTCTTAAAAAGGGTTCGAAACCATGGTCTAAACCCGAAACGTCAGCAATCCATGTTCTCCAGAGATACTGCCTGACCCACTGAGTTAATCCAGCACTTAAACCAGCATCTGCAGCTCCTTGTGCCTACAGAGACTGTTTGGGTCCACAAATTGGAAGCAGATATGATAACAGCATTTAAGGGGCTTTTAGATAGGCACATGGATATGCAGGGAATGGAGGAATATGGATAATATGCAGGCGGTCGTACTTCCAAAATTTCTTATCCTTGGATAGAAAACATTTCATGTTTTCATTAAAAAATGCATGGAATGGATATTACACTATCTCGTCGCACGCTCTGTTGCATGCAGTTGCTTTTACGGCGCAGTTTTGTTTTACTACTCGTTGTGTAGAGATTTTGGAAAATATAATTGTGCAGTTGTTCAAGTGTTGTGTACGCCTACTGCTAAAACTTCACCTAGACGCTGTAGAGTCAAATTACGCGGGGTATAGACAGAAGTGGAATGTGACCTGCCAGCTTGATCTTGTTCCGTTGTTCATTGAGATCGACCAGGATCAGATTCGCAAAGCCCGTGTAAAAACAAAATTATCGATCTCACCGCGTTGGCTCATTTTAAAGAATTCCTACAATGAAGACGCAAGAGACTGCAGGAGCTGGAATCTGGCGCAAAACAAAAACAAACTGCGGGAATTCAGCGGGTCAAGCAGTATCTGTGGAGGAAGAGGTCGGTGTTTAGGGTTGGAACCCTTGTTCAGAAAAGCTTTTCCTCTCAGATCCATAGCTATTATCCCGAGATTCTGCCCAATGGTTCTGAACTCTCCCCAACTATTCCCAAGAGAACACTCTGCCAATCGTAGTTTGGAGAAAATTGAGTCTGAAGAAGGGTCCTACCCCAAACGTCACCTATCCATGTCCTCCAGAGATGCTGTCTGACCTGTTGAGTTATTCCATCATCTACAGTTCCGTTTCACCAAATTTAGGAATACTCAGCACTTGTGCAAAGAGGAAGTTACCTCTCAATGGACTCAAATATTGCCCGTTTTTCTCTCCACAGCCAATGCCTTGACCAGAGGAATGTTTCCAGTGTTTTCTGTTTTTATATGAGATTGTCAACTTTTGAGGGTTTTTTAAATTTTACTGCCAGTCGAGAAATAGAAACATGGAAACATAGAAAACAGGTGTAGGAGTAGGCCATTCGGCCCTTCGAGTCAGCACCGCCATTCAACATGACCATGGCTGATCATCCACAATCAGTACCCCGTTCCTTCTTTTTCCCTATATCCCTTGATTCCTTTAGCCCTAAGAGCTAAATCTAACTCTCTCTTGAAAACATCCATTGAATTTTTTCCACTGCCTTCAGTGGCAGAGAATTCCACAGATTCACAACTCTGGGTGAAAACGTTTTTCCTCATCTCAGTTCTAAATGGCCTAAATTCTTAAACTGTGACCCCTGGTTCTGGACTCCCCCAACATCGAGTACATTTTTCCTGTATTTACCCTGTCCAATCATCTGAATTTTTATATGTTTCTAGTAAAAAAATTATATGTTTCTACATTTCGGATCGAGACCCTTCTTCAGGAGAAGGGTGTCGACCAGAAGGGTCCGAAGAAGGGTCTCGACTCGAAACGTCACCCATTCCTTCTCTCCTGGGATGCTGCCTGACCTGCTGAGTTACTCCAGCATTTTGTGAATAAATCGATTTGTACCAGCATCTGCAGTTATTTTCTTATGCTGTTAAAGACCAAACACGCGGTTCTTCTCCTGAATTGCTCGCTGCACCTGCAAATAATGCAATGGTCTCCAACTTTTAGCTAGCCTGGTCACCATGTGAAGGAGAAGAAGCAAGCGCTGTAGTGGGAGGCGTGCACTAAGGCGATCAGAAACACAGGCTCGCCTCGGTTTTATTTCCAAATCTCCCCGCACACACACGCACACACACACACAGGCACAGGCTGGCCTCCGGGAATGTTGACGTCAGCTGGAAAGAGGGAGTGTATGTTCCGGTTCAGGAACTAGAAGGCGGAGGAAACTGTGGAGGAGACGGCAACAAAACACAAATTAAAAGAGCGGAGGAGATCATGTAAAGTGGAAAGAAGGAAGGCAAAGCGCAGTGCAAAAATTCATCTCACCCAGAGCAACAGGAGGGAGACGTGCAAAGCAAAGCAAAGCAAAGCAAAGCGAGCCCGTGGCTTTTAACTCGACTTATTTATGTGGAGATTAATGTGTGTGTTATTTCACTTTGCTCTCCGCCCTCCTTGCTTGTTGTGTTGCGGGAGGCGGGCGGACTGTGTTGCCTGAGAGCAGCGCTCCTCCATCCATCCATCCATCCATCCATCCATCCGAGCAGCCCAGTGCCCTGCATTACCCCGAGCCCACCTCCCCCTGGATCCGGGACCATGTTCAACTGCATCCCTCTCTGGCGGTGCAACCGGCACGTCGAGGTGGTGGACAAGCGGCATTGCTCGCTCCTCGCCGTCCCCGACGAGATCTATCGCTACAGCCGCAGCCTGGAAGAGCTGCTGCTCGATGCCAACCAACTGCGGGAATTGCCCAAAGTAAGTAAGCGACCGGCTTGCCCCCCCCCCCCCCCCCTGGTCCCGCATCGCCGCCTCCCCCCCCCCCCCCTTTTGTTTTGCTTGCTCCGGCCGCTTCGCCTCTGCTTTCCCAGCGCTAAACTAACTTTGTTTTGTAAGTGAGAGAGCGAGAGAGAGAGAAAGAGAGAAAGAAAAAGTGGGCCGGGTAATGCTTTGCAGTGATTCCACCTACTGTTGTGGATGTTGCCCAATGTACCTTCCTCAAAGCAAAGCTTGTACCTGCTCTGCACCACACGACTGCCTCTGCAGAGGAAAAGTTCACTCCGGCAAACAAAAAGTTTTAAAAGCCTGGGGTGGGTGGGGTGAGGAAGATTATCAAGGTATCAGTTTCATGTTTAGATGTTTGTCCTATTTCTTGGAAGTGAAGTGTTGGCATGTTTTAAGGTGTGCAGCTTTGTAAGCGAACATTGAAAATGTCAAATACCTGGTGAAGTTGAGTTTTGAAAATCTAATTCCAGGGGCTGGAAATATGTTTTTTTTAAAAGTAAAAATGCTGGAAGGCGGCATCTGTCGAAAGGGAAACGTTTAAAGTGTCAAATGGGACACTCTTGGTCAGAACTGGGAAAACGATGGTGTTTTAATTGGCAGTAAAAAAGAGTAAAGAAGTTGGGAGGTCAAGTTACAGTTGGATAAGACGTTGGTGAGACTGCATTTAGAATATTGTGTTCAGTTCTGGGCATCATGTTATAGGAAAGATTTTGTCAAGCTTGAAAGGGTTCAGAAAAGATTTACGAGGATGTTGCCAGGACTAGAGGGTGTGAGCTATCGGGAGAGACTGAGTAGGCTGGGTCTCTATTCCTTGGAGCGCAGGAGGATGAGGGATGATCTTATAGAGGCGTATAAAATCATGAGAGGAATAGATCGGGTAGATGCACAGAATCTCTTGCCCAGAGGGAAATCGAGGACCAGAGGACACAGGTTCAAGATGAAGTGGGAAAAAATTATTAACAGGAATCTGAGGGGTAACTTTTTCACACAAAAGTTGGTGGGGTGTATGGAACAAGCTGCCAGAGGAGGTAGTTGAGGCTGGGACTATCCCAATGTTTAAGAAACAGTTAGACAGGTACATGGATAAGACAGGTTAGGAGGGATATGGACCATGTGCAGGCAGGTGGGACTAGTGTAGCTGGGACATGTTGGCCAGTGTGGGCAAGTTCGGCTGAAGGGCCTATTTCCACACTGTATCACTCTATGACTCTAAAAATTGTCTTGGGTTAGTTTACTTAAGGATATCTCTGTATGGTATTTATTGATTTGCATATTGGTGGAAATCATGTTGTGCATTGACTCAGGAATGTAAATGTGTTTTATCCATCCACGTTGACAAAGGCAGAATTGATTTGGTGATGCCTGCCACTGAGGTCAGGTGAGACCAAGGACAGACAGGATGGTTGCAGACCCTTCCCTCATCTCTGGGATGCGGTATTACAACTTGTTCTGGTTGGAGGGTAAGATTTCTTCTCTTGTTCGCAGGTTTGTTTAGCATAGAGCCAATCCTGTTCCAGCTGCTCGGGTCCAAGCAGAAAGGTGCTAGTCACTGTTTATTTTTATAGGGGGGGGGGGGGGGGGGGTTGTGTGGAAGTGGTATTTTAAAGTATCTGATTAACTGTACCAAAGTACGAGGTGCCATTGTATCTGACTTTGCATTTAAACTGTTCTTGATTTTGATGGCTCTTGCCTGGAAAGAAAAATTTGTGAGGAAGTTTATCCTAAATTAAACGGGCGGTAAAATGGAGCAGCTGGTAGAGCTGCTGCTTCAAAGCACCTGCAACCCAGGTTCAATCCTGACCTTGAACGCTGTGTGTGTGGAGTTTGCATGTTCTCCCTGTGACGGCGTGGGTTTCCTTCAGGTGCTCTGGTTTCCTCTAGCATCCCAAAGTCGTGAGGGTGTGTAGGTTAATCAGACTTTGTGTGGACATGTGCACTGTCCAGTTAGGGGCTATATGACCCCTAATGATGAACCAGAAATATAATATGAAAAGCTGTCAGTACAGGCTTGATAGAGGATGGGCATATTGACCAGTGATGGCACAGTGGTGCAGCTGGTAGCGTCAGAGACCCGTGTCAACCCTTTCCTTGAGTGCTGTCTGTGTGGAGTTTGCAAGATCTCCCTGTGACTGTGTGTGTTACCTGCAGGTTTCTGGTTTCCTCCCACATCTCAAAGACTGTCCCAATTTGCCTCTTGGGTGGAAAAAATGTCTCTAATGTGTAGGGAGTGGATATGAAAATAGGATAACATAGAAGTAATGTTCTTATAGGGGACCTGAGAAGTGCGTTTTTTTTTTGTTCCATGCAGAGTGTAGATGAGATGTGGAGTGCACTGCCAGAGGAGGTGGTGGAATCATATGCGATTACTCGGTTTCAGAGACATTTAGAAGGCGATTTAAATGGGTAAGACAGAGAAAGATACAGACTCGTATCTAGATGGGCAAATGGGATTAGTAGGGATGGGCAAAAATATTGGTATGGACCTGGTGGGTTGTAAAGCCCATTTCTATGCTCCGGCTGTATAAATAAGTGGAGGGGGATAGGGGCAGGGATGCCTTAAAAAATAGGGACTAAAGATGTAATGGTATCCAATGGTATAGAGTCACAAATCACTAAATGTAGCAAGTCATTCTGAGGGCACTAATCCTAAAACTAACTGGTGGAAACAAAGCACTAGTGTTCATTTGTTGAGACATACAAATCAAAAGCATTGACATTATGTCTTACTTGACATTAGTTGGTCCAGGTATACCATAAATATTTGATCGCTATAGGAAGGGTTAAAAAAAAAACATATGAAAAATTTACAAATTTAACACTTGAGCAGTATATGTATTGGGTTATCATTGTCATGTGTACCGAGATACAGTGATCAACTTTGTTTTGCGTGTGATCTCAGCAAATCGTACCGTATATGAACATATCTACTAGTGCAAAAGAGAAAATAAACAGTGCAGAATATCGTGCTTTAGCTGCAGAGAATGTGCATATTTATAAAAAGCATGTGATCTGCAACGAGGTAGACTGAAAGATCTGGAATTAATTGAGAATCTTACATTAATCAGCAAAGGGGAAGACTTAAGGGGTGACCTGCTAGAAATCCAGAGTTCGAGGAGGGGTCCAAACTGTGACAATGGAGGTCCATGCAATTGAGAAATATCATTGCAGGCAGTGTCTTGAGTAAAGACTGGAGGGTTCCATAAGTCGATTCTGTTCACAAGATGAAAAATACACAGTCAATTGTTTTAGTTGCCATACCTCCACTGTATTGTAATGAATGGTATCAAAAGCACTGATATAGAATAATAGAGAGAGAGAGAGAGTGTGTTCTGTCACTCATAGGAATTAACACATGTATGTACGTGCATCAGACTTATTGATTTAATAATATTATGTGAGCTTGTTTGTATGTAGAGGATGTCCTTAAGTCCGATGTTTATTAACCTGGGGATAGCCCGTAGTAATACCAAAACTGAAATTTGCATGCCTCTACATTTGAACACTAGTTATTTATTTAATATTATTTCCTTTACTTACTGCCCCAGTGATGCCACAAAAGGCATCCGCAGAGATTCCAGCAGAATGATTGGAAATGGATAATGAGTCTTTGTGGATGCTAGTCTTTACACTAGGTAGTGCAGAGCTGAGGTTTATTGTTCTGGGTAAGACCACATGGTATTCTAATTTGGGGAAAGCCAACACCATTGACATTTGTTTGGTCTGACTGCTGGCAGCTTGGAGTTTGATAGTTTGTAACCAAAGAAAATGTCATTACCTTTTTAAAATCTTGTCCAAAGCATGTCTGTAAATAATAAAATACCAAGCTATTTTATTATGTGTGGCTGCCTCTTCACAAAAGAATGTATGAGGTGGAAATTTGTTGTAATGACTTTGGTGTTATGTTTTGTTTGTTGAAGATGGAGAGTGATTCATTCTTGTATTGAAGGAGATTTCCTCATTAACTATCACGGGTTGTGGTTGTGAAAAACTTCCTTGTGTGTAGTAGGCATTAAAGTTATCTGTAGAAACAAAGAACTGCAGATGCTGGTTTACAGAAAAGGCACAAAGTGCTGGATTAACTTGCGGGTCAGGCAGCATCTCTGGAGAACATGGATAGGTGATGTTTCAGTTTGGGACCCTTCTTGTGGTGTGAGGAATCATCCTCGTCAACACAGCATTTTGTGTCTATCTAAGGAACTGCGGATGCTGGCTTACAAAAAAGACACAAAATGCTGGAGTAACTCAGCACGCCAGGCAGCATCCCTGGAGAACATGGATAGGTGACATTTCAGGTCGGGGTACTTATTCAGACTTTGTCACCTAAAATTATCTGGTGTGTTTGCGGTTGTGGTTGTTCCTGTGGAGAACAGTTTTAGCACATTGAAAATACAAAACCTAAGGTGTTGAAATATTTTGCTGCTGTGTGACTTTAAGTAAAAATGAAACATTAGGCAACTTTAACATTCTGTAACGAGTGATTGCTAATACTTTAACCATAGATAATTAGCTGATGTATCACTTGGCAGTTGCGAGTGTAAAAAGAAGCTGGGAACTTAAATTAAAAATCTCTCTCCATGTACTCGCCCTTAATGGAATCTGCAGTAAATGCCAATCTGCATAAAATTATTAAAAGATGTGTATAATTATGAAAATATCAATTTAAGTGTTTATTTCTTCACATTACTTTGGAACAATTGGGGGTTATAAAAATGTACTTGCTGTGCAATGCAAATTGAAGACTCGTGCACCAATAGTTACATACTGTTCAGGTTACAGAAATTCACCCTAAAATTTTTTTCACAAATTATGGAGTTTTTTGTGTATATGGTAAATAAATTAACATAAATATTTTTCTTCAACTCATGTCGCATGTGCAGCTTTGCACTTTGCGCTACGGAAAATAGTGATGCATCCCTTTTTCAAAGACTGCAACCCCTCCCCACTCCTGTAACACAGGTGTCACCTATAATTGAATTTACACAATGCTGTTTTCTGTGCCAAAGTTAAATTGGTATAAATGCCAGAAAAAAAATGGCTTGGACTCATCTCATGTCATTGAACCATTGTTGTACATTTTGGAAGCTCCAGTGAAATGAGAAGCCAACAATGTACAGCGATATGCAAGCAATGAAAGTGAGGCTGAAGGAGCAAAGTTCCTTCGTCTTTGCGTACTGAGTGAAGCCAATAAAGATCTGTTGATGTTGATCTGGGCATGGTTGGGAGGGCTGGGTTGGAGCAATGGCTCCTGCAAAGCTATATTGCATTTATAGTGTCTTCATCAGAGTAGTTTTTGCTTCCAAAGGAATAGTCAGGATAACACACAACTACTGAGAGACACCAGCCACGTACTAGCAGAAGTTAGGCAGAGATCTGAGGTGCAAAGAGACTTGGGAATGCTGGTGTAGGATTCCAAAAAGGTTAATTTGTAGGTCGATTTGGTAGTAAGGAAGGCAAATGCAATGTTAGCATTCATTTCGAGATGACTAGAAGAGAACAGAAAGGATGCAATGCTGAGGCTTTATAAGGCACTGGTCAGATCTCCTTTGGACTATTATGAGCAGTTTTGGGCCCCATATCTGTGAAAAGCTAGTGTTGAAGAGGATCCGGAAGAGTTTTATGAGAATGATCCCGGGGACGATTGGGTTAACATATGATGAGTGTTTGATAGCTCTGGGCATGTACTCGCTAGAGTGTAGAAGAATGATAGGGGATCTCATTGAAACCTACGAAATATTGAAAGGCCTCGATAGAGTAGATGTGAAGAGGATGTTTCTTGTTGTGGGAGAATGTAAGAGCAGAGGGCACAGCCTCAGAATAAAAGGACGTACCTTTAGGATGGAGATGTGGAGGAATTTCTTTAGCCAGTGGGTGGTGAATCTCTGGAATTCATTGCTACAGATGACTGCGGAGGTCATCATTGGGTACTTTTAAAGCAAAGATTGATAGGTTATTGATTAATAAGGGTGTTAAGCATTACCGAGAGAAGGCAGGAGAGTGGGATTGAGAGGGAAAAATAGATCGGACATGATCAAATGGTGGTGCTGACTTGATGGGCCAACTGGCCTAATTCTGCTCCTGTGTCTTGTGATGTATACATAAAACATTAAACGTTCACTCATTGCATAGTCAAAAGTACACTATCCCTGATGCAAGGCAAGGTCGTTTTTGAGAGACAGGACTACTGGTCTTGGGGGTAGCATTCTGCTCCAACAATAGTGGATAAAATGTCTGATAAAACACAATCCTACTGTTCAGAAATCCCAATTGTTCAGTTTTTTTGCTTTTTTATTATGGGGTATTGTGTGTAAATTGATGATAAAAAAAAAGAATTTAATCCTGTTTAAAATAATGCTGTAACGTAACAAAATGTGGAAAATGTGAAGAGGTTTGAATACTTTTTGAATGCACTGTACCTGCATGTGATCCATGCCCCTCCATTCCCTGCAAAGTCCTGAGCGTGCTGGGCTATCAGACATTTACTAGGGTTGTCTGTGCTTTGAAACTGCTCTCCTGTCAACCAGTTTGCTGTAGCCACCACAAAGTGAGTAATTATTGTAAGAGTTATGTCTATTAAGACAATAGACAATAGGTGCAGGAGTAGGCCATTCGGCCCTTCGAGCCAGCACTGCCATTCAATGTGATCATGGCTGATCATTCTCAATCAGTACCCCGTTCCTGCTTTCTCCCCATACCCCCTGACTCCGCTATCCTTAAGAGCTCTATCTAGCTCTCTTGAATGTATTCAGAGAATTGGCCTCCACTGCCCTCTGAGGCAGAGAATTCCACAGATTCACAACTCTCTGACTAAAAAAGTTTTTCCTCATCTCAGTTCTAAATGGCCTACCCCTTATTCTTAAACTGTGGCTCCTGGTTCTGGACTCCCCCAACATTGGGAACATGTTTCCTGCCTCTAACGTGTCCAACCCCTTAATAATCTTATACGTATTGATAGCTCTACACTTTTAACTTGCTTTTTAAAACATGTCACGCAGCGTTATGGTAATTTTTCCTGCGAAGTAGTTATTATCTTCAACAATAAAGTCAAAACAAAAATCATAGATTTTGTTAACATAGATTGCAAAATGTATTTAACTTCTACAGAATGACGATTGCAATCTGATGAGAAATGAATGCATCCTCTGTGCCTTCACTCAAGCAGAGATATATAAAACGCCAAACCAGAGAGGTCACTTGTCAGGTTTGTGAAAGAGAAAAAAATGAGAATGTACTAAAATACGAATGACAAGATAAGCATTTGGTCACGAGCATGATGTTATCACCTTCGTGGCCATGACCCACACACCCAGCACATACACTGTATTTTGGTCACCTAATATTTGTTGAATTCTGCATTGAAACATAATCTACTACAGTAAACATGCAATACTCTTAACATGCAATAATATCAGGCTCGATAACATTGGGTTGTTTTGTCGTTAGTATTTTGTACATTCTAATTTTTTCTCGTGCAGAAGCCTCACAAGAAACTTTGCAGGTTTGGTGTATTTTTTTCTCTTGAGGGAAGGAAAAGGCCCAGAGAATGCATTTAATTCTCACCAGAATGCAATCATCTTTCTGTAGAAGTTAAATACGTTTTGTAAATTACAACATGATTCCAATAACACCCACAATGTGTGGTGCTCTGATGGTCCAATGCTGTGATGTGTCATGGAGACGTACAGGACTAAAACAGGCCTTTTGGCCCACTGTGTCCATGCTGTTAATTGAAGACTTTTGTATGCTACGCTCATGTGCTGCAACTGGGAACAGACACAAAAAGCTGGAGTAATGCAGGGGGTTAGGCAACACCTCTGTTATTAAAAAATGACGTTTCGGATCGAGACCCTTCTTCAGACTGAGAGTCGGGGAAAAG
The DNA here is from genome assembly GCF_053455715.1 of Rhinoraja longicauda. Classification (NCBI taxonomy): domain Eukaryota; kingdom Metazoa; phylum Chordata; class Chondrichthyes; order Rajiformes; family Arhynchobatidae; genus Rhinoraja; species Rhinoraja longicauda. The sequence continues at coordinate 26,740,354 of NC_135957.1, read as the reverse complement.
GGGAACGAGAGATATAGACGGTTGTTAGGACAAATGAATGGAAGATATGCAAAAAGCAACGATAATCAAGGACACTTGGAGCCCACAATGGTCCATTGTTGCCTGGGGGATGGGTGATAACAATTCATACAGACAGTGGAACACAACAGTCCACTCTGACCAATCACCTGTTCAGACTGGTTCTATCCTAAACACTAAGAATGATTTACAAAGGCCAATTAACCTACAAACCTGCATGTCTTTGGGTTGTAGAAGGAACTGGAGCACCTGGACAAAACCCACACAATCACAGAGAGAACGTACAAACTCCATACTGACAGCACCCGTAGTCAGGATTGAACCCAGGTCTCTGGCACTGCTCCACTGTCCCACCCAGCAGCCACTCGAGCTTGGTGAATTGCTTCGGTTTTAATGTGGCATTAATGGTTATGCCAATATTATGGTACACTAATTGGTAATACAAACAAGGACACCTTGTACACTTACCTTTTGTATTTTACATGAGAAATGTGTATCTTTCAAAATGCTTAATAGCCAAAGGAGATGTGGAATCATATTTACGATGTGTGGTGTGTCATTTCAGATCAGTATTGGGCTGTCAGAACCTGCTGTGATTTCAGAGATCTAGTTTAACCTAGTTCCATGTGCAGTCCTCGTGATTGAAACTCCTTCATCCATGATTTGAATTTCCAGGAATTCGAGGTGCAGTGAATTTGAAATTGTAATTGTACGAAGCAAGCAGGCAACTTAGACAAACATTTAGATTAGCTGGCTGAGTCTTCCAAATGATGTGATTGTTTGCGTTGACCGATTATGCCTCATGCCATCTCACTTTAAGAGGAGGTGAAAAGTGACCACAAGTAGATGAGAATGTAAAGTTGAGGTTACGGTCAGATCAGCTGTGATCTTGCCTTGAGCAGAGGAGGTGTGAGGCATACTAATGTCTTGGCTTTTGTGCACAGTTTTTTATTTCTTCTGTTTTGAAATTTATGTGTAATTTATGTTTTTGCATGTTGGCTGAGTCGATTACAAGCAAGATTTACGTTGCGCCTGTATTTCACCGTTCTTGCTCGTATTACAATAGACCACTTGACATTGGCTATTCTTGCTTCTAATTCAGAAATAAGGAACTGCAGATGCTGGTTTACAAAAAAAGTGACAGTGCTGATCAGTCTGAAGAAGGGTCCTGACCTGAAACATCACTTATTCATGTTCTTCAGGGATGCTGCCTGACCCGCTGAGTTATTCCAGCACTTTGACTTTGCTCCTAATTTGTATGTTCCAGTGTTGGACTGAATGGGACAATTCAGTGAAGGTATGCAGTCTGTTCTGCTATCACTGGAGTTGTGTTGTTTATAATATTAACCTATAGAAGAGGGTGATACATGGAATTAGCATGGACAGGCTTTCTTTGCTATTCGTTGTTAGGCTATTAGATGAAGAGTATCTGCTTTGCTACTTGCATTAAAAAAATGTGTCAGAGGTACATAATAAATACAGTTTCTTAAATCAACTTTGATGGTAAAGTGTTTGTGGATGGAAGACCAATATGATTTGTGTTTCTTTTCTGGCCTTTTATGACAAACTGTATATTTAATAAGGGTTTTTTGGCAAAACCAAAACCAAAACGTCATGTCAAAAAAAGATGAGGAAAAAAAAGCAACCTTCCTGTGAGGAAATGGCGGGAGGGAAATGTGTGATTGAATAAACTCGCAGGGGAGATAGAACAAAATATTGAAGAACTAATCTTTTAATTATTTTAAACGTAACATTTCCATCCTTGGTCTGTTCCTCGTCCACCATAGCAGATTACATTAAATGCACAAAACAGTCTCCCAAGTAATCTCTGATATTCATTTATAAACCCTTGTTTGTGGGGGTATAAATCATGCCAAACCAATTGTGTATGTTGGAAATCATATCTGCTGCTGACACCTTCAAACTAAAAAACTCTTCCTTATGATGAGTGTAACAGCAGTTGAGCAATTGCTGGATTTGCAAAATTAGCAATCCTTTTTGCAGCAACAGATAATTAATATAGTTGAGCAGCCTGCAAACGTCATGGTTTGTGGTCCTGAACCGACACTTAAAAGAGCCATGAACAAACGGTTCAGTGAATCCGATCAAACTCACTTCAGGTAGTGAATTGTTTCCAGAAAATTTTCTGAAACATTTTGTCCTGGCACTGATTTCTGTCAATTTTGCAATCTGCACACCTGTTTGCATCCGAAAGCAACACATTAGAGGATGCAATGGTGTTTTGGCATTCAGAAGTGCAAGTTAGATGAATTTCTTGCACCACGTAAAACTTTAGAATGCAGTTAATGAATCATTTGGGACATGGTGTGGTGTGGTCAAGAGGAATGTGGATAACTTTCAGTGGTTCAATCAATGGTTCAATATTACTTTATTGTCACACGTACTGAGGTACAGTGAAATTCCTTTGCATACTGTTCAGTAAAAATATTACTATACCTAGAACGATCATAGTACATACAAGTGTATAGAAATAGTAGATTACACTGAGACAGTTCTCAAGAGTTGCCATGTTTCTGGCACCATTTTTCATGATTCAAGTCTCAGGTTATTATAAATGTCGAGCCTTGGCTATAAGGGCCCGTTGTCCTGGTGGCGTTGCAGAGTCAGCCTGGCCAAGCAAAGTTATTGGTGTCCTCCGCCGCTGCTGGTGGTGTCTGATCTGCGTGCTCGTCCTCTTGGAGCGATGACCAATCCAATGAGGCCCCAGGTGCTGCAGGGCCTCCAGCGGCCCACTCTACTGATGCCTCGATCCGGACACACTGACCCACGTACCGTCATCCTCTGCCTCACCCGGCCACTGTTCAATCTTCGTGCCCTGGAGGTGCCTCCCGCAGCCGACCTCTTGGCATCCAGAGCATTTGTGTGGGCGTGGGCGGGTAAGACCCCAACTTGCTTACTGGCACCATTGTTTCCCTATGTCCTTCTGCCGCCGCCATCTTAAATCTTTGTATGTATGGTTTCCAAATCTTTTTACCATTGATCTTTTTAGGTTTGTTCTAAATTATTGATAGACATTATTCTGATCAGTCAACAGCTCCACTATGGCAGCAATGTTCAATTGACAAATTTATTGACATAAAGCACAGAAACAGGCCGTTCAGCCACTGATTTTATGTTGGCCCTGAAACATCCATATACCCTAATCCCACTCAAGTACCATTTTGTTTTCCTCCACATTCTCATCAGCACCCCACTTTCCCCACCCCACCCCCCTCCCCCCACTTCCCAGATTCACTTACCTACACCTGCATGTCTTTGGGGTGTGGATGAAACTCATCCAGTCACACATTGCACAAACCAACCTCCCTTCCATTGACTCCATCTATACATCCCCGCTGCCTCGGCAAGGCCACCAGCATAATCAAGGACCAGTCTCGCCCCAGTCACTCCTCGTCAGGCAAGAGGTGCAGAGGTCTGAAAACGCAGATCTGCAGATTCGGGGACAGTTTCTTCCCAGCTGTTATCAGGCAACTGAACCATCCTATTGCCAACTAGAGAGCGCTCCTAACCTTCCACCCATCTCATTGGAGACCTTTGAACTATCTTTAATCGGACCTTACTGGACTTTATTTGGCACTGAACGTTATACCCTTTATCCTGTATCTGTACACTGTGAAAGGCTTGATTTTAATCATGTAAGACATTTTGGTGACTGGATAGTATGCGACAAAAAAGCTTTTCACTCTACCTCGGTATATGTAACAATAAACCAATCTCGTCTATAAACTAAATCTATTGCACTTCAGTCCTGTTTTCCAATTTGTTTTGTCTGTTCCTTTGATATTTGTTCACTGTTTCGAGAGAGAGAAACCATTGAACAAGATGTTCATGTGCTTCCAGATGCAACATTGATCAGCCAATGTTAACATCTATGTCCAAGTCCTGGCAATTAATGGTGCAAATACAATGTGTTCAAGGTGAACAAAGAGTTCAGTTAGCTTGACCTTGAAACCTATCATTGCAATCTAAGTTAAATTCAGACACAAGAAATTGCCAATGCTGTTTTAAAAAAACCCCACACACAGCTAGAGTAACTCAGTGGGTCAAACAGCAGCTCTGGAGAACATGGATAGGTGATGTTTAGGTCAGGACCCTTCTCACACTGTGAAGAAAGGTTCTGACCCAAAACCTCACCTATCCATGTTCTTCAGAGATGCTCATGGACCCACTGAGTTACTCCAGCACTTTATACCCTTTTAGGGTAAATTGATGCAAGAGGCGACATTCAGGCATGATTTATCATTTAAAGCCATGAAAATGCTATAACCTGGTTACATGCAGTTCAAAGAATCGTGGAAATGCAGGTTTGAAGTGTGTCCCTCAGCTCATCAGTAGTGATTGTTTAATAGGTATTGAGGCTTAGTCTTGTATCTCTGCTTTTTATCTGTATCTTTGCAAATTATTTATCGTTTAGCACCTTCCCATTTCCCTTTTTAAAGATGTTTATTGGTTAACAACTTCCATTGACTTTTCGAGTGCACCGTTTCAAATCCTGACAACTGAGATAAAATGTCTTTATCGGGATCTTTTGCCATTGATTTGAATTTATCTTATCCTGTTATCAACTTGCTCCGCAGAGCAAACGTTTAGCTCTGCAAGATCTCTTCCCCTCTCAACAAGCCCAAATTTCCAGTCAATGTGCACCCTTGGTCAGTAATAGATGTTGTTGGGAAAAAAATGTCTGCTGTTTATAATTAATGTCTGGAGCAAGTTTTAATAAGGGTGGTTGCTTAGTTAAAACATCTGGTCCTAGGCACCAATGACTATAAGCAAATGTCCCATTAAGTGAAAAGGTAGGGTAATAATCCAGGAATTTGGAGCTAAAAATAATTTTTCAGTCTAGCCTTTAAATAATTTGGTCCTAATTATTGAGATTCATTTTTAATGTGAGGGACTAAACTATTCAACAGTCAGATGGGCTTTAGATGACAAAATCTGGGTGTTTTCCTTAAAAGATTAGAGACGGTGACGCAATCGTAGATTTGCTGCCTTACAGCACTTGCAATGCCAGAGACCCGGGTTCGATCCCGACTATGGGTGCTGTTTGTACGGAGTTTATACGTTCTCCCCGTGACTGCGTAGTTTTTCTCAGAGATCTTCGGTTTACTCCCACACTCCAAAGACGTACAGGTGTGTAGGTAAATTGGCTTGGTAAATGTAAAAGTTGTCCCTAGTGTGTGTAGGATAGTGTTAATATGCGGGGATCGCTGGTTGGCGTGGACCCGGTGGGTCGAAGGGCCTATTTCTGCACTATATCTCTAAACTAAATTTGGAATGCGACTCTGAGCTCTCGGACATGACAATTCTTCAGGCAGACTTGTTATTTGTGTACTGAAAACGTACTGTGGTGGGAATGCTTAGCAGTCCAGTAGCATCTGTAGAGCGAGGGAGAGAATCGCCAATTAACATTTCAGACCAGTCCCTGTTCATCAGAACCTTTGAACTGTAAAGTTAGCGTTTTTGTTCTCTTTGCCCCTGTGCACTTAAGCAATGCGAGTTTTAATTTGATATTTTTAACATCTGTGGTGATATTTGGTATTTTGCGCCATAAAAACCTATTGCTTTTTTTCTCCATGCATCTTATGATATGAGATATTCTTGCAAGCTCCCTTTCTTTTTTATTCTGTCAATACAGTGGACAAACTCAGTGAAAACTGAAGGAACAGACCTTTTGCCTTGTGAGCCTCGATTGCTTTCTTCCATTCTTAAAACTCTGCCGTGACTTGTTTTTTTCTTTGTGTAGGAAGGAATTGCAGATCGAAGCTAGACACAAAATGCTGGAGTAACTCAGTGACATCCCATTCCTTCTCACCAGAGATGCTGCCTGACCTGCTGAATTACTCCAGCTTTTTGTGTCTATCTTTGTTTTTTCCTTTCCCATGCAACTGTTGTTTCTAATTTATTTTCAGGATCCAACTGTTTGGCTAATCTTTTGTACTTCAAGTGTAAGGTGATCAGTACAGTCACATAATTATTTATCCTGATTTAGGCAGAAGAGAAACTGCATTTCCTGGATTGCGTGTAGATTTAATTAAAAATCCATTAATAAAATTTGGCTGGTTGAAGGGGCTAAACTTCTTGATTCAATCATTAGAATTGCTGTTATTCTTAAAATGTGTAACCCTAACCTTTTCTGAGGTATATCAGCCCAGCACTCACTCTTTATCCCTCAGTAAAAGTTTCTGTGATTACAAACAATAAGATCACATTTTAGGCTCCCAAATAAACCACTTGCTGAGTTGCCAGAATAAAGCACAAAGTGATGGAGTAACTCAATGGGTCAGGCAGGATGCCTGGAGAACATAGACAGATAGATTGATTTATTGATACTGTAGTCAGGTATTTATTTAGGTGACATTTTGGGTGGGGACCCTTTTTCAGATTGATGGTTGGTTGACCACCTGAGTTATTCCGGCACTCGGTGTCTTTTTTTAAACAAGGATCAGCAGTTCCTTGTTTATACTGAGTAGCTAACTTTGAGTGGTTCCCATTTGTTTCTTATCACTTTAATCTGAATTTTCTCAGTCAAACTTGGTCTTGATTTGGTACAAAATACTATGGGATCCTCTACTGTGAACGGTGCCTAAATCGATGTCATCATCTATAAAGTTGACATAATTTGCACAATTTTGCTACCTGAAGGAGGTTGCATCTATCATCTCTTCTCTCTACAACATCAGGTAGGAGGTACCGAAGTCTAAAGCCCAACCCCACCGGGTTCAGGAACAGCTACTATCCCACAACCATCTGCTTCTTGAACCAACCTGCACATCCCCAATCCTACCTCGGCAATGCAATAATATGGACCACCTCTTGCACAATTGGAGCTTGTTTTCCAAGTTGTGTTTTGCACTAATGTCTTGTCTTTTTTTTGCGCATTTAAAAAAAAAGGTCTAGATATAGTGGATATGGAGAGGATGTTTCCACTTGTGGGAGTGTCTAGGACCAGAGGGCACAGCCTCATAATTAAAGAGTGTACCTTTAGAATAGAGATGAGGTGGAATATCTTTAGGAAGAGGGTGGTGAATCGGTGGAATTCATTGGCACAGATGATTATGGAGGCCAAGACATTGGTTATTTTTAAAGTGTAGAGTAATAGGTTCTTGATTAGCAAGGGTGTCAACAGTAATGGGGAGAGGGCAGGAGAATAGGGTTGATAAGGAAAAATAGATCAGTTTGATAGAATGGCGGAATGATTGAAGGTGAGAGGGGAAAGATTTAAAGGGGACCTGATAGGCAAGTTTTTCCACACAAAGGTTACTAGGTATACGGAATGAGCTGCCAGATGAAGCGGTAGAGGTGGGAAAATTACAATGTATAAAAGACATTTGGGAACGTCTAGAGATAGGAAAAAAAATAGTGGGATATGGGCCCCATAAAGGCACATGGGACTAGCTGGGGTAGGCACTTTGGTTGGCACGGACGAGTTGACTCGAAGGGCATATATCGACATTGTACAACCCTGACTCGAACTATTTATCTTCTTGATGATGAAGTGCTTTTTTTGTTTTATGCAATAGAATCCATCCAATCGCAGAGGTTGAAACAAAAGAAGAATGCTGGAGTAACTTTTTAATTCAAGCTGCATCTGTGTGGGCAAAGGGGAAGTTAATATTTTGGAAAGTTGTTTGTCAATTGCCTTGGTGATCATCTGGCAAATTTCCTCTATATCGTCCAACTGCATTGTGGGATTTATTAAAAAATATTCGTGTTGCTTGAGGTGTTATAAGTGAAGGTTTATACGATTTATAATTAAATGGCATTACTTCAGGCAAACTCTCTGGTTCTTTGAGTAGTGTTTGAAGTAACCTTGGACTAAAGTTCCCTTCTTCTGAGTTGAGAGTCAACAGTATGCACTGATTCTTGCAGCACTACTGGAGAGGGATGAAGAACTTCCTCCCTTATCCGCTCCATCCACCAAGATTTATTACCTGCGTGGAATTATTTCACTTTGCTTTATTTTCCAGAGAATTACGTAAACCAATTCAGAGTTTGTTTAATTCATCCTGTTTTTGTTGTCTCAGATTTTATCTGTCTGTCTGAATTGGTGGTAATGCTTGGGTCACCTTGACTAGATGGAATCGCTGTGAATAACTGAGACCCTGATTAGTTAACCAGTGATTCATAGCCTGCATGATATACTGTCCATAAATCTTGTTGGGAAAATTCCCTATTGGAAGGGCTTTGTGTTTACTAACTGAGATTGTAAAGAAATTCCATCTGAGTGAGCTGGCAGTTCAATTATCAGTTGTGACTTTTGATGCAAGTAATCTGTCAAGTGCTATAATCATTCAATATGGATTGTAATCATATCTTTCTTGTCTATAGATACTTCAAGCCCTGGAATTTCTACTAGATCTAATAGTCAAGTTTTAGATTAGAGACACCAAGAACTGCAGTTTTAGGATATTTCTTTTCATGAAACTCTACAAGCATAACATTTTTTTAAAAAGATCAAACTTCACATAAGATAGTGTTTTACTGTATCTACTACGTAGGAGCACCTTAGGAAAGATTTTGCCTTGGCAAATCTAGTACCTGGTGTGTTTTTACTCATTGTATTCTGCATGGTTGGTGTGGTCAAAGCCTTTTAGATTAAAGAAAATTTAACAACACAATTTGATAGAACTGTGAAGAAAATGAACAAGAATATTAATAAAAAATAAATGTGTACCACAGACTCCAGATGAAGGTGAGGTGCCTGCCTTGTATCTTAAAATAAACTAATCAAATATTTTTGAGGTACCACTTTAGACTAGCGAAGCATAACATTAATTAATGATGAACTGTAGATTTGTAGGTTGTGGCTTCTATAAATTGCCCTAGTGTGTAGGATAGTGCTAGTGTACCGATGATCATTGGTCACCGCAGACTCTGAACTCGGCCCCGAGCCACCAGCATCGACAGGAGCCGCGAGCTAGGTGGACTACCGAGAGTGTATGAGGACCAATGCTCTTGCCCAATTGAATCTCCATTTGAATTTTGCCTCTGGTTTCAACTTGCCATTTCACAAGTTATGTCATTTCCACCTTTTACCCAAAGACATGCGGTTAGTAGGTTAATTGGCCACTGTCAATTGCCTCCAGTGAGTGGTAGGATTTGGTGCGGGTGGGGGAGTGTTTTGTAATTTGGGATTTGATGGGGTGAAACAAAAATCTGGGATGAGTGTGAATGTTTGCTTGTTGGTCACTGTGGTCTTGATGGGATGAAGGACCAGCTTCCATGCTCTGACTGAGTAGTGAGATGTTTCTGTGCAGGCCAGAATACCTTCATCGGATGGTAAAGAAGGCATGTGGTATGCTGCCGCCTTAATTAAGGCATTGAGTGTCGGAGTCAGGAAGTCATTTTGTAGCATTGGTTGCAATTTTGGTTTGGCAGCATTTCAAGTACTGTGTGCTGTGCTGGCCGCCCGATTACAGGAAGAAAGTGCAGGCTTTGGAGAGGGTGCAGAAGAGGTTCTCCAGGATGTAGCCTGGATTAGATGGGATTGGATAGAAGGAGAGGTCGGATAGATTTGGATTGATTTCTCTGGAACATTGGAGGCTGAGAGGAGACTTCTTTGAAGTTTATAAAATTATGAGAGGTGCAGATAGTGTATTTTTTGCCATGGTGGAAATGTCAACAGCTACAGAGCTAAAGGGTTAATATGAGTGCGTGAAAGTTTAAAGGAGGTGTGTGGGTAATGCAGAAAGTGGAATGTGTTACCAGGGTGGTAGTGAAAGCAGATACTATAGTACCATTTAAGAGACATTTAGACGGGCCCATGAACAAGTATGCCACAACTATATCTGATTAATTTAGAGTTTCACTACAGTTTCGTTTGGGTTCGAGATACAGCATGGAAACATTCCTTTGGCCCACCGAGTCCATGCCAACCATTGATCACCCGTTCACACTAGTTCTATGTTATCCCACTATCTCATTCACTCCTACACACGAGAAGCAATTTTACAGAGGCCTATTGGCCTACAAACCCACATGTCTTTGGGATGTGGGAGGATTTTGGAGCATCCGGAGGGGACCCACACGGTCACAGGGAGAAGGTGTTTCATGATTATCTTACTGCATGGCGCCCAGTTATTGCACCCTTGTACTTTGTTAACATGTATCCGGATTAACTTTCCATGGGTATGATGTCTGATCATGAACAATATCATCTTAGTTAGTCCATCAGAATTGAAGTCACTTTCTGGGACAGAATCTCGAGTGCTTGTTATCATATGTCATTCATTTTACAAATGTACAAGAAGTTATTTGATGTCTGTCTCAGAAACATTTACTGAAAGAGCCTTTGTATTTTGCCCTTTTTATTCTTCGGCTCAAGTTTTGTAAACAGCTGGCAACTAATGGCTGGCTCATTCCAAGAAAGAGAGAACAGAAGCTTTCTGGAAAGGCTAATGGAGAGGACAGGAGAAAAGAAGGACTCAGACTTTTTTTTTTTTTTTCACTTTCGGGCTTTATACTGGAATGTTCTTTTTAGACCTTCAAGAGTTTGAATCACTGATATGCAGACAATTGTCTTATATATAGCATGTTATAAGTGCATAAGGGAGTAACATGAAGTGTTACTCTGACATTTAGATCGGGTGGCCTAGAAGGCTTTCAGCACATTAGCCTTCATCGGTCAGGGTTTTGAGTATAGACTTTGGGATGTTATGTTACAGGTGTCTAAGATGTCAGTGAAGTCACATTTGGAATATTGTGTTCAGTTTTGTTCACCCTGCAACAGGAAAGATGTTGTTAAGCCGGAAACAGTGCAGAGAAGATATACAATTATGTTTTGAGGATGAGGGGTCTGAACTATGGGGAGAGGTTGAGCCGGGTAAGACTTTATTCTTTGGAGCGCAGGAGGGTGAGGGGGGGTGATCTTATAGAGGTGTATAAGATCATGAGGGGAATAGATAGTGTCTTTTTACGCAGTAGGGGAATCGAGCACCAGAGGACATAGTTTATGGTGAGAGAGGAAAGATTTATTAGGAACCTAGGGGGTGACTTTTTCCACACAGGGTTGGGTGTATATGGAATGACCTTTCAGAGGAGATAGTTGAGGCAGGTACTATAACAACATTTAAAATACATTTGGACAGGTACATGGATCGGAAAGGCGTAGGTGGGGCATCTTGGTCGGCATGGGCAAGTTTAGCCAAAGGGCCTGTTTCTGTGTTGTATTACTGTGACTAAGTGTACAAATGGAAATAAAGACAGGCAAGTAACACTGTATTGCAAGAAAGAAATGCAGAAAAGTACAAAATTATAATAAAACAGGCTAAGGCCAAGCTGCATGACTCTGTCTCTATGAATATAATATGGCTTATCTGAATTATATCTTCATGGGATAAAGTACTTTCATTATGTTTAGTTTAGTTTTGAGATACAGCATAGAAATAGACCCTTCAGCCCACTGAATCTACACCAACTATTAATCACCCGTTCACACTAATTCTAAGTTATCCCACTTTCACATCTACTCCCTACATACTGTGGGCAATTTAAGAGGCCAATTTATCTACAAACTTGCACATGTTTGGGATGTGGGAGGAAAGCGGAGCAGTCGAAGGAAACCCATGCAGTCACGGAGAACATGCAAACTTCACACAGACACCATCCGAGGTGAAATCCTGGGTTTAAAGTCTCGGAATTTAGCGTTTGTTAGAGAGAAGACATGGAATCATAGTAGGAGTCTTAGAGCTGGTGCAATCCCCATCCACGTTAACTCAGCAGTAGCTCCTGCCGGGTTTACCTCCTTCATTGATGGATGGCCAAGAAATGGGCGCTCCGCCAGCTGGAGAAAATGCCTACTGTTTAACCACTATACGTTGTTGCTGCAGATCAAGGTGGAGGGGTGGAAGGAGGCATGCACCCATCAACTGTCCCAAATAAAGTGCATTTACTGCTCTTCATAATATCAGGGTGAAATACTCTTTGCATTTCATTTACCTACCCATAAGGGTCACTGTAGCTGAGGCAACAATTGCTCCTCTATTTCAAACTTGGGCAATTGGGGCGGTGTCGGAAGGAACTGGAGATGCTGGTTTATACCGAAGAAAGACACAAAAAGCTGGAGTAACCCTGCGTATCGGGCAGCATCTCTGGAGAAAACAATAGGTCCATTGTTGGCTGTGGGGAAGGTAAGAACGAGTAATACTGCTCAGTCTACCTCAGCCGATGCGATCTCTTGGTTATCAAACAATAACTCCCCTTCTCATTCCCATACTGACCTTTCTGTCCTGGGCCACCTCTGCTGTCAGTGAGGTCAAATACAAATTGGAGGAATTTCATGTTTTGCTTGGGCAAATTACAACCCAGTGGTATGAATATTGATTTCTCTAACTTCAAGCAACTTGCAGAGTTGCTGCCTGACCCACCGAGATACTCCAGCATGTTGTGTCTTTTTTCTAACAATGACAATCTTGCTCGCAGGCACATGGACTCAAACAACGCACAAAGACAAATTATACATAAGTTGTACGTAAATTACAGACATTTTACAAGACAAGGTGTCAAGGGTTATGGGGAGAAGGCAGGAGAATGGGGTGAGGAGGAAGAGATAGATCAGCCATGAGTAAATGGCAGAGTAGACTTGATGAGTCGAATGGCCTAATTCTTCTCCTATCACTTATGACCTTATAAGACGGTGAAAAAAACACTGCAATAAACAAGACATTTGTGCAAAGCGCAAATAGGAAACAAGTCCATGGTAGAGCAAGAGGTGTTTTGTAGTGTTCTGTTGCTGAAGTAGGATTAGGGTTGTGCAGGTCAGTGTGCGACACTGATGGTTGTGGGAAAGTAGCTATTTCTGAAGTTGGTGGTGGGTGACATCAGGCCTCTGTACCTCCTTGCTCGATGGTAGCAGTGAGACGAGGGCCTGGTCTAGATGGCGGGGACCCTTAATAAGAGAGAGACTTGTAGATGTTTTTGATCAATGGTGAGGTGGACTGTGCCCATGATGGATCAGGCTGAGTCCACCATTCTCTGCTGCTTCTTACGTTCTTGTACATTGGAATTTGCCACACCAGGCAACCAGTTAGGATACGTTTAAACCCACTGAAAGCAGGGGTTTAAGGTAAGATCAAGCGAGAGAATTATATGCAAGTGCTTTTGCCAGATCAGTGTAGAGGAAAAGATTTGGGGGGCAATTGGTATTGCGTTTTGTACTGCTCCATTGAATTTAGTTTTAGAAATACAGCACGGGTAATAGGTTAAGTCCACACTGACTGTCAATCACCCGTTCACATTTGTTCAATGTTATTCCACTTTCTCATCCACTCCCTACACAAAAGGGGCAATTTGCAGAGGCCAATTCACCAAGGAACCTGCACGTCTTTGGGATGCGGGATAAAGCCAACGCACCCGGACAAACCCACGCGGTCACAGTGAGAACGTGCAGACTCCTTGCAGGTGGCACCCAGCGATCGGGACTGAACCCGAGTGTCTGATGCTGTGAGGCAGCACCTGCACTACTATGCCAGAATTTTGGTCTATGAAATTGCCTTAATTCAAGTGAAAGCTAATCTGATATAATCATTGGGGAAAGAATGTGCTTCCCAAGGGTATTTTCACTGAAGGAGTGCAATGTAGAGTCACGCAATGTAGTCACGCAGCGTGGAAACGGGTTCTTCGGCCCAAATTGCCCACACTGACCAACATGTCCTATCTACACTGATCCCCCTGCCTGCGTTTGGCCCCATATCTCTCTAAACCTATTCACTATTCTATCCACGTACCTGTTTAAACGTTTCTTAAACATTGAGATAGTACCTGCATGTAGTTTACCCTTTCACCAGTAATGTGCTTCCTGTTTTGTTTGCAACGCGATTAATGTCTGAAGAGGGGTCCCGACCTAAAACGTCACCCATCCATTTTCTCCAGAGATGCTGCCTGACCTTTCGAATTACTCTAGCACTTTGTGTCTCTCTTTGATATAAACCAGCATCTGCAGTTCTTTGTTATGACGTGTTCCATTGATGTAGCTTCAGTTCCATTATGGTGACCGTGTTGAATCACAGTCGGTGTCCATGTATTATCCCAGACAGTTTGCTTTATCTTTGTTAGTTTGTGTGGAACGTGCAGGGTGAGCTTGCTTGTGGTCAAATCCACAAAATAAAATGTTAATTAGCAGAGGAGTAGTGAAAAAAACATGTAGGTCATCTAGTACCATACTTGAATAAACAACTGCAAAATTGAATAGGGATGTACAGTATAATTGGTTCTCATGCAGTGAATCAGACGCAAACACTTGGACAATGAATTACCATTCCTGTTTTCCTAATTTGGCACATTTGTTAGCACACAGTCTACTGACATAAAGGAATTACTGTCTCCTTCAGCATGTTTGAAAGTAAATGGACAAATAACCTTTTTTCTTAAAAAAAACTTACAAAGGTGTAAGTATCGAGATTAAAAAAATTATTCTGTTGACATTTCCAGTTTTAACTAGGTTTTGATGTTTAAAACGTATTTATGTAATCTGTGCTTTCACAACAAAGCTGGTTCACACCACCCAACGAACTGAGCCAAACGATTTCTGGTCTTGGGTGGGGAAGAGCAATGAGAGCATTTGAATTGATTTTTCTATCGAGAGAATCAACAATACTGCTAGTGTGAAGAGAGGATGTGACGCATTGAATTATTTCTTGTGTTTGCAACTTATTGTGGAAGTCCTTGTGCATTTTCAATTTCAATTCCCAAGGTATTTCTATGGCAGTCACTTCTATAAAAGTTTAAAAAAAAATCTGATATCCCTAACGTGGATTGAAATGTTCTGTAACATTTTAATAAAAACAAAGCAGATCATCCACAGCTGGATTCTGCAAAATTGGAGTGGATGCTCTTGTATCAATATACAATATTTCAGTACAAGCAGACTGACTGCACAAGTAATTTAGCTTCAATTCTTGAGAGAGTGTATGAAAGGCAATAAAATGCACACAAAATACTTTTATATTCAATGCAGAATTAATCCTCGTGATTTGTTATTTTTGTTTCTCTCTTCTCACTACCTCTCCACTCTCCCGAGAAAAGGCTGGGTAATGATTAGAGACTTTAATGGAACGTGGGAGTTTACAGAGTAGAAGGGGGTCGAGTGTAAAGTGTGTTTATTTGTCATATATGCAAGGTATGACTGGAATAATGAAATTCTGCTGCAGCTTTACAGGCACGTTCAACACATCAAAGGTATTTCACTCAGTGTCCATGTCAGGAGCCAAAACAGGAGTCTGTTCAGTTATTCCCATTTTCTAGTTCATAATCCATAACCTGAGGTTATGGCTTCTCAAATACCTGTTCAGGTACAGTAACACTCAGATAATCTCAGAATTTTGGTGTAGGAAGGAGCTGCAGATGTTGGAGATACAGCGTAGAAACTGGCCCTTGGGCCCACCAAGTTTGTGCCAACCAACAAACGCCCGCATACTAGTTCTATGTTATCTCAGTTTTGCATCCTACACACCAGGGACAATTTACAGAAGCCAATTAACCAACAAACCTGCACATCTTTCGAATGTGGGAGGAATCCGGAGAAACCCCATGCAAAATCTGCACAGACAGCTTCCGTAGTCAATATTGAACCCGAGTCTCTATTATTGTAAGGGAGCAACTCTACCACTGTGCTCGCCAATGCTCCATATAAATCACCTCAATCTTAATCCAGAGGCAGCATCTCTTCTTGAAACATGGACTATCCATTTCCTTCCACAGATGCTGCCTGACTTGCCGAGTTTCTCCAGCAGTTTTTTTTTTACTCCGGGTTCCAGCATCTCCTGTCTTTTGTATTTCCCTTGGCAGTGTAATTAAACTCACTGGGGCCCTGTTTCCACGCTCCCTTTAAACAAACCCCGCTCACTGGAAAATCTATTGCACCGCCTCACATCTGAAAATAGTGAATTGCAAGCATGTTAATTTACTCGGACTAACATCCAATACTCTGGAATGTCTGCAGGTCTGGCACCAATAAATCCTGAGCATGCTGGATTAATGAAGTTTTATGGTATTTGGCTTTTTAATTTTAGTTTTTGGAGATACAGCGTGGAAACAGTCCTTTGGCCCACCGAGTCCACGCCGACCATCGATCACCTGTTCGCACTTGTTCTATGTTATCCCTCTATCGGATCCTGCACACTAGGGACCATTTACAGAATCCAATTAGCCCACAAACCTGCACTTATTTGGAGTGTGGGAGGAAACCAGGGCCCGCGGTGGAAATCCATGCAGTCATAGGGGAATGTAGCCGGGATCGAACCCGGGTCTCTGGCGCTGTAAGACAGCACTCTACCAGCTACACCATTGTTCCACTCCCTTTATTCTGTTGGAAAATAAAGGCAGAAGTGTGATGTTTATCAGCACTCTGGATCTGGAAAGATGAGTAAATTAATCCTCAAATACTGTACTTTGATTTATAATGGTGCACAATCATGCCATTTGCTAAATCCGTTCGTTACCACCTCTTGTGGTTTTGTTTATCCAATGTGTTACACGTAAACAAGACATCTGGGCTATGTCATTTTGCCAGAATTGTTGGCTAAAAGGTTTAAATTTTAATGAAGGGTTTTATTCTTTTGGGAATAGTAAATTGTGTGATAATATTGAGTCAGTTGTTAAAGATAATGATAGGATAGATTAAGAAATACATTATTTTTTCATTGGAGCATTTAGTTCGGAGGGCAGAAGTTTGGAAATCAGGGCTTGGTCCTTAATGGGCGAGGTTATGTGTAATTCTTCACGCAGAATGCGTTAAAAAAAATCTGAAACCCTTCTCTCTCCAAATAAAATCAATTGTGGCTAGAGGCATTGAAAATCTCAGAACTGGGGCGGTAACTAGTTGTTATTAGGGATGGGGTTTTGAAGCCTAAGGATCTAAGGCATTAAACACAGCTGAAATATGGACTGGACATGAATATAATGAAAGGCTTGAGCAGCAGAATTTCCTGCTGTGTGATAAGCGAACTAACGACAGATACCATACGGAATATGTCTGGATTTGATGCACAGGAAAGCCCTGCAAATCCCTCCAGCGTGCGGTATAATTATAGAGCACGTGGGCATTGTTGCGTTTATTTGGGGCGATCGTCATCTTTGAGTCTCTTCACGGGTATGTAAATGTCTGTGATCGTACTTGACCTTTATTTTATTGAGGGTGAGCCAGATCATATCCGAGGGCCCCCTCACGTGACACATGTTTAATGTTAATCACACGCATTCACAAATAATTCTAGTCCCATGCATGAAGCCACCAACACCAGGACTTAATTATAGTTTGGTTTCTGTTGTGTTTCACTACCAAATGACAACAGCTCAATAATGTTATCCTTAAAATACATAGTGTTATGAATTGTGGTTTGTGTTTGACAGCATAGCCTGTGTGTAAACATCTTTGTAAGAAAATAACTGCAGATGCTGGTACAAATTGAAGGTATTTATTCACAAATGCTGGAGTAACTCAGCAGGTTAGGCAGCATCTCAGGAGAGAAGGAATGGGTGACGTTTCGGGTCGAGACCCTTCTTCAGACTGATGGAAATCAATTGAGCATGCCTTTTATATACTGAAGAGAAAACTGAACGGGACTAGCCCCCAAAACAAGCATAAGCTAAAAATGGCTGCAATACAGGCCTGGCAGAGCATCACCAGAGAAGACACCCAGCAACTGGTGATGTCCATGAATCGCAGACTTCAAGCAGTCATTGCATGCAAAGGATATGCAAAAAATACTAAACATGACTACTTTCATTTACATGAAATTGCTGTGTCCCAAACATTATGGTGCCCTGAAATGGGGGGAACTATGTATAAACACTGCTATAATTTCTACATGGTGAAACCAAAATGTATAAAAATGGCATTTATTAAAATCTGACAATGTGCACTTCAACCTCATGTGATTTTTTTTCTATTACAAATCTCAAATTGTGGAGTGCAGAGGCAAATAAATAAATGATGGGTCTTTGTCCCAAACATTATGGAGGGCACTGTAGATTGGAACAGATTAGAGGGCTATGAACCACATGCATACAAATGGGGCAAGAGCACTATGCCAACGTAGGTCAAAGGGCCTATTTCCATGTTGTGCTATTCTGTGTTATTAATCTGTTCTGGGGCCAGTGGGAGACCCTATTCTGTTTTAAATTTAGTTATTATAAGTGTAGAAACAAAGCCATGCAGTCATTTTAACCTCACAAAAGTCTTGGGCTATTTTAGATCCTGTGTTGTGCTTGATTTAGGAATATGGTGTAAACGTGAGAGTTCTTCCACATAGATGGTCAATGTGGAGGTAAAAAGCCAGGTTGGTTTTCCATGACGACTGCTGAAAGTCGTTGGTCATACAGTCTGTACTATTGCTGTGTCTTTGGCCACTGGGGGTAGGGGAGAGGGGGAGGGTAAATGACTTCTTGTTTGCTATTTTTGTCTTCCGTTTTAGAACTGTTCTTGACCATTCTCTTTTGTGTTTCAGCCATTTTTCCAGCTCGTGAAGTTACGAAAACTTGGACTGAGTGACAACGAAATCCAACGACTTCCTCCAGAAATAGCAAACTTCATGCTGTTAGTAGAGTTGGATCTGTCCCGAAACGGTAAATCAGAGGAGCAAACTTTTAATTTTTCTAATAATTTTGTGCCATTGTCTACATGGTCCATTCCTGTGTTCTAACCCTTTGTGTGCCTTCTCACCTTAAGTTCCTGTGTGTCCATTATTATTATTTTTTCGATAGTTTTGTCTTTTCATTTGCTGGATTTTTTCGTTTTCATAAAGGATTTCTGTGAAGTCACAAAACGATGTATATTTCCTTGTTTAAGTGGATCTATTTATTACCATGCATCAGTGTAATACATAAAGGGAGCTGATTTCTGGGTGCGCAGTTTTAGTATGACAGCTTTGAGGGTAAACAATGGGTCTATGAATTACTACTAAATCAATGGGGGGCTTTGGAAAACTCTCCAGAGCCGAGAGGTTGTCCTACCTCAATGGAAAATGGCAGTGTGTTGTCCGATTTAGGGCAGGTATTTCAGTCCCGGGGCATTGATGCAGGAGTTGCTCAGGTCAGTGTCCAAAGCCCAAATATTTACCAATTGCTTCATCCTCACAATTGCAGTCTGTTGATTGCTCGTTTCCATTTATAACTCCTCGAGTAAAACTGCAATTTTTATCCGCGTGCACAGCTCTTGCCCAATGTTCAGGCCTGACCAGAAAAGCAGCAAGTGCAAGATAACAATAATTTTCAACAAAAGACTCTCAGCTATCTCTCCATGAAAGTCAATAATGTTACCATCACTACAATCAACGACCTGGGGTGCAATTTATTTGAAACTTGACCACACCAATCTTAATAATACTTTTGACCATAAAGATCACAGACCATCTAACAACATTCCTTCATTGTCATTGAGCTTGGTTCTTCCTACCTTCCCTTAGCATGGCAGAAGTTCAAACAACGATCCTTGTCGCGCTAAATCTCCTGGGGACAATTAATATCGCTTTGTTTCTACATTTCTGCGTTGTTGAACCTCATTTTAAAAACACCCAAATTGCAATACCTAGATTGTGACTGCAGAGTGATAGCACCAAGAAAGATCGGAGAAAGTACAACTTAGGCTCGAGAGATTTAAGGGATGGAGAGCATGTGAATTTGACGGGAACATGAGAAGGAAATGGAAGAATCTCACTCAAGTGTTTTGGAATGGAAACAAGTGTGAATATTTGGGCACAAACAGGGACCCAGCAGTAATGTGCGGAATGAGCAAGTGCAGTGTAATTGTAATAGCATGTTTGAAGTTGTTACACTTACAGTTATGGTCAGATAGTCAATGAAGAATTGACAAATGCCATGGGTCAGTTTGGGTTGGCATTGGCCCTTTTGTAGGTTTGAATTGTGTTTTAATTCTATGCTTGAACAAATGACTGTGCTTCACAGTTATTCCCTCTTTAATCTTTTCAGCAGCCAATAAGACCATAGACCATAAGACTTAGGAGCAGAATTAGGCCATTCGGCCCATCAAATCTACTTCGCCATTCGATCACGACTGATCTATCGTTACCTCACCTCAATTCTCATGCCTGCACCCCATAACCTCAGATGCCCTTACTGGTTCAGAATCTATCAACCTTCACTTTAAAAATACCTTATGACTTGGCCTCCACCAACCTATGACTGAAGAAATTGCTCCACATCTCCATTCTAAAGGAACATGCTTTTATTCTGAGGTTATACCCTTTGGTCCTGCACTCACCCACGACTGGAAACATCCTCTCCACAGCCACTTTATCTAGGTCTCTATATATTATAGCATTACCATTACAAGCTACAGATTTTTAAAAAAGTCCAAAGGCCACGATGGGGTGGGTTAGAAGACTGGGGTTACATCCTCGCATATGAGAGAACCATTCAGTCATCTAGTAACTGCAGGGACAGAAGGTGTTCCTGAATCTGGTGATACGTTCTTCCAAGCTTTTGTATCTTCTCCATAACAGGAGTTGGGGGGGGGGGGGGGGGGGAGAGGGAATGACCAGAGTGAAAATGTTGGCTCCTTTCCTGCGGCAGAATGAAGTGTAGATTGAGTCAATAGGGGGACGTCTGGTTTGTGTGATGTGGTTACACCCACAACTCTTTCCAATTTCTTGCGGTCTTGGGCAGAGCTGTTGTCAAACCAACTAATGATGCATCCCGAAAGGATACTTTCTACAGTGCGTCTGTAGAAGTTGGTAAGAGTCATTGGAGACATGTCAAACCTCCTTGATCTTCTGAGGAAGTCGGGGCATTGGTGTGCTTTCTTGACTGCTGAACTTTGGTAAAGTTGGAGCTAATCCCGTTAACTCAGATTTCTTTATTGACAGTAAAATTAAAAAACGCAGATGTTGGAAATCTGATATCTAAACTGAAAACATTCATCAGGTCAAGCATTCTCTGTGGAGAGAAAAGCAATCAACATTTGAGTCCATGAATAGTTGACTGTTTCTTTTTGCAAAGGTGCTAAATATTTCTCAGATCAGTGACACAAGGAACTGTAGATGCTGGAGCCTTTTGCAGAATGCAAAGTGCTGGAGTGCCCACTGACTTGGCCTCCACAGCTGTCTGTGGCAATGAATTCCACAGATTCACCACCCCCGGGCTAAAGAAATTTCTGGAGTCTTCAATAATAATGTTGACTGATTAATTAATCAAGCAGACGATTAATTGGTATCCTACTTCCTTTCCTCAACTTGAGGGAAATAAATTGAATAAGTTTGAGGATTGGTTAATGGGCAGAAAATGGAGAATAGGAATAGCTGGTCATCTTTGGATAGGAAGACTGTTGCTATGTGTGGTGCTTTGTCGATCAGTGCTGGGCCCCCAGCCGATAACCATCTCCATTAATAATTTGGCTAAGGGAATCTGATGTCTTCATCTGCAAGTTCACTAATGATACTCAGCTGGGTGCCGAGGTGTGATGTTTGAGGAAAACGTTGAGGCCACAAGGGGATAAAGATAGACTGGGTGAATGGGAAAATGTGATTGGGGGAAAAAAGTACTACGGTGAAATATTTTTAAATGGAAGCAGTTGGTGTACAGAATAAACGCACAAAGTTTTGGAGAACTCAACGGGGTCAGGCAGCATTTCTGGAGAACATAAATAGGTGATGTTTCGAGTCGAGACCCTTCTTCAGACGGATTGTTGGGGTGGGAAGAAAGCTGGAAGGGAGGAGGGGATGTGACGAAGTCTGGCAGGTAACAGGGTGGATACAGGTGGGGGGGGGGGAGAGATAGGAGGATGGTTGCACAAAGCAAGAGATGAAAAGACAGAAGGTGTGAGACAAAAGGATCGTAGACTTGCTAATTTTGAACCTCGCCAAAGCGATGTAGATGGAAGGCGATTGGAGAAATAGGTGCGGGTCTAGGTGGGGACAGGAGGCTGGGGTGCGGGGAAGAGGTGGCGGGTGGAGTATTATAGTTATCTAAAATTTTAGATTGATCTTATTGAACACAGTAGCCAGCACAAAGGACTGACTGGCCTATTCCTCATGTTCGTAGCTCCTTTATTCATTCACAATACCTGTAATATATATTCAATGCTAAATTATTTTTTTCTCACTTACTAGTTTCAATATAAAATAATTTGCTTCCCCGGAGCACACCCTAACAAAGATAAATATCACAAGGTAGTGTGTGTGGTTGAAATGGACTTTAGACCCAGCGTTCCTAATGCACTCCACCAGTGATAGCTGCTTTGTCTGGGGTCAACTGTGAAATGACTGTTGCTGGAGTTAACTCCACCATCAATATAAATGTACACCAGTTAAAGAATTAGAAAGTTTATTGGTCTCTTTGAACTTGGTTACTTTGACCCTCAACCAAGTTATAAGCAACAAAGGAGACAGTATTAAAAGGAATGATTACAAGTTAAATCTAATCGTTCAGATTAAATACCTCAATAGTATGATCTTAATGGGTTATGGTGGGTGGAGAGATGGGGGATCTGATTTTGTAAAGTGCGGCTCAAAGATTGGCTCCAAGATATTACCATCCCTCCTTTTGGCTTAAACTTCATGGCAATTAGCTCCATCTCCCATGTTTCTGGCCACTTAACCATCATCGTGTCCAAAGGCTGGCCAACTCTTGCTGGGATATGCCCAACATTCATTTGGCGGGGAATTACTGCTCCGACCCACATTAGAATCGGCATGGGATCACAAATTCCAAGGGAAAGCAACATATTAAGAGAAGGAGCCACAGGGAAAGGCAAGTAATTATTTTAATTGTTTGCTTTAGCTTAAGATGATCATGATTCTGAAGGGACAAGGTTTCATCCCAACCCAAATCATGATTATCATGATTCTAAAGTAATTTTGTTTATTTAATACAAAAAACAACTTCAATTTTAAGTGGTTTTGGAACTGCTTTCAAGAATCTGAAGCCACTGTTTCACAGCGTGTTTGATGTTTTCCCCAAAAGATTCACTCTTGTAGTATCAATAGGGTTATTTTGGGACACCATAATATAAGGACAATGTGTGCATTGGATGAATAAATCACTTAATATGAAACTCCCCTCTCTGCCAGTGTAATGTCAATTTGATGCATGTGTCCTTGGTTTAATATGATATAGTACACTTACCACAAAAATAAATAAGCGTACGTTGTAAAATGAGAAATGGATTTCCAAACAAAATGTAGCATGGACCATGAATTAGGACTCTCCTCTTGACCATTTGACTTCTTTAAACAGGTCAGTTCAAGGTTTCATGAAAGCGAAGTTATTTGCTTGATGGAACAATACTCCCTGTGCCGTTTAGGACAATATTAACTCTTGCCATTTTTTTTAAAAAAGGAAACAAAGAGCTGGTGTAATGCAATGGGTCAGGCAGCATCTCTGGAGAACATGGATAGGCGACTTTTTGGGCCGAAACACTTTTAGATCTTGCCATGTTTCTTTTATATTCCCCTATCTTTTAATGGGTTAAATAACTCAATGTATTTCTTGCCCTTCTCCCAGTTTCTCACATATTTTAAGAGGTTCGATTAGCTGAAATCAATAATAATTTGTGTGTGGTTCAGTAGATTTATATCACAATATTTTTCACTACCATTTTGAATATGAACCTAGTTTATATTCAAAATGGATGAGCTGCAATTTTTATGTATGGAAACATTATTAAAAATAATTGTGGGCTAGATAAATCATCGTGGCGTAAAATGTTTCTTGGGTATTACTTGGAAGCCGTATTGGAGAGTTTTCTACCTTTAAGATGTTGGTTTTAAACATTTATTTTTTTATTTTTTAGAGATTTAGAGATACAGCGCGGAAACAGGCCCTTCGGCCCACCGAGTCCGCGCCGCCCAGCGATCCCCGCACATTAACACTATCCTACACACACTAGGGACAATTTTTACATTTACCCAGTCAATTAACCTACATACCTGTACGTCTTTGGATTGCAAAGATTTTACCAGGGATCAGAAATAGCACCTAGTTTTGCCAAGATATTGGCAAAGATTGGGTCAGCTGAAGGTCATGGGCAAAATGAATAGCACTGACCAGAGTGATGAATTGTTTTGAAAGAGCAAATGAGAACTTATTTCCTACAGCAGAGAGGCTGGAAATTTGAGGAGTTTAATTGGTAGAAAGTCGAGATGATGCGGGCGAATTCTCATGTGCAGTTCATCATGGTCTGGAATTTACTACCTGAGAGGATGGTGGAAAGAGACTTTTTGGTAACTGTAGGATCTACACTTGAAGAGTGGAGGTTTGCAAGAAAGGGCAGGGCAAGTGGGACGAGTTGGATTGCATTAACACAATGCCGGTAAACAAGTGGCAGGTCCAAGGTCCATGGTCCTCCTTTTGTTCTTGGGCTATGAATAATCAATTACAGTTACAGTTTAGTTTATTGTCATGTGTTTTGAGGCACAGTAAAAAGCTTTTGTTGCGTACAATCCAGTCAATGAAATGACAATACATGAATACAACATTAGAACTGGCCCTTCGGCCCACCAAGTCCATGCTGACCATTGATCACCTGCTCACACTGGTTGGATGTTATCCCACTTTCTTATCCATTCCCTGCACACGAGAGGCAATTTACAGACGCCATTAACCTACAAACCAACACGTCTTTGGGATGTGGGAGGAAACAGAAGCACTTGGAAGAAACTCACTCGGTCACAGGAAGAACGTGCAAACTCCTCAGACAGCACCTGAGGTCAGGATCAAATCTGGTCTCTGGTGCTGTGCGACAGCAGGTTTACCGGATGTGCTACTGTGCCACCCTGGGCTCTTTGCTTCTGTTTCACGTTTCTCATTCATTTCTTAAAGTTAGCATTATGTTTTTTGTAGTTGGATTAAAATCGATTGGATTATTCCTGATTTCCCACTTGTACCACTGGTGTAAAACACAAAGTCTGAAAGAATTCAGCAGGTTAAGCAACAGCCATGGAGGGAATGGACAAGCAAAGTTTTGGGTTGGGATCCTGATTGTAGTGGGAGGGGGGAGGAAGCTGGAAAAGAGAAAGACGGAAAGCTGGAAAGCTTGTCCATTCCCTCCACAGATGCTGCCTGACCCACTAAGTTCCCCCAGCACTTTGTGTTTTGCTCAAAATTCCAGCATCTGCAGTTCCTTGTGTCACCATATTTCTTTTGGGTATTTCATCCCTTGCTGAAGGTTTTTCCTTAATTTACGTTTCTTTAAACGCACTGTGTACTATCTTAAATATCTCACGCTTGAAAACACAATGCTTTCTTTAAGAAATGAGCGACAAACGTGAAACTGAACAAGCAGATCACTTGCTTTAATCTGCGTATTAATTTTTTATCGAGCTCCTTGACATTCAATCAGAAGTAAGGCTGTGGATATTTCAGTTAAACCATTTGCATTACAATCGTTTTTTGATTTATTAACAGCTCTACTTGCACAATAAACATGGTGAGAGTCGGAATGGGCAGAGAGATTTACAGACACAGTAATTATGATTGTGGATTGATGTACAAGCCGACGGTTCAGAAATATGAGCTCAAAGTTCACCGCGGCAGCTGTGCAGTTTAAACTCAATTAATTAAATAAATAAAGCATATTTAAAGGTCCACAAACGTGCCTGTAGTATTGATTTGTCGTTAACTGAAATGATTATTGTTGAATCGCATCAGATTGGTTACTGTCTTTCAACAGAAGGAAATATTTGAAGATAGACACAAAAAGCTGGAGCAACTCAGACTCTGTCTGAAGAAAGATCCTGACCCGAAACGTCACCTAATCCTTTTCCTCCAGAGATGCTGTCTGACCCGCTGAGTTACTCCAGATTTTTGTCTATCTTCGGTTTTAACCATCATCTGCAGTTCCTTCCTACATACAAGGAAATATTTTCTTTCCTTCCCCACTTTGTCCTACATGTGGGATGCAGAAATCTTCACTCTGTGCCCCTGCGGAGGTGCAGGGCAACCCGGCTCCACTCCGCTTCGTGATAAACAGGAATGGGCAATAAATGCTGGTCTTAACAACAACATCTATATCATGTAAAGAACTGCTAATAAGAGATTTAAAGTTATTGTTTGCTTTAAAAAAGATTTGCGAGTATTTCAATTCTTGCCGCTGCAGGAATTTAAGATACCTTTTTTGTTGTGGATGCAGAGAGGTGGCAGAAGTATTGGAATTGGGTGCATTGCTGTGTTTGTGTTGTCTGGCTGACTGATTATCCCCAGCAAACCCTTATTTCTCTTATTTTTGCGTCTCAAATGGAATATCTCCTGAGACAAATACTTTGAGACATAAGCCTGCATGTCAGACCTTTGGAATGTAAACGAAATAACTGCATGTAGCGATTTACACTCTCATTGCCTTCACTTATTTCCTTTTCCTTTATCAACTCGGATTCCCCCTTTATCAGCCTGCATTGTTTATGTCAGCAGGGCCATGTGGCATCGATCAAAGCTCAGGCAGATTCTCCTTCACCAAAGCACAGGCCAACATCCAACAGGAAACGGCAGAGTGATGGGGAGCAGGAATACTTGCTTATCTCCACCTTCCTAGCTTGGGAAAAACGTAGCCCTCTTGCAGATGGACATTTGCAGTTTAGAAATTCCAGCCTGATTGTTGGGGAGAACTATAGCATCTTAAAACACGAGTGGCTGCCATTGGACATTTTCTCTGCTTGCTGCAGATTACGCAGCCAATTGTTGGACAATGGGCACTTCAAGCTATTGTGAAATATAATAAACTTCTGATATAGAGGATCTGTCTCAATATCAACGTGTAGTGTGACTACCGTTCAGCAGTGTGCAGCTTTAGATAACTGATGTGTTTTAGATGCTTTGTAGTAAAGGCTGCCCATCATTTTGCTATTTGTTTGAAAGGGTATCCACAGCCAGAGGAGCAGCAGAGAAGCCAGCTCTTCGGCCCATCATGCCCATGTTAACCCTTTTGGCCATTGCGTCTCATCCCATTTACTCACATTAGAAACATATCCTTCCATGTCGTGCCTATTTAAGTGTCTGTATTAATGCCGCAAGGGTGCTCTGTACAACTACGTTTATTGAATGTATGATTAATTTAATCTAAGATAGATACAACAAGCTGGAGTAACACAACGGAACAGGCAGCATCTCTGGAGAGAAGGAATGGGTGACCTTTCGGGTCGAGACTCTTCTTCAGACCCTTCTTCAGTCTCGACCCAAAACGACACTCATTCCTACTCTTGAGAGATGCTGCCTGTCCCGCCGAGTTACTCCAGCTTTTTGTGTCTACCTTCTGCTTTAACCAGCATCTGCAGTTCCTTCCGACACATTAATTTATTTCTTTTTTGCAGATATTATGGAAATTCCAGAAAACATCTCATTTTGTAAATCATTGCAAGTAGCAGACTTTAGTGGCAACCCCTTGACCAGGTAAAAAGAACTGCAGTATAGAATTAATCATTCACATCAATGCATTGTATGTTTAGTATGAACTGCTTTCCAATAAACACTGCTAAATTGAGTAAGTGCAATATTATTGTCAGAACTGAATAACTTATGCATTAGCAATAATAACATTTTGATGATTAAGGATAATTTCTGCAAACATTTTTGAAATGGTTGAACTTATGCATGTTCTTTTTAAACATAAATAATAACCTGATATTTTCAAAATTCTGTTTTTGCACCTGTTGGTGCAACCTTATGGAGGGTAGTTTGGAAACCAATAAGAATTTATTCTCCTCGGTAAAATTTTAGATTACCTGTGAACATACTGTGGAAAATATTGTACATACCTTGGTGCATACTGGTGGGTATCGACAAATTGATAATAACTGAAAGAAATGGATGGATTATTTTTCTCAAAAGTAAAGTTCATCAATTGATTACCCATGCAATTGCATAAGCTAAGCCATTCATGAAATACCATGCAATTGAGGTAAAGGCAACCTATTCCTCGATAGACATATCACTTTTACTTAGTTTTTTTGACGTGAATGATGTATTTTGTTTCTTGTTCTAACAGTCAAATTCCCAGGCGAACTTTCCATTCATTTTTGATTGAGCACAACTAGAAGCTTGTCTTTTATTTTGGGCTTGCAACATTGGGGGTCAAGAACTTGATCCTGACGTTGTAATCCTGGAATTAAAGACAAACGAATAGTTGCGCTCAGTGGGCATGTGTGGATAAGGAAAAGTTAGAATTTCATGTTGGTAACTTTTAATCAGTTGCAATGCTTTTCCTATGGCAGGAGTGTGTGCACAATTTGCCTGCATTCCCATCCTTGAGACGGCTCCAATGCTCGATTACCATTTAGTTTAATTTACAGAATCAGCATGGAAATTGACCCTTTGGTCCACCTAGTCCACACTGATCAGCCATCACTAGTTCTATATTATCCCACTCCCACTCAGCCATCACTAGTTCTATATTATCCCACCTGACCTACTAGGGGCAATTTGCAGAGGTCAATTAGCCTACAAAACCCAGACGTTTTTTGGGATGTTGGGGGAAACATTCTGTAATCATGAAGACCCTTGAAAGACGTGCTCGCCCACATGAAAAATATCACAAACCCCTGCTGGGCCCCCTGCAGTTTGCATACCGGGCCAATAGATCAGTGGATGACGCAGGCCTGCACTTCATCCTCCAGCACCGAGACTGCCAGGGGACCTATGCAAGGATTTTGTTTGTGGATTTTAGTTCTGCATTCAACACCATTGTGCCAGAGCTACTACACTCCAAACTCTCCCAGCTGACTGTGCCTGAACCCCTCTGTCAGTGGATCACCAACTTCCTGACAGACAGGAAGCAGCATGTGAGGCTGGGAAAGCACATCTCGGACCCGCAGACCCTCAGCATAGGAGCACCGCAAGGCTGCGTACTCTCCCCTCTCCTTTACTCTCTCTACACCAACGACTGCACCTCCACGGACTCCTCTGTCATGCTTCTCAAGTTTGCGGATGACACTACCCTGATTGGACTGATCCAGGATGGGGTGGAATGTGCCTACAGAGGGGGTGACACAGCTGGATTCCTGGTGCCATCGTAACAACCTGTAGCTCAATGCTCTCAAGACAGTGGAACTAATTGTAGACTTTCGAAGAGCTCCCCCTCCCCTCCCCTCCACTCACCATCAACAACACCAAGTCACATCTGTGGAGTCATTTAAGTTCCTTGGAGCCATCATCTCCAGGGACCTTAAATGGGAGGCCGCCATCGACTCCACGGTCGAAAAGGCCCAACAGAGGATGTACTTCCTGCGGCAGCTGAGAAAACACAATCTGCCACAGGCAATGATGGTCCAATTCTATACTGCCATCATAGAGTCTGTCCTCACCTTCTCCATCATGGTCTGGTTTGGCTCGGCCACCAAGCACGACATCCGGACACTGCAGTGCATCGTTCGATCAGCCGAGAAGGTTGTTGGCTGCAACCTTCCCCCTCCATCGACGAACTGTACACTGCAAGGGCCAAGAAGCAAGTGGGTAAGATCATCTCTGACCCCTCTCACCCTGGCCACAAACTCTTTGAAGCACTTCCCTCTGGAAGGCGACTCCAGACTGTCAAAGCTGCCACACCCAGACATAAAAGCACCTTTTTTCCATGAGCAGTAGCTCTACTCAAGAACCAAAAAGTCTGTAGCCTCCTTTTACTCTGGTATTTTATTTTATTCTTCACATGTTTAAATTATAATGTTTTATTTTATGATTGTCTACTGTATATTGTGTTGTTACTTGCGAGCAAAGCACAAAGGCAAATTCGTTGTATGTATACATACTTGGCTAATAAAATGTATTCAATTCCATTCAATTCAAACCGGAGCACCCTGAGGAAACTCATGGTCACAGAGAGAATGTTCAAACTCCACGCAGACAGCACCCGAGGCCTGTCTTACCCTACAATGCTTGCTTTCGACCTATACCTTCATGAAGTCAATTAAATTATTATTTTTTTAAACTGCAGATGCTGGAAAACAGCTGGAAACACTCTTTAGCAAGCCAAGTGTCATTAGTGGAAAATGAATCTGTTCATGTTTCAAGTCCAGGAGCCTACATTAGTATTGGTAGAGAAATGAGTTGGTATTAGGAGAGGTGGGGGAGGAGATGAGTAGAACAAAGGGAATAGGGTGAGACTTCATTACTTAATGTAGCAGTTAAGGTCATATTAACCTCCTTTGTATTGCGAGTGCTAAAAGCTGGGGGATGTGCTCTGCAGACCCAACTAAACAGCTAAAAATTAAGCAGACACGATGATGGGGAGGAATGATTAGTTCCCACACAGAAAGAAAGAGTTGTTTAAAGTTGTAGATTATGATCTGACTCCTGCACACTGCAATGCATCCAGACAGAAGATAACATGTTGTTCCTCAAAGAGAAGATAATCACAGACAGAAAAAGCTGGAATAACTCAGCGGGTCAGACAGCATCTCTGGAGAAAAGGAATAGGTGAAGTTTCGGTTCAAGACCCTTCTTCAGACCAAGTTGTGTTAGCCCTCATCTGGTCTCGTCCTGTCACAGATTTCCCTTTTGTTCTACCCACCCCTTTCCCACCTACAACTAACTTATTGCTGCCAGACGCTGCTTGACCTGTTGAGTGTTTCCAGCATTTATTTGTTTTTATTCCAGTGTTAAGGCATTTCTCCAATTATTTAAAAGGAGCTTTTAGCATTTTTGACCTTTGACTTTTTAGGATCCCTCTTTATATAATTGCTTCTAATCAAATTTACGGTTTGATAGATGATCTTCTGTAACGCACAAATTCCTGTGCTTCGTATCCCAGAATAAGTTTCTAATTTCTTCATGATTAGATTTAAAACATTGATTGAGAAAGCTCTCTTCAACCATGAGTCATTCCATCCTTCAATTTCCATAGGACTGTATTTCCCCCCACATCTACAAATTATTAATTCAAGATGTTGCTTTTCCGTACCTTCCAAGTTGGAAGCAAATACAACTCATCAATCTGTTGAAATATTTGGAACCCTTCCAAAAATCTTTCTCTTTTTGTCAACTCAGTTTAAATATTCGAGCACCATCTAGTATATCGATTATTTCAAAAGTTGTACCATTGTGTTCAACCAATTGTCTGGTATTTCCTTTCCTTATTCCCTTCTGCAACATTCCCAAATTCTTAATAACCAGATTAAAATGGTTAATAACCAGATTTTAATGGGAATTAGACAGAACAGCTACTGCACCAAAATGTTTCAGGTAATAGGAGAGAAAATATTGGCAATGACACTGGACGTTAAGCTGCTTGAGGAGTAATGGATTTTTGTGCACCTGGATAAGTGTATAAAAGATTGGAATTTGATTTCTTGGCTGGCTGAGATCTGGAAATTTCTCACCAAATCTCCTTGCTCTCTACTTCACTTTCTTTCTTTGAATATTCCTTAAAACCCAACTCTCTGACTGTCTGAAGAAAGGTCACAACCTGAATTGTCACCAATCCATGTTCTCCTGAGCTGCTGCCTGACCAGCTGGGTTACTCTGGCACTCTGTGTCGATTTTCTCCAACTAGGCATCTGGTCATTGCTCCTGTATTTCTGACTCCTGCTGGAAAACACTCCTGTTAAGTGTCTAGTGATTCATTTTCCAGATGCTTTTCATACAAACATCAAACATGTAAGCCGCTGCTGAACATGGAGTGGGACATTAATATCCGTGTGTGCCAGAGCAGTGATTAATGTTTCCAGGTTATTATTTGGATACCTAATTAATAACTTCTACATATAAAAAAAGACCCGTAATTTCTATTGCCTGTCATCCCATTCCCTTTTGGCTGCAAAAGTTATTTTGATTTCCTCTTGTGTTTTAAGTTGTTTCACAAAGAGACACGTGTTTATGTTTAGAGGTACAGCGCAGAAATAGGCCCTTTGGCACGCCGACCAGCGATCCACGCATACTTACGCTATCCTACACATACTAGGGACATTTTACAATTATACCAATCCAATGAACCTACGAACCTGTGCGTCTTTGGAGTATGGGAGGAAACTGGAGATCACGGAGCAAATCCACGGGGAGAACATACAAACGCCGTACAGACAAGCACCCATAGTCAGGATCGAACCCGCGTCTCTGACGCTGTAAGGCAGCATCTCTACTGCTGCGCCGCTGTGCTGCCCATAGAGCTAGAGTAATTCAGCAGGTCTGTCGGCATCTTTGGAGAATATGGATAGACGACATTTCTGGCTGAGAGCCGTCTTCAGATCCAAAACGTTGCCTATCCATGTTCTCCAAAGATGCTGCCTGACCTGCTGAGTTAGTCCAGCACTTTGTGTACTTCTGTGCATTAACCATCATCTGCAGTTCTTTGTTTCTACGTTTTAAGTTGCATCCTGATGTCACTCTTAAGTAGCTGCTTCTTTGTCATCTCTCGTCCATACCAACCTTCAATCTCCCATTTACACTCATCCTATAGTTTTATTTATATTCCGTATTCCCAGCAACGCCCTCCCAGATTCTACTGCTCAACGATGCAGTAGGGGTGATTTACAGTGGCCAATAAACCTACCAATCACCTCTTTGGGATGTGCGGGGATACCTACGTTTTCGCAGGGAGAATATGCAAATTCCACGCAGACAGTGCCCGAGGTCGAGATTGAACCTGGGTCCCTGGTGCTGTGTGGCGTTATGGCTGTGCTGCCTTATTATCTTCGTTTCAGATTGTGTACCTGAAATGCACCCTGTTCTCCAATTCTGGATTTCAAAGGTTTCAAAGGTCTTTAATTGTCACATGTGCCAATTAAGGTACGGTGATATGCGAATTATCATATAGCAATACGAAAAAAAAATGCAACAAGACACACAACTACATAAAAGTTAACATAAACATCCACCACAGCGGATTCCGCGCATTCCTCACTGTGATGGTAGGCAAAAAAAGTCCAAACTTCTTCCGCTTTATTCTCCCACGGTCGGGGCAATCGAACCATCCGTCGGGGCGATTGAAGCTCCCGCAGCTAGTGGTCAAAGCCCCCCATTGGGGCGATCGAAACTCCTGCTTTGGGGCAATCGAAACTCCTGCGTCGGGGCGGTCGAAACTCCCGAGGCTTGGTGTTCCCGAAGTCGGTCTCTGATGAGAGACCGCGGGCTCCGTGATGTTAAGTCCGCAAGCACCCATGGATGGAGCTCCGAGGTTAACCCCTGGCAAAGGGATTGTGGGCTCCATGATGGTAAGTCCGCAGGCGACTGTGTTGGAGTTCTCAAAATTGATCTCCAGCAAAGGCCGCCAACTCCTCGATGTTAGGGCGCAGTGCGGACGGAGATATGGTACGAAAAAAAATCGCGTCTTCGTCGAGGTAAAAGATTAGAAAAAGTTTCCCCCCCCACCCCACCCCCCACATAAAACAAGCTAAAGAACACTAAATACATGCATTTAACACCTACAATTTAAATACGAAGAAGGAAAGGACAGACAGACTGTTGGCAAGGCAGCCCCCATTGCGGATGCCACCTGGGGAAAAGGGCATGAGGGACTGGGAAACAGCTGAAGTGGTAGCATGCCACGTGTCAGTGGGGGCAGGCCATTTATAGTAACGTTAATGTTTCAAATGTGACGGCTTTTGCAAGAGAGCATGCTAACGTGTTGCCGGATATGGCAACAGGAAGTAAGGTTTTAAAGACGAGAAGTGTTTCCAGGTGCATGTACTCTAGTGGAAGATGTTTAGTTTAGAGATAAAGTGCCGAAACAGGCCCTTCGGCCTACCGAGTCCACACGTACCAGCAATCCCCGCACATTAACAACGTACTACACTGGACAATATTTATTTATACCAAGCCAATGAACCTACAAACCTGTCCGTCTTTGGAGTGTGGGAGGAAACCGGTTCTCGGAGAAAACCCAAGCAGGTCACTTGGAGAACATACAAACAAACTCCTTACAGGCGACCACCCGGAGCCAGGATCGAACCCGGTTCTCCGGCGCTGTAAGGCAGCAACTCTACTGCTGCATCACTGTGCCCCCATGTCCACCCACCGATGCATGTTTAATTTACCTAGCATATCCGATAATTTATTATATGTTTATCTATTGTGTTATCGTGTTTAATGTGCCTGTAAAGCTGCAACGAGTGAGAATTTCATTGGTCTGATCCCGCTGCATATGACAATTAAACCCCCTTGGACTCTTGACCTAATGCTTGTAATCTTGCGCCCATTAATGTCAGGTGTGGATTGAAAGTTATGATGACTCCTGATCTTTTTGCAGGTTACCTGAAAGCTTTCCCGAATTGCGAAATTTGACTTGTCTCTCCCTGAATGATATCTCGCTACAGGCCCTTCCAGAAAATATTGGAAAGTAAGTTTGATTGCTTTTAAAATGGAGTTTATTAGATATCAGATAAAAGTTTAAAATATATAATTTGTTTATATTATTAATAGTTTTCTGCTCCGCAAATAATGCAGATAACGGAAACGAAAACCACATATCACCAACGTATTATTTTGGCTTTTGAAAGAAGAGTGAATTTGCCAAAGGAACAGAGAAAAAATTATCAGTGGATGGGAATGTATGTGGGTGACTTTGTGACCAGATATTTTCCAGCTGTCTTCAGTAAAGAGAAAGATCCTTTGAATGGTGTTGTAAAGAGAGATGTGTGGATAAAACAATTTGAAGAGATAGGATTAGTTGATACTGGTTTATCATTGTTACGTTTTCCGCAAAATAGTGAAAAACAGTGTTTTGTACTATCCAGGCACTTCATGCCACACGCGAGCACAACAGGTAGTGCAACAGAGAAAAGAAACAGGGTGCAGAATTTGTGTTGCAGCATCAGAGAAAATGCAGATTTAAAAGAAAAAGTGCAAGGGCTGCAACAAAGTAAATTGGAAGATCGGGAATACATCCTTAGTATATGAGAGGTCGGTCAGGCGTCTGAAGGGTTGAAGAGAAGATCTGTAAAAGGTTTGTAGTGCATAAAGTAAAGTTGCCCAATAGAGACACCATACACTTGTGATTACTGTGGGAGATAAGGGTGGCAATAATAAAGCGTTTGGTCATTTAAATTTTTTTTATTGTTAAATGCAAGAATTCTATCAGCGGATTGAAGAACTGCAAGTGCTTTAAAAAATAGAAGTGGTGTAGAATAACTTTCAGCATTGGGAGTGAGAAAATTACAGGATCATAGCGCATGGATAGTGAGAAACCTTTACCCTTTAAGGTAGATATCAAAACCCAATGGCATGGGTTTAAGGTGAGGGTTGGAAGGATTTGAGGCATATTTTTTTTTGCACCTGGAGTTGGGTACAGAGAGGGTGAGAGTGACTCTCTGAGAGAGTGGTTGAGGCAGACGTTCACAACATTTAAAGAGCATCTGAGCACTTGAATTGGCCAGGTATGGAAGGCAAAATCGACCGGTCATAGAACGCTATGGACCAAGTACTGGTTATTAGTAATTACTGAATTAGTATAGCTGCTTACTTGATCTTTGATGTGCACTTGAGGGACCATAGAGCCTGTTACTGTGCTGTTTTACTCTAATAAAGAACAAAAATAATTCTCACTTGATAATCACTAGTTAGTGAGAAACATGCCTTTTTCTTCTCCAAAGCAGATTGTGTTAAAAAACAATATTCTTTGATTAACTAATGAGGAGGGTTGATGGAGTACAGCAGTTGATGATGGGTATGGCCTTTCTGAATGTGTTTGATGAATTGCCACTCAAAATTGAAACTCGTGAATCTAAAAGGATGGCGACAGGGTGACTTTAAATTAAACTCGGGGAAAGGAAAGCAGACCTTGATGTGTGCAATTATTTCATATGGAAGAGGAGAGAAATGGCCAAGCCTGCTTAACAAGACTGCAATTTTTCCTGTTGTACATTAATCTCTCGGACTTGGGTATTAGTTGCATATTTTTGTGAGAAATTTAATTAGGTTGCTGAACGTATAATGCAGGACGATGTGAATTGATGCATTTTTTTGGCAGTAAAATGTGAAGTAGATGATAAATGGTTGAAAATGTAGTAGGAATACGCACGAATGGGGCTTTCTTGTGTGCATCATTATATTTAGCTTAGTTTAGACATACAGTGCGGAAATGGTGAATGGTAGAATCCTGCTGGGTGGAGGGGGGGGGGGGGGGGAGGGTGAGTTGATGGGACTGTTAGAGTAAAATGAGGTTATTGCAAATGGGAGTTTAGTAAATGATAGGGACTCAGAGGACCAGAGTCCCTGCTTCTCCATTCTATGTGGTAACTCTCTGCTAATTTTCACTACGGCCCCTGTTTGACATTACAAGGAAATCAATTGAAGCATCATATGTGTGGGGGAGAGAATCAAATGAGTCGTCCTATTGATGGTCTGGTAGATTATTCTGCAGTAGTCTGCAATATGTGACATGATCTTTATTTATTTACAGATGGTTTTAACTAATTTGAACCTATTTTTGCAGAAGTCACTTTTTTAAACAACAGATAAAAATGTTTTATCCAGATATGTGTGGCTTTTCAGAGCGATGCTGTTAACTGCTCTTTATGTTTACGAGTGTACTTAGGTTCAGGGCATATTGATGTTCCATGTGAGCACGCCAGGGTCATTTGCCAAGGCTATCTTGTGTGAACAGAACAGGAAAATGAGCTGTCTCTGAACATTATTTAATCATCCCATTACTTGCGTAGGCATGCGTGTTGCGATGTTTGATATTTCGCACCATTATAACCTGTTTTTTGGAGAGAGGATAAATTATTCTTGCCAGAATTAGTCAATAATATGCAATGATCCAAGATGGCTGGTACAAAAAGCTGTTCTAAAAATAGAAAATGATGGAACTGTTCAGCAAGTTAGCTGACATCAACAGCACGCAAAATCAGAAATAGTAAGCAAATGATTCACTTTGATGTTCGTCGAAAAATTCTATCTGGTGTAGCAAAGGATGTCTAATATCAAGTTGCTGCGTGAAATTTTAATTTCTTTAAAATTCCTGTTCAAAGTGAAAGTGGCCAGGTCTACCTTGTCATCTATTGTTGATGGTTTCACTGGCGCCTTTTGCATTTCAATGGGATCGTTGAGTCTGGCATTTTTGGCTGGCATTCTGCCTAACTTTTGCTCCTCTCTTTGCATGTACTAGATGTCATCCAACTTTCACCCCTGAGCTTGCTTCCCTTTCATAGTTCCTGGTTAAAGCAAAGCCCTTATCTGTTAACCAAAAATCCTTTATTTTGACTCGTACAGTGCCAGAGACCCAGGTTCGATCCTGATTATGGGTGCTGTCTTTACAGCGTTTGCACAATTTCCCTGTGATCGTCTGGGTTTTCTCCAGGTGCTCCTGTTTCCTCCCACATTGTCTTGTGGAATTTTGAAATAAATTCCAAAAAATCCTGGAAATACTAAGCAAGTCATTCTGCACCTGTGGAGCGAGAAACAGCCAATGCTTGGACACAAGGTGCTGGGGTAACGCAGTGCATCAGGCACTCATCTCTGGGGAACATGGATCGGTGATGTTTCAGGACACAACCCTTCTTTGGACTGCAGTCCGAAGAATGGTCCCAACTCAAAACATCACCTATCCATGTGTCTCCATAGATATTGCCTGATCAACTGAGTAATGCCGGAACAGTGTGTTTTTTTTGTTTGCAAATCAGCTTTGCACAACCTCATGAGAGGAATAGATCAGGTAACTGCTCTCTTGCCCAGAGTAGGGGAATTGAGACCAGAGGACATGGTGAGGGGGGGGAAGATTTAATAGGAACCTGAGGGGTAACTTTTTCCACACAAAGGGTGGTGGGTGTATCAAACGAGCTGCCGAGGGAGGTAGTTGAGGACAGGTATATGGATTATGGATAGGATAGGTTTAGAGGGATATGGGCCAAATGCATGTAGGTGGGAAAAAGGACCTGTTTCCACGCTATATGACTCTATGACTCTACAGTTCCTTGCGTCTCCAGTTAAAGAGAAGTCAAATTGAAGAGAACTCTTATCGACAAAACATTTCTTAAAAGATGAAAACTTTATGACAAATTGTACTTGTGTCTGAAATTCATGTTGTGTGTTATTTAAAAAAAGTTTTAATGAGTTATTAATAACTGCTCACTAATATCTCCATGACAACATGACTATTCATGGTTTGAAGATAAATACACATTAGCTGATGACTCTTATTCCACAGTACACATTTTTTGTTTTGAATGTAGGACAGATAATTAATACATTATAACATTGGAAAAGATTAAACAAGACGAAAAGTGGGCAGGCGAAAGGTGGGCTTTTTCCAAAGATGCTGCTGTGCAATTGATTCCTGTATCCCTTTCTTGATGACCCTTCACAAATGCAACTTTCTGGATACTCAGCAGAATTGAACTGTTGTATTCCAGTTGTATGAATTGGTGATGGTTACATTGGTATGGATGCCACCTACATCCTAACTGAAACCACTGCCTCAGAACTAAATTAACAGTGAACTTAACTGTCTGAATTTTGTTGCAATCTGCACATTGGTTACTGTTGGGGAAATGACAACTTTGTTTGGGCAAGAACCAATCTGGCTAGGATAAATTGGAGTTGAGGCTTGGCAAGCCAGAATGTAGTTGAACAATGGGAAGCCTGCGTAGTAAGGATGCGTTACCTGGAAGTGTAGGGTCAGAAAGTTAATCCCAGAGTTTATTGATGACCAAAAAGAGAAAGTAAAATGGACCAGAGAAAGGAAGAAAACAAGAAGCAGAAGTTAGGTTTAAGGTTTTTTATTGTCAAGTGTACCAAGGTACAGTGAAAAGCTTTATTTTGCATCCTATCCAATTAAATCAGATAATACTCTCCATGAATATATGTGCATGGGTGCAGATTCATTAAATTTAAGTGTTATTACTATTTCTCCCCATTCAGGTGCTATCTGATCCGTTCAAAGTTTTCCAGCATTTGCTGTTTTTCTCGGATCTCCAGTGTCTGCAATACTTGAACCACAATAGCACTCTACACCTTAAAAGTAATGGTGTAAAATCTTATGTCCTTTTTTTAACTCTATAATTACTTCACTGTAAAAGTATCCAAAATCTTGAAAAAACACTGAACTTAAATTACTGTAGCCTTTAGCCTGCATTTGAAAGCTCTGTCCATACCATAAGACATTATTTATTAGTCTTTCCGAATAATGTCATTGGAGTCTAGGAATTTTGTGCAGTTGAT
Organism: Rhinoraja longicauda; assembly: GCF_053455715.1. Taxonomy (NCBI): domain Eukaryota; kingdom Metazoa; phylum Chordata; class Chondrichthyes; order Rajiformes; family Arhynchobatidae; genus Rhinoraja; species Rhinoraja longicauda. Next base: position 26,701,288 of record NC_135957.1, on the reverse strand, counting down.
CTTTAGGGTTACTTTTGCCGAGGCCCAGTTGTAAGCTTGAGTGAAGTGTTATCTTCCTGTTTTGCGACAAAACCTTCCTTATCTTTGATCCATTTTGGAGAGACGTGTTGGGCTAGATACAAGTGTAGATTCAGAGATAATGTACATGTTCAAACTGTTTCACCCCGCCCTATCCAAGTTAGTCTTGTTAGAATTGAAAATTGCAAATTTAGAATCGCAACGATTTGCAAAGTTCTCTCAAGGATCTTAAATTAATCCCCACGAAGCTTTGTAAATGTCAAGTTGCAGAAAGGCAAGATGAGCTGTTTGAAGAATCGAAGCAAAGATGGGAGAAAGGTCATGAAGCCAAGTAACTGAGTTATGAGCACAATTGCCAGGCAGTTGCAATCTTGCCTCATTAAGTTTCGTGTAATCGTTGAGTGTTATTAGCATATTGAGAGATGAGCAGTGCAATTTAGCATTGTGTAGTAAATTGTTACAGTAAACGACTAGTTGCCACGTCACCCAAATCTAGGACTCTACACTGTGGGGTGTATGGAGAAATGCGGAGGTTGAGTTTGTGTGAACAGCAGCATATAAAATTAACCCCCAAAAATAAACTGCTGCAGGAACTGACCAGGCCTGGAGGCATCTGTGAAGGGGACTGGACAGATGATGTTTCATGTCGGGACCCTTAACTTCACAATCGGAGAGGTTTGTGATAGAGCAAGAGGCCATTGACCCCTTGTGGCTGCCCACCCAGTCTAAAAGGGATCCCACCTCCCAGATCTGGTTTGTTGAGTCCAAGCACTTTTTGAATGTGGTGAGTGTTTCTTCCTCTGTTACCCTTTACATCATCTCTTTCCAGGTCCCCACTTACTCCTTCAATCAGTATTTCTTTCTCTCAATACCTTTCTCATCACACCACTTATCAACACATGGATGACCATATGGAGGTACTGACCTTTTGCGGAGGGAAGTAGATCCGTGTAGTGTACACGGCTTTCATAGTTTTATATCCCTCGGTTAAATCTCCCTTCAGTGTCCTTTGTTGCAATGAAACTCCCAGCCTTGACAGTCTTGCTTCGAGATCTGGAGACTGTACCTTGGGCAAAAGTGCGTGACGGAGGAGTTTGGTTGTACATTCCACTCTTTGCACAGGGTCTGTGTGTACTTGCGTCTGATTCTTGTGCCTTTCGCTGCTGAAGAAGTTTAACCATCTGCTAAAGGTTAGTGCAATGATAGTATGGGCAATACAGCAAGGGATGGGGCATTCCTTGGTTTGGTTTAGCCACATTTACAGCTGTTGGAGCTGCTGCCTCAAGGCACCGGAGACCCAAGTTCGTTCCTGACCTCGGATGCTGACTGTGTGGAGTTTGTAAGTTCTCCCTGTGACTGCGTTGGTTTCCCCCGGGTGCTCCGGTTTTCTCCCATATCCCAAAGACGTGTGGGTTTGCAGGTTAATTAGCACCTGTAGAATCTCCCCTAGTGTGTAGGAAGTGGATGAATATGTGGGATAACAATGATTATCGGAACTAGTAGTCTACAGCGGGAAACAAGTGCAATGGGTTGAATATGAATGTGTTTGAACTTTCTGACTTGATGCTGAGTTAGAAGTTGAAAGATCAAAATAGTCATAAGACAGATCATTTTAGACTTTTTTTACCCAACCAATAGAAGGAAGATGGTCTATTCTTCTTTCTCACTTCCCCTCTGGTACCATCATATCCCTTTTTTAGAAATACATTTACTCTAAAATTGGAACTGCCACAGGCTGACTATTGAATGCGGCATTCTTTAATGTATTTTTGTGGTACGAATCCCATTCTCTGTTTTCTGACAGAGCAATTCAATCTTCATAGAATAGTTTTCCTACCATTTTCTGTTTGCCGTCAGAAATATTTTCATATGTCTTGCATCAATCATACAGTTAGTTATAAACTGTGACAAACTAAGTGTGTGGGTCTTGACATTTATGCAGATGATTGGAAGATACGCCTCCCAGAAATGTGTACTTTCCTTTCTTTGGGACAGTTGTGGGATTGGCACACAAAATAATCACACATCTGTGTGCTTCTGTTGTGCACTCTTGTTTCTTGGAGTCATCAAATTGTAATGAAACAGGAGGAAGCCAATCTTCCCGTTAAACCAGAGCTGCTCTTTATTTCGGACCATCCAGTCTATCCCATTTCCTCACTGTGGACCCTCATATCTTTTGCCTATCCGATTCCTGGATTCACTTGCATTCCCATAGTTCCAGACTGTATTCACTTCCTGCATTTATAATTCCCTCCTACAATTCCCTTAATTTTTTGACCATTTTTTTAACCAATTCAATCTGCAATTTTGAAACCTAACTTCTCTTCTGGTCCCCAAAAGTCCACCCCACTCTGCCCCCAAAAGAACTCTGCCATTATCCAGGTACGGGTTGGAAGATTATGGCAAGTTATCTCCATCCCAACTTCTTGCACAATCAAATTTAAACCAGTCAACTTGAAGCATGGCTAAGCTTTATGTTTCTGCCTACCTCATCAATTTCCCCCCTGTACAATATATTTATTATCTCTTCCATCGAGACATCTTCTTTGCTGCTCAAGCCTAACAGGAAATGCTCCTTAGATATACCAGCCACTCTCACAACCTTTGTCTTCTAGTCATCCCCACCTCCCATTTTACTACTCTCCGATATTTACGTATTGTGAGTTTACTTTTATATTAATTTTTGTTCTTTTCGCATTCTCTCTCCATCTGGCTTGCATTTCCTTTCACATTCCCTCTCAGTTTAATATGGTCAGCCAAGGACTTGTTTGAATTTTTATCTGCCTGACCGATCTTTAATGCCACTGTACAGGGAATTCTGACTGTGTCTCCTACCTTTCATACTACCCCTGACCTATACTCAGCAACAATCCTCTTCAAAGGTTTCCCATTGTCTGTTACAGTTGTAGCTGCCAATATGTAATACCATTCTATCCTAATCCAATCCCTTTCATCCTCTTGAAGTTAGCCCATCTTCATTTAAGAATGTTGTTCTTCAATGATCAGTGTTCCCAGAGTGCTCCCCTCCTATTGTTGACATGTCCAATGTCTTATTGAATCGGAAGGATCATAAGATATAGGGACAGAATGAAGCCATTTTGCCCATATGTCTGCTCTGCCATTCGATCATGGCTGATCTATTTTTACCTCTCCACCCCATTCACCTGCCTTCTCCTGTCACCTTGGACACCCTTACTAATCAAGAACCTACAAATCTCCACTTTAAAATGACCCATTGACTTGGCCTGCACACCCATCTGTGGCAATGAATTCCATAGATTCAACACCCTCTGTTTGAATAACTTCCTCCTCATCCCCTTTCTAATGGTACGTCCTTTTACTCAGAGGCCATGTCCTCTGGTCCTAGACTCTCTCGCTATTGGAAATATCCTCTCCACACCCACAACTATTTCATTGTTCAAGTTGCTTTGTTTTGGAGCAATGACTTATACTAATTGGAATCTCAAAAACTCATTGAGAATATTTCAATCTACAGTCCAAAAACAACTGTCAAACATAATTAATAAATCACTGATTCGTGGCTGTGTGCGATCCAGACATTCAAAGCATCAGACATATCTATGGAAAACATTTGCAAGATTTCCTTGACTAATGTTGGATGGTGTGAGTGCTCAGCATAATGGCAATCCTTTAATCTGCTTAAAATTTGATCCATGTTAGCTAAAAGCCATTGTTTTTCCCACCAATTTGCACTCTTCATGGTTTTCGATTCGGGGGTAAAATGCCCCAGGTAACCAAATGCTGTCGAATGGTCATTTGTCATGTGGGAATGACAAATAAATTTGTGCAAATCAATTTGTGATCTCTGTAGATTGGAACATTGTCTTTGCATAACCAGCATTAGATTTGAATGTTGTCTTTGCATAACCAGCATGTTCACTGATTAATTTCTCTAATTATCATTACACAGTTTGCTGGATTGAGGGCAGGAGGGGGATTTTGTGATCTATTCAGGTGCCTTGGCCCATTTCCCTGCTCCTCTCTGGCTTCTGACTAGGTCTGCCTGAAGATGGTCATTTGTATCACCATCCCCGTGAGGTCAGCTCAGTCTTTAATGACGGAAAGTCAAACTCAAGGTCACCTTGGTCTGTTTGACTCTGTTCACACCCTCTGCTGCTTTTAGCATTTAGCCGTTAAGGATGCCTTGGGAAGAAATTGCCAATTACACTGCCATGGCTTTTCCTGATGACATTTTGGCTGGGGAAAAAAGTTTTTTTTTAGGTTAAAAAAACATCAGCAAAACCTCAACCATTCACTTTGTGTGCAGATGCGATTTCTATATTTAGAACAGAGATGATCAAGGATTTATCTGGAATTTAAGCAGATTATAGATTTGTGATAATGTCAAACGCATTGAATTCAGCTCATTCAAACAAAACCAACTCAATTCTTGTGTAACCATGATGACTGCAATGGTTACGGAAGCCTCACGCTGATGTATTGGCGGCAACATTGTGCAATGGCAGCAGTTATAAAGTTTTATCAGTTACCGAGGTGAATTGTTGGCCACCTTTTGCGCTGATGGTGGAGGACTTGTATCATGGGAGCAGCTCAGACCACTCGTTAGGGAGGATGGAGCTGCTGCCTCACAATGCCTCACAATGCCTCACAATGCCTCACAATGCCTCACAATGCCTCACAATGCCTCACAATGCCTGACACCCGGGTTTGATGCTAATCTTGGATGCTATTTCAGTGAAGCTTGCCTATTCTCTCTGTGACCTTGTGGGCTTCCTCCGGGTGCTCTGGCTTCCTCCCACATCCTACAGGCGTATGAGTTTCTGGGTTAAGCGGCCTGTGGAAAATTGTAGTGAGTGGATGCATACGTGGGATAACTTAGAACTCGTGTGAAGTGGTGGGCTGAAGGGACTGTTTCTATGCTGCATCTTTCAATCAATTCGATCAGTCATTGTCAGCATCCAATCCTCCCAACCTCTGTAGGCCTGTTGTGGAGTAAAGTTTGGTGCATTTGCCCAAAACAAAGTATTCTGCTCCAACTATAGTAAAGTGATCCCAGATGTCCTTGCAACATTTTTCCATTTCACACAGTCTGCCATCCCCGAGCCTGTCTCGTGTGCAGCTGCTAACTCATTGCCAATCTAGTGGTGGGTGGGTGGGTGGCATTGGAGATTGGTGCCGCATGTTTTCCTTTTGAACATCACCCCCTCTGGAGAAAATAGATGCAAATCTGTTAGAGGTGCTGGAGAGTTTAGCTTGTGTTTTCAACTCAATGGCTGTTCTGGGAATAATTTACAACCTTTTCATTCGGTGCATATTTTGTTCTTCCACATCTGGCTGACGTTAATATCAGTGCTTTGTTGGAAGCTGATTAAAGCAGTTGTATACCTGTTCCAGTTCTATACCTGTGGAAGGAGAGTGGTTCATGCTGGAGCGAGAAAACTATAAAGGCAGGCTCTGGCTGGATTAGCTCGAGTTTAGAGAGATGAGTGGGGGGTGGGGGGGGGGGGGGGGGGGGGTGAGGGGGGGAATCACATTAAAACCTACCGAATAATGAAAGGCCTAGTTAGAGTGGAGGTGGAGAGGATGGTTCCATTAGTGGGAGAATCTAGAACCATAAGGCACAGCCACAGAATAAAAGGACGCACCTTTAGAATGGAGATGTGGAGGAATTTCTTTAGCCAGCGGGTTGTGAATATGTGGAATTCATTGCCACACACGGCTGTGGGGGCCAAGTCATTGAGTATTTTTTAAAAAGGAGATTGATGGGTTCCTGTTTAGGAAGCCCATCAAAGGTTACAGGGAGAAGACAGGCGGGTAAATGGGTTGCAAGTGGAAAAAAGGTCAGCCATAATTGAATGGTGGAGCAGACACTCTGGGCTGAATGGCATAATTCTGCTCCTCTGCCTTATAGTCTTGTGGCCTGTTTTCTCTTGTTGCAAGAGGTTACATGGTGCTGCAGCAGAATTAATTCATAAGGTCATAAGTGATAGGAGCAGAATTAGGCCACTCCGCCATTCAATCATGGCTGATTTATCTCTCATTCCAAACCCCATTCTCCTGCCTTCTCCCCATAACCCCTGACACCCATACCGATCAAGAATCTATCTATTTCTGCCTTAAAAATATCTATTGACTTGGCCTCCACAGCCTTCTGTGACAATGAATTCCACAGATTCACCACCCTATAACAAAATACATTTCTTCCTCATCTCCTTCCCAAAGGAACGTCCTTTAATTCTGAGGCTGTGACCCCTGGTCGTAGACTCTCCCACTTTAGTGAAAACTTCCTCTCCAAATCCATTCAATCCAGGCCTTCCACTATTCGGTAAGTTTCAATGAGGCCCCACTTCATCCTTCTAAACTCCAGCGAGTAGAGGCCCAGTACCGTCAAACGCTTATCATATGTTAACCCACTCATTCCCAGGATCATTCTCGTAAACCTCCTTTGGACCCTCTCTAGAGGCAGCTCATCCTTCCACATATATGGGGCCCAAAAATGCTCTCAATACTCCAAATGCAACCTGACCAGTGCCTAGGAGCCTCAGCACTACATCCCTGTTTTTGTATTCTAGTCTTCATGAAATAAATGCTATTTTGAAATTCATGGCTTTTGATTCCATTTTCACATGAGGCAGTACTTGTCTAAATTCAGTTCACCGAATTCAATAATAATTATGATTGAGCCAACTTTGAACATCTGAGATTTTTCAAACATAGATGTGTTATTATTTGAATCAGCCATTACTCGAGCCATCTGGCAACACCACGATGCAGCTAATAGAACAGATTCCTCGCTCTTCAGGAATCAGGTTCAATGCTGACTTCGGGTGCTGTTTGAGTGGAGTTTGCACGTTCTCCCTGTGACCACTTGTGATCCCTCCAGGTGATCCAGTTTTTTCCCACATCCCAAGAATGTTCAGGTTGGGAAGGTTATTGACCATTGTAAATTGTTACTTGTGCTTGGGTGAGTAGTAGAATCTGGAGGGAGTTAGAGAATGGGGACAATTAAATGGGATTTGCATTGGGTTAATGTGGTGGTCAGCACAGATGCAGTGGGTTGAAAGGCTTGCTTCCTTGTACGACCCTATGATCTCAGTGCCAATTGATCATACAGTCAAACCAGAAGGGCATGAAAACTTCTAATTTTGTTGTGTGCTAACCAGTCAATGGAAAGACTATATATGATTACAATCGAGCCATCCACAGTGTACAGATGCATGACAAAGAATATAATGTTTAGTACCAGATAAAGTCCAGTAAAGTCTGATTAACACTGTCTGACGGGTCTTCAATTAGGTAGAGGACTGCTCTGAGTGAATGAATGATACGTTATTGACAAGTCACAGTGATATTCTGTTTTGCATACCCAAGGTATGCAAAGAGTCGCCACATAAAGAGCACCGACAAGGTATTCCATTTCAACATTCTTGTAAATTTTCTCTGAACTCTTTCCAGCCTAATTACATCTTTCCTACAGCAGAATGACCAAGTTGCTCTGTGGTTGTTGGTAGGATGGTTCAGTTGCCTCATAACAGCTGGGAAGCAACTGTACCTGAATCTGGAGGTGCTTGTTTTCACACTTCTATATCTATTGCCTGATGAGAAAGGGAAGAAGAGGGAGTGATGGATGTGAAGTGGATTATTGATTCTGCTGGTGACCTTGCTGAGACAATGTGAAGTGCAGGTGGAGTCACTGGAACAGAGGTTGGTTTGTGTGATGGTCTGTGTCAGCAATTTTCTGTAATTTCTTGCAGTTTTGCATGGAGCTGTTCCCAAACCATGTTTTGATGCATCCCGATAAAATGCTTTCTATGGCACATTTGTAAACTTCCTAAGTCTTCTAATGAAGTAGAGGCATTGGTGTGCTGTCTTGGCAATTGCTTTGAGTTTTGTGTTCAGTTTTGGGCATCCTGCTATTGGAAAAATGCCATTAAGCTGGAAAGAGCTCAGAGAAAATTTACAAGAATGTTGCCAGGATTTGAGGGGCCGAGTTACAGGGGGAGATTGGGCAGGTTCGGACTTTATTCCTTGGTACGCAGGAGGCTGAAGTGATTATATAGAGGTGTATAAAATCATGAGTGGGATAGATACAAAGAATGCACAAAGACTTTTTCCCATGGGAAGGGAATCATGAACTGGAGGGTCTGAAGAAGGATCTCGACCCGAAACATCATCCATTCCTTCGCTCCAGAGATGCTGCCTGTCCCACTGAGTTACTCCAGCATTTTGTGTCTACCCAAGAACTGGAGGCGATAGGTTTAAGATGGGAGGGGAAAGATTTAATAGGAACATGAGGGGCAACATTTTCATACAGGGGATGGTGGATATATGGAACGAGCTGCCAGATGAAGTATTTGAGGCAGGTGCAATAACAACATTTAAAATAAATTTGGACAGGTACAAGATGCACGGTGTTTAGAAGGATATGGGCCAGTACTGGGCAAATAGGACTAGCTTAGATGGGACATCTTGGTGGGATTAGATCAATTGGGCAGAGGGGCCTATTTCCCTGTGGAAGACCTCACTCCCCGTCTCGTTTTTTTTTCACCTCCCACCCTACAGCAATTCTTGGAATTTCCATAGATTTCATAGTCAGTTGTCAGACCAGTTCTGCAGAATGGCATTTTTAAAGGCCTGAGGCTTACCGACCATAAAATGTCCTTGCTTGAATTACATTCTTTAAAATGCCTTTTTGTAAATGTTTGTGTTTCTTTTTGCTGTTTTAGTCTTTTGAACCTGGCATCACTTGAGTTAAGAGAGAACCTGCTGACTTTGCTACCAGAGTAAGTTTGATTCTTTTGTTTGGTGTATTTGTATAAGTATACGATGGTATAAGATTGCGAATGGAAACTTCTAGCTGATAAAGGGTGAAATTTAAATGTTTTGATCAGGGTGTTATCATACGCTGACACTTGATGTAACAACGCTGGTTGAAGATTTATGAAAAATTAGCACGTGGGGAAAATATCTTGGGTAATATTTCTCTAAAACAAAACTCTTATTAATTTAAAAACAACCGATGTATTAAATAATTAATTAATTGTATCGTAGGTTTAATTTAAAATAATTAAACTTAATTAACTTTTATAGGTTTCTCCCCTTTGTACTTTCTTCCAAGTTGAGGGAGAGAGCAAAATGAGAATGTAGGGGGGACTATGTTCTTAGGTTTCTGATCCCTGACATTAAAGAGAAACCCATGTTGCATTTCTGAACGGCGATGGCCTCTGCAAGGTGAAGGCTACATGCTTCAGAAATAGATTTTTAATTCAGATTATGGAAAGTGAGCAAAGAAGGATATCGAAAGTATGATGCAGCATGGAAACAGGCCCTTCCGCCCACCGAGTCTTCCAGCATGTGTTCTCCAAGGCCAGAGAACATATCTAAGGCCAGAGAGTACAAGCATATGTTCCCAGGATATCCCTTGCATTATTACATTGATCACCCCTGTGACTCAGCCCTCTGAGAACCCGATGGATGAAGATTACACACTGGGATCTACTAAGAGGTCTTAGTTTGACCACTCCACTCCACTCCTCTCATCTCTGCTAGACAAACAACTGGTCTCTTTTCGAGCTTGCTAATGCTCGCCCAATGAGGAAATCCATCTGACAGCAAATCGCACTGCTTCTGAAAAACAGATGTAATGCTGAGGCTCTAAAGTCTGAAGAAGGGTCTCGACCCGAAACGTCACCCATTCCTTCTCTCCCGAGATGCTGCCTGACCTGCTGAGTTACTCCAGCATTTTGTGAATAAATCGATTTGTACCAGCATCTGCAGTTATTTTCTTATACCTGAGGCTCTAAAGCGCTGGTCAAGCCGCATTTGGAGTATTGTGAGCAAATTTGGGCCCCATGTCTGAGGAAGGAGAGTCCAGAGGAGGTTTACAAGAATGATTCCAGGAATGAGTGGGTGAGCATATGACGAGTGTTTGACAGCACTGGGCCTCTACTCGCTGGAGTTTAGAAGGTTGAGGGAGGGACCTCGTTGAAACATACAGAATAATGAAAGGCATAGATAGAGTGAATGTGGAAAGGATGTTTCCACTGGTGGGAGAGTCTCGGACCAAAGGTCATGGCCTCAGAATTAAAGGGGGCTCTTTTAGAAAGGAGGTGAGGAAGAACTTCTTTAGTCAGAGGGTAGTTAATCTGTGGAACTCAATTGCCACAGAGTTGCTGAGGAGGCCAGTGGATATTTTTAAGGCAGATATAGACAAATTCTTGATTAGAATGGGTGTCCAGGGTTATGGGGGGAAATCAGGAAAATGGGATTAGGAGATCAGCGTGATGCAATGGCAGAGTAGACTCGATGGGCCGAATGGCCTAATTCTGCTCCCATAACTTGCGAACGTGAAAAGTGCATGCGTAGACAATTGGCATACGACAGCACATATCAGTCGGCCGTCTTCAGATTAATTGAACTTGGCTGATATAGGTATAATTATCATCTGGGAAGGTGGGATACTGATATTTTGATGAAGCTTGTGTATATGAATCAGATAATTGTTTTTTAGAAGTGTTGCAGAGTATTCACCCCTTGCTTTCCACAGAACAGGAGGAGGTACGAGAAGGTTTGAATAATACATCTATGATAGGAATTTAAATCTCGCCACGTTTATAAGGCCAAATGAATGCACTTGCCCATGCAAGTATCTTGAAGTATTTAATGATTGGGAAATCCAAGCCCTTGTCCCTCTGCAACACGCCTTTACCGGTCGACACTTGAGAGAACTGTAGCTGTTTCAGCTCACGTTGCTTGTTGAAATATTTGTAAAAAGAACAGAAAAAATTAATCATAATTGCAAACCTTTAACACTAACTCATCCTCTGCACTCAGTCAGACCATTAAGTTTAAGTGAAAGATTGATTTATCTGCTTTGTGCCAAGAATTTTAAATTATATTATAATTTCACTTTTGCCTTGGAATGGATGAAAATTGATTGCAAGTAACTATTCCATTTGTGAAGTATTTGTTAAATTCAAAAGTGCAATTTAACTTCAATCTTTTTTCTGGAGAATAAAGCTATTCATGGTGGTTTATTTGTACGCCAATAAATATAACATTGTGTGGTGTGATCTTTCCTGTGCAGTCTGTGCTTGTATTAATGCTGCAGCAATCTGATTATCTATGGTTGAATTAACAACAAACATTTGACATTGGGATGCCCTGTTAATTTTCAGATCACTCTCTCTTCTCTGCAAACTGGAAGAATTGGACCTGGGAAACAATGAACTATATCATCTGGTGAATACTATATTTTCATTGTAGGAAATTAAAATGTTACTTTTGGTCATAAAAGCCTCCTTGTTAGCTAAAAAGATTAGAAAATGGTAGGTCTGTGTATTCTATAGGTTAGTTTGTTGTTTCACCTGTTCTCTTCATTGCCCCATCAGGGAATTATTTCTAAAGACTCTGTGTAAGATAGGTAAAGATTAATATATCGGATCTGTGTTTGATGACTAACAACAAGGTATTCGTAACTTGCTTTCATCCTGATATACCATGCAGTACAGAAGCCAGTCCTTGGACAATTTTGATTTGTTATGCATGATAACAAGGGATGGGTGAGAATGCTGGATACAGACGAGGCTACAGGACTAGGCAACACTAGCTGCAGTATTCAAAACGTGCCCTGGAACTAGCTGAGCTTTTAGCTCAGCAATGGGGCTTCCATACAACAATGTGGAAAGTTGCCCAGATATGCCTGTTCACCAAAAGTAGGACAAATTCAATCCAGCTGACGATTCGTCAATTAAGGGCCGCACACTGGCACATCTGGTGGAGCTGCTGTCTCACAGCACCAGAGGTCCAGGTTCGATCCTGACCTCAGGTGCTGTCTGTGTGGAGTTTGCATGTCCTCTCTGTGACTGCGCGGGTTTCCTCCTGGTGCTTTGGTTTCCTCCCATATCCCAAAGACGTGCGGGTTTGTAGGTTAATCGGCCTCTGTAAATTATCTCTCAGGAGTGGATGAGAAAGTGCCATCGGTCACAAAGTGGGATAACATAGAACTAGTGTGAAGAATGGTTGATGTGGACTCAGTGGACCGAAGGGCCTGTTTCCATTTCTAAACTAAAACGAAACTAAACTAGTCTAAGCTCCATCATCAGAAACGTGATGGTAAGTGTAATTCACAGTATAATGGAGTGGAATTCACTCACCTGATCACCACTGCTCATCATTAACGGATAATTGACCAAAGAGCCAAATTCATGAGATGATCGCTGCCCTTAGCATTAAGGGAGCATTTAACTGAGTACGGCATCAAAGTAATGGGGTAAAACCGAAGTCAGTGAGCATCCAAGAAAATGCTCTCCTCTGACCTTTTCAAGCACATTAACTGATTTCATGTTGTTGGACTAGTTTGTCAACTTTTCTTTGGTGATTTTTATTTTTACTACTTGCATTGACATTTATCTGGCTATTGCTGCTTCTTTTCTTTTGGTTCCCCTATCATCCATCGATTCTGCATATTCAGCAAAAGCAATAAGCAGCTTTTTCATTAGATCCGATATTTGCTGTGAAACTATTGGTGTGGCTCACTGTCTAGCTTCTGGCCAATACTTGTAAAATGTGAACATTTAGATATTGCTGCTTCCTGCAGCATCTCACTATCTGGCTCCTCATTTAAATACTGGGTGGTAAGTTCCTCTGCTGACATTTTGAGTGTTTGCTAAACCCAACACAGAAAATCAGATCACTCCAAAGTAACTTCTGCTTCAGCGATGTAGAACATCATAATTGCTGCAAAATGTCCTGACCACCACCCACTGAACAAAACTTAACAAACACGGACTCTTTGTTAAGTTAGTTTTGTTGCAGTCAGACTTTAATCATTGCTGGAGATTGAATAGCTTTTTCTGGAAATTTTAGTTTAGAGTTTAATTTACAGATACAGTGTACAAAATCATGATTTAATGGGAACCTGAGAGGTAACTTTTTTACACAAAGGGTGGTGGTTGTATGGAACAAGCTGCCGGAGGAGGGAGTTGAGGCAGGAACTATCATTACATTTTGAGTAACTGGTACATGGAATAGGGTAGGTTTACAGAGATGTAGGCCAAAAATGGGTAGGTGGGACTAGTGCAGATGGGGCATGATGGTCGACGTGGGCAAGATGTGCCAAGGGGCCTGAAGTTTCCATGCGGTATGAAACATAGACTCTATACAGCTTAGAATAGGTCCTTCAGCCCACTGAGTCCATGTCTACTGTACACTAGTTATATGTCTTAAATACTTTAAATTTACAGAAGCCAATTAACGTACAAACCTGCACATCTTTGAAATGTGGGAGGAAAACTTAGTACTTGGAGAAAAACTACAGTATCACAGGGAGGACGTACAAACACCGCACAGACAGCACCCATGGTCAGGATCGAACCTGGGTCTCTGGCACTGTGAGGCCGCACCTCTACCATCCTGTCAGTGCACCATCGTAATTTTACTTTGTTGCTATGTTTCTATCCCCGCTTTCTTTCACCTCACTCCTTTAACTAGTTTGAGCTGAACTATTTATCTGTGGCTTCTTGGTGCAGCTTCTGTAATGGCACAGTTTTCAAGGAGCCAGCTCCTTGTCTAGAATTGCTGCGCTTCCCTGGACTGCATACAGAGGGCAAATCACACTAGGCCTTGGTTTCCTGGACTTGACTGAGGAACCAAAGGTGCCATTAAATTTGAGAGTAGCACAAAGTGCTAGTTTCACTGTGTAGTTGAAAGTTAGACATCTGTATTTAACTTCAACATCAGCATGGAGTTATACACTTCAGTTCAATGCCAATGATATTTTGAATAATTGAAAGCATCTGACCAGTCTTTGTAAACTGATTGAAATGAGAATCGTGGATTACTGAATATTTTCTGACTTTGTTTTTGGTGGGGTCTAAAGTGCCCATTTTTAAATTGTAGTTAATGGAGGGCAATTTGTTTCTGCTTAGGAAAATTACCCACTCGCTTGTGTACACTTTGAAGGCAGCAATCACAGAAGTTGGAACTGAGATTATTATGTTTGATTGTTGTGCCTCATTTTACAACAGATCAAAAGAATTCTCTTAGCTGGGATCAAGGTTCAGAACGTGGATTAAATAAACTCTTGATGAGAACTTGCAAGTGTCATCGAAAGTGATTCTTGTAAAAAAAACATAATTACTATAGATGAGAGAAATCTGAAATGAAAGCAAAAGGCCAGGAAACCTGTGTGTACTGAGAATCAGAGCTTGGTTTTCTGTTTTGTTTTAAAATTCTTCTGCATCTTTTTCACTTGGCTAATCTTCCAAAGAGAACAGTTTGTTCCCTCTTTTATACAAACGAGTGGCAGAATAAACTGCTTCTGTTTTTCATAGCTGTGCCGTGTCTTGTTTGCTAGTTTATCTTTTCCAGTTTTGTTCATTTAGATTCACCACCCTCTGTAAGAAGTACCTCAATATTAAATGATCCTAATCGTGACCATGCATACTAAACATTGTTAATGGCTTGAAACCTGTATTTTCCAATAACTTCCATGTCCCGAGGTTAGTGACATTTAGGTGACCCATCTTTAGGGCAGTTAGCATTGATATTTTGCATTTTCCAAGGTGATTTTACCATTGCCATATTGATAGATTACTGTGGCATATTAGCATGTTTTGCATTGCACTTTGGTTTGGAACCATTGCTCAAGTCAGCCTTCCGCCAACACAAAATGGACAGGAAAGTGCCAATTCATTTCATTCATAAGAGCAAAGGAACAGGAGCAGAAGTAGGCCACTCAGCCCCTCACTGCTCTCCTACCATCCAATGTGACCGTAACTTAACCTTGCATCAGTGCAGGGAAGCTATCGGAGAGGATTCTTTGGGATAGGATTTACTCCCATTTGGAAGTTAATGTGCTAATTAGGGATAGTCAGCATCGCTTTGTACACAGCAGGACAAGTCTAACTATTTGACTGATCTTTTTTTTAGTTGGCCAAGGTAATTAGTAAGGGTTGGGCAGTGGATGTTATCTAGATGGACTTTAGCAAGGCATTTGATAAAGTCCCCCATGGTAAGCTGATCCAGAAGATTAAGATGCACGGGATTCAACCTGTTCATATTCAAGATTCAAGATTCAAGATATCTATTGGACGAAATTTAGTCACCCACAGTCCAATAATAAAAGCAATAAAACAAGCAAATTACACAACCCCAACCAACACACAAAAAAAAGAAACATCCATCACAGTGAGTCTCCTCCAGTCCCCTCCTCACTGTGATGGAAGGCCAGAATGTCTTTCACGAATATGAGTTCAGAACTGGCTTATTCATAGAAAATAGCGGCTTATGGAAGAAGAGCATTATACTAGTAGGAGACCTATGACTAGTAGAGTTCTGCAAGGATCTATGCTGGGACTTTTGTTCTTTGCAATGTAAATAAGTTGGATGTAAATGTAGATGAGTTATTAAATTTGCAGACGACACCAAGATTGCTGGAGTTGCGGACAGTAAGGAATGTTGCCAAAGTATACAGTGGGATGCAGATCGACTACAAGAAATTGCATTGAGAAGTGAATTTAGCCTGGTCCATCATAGACCAGGATAGTGCTAGTGTGTGGGGTGATCGCAGGTCAGTGTGGACTCAGTGGACCGAAGGGCCTGTTTCTGTGCTGTATTTCTAAAGTAAAGTCTAAAGTTGATTTTATTGTCATCTACACAAGTATAATGGAAGTCTTGCATGCTGCAGCACCACAGACTGCATAGAACTAGACATCACACAAAACAAACTGTATGTAAATTGTACATAGTATTTCTAAAAGAAAGTAGACTGTGCAAAAGCATAATTAGAAAAATATACATGCTCTTGTGATGCATGGGATGGATCGCGCATTGTTCCGTTGTTGAGGTAGGATTAGGGTTTTACAGAATGGTTCAAGAACTTGTTAGTTGTAGGAAAGTGGCTGTTCTTGAGCCTGGTGGTGTGATCTTCAGGCTCCTATACCTCTTGCTCTGTGGTAGCAATGAGAAGAGGGTGTGGACTAGATGGTGGGGATGCTGCCGCCTTGAAGCAGAGCCTTGTGTAGATGCTATTGATGGAGAGTGGGCTGTGTCTATGATGGACCAGGCTAAATACACTACTCAATGCAACTTCTTGCATTCCCGTGCATTGGAATTGCCATCCCAGGCCACGATGCAACCAGTCAGGATACGTTCTGCAATTCATTCAGAAGTATGTTAGAGTATTCAAAGACGCATAGAATCTCTTTAAACTTCTAAGAATGTATAGGTGCTCCGTGCTTTCTTCATGAATACATCCATGTGCTGGGCTAGGAAGGATAATCTGAGATGTGATCAGGTTGACTCTCTCCACCACCAACCCACCAACGAAAACTGGTGCATGTTTTGTTTTGTTTAGTTTAATATTGTCATGTATACCAAGGTACAATGAAAAGCTTTTTCGTTGCATGCTATCCAGTCAGCAAAAAAAACTAAACATGATTACAATCAACCCTTCCACTGTGTTCAGATAGAGAATAAAGGGCAGAACGTTTAGTACAAGGTAAAGTTTGATTAAAGATAGTTCGAAGGTCTGCTGACCAACATGGTCTAGAACATAGAAAATAGGTGCAGGAGGAGGCCATTCGGCCCTTCGAGCCTGTACGCACCGCCATTCAATATGATCATGGCTGATCATCTAGCCTGTACCTGCCTTCTCTCCATACCCCCTGATCCCTTTAGCAAAAAGGGCCACATCTAACTCCCTCTTAAATATAGCCAATGAACTGGCCTCAACTACCTTCTGTGGCAGAGAATTCCACAGACTCACCACTCTCTGTGTGAAGAAATGTTTTCTCATCTCGGTCCTAAAAGACTTCCCCTTTATCCTTAAGCTGTGACCCCTGGTTCTGGACTCCCCCAACATCGGGAACAATCTTCCCGCATCTAGCCTCTCCAACCCCTTAAGAATTTTATATGTTTCTATAAGATCCTGTTTCTATGTTCTATGTTCTATGTCTCCTATCATCATATATATATACAGCCGGAAACAGGCCTTTTCGGCCCTCCAAGTCCGTGCCGCCCAGTGATCCCCGTACATTAACACTATCCTACACCCACTAGGGACAATTTTTACATTTACCCAGCCAATTAACCTACATACCTGTACGTCTTTGGAGTGTGGGAGGAAACCGAAGATCTCGGAGAAAACCCACGCAGGTCACGGGGAGAACGTACAAACTCCTTACAGTGCAGCACCCGTAGTCAGGATCGAACCTGAGTCTCCGGCGCTGCATTCGCTGTAAAGCAGCAACTCTACTGCTGCGCTACCGTGCCGCCCTTGACTTGGTCTTTCCATTTCTCATTCAATGAGATAGTGCAGGCTCAACCATGCATTCCTGTCTCCCCCCATGGACCTTTCACTCTCTTGTTTCCATCGACCTCAACCTCAAAACTTGCAAAGCTTTTGCTTCCACTGTTCCTTTTGCAGCCAAGAGTGCCAAAGGCTTGCAGCGCTCCGTGAAAAGAAATAATTTCCCTAATTTCTGTCTTAAAGAAACAGTGACTTATTTTTAAGTAATGAGCCCCATAGTTCTAGATTCTCCCTCACATCCACCCTGTTGTAGTTTTCCATTGCAATTTCTCCACTAAACGTTGGTGGATGTAAGTCCACCTTAACCTCTCATAAGGCAACCATTAATTACAGATATCAGTCTCATAAATCTCCTTTGAACTGCATCCAATGTATTAACATCCTTCCTTAAATATAAATGTTGTGCCCCAGACGTGGGTTCAACAATGTCTATACAACTAAAACAAAACTTCCCTGATTTTGGTTCAATCTTGTTTGTAATAAACCATCATATTCTGTTTGCTTTTGTTGTTATTTGCTGGACATGAATATTAGCCTTTTGGAAAATACATGAAGAAACTCTGATCCCTTATGTTTCAAAGTTGTGCAGTCTTTCACAGTTTAGGTCTCATTTTTCATGTTAGAATGGACTACTTCGCATGGTCCCACACTATGCTCCATCTATCAGATCTTTGTCCATTCCTGTAACATCCATATCTCTTTCACATATCATCATATCATATCATATATATACAGCCGGAAACAGGCCTTTTCGGCCCTCCAAGTCCGTGCCGCCCAGCGATCCCCGTACATTAACACTATCCTACACCCACTAGGGACAATTTTTACATTTACCCAGCCAATTAACCTACATACCTGTACGTCTTTGGAGTGTGGGAGGTAACCGAAGATCTCGGAGAAAACCCACGCAGGTCACGGGGAGAACGTACAAACTCCTTACAGTGCAGCACCCGTAGTCAGGATCGAACCTGAGTCTCCGGCGCTGCATTCGCTGTAAAGCAGCAACTCTACCGCTGCGCTACCGTACCGTGTCTAAACAAATCCAAAATTGTGTATTCTTCAGCATATGTTCTACATGACTTCTTCGAAATTCCTACCTGGAAGAGCAGCGCCTCGTACTCCACTTGGGGAACCTACAATCCAACTATATGAACATTGAATTCTTCATTTTCATGTAATATCCCCCTACCCACCTCTCTTCCTCCTGCTCGCACCCTTCCTAATGCACCCACATTTCCCCCATGATCTGCCAACACTCTAGTCACCCCAGTCCTTTCCCCTTCTCCGTAAGTTCTGCTCCCATCCCCAAGCCCCACATTTTCCTTTTATTCACCTTTCCCTGTTCCCATCCCCCTCGATATCCCTCTCATAGCCTCTACATTTCACTCTTCCTCTTCTTTCCTTATCCCTTTTGTCCCCTTCTCACCACTAGCCTTTGTTGTTAACTCCACTCACTCGCCTCTAGTCTGAAGAAGGGTTCCAACCCAAAACATCGTCTATCCATTTCTTCCAGAGATGCTGCCTGACCTGTTGAATTACTTAAGCACTTTGTTTTTGTATTGTAAACCCACATCTGCAGCTCCTTGTGTGTGCCAATCAAACCTCTCTCCTCATCTGTATCCACCTGTCAGTTGGTAGGCTTTGCCGCACAACAACCTCTCCTTTCCAGCCTTCCCCTCTAATCCATTAGGCTGAAGAAGGGTCCTGGCCCAAAATGGCATCTGTCCATTCGGGCGGCAAAGTGGCACAGCTAGTTGAACCACTGACTCATTGCCCCAGAAACCCAGGTTCGATCCTGAGCTTGGGTGCTGTCTGTGTGAAGTTTGCATGTTCTCCTTGTGATTGTGCAGATTTTCTCTGGTGCTCCGATTTCCTCCTACATCCCAAAGATGTGCAGGTTTGCAGGTTAATTGACCTCTTCAAATTGCCACTAGTATGTAGGGAGTGGATGAGAAAGTGGAATAACATAAAATTAGTGTGACGGGATGATTAGCGTGGACTTGGTGGGCTGAAAGACCTGTTTCCATGCTGTATCTCTAAACTAAACTAAACATTCCCTCCACAGATGCTGCCTGCCACCCCTGCTGAGTTCCCCTTGCACTCTGCTTTTTACTAACGGCATTTGCAGTGGGCATTTTCTATTGCAGTCCCTGGGAATGAAGGGAATAGGCATGTTGCCTTGAGCACTTTCCAGCTCTATCTCCCATAGTTAAGTCTAGACCCATAAATTTAACAACTACATTCTTAACCTAAGTAGCACTTAAATTCTCAAACAAGTTGCTAAAGTTAGCTAATGACCCAAGTTTCTTTTTTAAACCCGGCCATTTGTGTTGGATAGTTCCCCTTTAGATGGTAAGGAGGCCTTTCCATGCAGTAATCCCAAAGTGTTCCATCTGCTGGTACCTAGGTGTTTGTTTTTCAGAGGTTCTTCGCAAAATATCATTACATTGCTTCAGTGAATTATGCACATCAAGCAAAAACATGCATCAGCACCTCCACTTCCTCAGGAGACTGAAGAAACTTGGCAAGTCTCCAATGACTCTTACAAACTTCTACAGATGTTCCATAGAAAGCATTCCGTCAAAATGCATGACAACTTGTTGTGGAAACAGCTCTGCCCAAGATTGCAAGAAATTGCAGAGTTGTAGATGTAGCCCAGTCCATCACACAGACCAGACTCTTCACGATTGACTCCACCTTCAACCTCCGAGACAGTCCGATTCTCCTCTACCTCCATTGGTCCTTGTCTCTGGAACTATTGTGATATATAGTGCTGTGAACTATATTACGCACTCTGTATCTTATCTTATTATACTTGAGTTTGGCATGATTGCATTTATGTAGTGTTATCTGATTGGATTGGATAGCATGCAAAGCCGAGCTTTTCACTGTACCTCGGTACAGATGACCATAATAAACCTAAAATCTCCAAGGAGCAGTGTTTTGCCTACCGAGACATGCAATGAAACTGGAGCTCAGCCATAATGAGAAACACACAGCTGTAATGCTGATGCAGAACTACATGTGTTTTGCTCCTTCCCTGCCGTTTGAGTGACACGTTAAATTTCCAGCTCCACCTGAACATTGGCTTTGGCTTTTCATTTCTGGACGTTACTTTTCTACACATAATGAGGTTTGACCCACGCAGGCCAGATCAATCAATATAGTGGACGAGCCCTCTTTGGCATCAAAAGGATTCCAAAACATTCCCAAGTTCAAAATCCTATTTGTGCTGCTATGTTTTTCCTGTACTATTATAAAGCAACAAACAGCACATGTGTGTGTGTATATATATATATATATGTGTGTGTGTGTATGTGTATATATATATATGTGTGTGTATATATGTGTGTATGTGTGTATATATATATATATATATTCATACATACATACGTAATATATGATTGCTTCTCTCTTTGTATATGTATGTGTATACACATAAATACAGAGAGAGGAGGAGGGTCTCGACCCGAAATGTCACCCATTCCTTCTCTCCAGAGATGCTGCCTGACCCGCTGAGTTACTCCAGCATTTTGTGTCTACCTTCGTACAGAGAGAGATGCAATCAGACAGATGATGGAAACAATGCTCAGGATCATTCAAGAAAATCCATTGCAAAGAGCCACTTTGTGGCCAGAGATTGCAACTGCAGAGGGTTTAAGTTTGTGTTTAGGTTTGTTATTGTTAGATGTACCGAGGAACAGTGAAAAGCTTTGTTTGCTTGCTATCCAATCATACATACATACATACATACGATACATACACCGTACATAAATACAATCAAGTCAAACTCAAGTACAATAGATAGAGCAAATGGGAACATACAGAGTGCAGAATATAGTTCTCAGCATTGTAGTGCATCAGTTCCAGAGACAAAGTCCAATGTCCACAATTAGATAGAGATGAATCTGGCAGGAGGCTAGGTTATGGATGGACCTGATATCAGAGGGGAAGAAGTTGTTCCTGATATGGGGTTGCGCACTTCCAGGATTCTGTACCTGCTGCCAGAGGGGAGCAGAGAGAAGTAGTAATGATTGGGGTGGACAAGGCTTTGATTATGTTGGCTTTATGTTGGCTCATTTCCCGAGACAGCATGAAGTGTAGATGGAGTCAGTGGTGGGAAGTCTGATCAGTGCGATGGACTGGGCTACATCTACACCTTTCTGCAATTTCTTGCGGTATTGGGCAGAGAACCATGAGGTAATGAATGGCAGGATTAAATGTGAGTCAGTGAGTTGTAATGTACACAAGTATTAATGTCCCATTAATTCACCATTCCACTCCCATTCTGACTTCCCTATCTGTGGCCTTCTGCTGTTACATCAAAGCCCAGTGCAAGCTCAAGGAACACACCCCAACCTCTGCCTGGGCACTTTGCAGGCTGTGGTCTCAATATCACATTCCTCAACTTTAGGTAACTCGCCCTCTTTCCGTCTGTAGCGGAACTGGCCAATTCAGCTCACCTTCACTTTTTCTCACTCTATTCACTTAGTGTGGCATGCTGGGAATATCCCGCAGCCATTGGTTAGATCATCTGGTCTCGCCCTGTCAGAGGTATGCCCTTTGTTTTACCCATCCCTTCCCTATCTACTTTGTCATGGAAAATGAGGTTGGTTTTCTCTCTCAGTTCTGACAAAGGGTCCTGCACCTGAAGGATCAACTCTGTTTCTATTTCCACAGATGTTGCCTGACCTGCTGAGTGTTTCCACCATGTTCTGTCCTGAAGATGGACACAAAATGCTGGAGGAACTCAGCGGGGCAGGCAACATCTCTGGTTAGTAGGAATGGATGACGTTTTGGGTCAAAACCCTTCTTCAGACTGCCATTATTTCTAATGTGTAGTTCTCTGCATTCTAGCTTCAGTCTTAGGAACCAAAAATAAGACTGCAATTATTGTATGCAAGTTACTGGTTTAGTTCAGTACAGTTTAGGGTATTACGTGTACTGAGGTACAGTGAAAAACTTTTGTTGGACTGGATCTGGGCTTAAATTTTGTGGTCAATGGTTTGGATGTTCTTTGAATTGAGAGTTGCTGTTATGGATCTTGTTCTTGCCAAGCTATATTTTTTTCACAAACTTGTTCAAAGTTCGAACTGCCGGATCAAGTTACTCCACTATCAAGAATCTGGGAGCTTATGCAGTGACTTACTGTGACCAGCAAGCTCACTGCTATAATGTGTGTCTGTTTGAACAGGGAGCAACAATGTGGCAACCATAGGTTTAAGGCCATACGTTCTATTCATGGAAAGGGAAAGGTGTCCTTCAGAAACTATCCTTAATGCTGATGCAAATAAAGAGAGAAATTAGGTTCTCTCTTTATTTGCATCGATGGATTTGAGAGATTGCTACAGATGCCCTGTCTTCTCCATCCTTTCAAAAAGGACCCAATTATTTGCTATCTAGTAAGGATTTGTAAGTAGAGTTGCTGCCTGACAATGCCAGAGACCCAGATTCGATCCTGATTACAGGTGCTGTCTGTACGAAGTTTGTATGTTCCCCCTGTAACCGTTTGGGTTTTCTCCGGGTGCTCCAGTTTCCTCCCACACTCCAAAAACGTACAGGTTTGTAGGTTAATTGGAATCTATCGTGACGGTTTACTGAAACCCGGCACGTTAAAGTAATGCTTAGCCAATATTGTGAAGTGCTTCAATGACGTTTTGAATAATTGACTTTTTTCTCGTGTGCCATTTGCAGTGATCAGTGAAGTTTTACAATGTATTTTTTATTTGCAGCCAGAAAGTATTGGATCACTCTCAAACCTTAAGGATTTATGGTTGGATGGAAACCAGTTGGTTGAACTGCCTGTGGTAAGCATATTCTGCAGTTGTTCTCAATCCTTAAGTCTTGACAATGTTTGCCCATTGGAACAATCTTGCTCTTCGTATTATTTTTTTTTCTGCCATAGGGATTGCTCCTCAGCTGTATCTCAGCTAATTATGTTTAATCTTGGCCCTTGTGGTTTTAAATGCCGTTTATCCACACCCTTGATTTACCATCTATATTTCCACTTGAAAAACTGGTTCCCTGGCACTGTTTTTTGGCATTGAAACCCAGTTTTCAAGAGTGTCAAGAGTATTTAATTGTGATATGTGTCGACAATGGAACAATGAAATTCTTTGTTGTCAAGTAGTCACGACCAAAATAAAACAAACTGCAAATGCGGGAAATCTGAAATTAAAAGTGATTGCTGGAAACAATCAGCAGGTCAGGCAGCATCATTGGACGGAGAAACAGTTAATGTTTCAGGGCATGATCCTTCATCGGAACCCTTTTGCCCCAGTTTGGATGAAGGGTCTTGGACTCTGAAAAGTGAACTGTTACTCTTTCCATAGATGCTGCTTGACCCATTAAGCATTTTCTCCTTTTTTGTAAGCAGTCAAGAAATACAGGGTAAATGAGTGCAGCTAATATTTGTATCTTTTGTATAACTTTTCGGATATCAGTTTTGTTGGATAAACGCACAGCTGAGTCTAATCTGTTGGATGAAGCTGTTATATGAGTTTTAAATTTACAAGTTTTTATAAATTTTCTCTGGAACGTCAGAGATTGAGGGGAGACTGATATATACAATTATGAGAGGGTACAGATAGGGTAGATAGAACCTTTTTCCCCAGGGTCAAAATGCCCAACATTAGAGGGCATAGCTATAAGGTGAGAGGGGGGAAGTTTAATAAAGAAGAGCAGGGAATTTTTTTTACACAGTAGTGGGTGCCTGGAATGCATTGTCAGGGGTGTTGGAGGCAGATCCGATAGGGGTATTTAAGAAGCTTTTAGGTAGGCACATGGAAGTGCAAGGATCAGAGGGATACGGATCTTGTACAACAGACAAAATCTTTTTAACATGTTCTGCGCACACATTGTGAGCCAAAGTCTCTGTTCCTGTGCGGCACCGTTCTGTGTTCAAAATGTGCATTTAGAAATATACTTACTGTAGCGGCAACTTTAGTCTTCCCAATAAAGTCCCAAAGCTTACCGTTGACGAAGGAGGGGAGCGATATTTCTTGACACGAAAACCACAACAGAGAGATCTTCACGACATTTCAGTTTAGTTGGTCGTTTATTGAAGTAACAATACAAAACAAATTTGTTTATCTCCCGTCGTTAACTTCTGGTAAGGACTTAATATCTCACCGTCACTCCTTCATATCCTGTTACTGACTTGCTAAAACCTTAGCAGGCTCCTAACGTAACTGCCGCGTTACGTAAGTGCTGGGTGAATTATACTCATAATTCTGGCCCCTCCCATGGCTCCTCCCAGTCCAAATACCTAAGTCTAGTATTATCTCACGCCAACCCCCTCGTGTCCAAAAATAATGAAACAGGATACAAAATAATATAATATGTTAAGATAGCAAATGAACACAAAATGGCTCCTACACACCGGCCCCTAATTGTTCTACGTATATAACAAAACAATTACTAATAAGCATTAAAAGGAGCCATAAAAACCATACTTAATCAAAAAAGCATGCACTATATATTGGCATCTAATCTACTATAGTGATTCTTCAATCTTCAAACCACCAATCTTTGCTGTACTCGGGTATCAGCTTCCAGTAGCAGACACATCTTCGTTATCGGTCTCTCCAAGGTGTTGCTCTTAGTCTGAAGTCGAACAGTGCGCCCAAAACCCTGTGCATCTGGTATAAGCTCCAATATTCTGCCCATTAGACAGAATCTTTTTCAATCTTCTTCTCTTCCAATTTAAGAAGGGGTCTGCTGTCAGTCGTCTAGATGCTTCACCTGCAGGATTTTCCTTTGTGCTAACATATCTCCATTGTGATACGTCAGTAACATCCCTTACAAAAGAGATTCTGTTTGCTACAAATGTTTGAAAGCATTTGGTTTTGTTGTTGATGTACTTAAGCACAGTTGTGCTATCGGTCCAGAAGATGGATTTGTCCAGTTGAAGCTGTAATTCCTTTCGCAGCATTGTGTCAACTCTGGATTTTCCCATTATGAAGTTGTGATTGTATTGCCTGACCAGAAGCTCCTCTTGGCTTGCAATAGATATTCGATTGACAGCAGCGGCAGGGCAGCCATTTCCATCCTTGCTGTCATGGTCTTTTCTCAGGAGACCATAGATGACCCATCCCAGTAGGGTTTTCACAGCGTATGGTCCATCTCCTTGACTATTGACTAGCTCCCGAGGTTCCAATACCTTTGAAGCATTTGCCCCAGTGACGGGGTCAATGCCAGAGTCAATTTCAGGAATCTTGACATCCTTCAAGTAAGGCCATTGCTTCAGGTCTTCTTGTCTGGGAATGTTTAACTGAGAAACATTGTTGGTCTTATGTGTAAACACATCAGATAGTTGAATAAAATCATCTTTATCCAGACTAGATATTTCCAAAATGCTGGAGTAACTCAGCAGGTCAGGCAGCATCTCGGGAGAGAAGGAATGGGTGACGTTTCGGGTCGACCCGAAACGTCACCCATTCCTTCTCTCCCGAGATGCTGCCTGACCTGCTGAGTTACTACAGCATTTTGCGAATAAATACCTTCGATTTGTACCAGCATCTGCAGTTATTTTCTTATACTAGATATTTCCAAACCTGAGATAAGACAACTGGTCACAGGCTTCACTTGATTCATGGTACCAATGAGAATTTCGATCCTTAGTCCTGAAACGTTCAGCCTTCTCATCAAGCCTTCAGAGCTGAAGGTAGATGAACTTCTAAGATCCAAAAAAGCGTATGTCTGCAAAACTGTACTCCCCTTGTGGCCTTTTATTTGTACTGGTGCGATGGGGAAGATGCAGGTTTCATCACCGGCGCCGATATGGTCACACGTCTGAGATGGAAGAGCAGCATCACTCGCAATTGGCTTTTCATTCTGCTCTGAATGTACTGCTTTCTTTTCCTTGTCCTTTTGTTCAATACGAAGTATTTCAGGATGATCTTCTTGCACCTGTGCTTCCACAGGTTCTGTAGTCATCGCCAAACTGCTTTTGGCATTTTGCGGCTTTTCTCTTGCCTTAGCAAAGGTAGGGCCTTTGACAGTTCCTCCTTTCAAATAAGAGTTCATCCCATCAGTTGCTGTCGACCTGTATCTTGATTTCCTAGCCTCAAGTACATTGAATCTTGGCTGCTGCTATTGTAGCATCTAGTTCCAATCGTTCCTTCCGTCTTCTCAGCTGTTCCTTTTGGCTCTCCCATTCGAGCTCCATTTCCAATTGTCTCCTCTTCCTGTCGAGCTCCATTTCCAATTGTCTTCTCTTCCTGCCCTTTTCCATCACATTCCTCAACTTTAGGTAACTCGCCCGCTTTCCGTCCGTAGCAGAACTGGCCAATTCAGCTCACCATCACTTTTTCTCACTCTATTCACTTAGTGTGGCATGCTGGGAATATCCCGCAGCCATTGGTTAAATCATCTGGTCTCGCCCTGTCAGAGGTATACCCTTTGTTTTACCCATCCCTTCCCTATCTACTTTGTCACGGAAAATGAGCTTGGTTTTCTCTCTCAGTTCTGACAAAGGGTCCTGCACCTGAAGGATTAACTCTGTTTCTATTTCCACAGATGTTGCCTGACCTGCTGAGTGTTTCCACCATGATCTGTCCTGAAGATGGACACAAATTGTCTTCTCTTCCTGTCGAGCTCCATTTCCAATTGTCTTCTCTTCCTGCCCTTTTCCATTCTCTTCCAATCTTCCAATTCCTGTTCATGTCCCTCAATCTCATGCCTGTCTTCCATGAAGGCAGCCTGTTCTGCGAGAACGGCCAGGTCTGCCGTAGCCTTCATACGAGCAGAGCCATCTCTCCAAGATGCACGAGATGGAACGAGATTTGAAGCTCAATTTATAGTTTGAGACTTTTGAAGCGCTGTCAGCAGATCCAATGATATCTATGTTTACACAACTCTGTTGTGTAGCACTCTCAGCAATAGAAAGTATCACAAAATGCTGGAGTAACTCAGCGGGTCAGGCAGCATCACTGGAGAGCAGGAATGGGTGATGTTTCGGGTCGAGACCCTTCTTCAGACTGATGTCGGGGGACGGGACAAAGAAAGGATATAGGTAGAGACAGGAAGACAGTGGGAGAACTGGGAAGGGGGAGGGGAAGAGACGGACAGAGAAGTTATCTAAGTCAATGTTCATACCGCTGGGCTGTAAGCTGCCCAAGCGAAATATGAGGTGCTGTTCCTCCAATTTACAGTGGGCCTCACTATGATACTGGAGGAGGCCCATGGCAGAAAGGTCAGACTGGGAGTGGGAGGGGGAGTTGAAGTGCTCAGCCACCGGGAGATCAGGTTGGTTAAGGCAGTTAAGGAGATCTGGTTGGCCTCCCTCTTCTCAGCTCTCCTACTGTCTTCCTGTCTCCACCTATATCTTTTCTTTGTCCCGCCCCCCCTGACATCAGTCTGAAGAAGGGTCTCGGCCCAAAACGTCACCCATTCCTTCTCTCCAGAGATGCTGCCTGACCCGCTAAGTTACTCCAGCATTTTGCGATACCTTTGATTTGTACCAGCACCTGCAGTTATTTTCCTACTCTCGGCAATAGAGTGTGTAGTTTGATGACCATCCTTAGTACCTTGTGCAAACCCGATAAAAGTTTCCATTGTTTGATGAATCCACTGATTTTGCTTTTCAAGCTCATCTTCAGGCAGTGGTAACTTTACCAGTACTTCCTCGATTAATTGAATCAAGTTAGATTGTACTCCATTTACATTTTCACCTGATTCCATGTTCTCTTTCATCATTTCAATCAGCTTAGTAGCTTGTTTATATCTTTTCTGGTTTTTTTCTTCAATCTCACGCTGGCTTGTCAGGGTTGCAACCCATTCAAGACGTAAGGGAACTTTGAAGGTTCACAAAATGAAGAAAAACCATTTTCCCCTTGGGAATCCATTCTAATGTTGCCACCTGCTGGCAGAACATCAGATTTACGTACAATCATACTTGCACGTCATTATCACTTTAAGACGTATTGACGGAAAGTCATATCGTCAAAGGAATTCAAAACAAAACTGATACAAGCTTGCACAAGGTCACTTCTTTGTTTCTAGCATCCCTAAGTTTTCCAGTCGTAGTTTCCTCATACAACTTCTGAAAAACAGCTTTCCTATAAAGCTTAATGCTGTACCGGCTTTCGAAGTTTTCCTTTCACTGTAGTCGATTTATGCAGACAGTGACTCTTATCAGTCTGTTTCATGTTCAAAGTTTTCGTAATAAAACAATCCTTTGTTCCATGCAGTCGATACACAAGCTCCAGCTCCACTCCTTGAGCCAGTTCCTTTTAAATGACTCTTTAGAGACAGGTGGGGGGGGGTGGGGGAAACTTTTCTCTTCCTCACGGCGCGGGGTGCGGCTCGGCTGCGGGGCCTAACATCGCCCGGTGCGGCTCGGCCGCTGGACTTTACATCGCCCGGTGCGGCTTGGCCGCTGGACTTAACAGTGCCCGGTGCGGCTCGGCCGCGGGACTTAACATCGCCCGGTGCGGCTCGGCCGCGGGACTTTACATCGCTGGTGCGGCTCGACCACGGGACTTTACATCGCCCGGTGCGGCTCGGCTGCGGGACTTTACATCGCCCGGTGCGGCTCGGCTGCGGGACTTAACATCGCCCGGTGCGGCTCGGCTGCGGGACTTTACATCGCTGGTGCGGCTCGACCACGGGACTTTACATCGCTCGGTGCAGCTCGGCTGCGGGACTTAACATCGCTGGTGCGGCTCGGCTGCGGGACTTAACATCGCTGGTGCGGCTCGGCTGCGGGACTTTACATCGCTGGTGCGACTCGACCACGGGACTTTACATCGCCCGGTGCGGCTCGGCTGCGGGACTTAACATCGCCCGGTGCGGCTCGGCTGCGGGATTTTACATCGCTGGTGCGGCTCGACCACGGGACTTAGCTGCGCAAGGCTTGGTCGCGGGGCCTTCCATCGCCCGGCTCGGCCGTGAGACGTTTCAGCGCCCGGTGCGATTCGGCCGGGGGGACTTCCATCCCCTTGCGGGGACTGTGCGGGTCGGTCGGGGACGAGCTATCTGTCCGTGGGCGTGGGGAGGGGAGTGGAAGTTTTGTTGCCTCCATCACAGTGAGGGGGTGTTTGGAGTCACTGTGATGGACGTTTGTGTTGGGGCTGTGTGTCTTGTGTTCTTTTTTTCACTGACTGCTATGTAGTTTCGTTCGGTACTTCGGTACCGAACGACAAATAAAGCTCTGTTATACTGTTATACTGTTATAAAGTCCCTAAGCTTACCGTTGAGGAAGGAGTGGAGAGATATTTCTTGACGCAAAAACCACAACAGAGAGATCTTCACGAAGTTTCAGTTTGGTTGGTCGTTTATTGAAGTAACAATACAAAACAAATTAGTATATCTCCCGTCGCTAACTTCTGGTAAGAACTTAATATCTCACCGTCACTCCTTCGTATCCTGTTACTGACGTGCTAAAACCTTAACAGGCTCCTAACGTAACTGCCACATTACATAAGTGCAGGGTGAATTATACTCATAATTCTGGCCCCTCCTATGGCTCCTCCCAGTCCATAGTAGGCCGAGTATTATCTCACGACAACCCCCTGGTGTCCAAAAACAATACAGCAGGATACAAAATAATAAAATAATATGCTAAGATAACTAATAAACACAAAATGGCTCCTACACTTACATACCTGATAAAATATGTCAAATTACAAGAGACATTTTATGGGGTAAAAGAGTGACATTCTTTTTCCCATGGTAGAGGTGTCAAGAACAAGGTTTAACATGAGGAGATTTTGTTTTATGGATAAAGTGGAGCATGCTGCCAGAGGAGGTGGGGCAATCAAATACAATCATTACATTTAAGTGGCATTTAGACACTTAAATAGACAGGCATAGAAGAATATGGACTTAAAGCAGACAAATAGGATTAATGGAAATGGACTATATAGTTGTGGCAGGCAGTGGTCTCTGTACTGTCAAACTCTCTGACTCATGGAAATGTAAACATGAAGCGATTGAGGAGTACTAATCTTCTAATGTTTCACATCTCATTTGCCCAAAGATTTTGTTTACAAAATTATTAAGTACTCAATTTCACTGCGGGATAGCTTACCACCAATGGAAATGCAAGTGGTTGGTCTTTGTTATTGGAATCAGCAGGAGAAGTTGCCCTTTGTGGCAGAGTTTGTAAAATGTTTCATGTATGGGTGTGTTCTGTTTTCTTTCTTGTTCAAACAGGAAATTGGAAACCTGAAGAACTTGGTGTGTTTAGATGTGTCAGAAAACAAACTGGAGAAACTCCCTGAAGAGATCAGTGGACTTGATTTGCTCTCCGATCTGTTTGTCTCACAGAATCAGTTGGAAGTCATGCCAGATGGCACTGGTATGTTTACTTTGATGAAACTGTTGTGGTATGCATGCAAACTGCTTTGCTTTTGCCAAGGTAATTTCCTCATTAGTGCCAAGGAGGAAATAAGTTGCAGAATATTTTAATCCCCTCGTTCCTTACTTGCGTAACTTGAGCATTTAAAAATTTCAAAATATATATATATTAATTATGCAGCAATAAAAACAAGAAGAGTCGGAAATATTGAATAGGCACAAGGATAGGAAAGGTTTAGTAGGATATAGACCAAATTCAAGATTCAAGATTCAAGATAGCTTTATTTGTCATCCAATATTGGACGAAATTCAGTCACCCGCAGTCCAACAATAAAAGCATTAAATAAGCATTAAAATTACACAACCCCAAAAAAAACCCAAAACACAGTCCAACAATAAAAGCATTAAATAGGCATTAAAATTACACAACCCCAAAACCCCCCAAAACACAGTCCAACAATAAAAGCATTAAATAGGCATTAAAATTACACAACCCCAAAACCCCCAAAAACACAGTCCAACAATAAAAGCATTAAATAGGCATTCAAATTACCCAACCCCAAAAACACACAAAAAAGAAACATCCATTAAAGAAACATCCATCACAGTGAGTCTCCTCCAGTCCTCTCCTCACTGTGATGGAAGGCCACAATGTCTTTCCCTTCTCCTGCTGTCCTCGCCCGCAGTCAGGTTGTTGTGGTTGCAGGCCGCGCCGGACGGTCCACAGCGGGCCAAGCCCAAGGCGAGTCGCAGCCGCTCCAGCAGCCTCCGAAGACGGCCGGCTCCGCCGATGATAAGTCCGATCCGGGGCGGGCGAACACGCTGCTGCTGCCGCTGTCGCTGCACGTCGGGGCGCTCGTGGCTCCCGACATTGAAGCCCCCGCCCAGCAGAGAAATATCCCGAGGCATATCTTAGGCCGCGCCGGACAGTGAAATGTCCGCGACCCAAGCCCCGCGATCCGGGGCGGGCGAACCCGCTGCCGCTGCCGGAGCTCCCGATGTCGGCATCCTCGCGGCCCAAGCCTAAGGCAAGTCGCAGCCGCTCCCGCAGCCTCCGAAGACGGCCGGCTCCGGTGATGGTAAGTCCGATCCGCGGGCTCTGCGAACCAGAGCCCTGGAGGCCGACAGCTCCAGGAGTTGGGCCGATGGTAGGCCGCAGCAGGAACGGAGACAACACCCAGAAAACAAAGGTCGGGTCTCCGTTCGGAAGGGACACATATTTACAATGTTACAGTTCCCCCCCTCCCCCCCACATACACACATAGTACACAAACACAAAAACACCACATCACAACTACAATTAAGACAAAAAAACAACAAAAACACAAAGACAAATGGACCGCAGGTGAGCCGCAGCTGCTAGGGCAGCGCCGCCATTTTGGGACCAGTTTAGATGGGCCACTTTGGTTAGAATGGGATGAAGGGCCTGTTTCCATGTGTATGACTGACTCTATTCAAATGGCCATTCACTAAGCTACATAAGGAAACAGTGATTTATCTTGCTTGATAACAGAGCTATACGAATGGCATCCACTTAAGTTGGGCCCATTTGAGGAATCCTGCCTCTCTGTCCCCGTCTCTTGGTTTAGTTCAAAGACACAGGGCGGAAACAGTCACCTTGGCCCACCGATTCAGCGCCGATCAGTGATCCCTGTACACTATTACTATCCCACACAATAGGAGCAATTTACAATTTTTTACCAAAGCCAATTAATCTGCAAACCTGTATGTCTTTGGAAAGTGGGATAAAACCGGAGCACCCGGAGAAAACCCACGCGGTCACAGGGAGAACGTACAAACTCTGTACAGACAGCACCCGTAGTCTGGATCGACCCCGGGTCACTGGTACTGCAGACTTTCTCCAGACTTTCCTTCAAACTTGAACATATAAGCTGATTTTTTTTAATGTTCCCAGAATCTCTAGAGTTTAGTTCAGAGAAGCAGCAAAAACAGACCCTTTGGCCCACCAAGCCCATGTTGACCATCGATCACCCACTCACAGGCTAGTTCTATCTTGTCCCCATTTCTCATCCACTCCTTAAACACTAGGGGCAATTTACAGAGGCCAATTAAGCTATAAATCCACATGTCTTTGGGATGTGGGAGGAAACTGGAGCACCCGGAGGAAAGTGCAAACTCCTCACAGACACCACACGTAGTCAGATTCAAGCTTGGGTCTCTGGCTCTGTAAAGCAGAAACTCATGCTGTCTTCAGTTTCTGCTTGCTTTCGGTGCTGGGAACTTTGTCGCTGCACTGTAAGCTACCCAGACCTGTCGAGTGTTTCCAGCAACCCTGTTTTTACATAAGCAGTCAACTCACAGAAGAGCAATGGGTTAGAGGAATGCTGCTTTCACCCAGATAGTGGTTGGAATCTGGAATGCACTGCCTGAGAGACAATAAACAATAGGTGCAGGAGGAGGCCATTCGGCCCTTCGAGCCAGCACCACCATTCAATGTGATCATGGCTGATCATTCTCAATCAGTACCCCGTTCCTTCCTTCTCCCCATACCCCCTGACTCCACTATCCTTAAGAGCTCTATCTAGCTCTCTCTTGAATGCATTCAGAGAATTGGCCTCCACTGCCTTCTGAGGCAGAGAATTCCACAGATTTACAACTCTCTGACTGAAATAGTTTTTCCTCATCTCCGTTCTAAATGGCCTACCCCTTATTCTTAAACTGTGGCCCCTGGTTCTGGACTCCCCCAACATTGGGAACATGTTTCCTGCCTCCAACGTGTCCAACCCCTTAATAATCTTATATGTTTCAATAAGATCCCCTCTCATCCTTCTAAATTCCAGTGTATACAAGCCTAGACGCTCCAGTCTTTCAACATATGACAGTCCCGCCATTCCGGGAATTAACCTAGTAAACCTACGCTGCACGCCCTCAATAGCAAGAATATCCTTCCTCAAATTGGAGACCAAAACTGCACACAGTACTCCCTAGGGCCCTGTACAACTGCAGAAGGACCTCTTTACTCCTATACTCAACTCCTTTTGTTATGATGGGTTGAGGCATAGATTCCCACAGCATTTAAGAAGCAGTTGGGTGAGCATTTAAACAGCCGTGGAATGGAAGGCTTTAAACCAAGTGCTGGTAAATGGGATTAGTGTAATGTAACGTGGGTACAATGGTCAGCATGAACATGGTGGGCAGAAGGACCTGTTTCTTTGATCTGTTTCCGCTGCAAACAGGCAAATACATTTCTGACATGGATAGGTGATGTTTTGGGTCGGGACCCTTCTTCAGATTCATTTACTGTTTCATTTATGTAAACCCCATTTCAGTGCCTTTTCTGAGAAATGAGATTTTAATGACATTTACTGCTCCACTGTGAAATCTCCTCAAGGTATGCCTCATTTGGAGAGGTTCTTTTCTCTGACGTGTGTTCTGTCAGACCCTCTCTAAGAGCTCCCCTTCTGTAATTCCTCTTGCTCGCTTGGCTCAACAACAATGATCCAGACTCACTACCACAGCCACGTGTTCATTCAACACATGCCCGTGAATCTGAAGAATGGTCCCAATCCGAACCGTTGCCTAAACATGTTCTCCAGCATCTCCGGAAAACCTAACTATGTTCTCCAGAGATGCTGCCTGATCCGTTGAGTTACTCCAGCACTTTGTGCTTTTTTTTTGCAAACCAGCATCTACAGTTCTTTGTGTCTGCTGAAAACTCTTCCTCTTTTGTCTTACAAGGCATATTGGGTCAGATAGAATCTCATGCTTGGGTTCCTGACTTCAAACCAGTTTATTTTCCCATGAGGAATGATGCAGAAAGAAAAATATAAGACGGTGGATATTAAATTTTCAGATATTAGTAACATTCCATCTTGCTTTCCGACTGCACTGTGCTGTAAGGAAGACGTTTGGGTGTGACATGGTCTTTTTTCAATTAAGTGGAGACTGAGATGCTTGCTGCTATTAAAAGTGATGGAAACTCAAGATAAGTTTGTTAACTATGTCAGTAGTTGACCATTACTAATGAAAAATGTAACTGGTGTACAATAATTTCATCCAAATTAATATCCCTGTTGAGTTTCACTTTAACACTGCAACATGTCACCAGAGCAGATAAATACTTGTGTTATTTAGGAGGAGTCTGCCCTTTTTGACCCTATCTCATTTATCATCTATATATATATATATATATGCAGCGCGGAAACAGGCCTTTTCGGCCCACCAAGTCCGCGCCGCCCAGCGATCCCCGCACATTAACACTATCCTACACCCACTAGGGACAATTTTTACATTTACCAAGTCAATTACCCTACATACCTGTACGTCTTTGGAGTGTGGGAGGAAACCGAAGATCTCGGAGAAAACCCACGCAGGTCACGGGGAGAACGTACAAACACCTTACAGTGCAGCACCCGTAGTCAGGATCGAACCTGAGTCTCCGGCGCTGCATTCGCTGTCAATATTTTCTCAGTGCCTTTTCTGAGAACTAAAATTATAAAATAACTCGAATGCAAATAACTGCTTTCTAAATTATCAGACGGAAGTACCTTGATTATTTTCCTCCCTCTCCTTTCCACTTCCTGCAGGAAAACTAAAGCACCTTTCTATCCTCAAACTTGATCAAAATCGTTTAGTTCACTTGACTGACACTATTGGAGAATGTGGAAATCTTACAGAGCTCGTCCTCACTGAAAATAAGCTGGAGGTCAGTACTTACATTTTATAATTTTCACGGTTAATAATTTCCATTGTTGATGAATCCGTGCTATTAGTAAATTTGGAATAACTGTCTGTGTGAGCATGTCTGTGTGTGATAAACCGTGGAAACTGGCCCTTCGGCCCACCGAGCCTGCGCCGACCAGTGATTAACATAACATAACATAACATAACAACACTTTATTGTAATTCGGTATAAATACCGAACGAAATTTCAGCAGTCACAAGACATAGCAAAAAAGAAAAGAACACAGGACACCCGACCCCAACACAAACATCCATCACGGTGACTCCAAACACCCCCTCACTGTGATGGAGGCAACAAAACTTCCCCTCTCTTCCCCCCGCACCCACGGACAGGCAGCTCGACCCCTACCGAGGCAAACGACATGCACAGCCCCCGCAAGGGGATGGAAGGCCCCGCGGCCGAGCTGCCCCGGGCACCGAAACGTCCCGCGGCCGCACCCGGGGCGATGTTAAGTCCAGCGGCCGAGCCGCGCCGGGCACTGAAACGTCCCGCGGCCGAGCCGCACCGGGCACTGAAACGTCCCGCGGCCGCACTGGGCGATGTTAAGTCCAGCGGCCGAGCCGCACCGGGCACTGAAACGTCCCGCGGCCGAGCCGCACCGGGCACTGAAACGTCCCGCGGCCGAGCCGCGCCGGCGATGTTAAGTCCCGCAGCCGAGCCGCACCGGGCGATGGAAGGCCCCACGGGCAAGCTGCGCCCCGGGGAAGAGATCTAATAAAAGAAAGGTTTCCCCCCGCCCCACCCCACCCCCCCACACCCCCCCACACCCCCCACCCCCACCACACATACACAGCCAAAAACAGAAACAAAAACCATCCCAACACCGACACAAACAAAAAAAAAAGAAAAAAAGACAACAGACTGCCAGAGAGCCGCAGCCGTTAGGCGCAGCCAACTCCTCCCTTACCTGTACACTAACACTATCCTACACCCTAAGGACAATTTAGACAACCCAATTAACCAACAATCCTGCACGTCTTCTCGCTGTCATAGTGAGAAGATAGCATGTGTACTTGAGTGGTGATACTTGTGGAAAGTTGATGGGAATGTGGAGAGAATAAAATAGGATCAGTGTAGGATTAGTGCAAATGGGTCATTGATGATTGGTTCAAACTCAATGGGCTGAAGAGCTTGTTTACTTGCTGTTTGATTTTGGAAACGAGTTCGTTACTTTGTTTCTGCTTATTTAAGGAAAGTGATGGTATGGTTATCAGCAATAGCTCTTTTCCTCTTAATCTTCTCAGTTTTTGAGTAAAGATGCTTGAACTCTACAGTCATTCAGTCTCTGTTCATTCAATTTTGTGTGTGTGTCTGCATGTGTGTGTGAGTGTGTGTTCATCTTATGAATTACACTGAGCCCTTGGGGGGTGTATTAGATTCAAGAACAATGAAGTGGGACTGTTTCTCACTGGTGGGTTGAACAATTTTCATACCACTCCTTTAAATCGTATGATTTAAAGGGGTTGTATGAAAACTGATCAACGCACCAGTGGGTTCCTCACCATGTTTTTCCCAGAACTGCACCAGCAATTTGCATTCCAATTTTCCATTTGATCTCCCCGACACTTCTGCAGAATGTTATTTGACATGCAGCCATATCTTTTCAACAGCGATTTAAACAGCATTATGACTTGTTTATTGTACAAACCAAGGAGAGGGTTGTTGTTTAAACTTTCAATAATTTCTGCTTGGATGTTGGGGGAGTTGTGAATATTTGCTTCATGCAAATTGTGGATCATGAGGTTAATATTTGGTTTAGTGTTGATTTGAACTCTTGGTGTTTGATTAAGAATTAACTGAGAATGGAATAATTATTCCCAAGCTGTTGAGGGCATCAAAATAACTGCAATGAAAATGAGGATTTGTATGTAAGAACATGGGGATTGGAAAACCATAATGAAAATCATTTGATTTAAATGCTTTTTTATGTTCATTATTCAGTTCTTGTATATATGAGGAAGTTAGGACGGGCAAAAAATGTATTTTTTATAACTGAACAATATCATGAACAGTAGACCTTTTAGCTTCATTATGTAATCTCTATCATTTTATTTCAGGGTTTGCCGAGAAGCATTGGAAAGTTGCGGAAGTTGACTAATTTTAATGTGGACAGAAATAGGCTGATTTCAATTCCCAAAGAGGTAGGGTTATCCAAATTCCTTGTTTTAAATGGGTAAAACTGGTATTTAAAAATGATATAAATTAGTGCTTTCTGAAGTTGCAGGTGAAGTTTTTAAATGTGTGATTGCAGCAAAAAATTAGAATGAGAATTGAAATGTCTTTTGGATGCCCTGCGAGATTTGTCGTATTCTAGTGGTGGTGACCAACATTGTTTTGAAGAAGGACAGGTTCGCAGACTGGGAAAAATTGAACTTTCAGAACGGGCGCCTCTTGAGAACTGAATTTTCTAGGCCTTTGCCAAGTTACCTTTGGCAGCCACAAACATTGAATATCAAAGATGAAATCATTTAACGTGTCAGTTATTTAAAAAAAAAATTGTTAAACCTTTGTTGTTGAAATTATTACAAATTCATTGGCAGCATTGCTATTTTAAGATGTAAATTAGTCAGGATCAAAGTATACTTCAAAGTATTTCAGTAGTTCTAACGTGATTCAAATGAACATGTATAATGTGCTGTAAAACCTCGTGCAAGATTTGCAGATACCTTCATCAGGCCTTTGTTTTACTATTGTCACATTAACAATATTACACTGGTGCTGAAGGCAGTGTCTTTTAAGAAGAGGGAAGGAATAAATAGTTTTCCTCATCACGGGTTTAAATATGTTCATTTGTTAAATGTTGTGAAATCTATCTACGTCATGGCTCACTTTGATTGCCTCAATGCAAAGTTATTTATGTACTGGTAATTGCACTGACATGGATAGAAAATTGGTTAACAGACAGAAAGCAAAGAGTGGGGATAAATGGGTCCCTTTCGGAATGGCAGGCAGTGACCAGTGGGGTACCGCAAGGTTCGGTGCTGGGACCCCAGCTATTTACGATATACATTAATGACTTAGACGAAGGGATTAAAAGTACCATTAGCAAATTTGCAGATGATACTAAGTTGGGGGGTAGTGTGAATTGTGAGGAAGATGCAATAAGGCTGCAGGGTGACCTGGACAGGTTCTGTGAGTGGGCGGATACATGGCAGATGCAGTTTAATGTAGATAAGTGTGAGGTTATTCACTTTGGAAGTAAGAATAGAAAGGCAGATTATTATCTGAATGGTGTCAAGTTAGGAGGAGGGGGAGTTCAACGAGATCTGGGTGTCCTAGTGCATCAGTCAATGAAAGGAAGCATGCAGGTTCAGCAGGCAGTGAAGAAAGCCAATGGAATGTTGGCCTTCGTAACAAGAGGAGTTGAGTATAGGAGCAAAGAGGTCCTTCTACAGTTGTACCGGGCCCTGGTGAGACCGCACCTGGAGTACTGTGTGCAGTTTTGGTCTCCAAATTTGAGGAAGGATATTCTTGCTATGGAGGGCGTGCAGCGTAGGTTCACTAGATTAATTCCCGGAATGGCGGGACTGTCGTATGTTGAAAGGCTGGAGCGATTGGGCTTGTATACACTGGAATTTAGAAGGATGAGGGGGGATCTTATTGAAACATATAAGATAATTAGGGGATTGGACACATTAGAGGCAGATAACATGTTCCCAATGTTGGGGGAGTCCAGAACAAGGGGCCACAGTTTGAGAATAAGGGGTAGGCCATTTAGAACGGAGATGAGGAAGAACTTTTTCAGTCAGAGGGTGGTGAAGGTGTGGAATTCTCTGCCTCAGAAGGCAGTGGAGGCCAGTTCGTTGGATGCTTTCAAGAGAGAGCTGGATAGAGCTCTTAAGGATAGCGGAGTGAGGGGGTATGGGGAGAAGGCAGGAACGGGGTACTGATTGATAGTGATCAGCCATGATCGCATTGAATGGCGGTGCTGGCTCGAAGGGCTGAATGGCCTACTCCTGCACCTATTGTCTATTGTCTATTGTCTATTGTCTATTGCCAAAAGTGACCCATGACTTCCATTCTTTCCCATGATCTGCCCTCTTTCCCATCTCCCCTTTCTCCTCTTTTGCAAGATTAATGAAAGCATCGCTTCTGCATACTATCTGAAACCAGAACAGTTTAGAGTTGCTGCCTGTGGAACTGAGTTGAACACTCTCAACACAACAGTGCGGTGCATAATTCATTGGTTTAACTGCAATGCAGTTATTATTATTTTCTGGAGAGCATTGTACTTCAGATAAAATGGTTTGAATTCTATTCAGGATATTGATTGGGGTCCAACCCATTGTCATTGATGTTGAAGTAAGTATCACTCGCTTGTAATTAAACACAAAAATTATTGCACTTTTTATGTTACCAACGCATTGAAATTGATCATACCTTCTGATAAAAAGGACACTTGAGTATTTCATGTCACAAAACATGTAATGCCAACTACTTCAGAAACTTGATTAGATCTCATTAAGTCAGCAATGGCACTTTATGTCACACAGATCCTTCCCAAACATCTTAATTTCCCTTCGGAATTATCATTTTATTCTTTTAGCATTTTGCAAATTTGTATCTTAAAAAAAAAGCTAATTTGGAATTCAGTTAAGATTCTTTTGAGTCCACGGTTTCTACTTGCAGGAGAATAATTTTACTTGGTTAATTATTATCAGCAATATCTTATCGTAATTGCAGTTGGAATGTTTGGTCTTATGACGTGAAAGCATAATCTTTTCGCGTTTTTGCCTCCTGTAAACTTGTTGCTGCTTGGGAAATGAGCGCAGTAGAAATGTAAACCAGTGAGTACATGAGTCTCTTGGTGGCTGTACACCATCATGAAATGCTGACCTTTATTTGCTTTGAGCTTGCTTGGCTTGGTGCAGTGCATTTCATGGCTTCCACGGACCGTTTGCAGCTTTGATGTATTGACTAAATTAACTGCTTGGGACAGCATGAGCATGCAAAACACACACTGTGGTTTTGAACAATTGTGGTCTGATTTAAGATGCAAATAGTCTGCAAATGTATAAGGTGCTTAACTTCAAAGAGCTATGTACTATTTTTGGGACGAAGTTGGAGCAGTGGAACACTGGAGATAATTATTACAAAGGCAATGAACAATGTCGTGCAGTTTGCAAAATTTTTGTGAAATATTCTGATTTCATAATTTAATAATAATTGACTGTTCTTGCGTATTGTATGCTGGGGGATAAATACTACATCGCTCTTATGATCATTAGAATTTGGAATGAAACTGGGGGGGGGATAAGTCGTAATATTTGTGCAGTAAAAATGAAAATTTGTGAATGGTGAATTATTTCTCTGGTTTAAAGTGCTGAATAGTCTGGTTCAATTTGCATGTATGGAACCATTAAACCTGTTTGGGCTTTTGCACCCCACTTCATAAAATGTATGCAACTAATATATATTGATTATCTAAGCACGTATTTATTAGATTAAGTTAAACAAAGCCATATGTGTGGTATGATAATGTAAGAAATCTCCTTTTTACTCCATGCTCTGTTGATCTTCCTAACCTTGTAGTTTAAATAAAATAATTGCTATCTTTATGAATGGGTTTGTACATGGCTGCATGCATACAATAAATGGTTGGCTGTGATAAGATGATAATCTTGCAGTTCTAATCAAGCTAAACTGAACAATTTTACTCATTAATTGATCTTCTATCTCTTTCTGTAACCCTCCTGACTTCATTGTATCTGTAGTGAAGTATTAGCACGTGATATTTCACAAGCTGCTTCCTATCTTTGGTACTGCGGAGCAACTTGCTTGCACTTTCTTTTGAGGTCAATTTATATTGTGGATTCTAATCTATCGTCTGTCCACGTGTGATCTGCATGTCTTGTGTTCATTACAAGGCATTTGCTGTGTTACTGATAGACGATGACTTCTTTGCCTTGAGTCAGACATCAGACAAAGTATTGGCAGGCAGGATTCACTGCAAGCAGCCAGCTTGCACATTACTTGAGGAGGTGGTGGAGGCAGGTACATTCCCCATTTAGAGACATAGTCATGTGCCGCATAGAAACAGGACCTCAGCCCAACTCATTCACGCTGACCAAGTTGCCTACCGGAGCTAGTTCCATTTGTCTGTATTTGGCCCATATCCCTCCAAATCTTTCCTATCCATGTAATTTTCCCAGATGTCTTCTAAGAGTCCAGGTTTCACTTGCCTTTACGATGTTCTCTTCCTCTGTGTGGAAAAATCAGAGATGCTGACTGATGCAGAAGTCCTTGGTGCTGGTTAGACCACAACAAAAGCTTTTAACTGTACCTTGTTACATGTGACAATAAACTAAACTAAACTGGTTAAGTTCTTGGACAGATGTCAGGGTTCCCTATGGTGGATGCAGGAGAAGGTGAGAAAGACAGCCTTAACCAACCTATGGTAATCTATTCTGCTGTGTGATGCGCAGTCAAACATTGTTTGAAAACTCTCTCATGAAGCATCGTCGGATGCTCCACTATGTTAAAGGCACCATGAAAATGCAATTTGTTAGTCAATCCATTATTTTGCTTTGTAACAATTTTTACAGCCATTAGAGAGAAGAAGACGTACAGGTATGTAG
This sequence comes from Rhinoraja longicauda, assembly GCF_053455715.1. Lineage (NCBI taxonomy): Eukaryota > Metazoa > Chordata > Chondrichthyes > Rajiformes > Arhynchobatidae > Rhinoraja > Rhinoraja longicauda. The sequence goes on along the minus strand of NC_135957.1, from coordinate 26,659,392 downwards.
GTTAATTGGCTGGGTAAATGTAAAAAAAAATTGTCCCTAGTGGGTGTAGGATAGTGTTAATGTACGGGGATCACTGGGCGGCACGGACTTGGTGGGCCGAAAAGGCCTGTTTCCGGCTGTATATATATGATATGATGATATGATATGAAGACATTTCATTTTATCATTATGTTTTTAGCACAACCTTGAACAAGCTACTATACTGAAAGTCTCACTTTAATCATAATTTTGTGATAAATTCCACACTAAACATTACATGTCGGCATTTAATTTAGTTTAGAGATACAGTGTAGAAACTGGCCCTTTGGCCCACCCAGTCCGCGCTGACCAGCGATCACCCGATCACCGTAGTTTTATCCTGCACACTAGGGACAATTACAGAAGCCAATTAACTTACAAACCTGCACGTCTTTGGAATGTGTGAGGAAACCGGAGCACCCGGAGGAAACCATTTGTAGCAATACTGAAGAACTTGGTAACATATTTGTATAATATGGAAAATATTTTGTCACAAATGGAATGCCACAAGGACTGTAGGAATTGTCACAAGGACTGGAGGGCTTGAGTAATAAGGAGAGGATGGATAGGCTGTGGCTTTTTTTCTCTGGAGTTTCATAGGCTGAGGAGTGACCTTATTGAGATTTATAAAATCATGAGAAGCGCCGGAGAGCAGCACAGTGGCACAGCAGTAGAGTTGCTGCCTTACAACGCCAGAGACCCGGTTCCATTCTAACATCAGGTGCTGCCTGAATGGAGTTTGTACGTTCTCCGTGTGACCACGTGGGTTTTCTCTTGCATTCCAAAGATGTGTAGGGCATCTGTAAATTGAATCCTACTCTGCAGGATTGTATTAGCTCAAACACATGACCGTTAGTCGGCGCAGTCTCGGTGGGTCGAAGGGCCCGTTTCCACGCTACATCTCTCTAAAATATATAAGGAGACCTGAAAGTAGAGAGCATAGATTTAAGATGAAAGACGAATAGACGGGTTTGGCCGAAGGGCCTTTTCCACGTTCCATAGGTATTTTACTCTTTATCATATCATATCATATCATATATATACAGCCGGAAACAGGCCTTTTCGGCCCACCAAGTCCGTGCCGCCCAGCGATCCCCGTACATTAACACTATCCTACACCCACTAGGGACAATTTTTACATTTACCCAGCCAATTAACCTACATACCTGTACGTCTTTGGAGTGTGGGAGGAAACCGAAGATCTCGGAGAAAACCCACGCAGGTCACGGGGAGAACGTACAAACTCCTTACAGTGCAGCACCCGTAGTCAGGATCGAACCTGAGTCTCCGGCGCTGCATTAGCTGTAAAGCAGCAACTCTACCGCTGCGCTACCGTGCCGCCCATAACTTTGACTGTATAAAGTTGGTGGAAGTGTGTGCAAAGTGATATTACCTGCATAGCTAAAGAAAATAGCTGTTTTTAACTCGAGCAAAATCAGTTTGCGGACAGTTCTCAGGAATGAAATGCAAGTGTTGCTTATACTTGAAGTGTGAACAACACAGAACACGTTAGACTGCATCCAGCCTCTGAAGAAGGGTCTTGAACCGAAACGTCACCCATTCCTTCTCTCCAGAGATGCTGCCTGAGTTACTCTAGCATTTTGTCAATGGTACTTTATTGTCACGTGTACAAACAGTGATATTTTTTGCATGCAGTTTAGTGACAATCCTACTATACATAAGGAATAATCACACTAAGTATAAGAATGGAAGATAGTAGGCACACTATGTCAGTAAACAAGAGTCATAAGTCATAAAAAAATATGAAAAAATAAATAAATTTAAATTTTTTTTATTAAAAAAATGAAAATAAGGTCATAAGGAATAGGAATAGAATTAAGCCATTTGCCCCATCAAGTCTACTCTGCCATTCAATCATGGCTGATCTATCTCACCCTCCTAACCCCATTCTCCTACCTTCTCCCCATAACCCATGACACCTGTACTAAGCAAGAATCTATCTATCTCTGCCTTAAAAATACCCACTGACGGCCTCCACAGGCTTCTGTGGCAAAGAATTCCACAGATTCACCATCCTCTGACTAAAGAAATTTCTCCTCATCTCCTTCCTAAAAGAATGTCCTTTACTTATGAGGCTATGATCTCTAGTCCTAGACTCTCCCACTAATGGAAACATCCTCCCCACATCCACTCTATCCAAGCCTTTCACTATTCTGTATGTTTCAATAAGGTCCCCCCTCATTCTATTAAACTCCAGCGAGTACAGGCCCAGTGCCGACAAACTCTCATCATATGTTCACCTACTCATTCCTGGGATCATTCTTGTAAACCACCTCTGGACCCTCTCCAGAGCCAGCACATCCATCCTCAGATATGGTGCCCAAAATTGCTTGCAATCTTCCAAATGCAGCCTTACCAGCGCCTTATAGAGCCTCAACATTATATCCCTGTTGTTGTACACAGGCCCTCTTGAAATAAATGCTAGCCACGTTTTAAGCACCATCCTGCAAGTTCCACCCAGCCTACATCATGAAAACAGTGGAATTGACACTGTACGCTTCAAATTTTGATTACTTAGTCAGATATAGGATCAAATGTTAACGGAATTTTATCAGCGTAGAAAATGATTTAGAAGCAAGAAAATATAATGATGGTTTAAGACTCAATTAGACTGGCACATCAACCGGCAGGAAGGGATATAGACTATGAGCAGGCAGATGGGATTAATTTGACATCATGATTGACACCGACATTGTGGGCCAAAGATCATGTTCATGTGTTGTACTGTTCTATGCTCCATGTTTTCATAAGGAATAATTGTGGCTTTACCAGCCTCACTGAATTCCTTGCAGTGCACAAACGAAAGCAACATTCCTTGATTTACAAAAATCCTCCAGAACTCTTCCACCAGATTAACATCAAATGCTATGGAGGCAGTGGACAGGTGTAGAACTGACCGACTGAAGGATAAAAAACAAAGTACAAAGATAGAAACAGATAAAATAGATGCAGGAACCGCCAACAACCGAGTGAGGTGGAAGACATTTGTCAATGGCCTATGCTCCCTAGAGGAGCAAAGGGCTTAAGAAGAAGAAGGAGTAGGCCTATCGGCCCTTCGAGCTAGGACCACGATTCAATATGATCATGGTCGATCATCCAAAATCAGTACCCCATTCCTGCTTTTTTCCCCACATCTCTTGATTCCGTTATCCCTAAGAGCTAAATCTAACTATTTCTTGAAAACATTCAGTGAATTGGCCTCCACTGCCTTCTGTGGCAGAGAATTCCACAGATTCACAACTCTGGATGAAAAAGTTTTTCAACCTCTCAGTCCTAAATGGCCTACCCCTTATTCTTAAACTGTGACCCCTGGTTCTGGACTCCCCCAACATAGGGAACAATTTTCCTGCATCTCGCCTGGCCAATCCCTTAAGAATGTTATATGTTTCTATAAGATCCCCTCTCATCCTTCTAAATTCCAGTGAATATTAGAAAAGAATAGAATAGAATTACTTTATTGTCATTGTAGTGGTGCATACAACGAAATTCAGGTGCACTGCCTGAGCGGAACTCAAATGTACAAGATTAAAAATTAATGATAAAATAACAGTAAAAGAGTGAGATTTTTGTTGTTGTTTTCTGAGCACCAGCCTGTTAGCCTCTGTAACTCCTCCCTGCAAGCAGACTCATCGCCCTCAGTGATCAGCCCCGCCACTGTCATGTCGTCTGCAAATTAAATGATTGTGTTCGTGTTGTGGGTTGGTAAACAGTCATAGGTATAGAGAGAGTAGAGGAGGGGGCTCAGCACACAGCCTTGTGGAGCCCCTGTGCTGAGTGACAGAGTGGGAGAGTGGTGGGGCCCATCCTGACTGACTAAGCCCAGTCGACCCATTCTTTCATCATAGGTCAGTCACGCCTTCCCGGGAATTAACGGTGAACCTACGCTGCACTCCCTCAATAGCAAGAATGTCCTTCCTCAAATTGGGAGACCAAAACTGCACACAATACTCCAGGTGTGGTCTCACTAGGGCCCTGTACAACTGCAGTTGGACCTCCTTGCTCCTATACTCAAATCCTCTCGCTATGAAGGTCAACATGCCATTGGCTTTCTTCACTGCCTGCTGTACCTGCATTATAGGGCTAAAGGGTAGCTGCTCAGATGGAAAGTGAGTTCCCACAAGGATCAATGTTATTCACCATTTGTATTTAAGGTGTAGGAAGGAACTGCAGATGCTGGTTTACACCGAAGATAGAACCAAAATGCTGGAGTAACTCAGTGGGACAGGCAGCATCTTGTCCCTTCGACCCGAAACGCCACCCATTCCTTCTATCCAGAGATGCTGCCTGAGTTACTCCAGCATTTAGTGTCTATCTATTTGTATTTTCGGAATAGATTCTGGAATTCAAAATACAATACAAAAGTTGTGTTTCCAGAAAACTGTCTGTGCCACAATATTCTGTACTGTAAACCCTTCATAAAAGCTGATAGAATTTGTTGTTTGCTGCGCAATTTGTGTTTCTTGAATTATTTGTTTCTCATAAATTCCGCAAGAGTGAATCTTTGCTCTGTTTCTCACGTTTTAGTGTAGTGACTTGTGAATTCCATCAGGGTGACTTTACATTACTTCAACCGTCCTAACGTGACGCTGCGGTGCAAATTTTTGACATACAGCTGTCTTCAAAATGAGAGCTGGCAATAGATTGTGAGATTAATAAATTAAGTTAAATTGGCAAGTGAATTTCAATGTTTAGTATGTTTGTTTTTTGATAAGAAAAGCGCATTGGTGGTATTCCTTGGGAAGTATGAATACAAATGATGCAGATAGTCAGTGATCTGGGAATTCAAACAGAGAGATGCACTTGTTTTAAAACGGGCCATGGAATCCTAGCAAATGCACACTATGTGGAATGGTTCATTTGCATTCTCGGTGAAGGGTAAGGAAGTTACACTGAACTTCTTTCAATCCTTCGAAAGACACAAAATGATAGAGTAACTCAGTGGGCCAGGCAGCATCCCTGGAGAACATGGATGTGTGATGTTTCGGGTCGGGACCCTTCTTCCAAAATTGAAACGCCACCCATCCCTGTTCTCCAGGGATGTTGTCAGACCCACTGAATTACTCCAGCACTTTGTCTTTTCTTGATGAAACAGCATCTGCAGTTCCTTATTTCTCCCCCTGTGTCAATCCTTGGTTGGATCATATTTGTACTAAAGTGTACAGTTCTGATCACAGTTACTGAAAGGAAAGGATCCAAAAATGATTCACCCCCAAGGTGATGCCTGAACTACAAGGTTTTACCTGTCAGTTAAGGATGCATAGACAGAGTCTCATAACCTCTAGAAAGAGGTGGGCAGTGACAAAATAGACTCAAAAATGTAAAGAAAATGTTTGATAGAGTAGACATCGAGATTTGATTTTGAATTGAGGAATAACACATTTGGAAGCCATTAATTTTAAGATAATGAGATGAAAAACCCAATGAAGAGTGAAATGGCACTCATGCTAATAGTAGCAAGGATCTGCAGCTTGTTGCTACTAAGAATACTTAATTTACTTTATTGTCAGATGTACTGATATACAGTTAAAATCTTTTTGTTGCATGCTATCCCATCAACAAAAAGATGACACATGATCACAATCAAGCCATCCACAGTGTACAGATAGAGGATAAATGAAATTGCATTTAGTACAAGATAAAGTCCAAGCAAATCCGTTCTCCAATGAGGTAGATGGGAGGTCAGCTGGTGAGAGAATGGTTCAGTTACCTGATAACAGCTGGAAAGATACTTGAGAGAATGTAAAGATGAATTTCAGAAAGAGCCAGACAGAAGAGGGACAAAGGGCCAGCGATCATACGATATGGTGCAGGATCAACCTAGATAATAAATGTCAGCATGCTGTTTGTTCTACGTAATGCTTGAAAGTCGGGATTAAATATTTGCGCATTTTCCAGCTGACGGCATCTTTCATAGGTTATGCTTTGTGTGAACATTTTATTTAACTTGGTTTCATGTTCTGTCATGGGTTTAAGCATTTGTGTGGCTCGGCTGACAATACATTATCACTCTCATCACATTGCTGCACATCACAAGAGGAATGGTTAAGAGGGTAATCATTTTAGCATCAAATTCTTCCAGAACCCCTGGGGATCAAGATGGTATCTTGGATCAGACATAAATACTTGGTTTGCATTAGCAGAACTAGCAACCAATCCTGATTAACAAACCAGATGTTGGTGGAGTGGCCTTTCGTTATGATTTATTCTGCAGCCCTCTTGCTCATGAGATTTTATTACACCATGAAAGATGATGATGGTGCCAAGAGGGCGACATGACATCTGGGACCTCAGACCACCCTCAGCTGCTGATATTTAGAGTTCAAGGAAAGTGACTGAGAAGCGAGCTGTGAAGGAAATATTGCCAATTGGAATGGGATCGGGTTGTGAAAGAAATAATGAGCGATAATGGAAGCTGTGGAAGTGGAAACAATTCCGCCCTTCAAAAGACATTTGGCCAGATATATGGATATGAAGAGATTAGTGGGTTATGGCCAAGTGCAAGCAAATGGGACAAGCCTAGTATGTCAAGTTGATCAGCATGGACAAGTTGGGCCAAAGGGCCTCTTTTTGTGCTCTCTGACTCTATAAGAGGAGAAGATTAATCTAGAGTTACGGAGTTGTACAGCACAGGAAATGTCCCTTTAGCCCACCACATCCATGCTGGCTGTTTTTACTCACCTACGCTGATCCCATTGGCCTGCATTAGGCACATATACTTAAATGCCTTGTATATTTAAGAGTCTGCTTAAACGCCTCTTAAACATAGTGATTGTATCTGATTCACCACCTCCTCTGGCTGTGTGCTCCAGACAGCAATCACTGTGGGCGTGAAAAAAGCTGTCCCTTTAAATCTCCTTTTATCAAAACTGTTTTTGATAATCCTTGCATGGGAAAAATGGTTTGACTTTCTGCCCTATCTATGGCTCTCATAATCTTGTGTACTTCTATTGGGTCACCCCTCTGTCTCCTTCGCTGCAGGGGAAAACAAACTCAGCCCATCCAATCTCTCCTAATAACTAATTCTCCAAGCCAGGCAACATCCTGGTGAATCTCCTCCATTACAATGCAATCACACCCTTCCGATAGTGTGGTGACCAGAATTGCACACATGACTCCAAGTGCCATCTTGATTGAAAACAAACAGAAAAAGTTAGTAGAAGTAAGGAAGTGAAAATGTTAAGTTGAAATGTTTAAACTTCAGTGATTCATTGTATGCAAGAATTAATCAAGGCCCATGGAATACTTGGCCCATGGAATGCCGTTGCATTGTCAATTATCACAACATTAAGTAGCTGCATGCACAATTAAATATCAACTTTAGCTTTCTGTGTCACATCATGGTCAATTTATCAGCAAACCTGTTAGGTTCTTAAAAATATTGGAGATCCTGTTCGTGTGCGCCCAAAAACAGAATGACATAAATCGACCGCGAAAAGCAGGCGTTATCTTTTAATTTCTAGGATTTGCTGGCCACTCCGGCGACCCAGATTTGATCCTGTCTGTGTGGAGTTTGCATGTTCTCCCTGTCACCATGTTGGTTCCCTCTGTAGACTCCCCTCCACATCCCAAAGACTTACAGGTCATTAGATTAATTTAGACTTTAGATATGCAACGTGGAAATAGCCCCTTCGGCCCATTGAATCTGTGCTGACCAGTAAGTTTCAATGAGATCCCCCTTCATCCTTCTAAACTCCAGCGAGCTCAGGCTCAGAGCCTTCAAACGTTCATCGTACTGAAGAGTGAAAGGCCTAGATAGAGTGGAAAGGATGTTTTCAGTAATGGACAATCTAGGACCATAGGGTGCAGACCCAGACTAAAAGGACATATGTTCAAAATGGAGATGAGAAGGAATTTCTTTAGCCTGAGGGTGGTGAATCTGTGGAATTCATTGCTACAGATGGTTGTGGAGGCCAAGTCAATGGATATTTTTAAGGCAGAGATTGATAGGTTCTTGATAAGGAAGGGCATCAAAGGTAATGGGGGGAAAGGCAGGAGAATGGGGTTGAGAGTGAAAAACAGATCACCCATGATTGAATGGTGGAGTAGACTCAATGGGCTGAATAGCATTATACTGCTCCGGTCTTATGGTTGAACATGGATGGGTGATGTTTCGGGTCGGGACCCTTCTTAAGACTGATTGTGGTGGGGGGGGGGGGGGGGGGGGTTGGAGGGAGGGAGTAGGGGGAAGAAAGGTGGAAGGGAGTAGGAGTAGGGAATAGGCAGGGTCGATCCAGGTGAGGAGGGATTTTTGATGGGCAAATGGGTGGATAAAAAGGCCAGAGATGAAAAGAATGAAGGTGAGCGACAAAGGGATTGAAGAGTTGTGAAATGTGAAGCTAAAGGAAGGAATGTAGGTAGAAGGGGAGGGGGAGGAGAGAAATAGGTGTGAGTTCCGATGGGGCACAGGTGAGGGAGGGGGCAGTCATATTGAGGAAGAAGGGGGAGGAGGAATGTAGTGAAGTTACCTAAAATTGGAGAATTCAATGTTGATACCGTTGGGTTGTAAGCTACCCAAGTGGAATATGAGGTGTAGTTCCCCCAGTTTGCATGTGGACTCACTCTGGCAAGGTGTCTTTTCTGGAGGCTTAGCTAACTACTCTGGTTTCAATTGCAGATTGGTGGCTGCTGCAGCCTTACTGTTTTCAGTCTCCGAGACAACAGATTAACAACAATCCCACCAGAGATTTCACTGGCAACTGAGCTTCATGTGCTGGACTTGGCTGGAAACAGGTAAGCATATTTTGGAGGGAAATTGCTAGGTTTTGGTATAATATATTTTCCAAAAAGAACTAGAATGGATGTGAAGAGGATGTTTCCACTAGTGGTAGAGTCTGGTAAAGGTCATAGCCTCAGAATTAAAGGACGTTCTTTTAGGAAGATGAGGAGGAATTTCTTTCGTCAGAGGGTGGTGAATCTGTGGAATCTTTTGCCACAGAAGGCTGTAGAGGCCAAGTCAGTGGATATTTTTAAGGCAGAGATAGATAGATTCTTGATTAGTCCGGGTGTTGGAGGTTATGGGGAGAAGGCAGAAGAATGGGGTTCTGAGGGAGAGATAGATCAGCCATGATTGAATGGCAGAGCAGGCTTGATGGGCCGAGTGGCCTTATTCTGCTCCTGTCACTTATAATCTTATTAACTAGTTCTTCCCCGAGTCATGTTATTGTCCCAGTCCATGATGTCAAAACATCTCTTCTGGGAGAAGGCTGGCTAGGTGGTGCAGCGGTAAAGCTGCTGCCTCACGGTGCCAGAAACCCGGGTTCAATACTGACTACGAACGTGCTCTGATTTCCTCTCGCATCCGAAAGCATTGCAGGTGTGGGACCTCAGGCTTCAGGCCCTCCTGCCTGGCAGAAGCAGTGAGAATAGGGCATGGGTGGATGGTAGGGTCCTTGATGACAGTCCATCATGTAGATGCTTTAGATGAGGGCTGCATCCATCGCTTTCTGCAGCCTCTTGCATCCCTGTGTGCTGGCATTGCCACACCAGGCCACGATGCAACCATACTGTAGCATGCTTTCCACAGTACATATGTGGAAGATTGAGTATTTGGTAACATGCCAAATCTCTAAACGTCTCGGAAAGTAAGTCCTAAAGGTACGAATTTTTGTGCCTGTGGGGCGAAAAAAAGCATAAAGAGAAATAATTCTCAATCATCTCACAGCACCTGGGACTCTAGTTCACTCCTGACCTCCGATGTTATCTGTGTGGTTTTGCGTGCTCTCCCTTTGACCGCATGGGTTCCATCTGTGCGCCGCAATTTCCTTCCACATCCCAGGTTGGTAGATTAATTGGCCACTATAACTTATTCCTAGTGTGTAGGTGCAGGGTAGAGTCTGGAGACAGCTAAAAGAAAAAAGATGAATGTGGGATTATTTTGGAGGGAAGATAGGCACCAAATACTGGAGTATCTCAGCGGGTCAGGCAGCATCCCTGGAGAAAAGGAATAGGTGATGTTTTGGGTCAAAACCCTTCTTCAGACACAAAGCTTAGTTTGGAGGGATGTGCGCCAGCGCAGGCAAGAGAGACTAGTTCAGGTAAGCATCTTGGTCGACGTGGGCTGAAGGATCTGTTTCTGTTCTGTGGTTCCAGTATAAATTTGTTTGATGATTGGCATGGAATGCTTCTGCGTGTAACATCTTCGTGACATTAAAAGAGATATATCTTGCGGCTACTATCCCTTTCAACAAGTGTGCTGCCAAGGCCTTTAACAGAGTTTGCCATTCCTTTCTGTCCATTGCAGGTTGATGTACTTGCCATTATCCTTGATCAACTTGAAACTCAAGGCGCTTTGGTTATCCGAGAACCAGTCGCAGCCGCTGCTAACTTTCCAGACCGAGATCGATTCAGGAACACGAGAGAAGGTTTTGACGTGTGTTTTGCTTCCTCAGCTGCCTCCCGAACATAACCACGGTACTGTATTGGTCAAACGTACAACCTTGTAACCAACAAGGCAAGGATAGAAGGTCATAGGAATTGTTGATAACACAATTTCAGGGAGATTTCCAAAGATTGATTTGCAGGGAATGGAGGGATCTAGATCACATGCAGGCAGATGGGATTATCTTATTTTGGCATCATGTCCGACATAGTCATTGTGGGCCTAAGAGCCTATTCCTGTGCCATACTGTTCTATGTTTCTTATTTCAATCTGGTATACTTTGAATGAAATATTATTCTTTTATTTGTTGATGTGTTGATGTGTATATAGTCCACCTTTTGATTCTGACATTGAAATGGGCACCAAAATCACTTACTATTATTGCTGCTTTCGTGACTGTAGAGAAATTTCTACAAGAGAAGACACAAAGTGTTGGAGTCATTCAGCGTGTCGGGCACCATCTCCAGAGAACATGGATAGATGATGTTTTGGGTCGGAACCCTTCTCAAGACTGATTGCACGGGGGTGGGAAAGAATGCTGGAAAAGAGGAGGGGCAGGACAGAGCATGGGCGGTAAAAGTTGAACACAGGCGAGGGGGTTATTCATTGGGCAGATTGTTAGGCAAAGGTAGACACAAAATGCTGGATTAACTCAGCAGGACAGGCAGCATCTCTGGAGAGATGGAATGGGTGATGTTTCGGGTAGAGACCCTTCTTCAGACCAGGGATGAAAAGCAAGTGTAAGCCCAAAAGGAATAGAGTTGCAAATTATGAAACTCAAGGGTAGGAAAGTTGCAAATTGTGTAGCCAGCATTTCAGCCACAGAGGTGCAGGTTAAGCAAAGTGCATGGGCTGCAATCTGTACTGACAAGTCCGGATCATTGATCTATATTAAGAAAAGCAGTATTTCTGGTTCCACACCCTGGGAATGCTTCCCTTCAACCTGAAAACCTGTTACTTAGCCAATTTCTTCTGTGCCCTTCAATCTTGATGAAGTGCCAATTATGTGTGCCACTATGTGGCATCAGCTGGAAATGGAGCATAATAACTCAAGCACTTTGTGTCTTTTTTGTAAACCTGCGCCTGCAGTTCCTTGGGCCTGCATCATTGCACATTCCGGCGCTCTCCTGCACGGCTACTTGGTCACCTCTCTTTCCTTTTCCCACAACAACAAGGGAACATGGAACAGGAGATGCAAGAGATTGCAGATGCTAGAATCTTAAAGCAAAAAAAAACCAACAACTTCTGGGGGAACACAGCAGGTCAGGGAGTATCTGTGGAGGGAAATGGACAGGTGGAGTTTCGGGTCAGGACCTTTCTTCAGACAGATGGAGAGAGGGGAGATCATAACATCAGGAGCGATAGGAGCAGAATTAGGTCATTCAGCCCATCAAGTCTATTCCGCCATTCAATGATGGCTGATCTATCTTTCCCGCCTAACCCCATTCTCCTGCCTTCTCCCCATAACCTCTGACACCCAAACTAATCAAGAATCTTATCTATCTCTGCCTTAAATATATCGGCTGACATTGCCTCCACAGCCTTCTGTGGCAAAGAATTCCACAGATTCACCACCCTGATTCCTGGAATTCCACAGATTCATCAGATAGCTGATGGAGTGAAATGAGGGGAAGGGGTAGGGCAAGAGCTGGAGAGTGATAGGTGGAACAAGGTAAGGAGGGGTTTACTGGCAGATCAGTCAGGTGTTGGAGAGAAGGGTGGGGATAGTAACCAAGGCTGGAGGTTATTGAAACTTACCGATTATTGAAAGGCCTGGATAGAGTGGATGTGGAGAGGATGTTTCCACTAGTGGGAGAGTTTAGAACCAGAGGGCACAGCCTCAGAATAAAATCATGTATGTTTAGGAAGGAGATAAGGAGGAATTTCTTTAGTCAATGGGTGGTGAATCTGTGGATTTCATTGCCACAGACGGCTGTGGAGCCCAAGTCATTGGGTGTTTTTAAAGCAGAGGTTGACAGATTCTTGATTAGTAAGGGTGCCGCAGGGAAAAGGCAGGAGAATGGGATTGAGAGGGGAAGAAAGATCAGCCATGGCAGAGTGACTCAATGGGCTGAATGGCCAAATTCTGCTCCAATAACATGAACTTATTATAAATTGAGAAGAGTCAAGAGTGTTTCATTGTCATGTGCTCCAGATAGTGCAATGATAGTGCAATGAAATTCTTACATGCAGCAGCACAACAGAATGTGTAAACATAGCACACTGTGAACAATGTAATAAAAGAGCAATAAAAGTTCTGTGTGCGTGTACAAACACACACACACACACACACACACACACACACACACACGTACACATAAAAAACAAAAACAATAATAGTGCAATAAAAACAATAATAGTCTATGTAATTCAGAGCTTATTTGAGATTGTCGTCTTTAATAGTCTAAAGGCTGTGGGAAGAAGCTGATCCTGAACCTAGATGTTACAGTTTTCAGGCTCCTGTATCTTCTTCCTGATGGTAGGGGTGAAATGAGTGTGTGGCCAGGGTGGTGTGAGTCTCTGATGATGCTGGCTGCCTTTTAGTGGCAGCAACTCCAGCTGCAAATGCTGGAGTCTGATAAGAAAGGGAAGTAGTGAGTGAAATGTAGAACCAGAGGGTGGGATGGCGGGTAGATGGGAACAAGGATGGGGGTGGGGGTTAGAGGCTGTTGGTGAGCAGAAGGAGGAAGTGGAGGAGGGAAAAGTAACTGGATGACTGGGCAGGGGGAGTGGAAAGAAAGCTCTGTGTGAGAGGACCAGTGTAGATCGGAAGGGGTGCTGGGTGGGGGGACCTGAAATTGGATAATTTGATGTTCATGCCATTAGATTATAGGCCACCCAGGGGGAATATGACATGCTCTTTCTTACAAAATATGCACCAGTCACAGTTCGTAGGTTGACCCTATAAACTAATATGAAGGTCACTATTTTGTTTTTGGGTGTAGTTTCAAATAAAGATGATGCAATGAAACAAGTAAATCAGCCTGCAGATAAGACAGGAACAATCTTCTCTCCATATTTTCTTGATGGGATGGATGCCATTGTTAATTAAATGCAAAAGCAAGAAATGCTGCAGATGCTGGTGTCTTGAGCATTAAACAAAGTACTGGAGAGACTCAGTGGGTCAGGAGAGAATGGACAAATAATGTTTCTGACCGGGACCGATATTCTGACTGAATTACATGCAGTTTTATTGACTGTTTGGCAAAGTCAATTACTAATTGGGTAGCTATATTTCTCTAATACTACCAATTACAAACTTATTCCTCCACATCTAAAGGAAAGAAGTGCTTCCTACTTCTTCTGTCCAGTCTCTCAGTTTTATGCAGCACCAGTAAATCTCCTATCTGCTATCCTCCATGTTTAGAGAATTGCTGGAGGAGACATATTTGCAGCATTGAATAACCAGTCCTGATCAGAAACTAACCCCATTATGGCCTTAGCTTGCATTAAGAAAGTCAGACATTAGCAACACACTACTTGATGTGTAATACATATCCTATTTAAACATTGACTACTAACATTGCCCAAAATAATATATAAAACGGACCTTATTCTCTCCAAGTGGCTATGAACAATTGCAGCGGGATCTGGATCGATTGGCCAGGTGGGTTGAGGAATGGTTGATGGAATTTAATACAGGGAAGTGTGAGGTGTTGCATTTTGGGATGTCGAACAAGGGCATGACCTACACAGTAAACGGTAGGCCTCTGGGTAGTGTTGTAGAGCAGAGGGATCAAGGAGTACAGGTGCATGGTTCCTTGACGGTCGATTGTTTCTAATGCATTTATTCCCTTTCCCTTGGGTCTGATTTCTATGCTAGCTACATGGTTCCCAATCAGTAAATGTTAAATTCATTGATGTGTCGATTATATTTGCAGGCATGTAAATGAATGCAGTATTAAGTCTGCACAGCTGTGTGACACAGCCTAACAATGTAATTCATGTACAGGGGGTAGATACCCACTGATAAATCAACTCTTGCAGGCTGAGTTCATGTGATGATTGTATAGTTTGCTTCATACTTTAGGCAGCGGCAGGAAGAATGAATCAGTTCTCTGTAGTGGCCAAAAGAACTAATATTACTGAGACGTTTAAAATGAATGACATTTGGGAGTTTCAATTTATTTCCATTTTAGAAAGTAAAAACATTCTCACATCTGCATGGCACAACATATTTTAAGGCCCTTTCGTGCATTGTTGCATCCATTTTTTACGTCTAATAGTGCACATTTTTCTCCCCATTTGTAATTTTATTTCAAGAATTATTTCTTTTGCGCTTTCCTAAACCTTACTTCATCACAGTGTAAACATATTTATAATCCCTACTCTCTTCCTTTTACAAGATTTATTCTACATTTTTCCATGCCCCGATTTCATTCAGACCCGTCTTTAACTTTTCTTTTCCTATTCTCCTTATCAAGAATTAATATAATTTTTATCTTTGTATTGTTAAGACCCATTGTGAATTAACCCGTTTCTTAATCTCTCCTAAACTCATGCACTCTTTTAAAAACTAATTCTCCTGTACCACTGCCCATATTTTAATGTTGCCTCCCTTTTCATGAGTATTCTTTAGATGTAACGTTTTGGCATTACTTATCGTGAGCGAACTTTACCAATCCGATATATATGTCAGTGGAATTTATAGTCGAGAGTCACATAGAAATATAGAGCCCTTTAGCTCACTGAGTCCGTGCCAACCGCCCACTTACATTCATCCCATTTTTACGTCTCCCCGGATGGGACTAAAGTAAATGGGTGTTTGGTACGAGGTAATTTACAGCGGCCAATTAATTAACCTCCCACGCCAGAGCGCTCAACATGATCCACAGGAAACGCATATGGTTATAGGAAGAAATTCCATGCCACAGCGCCCAAGGTTATGATTGAACCTGGAGCTGAGAGGTAATGGCTCTCCAATAGTTTCCTCTTTTAATTCCCACCCTCCTCCGTTCCTTCTCTCATTCCTTCTGCCAAGAAGATAGTGTATTTTTCTCATGGCTAATGCAGCTAACTGTTTAGTCTGTGGACTTAAGTGCTGCAATTCAAGGGTAATTATACTTTTTACTTTCAAGATCTTTGCTTTGAAATCTGGCTGCTTATTGAGCAAAATAAATGTAATCTAATGAACGAGCTCTGGGGGGAAAAAAGGAAAAAAAAAAGATTTTAAGTGGCATCTTGTTTTCTGCCATTGTGTGAAGCACTTCATGGTCAGTGCAAACCTTTCCAATGTGGTCTCTGTTGAGATATGCGAGGATGTGAATCAGGAGCGTGGCGGTGGGCAGATGGAGTCTCAGCTCTGATACTGTGCTTGGTTTTCTGGAGTCAGAGGTGAACACACTGCATGTTTGTTACTGGCACGAGTGCTGTCATTTAAGCGACTGACATTTACAGCAAATGCATAACCATTCTGTTATCAGTTAAACCTTTTTTTTAAATTAATGATGAGGAATTGACAATTATGGAAGATTTTACTCCATTCCTTCTTGACCTAAAATGGATCAAAATATATATTTTTAAATCTGCTATTAGCTGTATGAAATAGTAGAGGCAGCAGCAAATCAATTCTGAAAGAGAGATTCAGTCTCACAGTTTCTCTGCCACTTAATCAAATCATGGCCGATACAGGAAAAACAGAGTAGAAACAAGGAACTGCAGATGCTGGTTTACACAAAGCGACACAAAGTACCGGAGGAACTCAGTGGGTCAGACAGCATGTCTGGAGAACATGGATAGGTGACATTTCAGGTTGGTACCCTTCTGATCAGTCCGAGGCAGGGTCCTGGACTGAAACGTCACCTATCCATGTTCTCCAGATAAGCTGCCTGACCAACTGAGTTACTCCAGCACTTATATCCTTGCAGGAAAAACATAGCAGGCTTCCCACAAGCAGACAAGAAATAGCAACTAAGTCATCTGCTATTTTTAACACTGGTTGCTGTTATGTTTCGACTGCACTGCCAGTGTTGAAGGAGAGCAGTGGAATAAACTCCAGGACCCTGGTCAATGTTTGACCTTCCAATGTTTGGCATCGTTGAAATTGTTGGACCAGTTACCATCACATTGTTGTTTGAGGGACCTTGCAATTTGCTGCCACTTTGACCACATTATACCGGTGACCACCCGTCCGATGTGAAACTGCTTGGAGTACCCTGAAGGGGAAGTGAAAGGCGCAAAGGGAAAGGCCAGTTCCTCCGTCTGATAGAGGGATGCACATTGACCGGGTTCCTTTGGTGTTAATGAGCCTCAATTTGCTAAAACAAATGTATTCAGCAGTCAGGTGCTCCTTCTGTTCTCTGCTGGAGACTCAGCCCTGATATTGTACTTTGTCCTCTGGAGTCACAGTTAAACACATGGCATTTTTGTTACCGGCATGTGTGCAGTTATTTAATCTACAGAAAGCACTAACATTTACAGCACATGGATAAACATCCTGTTGTGTAAACATCCTGTTGTATTAGTTAAACATTGTCTTTAGATTAAGTGTGAGGAATTACCAATTATAAAATATTTAATTTGATTCCATTCTGACATCACATGGATCATAATCTATCTAAAACCTGTTATATTCTGTGGAGGTTGCAGGAAGTCAATTCTGAAAGAAATATTCAGTAGCAAACTAACTGTTGGGAGAAATGTAATCATCCATATTCTTATAATTTTATCACTTTACAAAAAATTAATGCCCACAGTCTTTTACCCTGTGTGGAAACAAGCATAAGCTAAAGCTGGCTGCAATACAAGCCTGGCAGAGCATCACCAGAGAAGACACCCAGCAACTGGTGATGTCCATGAATCGCAGACTTCAAGCAGTCATTGCATGCAAAAGATATGCAACAAAATACTAAACATGACTACTTTCATTTATATGACATTTCTGTGTCCCAAACATTATGGTGCCCTGAAATGGGGGGATTTTGTGTAAACACTGCTGTAATTTCTACATGGTGAAACCAAAATGTATAAAAATGGCCTTTATTAAAATCTGACAATGTGCATTTTAACCACATGTGATTTTTTAAAATTATAAATCTCAAATTGTGGAATACAGAGGCAAATAAATAAATGATGGGTCTTTGTTCCAAACATTATGGAGGGCACTGTAAGTTCCTACGAATGGTTTAATAGGCAATGGGTCAAATGCGGGCAAATGGGATTAGCCTAGTTTGCCAATTTAGTTGGCAAATTGGCCAACTAATTGGTCAATTAGTTGGAGAAATTAGTTAAGAGAAGTTGGGCATGTTTCTGTGCTGTACAGCTCTGACTATATGTAAATAAAATGTTGGTAAGGATGCAGTACAAAATGCGCTTGATGTAGAACATTTCTTAATTTTAACATGAGCAGGAAATGTATTTATTTGTAAATGTTGTCAGCTTTTAAATGTTAAATAGAGCTGTTTAACAGTGTTGAATTTCTTTTAACAGATAATTTGCCACGCTGTACTGCACTGGAGAGTTTAGTAAACGATGTCTCTGATGAAATGTGGAATGAGCGTGCCATGAATAGAGTCAGTGCAATACGCTTCCTAGACGATCCAGATGAGGATGATGATGAAGAAAAGGTAAAAAATATATGACAATAACATAATAAAAAGGAACTGCAGATGCTGGTTTACCAAAGTGCTGGAGTAACTCGGTGTGTCTGGAGAGCATGGATACATGATGTTTCAAGTTGCGACCTTTCTTCGGACTGAATGGGGTAGGAAGCTGGGGGAGAAAGCTGGAATAGTTGAGCACGACAAGGCCTGGTGAGTGATAGGTGGATACAGCTCAGGGGATGTTTTGATAGGCAGATGATTGGTCAAAGGCCAGAGATGAAATGACCGGGGGGGGGGGGGGGGTGTGCAATAAGGATAGAAGTGTGAACTGTGAAGCCAGAGGAAGGAATGTAGGTGGAAGGAGGGGTGGGGGCGGGGGTAATGTGTGCGAGCCCAGGTGGTGCATCAGAAAGAAGCTGTGGGGGGGGGGGGGGGGGGAGCAGAAGGGGGGATGGTCTACCCTTTTATATTCTTGTCCATTGAATGTACTTGAGAGTGGAAATTTCCCAACCTTGCCCAATCTGATCTTTCTGTGGCCAGCAAGTAGAATGCAGTCTGAAAAGCCACTCCTCTTGAAAGGCAACAACTGCTGGTCACGTCAGCAACTAGGTAAATAAATTGAATAACTTAATTTTGAAAATGCTTGTTGTTTCTAAATCATACCACAAGGGGTGACTTGTTCAACCATTTCAGACTGCATTCTGCTTGCTGGCCACATCTTGATCAGATTGGGCAAGGTTGGGAAATTTCCACTCCCAAGTACATCAATGAACAAGAATTGATCTCTGTGTTGGTTAGGTGTACACATGATTTAAATAGTTAGATGTAACTGGACAAGAAGACAAAGCCAATTCATGGGGCCTGGTGCCAGAGCAGAATTTAGACATGAAAGATGTTAATTTATAACAGAGCCCTTGCCAAATTTTGATGAAAGTGAGATTGAGGAAGAGAAAAGAGGCAAAGATAAAAGTAATAGAAATATATATTTTTTAATTTCTAACTTTAATTTAAATTTTGGATGTGTTTAACAAATACAAAAAAATGATGATTGTTTGATGGTAAATATGTTCAACGTGCTATTAAAAATTCACATGCACCTGTCCTATGTGTGCAGTTTTGGTCTCCAAATTTGAGGAAGGATATTCTTGCTATGGAGGGTGTGCAGCGTAGGTTCACTAGATTAATTCCCGGAATGGCGGGACTGTTGTATGTTGAAAGGCTGGAGCGATTGGGCTTGTATACACTGGAATTTAGAAGGATGAGGGGGGATCTTATTGAAACATATAAGATAATTAGGGGATTGGACACATTAGAGGCAGATAACATGTTCCCAATGTTGGGGGAGTCCAGAACAAGGGGCCACAGTTTGAGAATAAGGGGTAGGCCATTTAGAACGGAGATGAGGAAGAACTTTTTCAGTCAGAGGGTGGTGAAGGTGTGGAATTCTCTGCCTCAGAAGGCAGTGGAGGCCAGTTCGTTGGATGCTTTCAAGAGAGAGCTGGATAGAGCTCTTAAGGATAGCGGAGTGAGGGGGTATGGGGAGAAGGCAGGAACGGGGTACTGATTGATAGTGATCAGCCATGATCGCATTGAATGGCGGTGCTGGCTCGAAGGGCTGAATGGCCTACTCCTGCACCTATTGTCTATTGTCTATTGTCTATTGTGTTGAAGATAGACACAAAAAGCTGGAGTAACTCAGCGGGACAGGCAGCATCTCTGGAGAGAAGGAATGGGTGATGTTTTGAGTTGAGACCCTTCAGACTATTGTGGATAAATCTCACAATTTTGCATCTTTTCACATATATTTTAATATGTCATTTGGAGAACTCTCATTAATACATATCAAAGAAAGCATATAACTCGGGAAAACGATCAAGTTTTAAAAGCAAGAAAGAATTGTCTTTCTGACAGAAATGCACCATTTGAACTCCATTAAACTAAAAGAATTGCTTCCTATGGTTACAGCAAACACACAAGGTTTCTTCTTATTCTTCTAATAAATAGGAACTGCAGATGCTGGTTAATACCAAATATAGACACAAAATACTGGAGTAGCTCAGCGGGTCAGGCAGCATCTCCGGAGAAAATGGATAGGTTACATTTCGGTTCGGGACCATCCTTCAGGCTTCTTATTCAGTTCTTTTTAATCTTGTTGCCTTTGTCATTGGATTCCTTCCAAGGATACTATTGAGTTGCATTAAGTGCTAGTTAGGCACCTGCGGTTTACTTACTTTCCACTTTCCCTCCAGGGTACGCTTCTGCGGAGAGCAACTCCGCACCCAGGGGAACTGAAGACCTTGAAAAAGACAGCAGAGAACCTGAGGAATGAGTTGAATGCTGCTAAAGAACTAGACTCCAACAAAAATGAGGTCAATAATGCCACTGAAAGATTAACCACCTCTGTATAGAGTTTTACCTCTAGCTCTCACCTTTTGTGTCTCCCCGACTCTGTAAACATTCATGTCGACCCATCCTTGGAACTGTTCCTCTATGTTAGTGCACGGCAACCCCATCGGAATTTCTGTTGTCTCTTCATGTCAACAAGGTTTAAACTAACTGCAGCCTGGAAGAAAGTGTGTTGTTTCCCACAGTGATCGCACCAGTCAGATCCAAAAGCATTCTGCACAATTTTATCGTGATTTTCCAAAAAGAATTAATCTTTTTATATATATATATAGGTAGATGCACTACTGTATAGAATTAGAATTCCTTGCATATAATTTTGTTATACACAGGGTGAATGCATTTTTTTTAAAAAAAAGTATATTTTTGGGGGTATGTGGACCTGCTGAAAAATAATTGTACAGTTTTATGTGAAATTTGATACTTTTTATACGGTTTGGCAGCTTGGATTGTGTAAATTTTACATTTTGTGTATAGCGAGTTTAATAATGGTTATGCAGGTTTATGAATATCATTGAGCTTACGGTACACATTTTTAATAGTGGTAGAAATCGGTTCTTAATTTCCTGAATCACGGATGTTCTCTCTTCAATGAATTAGTTGTGCCATTTTACCCCAGCCCGCCCCTCCCTTTGTTATAAGATGGATCGCTTGCTCTGACGAGGTCACGGAGGTCGTGTGGTGGTCTTGTAATTGATAGGTGCAGTGTTTTAATGTGGAAAAGGGATGGTACAGAAACACACTACACATGTTAGGACTGGCAGGCTTGTGTAGCTATTAAGCCACGTCCTGCCTAATAAATGGAATCTGCACCGAGCGAGCGATTATGGTGTGCTGAACAATTTGCAAGGTTACCTTCTAATCAGCGTAACCCCTGCCATACCTTCCCTCTCCAAGCACTGTGTTTTCACTCAACTGGAATCTGTCGACAGTTGTGAATGGTTTTGTAATGTGTGAAATTTGTCTTTTTGTTTCTTCTTCTCACATATTGCACAAGAAGGTTTCTGATTTGTCTTCACAATAAATGAGAGCCCTTGCCGACCGTTCGTAACCACTGATGAATAAAATTTGGCGTTGGCTCTTCAGGGGAAGAAGGTCACTTTTCAGTTTAATTTATTTTCTGCAGGTACTGGGAAATCTCATTGCTGTTGGGGTGACAGATAGCTGTAATTGTGGCATGTGGCCTCTACTGAGGTATACTGTGGACATTACAGCTTGAGTGGTTTATGAACATTGTTAAACCGTGATTGTTGTGGAGCTCAGGCACTCCTTGCCATCAGTGGAGAATGTATCCTGAGCATTTTCACTTAACTAATTAAATTGCTGACTCTTTTGTTTTGTTAACTATGGTTTTGAGTCTCTCAAATGTGGAAGAGCATGTTTAATACATTCATGAAGTGTCAAACCACTCGATAATACTTTTGGCTAATAAACACCAACTTTAAATATCTATAAAGAAAACAAATGTTTTGAAATTAATTTTTCCAAGTCATCTTGTTGCCTGATGTGATTCAAAAAAATTGCCTGAGAATCCACATGGTGAGTAATACCGCTAATTTACTGTAAGATTGCTGCTCTGATATAGGTACTTATCCTTTGCATTTACCACACCAACAAACGTGGCTGGGTTCTGCAATTTTATTTTCGGAGAACATTTATTCTCTTGGCACTTTTGATAGTTGTTTAATACTTAATTGACTACAGAAACAAAATTTGTTTAATGTCATGTGATTATATATTTCCGTTGACATAATTGCTGCCTGTTGGTTAGCTTGATTAATATTTATGAAGTCCTGTCACTTCCATGCTGGAGTTATTTGAACTTCACAGCATGTTTTTGCAAACTAAGATGCACATTGCCTGCAGTGTTTAATTTAGGGCAAATGTGAACAAATTACTGACAATGATCACTAGATCCCCAGTACTTGAATGGTACATCCAGTTTAAAAGTGAAAATACCAGCAAATGGAGTTTATTGAAAGTACCGCAGAACATATATCGAATGTTGGAATGCTTTCTGTTCGAGCAAAAAATAATGCAACATTCTGGTATAAGCTTCTTGTTAGCACGGGTTCACTTGGAGTAACAACTAACTTTAGGAACCCTTCCTCTGACTGCTCCTGGGGATTTTGGGTGAATTTTCCATCCAATGTACATATATTTTCCTTACCAGCACCTGTGATCAGTTCATCACATAGTTACGCCAGACTCATTCTGATCATATTGACTCCAGTTGAGGCGGTGACCTTGAATTGACACGAGCAGCGTAGAGATATGTTTTAGACACTAGAAAATGTAGGTACTGGTTTACTTAGCAAGATGCAAAGTGGTGGAGTAACTCAGCGGATCAGTAGGCAGCATCACTGGAGGATATGGATAGGTGACTTTTCAGGGTCAGTACTGCAGATCCATTCCCGAAGTTGGGTTTGAAGAAGGGTGTATACCTGAAATGTCAGAGAACTAGTTGGCAACATTTATCCCTCTTGGGATCACACTGTCCCGAGCCAACAATTGGCCTATCAGGGAACTACCCTGCATGAGGTCATCTATTGCTGGCCCTGATTTGTCCTGGTCTATTTTTGCTTCCAGTCCCCCCTTACAATCTGTCTGAAGAAGGATCTCGACCTGAAACATCACCTATCCATTTTTTCCAGAGATGCTGTCTGACCCGCTGAGTTATTGTATCATTGGGTCCAAATATATTTTGTTGGCCACATATGAAATGTCATTCCTATTTCAGCTCCATTCATTTTGGGAAGAGAACATCTAATCAAAAGCCATTGAAACATCTGTGTACTGTTGGGAAATTAGCTGGGTTTATTTGCCACTGGTTTCTAAGCTTTCTATTTGTCCATGCATATATTACTGCATGGCAGCCAAAGGCGGAGGCGGAAGTCAAGTCAAGTCAAGTCAAATTTATTTGTCACATACACATACACGATGTGCAGTGAAATGAAAGTGGCAATGCCTGCGGGTTGTGCACAAAAAGAATTACAGTTACAGCATATAAATAAAGTTAATAAGTTACTATTAGTGTCGACAAAAATTTAGTCTCTGGGGTTATAAAAGTTGACAGTCCTGATGGCCTGTGGGAAGAAGCTCCGTCTCATCCTCTCCGTTTTCATAGCGTGACAGCGGAGGCGTTTGCCTGATCGTAGCATCTGGAACAGTCCGTTACTGGGGTGGCAGGGGTCCCTCATGATCTTGCTTGCTCTGGATCTGCACCTCCTGATGTATAGGTCCTGCAGGGGGACGAGTGTAGTTCCCATGGTGCGTTCTGCCGAACGCACTATTCTTTGCAGGGCCATCCTGTCCTGGGCAGAGTGTTCCCAAACCAGACTGTAATGTTGCCGGACAGGATGCTCTCTACAGCCCCAGAGTAGAAGCAATGAAGGATCCTCTGAGACACTCTGAATTTCCTCAGTTGTCTAAGGTGGTAAAGGCGCTGCTTAGCCTTACCCACCAGTGCGGCAATGTGCGTTGCCCACGTCAGATCCTCTGCGATGCGGACTCCCAAGTATTTAAAACTGCTCACCCTATCCACAATAGACCCATTTATCTCCAGTGGCGTGTACGTCCTTGGATGTTTAGCCCTTCTGAAGTCCACAATCAGCTCCTTTGTTTTAGTGACATTCAAGAGGAGGCTATTGTCCTGACACCAGAGTGCCAGATCAGCCACCTCCTCCCGGTAGGCCTTCTCATCGTTGTTGGAGATCCGGCCCACCACCACAGTGTCATCAGCAAACTTGATGATGGAGTTTGAGCTGAACCTGGCCCCACAGTCATGTGTGTACAGGGAGTGCAGTAGGGGGCTAAGGACGCAGCCCTGGGGGGATCCTATGTTCAGGGTGAGGGAGCTAGATGTGTGTTCCCCCATCCTCACCACTTGGGGCCTGGCAGTGAGAAAGTCCAGGACCCAGGCACACAGAGGGGTGCTAAGCCCCAGTTCCAGCAGCTTCTCAACCAGTCTGCTGGGGACTATTGTGTTGAATGCTGAACTAAAGTCAATGAACAGCATCCTCACATAGCCCCCCCTGGCTGTCCAGATGAGAGAGAGCGGTGTGTAGAACCTGGGAGACCGCATCATCCGTGGACCTGTTCGGACGGTATGCGAACTGTAGTGGGTCCATGTTGCGAGGAAGGAGGGCGCAGATGTGCTTCTTGACTAGCCTCTCAAAGCATTTCATGACAACCGAGGTGAGGGCCACTGGTCGGTAGTCATTTAAACACGCTGGAGAGGCATTCTTTGGCACCGGTACAATGATGGATCTTTTGAAGCATGCAGGGACCACGGACTTTGCCAAGGAGAGGTTGAATATTGTGGTGAGCACTGGAGCAAGCTGAGTAGCACAAGACTTTAGTACTCGCCCAGATATACCATCTGGGCCTCCAGCTTTCCTCGTGTTCACACGCGTCAGAGCCCACCTCACCTCATGCTCGGACACCGAGAATGTGTGCACATCCCCGGCGGTGGATCCCCCTCCAGCCTCGCTAGCCAGCGCCCCTTCGGTGCTGTTTTTAGACGGCGAGCTGGTGGTGTTACCCGTCTCAAACCGTGCATAAAAAGAGTTCATGTCATCAGCTAAGGAGGAGCCGGCACTTCCGGTTGAGGGGGTGCTGGACCTGTAGCTAGTTATTGTCCGTAGCCCCTGCCAAAGGCGCCTGGTGTCCTGCTGCTCCATCTGTGACTCCATCTTGTCCCGGTACCTCCTTTTTGCATCCTTCACTGCCCTTCGCAGTCGGTAGGACTCTCCCTTGTAGTCGTCCATGTTGCCGGATGCCAGACCGGAGTTGTAAGCAGCGGTGCGAGCATTCAAGGCCATGCGAATAGACCTGTCCACCCAGGGTTTTTGGTTAGGGAAGATACTGACCCTTACCGTGGGGATGATGGTATCGGCTATTGTGGCAATGAAGTCCGTAACCGCTTCCGCAAACTCATTTACGTCTCTGGAACTTGCTTGGAACATGTTCCAGTCGACTTCGCTCAGTGCATCCTGCAGCATGGCCTCTGAATGGTCAGCCCACCGCTTTACGTCCCTCGTCACTGTCGCTTCCCGTACTATCCGTTGTTTGTACTCCGGCAGCAGGAAAATGGCAGCGTGGTCAGATTTCCTAAAAGGAGGGAGAGAAACGGCCTTGTAGCCTTTCCTGAACGGCGTGTAGCAGTGGTCCAAAGTTCTTTCCCCCCTGGTGACACACGTGATGTGTTGGCAGAAGTTAGGCATGACCTTTTTGAGATTTCCCCTATTGAAGTCTCCAGCCACCAGCACAGCCGCATCAGGGTTCTTGTTTTGGTGTTGACACAACGCATCGTGTAGGGTCGACAGTGCCACGTCGGTGTCCGCATGCGGTGGGATATAGACGGCTGTGATGATCACCGAACTGAACTCCCGGGGTAGGTAGAATGGTCGGCATGAGATAGATGTTCCAGGTCCGGCGAGCAGGAACGAGAAAGCGTCTTAATATTTCCAGGATTACACCAGTTATTATTGGTCAAGAAGCAGACTCCTCCGCCCTTGGATTTCCCGGATTCTTCCGTTCTGTCCGCCCGGAAAACAGTGAAGGACTCGGATGGGCAGATCACCTGGTCAGGCACCAGCGGGGTCAGCCATGTTTCAGTCAGACAAAGGATGTTACAGTTCTTTATGTCCCTCTGGAATCTGATCCTTGCCCTCAGGTCATCCAGCTTGTTCTCCAGGGACTGGACGTTGGCCAGAAGTATGCTGGGCAGAGGTGGACGTAAGGCTTGGGTTCTCAGCCTGTTCCGAATCCCCCCTCGCTTCCCTCGGTGTTTTTTCCGACTTTCCCACTGACCTGCGCTCCCACTGCTGCTGCCGCGGTGCGCTCCTTTGATGATCTCTATCGGTATATCGGTGAGTAGTTTTCTGTTTAATAGTGCTCCGGTAGCGCTCGAGTTTAATTTTACGAGCGTTTCCCGGTCGTACATTGGTTAATGCTAAGTGCTAGCACACGCTAGAGCACTTAGGGATAATTTTAAAGTAAACATACCAGTTTAAAACGCACAGTTCCCGCAGTGCTACCACGACGGCGACTGGACTGGACCGCGCCATCAGAGCCATCAAGTGTTAGTGAGTTGGTCCTTTTGGAATGTTTCTTGGGAAGGTCATGCCCTTGATCGTCTAAAGTTGTTACCTCCATTGATGTCTTGATAATCACCCTCTTAGCTCCACCTCCTGTAAATGGACAGTAGGTAACTTATTAAAAATATTGTGTGGGAAGGAACTGCAGATGCTGGTTTAAACTGAAGATAGACACAAAATGCTGGAGTAACTCAGCGAGACAGGCAGCATCTCTCTCTCTCTCTCTCTCTCTCTCTCTCTCTCTCTCTCTCTCTCTCTCTCTCTCGAGAGAGAGAGAGAGAGAGAGAGAGAGAGAAGAATTGGGTGACGTTTCTGGTTGAGGCCCTTCTTCAGCCTGAAAGTCACGCGAAAGCTCCAAATTCCTCTCTCATCCCAAAGATGTGTTGGTGGATTGGCCACTGTAAATCACCTCTTGGAATGCGTGAGTGGTGAGGGAATTCATGGGCATGAGAAAGGAAATAGGTTACAGGGAAATGAGTGGGGGAATGGGTTTGAAGGGAACCAGGGTAGACCTGATGGGTTAATAGCCACCACCGATGTTGTATGGGATTCAAGGTAGGTATCTTATGGTTCTCCTTCAGGTTCATTCCCCTTAAAGATGTGACAGCTCATGACTCTTGATAAATTTTAATGTCGGGTTCATTGGTAGAGTTCATTTTCAGATCCATCTAGACACGGAAGGAACTGCAGATCCCAGTTTACTGAATAAGTCACACAGTGCTGGAGTAACTCAATGTGTCAGGCACCATCTCTGGAGAACGTGGATAGGTGACATTTTGATTCGGGATGCTTCTCCAGACTGACGTTCTGGGTTGCCCGAAAAGTCACCTATCCATGCTCTCCAGAGATGCTGACTGATCCACTGAGTTACTCCAGCATTTTGTGTCTATTCTGATCCAACTACTTGCAATTTGCATTCACAGTCATTTACGCAGGAACAGACATTCATCTTCCTTCTCCTTCCATCGGGAAACACCATTTCCTCCAATTAGTACGTCAAGTAAACAGAGTTGAAGTGAGTTCACATCCAGGTGATCAGCATTTTTGGATTATGCGCCCAAAGAGAATCTCTTAATTGCCCTGTGAGAGCCCATTGGATTGAATTCTGTAAGCTGTGGTCATTCATCAATGCCTGTTGACTGTCTGTAATTGGGAAAGAAACGGGACTCGAGAGCATCCTCAGCCGTGCTTACTGTGTAAAAACAGAAATCACAATGGATGCATCTGACTTCATATTAAGGTAATGTGTTTTTAATATCCACCAATGTCCTCCACAGAGCCCTTTCAAATATTGCTTCAGTCACTGTGTAACCTAAAGAAATAGTTGGCGCTGGAGCAGTACGTTCTGATTTGTCTTAAATATCACACAATTTTGTCTTAAATTGGCACTCAATTAGAATATCTTAAAAATAAAATTCCCTGATAAATTTAGCAGCTGTCCAGTGGTGCAATGGTTCTTCATTATCACGTGTACCCAGGCACGGTGAAATTCTTTTTTAGCATACAGACCAATAAGATTATTATCATACACAAGTACAATCCCCGATTGATAGCAGAATGCATAGAAACAGCCCACTGAGTCCATATGCAAGAATTGCAAGGGCTTGGCGTTTCAAAGTCCTTGCTGCAGCTGGCCATGAAGACCCGTTGCAGCCATCGCCTCCATCCGAATCATCCCACGAACCATCGTCCCTTTCCTTGCATGGCCACCTTCAGACTTTGTGTCCCGGGGACGCCTCCCGCAGACGATCTTGAGGGTGCGGAAGGTTGGATCCCTGGTACTTCTTACCGGCCCTTTTTCTAGCATCCGTCGCCAATTCCCTCCACCCTCCTTTCCGGTCCCCGGTGACGAGCAGGAGACTAGTCTCAGACCAGGCTCAACCCCACTCTAGGCAGGTTCCCAGTCCCATGGCGGGCAAGCCAGGCCTGCCGTCGGGGTATGGCAGCAACACTGGGCCTGGCGGGATTTAGATGGCTGGCGCAGATGCATATGGACAGTTGAGCTGCCACCTCACAGCTTCAGAGACCTGGGTTCAATCCTGACCTCAGATGCTGTCTTGTGTAGAGTTTGCACTATCACTCTATGATTTTTGTGGATTTCTCCTGCACGCTCCGATTTCCTCCCACAGCACAATGATGTGCAGAGTTGACCGTGCAAATTGCCCCTAGTGTGCAGGAGAGTGGGTGAGTTGATGAAAATGTGGGGAGAATAAAATGGGATTCGTGTAGTTGATTGATGGTCAGCGTGAACCTGGTAGGCCGATTGGCCTGATTTTGTCCGGTATCTCTCTGTGCCTAGATGTAGCCAATTGTTCTGCTAACTATTAGCATTGTCGTGCCTATTTAATGCTTGAAAATTAGTTTTCATTTTATTATATGATTGAAAGATCCAGACGTCAGTTGCAAACAAGTGTTAG
Organism: Rhinoraja longicauda; assembly: GCF_053455715.1. NCBI lineage: Eukaryota > Metazoa > Chordata > Chondrichthyes > Rajiformes > Arhynchobatidae > Rhinoraja > Rhinoraja longicauda. Next base: position 26,630,513 of record NC_135957.1, on the reverse strand, counting down.
AATTAAACAATGTATAATGCTGAATTCTGTTCAGGAATGTGTCGGTGAGGCGAATCAGTAAAAACCTGGTGTCACAACAGTGGTGGATTTGTGTGTGATTTACAAACGGCCAGCAACTTGGTTGGCATGGATGAGTTGGGACAAATCTCCCAACTTGGTTGGCATGGATGAGTTGGGACAAATCTCCCAACTTGGTTGGCATGGATGAGTTGGGACAAATCTCCCAACTTGGTTGGCATGGATGAGTTGGGACAAATCTCCCAACTTGGTTGGCATGGATGAGTTGGGACAAATCTCCCAATCCATGGAAGGCAACCACCAGCAGACTCAGAACAGCTTCTTCCATTCTGTTATCAGCCTTCTGAATGGCCCTTTCATAAGCTAGGGTACTGTCCGATTCACCTCCACCCCATTGCTGACATTGGACTTTGTTTATGGAAGTGATGTGCTATAATGCTAAAAACTATATTCTGCACTCTTTACCTTAGACTCTGTTCTCTGAGATATTTGAGTTTAATTTTATTGTATTTATGTATAGTGTTATCTGATCTGATGAGATAGAATGCAAAAGAAAGCTCGGTACAATTGACGAAAATAAACCTAAACCTAAATATGAGGGACGATCTTATTGAAATATTTAAGATACAAAGGAGTAGATATCAAGATGTTTCCACAGGTGGGAGAATCTCAAACAAGGGGACACGTTGACTAGAAACATAGAAAATAGGTCATTAGGCCATTTGGCCCTTCGAGCCAGCACCGCCATTCAATATGATCATGGCTAATCATCCAAAATCAGTACTCTGTTCCTGCTTTCTCCCCATATTCCTTAATTCCGTTAGCTCTAAGAGCTATATTTAACTCTCTTGAAAACATCCAGTGAATTGGCCTCCACAGCCTTCTATGGCAGAGAATTCCATCGATTCACAACTCTGGGTGAAAAAGTTTTTCCTCATCTCAGTCCTAAATGGCCGACCCCTTATTCATAAACCGTGACTCCTGGTTCTGGACTCCCCCAACATCAGGACCATTTTTCCTGCACCTGGCCTAGTAACATTAGTAACATTAGCAAATTAAAAGTAACATTATCAAATTTGCAGATGAAAAGTAACATTAGCAAATATGCAGATGACACAAAGCTGGGTGGCAGTGTGAACTGTGAGGAAGATGCTATGAGGTTGCAGGGTGACTTGGACAGGTTGTGTGAGTGGGCAGATGCATGGCAGATGCAGTTTAATGTGGATAAGTGTGAGGTTATCCACTTTGGTGGTAAGAATAGGAAGGCAGATTGTTATCTAAATGGTTAGGAAAAGGGAAAGGAAAAGGGGACGTACAACGAGATCTGGGTGTCCTAGTGCATCAGTCACTGAAAGGAAGCATGCAGGTACAGCAGGCAGTGAAGAAAGTCAATGGAATGAATGTTGGCCTTCATAACAAGAGGAGTTGAGTATAGGAGCAAAGAGGTCCTTCTGCAGTTGTACAGGGCCCTAATGTGACCGCACCTGGAGTACTGTGTGCAGTTTTGGTCTCCAAATTTGAGCATGGATATTCTTGCTATTGAGGGCGTGCAGCGTAGGTTTACTAGGGTAATTCCCGGAATGGCGGGACTGTCATATGTTGAAAGACTGGATCGATTAGGCTTGTATACACTGGAATTTAGAAGTATGAGAGGGGATCTTATTGAAACATATAAGATTATTAAGGGGTTGGACACGTTAGAGGCAGGAAACATGTTCCCAATGTTGGGGGAGTCCAGAACCAGAGGCCACAGTTTAAGACTAAGGGGTAGGCCATTTAGAACGGAGATGAGGAAAAACCTTTTTAGTCAGAGAGTTGTAAATCTGTGGAATTCTCTGCTTCAGAAGGTGCTGGAGGCCAATTCTCAGTGCTTTCAAGAGAGCTAGATAGAGCTCTTAAGGATAGCGGAGTCAGGGGGTATGGAGAGAAGGCAGGAACGGGGTACTGATTGGGAATGATCAGCCATGATCACATTGAATGGTGGTGCTGGCTCGAAGGGCCGAATGGCCTGTTCCTGCACCTATTGTCTATTGTCTATCCTGTCTAATCCCTTAAGAATTTTATATGTTTCTATAAGATTTCCTCTCATCCTAAATCCCAGTGTGTATGATCCATTTGATCCATTCTAGATTCGGATTTGATCATTTAAACCCGAGGTGTCCAGGAACTACTTGCAGAGGGTGAAATTCGCTACCACAGAGGGTTGTTGTGGCTGGATCATTGTGTATACTCAACCTGCAAGGCCACCCATTCCTCTCCAGAGATGTTGCCTGTCCCGCTGAGTTACTCCAGCATTTTGTGTCTATCTTTGGGCCTTATGATTACTGGCTTTTTGCAGCCTGTGATCCTCAAGCCTGTAACAGAAGACTCTATTGCTGATATAGTCTGTGACCTTCCTCACTGGTGCCTGCCTCAACGCCTGAAAATAATGGGCCTTGATTAGTTGTACCTGTAACCACCCCAATCAACATATATTCACATCACCACCAGTGCGCAGTGGCTGCAGTGTGTACCATCTACAAAATGCACTACGGTCACTCTTGGAAGCTTCACTGACAGCACCTCTCAACCCTGGGACCTCTACTGCCAAGAGGGTCAATGGCAGGAGATGCCACCACCTTCTCAAGGACCATTCGATGTGGTTCAATAACTGCTCACTAACCTCCATCCTATGAAAGATAAACGCACCCAAAATAAATATTTTCAATGATTTGTCATGTTGGGGACATGTAGAACATTATCTTTCTCCCACACCCCCCTCCTCCTCTGAGATTTTCAAACCAGAGGCCCTCCGAATAGATCCAGCTAACCATAAGAAACCTGGAGACCAGAAATGTTGCACCATTCAGGTTTGGCCCAAGCATTGAGGCCGTGTGCTCAATGAAAGCTTTAGTTTGAGAGCATCTCTCACTGCACCATTGAAGCATTGCACCATTGAAGCATTGAAGTGGTGCAGCCGGTAGAGCCACTGCCTCCCAGTGCCAGGGACCTGGGTTCAATCCCAAGCTCGGGTGCAGTCTTTCTGTCACTGCATGGGTTTCCTCCAGTACTCCCAGTTTCCTTCCATGTCCCCAAAACACGTGGATTGGTTGGTGCGATAGGTGACCCCAGTAAGTTGCGCTGAGGCTGTTGGTGATCAGCATTATGCATCCTGTTGGGAAACCAAGCCGAAATCCCACGACACTCTGTGGTTGTGGATCAGCTGTATTTTAGCTTAGTTTAGAGATACAGCCTGTAAACAGAACCTTCGGCCCAGCAACTCCGCACCGACCAACGATCACCCATTGCATTGGTTCTATCCTACGCACAATGGACAATTTACTGAAGCCAATTAACTTACAAGCCTACCGGTCTTTGGAATATGGGAAGAAACCGGAACACCAGGAGAAAACCCATGTGGTCACAGGGAGAATGTACAAATTCCGTACATACAGCACCTGTAGTCAGGATTGAACCCGAGTCTCTGGTGCTGTAAGGCAGCAACTCTATCACTGCAACACTGTGCCGCTACTGAATGTTGAATGAAACCCATTCCAAGTCTGAAAAATGACAGGGTCACCATGGGGAAGAATGTGAACACTGTTATGTTGTACAAATTAAAATCTGGGAGCTCTTTCCTCCTGGTCGGCATCCTGGGTGTCAAGAAGGCACAGATAGTAGAGCTACTGCCTCACAGCGCTAGAAACCTGAGTTTGACCCTGACCTGGGTTGCGAACCACACTGAGTTACCAATGACTTGCTGTCTTCCTGATGCCTTTCTTCTGCTTGTGTTTGCAGCAAACTGCACTGTCATCCTGTAGTACTTCTCTGTGAGGCAGAAATTAAGAACTGCCGCGCCTTAGCAGCAACATATCCTACCTAGAAACAAGAAATTGCAGATGCTGGTTTACAAAAAAAAGTCACAAATGTGCTGGAGTAACTGAGAGGGGCCAGGCAGCATCTCTGAATAGGTGACATTTCGGGTTGTGAGCCTTGTTCGGACTGATTGAGGGAAGGGGGGTGGGGAAGAAACCTGCAAGAGCTGAGGGACAGGACAAAGTGTGGCAGATAATAGATGAACACAGACGAGGCAGGTTTTTGATAGGCAAATGATACGGTGTAGTTTGACTTCATTTCCTGTTCAAACAGGTCCTACCAGTTACAGACTGCCTGTCGGCTAAAACACAACATTTCCAACTGCTGAAAAGCCTTTTGTTTTAGTCCTGACCATTTGCTGCTGTAGATGTCTGTCACTGCAGATAACTTTATCTTCATTGCACATGTTAGACAATAGACAATAGGTGCAGGAGGAGGCCATTCGGCCCTTCGAGCCAGCACCGCATTCAATGTGATCATGGCTGATCATTCTCAATCAGTACCCCATTCCTGCCTTCTCCCCATACCCCCTGACTACGCTAACCTTAAGAACTCTATCTAGTTCTCTCTTGAATGCATTCAGAGAATTGACCTCCACTGCTTTCTGAAGCAGAGAATTCCACAGATTCACCACTCTCTGACTGAAAAAGTTTTTCCTCATCTCAGTTCTAAATGGCCTAACCCTTATTCTTAAACTGTGGCCCCTTGTTCTGGACTCCCCCAACATTGGGAACATGTTTCCTGCCTCTAACGTGTCCAACCCCTTAATAATCTTATACGTTTCGATAAGATCTCCTCTCATCCTTCTAAATTCCAGTGTATACAAGCCTAGGTGACTTGAAGCTCACTGGTCCTTTGGGACCCCTGACCTCCAGAAATCCAAACAGCAAAATTTCCCCTGTTCATCTTCCTCTGGGCAGGAGAAATATTCTTTTGAAGTGCGGACATTCCCCGAGTCATGCAAAGGATTCGAGAACTGGAAGCACTGTCAGCCGAGATCAGAAGAGTTGCACTGATAGGTTCATTAACTAAGATCCGTACTACACTGCAGCAAATTGTAGATCTGTTAGATCTTCATTTGAATTAGTTAATTGCTGCAGATCTATACTATAGATTCAAAGTGTGGCAAACCACAGAATGCAAGCTTCAAATTTCATAGAACATAGAGCAGTACAGCAAAGAGGCCTTTGGCCCACAATGTTTGCACCAAGAATGATGTCAAGTTAAACTGATCTCACCTGCCTGTATACGATCCATTTTCCTTTGTTCCCTGCACTTGCATATCCATGTGCCTATCTAACAGCCTTTTAAACACCACTGTCGTATCTGCCACAACCACCATCCCTGCCAATGCATCTGAGGCCCCCACTACTCTATGTGAAAAGACTTGCCCCGCACATGTCCATTAAACCTTCCCCCTCTTGCCTTGTAATTATGCCCTCTAGTGTTGGACATTTCCCCCCTGGGAAAAAGTATCTGACTGTCTACCCTATCTATGCTTCTCATAATTGTATATACTTCTTGGATAGCTCCTTGGGGTTGAAGATGACTTGCTTCCATTCCAGTCTGTAGGTTCTAGGGTTGCTGATGAGGTCTCTGTGTAACTTACAGAGTTTGCATTGGTGAGGACGGAGATGTTTAATGGGTGGATAGGTTGTTTGGATGGATCTGCCATCCTGCTGTTTATTTCAATCCCATTTTCACTTCAGTTGAGGAGACCCATTGCCTTCCTTGGTGAGCCCCCTCTGTTTTCATTCCTCACAAGCCAAGTGCTCGCAGGTCTGAAGTAGGGTCCCGATCCGATGCGCCATCTGTCTATTTTCCTCACAGATGCTGCCTGACCTGCAAAATCCCTCTAGCACTTTGCTTTTATGATTGAAAGATACTAGTTCTAAGTAACCCCACTTTCTCAGTCCACTACCTACACAATAGGTGCAATTTACAGATGCCAATGAATCTACAATCCTGCATGTCTTTGGCATGTGGGAGGAAACCGGAGCATCCGGAGGAAGCCCATGGGGTCTCAGGGAGAGTGTGCAAACTCCACACATCAGCACCCGATGTCAGGATCGAACTCGGGTCTCTGGTGCTGTGAGGCAGCAGCTTTGCCAGGTGCACCACTGTGCTGCCCGTGGTGGACTGGAGGGCTTGTTTCTGCACTGCCTGACTTTATTTTAACACACTTTCTATGAAGCAGGTCCTGAGCAATCAGGATTTCCGAGTGTGTGTATTGCCTTTAATCTCTCTTCCATTAAGCCTCAAAGCAGTTCAGCCTGCAGTGTCCTCACTGGTGTAATGCAGGAAACCACCAGCCAAGCAAGCTGTGCGTGGAGAATTTTCACAGACCCCGTGTGATAGTGATCAGATAAACATTGGCTGAGTCACTGAAGATAATCTCCCTGGTCCACTTCAAAAATGTGAACAGGCAGGTGGGCCCCTGCATTCCGCCAGTGCAATGGAATGCCATTTCATATTTTTGGATTTTTCTCTCAATTGATGTAAGTTCAAAACCTACTTTATTGGCAGAGGTGAACATGGTCAATGTTGATTCATTGCTGCTGCAACGTTTCGGTCAAGACCCTTCTTCAGACAGAGAGTCGGGGGAGAGGGAAATTGGAGGTATAAAACGGTACGAAGAACAAATGATTAAAATTAACAATCAGTGCATTCAAATTGATTCTGGTGCACAGTATTGACAAATTTGTCATAATCATTTGATGCTCATCTCTGACTTGCAGCAAGAAGTTCACAAGTCTGTTGCCAATTTGCAAACTTCCCTGCCACCAACAGTTCTTCTTACAGAGTCCACATCACAAGATTAGAAATTGTTCAGCCAGGGGGGCTGAACATACTTCTCAGCTTCTGCATACAATGGCTTCTTGCGCTTCTTGTGCGTGTTGGTGGAAAGATTAGTGGAAAAAGGGCCGTGACGTGAACACTATTTCCTTGATCCTACCAACAGTTAAATCCTGCACATCGTATTTTTTGGCTTTAATAAAGGATTCAAATGTTAAAAAAAAGGTCTTTAGCAGATATTGCCAAACTTGACGGCCTGAGCTGTAAGGAGAGGTTGAGCAATCTAGGTCTTTATTTATCAGAGTGCAAGAGGATCAGAGATGATCTTTTAGAGGTGTGCAAGATCATGAAGGGAATGGATAAGGTAGATGCACAGAGTCTTTTACCCAGAATAGGGGAATCAAGAACCAGAGGACATAGGTTTAACGAGAGGGGAACGATATAAAAGGGGCAATTTTCCCACACTTAGGATGGTGGGTATATGGAATGAGCTGCCAGAGGAGGTAATTGAGGCAGGTAATTTAACAGCATTTAAACGACATTTAGACAGGTAGTATAAGATATGGCTGCGACCTGCTGGTGGCGGTGGAGCGGTGTGGGTTGACACGGTCGCTGGGGGAGATACGTGGATTAGAAAGGTTTAGTGGGATATGGGCTAAACACGGGCTGGTGGGACTAGTGTAGATGAGGCATCTTGGTCAGCATGATGGGCCAAAGGGCCTGTTTACATGCTGTTCTAATAATATTCTCACTATAATGCTGAGAGCTATACTCTGCATTCTGTATCCTTCCCTTCATTCTACCTTTGGTGCTCGAGTTTGGCTTGATTGTATTTATGTGCAGTATTATCTGATTTGTTTGGATAGCAAAACAAAGCTTCACCGTACCTTGGCACACGTGAAAATAATAATCCCAAACCTAAAGAAATTCTTCCTCATGGGGCGTATGTCCTTTTTTGAATAGAATGGAATGGAATACTTTATTATCACATGTGGCAAGTCACAGAATGTTTTTGCTTGAATACCCAAGGTATGCAAATAGTCACCATATACACACCGCTGACAAAGTTAAAAACACTGGCTGTTTTCGACTCGGTCAACACATGCGCTTTTCCTGACCTTGAGCACTTTCTAAGTGATTTATAACTGATTAACTTATGGAAATTGGTGTCCCTCACACTTCAGCAAGCGGTGATGTTATAAATCAGTGATGCGACATATAAAAAGAGTGGGATAACTTGTCAATGACACCAGGGAGGAAACTTGCCATGGAATCCGTTGCGTTTATTGAGAGATTAGAGTCATAGAAACATAGAAAATAGGTGCAGGTTGAGGCCATTTGGCCCTTCGAGCCAGCACCACCATTCATTGTGATCATGGCTGATCATCTACAATCAGTAACCTGTACCTGCCTTCTCCCCATATCCCTTGATTCCACTAGCCTCTGGAGCTCTATCTAACTCTCTTTTAAATTCATTCAGTGAATTGGCCTCCAGTGCCTTCTGTGGCAGAGAATTCCACAAATTCACAACTCTCTGGGTGAAAAAGTTTCTTCTCACCTCAGTTTTAAATGGCCTCCCCTTTATTCTTAGATTGTGTCCCCTGGTTCTGACTCCCCCAACATTGGGAACATTTTTCCTGCATCTAGCTTGTCTTGTCCTTTTATGATTTTAAGAGTTATCTATAAGATCTCCTCTCATCCTTCTAAACTCCAGTGAATACAAGCCTAGTCTTTCCAATCATTCCTCATATGACAGTCCCTCCATCCCAGGGATTAACCTCGTGAACCTACGCTGCACTGCCAGGCTTTTCATTAAATAGCTGGGACTACTCGCCGATCACATCGGTGTCGGACGTCTCTTTATTGTGCTAGTCACAACGGAGTTATACTCAGACACTACAGGGTGTCAGAAATGAAAAAATAGCGGGACTCAAGCCACCGGGACCACTCTCCATGCAAGGGAACTTAGCCAAGAATTATAAGGACTGGACAAGGGCGTTCCAGCTGTAGGAGACGGTGACAGAGCTGACGAGTAAGCCAGAAAAGATTTGGTGTGTAACATTCCTCCATGTGGCGGGGCCGGCCGCTCAGCAGGTTTATGAAACCTTTCAGATCGCCCCGGAGGAACGTGACAAAATACAACCGCTGAAGGAGAAGTTCCAGACATACTGTGAACCAAAAAAGAAGTTAACTGTCATGAGATACATCTTCAATACATGTAATCAGAGGCGAGGAGAGGCTTTCTCCAACTACCTGCCTGCAGTGAAGGCTTTAGCAAACAATTGTGAATTTGGCAGCCTGCAGGGCTGGGCAGGGCAAGGCAGAATAGTCTGCGGCATCACCAGCCAGCCACTCCAGGCGAAACTACTCCAATGTGAGGCCTTAACGCTGAACAAATGCATGATATGTGTACGATCGCACGTGAAACAGATTGCCCCAACCGCCATCGAAGAGACGGTTGATTACTTGAAACGAGGCAGCGCCAGTCAGCTATGGGGGCGAGGCAGGGATTCCCGTCCCAGACAACCATGTACAGAAACCCATAATCATGGTATTGATGCCATCTGCCGGTCATGTATCTACGCGCATAAACCCAACTCCTGCCTCGCTCAGGACATGAGATGTCGCACATGCGGAGAGATTGGACATTTCTCCAGATCCCCCGACTGCCCGAGAAATAGAAACATTGAAGCATAAAAACGTAGAAAATGGGTGCAGGAGGAGGCCATTTGGCCCTTCGAGCCAGCACCGCCATTCATTGTGATCATGGCTGATCATCTACAATCAGTAACCTGTGCCTGCCTTCTCCCCATATCCCTTGATTCCACTAGCCCCTAGAGCTCTATCTAACTCTCTTTTAAATCCATCCAGTGAATTGGCCTCCACTGCCCTCTGTGGCAGAGAATTCCACAAATTCACAACTCTCTGGGTGAAAAAGTTTCTTCTCGCCTCAGTTTTAAATGGCCTCCCCTTTATTCTTAGATTGTGTCCCCTGGTTCTGACTCCCCCAACATTGGGACCATTTTTCCTGCATCTAGCTTGTCTAGTCCTTAGATGTATAATTTTATACGTCTCTATAAGATCCCCTCTCATCCTTCTAAACTCCAGTGAATACAAGCCTAGTCTTTCCAATCTTTCCTCATATGACAGTCCCTCCATCCCAGGGATTAATCTCGTGAACCTACGCTGCACTGCCTCAATAGCAAGGATGTCCTTCCTCAAATTAGGAGACTAAAACTGCACACAATACTCCAGATGTGGTCTTACCAGGGCCCTACACAACTGCAGAAGGACTTCTTTGCTCCTGTACTCAAATCCTCTTGTTATGAAGGCCAACATGCCAATAGCTTTCTTCACTGCCTGCTGTACCTGCACGCTTACTTTCAGTGACTGGTGTACACCAAGGTCACCAAGGTCTCGTGGCACTTCCCCTTTACCTAATCTGACATCATTGAGATAATAATCTGCCTCCTTATTTTTGCCGCCAAAGTGGATAACCTCACATTTATCTAATTATACTGCATCTGCCATGCATCTGCCCACTCACTCAACCTGTCCAAGTCACCCTGCAACCTCCTAACATCCTCTTCTCAGTTCACACTGCCACCCAGTTTTGTGTCATCCGCAAATGTGATAGTGTTGCTTCTAATTCCATCATCCAAATCATTAATATATTTTGTAAATAGTTGCGGCCGCAGCACCGAGCCTTGTGGCACTCCACTTGCCACTGCCTGCCATTCTGAAAAGGACCCGTTTATTCCTACTCTTTGCTTCCTTTCTGCCAACCAATTCTCTATCCATGTCAATACCCTATCCCCAATGCCATGTGCTCTAATTTTGCTCACCAACCTCCCGTGTGGTACTTTATCAAAGGATTTCTGAAAGTCTAGATACACTACATCCACTGGCTTCCCTTCATCCATTTTACTTGTCACATCCTCAAAAAATTCCAGAAGATTGGTCAAACATGATTTCCCTTTCATAAATCCATGCTGACTTGGACCAATCCTTTTACCGCTATCCAAATGCGCCGTTATTATCTCTTTAATAATTGACTCCAGCATCATCCCCACCACTGATGTCAGGCTAACTGGTCTACAATTCCCTGTTTTCTCTCTCGCTCCTTTCTTGAAAAGTGGGATAACATTAGCTACCCTCCAATCCACAGGAACTGATCCTGAATCTATTGAACATTGGAAAATGATCACCAATGCATCCACGATTTCTTGAGCCACCTCCTTGAGTACCCTGGGATGCAGACCATCAGGCCCTGGGGATTTATCAACCTTCGGTCCCATCAGTCTACCCAATACGATTTCTCGCCGAATGCAAATTTATTTCAGTTCCTCTGTCTCCCTAGATCCTCTGTCCACCAGTACATCTGGGAGATTGTTTGTGACTTCCTCAGTGAAGACAGATCCGAAGTACCTGTTCAACTCTTCCACCATTTCCTTGTTACCCATCATAATTTCACCCATTTCTGCCTTCAAGGGACTCACATTTGTCTTTACTAATCTTTTTTCTCTTAACATACCTAAAGAAGCTTTTACTGTCCTTCTTTATATTCTTGGCCAGCTTCGCTTCGTACCTCATCTTTTCAGCCCGTATTGCCCTTTTTGCGCCCAACAGCCGTCCACGTTACCGACAACATGACCAGCCAATCAGACAGAAGGCTGGGGATGCGAGCCGTGACGTCCGCGACATCGAGTCCGAGATGAATGACTGCTTCACCGCAGCCCGAGCCAGTGAACGATGACTTTGAGGCACTCTACATTGATGCCGTGATTGACACCATGATTGATTTGACGTATGAATAGGGACAGCTGTGCAGCATTAACAATGTGGACATTGAGTTCAAACTTGACTCTGGAGCTCAAGTTAACATCTGCCAGAGAACTTGTTCAGAAAGACTGGTCTTGCCTTACTGAACACTAATGTAACACTGAGGTCTCACTCTGGACACACAATGAAGCCTGTGGGACAGGCAAAGGGGAACGTTAAGTTCGGTAAGAAGGAATATAGTGTGATCCTTCAAACAGTGAGTGGGGATGTGAAACCCATATTTGGGAAACAGATGTGTGAGAAGTTAGGGCTTCTTGTGCGACATGAGGTGGTTGAAGGTGTGAGCCCAGCACGAGTTAGAGCATGAGGTGGTTGAAGGTGTGAGCCCAGCACGAGTTAGAGCATGAGGTGGTTGAAGGTGTGAGCCCAGCACGAGTTAGAGCATGAGGTGGTTGAAGGTGCGATCCCAGCACGAGAGAGAGTGTGAGCCAAACATGATGGAACCTCCCACACCAGCAGCCTGGAGCAAAGTTCTGAGTCTAAATCATTCACTGCGAAAATCATTGAGGAAAACCGCGAGCTTTTCCAAGGGCTGGGAAGGCTAAAAAACATGAGTACAACATAGTGCTGCAAGAGAACGCCCAACCTCAGCAAATCCCGCCCCGCACTATCCCATATAAGCTCAGGGATAAGGTCAAAGCCGAACTAGAGCGTATGGAAAGCTTGGGAGTCATAAAACCCGCGAGCGAACCGACAGATTGGTCCGCATATGCCTTGACCCGCGTGACCTCAATGCGGCCATTCGCAGGGAGCATTTCCCGATGCCGCTATTCGAGCACATTGCTGCCTGCATGCCGAAGGCAAAATGGCTCTCGAAATATGACGCCACAAGTGGGTATTGGCAGTGGCCACTGAGCGGTGATTAGCTCACACCTGGCCACATTTAATACTCCTTTTGGGAGATACTGATACCTCGTGCTCCCATTTGGAATCTCATCTGTATGTGAGATTTGGCAGCGGGCGATGCAGGAAGAGTTCAGAGATTTAGAAGGGGTGGAGATAGTCGTTGACGACATTCCCGTTTGGGGTGAGAATGCAGCCCAGCATGATGCTAGGGTGAAAGCCCTATTCGTGCGTGTGAACGAGGCCGGCCTAAATCTCAATCCCAAAAAGTTGGTAATGCACTCAAACGAGATTGAATATGTGGGACACGTCATCTCGCAAGCAGGCATGTCACCAAGCCCATCTCGTGTCAGCAGCGTGCTACAAATGCCATACCCAACGAACAAGGCTGAAGTGCTAACGTTCTTGGGGATGGTGACATACATGGCCAAATTCATTCCAAACCTTTCGGAGATCACTGCCCCACCTAGACAGCTAACAGAAAAGGGTGGAGCATGGTGTTCTGAGCAGAAACACAGACAGGCAGTAGACAAGCTGAAGCGTCTTCTCACATCGCCACTAGTGCTCAATCTGTACGATGTGAACGTGCCCATTTCAATTGCCACAGACGCTTCCAACAGCGGATTTGGAGCGGTCCTACTGCAGGACGAGAGGCTTGTTGCCTACGCAGCACGATGTGTGAAGGTGGCCGAGCGCAACTATGTGACTATAAAGAAGGAGCTGTGCGCCATATTGTACGCACACAGAAGGTTTCATGACTTCATTGTCAGTCAGCGCACTGTAATCCTTGCTGACTACAAGCCATTAGTAGGCTTGCCCACCAAGCCGCCACACAAACTAAGCCCCAGACTCCAGCGCATGCGAATGCACCTGCTATGGTACGACCTGGATATACGGTGGAAGCCGGGACGTGAAATGTTTGTCCCCGACGCCCTGAGCCGGCTGCCCAGTGCAAACGTGCCTACTGAAGAGTGCATCACACGGCCGAAGGTGATACATGCTGTAGAGGGTCTCCTACACATGTCAGAGGAGCGCCTTGCGCAGTTCAAGCGGAAACAAAAAAAGATCAAACCCTAACACTGCTGTGCGAGTACATAAGAATGGGTTGGCCTAGTAACAGGCGTGATCTGCCCTCGGAATTGATTCCGTTTCATGCATACCATGAAGAGCTGGTGAAGAAGACTGATTAGTCTTCAGGGAAAACCGAATCGTAGTCCCCCAAAGCATATGCCGGCAGATGCTGAAAACGCTCCATGAATCACATCTGGGAGTAGTGTAACTGAAACAACGAGCCCACAATTTATTTGCGTGGTCAGGAATGAATGCACAGATCGAGGACACGGTGGAAATGTGCTCGATATGCCAGGTGGAACAGGAAAGCACATGCAAGCGAGCCACTACAACCACTCTTCATTCCCAGCAGACCTTGGTCTAAAGTCGGGGCAGACATCTTCCATCTGGATGGAGTTGACCATTTGCTAGTCGTGGACTATTACTCCAAGTACCCAGAAATAGCACAGCTGCCAGACATGATGTCACATTCGATACGACAGATGAAGGGCATGTTTGCCCGGAATGGCATTCCAGACTTGTTGATGTCAGACAACGCGAGACAATTTGACTGTGCTGAGTTTCGCAAGTTCAAGGATGAATGGGAATGTGCCCGTGTCACCTCAAGTCCCATCTATCCACAGAGTAACGGGCAGGTGGAGCGCTGTGTGCAAACCATGAAAAATATCACGAAGAAAGCCAAGGTAGACTGATAACAAGCAAACTGCTGTCGCCTATATTGCTCCTACATCCCCATCCTGTCCCTCCCATGGGACCGCAACTAGTTGTCCGGCAAGAAAACCAGGCAGCATATTTCAACGGGAAGGCAAGCGCCGAGCCGCTGCCGCACCTGGAGCGACAACAACAGGTGTGGTTTCGCGCCAAACCAACCGAGTGGCAACGTGGCCAGATTGTGCGCAAAAACTTGGCCCCTCGGAGCTACTCCATCTCCACACTGAGCGGGACTGAGCACCGCAGAAACAGGAAGGACACACGACCCGCGCACAAAGCAGCTGAGCCACGCCCTGGCAACACGCAGCAAAAGAGCGCAAAAACTGAGCAATCACAGCCCGCATCACAAGGTAATGCAGTGGGGGAACCCGCTCACAGCGAGCCAAGCCACACTCACACACAACAGAAACACAACACAGAACCAGTCGGAAATACGACTCGCACAAGAAGTGGGCGATTGTCAACACCCCCAACTCGGCTTGTTATGCAAAATAGTTTCTAGTTTTGTAGTTTGTAGTATGACGTTCGAAGTATGAGGAGCACTGTGTTAATTGTGGTAGAAAACAGCGAGGATAAGAATGATATCCTGTGTACATCGATAATCATTAGCTATAAGTTTAGCAGTAATGGATGACTATGTTGTATTGGTAAGTCCTTTATATGTATACAAAATAAGTCAATGATTTCATTGATGACGGTACACTTTATATGCCTTGGACGTACACGTATATGAAACCCGTATATGTAAATGCGAGCGCCCCCTGGAGGCCAGGCTCTTCATTACGTAGCCGGGACTACTCGCCGATCACATTGGTATCGGACGTCTCTTTATTATGCTAGTCACATCTGAGTTATACTCAGACATTACAGGTCATGTGCAGGCAGGTAAGATTAGTTTATCCTGGGGCTGTTCCACATAGAAAGTGGGCCGAAGGACCTGTTCCTTACTGCACATTGCCATGTTCTATATTCTAAGGATCAGGGAGTTTGCAAATCCCCTGATCACTTACCAGTTACTTATTATATAATCACCGAGAAAACAAATTTAATAACTAACTCATTCGCAGTTTTAACAACCTTTGGAATTTAAATTTGGCTTAAACACCACTATTTAAAGAGAACTATTTTCTAAATGCCTTAGAACATAAAACAGTGGTCATGAACAGGCCCTTCAGCCCACAATCCCGGTGCTTGAATGTGATGCCAAGTTATACTATTTTTCTATGTCAGCACCTGATCCATATCCATGTGACTATGTAGAAGCCGCTTAAACATCGCTGGGTTGGGTTAAACATAACTGGGATGGATGTCAGGGGTTATGGGGAATAGGCAGGAGAATGGGGCAAGGAGGGAGATTGATCAGCCATTGGTGAATGGCAGTGTACACGTGATGGGCCGAATGGCCTAATTCTGCTCCATCACATGACCTTATGGCTATTATATCTACTTCTACCACATCCCTAGCAGCGTATTTCAGGTACCTACTATACTCTGCATTTTTAAAAAATGCTCCCCTCTGACTTTCAGGGAAGGCTTTAAGGGGAATATCCTCCAGCTTTGACATTTCCAAGGTTTAGACTGTCTACCCTATCTATGCCTCTCATTATTTTCTATACTTCTAACAGGTCTTTCCCCAACCACCTTTACGTAACTTTGTTTTAAAACTCTTAATTAGTCAGGACCAGGGTCAATGAAACAAAAGAGTTAGGATAAGGGAAGCAATTATTTCAAAAACATAATAAAAATAAAACAAACAATTTTTGAAAAATTAATATATCAGATGGACGATTAAACACTCCCCAAGCTGATGGGATGAGAGCCTGCATGCCAGCATGTTAGATGAAATATGACTATCTTCCAACACAACCCACTCGTCCCATTGGGTCCATGCCCGGTCACAGCAAAGCAATGCTATCAACCCATTCACCCTTTTTAGGCACCCTTGGAACTTATTCCCTCCCAGATACTCCCGCCATCTCCCCTTGATTCTTTTTGCCTTTGGCCTGCACTGTGGGGTAATTTACAGTGGCCATTGAACCCACAAGCACATCTTTTGGAAGTGGTTGGAAATGGGAGCAAGAAAGTGAGGCAGTCACAGGGAGAACCTGCAAACTCCGCACAAACTGCACCCAAGGATAGGATCGAACCAGAGTCTATGGAGCTAACTCTTGTGCCATCATGCCACCTGGTGTTCAAAGCAATGCACATCATGCTTGGCTCGACAGCACAAGACTGGTCTTAAATTGAATGAATTAGAAACCAATGTTTACACTTTAGAATAAGGAAACGCATGAGTGCAATAACAGGCCACAGTAATGCGATCTTTATTCTGTGTCGATCTACTTTGCATTTGATCCATGGATCACTTAATATTGATGCTTATATATTCCTCTGTTCAAGGGTGGGGTGCTATTTTGCTGACCGTGTTTTTGTCTGCGTTAAGTTTATGTTGACATCATTATAAATGCCTCATGTGAGATTAAACAGATTTCCTTTCCCACATTGTACTTTGATGAAACCTCGTTCACGTTAATATTATTCCTTTTTATTGTTACGGCATCTGACAGCAATTTTGAATTCTCCAATGATACATAATGTCAGAGTGGCATTTGAAACCATTGGCTTTCATTGTGATTTTCTTGTGTAACCGATTTTGATGGAGACTGAGAGCAGCTTCAAGTAATGCGTGAAGGTTACGCAATAAGGGCAGTGCATGCTGTCAACACATGCATGCAAACCGAAACCTTGGCTACACAAGACCATGTGACATGATATCTGATGCATCAGATGAATTGTTATGCAGTTTGACTTATTTACACTTACACACACACTTACACACACACACACACACACACACACACACACACACACACTTACACACTTACACACACACACACACACACACACACACACACACACACACACACACACACACACACAAACACACACACTCTCTCTTCATTTAATGCCGATCTCTGTTTCTTCCCTTTAGATCTCTTTAAAAAGCTCTCCAAAGTCCCTGACAAACTCAACCACTCTTGACTGGGACTTGAGCCACACATTCTGTGGTACTTCACAGTCCAAACGCCAACTATGTTTCAGCAGACAGGAGCTCAGACCATCTTCGGGTCGTGGTCACAGAGCCAGCCCTGAGCAGGAAGCTGAAGAAATGGAGAATCACTATGAAGAAGTAAGGAAAGTTTGCACAGTGCTGGAAACAGTGAGTGACAGAAAATATTTATTGAGCAGCATTCAGTGACTGTATTGTAGGCAAATCATAAGGTTGTTTCTGCCACACGAAAGTGTACATTAATGATTAGCTAATCTTGAACCACAATTAGACATCACCTGATTTCACTCTGAAAATGACATTTTAAACTCTGGTATACGTAACCTTTGACCATAATGAGATTGTTTGAGTCGATTGTTACCACACTCACCTATTTGCCCATGTTTTGAACACCTCAGTAGAGTAGCTCATTTCTTTAAGAGTGAAAGATGAAAGTCGTTTATCACCATAATCCAGATGAATGGAATTGTTGTGTTTTTGTGTCAGTTTTATTCTAACTGTTTATGTGCACATCCTTCTTTCATTGCTTCTTGACATTATTGATTGTGTCATTTTGCAACAGTTCTGAAATATGCGGCCATTTTCAAAATGTCACAGAGTTTTATTCATATGAAAAGATATATTGGAGATTGAAAACTACATTTTAAGAAGGATGGGGGATCAGAGAGACCCAGAGTTGTGTGCATCTCGGAAGATGCAGAGTGAGTTGGCCAGGCTGCTTCACAGAAAATCACAAGCCTTATAGACAGATTTGTGTCATACAAAAGCTACGTTGTTGATGGGAACCTCTATAAATCAGAATGAGGTGGTTTAGTTTAGTTTAGATATACAACATGGAAACAGGCCCTTCGGCCCACTGAGCCCACACTGACCAGCGATCACCCGATCACACTTGTTCTATGTTATCCCACTTTCTCACCCACTCCCTACACATGAGGGATAATTTACAGAGGCCAATTAACCTACAAACCTGCATGTCTTTGGGATGTGGGAGGAAACCAGAACACCTGGAGGGAACTCACACGATCACTGGGAGAACATGCAAACTCCACACAGACAGCACCCGAGGTCAGGATTGAATCCAGGTCTCTGGTACTATGAGGCAGCGGCCCTACCAGCTGTGCCACTGTGTTGCCCCTGCAACACTGTGCCACACTGTGCTGAGTGAGGTTGCTCTCTTTAGCGTGGTGGAAATTAGGTGTAGAGTAACTCGAGATATTTAACATTATGACTTATTTGGATGGAGTAAATTAGGGAGACAGTGGTGGTAGATCCACTGCCTCACAGCTTCAGAGACCCGTGTTCAATCCTAACTTCTGGTGCTATCAGTGTGGAGTTTTCACATTCCTACACAGGCCTAGTGGGTTTTCTCTGGGTGCTCCAGTTTCCTCCTGCATCGCAGAAATGTGCAGCTTTGGGAGATTAATTGGTGGCTGCAAATTGCCCCCCGTGTGTAGGAGAGAGCTAGATTCCAGGGAAGGGCAGAGTTGATGGGAATGTGGGAAGAATAGATTACAGGGGGGAAATTAGTAGGGAATGGGATTATTCTGTGAGTTGACATAGAATCACAGAGCAATCCCATTTCCCATTAATGGGCTGAAAGGTGCTCTTTCTAAATTAAAAGGGAAACAGGAAATGTATCAACACTTTCGGATTTATTTCCGATAAGTTATGAAAACTTCCTGATGGCAGATGTTTAACTGCAGGACGCATCCCAAGAGGACTAAAAAGGTTTTTGTGTAGGAAGGAACTGCAGATGCTGGTTTAAATTGAAGAGAGACACAAAATGCTGGAGTTACAAGTTCACAAGTTATAGGAGTAGAATTGGGGTATTCGGCCCATCGTATCCACTCTGCCATTCAATCATGGCTGTTCTCTGCCTCCTAATCCCATTTTCCTGCCTTCTCCCCATAATCCTTGACACTCATTCTAATCAAGAATTTGTCTATCTTTGACTTAAAAATATCCACTGACGGCTTCCATAGCCCTCGGTGGCAGTGAGTTCCACAGATTAACTACCCTGACTGAAGAAGTTCCTCCTCACCTCCTTTCTAAAAACGTACACTTCAATTCTATGACCTCTGGTCTTCGACTAACCTAACCAGTGGAAACATCCTTTCGACATCCACTCTATGCCTTTCATTATTCTGTAAGTTTCAATGAGGTCCCTCCCTCAACCTTCTATCTCCAGCGAGTAGAGGCCCAGTGCCGTCAAACACTCGTCATATGCTCACCCACTCATTCCTGGAATCATTCTTGTAAACCTCCTCTGGACCTTCTCCAGAACCAGCACATCCTTCCTCAGATATGGGGCCCACATTTGCTCACAGTACTCCAAATGCAGCCTGACCAGCGCCTGAGAGAGCCTCATCGTTACATCTCTGGTGTTACAACTCAGCGGGACAGGCAGCATTTCTGGAGAGAAGTAATGGGTGATGTATCGTGCTTGAAGATGGGTCTCGCCCCGATATGTCACACATTCGTTCTGTCCAGAGATGTTGCCTGCCCCGCTGAGTTACTCCAGCATTTTGTGTCTAAAAAAGGTTGTTGTTGTGCTTTGCCTGAAAAGGTGGTGGAGGCAGATATTGCAACAACGTTCAAATATAATTGAGATGAAGATCCAACGGGAAATAAAGTCTGCTTTAGAACAAAGGAATGAGTCAAGTTAGATTGCTTTTCACAGACCAGAGCCACCGCCTCTTCTGCCCAAACCACTTTACCATCATGACGCTCAGCATTGTCTGCTGGGGGAAATTAATCCTTGTTTTAATTCCGTGCCGCAGTTGAGTGGTTCTTCCGCGGGGACTGTTTTTGTTCACCGTGATCCGAGACTGCATGACGATAATCATGTACTGATCCAGTGTGTGTGATTATCAGCAGATTACCCAGTAACGCAACCCAGGACGTCAACCCGCCTGCAGGTCACTCACCCATTCACCCAGGGGATTAACACTTGTGCTGCTCTCGGGAGAGTTCACAGGAATCAAATGCACAGAAATAATTCGTAAACTGACCACCGGACAGAGAAACATTACGGAGCAAAATCTAATTCGCTGACGCCGTGTATAATAATTCCTTGTCTGAAACTTGCGTCAGTTTAAAATTTGGCAAACTGCTACTGTTTTCCATAATACAGGCTTGTGCAGCCTGGATACAATCAGTAGCCGTGACCAGGAATCATTGATTTGATTCAGTTTGGAGCATCTGCAACAGAAAACGGGCTGTGAAAGTAACCAGATCAGAGTCAAATGCTTAATTGCCATCTGCAACGGGACCTGAACAACAATGCATTTCAAAATGTAGAAACAAAGAACTGCGGATGCTGGTTTATACCAAAGATATAGACACAATGTGCTGGAGTAGCTCAGCGGGTCAGGCAGCATTTCTGGAGAAAACGGATGGGTGACGTTTCGGGTTGGATCTGAAGAAGGGTCCCAACCAGAAACGTCACTCATCTTTTTCAGTATCAGAAACATAAGATCATTGACCTGGAAAATTAATTCAGTCTCCTTCCACACAGAGGTGCATGACCTCCTGAGTATTTCCACCATTTTCTCTTTTTATTTCAGATGTTGTGTTGCACCAGTTTTATGGTTATTAATGTTTGTTTTTTTTCATGATTCTATTATCTGAGGATATTGAGTCTATGGGCCTGTTAAGTTGTTGCAAGTAAGAATTCCATTGTTCCGTTGTCAGTGCGTATGACAATTAAACGCTGTTGACTGGTAGCAGTTGTATTTTCATTGCCTTTCTCCTATGCAATACTGATGGAGCGCTGCAGTTTTGTGGGGGCCTGGTTTTCAGAATGAGATGTGAAGGCAGGAACTGCAGATGCTGGTTCACATCGAAGATAGAATGTTGGAGCAACTCAGCGGGACAAGCAGCATCACTAGAGAGAAGGAATGGATGACTTTTTGGGTCGAGACCCTTCTTCAGACGGTGATTCTTCTGAGAAAGAGGAGAAGGTGGAAACACTCATCAGGTCATGCAGCCAGGGCCGGAATAACATAGCAGAAAAAGTAGCATTTGCTACGGGCCCCGCGCTTTTGAGGGTCCCGCGCTAATTGCTTGAAATCGGCATCCGAATGAGGGGCGCTGTGTTGCTCGCGCCGCTCCCCAACCGCCGCGGTTAGAATGTGTTGGCGGGGCTGCGCGGACCAATGGGCAGCCGGCGCGTCACCGCCCAACTGCCCTGTTTCCAGCACTCTTACTCCACACACCTCTGGCCTCACCCAAACACCTCACTCCTCCGGACCTCTCTGCTCAAATATTGGCCTTGTCTCCCCACATATCCCAGCCCTCTCACTCCTCGCTCATCGGCTCATTTCTCTCAAGTCCCCGGGTCACTTTCACCACCTCATCCCCCCCCCCCCATCCCTCCCACTCCTCTGGCCCTCCTTCTCACCAATCCCCCGGCCTTCTCTCCTCACTTACCGGGCCCTGTCTCCTCCTCCACTCTTCTACCACCTCCTCTACCCACACCTTGCATGCCTCTCAGCATCCACTGCTCCAGCACTCCCTACCCCTACTCCGTCCCTCTCACCCCTATACCTCCAGTCCTGCCTCTATTCACTCCTCCGGCCCTATCTTTTCCACATTCCTCCGGCCCTCCTTGTCTCTACTTCTCTGGCACCGTCGGCTCCTACTCCTCCGGCCCTCTTCTCACAATCCTCCATCATTCTGCCTACGGTGGCGCAGAGGTAGAGTTGCTGCCTTACAGCACTTGCAGCACCTGAGACCCGGGCCCCATCCCAACCACAGGTGCTATCGGTATGGAGTTTGTACGCTCTTTCGATAAGATCCCCTCTTTAGAAGGATGAGAGGGGATCTTATCGAAACATATAAGATTATTAAGGGGTTGGACACGTTAGAGGCAGGAACAATGTTCCCAATGTTGGGGGAGTCCAGAACCAGGGGCCACAGTTTACGAATAAGGGGTAGGCCATTTAGAACAGAGATGAGGAAAAACTTTTTTAGTCAGAGAGTTGTGAATCTGTGGAATTCTCTGCCTCAGAAGGCAGTGGAGGCCAATTCTCTGAATACATTCAAGAGAGAGCTAGATAGAGCTCTTAAGGATAGCGGAGTCAGGGGGTATGGGGAGAAGGCAGGAACGGGGTACTGATTGAGAATGATCAGCCATGATTACATTGAATGGTGGTGCTGGCTCGAAGGGCCGAATGGCCTACTCCTGCACCTATTGTCTATTATCTCTCCCCATGACTGCGTGGGTTTTTTCCGAGTTGTTCGGTTTCCTCCCACACTCCAAAGACATACAGGTTTGTAGGTTATTGGCTTGGTGTATGTGTAAAATTGCCCCTTGTGTGTGCGGGGATCGCTGGTCGGTATGGACGGTGGGCCACAGGGCCTATTTTTGCGCTGTATCACACACTCTCTAAGAGTCATGTATTAGGCCCGCAGGCTGCTGTAGGTCCTGACACTGTGGGCAAGGACAGTGTAGGCTAATGGAGCTCATTAACATTAACAGAGTTCAGGGAGCGGGGCCGAGTGTGTTTGGGGAGTGGGGCTGAGTGTGTTTGGGGAGTGGGGCCGAGTGTGTTTGGGGAGCGGAGCCGAGTGTGTTTGGGGAGCGGAGCCGAGTGTGTTTGGGGAGCGGAGCCGAGTGTGTTTGGGGAGTGGGGCTGAGTGTGTTCAGTGCTGAGTGTGTTCGGGGAGCGGGGCCGAGTGTGTTCGGGGCCGAGTGTGTTCGGGGAGGGGGGCCGAGTGTGTTTGTGGAGGGGGGCCGAGTGTGTTTGTGGAGCGGGGCCGAGTGTGTTTGTGGAGCGGGGCCGAGTGTGTTTGTGGAGCGGGGCCGAGTGTGTTCGTGGAGCGGGGCTGAGTGTGTTTGGGGAGCAGGGGCCGAGTGTGTTCGGGGCCGAGTGTGTTCGGGGAGCAGGGGCCGAGTGTTTTCGGGGCCGAGTGTGTTCGGGGCCGAGTGTGTTCGGGGCCGAGTGTGTTCGGGGCCGAGTGTGTTCGGGGCCGAGTGTGTTCGGGGCCGAGTGTGTTCGGGGCCGAGTGTGTTCGGGGCCGAGTGTGTTCGGGGCCGAGTGTGTTCGGGGCCGAGTGTGTTCGGGGCCGAGTGTGTTCGGGGAGCAGGGGCCGAGTGTGTTCAGGGAGCAGGGGCTGAGTGTGTTCGGGGAGCAGGGGCCGAGTGTGTTCGGGGAGCAGGGGCCGAGTGTGTTCGGGGAGCGGGGCCGAGTGTGTTCAGGGAGCGGGGCCGAGTGTGTTCGGGGAGCGGGGCTGTGTGTGTTCGGGGCCGGGTGTGTTCGGGGAGCGGGGCCGAGTGTGTTCGGGGAGCGGGGCCGGGTGTGTTCGGGGAGCGGGGCCGGGTGTGTTCGGGGAGCGGGGCCGGGTGTGTTTGGGGAGCGGGGCCGGCTGTGTTTGGGGAGCAGGGCTGAGTGTGTTCGGGGCCGGGTGTGTTCAGGGAGCGGGGCCGGGTGTGTTCAGGGAGCAAGGCTGAGTGTGTTCGGGGAGCGGGGCCGAGTGTGTTCGCCGAACGGAGGTTGCAACATGCTTCCCGGCCCGGGCGGCCGTCATTGGTGGAACGGGAGCACGTGGCCGTTGGCTGGATGAGATCACGTGGGGCGCGGGCGGTGACATCACCTTGTCCTGTATTTAAAGTCCCTTTATAACAGGCCCCGCACTAGCTTAATCCGGCCCTGCATGCAGCATCTGTGTAGAAGGAAACACAGTTAACTCCAGGTCAATGATCTTTTATCTTGTGTTTTCGATACTGAAACAGATGGGTGACGTTTCGGGTTGGGACCCTTCTTCCTGACCCAACCCGAAACTTCACCCATTTCCTTCTCTCCAGAGATGCTGCCTGTCCTGTACTCCAGCATTTTGTGTCTATTTTCAGAATGAGCTGTTATGTGGGGTCCTCTTAGCTCTTGCAGATGGACGTTAAAAATCCTCTGGTCTGAATTTGAAGACGACTGGTGCCAACCACTATTAGCTATTCCACCAAAGCCCTGAACTGTTTATTTAGCGGCAGGCACATTGCTGTTGTTTACAGGATCCTGAGGCAACGTTTCCCACATTAACAGCTGTCACAATGGTTGCTGAGACTGAAAATATGTTTAAAATAAAAATATTGAATGTTTGAAATAAATTCTGTTGCTGAGACTGTGAAATACACCACACATATATGTCTCTCTGCAAATAAATCCTCAAACGTTTCTTTTATTGCTACCTTTTTTAATTAATTTTGATTTTTGGTCATTTGACTTTGCAAAAATTTCAGGAGTCTGCGTCTAAATTTCCTGGCGACGTATTTGGAACGGAAGTAGGTATTCACCGTAGCAGTCAGAGCAGAGGTTCCACGTGCCAAAATGACAGGCCATGCAAACTGGTCTGTACCTTAAACAACAATGGACAGGATGTCTGCAGCTCGCCGAACAATGCAAACCCAGAGAGTAGGCCGCCAAACGGAAGCCAGGCAACACTCTATATATCTACTGGATTTAAAAGAACTTGGCAAAAGGTAACATCTTCCAGCATTTCATGAGTAAATCGTATTACGTTATCTATTGCAGTGAGTACCAGGGTATTATCATGACATCCCACTTCTGAGAGATCACATTATTTTTCTTCTGCACCTCCCTATTTTCTTGTAATCATCCCTCTTCTGGGAAGGGTGGGCATCACAGACAGGGCCTACCTTTTATTGCCTTCCGGTAATTACCCTTGAGGAGGTGGTGAGGAGATGCTTGTTTGAACTACTGCAGTCCTTCTGGTGAAGGTGCTCTCAGGGAGCAAGTACTAGCATTTGGACCCCAAAATGGTGAAGGATAAAACAATAAGTCATAGGAACAGAATTAGGCCATTCAGCCCATTGAGTCTACTGCACCATTGGATCATGGCTGATTTATTTTCTCTCTGGACCTGATTCTTCTTCGATCTCCCCATAACATTTGACACCCTCACTAATCAGGAATTTATCAATCTCTGCTTTGGAAAAACCTAATGTCTTGGCGAGGACCCACGGACTCCGCTTTGACCATACATTCGCTCCACGTTATCCCAGTTTCACATCCTACACGCTAGTGGCAATTTTACAAAAGCCAATTCACCTCCAAAACCTGTATCTCATTGGAATGTGAGAGAAAACTGGATGGAGCACCCGGAGGAAGCCCACATGTTCACAGAGAGTGTGCAAACTCCGCAGCGACAGCACCGATAGTCAGGATCATGTCATAAGCAATTGGAGTAGAATTAGGCCATTTGGCCCATCAATTCTACTCTGCCATTCAATCATGGCTGATCTATCTCTCCCTCCTAACCCCATTCTCCTGCCTTCTCCCCATAACCTCTAACACCTGTCTCTGAACCCGGGTCAACGAATACCTGTCATTGAACCCGGGTCTCTGGTGCCAACAGGAAGCAGCTCTATTGCTGTGCCACTATCCCACCCCATTCAAACCTGGTCCACTGGTAAACCTGTCATCTTGGCATTTGCACAGTGACCAGTTATGTAGAAATGATGTCTCAAAAATAAACACCTTGCCACAAACATGACGGGAACGGGCGGCATGGTGGCACAGCGGTAGAGTTGCTGCCTTTCAGCACCAGAGACCTGGGTTTGATCCTGACTATGGATGCTGTCTGTACGGAGTTTTTTCATTCTCCCCGTGACCGGCATGGGTTTTCTCCAGGATCTCCGGTTTCCTCCCGCACTCCAAAGGCACACAGCTTTATAGATTAATTGGCTTGGTGTAACTGTAAATTGTCCCTTGTGTGTGTGGTGATTGCTGGTCGCCGAGGACTTGGCGGCCATTTGGCCCAAGTCTGCTCTGCTATTTGATCACGGTTGATCTACTTTTCCCTCTCAACCCCATTCTCCTTCCTTCTCCCCGTAACATTTGACGCTCTTATTAATCAAGAACCTATCAATCTCTGGGACTGTTTCCGCGCTGTATCTCTAAACCTAACTAAACAAAACACCACCGCTTCTGATTTGTACTTTTGTTAAAGGTCAGTATTACGGTGTGCAGCCAGATGGGAAGTCTGGGAATCAGCATTGCTGGAGGAAAGGGATCAACTCCATGTAAAATCAACCCTGAAGTAAGTTTCTCTGAGAGAAATCTGAATTTAAATAGTATGGAATTATTTGTCTATTGGAAAATATTTCTTCTCAGCACAGGTTATTTGTTGACTTTATCTCTCTCCTCGCTGGTGATGTTGGCAATTTTCAGCCTTGAATCTACTTTGCCAGGAACGTGATGAGATTTGCTTTAATTAACTCAGAGATGTGGATTGAATAGAAAAGGCAGCTGGTCCTTCACTGAAGTCTCCAAGTGCCTTTGTATTAGATAAAGACACTTGATCTTAAGTGAGTGAAATGAGGAGCTGCATATAAATCAGCCTTTTTGTAATCTTTGCTTTGTTTTATGTTTGACACGTACATACCTCTGCAACAGGTTCCGTGAAGCAAGTGTTGGGTCTATCTTATCATGTGGACTACTTGTCAAAATTTGGATGCCTTATCTCACCTTAATACCAGCCCCAAGACATAGGAGCAGAATTTGGCCATTTGGCCCGAGTC
The DNA here is from genome assembly GCF_053455715.1 of Rhinoraja longicauda. NCBI lineage: Eukaryota > Metazoa > Chordata > Chondrichthyes > Rajiformes > Arhynchobatidae > Rhinoraja > Rhinoraja longicauda. The sequence goes on along the minus strand of NC_135957.1, from coordinate 26,603,766 downwards.
TGCTCTGCTATTTTGATCACGGCTGATCTATTTTCCCTCTCAACCCCATTTTCCTGCCTTCTCCCCGTAACATTTGACGCTCTTATTAATCAAGAACCTATCAATCTCCGCTTTTAAAATACCCAGTGACTTGGCTTCCAACACTATCTGTGGTGATTCTGTCCAGCCAGATCCTGCTCCCTCTACTCACACCCAAGATGTATCCCTCATTACTGGCTGCCGTTCTCTTAAAGATATTGCTCATTAATGTTCATTTTTACAGCAGTTCCACACTCATTCGTTTTTTTCAGCATTTATGTTAGTTTGACAATATTACAAATTCTCCTGTTGGTAATGCTAAAAACAGGCGATTCTTTCATCTTAACAGTTAATGTTTAAAAAAAAGAGTTTTGGATAAATGATATTTCAAATTGGAGGAACAGCATCTCATATTTGGGCAGCTTACACCCCAATGGTATGAACATTGATTTCTCCAACTTCAGATAGTTCCTCTGTCCCTCCCTTTCCCCTCCCCCTTCCCAGTTCTCTCACTGTATTCCTGTCTCCCACTACATCCTATCTTTGTCCTGCCCCCTCCCCTGACATCAGTCTGAAGAAGGGTCTCGACCTGAAACGTCACCCATTCCTTCTCTCCTGAGATGTTGCCTGACCCACTGAGTTACCCACTGAGCATTTTGTGATACTTTCCAGCAACAGACGTATGTAAACATGAATGCACAGTAGCTGGTTAATCAAAAATATCCCGATGACTGATTGCGATTTTCACGGTAGATTTTTAATGCTCTCTTGTATAGTTGCAGCGTCATTTATAGAATTATTAGCCGGCGCTCCTAATGCACTTTGTGCGTGGTGCCAGGTGGTATACTGCCAGGTGTGCGCTACTCTGCCAAGCTTTTTACGATGCTAATTATTGTCATTGGCACATATTCCCGATAGCTGCTGCCCTCTGGAGTTCAATCCAACGAACAAAAGTTAGTTTTTGTTTCCTGCCTACAAAGCTCCATTTTAAATAATTCTCTTCCTACCTGCACAATGGAGTGCTTCTCGTTTGAGAGAGAGCTGGCGTTGTCATGTGACCATCACACTTTGAAGTATCCGGGAAGTTTAGTACTATAACACCTTTTAAAATACATTTGGGCATGTACATGGATACGAAAGGGTTTGATGGCTATGGGCCTAACATGGGTAGGTGGGACTAGTGTAGATGAGGCATCTTGTTTGGCATGGGCAAGTTGGGCAAAATGCCCTGTTTCCATGCTCTATGACTCTTCTTCACATGCAAGTTCAGCTTAGGCCTGTGTGATGGCAGTAAAATGTCACAAAGCTCTTCAGTATAAAGTAATCAGACTCGTATCTTATCCTCACACTGATAAAGTAAACTCAGGAGTTTATTTTGTTTTAATATCCCAATAAGTTTTATATTTCTTTTTTTTATTATTGGGGCTGTAAGTTGTGTCTGGCATGTTATTATGGGAGATAATACGATATTATTTTATACATTAGACATTGTTGTTTAAGGTTTGTAACTACTTAGGCATTAGGTGCCTCTCTGTAACTAACCGGTAACCACGACATTATCTGGTTCAGTCCGACAATTATAGATGCAGCCGGGACCTTGGGCATTCTTTCAAAGTCGAAAATTAGAAGTAATGTATTGTTTTAGAATAAAATTTGCTCGCATTCATTAAAAAGGAACCCCACAGGCTCTATCAATATCTGGACAAGATAGCTAATGTTTTAGCAGAGAACTGTTATTTCCATTACTCGTGTGTTTTCTGTTAGGTAATGTTTTCAAATCCATTATTTCCTTTGTTAAAGTGTCGGCTAATGATTTAAATATTTCCTACGCCATCCTGTTCAAGGTTTGTAGTTATCAAACTTTGATTAGACAATAGACAATAGACAATAGGTGCAGGAGGAGGCCATTCGGCCCTTCGAGCCAGCACCGCCATTCAATGTGATCATGGCTGATCATTCTCAATCAGTACCCCGTTCCTGCCTTCTCCCCATACCCCCTGACTCCACTATCCTAAAGAGCTCTATCTAGCTCTCTCTTGAATGCATTCAGAGAATTGGCCTCCACTGCCTTGAGGCAGAGAATTCCACAGATTCACAACTCTCTGACTGAAAAAGTTTTTCCTCATCTCAGTTCTAAATGGCCTTATTGATTATTGATTTTGAAGTGTAAATGGAGGGAACGTATGCAGCAAACCTACTGGCTAAAAGCTACATAAATAGATGGAAAGACAATTACCTAATGCCTCTTAGAAATAGTAATTGTACCAGATTCCACCACCACTTCTGGCAGTATGTTTCAGAGATCTACCACTCGCTATGTAAAAATAAAAACCATCCCTCAGATTCCCTTTAAATCTCCTACTTTTTGACTTAAAACTGCATACTGTTGTTTTTGTCCCCCCTATCATGGTAGGTATATTGATTATCTCCGCCTAATTTTGCCTCTTATAATCTAATGTATTTCTATTTGGTCACCCTTCGGTCTTGTTTGCTCCAGGAAGATTAAATCCAACCTATGTGATCTTTCCCCATAGTTAAAGTGTCCCAAAACAGGCAACATCCTAGTGAATCTCCTCTGCCATCTCTCCGGTGCATCCACATCCTTCCTAGAGTGTGGAATTTCGCTGTCATCTTTAGGCCCAGATCGTCTAACTGTCATTAACCACCATTTCTGATGTCACATCAACATGTCCCTCTAACCTACCAGCCTATATCTGGCTGATTAAACTAACAAAAAAACAAAAAGGCTGGAAATAGTCGTCAGGTCAGGCAGCCTCTGTGGAAAGAGAAATGGGTTGAAGACTCCTCTTCAGGACTCGGAAAAGGGGAAAGCATGTGAGTTGTAAGTACCAGAGTGGGTGGGGAAGAAAATGAATCTCTCTCATTGGGTGGTTCAAGTTGCCAGATAGCACCATAGACAGCCTAATTACTTAAGCAATCCCTACTGTTCCCTCTCCGAGTCATTCTCCATGTTATATAGTACATCGATGCATGGAAACAGGCTCTGTGACGCACCAAGTCCGTGTCAATGATCTTGCATCCATTTACACTAATATTGTTTTTACACCATTTACACTAATATTGTCCATTCATATTCCTACCAATGTACCCAGATTTTACAACTCACCAATAAATGAGTGGCAACTTACAGTGACCATTTAACCTACCAACCGTGGATGTCTTTGGGATGTGGGAGGAAACCCAAGGGTTAACAGGGAGAATGTGCAAACACCACATGGACAGCAGCAGAGGTTGGGATTGGAGCAGGGTTGCTGGAGCTGTGAGGCAGCAGCTCTAATAGCTGTGTCATTGCTCTTCCCACTGTCCTATCTAAATCTCATTCACCTCCCTACAACGGAAAGCTAACTTTTGAAAGTGAATGCGAAAAAAGAAACATTTCAAATTTTTGATCTGAAGCATTATTTCGGTTTTGCCTCCCACAGGTGCTGCTTGACTTGATCACCATTTTCTGTTTTTATTTCGAATTTGGAATATCTGCTGTATTTTGATTTACAGTAAAACTAACAAAGTGCTTTATTGAGCAAATGAACTTGCGGAGAGCAATGGAGCATTACTTTATTTTACTATTAACCCTTCTTCAAATCAGGCACCTGCTTCCAGTTAGTTCAATAGAATGTAACAAGATATACAGAGAGTAGTTGAACACGTGGTACAATTTTGTTAATGGGTTCACACCCAATATTGCATTAGTCATATGCTGCCTAAGACAGCAAAGAATCTCTCCTAGTTCAAATGTTATTAGCAGAAGGAACACGTTTCTGAATTAACTCCAGGAGATATTCCATACAGTTGTAAAATCCTTCTTATGTGAACAGCTTCTGTGAATATATTGCATAACCTGCAAATTCTGCAAACACTAAGCAGGAGAGACAGCAACTGTGGAAAGAGAAACAGTTTACATTTGTTCTGATGAAGGATCACAGGCCCAAAATGCTGATTGTTTCTCTCTCCACAGACACTGCCTGACCTGCTGAGTGTTTCCAGCATTTTTCTAATTTTGTTTCAGATTTCCAACATCTGCAGGTTTTTCTCTCTGATTTATTTTTTATTGACTGAAAATTTATTTGTTCTTTTATTTTGGTTTTCTTATGTGAGGAGGAAGGGAAAATAGATTAGCTATTTCGAGTAAAATAGCCCAAATCTGCATTGACGACATTATGTACAAAAGGCTCAAGTTTAAAAAAGATTTAGTCTGAAGGGTCCAGATCCGAAACGTCACCTTTCCACATTGTTCTGAGATGTTGCCCGACCTGTTGAGTTACTTCAGTGCTTTGTGCCTTTTGCACAAATGTCTTATAGTCAGAGTTATTGAGTCATAGAGTCATACAGTATGGAAACAGGCCCTTCAGCCCTACTTGCCCACACTGACCAAAATGTCCCATGTACATTCGTCCCTCCTGCCTGCATTTGGCCCATATCCCTCTAAACCTGTCCTATCCATGTACCTGTCCAAATGTGCCTTAAACATTGCAATAGTGCCTGCCTCAACTACTACCTCCGGCAGCTTGTTCCATACACCCACCACCCTTTGTGTCAAAAAGTTACACCTCCGGTTTCTATTTCCCTCCTCACCTTAAACTTATGTCCTCTGGTTCTTGATTCTCCAACTCTGGGCGAGTGACTATGCATCTACCTGACCTATTCCTCTCATGACTTTGTATACCTGTATAAGATCACCCCTCACACACCTCCCAGCCTACTCAACCTCTCCCTATAGCTCACACCCCCCTAGTCTTGGCAATATCCTCGTTATCCCAGCACTTTGTGTCCTTTTGTACAAAAGACTTCTTGGATTCACTCAAGGATCTTGTTAGAACATGCAACAGTGGTGGTGTTCAGAGGGTTATGGAACTTCTAATTTCAAAACAAAATTCCTGCTGCAATTACTGTAACATACTGATTGATGGGATTATCTGTACCAGGGGATCTTCATTTCAAAAGTCTCGAGGGGTGGCCCTGCTGATTTGGCAGGTTTACGAGTTGGAGACATCATGTTGGAGGTACGTAGTTTACAAGAGTTTTTTTCTGTTGCTCCTGTTTCATTCCTGGTAACATTTGAGAGGCATTCCTGAATTGTATTCTTGTTTGAGTAGATCAAGACGAGTTGACCTAACGCCATGGCAGCACAGTGGTGGAGCGGTGCAGTTGCTGCCTTACAGTGCCCGACACCCTGGTTATGGGTGCCGTCAGTATGGAGTTTTTATGTTCTCCCCGTGACCTGTGTGGGGTTTCTCCAGGAGCTATTGTTTCCTCCTACAGTCCAAAGACGTACAGGTTTGGAGGTTAATTAGCTTGGTGAAAATTGTAAATTGTCCCTAGTGTGTAGGATGGTATTAGCGTACAGGGATCCCTAGTCGACGTGGACTCGATGGGGCGAAGGGCCTGTTTCTGGCTGTATCTCTAAACTAAACTAAAGAAATAAAATAAAAGTTGTTATTATGTAAGCTCCTTCCTGAATTGGATCGATACAGAGTAGTGAAAATTCTTTGATCGATAATCACTGATAAGCACAGCGAACATTGGTCAGCAGCATGGTCCCTCAGGCAATGATGTGGTGGTTTAGTTTAGTTTTGTTTAAAGACACAGTGCGGAAACAGGCCCTTCGGCCCACCTAGTTTGCACCGACCAGTGATCCCCGCACATCAACATTATCCTACACACACTAGGGACCAATTTTACACTTATATCAAGCCAATTAACCTGCAAACCTGTAGGTCTTTGGAGTGTGGGAGGAAACCGAAGATCTCAGAGGAAACCCATGCGGTTTTGGGGAGAATGTACAAACTCCGTACAGACAGCACCTGTGGTCGGGATGGGACCCGAGTCTCTGGCACTGCAAGTGCTGTAAAGTAGCAACTCTACTGCTGCGCCGCCCGACAATGCGGTAAAAACTACATCATCTGCTTTAAGGACTAATTATATGCTTGGACACTGGCAAAAGTCTGATGAACATAAGAGTTACACAGGAGCTTTATATGCCAGCAATTTATGCTCAATTTACTGGACTAGGAATTGAGCCCACAACATGCTAATTCAGAGGCTGGACTTTCACCACTGGGCCTCAGTGGGCACAGGAAATTAAAGTCTGCACTGTGGCACAGGGGTGGACTTGCTGCCTCACAGCGCTAGAGACCTGTGTTCAATCCTGACCTTGGGTGATATTCTGTTTTGGAGTTTGTATGTTCTCTGTGTGGAGTTTGTATGTTCTCTGGGTGACCATCTGGGTGTTCCGGTTTCCTCCCTCATGCCATAGACATGCGGGGTTGGAGGTTAATTGGCTTCTGTAAACTTCCCCCAGTGTGTAGGATGTGAAAGTGGAATAATATAGAAATAGCGTACTGGTCAGCATCGACTCGGTGGGTCAAAGGGACTGTTTCCACACTGTATCTCTCCACTAAACTAAATTAGTTTATTATAAGTTAAAAGAATTTGCACTTTAATTGCAATGAATTTGGTTTGTTGAAAGAAAAGGGAAGTGTTTGTAAATGGAGTGATCCCAGTGTCATTTTCCAGACCATGAAACATGTTGATAATATTACTTGGGTATAGGAACATATGTAAATAGCAGGAGTTGGCCACTCGACCCCTCAAGCCTGTCTACCCCTTTAGGTTGAGCTGCACTGGCCTTAAAACATTGTCCCTGGTGTGTAGGATTGCGTTAGTGTGGCTGGTCGGTGCGGGCTCGGTGGGCCGAAGGGCCTGTTTCTGTGCAGTATCTCTAAATTAAACTTAGAACTAAAGAGTTGAGTTTAGTTGGTTGTTTTATTGTCACGTGTGCCCAGGTACAGTAAAAAGCTTGAAACAAGGGAGTCATGAAATAAAACCCTAATGTGCGTGGCATCCACGAGCTCGTGAGCCAACTTCACCTGTTAATGGAAAAGGATGGGAGAGGGATATGTGAAAAGGTGAGAGGTGGTTTTCAGATCACCTTTGAGGACTAACACCTACCTGTCATTTATAACACGCTTCCTCTCTCTGCCTACACTCTGAAGGAATGTAAAAACTTAGCCCCATCGTAGCAGGGCTCGTCAGCACATGTGCAGGGAATGTTTCCTTACTCATCAGTGTAGCCTGTGTGGGCAGTGTGTTTCGCAGCAGGTAAGTAACATGCTAAGCTCACAGCTTCTCGTGTCCTGGAGGCGTTCTACAACCTTCAAGGTTTTGCTGGCTGTTTTATTATATGGAAAAACTTGAAATCTGACTCTTGAAAATTATGTCCTCTAATTGAGTGATATTCAAAGCAGATAATATATCCATGAAGCCTATTCAGAGAAATAATAGGTGTATATATTCATAACCCTTCCCCTCTCCCTTCTTCCCCCATAACAGCTCATATCCCCCCACCCCCACTCCTCCCCCCTCCTTGTGCACCACTTGGGCTCGTAACTTTTCCTCCCCTCCCCCCTTTCCCCTTCCACCTACATTCAATAGACAATAGACAATAGACAATAGGTGCAGGAGTAGGCCATTCAGCCCTTCGAGCCAGCACCGCCATTCAATGCGATCATGGCTGATCACTCTCAATCAGTACCCCGTTCCTGCCTTCTCCCCATACCCCCTCACTCCGCTATCCTTAAGAGCTCTATCCAGCTCTCTCTTGAAAGCATCCAACGAACTGGCCTCCACTGCCTTCTGAGGCAGAGAATTCCACACCTTCACCACTCTCTGACTGAAAAAGTTCTTCCTCATCTCCGTTCTAAATGGCCTACCCCTTATTCTTAAACTGTGGCCCCTTGTTCTGGACTCCCCCAACATTGGGAACATGTTTCCTGCCTCTAATGTGTCCAATCCCCTAATTATCTTATATGTTTCAATAAGATCCCCCCTCATCCTTCTAAATTCCTTCCTCTAGCTTCACAATTCACAACTCCGATTCTTTTGTCTCACACCTCTGTCTTTTTATCTCTGGCCTTTGTTCTGCTTATCAAGAATCCCCCAACCCCTCACCTGTATCTGCCTATTACCTGCCAGATTATGTACTGCCCCTCTGCTCCCAGCTTTCTTTCTCCCAGTCCCCCCTCCCCCCACCTTACAATCGGTCTGAAGAAGGGTCCCGTCCTGAAACGTCACTTATCCATGTTCTCGAGTTGCTGCCTTATCCGCTGAGCTACTCCAGCACTTTGTTTCCTTCTGTATACATTTCCTGTTTAACCTCCCTCTGTAAATAGTAGACTCTTGTAGTGTATTACCGAGGTATAAATCTTTCTCTGCAGGAACCTTAGCTGACTGTTACTCGCTGCTACATAGCACTTGGAGCCTTGAATGAAAGTTGACACACAGTTGATATCTCACCTAAGTGGAATGCCTTTTTTCCTTTCAAGGACTTTATTCAATAATTGCATATTCCAGTGTACCAGAAGGTACAAAAACGTACAAATCTCACATTGCATCAGGCAATTGTTATAATACAATAGTGGCTTCTGCGCCTACAATGCACTCGACCCCCCCCCCCCCCCCCCCCCCCCGCTGTGACCAGTGTTCACTTCACGGAAGGCCTCTCGAGTCCCCGTGGATACCATGTGTTCCCTCTCCATGGAAGTGGAATGCCTTGTGTTCTAGCTGCAAGTTGAGACAACACCCTACTTTGTCACATGTTTAACGTATTAGAAAAACACCTTTGAACTGCTGGTATCGGTGGTCATGGCAATATCCTCCTAATAACTTTCATGCAGCAGCATGGAATGATAATTGTTCTAAAACACTCTTGGCTGATTTCACACAAACAAAAAAAATGAAATACTTGCATAATTCAATGAAAGGTCAAAGAAGCCAGCCCTGAGAACAGGTAATAACATGACTATGCACACCCATCAGCAATCTCCACTTCCATGCTCATTTATCCTTTGGACTGTCCTGATTCTGTCCTGTAGCACCTTGGGTTAACCTCTGAAAGTGTAACACCTCACACTTTCTCAGAATAGATGCGGTACAGAGTTTTATGTTGTCTCTTAGTATCCCTTACTTACATTTTAAGCACCTGTGCAAAATCAACGTTCTCTAGCCCACTGTCACTGTTCAAGAGTCAATAGTATTTTATTGTCATCTGTCCCTAAATAGAACAATGAAATTCTTACCTGCAGCAGCACAACGGGTATGTAAATATAGCACTCATTCTATATCTGTCGTCAGGGAGGATTGATAAACCTAGGTCAGAGTCTGCAATTATCCTCCCATGCTTTTCTAACAGCCTGGGGTACATACAGTGCATTCAGAAAGTATCCAGACCCCTTCACTTTTTCACATCATGATGTGGGGATATTTTTCAGCAGCAGGAACTGGGAGACTAGTCAGGATCGAGGGAAAGATAAACGGAGCAAAGTACAGGGAGATCCTTGATGAAAACTTGCTCCAGAGCGTTCTGGACCTCAGACTGGGGCGGAGTTTCATCTTCCACAGGGACAATGACCATAAGCACACAGCCAAGATAACGCAGGAGTGGCTTTGTGACAAGTCTGTGAATGTCCTTGAGTGGCCCAGCCAGAGCCCGGACTTAAACCCGATCAAACATCTCTGGAGGGACCTTAAAATAGCTGTGCATCAACGCTCCCCATCCAACCTGACAGAGCTTGAGAGGATCTGCAGAGAAGAATGTGAGAAATTACCCAAATGCAGGACTGCCAAGCTTGTAGCGTCATACCCAAGAAGACTTGAGGCTGTATTCGCTGCCAAAGGTGCCTCAACAAAGTACTGAGTAAAGGGTCTGAATACTTATGTAAATGTGATATTTCAGTTATTTATTTTTAATTATTTTGCAAACATTTCTAAACACCTGTTTTCGCTTCTTCATTCTGGGGTATTGTGTGCAGACTGATGATAAAAAAAAGAATTTAATCCATTTTAAAATAAGGCTGTAATGTAACAAAATGTGGAAAAATTGAAGAGGTCTGAATACTTTCTGAATGCACTGTATTCACTGGAATTTAGAACGAAGAGAGGGGATCTTATAGAAACATATAAAATTATTATAACATTTTCACCCAGAGAGTTGTGAATCTGTGGAATTCTCTGCCACAGAAGGCAGTGGAGGCCAATTCATCAGATGTTTTCAAGAGAGAGTTAGATTTTGCTCTTAGGGCTAAAGGAATCAAGGGATATGGGGAGAAAGCAGGAACGGGGTACTGATTTTGAATGATCTGCCATAATCATATTGAATGGCGGTGCTGGTTTGAAGAGCCAAATGGCCTACTCCTGTATCTCTTTTCTATGCTTCATCTGTGTCTGGCGATTATTCTTCTTTTGTGCAGATTTTCCTCATTGTTGCAATGAGCATAAAGGTGATTACAGAGAACGGGGTTTAATTTAGTTTAGTTTAGAGATACGGTGTGGAAACAGGCTCTTCAGCCCGCCATGCCAACCAACAATCACCTGTACACTATTCTACACACTCGGGATGATTTACAGAAGCCCATTAATTTTCAAACCTGCACGTCTTCTGAATGCTGGAGAACAGGGAGAACATGCAAACTCCATAAGGACAGCACCCGTAGTCAAGATCCAACCTGGCACTGTAAGGCAGCAACTCTACCGCTGTGCCACTGCGCCGCCCTTTGTTCTTGTGCCAAAGAAACACTCTGCTTTTTCAGGTCAATGGAATAAGTTTACAAAATGTTACTCATTCTGAAGCGGTGAATGCCTTGAGGAATTCGGGCACTGTGATTAAGATACTTATTTTGAGGGACAAGGAGGTGCACCCTGACACCACCACCACATCCAACTTGAGGAGCAATGCCCCGCCTGATTGCACTGAACTCGACCACAATGAGGAGTCACAACCAGAGGGCGTATTTCTCAAAAAAATGACATGCAATGGAAATAACTTGGTAAGTCACTCTCGACATCTGAAATAAGTAGATTAATTTTGACACCTGGTCTCTAACCCACCCTACGTCCCATTTTTTCTTCTTGTCTCCGTAAAATAAAATTGTTGAGTACCTTTAGTTTAGTTTAAGAGATACAGCGTGGAAACAGGCCCTTCAGCTCACTGAGTCCATGCCGGCCAGCGATCTCCCGTGTACTAGTTCTACCCTACACACCAGGGACAATTTATAGAAGCCAAGAATGTGGAAAGAAACCGGAGCACCCGGGGAAAACTCATGTGGAGATGGAGAATGTACAAACTTCATACAGGCACCCGTGGTCAGGATTGAACCCTGGTCTCTGGTGATGTGAGGCAGCGCTTCTACCGCTGCGTCACTGTGCCGCCCTGTAAACATCAACTGAGCAATAGTTGCCGTTACTATCGACGCAGCACTTCAAGATCAAGTGTAGTTTAATAGACAATAGACAATAGACAATAGACAATAGGTGCAGGAGTAGGCCATTCAGCCCTTCGAGCCAGCACCGCCATTCAATGCGATCATGGCTGATCAATATCAATCAGTACCCCATTCCTGCCTTCTCCCCATACCCCCTCACTCCGCTATCCTTAAGAGCTCTATCCAGCTCTCTCTTGAAAGCATCCAACGAACTGGCCTCCACTGCCTTCTGAGGCAGAGAATTCCACACCTTCACCACCCTCTGACTGAAAAAGTTCTTCCTCATCTCCGTTCTAAATGGCCTACCCCTTATTCTCAAACTGTGGCCCCTTGTTCTGGACTCCCCCAACATTGGGAACATGTTATCTGCCTCTAATGTGTCCAATCCCCTAATTATCTTATATGTTTCAATAAGATCCCCCCTCATCCTTCTAAATTCCAGTGTATACAAGCCCAATCGCTCCAGCCTTTCAACATACGACAGTCCCGCCATTCCGGGAATTAATCTAGTGAACCTACGCTGCACGCCCTCCATAGCAAGAATATCCTTCCTCAAATTTGGAGACCAAAACTGCACACAGTACTCCAGGTGCGGTCTCACCAGGGCCCGGTACAACTGTAGAAGGACCTCTTTGCTCCTATACTCAACTCCTCTTGTTACGAAGGCCAACATTCCATTGGCTTTCTTCACTGCCTGCTGAACCTGCATGCTTCCTTTCATTGACTGATGCACTAGGACACCCAGATCTCGTTGAACTCCCCCTCCTCCTAACTTGACACCATTCAGATAATAATCTGCCTTTCTATTCTTACTTCCAAAGTGAATAACCTCACACTTATCTACATTAAACTGCATCTGCCATGTATCCGCCCACTCACACAACCTGTCCAGGTCACCCTGCAGCCTTATTGCATCTTCCTCACAATTCACACTACCCCCCAACTTAGTATCATCTGCAAATTTGCTAATGGTACTTTTAATCCCTTCGTCTAAGTCATTAATGTATATCGTAAATAGCTGGGGTCCCAGCACCGAACCTTGCGGTACCCCACTGGTCACTGCCTGCCATTCCGAAAGGGACCCATTTATCCCCACTCTTTGCTTTCTGTCTGTTAACCAATTTTCTATCCATGTCAGTACCCTACCCCCAATACCATGTGCCCTAATTTTGCCCACTAATCTCCTATGTGGGACCTTGTCGAAGGCTTTCTGAAAGTCGAGGTACACCACATCCACTGACTCTCCCTTGTCAATTTTCCTAGTTACATCCTCAAAAAATTCCAGTAGATTTGTCAAGCATGATTTCCCCTTCGTAAATCCATGCTGACTCGGAACGATCCCGTTACTGCTATCCAAATGCTCAGCAATTTCGTCTTTTATAATTGACTCCAGCATTTTCCCCACCACTGCTGTCAGACTAACTGGTCTATAATTACCCGTTTTCTCTCTCCCTCCTTTCTTAAAAAGTGGGATAACATTTGCTATTCTCCAATCCACAGGAACTGATCCTGAATCTATAGAACATTGAAAAATGATCTCCAATGCTTCCACTATTTCTAGAGCCACCTCCTTAAGTACTCTGGGATGCAGACCATCAGGCCCTGGGGATTTATCAGCCTTCAGTCCCATCAGTCTACCCAAAACCATTTCCTGCCAAATGTGGATTTCCTTCAGTTCCTCCATCACCCTAGGTTCTCCAGCCCCTAGAACATTTGGGAGATTGTGTGTATCTTCCTCAGTGAAGACAGATCCAAAGTAACGGTTTAACTCGTCTGCCATTTCTTTGTTCCCCATAATAAATTCCTCTGCTTCTGTCTTCAAGGGACCCACATTTGCCTTGACTATTTTTTTCCTCTTCACGTACCTAAAAAAACTTTTGCTATCCTCCTTTATATTATTGGCTAGTTTACCCTCGTACCTCATCTTTTCTCCTCGTATTGCCTTTTTAGTTAACTTTTGTTGCTCTTTAAAAGAGTCCCAATCCTCTGTCTTCCCACTCTTCTTTGCTATGTTATACTTCCTCTCCTTAATTTTTATGCTGTCCCTGACTTCCCTTGTCAGCCACAGGTGTCTCTTACTCCCCTTAATGTCATATGAACAACACGGTGAGGTACAGGTACAGTGTAAATTGTGCTTGCAGCCGCACCAAAGGTACATAGACTCAGACAACCCAAAAACATAAATTATACATAAACATAATTTAGACAGGAAAAAGATTGTGCAAAAACAAGACGTCAGTTCAGAACACATGACAATGCAAAAGGTGGTCTGCAGTGATCCGTTGTTGAGATGGGATTAGGGTTGTGCTGGTCAGTTCAGAATCATAATAGTTGGAGGAAAGTAGCTATTCCTGATCCTAGTGGTGTGAGACTTCACGCTTCTGTACCTCCTGTCCAGTGGTAGAGGCAAGAAGAGGTCCTTACCCAGATGGCGGGGTTCCTTGAGGATAGATGCCGCCTTCTTGAGACAGTGCCTCATGTAGATGTTTTCGATGATGCGAAGGACTGCTCCCTTTAAATTCATTAGGTTCACTGTCAAATCCATTATATTACCATGTAACATGGGGAATAAGAAGTGAAATGCTCAGGGTGAATAGCATCAATCATGTTGATTTACAGAGTCATTCACATGGTGTCTTTAGCTGCCTCAAACATTTTTCAATCTCTTAGTTTAAAGATATTGGCAAACACTCCTATCACTGGTGAGATGTGATTTTGGAACTATCTGCACTGTACCACCCAGCCCTGCTTTCAGAGACCCAGGACTGATGAGGCTGAGAAAAAAAACACAAGACCGTTAAATCAATGGGTAATGTAGGTTTAAGGTGAAGTGGAAAAGATTTAATAGGAATCTGAGGGGTAACATTTTCACACAATGAGTGGTGGGTGTATGGAACAAGCTGCCAGAGGAGGTAGTTGAGGCAGGGACTATCCCAACGTTTAAGAAACAGTTATACATGTACCTGGATAGGAAAGGTTTTGAGTGATATGGACCAAATGCTAGCAGGTGGGGCTAGTGTAGCTGGGACATGTTGGCCAGTGTGGGCAAGTTGGGCCAAATGGCCCCGTTTCCGCACTGTATCACTCTTTGACCCTAAAACTCTAATAATCTGGCATCTGTGCGAGTTTGACAGTGCTGGACTGGCAGATTTTCCAGACTATTGGATGTTTCTCAAATAAAACACAAAAAAAACCCTCTTTCAATTCACATTTTTCTCCAACATGTTACACTGTAGTATAATTAATCTTTCAGTGCATCCAGGAGTGGTGAATATACAAGCACTCTGGACCCTCAATCCAGCCACAACCTGGAGGTACAGCCTTGGGCAGCACAGTGGTACAGCGGAGAGTTGTGCCTTATAGCACCAGAGACCCGGGTTCAATCCTGGTCAGTGTGGACTTGATGGTCCTGTTTCAACATGTCACACTGTAGAGTCAAGAGTGTTTTATTGTCATCTGTCCCAAACAATTATATATTATACACATACATATAATACATATATGTGTGTGTGTGTATAGATATGTATATGTGTATACAGGCAACGCACACGCATACTGACATGCACGCACACACGCGTACACACGCACACGCACAAACACACACACATACACACACACACACACACACACACACACACACACACGCACACACACACTATCATAGTAACAGGAACAGTGAATGTACAAGCTCTCTGCACTCTTGCTCCAGGCTACAACCCCACCCATGTTCCTGACCCTTGAGGTCCTGGATGCTAGCCCTGCGCTGACCACATCTCTGTCCCACAAACCGGACCCCCAAATCACATTCCGGACCCTCTGTCTCACTTTTTGGATGAATGAGCGAATCTAATGCCAGACCATTAGAGTTTTCGAACAATTGGACGCCTGATTATCAAAGTTCGTTTGATCCCATATTGCTTACATTTGGGGACATAGAGTGATACAGTGTGGAAACATGTCCCATGGCCCAGCTTGCCCACACCAGCCAACATGTCCCAGCTACACTAGTCCCATCTGTCAGCATTTGGTCCATATCCCTCCACACCTGTAACTGTCTAAGTGTTTCTTAAATGTTGGGATAGTCCCTGCCTCATCTACCTCCTCTGGCAGCTTGTTCCATACACCCACCACCCTTTGGGTGAAAATGTTACCCCTCAGATTCCTATTAAATCTTTTTCCCTTCATCTTAAACCTATGTCCTCTGATCCTCAACCAGATTTTTTGTGATTAACTTATCAAACTGTTGTTTATTTTTCTTAATTCCACAAGGTGGAGCTATGTGCAGCTCAATGTCTGACCACTGAAGTTAGCCTATTGAAGTTATACAGCACATATGCACAGACAACAGCTAAACAATTCCTCCTTTCTTGTGTTCATTTAATAGAGGTCTGCACCCTCAGGGAATCCCCCCATTAACTCCTCGAGTGGGACACTACAAAAGCGTACCTCATTCCGAATCATGAAGCATACAATGCCAGTAAGTAGCTGCCTATTGATTTGGGTGAATGTGCCTTGGGGAAATTAGCATAAGTGTTGGAATTGTAGCACTATTCTATCGACCAACACTACGGTGATACATTAGGTGACGTTTCTGGTCAGGATCCTTCATCAGACTCTGAAGAAAGGTCACAACTCCAAATGTTGCCTATCCACGCCCTCCAGAGCCACTGGGTTACTCCGGCGCTTTGTGTTTTACCCAAGATTCCAACCATCTGCAGTTTCATCGGACTGTAGTGATACTTTACTCCAACTTGATATACTTGTTACAGATCAATAATGATCTCTTAACATCGCTAAACCTTGTTGAAGCATTAGCTGTTGAACTCAACAAAGCCCACTGTGACTTGTATCGGAGAGATCAAAGGTATAATTCTTCTCGATACAATGCCCCCCTTTTAGTCTATTGCAGAGTGAAATGTATGGGCGACATGTGGTTGAAATCATAAGTCTTTCCAAGCTCCTAATGTCCTTGCGTGTGCGCCCGGACCATGTGTCTTGGCAACAGTGGGACAACAGAGACAGACCTGTGACGGTCCAGAGCAGGTGGCCTTCAGTTCCACATCCCAGAGCGGTGTCATTGGATATCGGTTATTCCCACACACGTGGGGATGTGCAGCTCAATGCCTGAGCATGTCTAGGATACTCAATTACACCCTCGCAAAATCCTTTGCAAGGTTGCTCTTTCACACTCCCACGCGCTTTCACGCCCACCCAGCCCCTCCTGCTTTCTGACCCCACCCATCCCTCCCATCCCATCCATCTGCCCACTCTCAGTACATTCAGAAAAGTAAATGCACATTTCTTAACCCAAGGATCATGAGTTCTAGTCACGGACATACTTCACCAAGGGCTGTGAATGAATGCTGGAAACCTCAAATGAAAACGCAGAGAGGGGAAGATAGTCACAATAATTGACTTCAGTGTTCAGCAGAAAATGAATCAAAAGGTCAAGATCAGAAGTGTGCAAGAAGGAACTGCAGATGCTGGTTTAAACTGAAGATGGGCACAAAAAGCTGGAGTAACTCAGCGGGACAGGGAGCATCTCTGGAAAGAAGGAATGGGTGACATTTTGGGTCGAGCCCCTTCTTCACACAAGATCAAACTATCAGGGTGTCAGGGGATTATGGGGAGAAGGCAGGAGATTGGGATTGAGAGGGAAAGATAGATCACCTATGATTGAATGGCGGAGTAGACTTGATGGGCCGAATGGCCTCATTCTGCTCCTCTCACTTATGAATTTATGAACGAACAGAGTTTTGCTGCTTCTTTTCCCCTGAACATGGAAGATTTCCTCCGGGATATGAGAGGAAATTGTAAATCAGTGCTTTGCGAACAGCTTTATGATATCGTGGCACTGTTCCTGCACTGCCACAGTGCATAAAAAAAGCCTCTGCTGCAAAGTAATTTAATACTAGGTGTCACTGCTGCAATAAGATATTGCACGGGTTTCAGGCAAAATAGTTTAGCACCTTCGGGATTCTGAATGCAGGTCTCTAAGTCCAAAGGCTATGAATTGAATTAATTGCTAGATTTATCTGCCTCGCCAGGCGAATTTTGTCAATCCTTGGCTAGAAAATGTATCTGAAGAAGTTAGAGTGGGAGGGACAATGGATGAAAAAAGGGGGCTATACTAATGTAACCTGGAAAGGAATTCACACAGAATGGCAAAATGTTTGGGGCCAACTGCTGATACTATTTGAATAAAATAAGATAATAGGAGCAGGAGTAGGCCACTCAGCCCCCCAAGTCTGCCATGCTATTCATAGAACAGTACTGCACAGGTATAGGCCGTTTAGCCCAGAATGTGGGCGCTGAACATGATGCCGTCCAACTCATGATCCGTATCCCTCCATATCCATGCGCCCATCCAAAAGCCTCTTAAACGCTACTATCGTATCTGCCCCCACCAGCACACCTCCAGTGCGTTCCAGGTCTCCACCACCCTCTGTGTAAAATAAATTTGTCCCGCATTCCTTTTTTAAACTTTGCACCTCTCGCCTTAAAGCTAGGCCCTCCAATATATGATATTTCCATCCTGGGGGAAAAGGTTCTGACTGTCTACCCTATCTATGCCACGCATAATTTTATATACTTCCATCAAGTCTCCCCTCAACCACCAGCATGTCAGAGAAAACAATCCAAGTCTGTCCAACCTATCCTTGCAGCTAATCCAGGCATCATTCTGGTAAACCTCTGCAACCATTCCAAAGTTCAACACCCTTCCTGTCTAGGGGTGGGCAGAACTACATGCAGTACTCCAAATGCGGCCTAACCAAAGTCCTATCAAGCTTCGTCACAACTTCCTGACTCTTATTCCCAATGCTTTGACAGTTAAGGGCAAGCATAACAATATGCGTCTGAAGAAGGGTCTCGACCCGAAACGTCACCCATTCCTTCTCTCCCGAGATGCTGCCTGACCTGCTGAGTTACTCCAGCATTTTGTGAATAAATCGATGCGTTCTTTACAGTTGGTTTCTTCTGTATGAAATTGTTCAACTTCAATAAACCAACAATCCTGTGGGACTGATGGATGGTTCTGTTCTAAATAGAGTTTTCTTGATGTGTTTATACTTATTTTGAAAATGTATGAGCTTCATCTTCATGCAGGACTGGGATGTTCAGTTCTCGGAGATACTATTCCCCAGGTCTCTGGACTCTTAAGTCTGATACAAACCCAGGGGGCAAAAGATTCTGATTCTGGATGCATGCAAAGTTTCAAACCGGTTGCTAATTACATACACCAAAGAATAGATGGCGTAGTGAATGCTTTTAAATATCAATGCCGCTCACAAAATAACCTGTAATTATATTTTCTAATTTCTGTCGCAGCCTGTACTTATGATCAGACTTCCCTTCTGGTTTTTCAGCAGGGTCCAATAGAGATGAAGGCTGCAGTAACTATTAGTGTACTGGGTTTAGGAGTGAATTCAGTGTTATTTCAAATGACAATTAATTCAAATTCAGAATATGTTTTGGAACTGTCTTTCTTTATTTGCAATTGGTTTAATTGTGCATGTTGTTGTCCACATTTTGGTACAGTTTATTTAATTTAATTTTTTCTTTCCCACCTTGTGCGTATTTCATTTTTTCCCTTGATACTTCTACCTGGTTTTCTTGTCTCATCACGCCCTCGCTTGATCCTTGCTGCGCTGCCAAGCTGCCTCAGATTATTCTGACTCATCCTTCCACTTCAGATGAGGAACTGGAGCAGTTGACATTTGAAAAGGATGAATATTGCACCGAGCAGTCCGAAAACCCAGACGGCAATGACTTTTCAGACTATTTAAACTGTGCATTTTTATCCCCCTTAGGACAGCCCTTCTGAAAAAGAAGAATAGTTTCCCAGAGATTCACCATTTCTCAGTAGAAGAAAATGGCCTTATTTATTCTGCAGACCATTAGTTGAGCCTGATTGGGAAGGGGGCCATATAATGTGGAGACACATTTTTGTGTTGCAAATGATGTCTTTTATTTTTCTGTAAATCAAGGAGTCACAGCATAACAAAGAAACTAAATTTGGAACTGGACAATTAAAGGATCCAACCAATAATGATCAATGCAAAAGACACTCTGAGCATTTTTGCACTACATGAATGTCACTAAAGTGCCCAATTTACTTAAAAATAATAAAGGCACTAAGGTACTGCAGTCAGTAAATATGCTGCCTGGTATTGAATTGCAATGTGCTGAACAGAAAGGTTCCTGGCAAATTACAGCCAAGATTAATTTCTCGGTCACAGCCATTTACGTCTGAGTGAAACTATGCCTGACTTCTTACTCTCCACTGCGGTTAGCTGAAACTGTGCTATTTACGCATCAGGTGAGCAAATGCTCTTCTGTCTGTTCACATCCCTCTCTCCAAATAGCTATACAACTGCTGATGCTGATTGACTAGAACACAAAACATAGAACAACACAGAATTAAAGGAAGTTCTTTTAGGAAGGAGATGAGGAGACATTTCTTCAGTCATAGAGTGATGAATCTGTGGAATTCTTTGGCACAGAAGGCAGTGGAGGCCAAGTCAATAGATATTTTTAAGGCAGAGATAGATAGATTCTTGATTAGTACAGGTGTCAGTGGTTATGGGGAGAAGGCAAGAGAATGGGGTTAGGAGAGAGAGATAGATCAGCCATGATTGAATGGCGGAGTAGACTTGATGGGCCGAATGGCCTAATTCCATTATTCCTTTGGAGTCATGACCTTCTAACACAGCATAGGAACAGGCCCTTCGGCCCACAATGTCTGTGCCGAACATGATGGCAAGACCAACTCTCAACTGCCTGTACATAATCCATATCCCTCTATCCCCTGCTGATTCATGTGCCTATCCAAAAATCTCTTAAATGTCACTGTCGTATCTGCCTCCACCACCATCCCTGGCAGTGCCCCCCACATCTTTAAACTTTACCCCTCTCAACGTACAACTATGTCCTGTAGCCTTTGACATTTCCACCCTGGGAGAGAGGTTCTGACTGTCTGCCCTATTTTTACATCTCATCATTTTATGTACTTCTGTCAGGTATCGCTTCAATCTTCAGTATTCCAGAGAAAGCAATCCAGGTTTGTCCAAATCTCCTTGTACTGTAGCTGAAATCCATTAATCTAGGCAGCATTCTGGTAAAGCCAATCTCTCCTTGTAGCTAATGACCGCTATTTTAGGCTGCATTCTGATAAAGTTAATCCCTCCTTGTAGTTAATGCTCTCTAATCTTGATAGCAATCTGGTCAAGGCTACTAAGGGCTCAAATGAAGAATGAAGATGCAGGCAAGAAAGTTGAAAGAGTAAAACATCCAAAATCAAAATAAGGAAAGCTAGTAAAGACCCCCTATAAAGTAAAGTAAAAATACAATGAGAATTGTGAACTAACTTTCATTTCTTTCAGTTTGGAATCCTTTTCATATTTCACCAGAACTGAATGTATTTTTATCCTTTTCATATTTCACCAGAACTGAATGTTTTTCTTTTCTTTCAATAAAACATAACCATTCAAAACAACAAGCCTGTCTTCTGTTTGCATTTCTTTCTCCACTTATCTTGTTTTGAGACCTTGAACAATAAAGATCTCTCCTGCAGCTCTGACAAAGACTGGATGGATTCGGTCCAGGTCACAAAAATATTACAAAGATGTGAACATAGATACCGGGTATAGCCAGGTACATCTTGCGAAAGTCAGGTTCTGGAGTTAAAAAGGGACCCAACAGCCTACGATGCCAGATTCTTGAGAAATAATCTGTAATTCACTGTAATTTAGAAGGATGAGAGGGGATCTTATAGAAACATATAAAATTATAAAAGGACTGGACAGGCTAGATGCAGGAAAAATGTTCCCAATGTTGGAGGAGTCCAGAACCAGGGATCACAGTCTAAGAATAAAGGGGAGGCCATTTAAAACTGAGATGAGAAAAAACCTTTTTCACCCAGAGAGTTGGGTTGTGGATGATCAGCTATGATCACAATGAATGGCGGTGCTGGCACGATGGGCCAAATGGCCTCCTCCTGCACCTATTTTCTATGTTTATGAAGCAAACTACTGGAGGAACTCAGTGTGTCAGGCAGCATCTGTGGAGTGAAATGGACAGATGACTCTTCTTTCAGTCAGACTTGAGCTCGGTGCGACACTCTATCAAAGCGTGGTGGTCCCTTGCTCTGGAGACATGCTGGTAAACAAAGGCGGCATTCTGGCAGTGTTATTCATGGCAATCATCTACAATGGGAACTGAACATCTCCACAAATCAAGTTGAACCATAGAATAAGTTCATAAGTCATAGGAGCAGAATTAAGCCATTTGGCCCACCAAATCTACTTGGCCATTCAATCATGGCTGATCTATCTTTCCCTCTCCACCCCATTCTCCAGCCTTCTCCCCTTAACCACTGACACCCATACTAATCAAAAATCTCCTACTAGTGGAAACCTCCTCTCTACATCCACTCGATTCAGGCCTTTCACTATTCGGTAATTTTCAATGAGGTCCCCCCTCATAATCCACAAGACTGCAGCAGGAACAATTACAATAGTATCGACTTCATCTTGGGTATTTTTCATGAGCCACTGCTTAATTTATTTTATTGTCACCTATACCACGGTACAGTAAAAGCTTTTTGTTGTGTGCTATCCAGTGCTTGCCTTTGTGAACACAGCCTAATGACTCCTGCTGACATGGGCATCTGCATGGGCAAAACACAATGTACTCATCTGTGGAGAGACTGGATAGTGAATGTGATAATCTCGGGACCCTTCTTCAGACTGATTAGTCTGAAGAAAGGTCCCGACTCAAAGCTTCGCTTGTCCATTCCCTCCACAAGTGTTGCCTGACCCACTGAGTTCCTCCAGCACTTTGTGTTTTGCTTATGATTCCAGCAGCTGCCATACCTTTTTACTGCATGGATTTGTGGTGAGGACAGAATGGAACTTGGTTGAGACATTCTGAGGTCAGGTAGCCTGCAATCATTATTTGAGCAATTTATATCCTCATTAGGATATTGCACACCTACACAAGCTATTTTAGATTATTAATTAAAAAAATTAAGAACCATTTTTCCAAACAGAAGACAACGGCTGATAACTGGACAAAAACTGACTACCTGAAGAACTTAAAGGTTTAAACAACATCCGTGTCGACAGATGTTTAGTTTAGTTTTGTTTTAGTTTAGTTTAGTTTATTATTGTCATGTGTACCGAGATACAGTGAAAAAAAATTTTCCAAGTGTTTCTGTAACGTTTCTGTATCCTGCCGTATCCATTGGCAGCCTTTTACTGTCCACAGCTCCATAAATGTCTGTGTCATCAGGAAACTTACCAAGCAACCTATCTATATTTTTGTCAGTCATGTGTGTGTGTATATATATATATATATATATGTGTATATATATATATACATATATATGTATATATATGTATATATATATATATATATATATATATATGTATGTGTGTGTGTGAAAAATATATATGCGTGTGTGTATATATATAATATAATGTATATTGCAACCCACTCCAATGTATATTGTACCCACTCCGGGTACGCCAGTTCAGAATCCAATGACCAAGTCTGGATCAGCCTCCATTGAGGGACCTTGTCAAACATCTTACAAAAGTCCATGTCGGCAACATCACCTCCTCAAAAAAATCTGTCGTTTGTAGACATGACCTGGCCCCACAAAGGCACACTGACCTTCCTTAAATATTCCATTCTTCTCCAAAAGTGAGTAAATCCTATCCTTTTGAATCCTCCCCAATGGTTTTCCCAACACTGATGTGAGGCTCACTGGCCTAAAATTTCCTGGATATTCCCGTTTCCCTTCTTAAAAAAGGAACATTGTTGGTTACTCTCCAATCCTGTGGCTAAAGATGAAACAAAGATCTTCGTTGAGGCTCCTGCAGTTTCCTCTCTTGCCTCTCTTGTTAATCTGGGATAGATCCCATCAGGCCTTAGGGTCTTCAAGAGACCCCACACCATTGCCCTCTTCTTCTCAAGATGTCCTAGCATATCAGTATACCCTATACCGATCTTGCTGTTCTTAATGTCCTTCTCTTTGGTGAATGCAGATGCAAAGTATTTGTTAGTACCTCGCTTGCATCCTTTGACTCCAAGCATGAACTTTATCTTTTATCCTCGAGTGGGCCTAATTGAGTGGGCCGAGTCCACACTGACGATTGATCACCCGTTTTCACTAGTTCTGTGTTATCCCAATATCTCATCCACTCCCTACACAATAGGGGTGGTTTTTACAGAGGCCAATTAACCTACAGTCCCACACATCTTTGGGATGTGGGCAGAAACCAGAGCACCCGGTGGAAACCCACGTGGCCACAGGGAGAATGTGCAAACTCCACACAGACAGCACCCAAGGTGAGGATGGAACCAGGGTCTTTGGTGCAGTGAGGCAGCAGCTCCACCTGTTGCACCACTGTGTGCAAGTATTGCAGGAGCATTGTGGTTTTGGAAATGTGTAGATGTCAGACTGAGTCCCCACATCCCTATCCATTGAACACTAAAGATTCCATGATAGCTCTTCCCAGGGTCTCAGCCAATATTTCTCACTCAACCCAGCATAAGATATAGGAGCATAATTAGACCATTTGGCCCATCCTGTCTGTTCCACCATTCAATCATGGCTGATCTATTTTTCCCTTTCATCCCAATTCTCCCTTCTTCTCCCTGTAACGTTTGACAGCCTTCCTAATCAAGAACCTATCAATCTCCACTTTAAAAAATAATCAATATCTTGGTCACCACAAACGTCTGTTGCAATAGAGTAATCACTCTCTGGCTACAGAAAGTCCTCCTCATCTCCATTCTAAAGGTGCAGCCTACAATTTTGAGGCTGTGCCCTTTGGTTCTGGACTATTCACTGGAAACATCCTCTCCACATCCACTCTATCTTGGCCTTTCATTTTTTCGGTAAGTTTCAATGAGATTCCCTCCTCATCCTTCTAAACTCCAGCGACTAAGGGCCTAGACCCATCAAACATTCCTCATATGTTAACCCAATCATTCCCGGGATCAATGTCATTAAAGCATGCCGGGCAGTGACAAAGTATGGGCAAGGCTGAAGCAGCAAACTATATTGCTGTTGGCTGCCGATCTAATCCTCTTGCACACCGGAGTCTGAGACAATATTTTACTCATTTATCAGGTTATTGTCACATTACTATTCAATGGCTTGCTGTGTGCAGATTCAGTGCCAGGTTTTCATCATTATTTTGGTGCTTTAGGATATCGTAAGGCCATGAAATAAATTATCCTGATATAATTTTTTTCCTGGAATTTAATGGTCGGATGTGCAACAGATGAGAATTGGTTTTGTCAGCTACGGTGAGAACTGTGTGTTTTGTTCATTCCTGCCATTAACCTGTTCAGTGCAACCTCCCCCCACTCCCTGAGGGTACTCGGGTCATGGCCAATAGTGAACAAAAAAACTTGTTAGTGAACAGGTTACCATTTCTTTTTAACCCTTTAAATGCCATCACTAATTTTGTTTCACATTTTCAATAAAATATAACCATTATTGCAATTGCCTTTCTATGACCTGACTTTCCAAACGATTTAAATCGTGAATCAATTAATTAATTAATCAATTAATTTTGCAGTTTATGTAGACACAAGAGATTACCAATGCTGGAATTGAGATTAAAAAAACACAAACTGCTGGTCAGGCAGCATCTACGGAGACAGAGATTTGGGTTCTAATGGAGGGTCTCAATCAAAAACATCAACCATCCCATTGTCTCCAAAAATGCTGCCTGACCCGTTGAGTTCCTCCAGCTGTTTACTTTTTACCTTTTCCATTATTGAGGAATTGAAAATAATTTATTTTTAAGATTGGTAATAATGTTACTATTTTTAATAATAACAATATTACCAATAATAAGCACATCATTAAAGATTGTCAACTGGGAATTGCGAGTAATGAATGGGCTGGATAGAGTGGATGTGGGGAAGATGCTTCCAGTAGTGGGAGAGTCCAGGGCACAGCCTCAAAATAAAAGGGAGATGAGGAGGCATTTCTTTCACCAGGGGGTGGTGAATCTGTGGAATTCATTGCCACAGACGGCGGTGGAGGCCATGTCATTGGGTATTTTTAAAGCGGGGATTGATTGGTTCTTGATTAGTAAAGGCGTCCAAGGTTACAGGGATAAAGCTGGAGAATGGGGTTGAGAGGGAAAATTAGATCAGCCATGATCACTTGGCAGAGCAGAACTTGAAAGTTGAAAGGTCTAATTCTGCTCCAATGTTGTATGGTCTAACCTCAAAAGCCAATTGTCAGGAAAGGTTGGGTAGGCAAGGCTTATATCCATTGGAATTTGAAAGGGTGAGCAGGATAATTGAAACAATTGGGATTGTGAGGTGTTTTGACATGTTGAATGTCGAACAATATCTCTTCATGGGAGGTTCTGGAAGTTGAGGCCACCGTTTAAATGCAAGGGGTCATCCATTTAAGACAGAGATGAGACAACACTTTTTATTCCCTCAGAAAGTTAGTCTTCGCAACTCTTTTGGTGGAAGCAGAGTCTGAATACCCTTTTGTTTCCTTTTCATCTCTGTTTTTTGCCCAGCCATCTGCCAATCAACCTCACCCCTCCCCCTTCACCATTATCCACCTATAAATTACCAGGGTTTGTCCTGCCTCACCTCTTTCAGTTCTCACCCCCTTATTACAATCAGCCTGAACAATGGTCCCGATTTCGAAAAGTTGCCCTTGAAACATCCACGGATACTACCTGACCCATTCAATTACTCCAGCACTTTGTGCTTTTTATTTGTTATCCAGCATCCTTGTGCCTCTGTCACTTGATAAATGAGGGGTTGATAAAGACCAGAGATGGACAAGAATTCAGAGACCAGAATAACGCTTAGATTTTATCGATGGGTGGGGCAAGCTCCTGGGACCAAGTGGTGTCGTCATGCTGCTAATTTGTACATTTGTACAACCAGATCCACCATAGTGACTGATGAATACCATCGTCAAGATCACCGCATGATGGTGGTTAATATCTCGCCCGTCACAGTTCAAGTGTTCAGCGCGGCGTGGAGACCGAGTTTCATTGATGACCCACTTGCATCATCGAGTCACAGAGTGCGACATGACTGAGAGTGAGGAGAACCCCTTATGCTGGAGAACTCTGAGAACCAGAGAGCATAAGTCAACTTTGCTCTACTTAGTTCAGTCAATAGTCAATAGTCGTTTATTTGTTACATACACATAAATGTGTAGTGAAATGAAACATTATCCGCAGTTGAACAATAAGACCAATAAGAATAATCAATAAAAATGCAATAACACATACAATCATAAACTAACACCAAACAAAAAGAAACATCCATCACAGTGAGTCTCCTCCAGTCCCTCCTCTCTGTGATGGAAGGCCAGAATGTCTTTTCTCTTCCCCTGCCGTCTTCTCCCACGGTCAGGCTGTTGGTGTTGCCACGTCGGGGCGGTCGGGGCTCCCGACGTTGAAGCCCCCGCCGGACGGTGAAAGGTCCGCAGCGGGCCGACCCAAACCCCGCGATTCGGGGTGGGCGAACACGCTGCCGCTTCCGCTGCCGGAGCTCCCGATGTCGGCCCCCACCCAGGGGCCTGCGGGCTTCCGACGTCCACGCGGCCCGCGCCGGAGCCTCCGGAGACGAGTCGCAGCCGCTCCCGCAGCATCCGAAGGCGGCCAGCGCCGCAGGTGGTGAGTCCGGGCTGCGGGCTCTGCGAACCAGAGCCCCAGGTGGTCCCAGGTGCATGGCCGGCGGTAGGCCGCAGTGGGAACGGAGACACGACACAGAAACAAAGGTCGCGTCTCCGTTCAGGAGAGAGAATGTTACAGTTCCCGTTCCCTCCCACCCCTCCCCCCCCCCCCCCCCCCCCAAACATAACATACAAACACTACACCATATTAAAACTACAATTCATACAAAACAACAAAAAACACAAAAGACAGACGGACTGCAGGCAAGCCGCAGCTGCGACGGCAGCGCTGGCTCCTCAATGTTCTGACCACGATTCACGGGCCCAGTTATTTAATGTAGTTTAGTTTAGTTTATTCTCACATGTACAGAGGTACAGTGAAAAGCTTTTTTGTTTACTGCTATCCAGTCAGCGGAAAGACAATGCATGATTACAATACTGGTTATGAGATTATACAGGGTACCAGTACAATTTCAAACGTCCTGCTTCTATCATGCTCATCCGATCTTTGACAGCTGTCAGTTGATAATCCAAATTTTACAATTTGTAACTGGGTCTGGAAAGCTCTTCTAAGATCATAGAGAGAATTCTTGCTCCAAAACAAAAATGGTCGTTATTTATTTTGGATTGAAGTTCAAAATAGCTTAAACACTAACCTCCTTTGAATTTAGTGGAAACAGATTTCAACAATTTTCTCTGATTCTTCCTCCTGAGTTTTGGATTAACTTTTCAGTTGCATACAAAATATCATTACACTTTATCTTGCCGTTCCCAGCATGAAGACTTATGAAATATTTATTTGTGACTAATTGGCTGGATATAGTCCAACACTAAATCAATAGTTATAGACAATAGACAATAGGTGCAGGAGTAGGCCATTCAGCCCTTCGAGCCAGCACCGCCATTCAATGCGATCATGGCTGATCACTCTCAATCAGTACCCCGTTCCTGCCTTCTCCCCATACCCCCTCACTCCGCTATCCTTAAGAGCTCTATCCAGCTCTCTCTTGAAAGCATCCAACGAACTGGCCTCCACTGCCTTCTGAGGCAGAGAATTCCACACCTTCACCACTCTCTGACTGAAAAAGTTCTTCCTCATCTCCGTTCTAAATGGCCTACCCATTATTTTTAAACTGTGGCCCCTTGTTCTGGACTCCCCCAACATTGGGAACATGTTTCCTGCCTCTAATGTGTCCAATCCCCTAATTATCTTATATGTTTCAATAAGATCCCCCCTCATCCTTCTAAATTCCAATGTATACAAGCCTAATTGCTCCAGCCTTTCAACATACGACAGTCCCGCCATTCCGGGAATTAACCTAGTGAACCTACGCTGCACGCCCTCAATAGCAAGAATATCCTTCCTCAAATTTGGAGACCAAAACTGCACACAGTACTCCAGGTGCGGTCTCACCAGGGCCCGGTACAACTGTAGAAGGACCTCTTTGCTCCTATACTCAACTCCTCTTGTTACGAAGGCCAACATTCCATTGGCTTTCTTCACTGCCTGCTGTACCTGCATGCTTCCTTTCAGTGACTGATGCACTAGGACACCCAGATCTCGTTGAACATCCCCTCTTCCTAACTTGACACCATTCAGATAATAATCTGCCTTTCTATTCTTACTTCCAAAGTGAATAACCTCACACTTATTTACATTAAACTGCATCTGCCATGTATCCGCCCACTTACACAACCTGTCCAAGTCACCCTGCAGCCTTATTGCATCTTCCACACAATTCACACTACCCCCCAGCTTAGTATCATCTGCAAATTTGCTAATGGTACTTTTAATCCCTTCATCTAAGTCATTAATGTATATCGTAAATAGCTGGGGTCCCAGCACCGAACCTTGCGGTACCCCACTGGTCACTGCCTGCCATTCCGAAAGGGACCCATTTATCCCCACTCTTTGCTTTCCCTTTGTTCTCTACCTTAGGTGTGTTCCTGCCTTGGAGGTGGTGCAACAAGGATTATGGGCATCTGTAAGCGTTTAATGATAAGGAAGAAGTTAATATGCAGTAGTTGAAACATTCATTACATAAGTAAAAACAAATTGTAATACAATATGCTTGGCACAGCAGCATGATCCCACCATGACTTTACTATGAATATCTGGGACTAGCCCTCTACTCTTTAAACGCAATGGTCCATGATAGTATCAGAGTGGGAAAGTGACGTACCTTTACCTTGTTCCCAGGGACACATGCGAGGTGGACATCAAGTTTTGCTGGAAGATCATCAACTCGGTGAGAGACACTCTTGGATCTGCCTGAAACATGTTCGCCTCCCAGCAGAGCGAGATGTCTATCAGGGATTTTGCCGACTAGCCCATTCCTGACTGCAGGAGCTGGTGCTGAGGGACTCCAGTGAAGCTTGGTCCAGTCAATCCTAAGGATCTGTGGGGGAGAGACCACAGTCTAGGGTCCTTCCACTGTTGGGCTTTAAGGGATGTCACCCCAACACAAGAGAAGGGTTAACACCCCAGGGAGCCACAAGTGGCAAAAGTGCTTGGTTTAAGGATAGGTACAAATACTACTGAATATCACACTAATGAATTTATAGATGCGGAGAATGTCTGAAAAGTTTTTGCACGGTTTTTGTTTTGTATATATTTTTTATGCTGCAACCACAACAACCTGACTGCGGGAGAGGACGGCAGGAGAAGGGAAAAGACATTGTGGCCTTCCATCACAGTGAGGAGAGAACTGGAGGAGACTCACTGTGATGGATGTTTCTTTGATGGATGTTTCTTTTTTTGTGTGTTTTTGGGGTTGTGTAATTTTAATGCCTATTTAATGCTTTTATTGTTGGACTGCGGGTGACTGAATTTCGTCCAATATTGGATGACAAATAAAGCTATCTTGAATCTTGAATCTTGAATCTTGAATCTATCTACATATTACTAAAACTCTCATTCTGCCGTCCCTGTCAGCCGTGTATGACGTCACAATCGAAACCCAACGGGTCCGCATGTTTGACGACCAACGCAGTTGGGGCCCATTGATCTAATTCACTGGACTACAACTCCAGCGGGCAGCGCGGCATGCACACAACACACACACACACACAATGCGGCCACTCTCCTTCTTCTCCTCCTCCTCCCGCTCCGACATCTTGTGCGCGCCTCCCACCGTCACTCCGCCCACCTGGAGGTGTAGTCACCGCCCAGCCTCAGCGGTTGCTGCTCGGAGGGGGGCAGCACCCGCCCGGGTGACGGGAGTGGCGGCCAATGAGGGGGGGTGACGTGAGCGTCAGGGGAGGGGGGGAGGATGGGGGGGAGAGGAGTGGAGGGAGGAGGGGGGGATGGAGTGGGTGAGTTGGGGGAGGGAGGGCGGATGGAGTGGAGGAGGGGATTGAGTTGGGGAGGGGGGAGGGACTATGGAGTGAGTGATTGAGGGGAGAGAGGGGGATGGGAGTGGGTGAGTGGGGGCAGAAGGAGGGGGATGGAGTGGGGGAGGGGGGAGGGGGAGAAGGCGGGGAGGGGATATTCATTGAGATTAATTTTATTCTAGAAAAAAATATTAATCTAATACTTACGTTTTCATTAATAACTGAGATTTTCTTTAGGTTATTTTAAAGAACAAATGCGATGTTCCCAGGTCACAATGGGAACCCAATGAGGAATGGGCCCAACATGTCCACTTGGTCTAGTAAACTTTATATTTGGAAATTTAAAAAATAAACAAATGGAAACTGCATTCACAAATAACCTATACCATCCATTAGTACTGTGATCTACCGGTATAAAGTAGTTTGCATGGATATGAGAGTTCAGGTCATAGAGAGATACAGAACTGAAACAGGCCCTTCGGCCCACCAACTCTGTGCCGACCATCAACTCTTCTCCCCATGTTCTCGATTTGTTATTACTTCTCAGGATAGTGGGAAGGAAGGGTGGCTGATGGAATATCTTAACATGAGGCTTGCCTAGAATAGGCAGTCCATCACAAATGAAAAGGATATAATATGTGATAAGTAGATAGTCTAGAGGCTGTAGTTACCACATGCGAGATTTGATAGAGGTGCTCAAGAAAATTATTAGTTAGGATGTGATAAATAGGGGGGGATAAACAGATTAAACAATGAGAAGGCGGTTTCGAAATAAGTACTCTGAATGTGGAACCAAGCCAGGCAGCAAAAACAACTTAGATACTCACAAGAGATTAGAATTAGACAAGCACATATAACTTTGTGGGCTGTACAGTTGAAGGAGATTTGAAAGATGGGGGCAGATGAGGTTATGGAGTAACTCGAAAACAAAATGATAATTTTATAATTCTGTTGATCACAAAGTTGCCAGTGTTGATCAGTGCTCATCAAAACAGTGAAGAATGAGGTATGGGGTTTGGTGAGAGTTAGGGTATTAATCTTATGGACAAAATGGGGACATCATCTGGATGGGAAAGAGACAATGAAGTTGTGGTGGATATAAGGAACTGCAGATGCTGGTTTACGAAAAAAGATACAGTACTGGAGTAACTCAGTGGGTCAGGCATCATCTCTGGAGAACATGGATAAGGTGACGTTTTGGGTTGGGACCCTTCTGCAGACTGTTTGCAGGAGGATGGGGGAAGCAAGCTGCAAGAGAGGATGGACAGGGGACAGGACAAAGGTTCATACAGGTGAGGGGGAATTTTGATAGGAAAATGGTGGACAATGGCCAGCGATGAAAGACAAAAGGTTTAGGAGTTGTGAACTGTGAAGCTGGAGGAAGGAATGCATGCAGAAGGAAAGGGGGAGGCGACAAATAGGTGTAAGTCCAGTTGGGGCACAGGGGAGTGGGGAGGATTAGGGAAGCAGCAGGGAGAAGGGAATGGTTTTAAATTACCTAAAATTAGAGAATTCAATGTTCAGACCATTGGGTTCTAAGCTAACTAAGTGGAATAGAGGTGTTGTTCCTCCAGTTTGCGTGCGGGGTGAGCCACAAAATTAAAAATCGAAAGGGTGGTATTATGAACAGTGGCTTGCCGTCTCCATTTATCTATTTACAGGTTGGGTAAGTATATAAATAGAAAGTCAGACCCACACCACCATTATCAGTCTAGCTGCCCGAAGGTTCAGCTCCAGAAGGTTCACACTGCTGTGAATTCCAACAAGTGGATGCCCTTTTTTAAACATAACAGATTGGTCTCTGGATCGGAGAAGCGTAACTGTTTTGCTGGCACCGAAAATAAACAAACAGGAGGAAGACACTTTTACTTAGTAAGACATTTTGGAAACGTTCATGGTAAGAA
This sequence comes from Rhinoraja longicauda, assembly GCF_053455715.1. Classification (NCBI taxonomy): domain Eukaryota; kingdom Metazoa; phylum Chordata; class Chondrichthyes; order Rajiformes; family Arhynchobatidae; genus Rhinoraja; species Rhinoraja longicauda. The sequence continues at coordinate 26,571,556 of NC_135957.1, read as the reverse complement.
AATCAAGCTCATTTACATTAGTCATGTTCTATTTGTAAGATGGTGTTGGTTGCAAGTGCAGCTGTTGTTGAATTAAAACGAAACTCGCTCTGAGTAACAGGGTTATGTCTCCATGGATATCATTCATCTGGAGCCCGTGCCCTTGAGGATCATCTGCGTTTTGTTTTGGGGTTTTTAAGTGATTATTTATCATCAAAGGTAAAGTCACGACTTATTTAACTACGTTAAGATTGGAATTACAGTCTTTCGAACTTTACAGCTTCCCCGTTGACATTTTGACATTGATAGTTTGATTAGAGTATTCTCTTTGCTTTGCACACATGTCTCCATCTGCACGGATTATCTTTAGCCCTCTTGGGCTAGAGATCGAATGTTAATGCATGTGCTGTGCCACTCGCTTACAACGTCTGAGGATAAAGCTTCAAAAAACTTAAAACAAACACAACTGAGTTATTTGATCTATTCTGGAAAGACCGGGGACCATGAACTGTTGCAGGTATTTTTATTTATTTATCTGAAGTCGCCTGGTAGAATGGTTATGGGTTTCTCGCTTATACATTTTGCTCCAAGGAAAGCTGCTCATGGATTAAGCTTGCTGATCATCCTGGATTTATGAAGCTGCGGTGTGGCCTGGGAATGGGAACCGAGGTAGACACAGCAGCGTTTTAAATTGTGATGGTGGGTGTCTTGTCTGCCTCACCCCCCCCCCCCCCCCTCCTCCCCTCCTCCCCACCCCATCCTAATGTTTGGACATAGTAAACGTGAACGTGCCTGGAGAGGGAGTTCGGGATTTATTCTGTACCTTTCTTGGGGATCTTGCCTATGCAAGTCAATGCCAGAAGCTGGGGTATGTACAGCATAGGCAGCTTTGGGAGTTAGGGAGAGAACCAGACCATGTCATCCTGCTAGTTTCACTGTTTGTATCCCTTCGTTATCACCTCTGCCACAGCCAACAATGGACCATTGTGGTCTGCAACTTTCCTTGGTCATTGCTGCCATCTCTTGATTTGTTCTGTACCTTTTCATACCTCTAGTTCCCCTCTCCCCTGACTCTCAGTCTGAAGAAGGGTCTCGACCCGAAACGTCACCTTTTCCTTTTCTCCGGAGATGCTGCCTATTCCGCTGAGTTACTCCAGCTTTTTGTGTCTGTCTTCGGTGTAAACCAGCATCTGAAGATCCTTCCTACACACTAAATGGTAACTGATTGATTAACTGATAATCGATATAGGCAATCAATAATGGAATGGCATTCACCATGACTAGGGAGTTCACGCTATCATTGGCTTCCTTCTTCCTGAAACTAAATGCATGACATGTCTGTTGAACATCTGATGCATTATTGTGTAAAAAAGAACTGCAGATGCTGGTTAGCACCAAAGATAGACACAAAATGCTGGGGTATCACACGAGGTCTTCCCTAAACGCCAGTGATGCCAGTCCAGGTGCTACCCAGCAGGTCAGGCAGCAACCCTGGAGAATAGGAAGACGCGATGCTTCGAAACCCCACCTACTCCTTTTCGCCAGAGATGCTGCCTAACTCGCTGAGTTAGTCCAGCATTTTGTGTATACCTGATGCATTATTTTTGGTTCCACTGACCAACATGCCCCATCTGCACCAGTTCCACCTGCCTGCGTTTGGCCCATATCTCTCTAAACCTGTCGTATCCATGCACCTGCCTGAATGTTTCTTAAACGTTGCTGCCTCAACTACCTTCTCCGGCAGCTCGTTCCATACTTTTGTTTAATGAACAGCTCCCCAATATAAATTGAACAAATGTTAAGAAGGCTCTTATTAGTTGAGAAATGATATAATTGTCATGTTGAGGGAGAAAGGAGAAGGTCAGTAACTGCACACAAGGTCAGCCAATATTATCATGTGAAATGTGGATTACAATTTGAGGTGAGACCTTTTGCCTGGTTTGGGTCATTGTATCACAGGCTCTACCTAACCAAAGTGGGGAGAGGAACTTTCCAGGAACTACCTAACCAAAGTGGGGAGGGTCACACAGACTGCTGTCATCAAAATAACGACTTAACAACCATTAAATATATAATTAGCATGCTGAAGAAGGAACTAGACATATTTACTAGACCAAAGTAGTGTCACAAGCTGTCCACAAGTGAATGAGTAAGACCTTGCTCCAAAATAGAATGTAACTAAAAGAATATGAAGATGAGAATTCACCAGTGAAATGGGTGAAGTCGCTCCGAAGTCTGAAGACACTGTGGAAAAGTTCCAACTCGAGCATGATTTGCATTGCAGAGAAGGGACGGGGCAGAGGACTGGGTGCAACTGGATGCAGAGCAACAGAGACAGAGGAACAGAAGTGATGGAGGTTCTTGCTGTGATAGGGTGGTGAAGGCTTGGTGTTTGGGGCATTGGCCTGGGGTAACGGCACGGTTGAAGGAGATGAATAGAAAGAGAGTGCACTGAAGGAAAAAAACACCTCTGGGATGGTGAAATACAGATGACGGTAATCTCCGCAAATTGGATTTAAAAGACTGGAGAGCATTTCAAAGTCTGGAGGGCATTTCAAAGACTAGAGGGCATTTCAAATACTAGAGGGCATTTCAAATACTAGAGCGCATTCAGAACGTAGAGGGTATTCAAATACTAGAGGGCAAAGGTTTCATGTGAGAACAGCAAAGTCTCAAGGAGATGTGCAGGGCAAGTTCTTTACACTGAGTGGTTGGTGCCTGGAATGCTCTGCTAGTGGTGGTGGTTGAAGTAGATAGGATAGTGGCGTTTAAGAGGCTTCTAGATAGGCACATGGATATGTGGGGAATGGAGGGATATGGATCATTTGCAGCAGAAGAGATTAGTTACATTTGGCACCATGTTCGGCAGGGACTGTGGATTGAAGGGCCTGTTCATCTGTTGAACTGTTCTACGTTAAAAGAATGCTGGAAAGAGAGCTGTGGAAATACACAAATTAAGTAAGAGCAGCAGTTGGCCACACAGCCAAGTTTCAGTTAATCTCCCATGTGATCAATTTATCAGTTTATGGAGGTTATTCATGTTAATCCCCATTAATTTCACAATCGAAACACTGGGAAATTTAGTTTGAAATAGGATAAACACTAATAAAATATAGTTTCAAATACTGGTTTGGTCCAAGATTTGTATTGGTTTATTATTAATATTATTATTGCCACGTGTACAGAGATGCATTGAAAAGCCTTTCAATTTGTGGTGTGGAATTTGAGGTGCTCGCCTGCAACATTGCTTGCTGATGGTCGACGATCAATTGTGATATTTAAATGCTATTTAACCTGTACAGAAAGGAAGTGGAGATGCTGGTTTACACCGAAGGCAGACACAAAAAATTGAAGTCACAGTGGGTCGGGCAGCATCTCTGGAGAAAAGGAAGAGGTGATGTTTCGGGTCGAGACCCTTCTTTAGACTGAGAGTCGGGGGAGAGGGAAATGAGAGATAGAGAAGGTAAATAGAACAAATGAATAAAAGATTTGCAAAAAAGCAAAGATGATCAAGGAAAGGTGGAGCCCACAATGTTCCATTGTTGGCCATGGGGTTGGTGATAACAAGTTATACAGACAGTGAAACTCAACAGGACAACAGTGAAACTAGTACGATGACTAGGGTGGGGGAGGGGCAGACCTGCATTGTTTCTGTCTGGCATTTGCTTCACTGCTTCTGGCAGGAATCGATAGGTAAAGGCATAACTCACTGTTAAACGGAACATTATCCCTTTGGGAAGTTTATGTGGATTGGCAGCTGTTACGAATTGCGGAATGCTGCTAGGCAAACCTGGACGGAGATCAGGAAAATGTTTAATGAGCAGATGCTGTTGGTAATAGGGAAAGCGCACAACATCAAAGGCATGGAACACAGCACATTGCCTTTCTCAGGATCCCTTGCCAGTATCACTGGATTGTTGCAAACATTTGTAGGGGAAGGTGAAAGATTTGAAGGAAATGCTACTCAAGCCTTGTCATAGAGTCATACAGCTTGAAAACAGACCCTTCGGCCTAACGTGCCCACGCCGACCGATGCCCCATCTACACCAGTTCCACCTGCCTGCATTTGGCTCATATCCCTCTAAACCTTTCCTATCCATGTACCTTTTAAATGCTGTTATTTTACCTGCATCAACTACCTTTTCTGGCAACTCATTCCATATACCCACCACCCTCTGTGTGAAAAAAATTGCCCCTCAGGCTCCCTTTAAATTGTCCCCCTCTCAATTTAAACCTATGTCCTCTGGTTCTTGATTCGCCTAGTCTGGGTAAAGGACTATTTATTCCCCTCAATATCTTTTGCACCTATGCGTCTACCTTATCTATTCCCCTCATGATCTCATACACCTCTACAAGATCACATCTTCATTCTCATACGTTCCAAGGGGTAAAGTCCTATCCTGCTCAACCTCCCCTAATAGCTCAGGTCCTCAGGCCAATGACAATAACATCCTCATTGTCACATGCCAATAAGGCCTCCATCACCACCCTGAAATGTGCTGCTGAGAGTGGAGGTTGAGGTAGATATACGACAGTGGCATTTAGGAGACTTTTGGATGGGCACATGCATATGCAGGGATGAAGGTTAATGGATCATTTGCAGGCAGATAAGGGTTGGTCTTAGCATCATGTCAGCACAGACATTGTGGGCTGAAGGGCCTGTTCCAGTGCTGTATTGTATTGTTCAATGTTCTAACCTTGAGTATTGTCACCAGTGCCGGAAGCTGATGCAAAAGAAAGAGGCATTCAAATACTGAAAGCAATCCACAGAACAGTTGTGACTGCTCTTTGGTGTAAGTTGTAGGAAATGGAGGAAAGGTACGAAACTCCAACTCCACAATTCAAAGGTGACTTCTTAAATCAATGCAAATAAAATGAACCATAAAGGCAGCTTTAGAAAAGGGCGGCACAGTGGCGCAGCAGGTAGAGCAGCTGCTTCACAGTGCCTGGAACCTGGGATTTATCCTGACCTCTGTGTAGAGTTTGCCCGTTCTCCCTGTGACTGTGTGGATTGCCTCAGAGTGGTCTGGTTTCCTACCACATCTCATAGATGTTACTTGGCCTCCGTCAATTGCCCCTTGAGTTTGGGGAGGGTAAGGCAAAGTGGGATGACGTAGAACTAGTGCGAACGGGTGATTGCTTGTTGGCGCTGACTCGGTGGACTGAAGGGCCCATTTCCATGCAGTATCTTTCAATCAATCAATAAAATTAGTTTAAATTAAATTGCTTAGAGTGATGAAGCTATGCAGCAAGGATGCCCAGTGGTCCAATTCATCAATGCTGACCAAGGCAAGGGACCTTCTCTCGAGTAGCTTCCACCTCTCTGTTGTGGAATGCAATCTCTAAACAACTCAAGGGGCCATGGCAGCCGGTGGACTGGAATTTACCTTGAGCATTCTGTTTGTCACCTCCTAGGATCCCCTTATTGAAAAGAAGAGAGCCCAGCGGTGTTCGGTGATGAAGTCAGTGGTAAGTGTTAATGCAATTCTACTTCAACTAACATTCACTTTGTAAAGCGTTGAATACCAGAGGGAAACGGCCTGATTGAGTGAATGTGGAGAAGCATATTTCCACTAGTGGGAGAGTCTACGACCAGAGGCCGTGGCCTCAGAATAAAAAGACAAACCTTTAGAAAGGCGATGAGGAGGAATTTCTTTAGTCAGGTGCTGAATCTGTGGAATTCATTGCCACAAAAGGCTGTGGAGGCCAGGTCAATGGATATTTTTAAAGTTGGAGATTGATAGATTCTTGGTTAATACGGGTGTCAGGGGTTACGGGGAGAAGGCAGGAGAATGGGATTGAGAGGGAAAGATCAGCTATGGTTGAATGGCGGAGTAGACTTCACGGGCCAAATGGACTAATTCTATGCCTTGAACTTATGAATGTAAGGCCAGGTAATGTTCTGAACATGAGGCAAAGCTTTCTGTGGCCAATTCGGGCCGTTCAGCTGTTGACTGCTCCATAAATACGACTGATGTCCCTTTGCCAGCTTATCATGTTCCAGATGGATTGCATTAGAAAGTCGCTGCAAATATATTAATTCTAATAAGAGATTTCTTGTGCTTGAGATTTGGGTTACTGAAACTCACCGTAACACCATAAATAAAGGCATAATCTATTCTTTCCAGTCAGTCTTTCAACACTCTTTGCCTGAAGCTCTTCAAATGGCAGGTGATGAAAGAAAACATGTTTTTGTCGCACTTATTCTTTCCCTTTTGCACAGCCAATTTATTTTCTAGCTTCTTGAATGTCAGGGCCATGGTTATTACACGCTTCAGTTCAGGCGGCACAGTGGCTCAATGGTAGAGTCGCTGCCTTACAGCACTTGGGTCCCAGGTTCGATCCTGACTGCGGGCGCTCTCTGTATGGAGTTTGTACGTTCTCCCTGTGACCACATGGATTTTCTCTGGGTGCTCCAGTTTCCTCCCACATTCCAAAGACGTGCAGGTTAGTAGGTTAATTGGCTTCTGTAAAATCGCCCCTAGTGTGCAGGATAGAACTAATATATAGTCAATCGCTGGTCGGCACAGATTCGGTGGGCTCTAGGGCCTGTTACCATGCCATATCTCTAAACTAAACTAAACTAAACTAATATGAAGAAACCTATTGGAAGACTGACTGGAAAGAATAGATTATGCCTTTATTTATGGTGTGATGGTGAGTTTCAGTAACCCAAATCTCAAGCACAAGAAATCTCTAATGAGAATGAATATATTTGCAGCGACTTTCGAATGTAATAGAAGAAACAGTCTAATCTTGGTGTTGCTGCTACTTTGCCTTTTAAAAAGTGCGTAAGGTTCGTCTTTCTGTCCAAACTTTTGGAAGCCTCTTGCTTTCCAATTCAGGAGCATAGGATGAAGAAGAAAAAGAAGAATATATTTGAACAGAAAATTAAAAAAGACCCAGAAAATGTTGGAAAACACTCAGCAGGTCAGGTAGCAAGAACTGTGGAGCAAGAATCAGAGTTAACTTTCAAGGGAAGATCTTTCATTAGAACTTTGAAACATTGGCTGTCTACCCACGGATGCTGCCTAAACATTTGCACCATTTTCTGCTGTAGTTCACATTTCTAGCACCTGCAATATGTTTACTATAGATTATCATAATGGGTCTTTATTGGCAAGATCAAAATTGTTATTTTTTTAACAGCGAGCATTAACTACACAGTATAAATGAACTGATAGAAGTCACTAAAGTTAGATTACTCCAGCATTTAAATAAAATAAAGCAGCGTTATATATACTGTACAAAAATAGCAGAGACCATGGGCTGATTTTAAAGAAGTTAAATGTTTATTAATTTTCAGAATAGCTCTGACTGATAGCAGATGCAAATTCCATCAGTTCTCTGCTCCCAAAGCTTTGAACAAGTGGAGATTCTAAGCATGAGGAGGTGTAACTGCCAATCTTATAATCAGCAAGGTCAGTCTTTCTGACATTTGAAGCTCAGCACATGTGCGTTTAACTTAGCAGACATTGGGAGGGGGGGTGGGGGGGTACAGTTCTGGGACTGGCTTTTAAACCCACAATGTCTGTGCCAAACATGATGTAAAGTTAAATTCATCTCCATCTGCCTGCACATGATCCATATCCCTCCAATCCCTGCATATCTGCGTGCCCATCTAAAACCCTCTTAAATACGACTCTGCTCCCTGGCAGTGTGTTTCAGGCTCCCATCACTCGATGTAAAAAAACTTGCCACGTTCAACTCCTTTCAACTTTCTCTCTGACCCCAAAGCTGTGCCTTTCATCTTTGACATTTCCACCCCCAAAAAAAGTTTCTTTATTCATAAAACATTACGTGGAACAAAGGCAGAAAAATGGGGTTGAGAGGGAAAAATAGACGAGGCATGATCAATTTGCGGAGCAGACCCGATGGGTCGAATGGCCTAATTCTTCCCCCATGCCTTATAGTTTTATTGCCTTATGTTCTGATTGTCTACCCTATCTATGCATCTCATAATTTTATATTCTTCTATCAGGTCTCTCCCGAACCTCCGAAGCTCCAGAGAAAACAATCCAAGTTTGTCCAACCTCTCCTTATAGTTGATACCCTTTAATTAAGGCGGTGTGCTGATAAACCTCTTCTGCACCCTCTCCAAATATTCTTCCTGTAATGGGGCAATTAGAACTTCACACAATATCCCAAATGCTGCCCAACCAAAATTTATCAAGCTGCAACATGACTTCCTGACTCTTGCACTCAATGCCCCGACTGATGAAAGCAAGCATACCATACGCATTTACTATTCTAAGTACTTTGTCTTACCACTTTCAGATTTTAGTTTTAGTTTTAGAGATAGGCCCTTCGGCCCACCGTGTCCACGCTGACTAACAATCACCCATCACTAGTTTTGTACTACACACCAGGGACAATTTATCGAACCCAATTGTCCTACAAATATGCACATCTTTGGAATGTGGAAAGAAACTGGAGTACCCAGAGAAAACCCTCGTAGTCACAGGGAGAATGTACAAACTCCGTACAGACAGGACCCATACACAGGATCGAACCCGGGTCCCGGGCATTGTTCGGCAGCAACCCTACCGCTGCGCCACTGTGCTGCTTTCCAGAAGCTACAGACTTGGAGCCTAAGATCCTTCTGTGTATCAAAGCTGTTTTTATGGCCAAGCTACTAAGCACAGATGTAGTTAGACCAATTGAAGCATTGGTTTATTGTTGCAGAATTTTATGTGTATTTTTATGTAAAGTTTACTGATGAGTTATGCTTTGGTGTGTTTGTCTGAGAGTATGTAGCAGTGAAGCGGCAGTAAACAAATTTTTCATTGTACCTGTTCCTCACTGTACCAATGCTTATCATAATTAACTTGACTTGACGTGACATGATACTGTAGATTCAAGGATCTGCAGATGCTGGTTTACAAAAAAAAGAAACAAAATGCTGGAGTAACTCAGTAGGTCAGGGATCATCTCTGGAGAACATGGAGAGGCCCAAAAAAAGGTCCCCACCTGAACCGTCGAGTCTGAAGAAGGGTCCCGTCCCGAAACATCACCCATCCATGTTCTCAGAGATCCTGCCTGACTCACTGAGTTACTGCAGCATGTTGTATCTTGTTTTGACACAACACTGTTCTGGTTGACTTAGCCTTCCTTAGAATACAACAGCAACGTTTGAAACACTCAACAGGTAGGGAAGTGTTATTTGGAGACGGAAAGAAGAGGAACTTTTCAATTTAACACCAGCGGTTATCACAATGGGAAGAAACTGTCTCTAAACTAAACTATCTTACTGCGTATCAGGTTTGATTGCAGTCACTGTGAATTGAAGTGCCACTTTATGGTACTTACAGCTTATAGAAGAGATTGACAAAAGATGGAAGGAAAAGGGTTGCTCATTGATGGTCCATAATGATGTTCAATCGTCCTCTCAGAAGGCAATGTTGACAGTGTAGCGACCATAGAGAATGGTCCAGGTCGTCGAACCCTCGGATTGGCCAGCGAGGTCACGTGGGAACGCGACCATGGGGATTGGTCCAGGGAGCGACATCGCTGATTGGCCAGCAATGTCATGTGCGCGTTTGGCGCCCGTTTTAGTCAGTTCGGCGAAGTCTTCAAGGAAGACAGTAAGTTTGTATTGGTTGTCCTGTACCTTGTTGTTTAACTCTGTATTCGTGTATTGCGGCTGCAATAAACTTCGTCTACAACCAACAAGTTTCGGACTCGCCATATTGGTGACCCCGACGTGATCTGGACGATCACCGACTGAGCAGGAACCCGACGCCTCGTTGACGATGACCGAGCAGGGCACACCGGAGTCAAGCGCGGCAGGCGTCCATCTTCCGTTATTTTGGACGTACGCACCGCAAGCTTGGTTTATCCACGCCGAGGCTCAATTCCATATAAAGAAGGTGTCGGACGAATCCACAAAGTACTTCTACCTCGTCAGCGCTCTATCGCCGGACACAACCAAGCGCGTGATGCGGTTCATCGTAAATTCACCTGCGGAAGACAAGTACGAGGCCATGAAGAAGGTATTACTGCGAACCTTCGGGTTTAATAAGCATGGTGGTGCGGCAAAACTTCTGCACCTACCGGATCTTGGAGACCAACTGCCTTCCGTCCTCATGGCCGAAATGATGATGCTAGCCGGTGAGCATACGGATTGCCCGATGTTTGAACAGGCATTCCGCGAGAAACTTCCCGAGGATGTCCGACTGCTGCTCACGGATTGTTCTTTTAAGGACCCCGAAGCATATGCAGCGAAAGCGGACGCGCTCATAGTGGCAAAAAACAAGGCAAGTGGTTCAATCAACAAAGTCTCGACATCGGTGACCACGCCACAGCGACGGCAAGATGGCGCCACGTCAATTATGCTGACGACGTATCCCGCCAATTCTTCGAAAGCCCGCCAAAAAGATCCGCACAAGCGCGGCTGGTGCTATTATCACCTACGATGGGGTAACGAATCCCGCAACTGTCGTTTGCCTTGTACCTTCGCGGGAAATGCCTCGGCAGTTACGATTGGCCAGAACCGGCGCCTCTATGTCCATGATCGATTCACGGACACAGAATTTTTGGTAGATACGGGAGCCATCGTCAGCATAGTGCCGCCGACCGACCTCGAAACCAGATCGGGTAAGACAGGTCCCACCCTCATCGCGGTTAATGGCAGCCCAATTCGCACTTTCGGTACACGGAAGATGTCCCTTGTGTTAGGCCTCCGCACGTACGAATGGCCATTCATCATAGCCGACGTCAAACAAGCGATCCTGGGCGCAGATTTTCTCTGGGCTTTTTCACTGGTTCCTGATGTCCGCGGTAACGACCTCCGACCCTCTGCCGAAGATGAGCACGTCGCTCCGACAATCGCCTCCTCGCCCAGCCCTACTGTCCAGGCCGTCGTCGCGGCCCCCGACTCGTATGCTGCGATTCTGGCAGAGTTCCCAGAGCTGCTCGTCCAACGTTTTGACGCACCTTCAGCTAAGCACGGTGTGGTCCATCACATCCGCACCGAAGGCCCTCCCGTTTTCGCTCGGGCCAGGAGACTACCGCCAGACAAACTGGTGGTGGCAAGGGCGGAGTTCAGGAAGATGGAGGAAATGGGAATTGTCCGTCAGTCTGACAGCCCGTGGGCCTCGCCGTTACACATGGTCTCCAAGGCATCTGGGGGGTGGAGGCCATGTGGCGATTATCGGCGTCTCAATGCTGTCACCACGGCTGATCGCTACCCCATACCGCACCTACAGGACTTTTCATCTGGGCTGGAAGGAGCGGTGGTGTTTTCCAAAATCGATTTGGTGCGAGGATACCATCAGATTCCGGTGCGACCGGAGGACATACAGAAAACTGCAACTATTACTCTGTTCGGGTTGTTTGAATGGTTGCGTATGCCTTTCGGTTTAAAGAACGCGGCACAGGCTTTCCAGCGACTGATGGACCGCGTGGGCCGGGGTTTACCCTTTTTGTTTATTTATTTGTACGACATCCTGGTCGCCAGCCCCTCAGTGCAGGAACACCAGGTCCATTTGCGGACCGTGTTCCAGCGGCTCCAAGACCACGGGCTCATTATCCAACCCTCCAAATGTCAATTCGGCCTGCCTGCTCTCGATTTTCTAGGGCACAGAATTACTCCTGCCGGCGCCGCCCTTTGCCCGAGGGATTGAAGTTGGCCCAGGTAGCTTGTGGGTCGGAGGGCACGAAAGTCTGGTGCGATGTTTCTCTTCCTCGTCCCAGGCCGGTAGTACCGCCCTCCCTTCAGCGCCGGGTTTTCGATGCCATTCATGGGCTGGCGCACCCGTCCATCCGCTCCACCTCTGCCTTGGTAGCAGCGAGGTTTGTCTGGCATGGCCTGCGGAAACAGGTAGCGGGGTGGGCACGTTCCTGCGTGCCCTGTCAGACCGCTAAAGTCCAGCGCCACGTCCAGCCCCCCGTACAGGATTTCGAGGTCCCGGCTTTTCGTTTTTTCCACATCCACGTGGATTTGGTCGGGCCTTTGCCTTCCTCCCGGGGCTACACCCACCTCCTCACGGTGGTGGATCGGTTCACCCGGTGGCCAGAGGCTTTCCCATTGTTTGATATCTCGTCAGCGTCTTGTGCTAGGACTTTGGCCCTTCATTGGGTAGCTCGTTTCGGGGTCCCGGCAGTTATTACAACTGACAGAGGGCCACAGTTCACTTCGTCCCTCTGGGCCGCACTGGCGGAACTGTACGGGTCCAAGTTACAACCCACAACTGCATATCACCCCCAGGCAAATGGACTCGTAGAAAGGTTCCACTGCCAACTTAAGGCGTCCCTCACTGCAAGGCTTGAAGGCCCGGACTGGGTAGACCAACTCCCTTGGGTTCTTTTAGGCATCCGGACTGCTCCTAAGCCAGATCTCGGTGCGTCGTCCGCAGAGCTAGTATATGGCTCGACACTTCGAGTACCCGGAGATCTGTTTCCGGACCCTTCAGACCTGCTCCCTACAGTCCCATCAGCGTTAGCATCTCTCCGGGAACGGGTGGGCTCCCTGGCTCCAGTTCCGACTTCACGTCATGGGTGTCCCATGGTACATGAACCGTCTTCCCTGAAGGACTGTGAGTTTGTTTTTCTGCGTAAAGATGCCCATCGCGCCCCGTTGCAGAGGGTCTATCAAGGGCCGTTCCGGGTTTTACGTAAGGGGACGGCTACTTTCACCTTAGACATGGGCGGCAAGAGTGAACTCGTCTCGGTGTCCCGGCTCAAACCGGCCCATTTGGACCCGGATCAACCAGTCCTGGTCGGTCAAACCCCTAGGAGAGGCCGACCTCCGTTAGTTCCGCCCAGTCCGGAAACCCCCGTTCCGGCAGTTCCTCCAGGACCCCCCGTTCCGGCAGTTCCTCCAGGACCCCCCGTTTCGGCAGTTCCTCCAGGACCCCCTGTGCCGGTAGTTCCTCCAGAACCTCTCGTTCCGGCCGTTCCACCAAGTCCGGAACCTCCGGCTCCTGTGGTTCCGGCTGTCCCTCTCCGTACTCGTTATGGTCGCGAAATCTGGCTCCCTGCTAGGTTCCGCACCTCGGGTTCTGGGGGGGTCATGTAGCGACCATAGAGAATGGTCCAGGTCGTCGAACCCTCGGATTGGCCAGCGAGGTCACGTGGGAACGTGACCATGGGGATTGGTCCAGGGAGCGACATCGCTGATTGGCCAGCGATGTCATGTGCGCGTTTGGCGCCCGTTTTAGTCAGTTCGGCGAAGTCTTCAAGGAAGACAGTAAGTTTGTATTGGTTGTCCTGTACCTTGTTGTTTAACTCTGTATTCGTGTATTGCGGCTGCAATAAACTTCGTCTACAACCAACAAGTTTCGGACTCGCCATAACAGCTTGGAAGAGTGCCAGAATCCCTCCTTCTTGGTTGTTCCTGCCAGCTGTCTTCATGCAGCTGAGAAATAGATGACACCATTACAAGCCAGTTAACGAAAAAGCCCAAAATGTTTTCTCTAGATCAAAGCTCTAAAAAGACTTAACAATAAAACTCAAAAGCCAGTCTTTTTGAAATGACGTGCCATGTTCTCAAAGGAGAAATGTTGGCTGTGGAATGGTTGTGTGAAATGGTGGAATATTAAATAGCCTCAGGCATGTTTTAAAGTTGAACTGGATGCAACGTCCTGTTCCATTGCTCCAAACAGGGACATAACCCAAACTAAAATGCCCATGATTGGAGATTGGGGGTATGGGGAGAAGGCAGGAACGGGGTACTGATTGAGAATGATCAGCCATGATCACATTGAATGGCGGTGCTGGCTCGAAGGGCCGAATGGCCTACTCCTGCACCTATTGTCTATTGATTCCAAATTTGGCAAACCGATTGTGGAATTGCTTCTTTTATTCTACAACACAACCAATTTCACACATAAGATAAAGACGTAGGTTATTGGTTGTAAACACACATTAAGATATCCTAATACAACAGAGGCTGCCACATACATGTAGATTATTTGCTTCTTAATAACCCAAATCTGAATTGGAAACATTTCTCAATTAACCCATAGGTTAAATGGGCACGACAATATCAATGACATTAGTTGTTGGCTCCTGCACTTAGTGTTATAGGTATCACTGGGTGGCACGATGGTGTAGTGGTAGAGCTGCTGCCTTACAGCGCCAGAGCCCTGGGTTCAATCCTGACTACGAGTGCTGCCTGTACGGAGTTTGTACGTTCGCCCCGTGACCTGCCTGGGTCTCTGGTTTCCTCTCACATTCCAAAGACGTTCAGGTTTGTAGGTTAAATGGCTTGGTATAACTGTAAATTGTCCCTCGCGTGTGTAGGGTAGTGTTAATGTGCGGGGATCGCTGGTCGGCACGGATTCGGTGGGCCGAAGGGCCTGTTTAAGTACTGCATCTCTAAACTACACGCTGTATTACTTCTCTATATTTCAACCTTTTTCAAATAGAATGTAAAAGTATTTATTTAATTAGTATTATTCATTGCAGAAATCAAACTGGTTCACTTTAGTTTAGAGGTAAGCATGGAAACAGGCCTGTCCACACCGACCATCGACCATCCATTCATAGTGGTTCTATGTTATCCCACAACATAAATGTGTCGATCCACTTCTTAAGTTCTCAGACAAGAGAAGATAAGAAACAAAAAGACAGAGAGGCCCTCCAGTACCAGCAGCCTGCCGGTACGTGTAATCATTACAATCATGTCCTGCCCTTTTACATGACTAAACTTTACCATCATTCTATGGTTTTCAAATTAACAAATAAAGTTCAAGTAAGTCTCCACTCTTTGGTCCTGGTTTAATCAACTGATAATTGCCTTATGGTCTTTCATGACATTATACTGCCCTGGAAATCTTAATTGTAAAATTGGTGCCCAAATCTAAAGTAGTTGTTATTGTAGGACAGCACAGTGGCACAGCTGGTAGTGCTGCTGTCTCACAAAGCCAGAGACCCAGGTTCGATCTTGACCTCGGGTTCTCTCCGTGTGGAGTTTGCATGTTCTCCCTGTGAGCTCTTGAGTTTCTTCCGGGTGCTCCCGTTTCCTCCCACATCCCAAAAATGTATGGGTTGTAGGTTAATCGGCTTTGGTAACATTATCCCTAAAGCACAGGGTGTGGGTGACCTAGTGGGATAACGTAGAACCACTGTGAACAGGTGATCGATGGTCAGCGTGGACTCGGCGGGGCAAAGGGCCTGTTTCCATGCTATATCTCTAAACTAAACTAAACTAAGCTGGCATGACCTATAACTATGGCCTCTGGTACGGTACGGTAGCGCAGCGGTAGAGTTGCTGCTTTACAGCGAATGCAGCGCCGGAGACTCAGGTTCGATCCTGACTACGGGTGCTGCACTGTAAGGAGTTTGTACGTTCTCCCCGTGACCTGCATGGGTTTTCTCCGAGATCTTCGGTTTCCTCCCACACTCCAAAGACGTACAGATATGTAGGTTAATTGACTGGGTAAATGTAAAAATTGTCCCTAGTGGGTGTTCGATAGTGTTAATGTACGGGGATCGCTGGGCGGCGCGGACTTGGTGGCCTGTTTCCGCGCTGTATATATATGATATGATATATATGATATATGATATGATATGGTCCTAGACTCTCCACTAGTGACCTTGTCTGAGGGACATAGATAGGATAGGCCATCAGAATCTATTTCCCAGGGCAGTGGGGCCTAGAACTGGAGGGCAGAGATTTAAGGTGAGAGGGAGATATTTAAAGGAAACCTGAGGGGTAGGTTTTGCACACGGTGAACAGGTTTTGCATATGGTGAATAGCTGGAATGAGCTGTAAGAGAGGCAGATACAATTACATTAAAAACATTTGGGATATGTACTTGGTAGGAAAGGTGGCAGAGGGATAAGGGGCTAATGTGGTCAAGTGGGATTAGTGAGGAGAGGCATTATGGTGAGCTTTCATGAAGTGCACTGAAGGGTTTGATTTTGAGTTTGGGGCCCCGTTTCTGTGCCACTGTGTCTATGAGTCACTTGAATTGCCTGCACATGATCAGTCCATTTTCACTTCTGTGCCTATTCATAGAACTTTCAACCCCGATTTATAACGTTAACAGCTTAACTGGACCTGGAATCATAATGAGATTGACACCAATGTCTGCAAAATAGCTATGTTTCGTTCATCTAAATGAAAAACCTATTTAAAATATGGTTCTGAAGTGACAGGCTTGTGAGTGCTGTAAAATAACTTTTCGTGACTTAGAAACAGAGTAGCGTCAGAGGGGCGCTGTGTAATTCAGCAAAGTGGGAGAGCTGTCATTGCACCATGCCTCGACAAATGCTGTGACAGCTCTCGTCGATTATTCTCAATTGGCTCAAACTTGCCCTGCTGCCCTTTTCCTTTTTGAAATATTTAACCTGTCTATGGTGGTGGGGCAGGGAAGAGCACAGGAATGTAGAACATTAAAGTGAGAAAGGACAAGGGTGAGAGTGCAGGCCAGAGAAAGTCTGTTGGGAAGTGACAGTTTGTGGACTGGCAGGGCAGAATGAAAGGCGAAACTGAATAGGGTTACTCTTTGTACGTTGCAACCTGGACTAGTATCTACATACGTTATAGGAACAGAATTAGGCCATTCGGCCCATCAAGTCTACTCCACCATTCAAACTGTAGCGTTGTGGATCAAGGGCTAAGAAGTGGGATTAATTATAAATCCATTCTTGGTTTGCACAGACACGATGGGCTGAATGGCTTCCTTCAAAGTTGTGAATTGTTTTCAACGCATGATTTATTATTACAACACTCACCCTTAGCTATGTGGTCAATGCTAGATATCAGGAAAAAAGCTATATGAAATAGCTATAAAGGTCACCAGGACTTTTCGGATAATGCTGAGATTTCCAGCAATTCCCTGGACATTGTCACTTATCTCAGTAGTGATGCTTGAAACGATGTTGTGAAATTTGTTCTGAATGCCTTCTAACAATTTTCTCAGCATTTAGGGCAGCATAGTGGAGCAGCTGGTGGAGCTGTTGCCTTCACAGCAACAGAGACCCCGGTTCGATCCTGACCTCAGGTGCTGTCTGTGTGGAGTTTGCACATTCTTCCTGTGGCTGTGTGGGTTTCCTCCCACATCCTATAGATGTGTGGATTTGTAGGTTAATTGGCCTAGTGTAGAGAGTGGATGAGAATGTGGGAAAATGGAACCAGTGTGCACAGGTGATTGGTGGTCGTGATGGGTCGAAGGGCCTGTTTCCATGCTCTATCTCTGAAACTAAAACTAAGTCTGTCTCCAGCACACTGATTGTCTGTCTCCATAATCTGTTGTAAGTCAACGACTTTACAGGTCTTGCTTCCGACATTCAGCCCTGGGATGATTGGTCAGATCTGTGTTTAGTTGTGACGGAAGATTCACACAGACGTACATGCACCCAACACTTTAACAGCACAAAGCTTCCTAATTTAATCAATGCAGCTGAATGATGGTTTCAAGTCACTGGAATTTATCCTTTCACTTTTGACATTTGAAGACCAGAAATTCTTAAGGCCTCGCTTAAAGCCCACTCAGTAATTTACATCAATAGAAATTTGTCAGCACAGCTCTCGGGTGCAGTCTCAGCATTTAGTGCCACTAAAATGACAATTCCACGCACTGTCAGTGCACACTTACATTCACTCGCATTTCTTCCACTCGGCTGAAGAATGAAGGCTGCATTGTTAGTCAACTCTAAGACCCCCAAGCCATAGAGCAGGTGAGAGTATGAATAACTGTGCAAACTGACGTAAATTGCTTTATAATTACTGTTTTGTTTGTGGTTTTGTGTGGCTGGATCGCGTTGATGCTGTCTTGTGCAATTTATTTATGTGCTTCATTTCAAGGGAGAGATGAAGGGCCAGTTGCTCAAACTGTAAATTATGGTCATAGAGACATACAGTACGGAAATAGTACCTTCGGTCCAACATTTCCATGCTGATTCATCTAAGCTAGTCCCATTATCCCGCATTTGATTCAATTCCCTCTAAACCTTTCCTGTCCATGTACCTGCCCAAGTGTCTTTTAAATGTTGTTATTGAACCTGCCTCACCTACCTCTTCTGGCAGCTCATGCCATATAATGACCACCCTCTGCGTGAAAATGTTGCCCCTCAGGTTCCTATTAAATCTTTCTCCTCTCACCTTTACACCGATGTACACCATATCAACTGCATTATCCTTATCAACCATCTTTGTTAATTATAGAACTAGATAGTACAGCAGGCCCTTCAGTCCACAATGTCTGTGCCGAACATCATGCCATTTTAAACTACCGTCTTCCATATCCCTCCACTCTCTGCATATCCACTTACCTATCTGAAAGCTTCTTTAAAGCTTCTATTGTATCTGCCTACACCAATGCCCCTGGCAGTGCATTCCAGGCACCCAACACCTTCTGTGTAAAAAACATTGCCCGGTATATCTCTTTTAAACTTTCTCACTCGCTCTCTTAAAGCTTTGCTCTCTCGTCTTTGATATTTCCATCCCAAGAATTTTTTTAATCAAAAACTCTACTAAATTGGTGAAACAAGATTTGCCCTGAATAAATCAATTTTCCTCAGGTAACTACTGATAAAATATTCATCAAAGCATTCTCTCCCTTTGAAGTTAATCAGTACAGCAGCCTGTAGTTGCTGGGCTTATCTATCCTCTTTTTTGGAAGTTTGTAACATTTCCCACTCTCCGCTTTTATGGCATCAACTCCTGCATCCAAATAGCATTGAAACATTACGACCTGGGCTGACATGGGAGAATGTGCAATCTTTACACATGCCATACCGGAGATCAGGATTGTACGCTACCTTGCTGCAGCTGCAAGGAAGCAGCTCTACCAGCTGCCCCACTGCTGTAAATCCCTGCAGAACCCGCAGCACTGCGTGGGAGCTTCCAGACTTTCTAACTTGTTTCTACTCAAGGTGCAGAATGGGGAACGAAAAATGTCCACACCTTTCTGATTTGTTCCCATATTCCCTTCAAAATCCTTGGATGTATTCCATCCAGTCATCGTTATCAAACAGTACCATACCTCTACCCCTGTCATAAAAAATCAGTCATTATTTTAATACCGTTATTTCATTAATTTTTAACATATACAATATCTTTTGCTTCATTTTGCAAGCACCCTTTTCCCTGATGTAGACAAATGCAAAGCATTCATTTAGCACCTCAGCATCATAGTGCAAATTCCCATATATTTCTGGAAAATTACTCATTAACCAAGTTACAAACATAGAATGCTAGAATGTCCTGCTGGTTGGGTTGCATCTATCAAGAAGGAAACATTTAACGTTCTCTCCGTTACTTTATCTCACGTAAGCCAACTGTCCCAGTGGAGCTCAAGGCTGCCGCAAGACAATGCACTGGCCTCTATGCGGCCAAGAAAGTGATCACAACTGCCGAGAAGTTGGAACTATAGTCAATGTCCATGAACAGCAAGAGGGGTTAACGTGACGCACTCCCTCCAACAGGCTCCATCTGCATCTCAAGTGGAAATATCTCGGGAAAGTCTGGAAACCAGGCTTGATCCCACTCTGGGCAGCAGTTTATGCTCCGATTTGCAAGAGGTCAGCACAGTGGCACAACCAGCAGAATGCTTCTTCACAGCTCCAGTGACCCAGGTTCAATCCCAGCTCGGGTGCTGCCTCTGTGGAGATTGCATGTCCTCTCTGTGACAGTCAACTAGACAAGGATGCCCATTATCACCTGCTTTATTTGTCCTGGCGATAGAACCGTTAGCTGAACTAATTAGAACTGACCCAGATATTAAGGGTTTTAAAGTCAATCAGGAAGAATTTAAGATTAACTTATTTGCAGATGATGTTTTGATATACTTAACGAAACCATTAGATTTGTTGCGCAAACTATCTTTTAGATTAGAAGAATATGGAAAAATATCAGGTTATAAAATAAATTGGGATAAAAGTGAAATTCTACCCCTTACTAAAGGAGATTACACTCAATGTCGATTACTAACTCAATTTAGATGGCCATTAATTGGTATAAAGTATTTAGGTATAAGAATTGATAATGATATGAAGAACTTATATAAATTAAATTATTTATTATTACTAAGAAAAATAAAAGAAGACCTTGATAAATGGATGACATTACCAATAACATTAATAGGAAGAGTTAATGCCGTTAAAATGAATATATTTCCGAAGTTACAATATTTATTCCAAACATTATCAATACAAGTACCACAGAAGCTTTTTCAAGAGTTAAATAAATATGTGCGGAAATTTCTCTGGAAAGGTAAGATGTCAAGAATATCGTTGGAAAAATTGACATGGAAGTTTGATTCAGGAGGATTACAACTTCCGAACTTTAAGAATTATTATAAAGCAAACCAACTGAGATTTATTGCATCTCTTTTTGAAGAAAAAAACCCGGCATGGACAAGAATAGAACTAGACAAAATAGGAGAAAATATACCAGAAGACTTTATATATAAATGGGAACCTAAATTTATACGGGGACTGAAAGAATCTCCATTATTAAAATACTTGATCGGATTATGGAATAAGATAAATTTTGAGGATGAAACAAAAAAATCTTTATTAGGAAAGACTACTTTGATTCAAAATAGATTGATACCTTTTACAATGGATAATCAGCTTCTATATAGGTGGCATCAAAAAGGGATTAGATATATAGGTGATTGCTTTGAAAAAGGTATATTGATGTCATTTGAACAATTGAAAAATAAATATCATATATCAAATAATTCTCTTTTCTGTTACTTTCAATTAAGAGCTTATTTAAAAGATAAATTGGGTCAAACAATGTTATTGCCGAAATCTAAGGAAATTGAAAACTTAATTCAAAAAGGACAAATTAAAAAATTTACTTCTATTATATATAATCTAATTCAAAAAAAGGCCCCTAAACAAGGAATTCATATATCAAGGCGAAAATGGGAAACGGATTTGAATATTAATATTGATGGAACAAATTGGTCAAAACTATGCCTTGACAGTATGAAAAATACAATAAATGTTCGGTTTAGACTAGTACAATATAACTTTCTGCATCAATTATATATCACACCACAAAAATTAAAGAGAATAAATTCAAGTTTATCTGACCAATGTTTTCGGTGCAATCAAGAAATTGGTACTTTTTTTCATTCTACTTGGTCCTGTTCAAAAATACAACCTTTTTGGACAAACTTAAGAAGTTTTTTAGAACAGATTATCGGAATACAACTTCCATACAACCCAAGATTTTTGTTATTGGGTGATGTTGAAGGAATAAGGCCACAACTTAAAATGAATAAATATCAGAAAGAATTTATAAAAATTGCATTAGCAGTAGCCAAAAAAACTATCGCAGTTACTTGGAAATCAGATTCCTATTTAAGTATGGACCTTTGGAATAATGAAATTTCTAACTGTATCCCACTTGAAAAAATTACTTATAACTTAAGGAACAAATATGATACTTTTTTAAATATCTGGCGTCCTTATCTACAAAAGAGGGGCCTATATATATAGAAGAATTGTTCATATTCTCAATGGTTCTTTTGGGAGAGATGTACATATATATACAGTTTATTCTGTTTGGAATTCCATGGGGCGTGTGCAGGACCCCCAACACCCAGGCAGTCTTTAATCTTTTTTTCTTTTCTTCTTTTTTCTTATTTGGGGTTAGTATAAGAGGGGGGGGGGGGGGGGGAAGGGTGGGAGGGCTTGTTTTCTAAAAAGTTCTGTAAAAATAAAAATAAATAAATAAATAAAAAAAAAAAATAATCACAAAGTACACATATATACCAAATGTTTTCAAAATCTTGACTGATGATTGTTTTAACTATATTGAGCGTATTTAATACGGTAATGAACTACAGGAACTTCTAAGAAAAATGTGCGAATTTGCATTTCAATAACATAAAATGAGACTGCCAAAACTAAAACTAAAAAGGAAAACATTATATTTTTAATGATATTTATTTGTCTTAGTAAATATCAGGTAAAAACATGGAGGAAAATATGTTAAAAAAAAAGCAAACCAATAAAATTAGAGATATTTTAATCAGATACCACCTTACAAAATTACAGTCTTATCATAATATTTTTATGACAAACAGACAATGCTAGTGACTAAAGCATTGGCTTCTAAAGGAAATAGACCATAGAAGAAGGAACGTGAGCATAACCTTTCTAAGTCACTTGACCTTCAATACTGTATTCTGATCAGGTTCCCACACACTGGGAATGATGCTGAGGAAAAGATGCTGAGAGAGAGTTACGAGAAGGACTTCAGTTATGTGGGAAGTGTGACAAAACTGAGATTGTTCAAAGAGACAGTCACCATGGTGGCTGATTGATGGCCACATTGGTGCTATATATGCACATGTGTGTGAATGGCGGCGCTGCCCTAGCAGCTGCGGCTTACCTGCGGTCCGTTTGTCTCTGTGTTTTTGTTGGTTTTTTTGTCCTAATTGTAGATGTGATGTCGTGTTTTTTTTTGTGGTTGTGTACTATGTGTATGGGGGGGGGACTGTAAAATTGTACATTTGTCCCTTCCGAACAGAGACCCGACCTTTTGTTTTCTGGGTCGGGTCTCCGTTCCTGCTGCGGCCTACCATCGGCCAAACTCCTGGAGCTGGCGGCCTCCAGGGCTCTGATTCGCAGAGCCCGCGGACCGGACTTACCATCTGCGGAGCCGGCTGTCTTCGGAGGCTGCGGGAGCGGCTGCGACTCGCCTTCGGCTCGGGCCGCGTGGATGCCGACATCGGGAGCTCCGGCAGCGGCAGCGGCAGCGTGTTCGCCCGCCCCAGATCGCGGGGCTTGGGTCGGCCCGCTGCGGACCTTTCACCGTCCGGCGCGGCCTGGAACGTGGCAACCTCAACAGCCTGACCGCGGGAGAAGACGGCAGGGGAAGAGAAAAGACATTCTGGCCTTCCATCACAGTGAGGAGGTGACTGGAGGAGACTCACTGTGATGGATGTTTCTTTTTTGTGTGTGTTTTGTGTTGGTTGGGGTTGTGTAATTCGCTTATTTTATTGCTCTTATTGTTGGACTGTGGGTGACGAAATCTCGTCCAAAAGACTTGTTTTTTGGATGACAAATAAAGATATCCTGAATCCTGAATCCTGAATTACAATCCTTTGACAATAGCAAGACGATTAGCAAAGGGAGCTGTCTCTTTATCAACTTCTTCAATGCTTTCTTTCAAGCGTATACAAGTGCAAACTTCAATCCCTTCAGTTTAAACAGATATATGGATAAGAAGGAGATACAAGGCTGTGAGTCAAATGCAGGCAAAAGGGACCAACCCAGAATGCCAACAGCATGAGTCGGCATGGACAAAATGGGCCAAAAGGTCTGTTTCTGTGCTGCACAGCTCTATGTCTCTATGACTATATCTCAGGAGATATATTACTTCAGGAGATCATCCGTCCAAAGTGTCCAATGAGATAGTCCCTCAACCCCGTACTGCCTGTTTCTATCCCCTCAGGACAGCCCTAGTAAGCCTACTGTTCCTGCCTGCACCTGTTCCAGTGAAGTTATCTCCTCATGCCTCAAACTATCTGATGCCTCCTTATCCAGTCCCTTCCCACCTATGACTCTATTGTTCAGATTAAAAATGTGTGTTCAGGATTAACGTCTTCATTGGTGGTTACAAAGTCATAGAGTCATGTAGAGTGGAAACAGGACATTCTGCCCAACCTACCCTCACCAACCAATATGCCCCAACTGCACTTGTCCCACTGGCTTGCATTTTGCGCATGTCTTTCTAAACCTGTCCTATCCATATACTTGCCTCATTTTTTAAAAACATTGTTATAGTACCTGACTCAACTATCCCCTCCTGCAGCTCGTTCCAGTTGCCTAGCACCCTTTGTGTAAAAAAGTTGCCCTCAGGTTCTTATTAAATCTTTCCCCTCTCACCTTAAACATATGTGCTCTGGTTTTTGATTGCCCAACTCTGGGTAAGACTGTGCATTTACTCTATCTATTCCTCTTTTAATCTTATACACCTCCATAAGATCATCCCACATCCTCCTGCGCTCCAAGGAATGAAGTCCGAGCCTGCTCAACCTATCCCTATGGTCCAGGACTTCCATTCTGGCTACATCCTCAAAATCTTTGTTCCACCCTTTCCAGCTGAACACCATATTTCCGATAACTGGGTGACCAAAACCGAACAGAATACTCTAAATGTTGCTTCACCAATGTCTTGAACAACAGTAATATGACCTCCCAACTTTGTTCTCTGACTGATGAAGTACAATGTCAAGTCAAGTAAAGTCAAGTCAATTTTATTTGTATAACACATTTAAACACAACCCACGTTGACCAAAGTGCTGTACATCAGTTCAGGTACTAATAAACGAACAACTAAATGGCACATAAACATAACAGCACATACATAAACAGTTCACAGCGCCCCCTCAGAGGGCCTCAAACGCTAGGGAGTAGAAATAGGTTTTGAGCCTGGACTTAAAGGAGTCGATGGAGGGGGCAGTTCTGATGGGGAGTGGGATGCTGTTCCACAGTCTTGGAGCTGCAACCGCAAAAGCACGGTCACCCCTGAGCTTAAGCCTAGACCGTGGGATAGTGAGTAGCCCCAAGTCGGCTGACCTGAGGGACCTGGAGATAGAGTGGTGGGATAGAAGATTTTTGATATAAGGGGGGGCAAGCCCGTTTAGGGCTTTATATGTGATTAGGAGGAGCTTGAAATTGATTCTGTACCTTACTGGGAGCCAGTGGAGAGAGGCCAGGATCGGGGTGATGTGCTCCCTTTTTCGAGTACGCGTCAGGAGTCTCGCTGCGGCGTTTTGGACCAATTGTAGGCGGGACAGGGATGATGGACTGATCCCAGTGTCTAGGGAGTTGCAGTAGTCTAAGCGGGAGGAAATTAATGCATGAATGATTTTTCCAGTGTCGTCAGATTTGAGGAATGGTTTGATTTTCGCTATGGTATGAAGCTGGAAGAAGCTGGCCTTTACCACAGCGTTGACTTGCCTGTCAAATTTTAATGCCGAGTCAAATATCACGCCCAGGTTTTTGACGTGCGGTTTGACCAGGGGGGATAGGCTTCCAAGGCTGCCTGTTATCGTTTTGATGGAGTCGGGGGGGCCGAATAGGATGACCTCAGACTTGCTCTCATTTAGTTGAAGGAAGTTCTGTGCCATCCAACATTTTATGTCCTCAAGGCAGTGCATGAGGCTGATTAAATTTGACCGGTTGTTGGGTTTCAGGGGGAGATAAAGTTGTGTGTCATCCGCATAGCAGTGGAAAGAAATGCCGTGCCTTTGAATGATTTGGCCGAGGGGGAGCATGTATAGAGAGAAGAGAATGGGGCCTAGGATGGAGCCTTGTGGAACTCCGCAGGAGAGGCTAGCTGGGGAAGAGTAATAATTGCCTATGTTTATGGAGAAACTCCTATTTTTGAGGTAGGAAATGAACCAGCTCAGGGCAGTGCCATCAACGCCAACCCCGTACCGGAGACGGTCAATAAGGATGGTGTGATCCACTGTATCAAACGCTGCACTGAGGTCGAGAAGGAGCAAGATAGCACAGTCGCCGGTGTCGATGGCGAGAAGCAGGTCGTTGTGTACCTTCAACAAGGCAGACTCTGTGCTGTGGTGGGCCCTGAAACCTGACTGGAAACCTTCCAGGATTGTATTTTGGTGTAGGTAAGGCATTAATTGGTTTAGAATTGCCTTTTCAAGGACTTTTGACAGGAATGGCAGTTTGGAAATGGGCCTGTAGTTGCTAGGTAAGGTGGGGTCTAGGTTAGGTTTTTTCAGGAAACTTGAAACTGGTTAGAACGTTGCCAGTGGCCAGAGAACTGTTGATGATAAAGAGGATGCTGGGACCGGCTATTGCAATGACATCCTTCAGAAGGGTAGTGGGGGCAGGATCAAGGGGGCAGGTTGCAGGTTTCATGGTGGAGACAAGCTTTGCAAGGGAGGATAGAGTGATGGGTTGGAAGCAGTCCAATTTAGATGAACAGACTAGTGAGACAGCTAGGTCACGGGTGGGAGGGGAAATGTTCATTCTAATGTTCTCGACTTTGCTGGTGAAAAATTTAGAGAATTCTTCGCACTTCGCAGGGGACCCAACTAAGCTGGTACTGGGGCGGGACATATGACAGAGGTAATAGTGCTAAATAGGATCTTGGAATTTTGAGTGTTTTTGGAGATAAGGTCAGAAAAGTATTGTGCTCTCTCAGACTTTACTGTTTCCTGGTATTTGAGAAGATTGTTTCTCAGAATTTCGAAGGAAATTTGAAGCTTATCAGATTTCCACTTCCGTTCTGATTTACGGCACTCCCTTCTTAGGGCTCTGGTGGTGTTATTGAGCCAAGGCTGAC
Organism: Rhinoraja longicauda; assembly: GCF_053455715.1. Taxonomy (NCBI): domain Eukaryota; kingdom Metazoa; phylum Chordata; class Chondrichthyes; order Rajiformes; family Arhynchobatidae; genus Rhinoraja; species Rhinoraja longicauda. Next base: position 26,545,344 of record NC_135957.1, on the reverse strand, counting down.
CTTTGGGCTTAGGCTTTTTCATTTTAAGAGGAGCAACAGAATCCAAGATGGAAGAGCAAGTGGTGTTAAATAAAGAGATGAGATCCTCAGTGCTGAGATGGGGGGGAGAAGCCTCAATAGTGCAGATGTTGGGGGCAGCTATGAGAGCCTCGGAGAACTTACTGGCAGTCAGTGCGTTTATATAGCGGGAGTAACGAACAGGGAGATGAGATTTGGTGGGAGATAAAGGCAGAGATGCATCAAAAGTAACAGCGCTATGATCTGATAGACAAGCCTCAGTAATTTCAATATTGCAGATTGGGAACCCGGACGATAACACTTGATCGAGTGTATGGCCTAGCTTGTGAGTGGGTCCAGTGGTATGTAGAGTCAGATTGAAGGACTCAACCAGGTGCATACATCTTTTCAGTTCAGTTCCAATGTGCTGAACGCCTTCTTGACCATCTACCTGTGGTGACACTTTCAAGGATCTATGTATCTACACTCCTAGATCCATCTGTTCTACAACACACCTCAGAGCCCTGCCATTTACTGCGTATGTCCTGCCCTGGTTAGACTTCCAAAAATACAACATCTCACACTTCTCTGTATTAAACTCCATCAACCATTCCCCAGCCCACCTGCCTAACCGATGAAGATCCTGCTGCAATTTTTGACAACCATCTTCGCTATTTCACAAGACTGCCCACTTTATTGTCATCTGCAAACTTACTAATCGTGCCTTGTACATCTGTTAAAAAAAATAAAATTATTCTCAATGTGGGGGGGGGATGGAGAGGGGAGGGGTGGGTGAGGAGGGGGAATGGGGTGGCGAGGGGAAAGGGGAGAGGGAGCCACTGACACTGAATCATTGATTAGATGATAAACAGCAATGGCTCCATTACTGGACCCAAAGGCACATCACTAGTCACAGGCCTCCAGTCCAAAAAACAGCCTTCCACCATCACCCTCTGCTTCCTTCCATTAGGCCAATTTTCTAACCAGTTGGCTATGTTTCCTTGGATCGCATGCAATCTAATTGTGCCATCTTAGCTGAAATGAAGTAGAAAATAATTATGTAAACAAGTTGTCAGCGAGTTAAATCATTTAATAGCAATGCAATTTACAGAGGAGAGGGACTCTACAATGATCAGTCTTCAATAAATGAGGTGAGAGTGGTGAGGTGTTTGCTTAAAGTGCTTAATATAACTTGTAATCAGATTTGCATTTTTTTAAAATAGTTTTGTGAAGTAGGAAAAATAAGCAGCTTTATGAGATTTGACGGTCTAAATTGGGAAGTAATTCTACCTCACCAATACAACCAGGGCGCAGTTAAGTCAAAAAACAGGTTCAGAAAAATTCACCATTATTCAGTTTGGCAATAAATCCATTGGGTATATTGATCCCCAAAAAGTAGAAGCAGTTTATGTTTATTGATCCTATTTTATGGCTGATTTGCTTTTTAGTGTGTGGAAAACACTATTTCTTTCTCACCCATCTCTTCCCTCTCCCCTCACGTAACCTTCCTCCATTCCACAAGAGACTGATTACGATGCTGATCATGAATCATCATTGGCATTCCTTGCTGATGCTAAAGAATTAGCACTTCACGAAAACTGTGTGGACACTACAACTTCCCAGAACACTCTTGCATAGTCTCCGTTTCATTTTGATGCAATCCAACTAAATCTTAGATTTCAGAAGCTAATCCACTAGTTGGCACTTCAAATGAGTAATACTACGATACAATACGATACGATAAAACTTTATTCATCCCTGGAGGGAAATTGGTCTGCCAACAGTCATAATACACAAGGTACACTAAAGCTTGAAATTAACAGTGCAAAAAAAAAGAAAAGGACAAGCAACCGTTAGGCGACTGTTGCCGTGTGCACAGCGCCTTCACCGGAACAAATGAACAAACAAACAAACAAACAAACACAGACTTATCCCCTGGGCAGAGGATTCTAAACGAGTGCCCCACCTCCCCCACACCAGGTCCCCCTTTGATCTCCCACCGTCCCTCACGGCTGCCCCCCCACATCATGTCCCCATTGTCTTCCCTTCCCCCCTCACGCTCCAGCGCCACCGAGATTCCCATTGCCGCTGAGGCTCCCGTTGCCGCTGAAGCCCCAACACCACCGAGGCTCCCTTTGGCGTCGGGGCTATTGCTGGTGCCGGGGTTCCCACTGAGGCTCCTTCAACCCAGGCAGGCCTCGTCGCCCGGCTTCTCCGCACTCCCCTGGGAGGCCAGTGGGGCGGGTCGGACCCACTGGGCTGCGTTCCGCTCTTCGGTCGTCGCTCTGGTCGACGGCGGCGTGATTGTTCTGCTGGTGGATTCGGCCCGGGCGGCTCCACGGGACACTACCGCCGCACGCGTGGCTCCCCGGGACACTCCCGCCGCACGCGTGGCTCCCCTGGACATTCCCGCCACATGTGGCTCCCTGGTACACTCCCGCCGCACGCGTGGCACCCCGGGACACTCGTGCCACGAGTGTGGCTCCCCGGGACACTCCCGCCGTGCGTGTGGCTCCCCGGGACACTCCCGCCGCCGCACACGAGTGGCTCCCTGGGACACTCCCGCCGCCGCACGCGTGTGGCTCCCCGGGACACTCCCGCCGTGCGTGTGGCTCCCCGGGACACTCATGCCACGCGTGTGGCTCCCCGGGACACTCATGCCACGCGTGTGGCTCCCCGGGACACTCGTGCCATCCTGTTATTTGGGAGACATTTTAAATGACATTTATTTGATTATTTTCTACGTTTTCAATACTAGTGTTCTTTTCGTGTTAACTCTGTTTTATATTCTATAGGTTTTGCAAGGTTTTGAATCATCACATTACTGATACTGATATTGAATCTATGTTTGCAGTCTAATTATGTTTGCAGTCTTGTCAGGATGCTGTCTCCCTCTCATTTATGAAACATGGAGTGTATTGTTTTCATGAGTCTTTTAGCTATGATTTGAGATATTGGTCAAACACAAATCAAACTATCAATCTTTACACAAGACATGGGAATCTTGAGCAAATAACAAACTGCTGGAGGAACTCAGCGGATCAGGGAGCATCTGTGGAGGGAAATGCACAGACGATGTTTTGGGCTGGGACCCTTCTTTGTCTGAGACTCTTATTCCTCTGAAGAAGGGTCCCAACCTGAAACGTCCTCCATGTCCGTTTCCCTCCACAGATGCTGCCTGACACGCTGAGTTCCTCCAGCAGTTTTTTTTTCACTTCTCATCTTGAAGTAGTGAGCAACTAGAGAGCAGCCCTGAACTACTATCTACCTCATTGGAGACCCTCGGACTATCTTTGATTGGACTTTACTGGCTTTACCTGGCACTAAAGTAATTCCCTTATCATGTATCTATACACTGTAAATAGCACGATTATAATCATGTAGTGTCTTTCTGCTGACTGGTTAGCACACACCAAAAGCTTTTCCTTGTACCTCGCTCGGTACATGTGACAATAAACTAAACTGATCTGAACTGATCTTTAGTATGTGTTTATCTATTAGCAACAATTTAATGAAAAGAAAGAAAATGCATGACCTAATTTAATTTCCAGTGTATTTAAATTCATTGATCACACAGGTCCGCATTAATGAAACAGCCAAGCCCTTGGCCTTCTCGTTCGTGCCACCCATTCGAAGACTCCCTGCTCACGTTCACATAGTCGATACCAGATTCTCTCACCAGCCCGGAAAGCAGCGAAGCCGTGTGACCAGCTCAGCAGGGATGAATGAGGTAACATCTTTAGTTTCAATATTGCTGCATTTACTTTTTCATTGAAGAAATTCTTCCGACATGAAGAGAAAAAAAAAACTCAGCACAACACTAACACGTCACTTTTAGGACTTCCCTGCTAAAATAGAAATCTCCAAATATCCACTTAATGTGCATATCGCAGCAATCAGGAGACTTGAAGTCAAGTGACTACTGTTTCAAAAATAATGATGTAACGTGTCTTAACTTTTTTTAAAAATGGTCTTGTCAACAATCACGTGAGTCGTTCTTTTACTCTTAATTCAATATCTCCTCTAACAAGTCATTGATATGACCTCTCGCTAGGAAGAGAAGTCAAATACTAACGGCAGCAAAGCATTCACTTCTCGGTAATTGCCTGTAATTATAATTGGCTCATTTCTGTGATAGACCAGCAAAGATTTATGTACGAGTCAGTTTCTATATTCAACCTGTAACTCAGTTAAACATAACATGTGACCGACCACCGGAAAATAAACTTGAACATTCCCAGATCTGGCACAACATGCGCTATCCTGACAAAAGAAAATATTTAACCTTGGATTTTTTTCAATTGTTGTCTTCCTCCTGATGGCTCACATTTCCATTTCCATCCTGGAGACCATCTATTATGATGCATTCCACAAAGCTAGATAATAAAACCAGCACTGTAGTTGTCAGTTTTATATCTGCCTCTTTCTGTGCAACAACTCTGTCTAATTCTACAGTAAACAACCTTGACATTGTTCTGAAACAGACGCAATGTTCTGGAGTAACTCAGTGGGAGAGGCAGCATGGATAGGTGACGTTCTGGGTCGGGACCCTCCTTAACACTAATTGTGCAGGGTGGAGGGGGTGTGGGGTGATGGGGGAGGGGGGGGGGGGGGGGTGGGGGAGGGAAGAAAGCTGAAAGAGAGGAGCGTGCAAGACAAAGTGTGGCAGGTAATAGATGAACATAGGCAAGGCTGATAGGTAGATGACTGGATAAAGGCTAGAGATGAAAACACATACATTTGCCCAGGTTCCATTTAAGATAGGAAGTGTAGAATTTGCTGGAGTGTTTTTATGCCAAGATACAGTACATTCAGAAAATATTCAGACCCCTTCACTTTTTCCACATTTTGTTACATTACAGCCTTATTTTTAAATGGATTAAATTCTTTTTTTTTAATCCTCAATCTATACACAATACCCCAGAATGAAGAAGCGAAAACTGGTGTTTAGAAATGTTTGCAAAGTAATGAAAAAGAAATAACTGAAATATCACATTTACATAAGTATTTAGACCCTTTGCTGTGACACTCAAAATTGACCTTATGTCCATCCTGTTTTCATTGATTGTCTTTGAGATGTTTCTACAAATTGATTGGAGTCCACCAGTGGTAAATTAAATTGGACATGATTTGGAAAGGCACACGCCTGTCTATATAAGGTTCCACAGTTGACAGTGCATGTCAGAGCAAATACCAAGCCATGAAGACGAAGGAATTGTCCCTAGCCCTCTGAGACAGGATTGTGTCGAGACACAGATCTGGGGAAGGGTATAAAACAATTTCTGCAGCATTGCAGGTCCCGAAGAGCACAGTGGCCTCCGCCATTCTTAAATGGAAGAACTTTGGAACCATCAGGACTCTTCATAGAGCTGGCTGCCCAGCTAAACTGAGCAATCAGGGGAGAAGGGCCTTGGTCAGGAAGGTGACTAAGAACCCGATGGTCACTCTGTCAGAGCTCGAGAATTCCTCTGTGAAGATGGGAGAACATTCCAGAAGGACAACTATATCGGCAACATTCCACCAATCAGGCCTTTATGGTAGAGTGGCCAGATGGAAGCCACTTCTCAGTAAAAGGCACATGACAGCCCGCTTGGAGTTTGCCAAAAGGCACCTAAAGAACTCAGACCATGAGAAACAAGATACTCTCGTCTGATGAAACCAAGAATGAACTCTTTGGCCTGATTGCTAAGAGTCACATCTGGAGGAAATCAGGCACTGCTCATCACCTGGCCAATACCATACCTCCGGTGAAGTATGGTGGTGGCAGCATCATGGTGTGGGGATGTTTTTCAGCGGCAGGAACTGGGAGACTAGTCATGATCAAGGGAAAGATGAACGGAGCAAAGTACAGAGAGATCCTTGATGAAAACCTGCTCCAGAGCATTCTGGACCTTAGACTGGGGCAGAGGTTCAACTTCCAACAGGACAATGACCCTAAGCACACAGCCAAGACAACGCAGCAGTGGCTTCATGACAAGTCTGTGAATGTCCTTGAGTGACCCAGCCAGAGCCCAGACTTGAACCCGATCGAACATCTCTGGAGGGACTTGAAAATAGTTGTGCATTGACGCTCCCCATCCAACCTGACAGAGCTTGAGAGGATCTGCAGAGAAGAATGGGAGAAATTACCCAGATACTGGTGTGCCAAGCTTGTAGCGTCATACCCAAGAAGACTTGAGGCTGTAATTGCTGCCAAAGATGCCTCAATAAAGTACTGAGTAAAGGGTCTGAATACTTATGTAATTATTTCTTTTTAATTACTTTGCAAACATTTCTAAACACCTGTTTTTGCATTTTATTATGGGGTATTGTGTGTAGATTGATGATTAATAAAAGGAATTTAATCCATTTTAAAATAAGGCTGTAAAGTAACAAAATGTGGAAAAGGTGAAAGGGCCTGAATACTTTCTGAATACACTGTAAATTCTCATAGTTAGACTTGTTTCTGTACATGCCAGTTCAAAAATGTTTTGCCTCCAATGTTATTTGAACTGTGGATGTGGAGATTATGGAAAGCATGCAGAATGATGCTTGGACTTAGGGGATATTAGGTACAGGAAGAGGTCGGACTGCCTTGGATTGTTTTCTCTGGAATGCCGGATATCACAGGGAGACCTGATGGAAGTATATAAAATTGTGAGGGGCAGCGATAGGGTAGACAGTAAGAACCTTTTTGCCACGATGGAAAAATCATATACTCAAGGGCATAGCTATAAAGTGAGAGAGGCAAAATTGAAAGGAGATGTGCGGGGCAAGTCTTCTGCACAGAACGCATTGTCGGTTGAATGTGGACGCTGATGCAGATACAATAGTGGGATTTAAGAGACTTTTGGTTAGGTATCTGAATGTTTAGGGAACCAAGGTATATGGATGTGTAGGATATGGATTGTGTGCAGGTAGATAAGATTTGGTTTTTGTAGATCAATCCCCAAGGTGGATTGATCCATGCCTGACTTTCGTATTGCTGACCTGATCCATTGCCCATGCCTGATTTTTGTAGTGTTATCTGTATTATGCTGCTGATTAAATTTGTTTCACTTTGTAACCATGAGGTGTGCCATGCAGAGGTTTTCTCACTTGCTCTCTGCATTGTATTTGTAATAAAACACTTATATAGAAGTTAAACGATTTGTGGAAATCTACACTTCTTACAGTTCTGGCATCATGTTCGGCACAGAAATTATAGGCTGAAGGATCTGTGTTGTATATGTTCTATGTTTTATGTTTTATGTGCAAACTGATCTGGTAATAGCATGGGAAGCACATACCAAGCACATGGTATTGGAGGTAGGGTACTGACATGGATAGAAAATTGGTTGACAGACAGAAAGCAAAGAGTGGGGATAAATGGGTCCCTTTCAGAATGGCAGGCAGTAACTAGTGGGGTACCGCAAGGCTCGGTGCTGGGACCGCAGCTATTTACGATATACATTAATGACTTGGATGAAGGGATTAAAAGTACCATTAGTAAATTTGCAGATGATACAAAGCTGGGTGGTAGTGTGAACTGTGAGGAAGATGCTATGAGGTTGCAGGGTGACTTGGACAGGTTGTGTGACTGGGCGGATGCATGGCAGATGCAGTTTAATGTGGATAAGTGTGAGTTATCCACTTTGGTGGTAAGAATAGGAAGGCAGAGTATTATCTGAATGGTGTCAAGTTAGGAACAGGGGAAGCACAACGAGATCTGGGTGTCTTGGTGCATCAGTCACTGAAAGGAAGCATGCAGGTACAGCAGGCAGTGAAAAAAGCCAATGGAATGTTGGCCTTCACAACAAGAGGAGTTGAGTATAGGAGCAAAGAGGTCCTTCTGCAGTTGTACAGGGCCCTAGTGAGACCGCACCTGGAGTACTGTGTGCAGTTTTGGTCTCCAAATTTGAGGAAGGATATTCTTGCTATTGAGGGCGTGCAGCGTAGGTTTACTAGGTTAATTCCCGGAATGGCGGGACTATCATATGTTGAAAAACTGGAGCGACTAGGCTTGTATACACTGGAATTTAGAAGGATGAGAGGTGATCTTATCGAAACGTATAAGATTATTAAGGGGTTGGACACGTTAGAGGCAGGAAACATGTTCCCAACGTTGGGGGAGTCCAGAACAAGGGGCCAAGTTTAAGAATAAGGAGTAGGCCATTTAGAACTGAGATGAGGAAAAACTTTTTCAGTCAGAGAGTTGTGAATCTGTGGAATTCTCTGCCTCAGAAGGCAGTGGAGGCCAATTCTCTGAATGCATTCAAGAGAGAGCTAGATAGAGCTCTTAAGGATAGTGGAGTCAGAGGGTATGGGGAGAAGGCAGGAACGGGGTACTGATTGAGAATGATCAGCCATGATCACATTGAATGGCGGTGCTGGCTCGAAGGGCCGAATGGCCTCCTCCTGCACCTATTGTCTATTGTCTATTGTCTATTGTCTAACATTCCTCGAAACCTTTCCTATCCATGCACCTGTCCAAAATTCTTTAAAACGTTAAATGTTCAAAACCAAGGGTCAAAGTATCAAAATAAGTGGATTGACCACTCTGGGCAGAGATGAGGAGAAGTATGAAGAAGGTGACGCGACCCGAAACATCACCCATCCTTTTCCTCCAGAGATGCTGCCTGGCCTGCTGAGTTACTCCAGCACTTTGTGTCTATTGTCATTATGAACCAGCATCTGCAGTTCCTTTCTACTGATAGATGAGGAGATGCTGAGTGAGGAGTCTCTGTGAGAGTTCCTAACCAGCTCAGATACCTGTGGCCATGACATGGGCGTTTATCACATTGGAGCCCAGCTAGCTGGTTGGCTTGGAATATGCAGGCGCTCTCCTTCAGAGGAAAGAAATAGTCTTGCTTTTACATGAATCGTCTTATTCCCTTAATGTATTATTGTGCACTAATAAATCCGTGGGTGTGTTGTTATTTTCCCATGGTCCGATTGTGTAATTAACTGCTATTTTTAACTGACCTTTTGAAAATCTTCTTCGCAGGTTTTGTGCATCACTGAAGAAGAACCCTCTCCAGATGTTGGAGTGGAAGAGGGCATTGTACAAGGAGCTTCAAACCAACGTTGGTTCAATAATGAAGGAGCGCCTGCATCTGCCGACGAGGCTTCACAAATCCAGGGGATTTTCAAGGCTGAACTCGTCTTTCTGACAGGCGCATGTGGAAGTGACGGTGATTGCTTCCCTGGAGAAGATGGAGCAGACCTCTCGGCAAAGACGTTGCCTTTGCATCCGAATCCTTTAATCAACGACAAAGGCACTTCTGCTCGACCGCATGTTGTCGGGGATGAATCGCAGGTTTGTTTGTTTCAAGATACTGAGGAGAAGCTGGACGGGACTTTGCAGGAATCAGTCTTTCAGGCAAGAGAAGTGTGCTTTTACTCACTCAAGCTTAGTAAATCTTTTGAATAGAATCTGATGTTGGATTGCTCCATTGTAGAACTGGAAACTGTAACATATCACCTGCGAATCAATCGGAAAACCTCCCACTGACCTTGTTGAAGATTCAGGAATAATATCCTTCGAAGTGTACCAGATTTCTAAGAAAAGTAACTTGATGCCATTGCCTGTTTCCAACAGCCTTCAACACTGTACATCATGAACACAGAAATTATATTGACAATTTCAGGCTGCAGTCTTTTATTCCAACTTGAAAGTAGACCTCCAAGTACAAAAGGTCTTGGTACACCTGGTGTACAGTAGTAAATAGTTGTGGATGGAATAAGATGCTAGAGGATGTAACATTGGGGACAATGTGCATTAATAGTCAATATTACTTTGAAGAATGCAATATTAATCATTTTTAAACAGTGCAGTGTTGAGTGACATTACTTCAGGAATGCACAATGCATTAATGAGCTGTGCTTGGAACTGTATCAAGGATGGTAAGGAATAGAGACTGGGGAAAAACACAAAGTGTGAGCATGTGTTTGGATATCTGTTTCAAACCATTTTATGTTGCTGTGTCAATCACACAGATAATCTCTTTGTGAAATAGAATAGCTCAGGGTGTTTTACACTGCTAAGCATGTCTCATAAAATTGAAAGTTGCTGTTATTTTGTGTCAGATGTAATCGCGCTGTTTGTAGTAGATCAATTATGGCCCCATTTATCAATCATGATCTGACTCAAAGGCACAACAGGCAAGGGCTGCACAACACCACAGCTCATTCTAGCTAGAGATCCAGTAACTCGGACACAATTCCATGTGGGATTTGCAGATTCCCTCTCTGACTCTTGGGCTTCCTCCATGTGCTCCAGTTTTCTTTCACGTCCCAAAGACGTGGGCATTGGTAGAAACAAAGAACCGGAGATGGTGGTTCATAACAAAGATAGACACAAAGAGTCAGAGTAAATCAGCGAGTCTGGCAGCATCTCTGGAGAAAAAGGATGGGTGACGTTTCAGGTCGGGACCCTTCTCGGGTTGGTAGTTGGCGGCTATAAATCGCGTGAGTGATGGTATCTAAGTGGAGCTGACGGAAATGTGGGGGAATAGGTTGCAGGGAAATTTGTGAGGGAATAAGGATTGCTCTGTGAGCCGGCAATGACATGATGCGCTGAATGGCCTCGGAATAGAGTCGCGGATAGTCATATGGCATGGAAGAACACATCCTTTGGCCCACCTCATCCTTGTGACAAAGATGCTCCATCTAAGCTATTCCCATTTGCCTGCATTTGTCCCATATTCTAAAACCTTCCTATTCATGTACTTGTTCAAATATCCTTTAAATGCTGTACCTGCCTCACTACATCCTCTGGCAGCTCGTTTCATATACCTACCACGCTCTGAGTGAAAAAGTTTTATCCTATTAAAATTTTCCTCTCTCACTTTAAACCTATGTTCTCTGGTTTTTCAGCTGGAGATTTTGGCCCTCCAACATTCTCTCTGTAAATCTCTCCTCTACCTCTCCTTCCTCCCTTGGGACACTTATACATTTACATTTGAGTATATGTTTGGATATCTGTCTCAAATAATTTTATTTTGCTGTGCCAAATTTTGCATGTAATCCCTTTGTGAAATAGCTCAGGTTGTGATACATTGCTAAGCATGCTGCGTAAAATTGAAAGTTGCTCTTATTTTGTGCCAGTTGAAATTACAGTGTTTGTTGTAGCTCTGTTGCGGCCCCAATTTATCAATCATGATCTGACTCAAAGGCATAACAGGCTGGGGCTGCACAAATGTCTCAGCCTATCCTAGTACATGGATAGTACAGATTTGAAGGGATATGGAGCAAATGCGGGCAGGAGGGACTAGTGTAGCTGGGACATGTTGACTGGTGTGGGCAAGTTGGGCTGAAGGGCCTGTTTCCACATTGTATCACTCTATGACTCCATGACTCTCGTAACAACTCCAGCAACTCGCCTTCAATCCTGGGTGGAGTTGCACATTTCTGCTGTGATTGCATGGATTTCCTCTGGGTTCCTCCCATGTCCCAAAGACATATGGGTTGGTAGTCTAATTGGCCGCTGTAAATTGCCCTGGTGCGTGCGTGCGGGTCGTGCGTGCGGTGAAATCTAGGTGGAGTTGATGGAAATGTGGGGGAAATAGATTAGAGTCATATCTGTACAGCATACAGCAACTCTCATGTCAACCAAGATGCCCATCTAAGCTACTCCCATTTGCCTGTGTTTGGCCAATAACCTTTGGAACCTTTCTTTGTACCTGTTCAAGGATTTTGAAATGTTGTTTAACCTGCCTTAACTCTCCCCTCTGGCAGCATGTACCACATATCCAACACCCTCTGTGTGAAAAAGTTGCCCTTTCGATTTCGTATCTGATCCAATCACCTTGCCCAGCTCACCTTAAAGATACGTCCTCTTATTTTAGATTCCACTACTCTGGGTGCAAGACTGTGCATTCACCCTATTATCTATTCCCCTCATGATATTATGTGAGGGAATGGGGATTGCTCATTGAGCTGGCGCAGACCTGATGGGCTGAATGGCCTCAGAATTCAGTAAGGAAATAAGGAAAATATGGGATGAGGACGGATGGGGGATGCCAAATGCCTTTTCCTTTCCCAATGTTCCTATTTATCCCAACAACAAAATGATCAGAACGCACTGCAATAAATATCAGCCCTGGAACCTGATCCACTTACTGTTCATTCAAAATGAACTTGTTCAGTGTGTTCGTCAAAGCTTATTTTAAAAACAGGAACAATGTAAGGCAAAACTGTTTCTACTGTCAAGACCACACACCCTTTTACTCATTATTTTACTCATGTCTAAATATCATTATGCTGGAAAAAACCCACAGGCCACTTGCCAGTGGGGGTGGCAACTTGCAGACTACATACTATATTTAGTCCCATTATTTTGGGAGATTCTGTCTGGCTTTTGATAAATGTTCAGTTGTTCGATTATCAGCATGGTATCACAAGGTCTCTGCACACATCCGTGTTGCAAATATAATGAGGCAAATCTGCTGGAGAGCAGCTTAATTCCCAGCAGTTACAAGTTTATCTCCGTATGAAGTCAGAGGGTGACTACCTCAACTCGTTTACTGACGTTCCAAACCATCTCATGTTATCCAGTCATTGCTGTCTCTGTGGATCCCACCTCCCTTCTATTACGGGCACCGCAGGAGGTCTTCTCCAAACCCCAGCGATGCCAATCCAGGTGGCAGCATCTCTGGAGAAAAAGAATAAGGTGACGTTTCGGGTCAAGACCCTTATTCAGACCCTCCAGCATTTTGTGCCTAGCTTTGGTGTAAACTAGCGTCTGCAGTTCCTTCCAACAGAGATGGTATGAGACTGGGACATGGGAGAGGATGGCATGACTGGGACATGAGGGTGGTTGGCATGGTTGGCATGACTGGGACATGGGGGAGGGGGTCGAGGGGCACCAATCATTAGGGAACCCAGGGAAGGATATTCCTTAATTGAGACTTGGACACATTACAATGTCTTTAAGTAACCTGGTCAGTTTAAAGGAGAACAACATGACCTCCTGCACAGACCAGGCTGTGGCCATCCTCTGCCCACTCTGCCCACTCCTGCTCCTTCTCTCCTGTGCATTATCAGAAGGACAGTGGCTGCCCCGAGTTATTGAGGGGTGCTGGGATGAATAATGGCCGCCTGCTGGGGTGCAGCCAGCAGAGTTGCTCCAGTGAGTCAATTTCAATCCAGGCCTCGGTGTTCAGTTGAGAGATGTTTAACATCTTTAAATTCCTGGGACAGTTTAAAAGAGAATGACATAACCTGTGTCATCGCCAATCAACAGGACTGACAACTTGCACTCAGGGTGGCACGGCAGCACAGAGGTAGTGTTGCTGCCTTACAGCAGCAGAGACCCAAGTTGGATCGTGACTACGGATGCTGTCTGCATGGAGTTTGTACGTTCTCCCTGTGACCTTGTGGGTTTTCCCCAGATGCTTCAGTTTCCTCTCACACTCCAAAGACATGCAGGTTTGTAGGCTAATTGGATTGGTATAATTGCAAATTGTCCGTCGTGTGTGTAGGATAGTGGTAGTGTGCGGGGAATTCTGGTCGGCACGGACGGTGGGTCGAAGGGCCTGTTTCCATGCTGTATTTATAAACTAAACTAAACTAAAATCACCACCTCCATTACATTTCACAAAATGCTGGAGTAACTCAGCAGGTCAGGCAGCATCTCAGGAGAGAAGGAATGGGTGACGTTTCGGGTCAAGACCCTTCTTCAGCCCGAAGAAGGGTCTCGACCCGAAACATCACCCATTCCTTCTCTCCCGAGATGTTGCCTGACCTGCTGAGTTACTCCAGCATTTTGTGAAATAAATACCTTCGATTTGTACCAGCATCTGCAGTTATTTTCTTACACCTCCAATACATAGTTAAATATCAGAGAATTATAGAAGGAGAATGCAATCAATATTATGAGTTTGGCCGATCTTTCATATTGCCACCATGTAATGAAATACATTTCTGTGCATACATTATACCTTACGGGTTTGACTCATCAGATATTTTCCAACTTCTATTTCTCGTGAACCGTGGACACTGCAATGAAATGTATCCTGCTCCGAGCTCTCTAAAGATGTTGATTGAAATTGATGGATGCCAAGAGAAGATTGTGGGAGTGCATTTTTTGCATGCTCTGGCAGAGGCCTTAACTGCATTTCTGACTTTCGCATGATCTGGCTTGGAACTGGAGGTTTGATCTTTTGCCCGTTTCTTAGTGAAAAAGTGCATTGAAGCTCCACAATTCTGAATAGGACACTATTTATTTGCCAAACTTTAAATGAGAACTGTCACTGCCATCCACATTCTCACATACTTCCCAAAGGTCTTTACATTTGATGGGGGAAATGCAAGGCACAAATTACTCCACGTGACATCCAAGTAAAAATATTGGTAATCCAGTGCACTCTGGACTCTGATGGTGCTAGATTTTCTGGACTATTGGCTGTTTTTATTAATTCCCCAACATGCTTTAAATTTATTGGTTATTTTTAATAACGTTCTTCTTCTTTGCCTTCTTCTTAAGCTCTTTGCTCCTCTAGAGAGCATAGGCCATTGACAAATGTCCTCCACCTCACTCGTTTATAACGTTACACAGTATTATTAGAAATGCTCCAGTGACCTTCGCGCGTTTCAGGATCATGTGGGATTGTGGGACCGAGAGGGCCTCGGGCTAGTGTGGGACATGTGGTCTGCAGTGAGTGCTGTTGGATTGTCACTGATTTCCAAGCAAGCTGAAACTTATATTTGGAATATGGTGAGCAGTTTTGGACCCCATATGTAAGGATGGAAGTGATGGTGTTGGAGAGGGTCCAGGGGAGGTTTGTGAGAATGAACCCGGGATGATTGGGTTAACGAATGAGCGTTTGACAGCACTGGGCCTGTATTCACTGTAGTTTCATTTTAGTTTTAGAGATACAGCGCAGAAACAGGCCCTTCGGCCCACCGAGTCCGTGCCAACTAGCGATCCCCACACATTAACAATATCCTACACACATTTGGGACAATTTACACTTACACTAAGCCAATTAACCTACAAACCTGTATATCTTTGGAGTGTGGGAGGAAACAGAAGATCTTGGAGAAAACCCACGCGGTCACAGGGAGAATGTACAAACTTTGTACAGACAGCACCCATACTCGGGATCAAACCTTCGGCGCTGCAAGGAACTCTACTGCCGCGCCACCCTGCCACCCCTAAAGATGTTTAGAAAGAAAGTTTAGAAAGATGAGGGGGGATCTCATTGAAACATCAAATACAAAAAGGGCTAGAGAGGAGAGGATGTTTCCATTAGAGAGAGAGTTTAGGACCAGAAGGCATAGCCTCAAGAATAAAAGGACGTATCTTTGGAAAGGAGATGAGGTGGAATTTCTTCAGTCAGATGATGGTAAATTTGTGGAATTCATTGCTACAGACATCCATGGAGGCCAAGGTCAGGTGGAGATTGACAGATTATTAATCAGTAAGGGTGTCAAAGGTTATGGGGAGCAAGCAGGAGAATGGGGTTGAGAGGCAAAGATAGATCAGCCATGAATGGCAGAGGAGACCCGATGGGCCAAATGGTCTAATTCTGCTTATATGCTTTATGAACTCATGAACATCTTGGAGCCATTTTGTCTGGACATGATTCTGGCAGTCACTAATATTCTATCCCATAAAGCAAGACCTGTCCACTATTGGCCCTTGATTTTTGAAGTACAATCTTAGTTACTTTACATTCCCTCTGAAAGGAGACTGCCATCCAACCTAAAGGATGTCAATAAGACTTTGAGGATTGCGAGAGTCTGGTCAGTTTTAGCTGAATGTGTGAAGCTTTACCTGGTGAGCCAGATGCCGAATTAATGGGATGTCTGGAGGATTGAATAGGGGGTTATTTACGTTTTACTCTCCTACAATCTGAATGGCTTGTGATCCAACTGCCCAGTGCAGCCATCTTGTTTTGTGAAGACTGGAGTTTATTTAAAAGTATCATTAACAAGTGCATGACAAGAATGACTACTATTATGGTTTGCTTTGCAAGAAGGAAAATGTGGAAGGGGAGAAGGGAAATGCAAAAAAAACTGTATTATGAATAAAATTTATGCAGCAGATAGGAATTCTTTAACAGAGCTTGTGATCTGCAAATTAGATTAGAGGTTATTAATTATAAAGTTACATTTCAAACAGAACAGAAGAATTGTATATAGTTTGGTTTAGTTTAGTTTATTATTGTCATGTGTCAAGTACAGTGAAAATCTTTTTGTTGCATGCTATCCAGTCAGTGAAAAATAGGTGTCAACAAGTATTGATATTGCATTTTAAATAATGCTGAAGTTTTATTTTATGCTCTGGAAATTTGAATAACAAGAAATGTCATAATGTTTCCGACTCATTTGTGGACGTTGTTGGCAAGGACAGCATTCATTGTCCTCACTGCCCTTGAGAAGGTGCAGGTGAGCCATCTTCTGGAACTACAGAAATCTCTCAAGTGAAGGTGTCCCCACAATGCTGGTGGGTCGAGTGTTCCAGCCTTTACATCCAGTGATGGTGTAGGAACAAGTTCAGATGGCATGAGATTTACAGGGTGCCACAGCGCCAAAGACCCGGCTTGATCATAGCCAGGGTGCTGTCCTTGTGGAGCTCACACGTTCTCCCTGTTACTGCCGGGGTTTCTCCGGTGCTCCGGTTTCCTCCCAGATCCCAGAGACGTGCAGATTTGTAAATTGCCCCTAGTCGGATAGTGGGATAACATAGAAGTGGTGTAAATGGGTGATTGATGGCTGGTGTGGACTAGGTGGGCTGAAGGACCTGTTTGCATGATCTATCTCTATACTAAAGTAAACTAGTGTTACAGTGTGAAAGCATTACAGTTACAGAGAAAGTGAAAATAGAATAATTGTATTAATCGTTTGCAGGGTTTTTAAAGACTAACCACCATCACCTCAGTGAAAGTGGAGTCAGTCATACGCACACTTTAAAAATGAAATTAAAAAGGGTCAGCAAGGAAAAAACGTTGGCATATATAAAACTTAAATTGATAGTTCTGTGGAAAATTATCTGATTCTGCAGTATCTGTAGAATATTTGTGATTGCGGTGCTTCTGTAACTTATTTTCTCTCTTTTCTTTTTGCCCTTTACAGTCAAATACATCTTCTCGGTCTCCTCATAGCATCAGTACCCAAATACTAACCTCCACACTTCAGCGTAAAGATAGCTGTCCCACTGATCAGAGGCGGGCTTGCCTTTCACCTGTGTCAAATAAATCTCCGCTTTATTTTGTTGCTAATAGAAACACAGAAAATAAGGCTTCCAGTTTGCCCAAGTCCAGTTTCTTCTCTGCATCTGAGACGTCCTTCTTATCTTCCAGTTCCTTATCTTCGGCACTTCATACAAAATCCCAGTCTCCATCCAGCTCTTCGGTCAAGATCTCCAAAGCAGCCTCTCTTCCCTACCCTCTTGCTCCATTACACTCTCTGAGCTGCAGTGATTTGCACTCTTCTGCAGTTTGGTCTTCCTCATCCCTGCCCTCCTCGAGATCCACAGTGGGGTGTTCAACATGTGTACAGTCCTCACCTTCCAGCCCGAATGTACTTACTCCCACCTCTCAGCAACCATCCCGTCACCGCTCCAGAACTCCTGACTCTTCCCATCAAGCCTCAGTGCACAGTCATTTAGCAAAGCCTGGTGGTGGGTCCTCTCCCCCGACCCAGCTGTCATTGTTAACTGCCATGTTAAGATCTGGAAAACTGACTCCAGCATCATCCAGATCCTCAGTGCGGTCAGAAACAGCTTCCTCCCCCACATCCTCCAGCGCCACTGGTTTACGATCTTCCAGCAAATCTCCAACCCCACAAACCTCACAGGCATCTTCTTCCAGTCAAAGAGCCAGAACACTCTCTCCCACGCCAAGGACCTGTTTCCAGAGCGGCTCTAGAACGACCTCAATAGATTCTTCTATCTCGCCCAGATCCAAGTCCTCTCCTTTGTTCCCAAAGCCGGCGGCTCATTCGGTTCATTCCACTTCTACGCCGTTATCTAAGAGGCATAGAAATAGTTCCAGAGAGAGAGCTCACACTCCGCCGCCCCTCCCTTCTGCTCAACTCAAAGCTCATCACTTGAAGCTGGCTAATTCAACTCCCACGCTGTCTTCCTTGTGTCATGACTCAAAGCCTCCGATATCACCCCATGTCTTCCTCCCAATCCGTAGACAGCCTTCTCCTGTCCCAGTGCACGATTCCTCACATCAATCCCCTACCATGCAAGAACAAGAACCTCTCTCGTCAGACAAATGGTCGGGCCCTTCACCCTCTGAAAGATCTCGCCAGACTTCTCCATCTTCTCGCTCTTCAAGTTTGAATTATTGCCCGGTAAAATTTGATCATCCTTCGTTTGGTACAACACAACCTTCCCATTCTCCTACTGCAAGCCCCTTCAGTACTTCCCCCATCTTAGAACAGTCCGTATCTTCTTCTCCGACCTCAGCTTCTTCATCCCCCACTCCAGTGAATTCATTTTCTTCGTGCTCGACCCCAGTGAATTCTCCCCTCAACTCTGGTTGCCCTACTCCCACTCCCATGGCTGTTGGTCCTGCTACCACTTCACCCACACGGCATCAAACCCCTCCTCGCTCCTCCTCTTTGAAGCCGGACTCCCATTCCACCCCCCTGAATTATTTGTCCTCGGTTAAACCTCCTACTCCAGAGCAGTTATCTCGCCAACCTTCACCTCTTACTAAGTTCCGTGGCAATGTTAATACTCCAGCTCACGCTGCTGCTCGTTTCCCTAACCCCAGCAATGACCCACCATTGCCTGGTCCGATAACCTCCCCTCCACCACCATCACCCACCCCAAGAGCCGGCACACATTCTCCACCTTTATCCCGTTCCACTGAGACTAAGAAACCAGAACAACAGGTACTTGCACCTTTTACTTTTGCATGGTATTGATAGCGATGAAGGCTCTTTTCCTTGAATGGCATTTTCATCATTTGCTTCTATTAATGGAAGTAGCCTGCATGAAATATTGAAATTGTGTAAATCAGTCTTGTTCTGATGGATTTCAAACTAAATCTCTAAACTAAAATAAATTCCCAAACTTCTCCTTTAACTAATGCTAAGAAATCACACCTCCCAGAACTATTTAAGGCTTGCGATGTCTTGATCATTTGCGTTAAATTCAGGTCGCCAACGATCTGAAAATGCTTGGTGTTGTCTGCTGTAAGGCAATATTTAAGTATTACTACAGTTTCAAAAACCAGGCTGAGCTTCTGAAAATAGCTGGTAAATTGGTCACTAATATCGATTGCAGCCATTTTAAAGAATGCTTTGAGTTTTTTAATTAGCCAGCAAGGAACCATTTCACATCGCAGGGGTTCTTTGAGGTGTATTGAAGAGTTTAGCTTTCGAAGAGAAAAACTATATGAAAATGAAGAGATTGGAGCCTTCCCTTTCAGCGGTATGATGCAGAAATAGGGAAAGAGCATTTCTGCACTGTGTGGTTAGAATCAATCGTGCAGTCTTATGTCTTCAGTGAGTCATTTCACCACAAATTAGATCACTGCTGGCAGCAGAAAAAGCCCAGGAAACAAGATATTTGCAGGAGGGAATGATAAGCTAGGGTGATAAAATAAGAAACAAAATAGGAGAGGAAACTTTAGGTTTTTGAAGACCTTTAAATAAGTGAAACAATTTAACCAAAAATAGAGTTTTATATTTTCTATCGCAGAGCACTTATTGACAATAGCACCTCAGCCAAAGGATTGAAGATATTTGGAATAATTTACAGCAGACAGCCTTATGTACAGGGAACTTTCATTCAAAGAGCAGAGGAAGCAGGAAATTTAGAACCTTCTCCCAATTATAGCACCTCTCTAAAATACAAACCGTGTCAGTGGAAGATAGTGATGTGCAAATAAATTAAGTGCATAAAATCAAACAGTGATTTATCAGCAAGCAAGACTGCCAAAGAAATTACCTCCAGTCATTTACATTCTAGATCACCAGATGCAGACTTTCAGCTTTATGGACATTTTAAATTTACAGTGTTCTAACTAAATAAAATACTGTTTTAATTTAAACTTAGTTTAAATATAATTCAAATATTTTGGTACACATTAATTGCTGTTTTAAATGTTATATAAATTCCTAAAAGAGGTGGTTGCTGTATTAATAATTTTCTTGGCAATTACAATGAAAACTCCATAGCTTCAGTTAATACAAAAGTTTGTAATTGAAGGTAACAGGAATATAAATAAAAATAAATATATTGAATGAAACCCAGCAATACCAGCAGGTTACATCAGGCCCTTAACATTAACAACCCGTTATATTTGAAACTATTACATTTTCAAATCTATTATCATCCTTGTCAGTAATAAATCCTCCTGCTCTTTTTTCTGCACCTCTCTTCCTCTCCCCCCCTTACCCTCCTTAACCCCCCTTACCCCCCCGTCCCCCCTATCCTCCCCGTCCCCCCGTCCTCCCCCTGTCGTTCCCCCTGTCGTCGTCCCTGTCCCCCCCTCTCCCCCTTCCCCATCCCCCCTCCCCCCTTCCCCCTCCCCCTCCCCCCCCCCATCTCCCTCCTCCCCATCTCCCTCCTCCCCCCCCCTCTCCTCCCCCCCTCTCCTCCCCCCTCTCCCCCCCTCTCTCATTCCCCTGCCTGTTTCTTTTCTTGACTATTTCCCTCACTTCCTCCTGCAGTACAAGATCAAGTCACGCTATAAGGCTTTTGCGGCAATACCAACCAATACACTGCTTTTGGATCAGAAGGTCAGTGTTAGCCTCTGAACATGGCCTTTCCATGTAAAAGTCTGCAAGCATGGATATGGCTGATAATGACATTGCACAATGCTTTCTTTTATACAATAAAAGGTTAAAACAGCATTGTGGTTAATAATATCGCTATTGAATGAATGGTTATGATAGGCTGAATATCTTCTCAGTGTTTTGTCCATTGAATGCTTTGTATTGATTTGACAAAGCATTGCTTTGTGATGGCACTTTCCTCTTCCATTGAAAATTATGGAAATGTAATCGCTCAGTTCATTTAGATTTGTCATCTGGATGCCTCATTGTTAACCAACTTGAATCAAGTAGTTGACATTCATTTCACCCTGAAGAATGCTAATCATCATTCTGCACTGTTCGTAGGCTCTGAGATTTGTATATCTTTGAAACAGCCCTTCAGCCCATCATGTCCATGCTGACCTTTTTGCCCATCAACACCAACCCCAACGCCTGCAGCAGTACCATATCCATCTATGCCTTGCCTATTTAAGTGTCTGGCAAAATGCCTCTTAAACCTAGTTGTTGTACCTGATTCCATTACCTTCTCCTTTGGCAAACTAGGCTAGTCCCATTTGCCTGCATTTGCCTCGTTCCCTCCAAACCCTTCCAAACTGTCTAACTGTCCAAATGTCCAAGGTCATCTAAAGAGTCAAAACATTATTGTTGTCAAAACATTATCAAAACATAATAAACATACTAAGAAACAGTCAGACAGGTACATGGATAGGACAGGTTTGGAAGGATCTGAACCAAAGGTGGGGCAGGTGGGACTAGTGTAGCTGGAACATGTTGGCATGTGTGGGCAAATTGGGCAGAAGGGCCTGTTTCCACGCTGTATCACTCTATGACTCAATTATAATATTTCTGAGTATCTGACTCCTCAGGAGAAAATAAATCCCCTAACTTTAGTATTTCCATTAATAATTACATTTTGACCATCCACCAATTCTATGCATCTCAGAACCTTAACAGTCCACCCTCAGCCTCTTTTGCTCCAAGGAAAACAAAAGCAGCCTATCCAATCTTTCCCCATAACTATGTCCTTCTATCCAGGCAGCATCCTCGTGTACCTCCGCTGCACTCTGCTGTGTTATTAAGATATAGGCCGACCCAGGAAAGAAACAGGTAACTGTCCCTCCATAAGTATTGTAATGAAAGACATCAAGAACACTTAAGCCCTAATTCAGTGTCCACTCTCTATAACACTTTGCAATTATTAATGGAAATACGAAAGGGAGGAGATTTATTTTCTAGAGGAGTCATGCACTTGAAGAGATTATAATGTTTTGACTATTGGACATTTGGACAGTTATACAGATCGGAAGGGTTTAGAGGGATATGAGCCAAATGCAGGCAAATGGGACTAACCCAGATTGTCAGTTTGATCAATGTGGACATGATGTGCCAAAGGGCCTATTTCTATGCTGTGTAGCTTGGTGACTCTATCACACAGTCGACAACACTCTAGCCATGAGGTGAACAGAATGTGAGTTTATGGGCCCCATTTCTGAGGAAGGATCTTCTGGCATTGGCGAGGATCCAGAGGAGGTTTACAAGAATGATCCCAGGGATGATTGGGTTAACATATGATGAGCGTTTGACAGCGCTGAGCTTGTACTCGCTGGAGTTTAGAAGGATGAGGGGGAACCTCATTGGAACATTGAATAGTGGAAGGCCTGGATAGAGTGGATGTGGAGATGATGTTTCCATTAGTGGGAGAGTCTCGGACCAGAGGCCATACCCTCAGAATAAAAGGTTGTACCTTTAGAAAAGAGATGAGGAGGAATTTCTTTAGTTAGAGGGTGGTGAACCTGTGGAATGCATTGCCACAGAAGGCTGTGAAGCTCAAGTCAATGGATATTTTTAAGGCAGAGATTGACAGATTCTTTACAATAATAATAATAATAATAATATATTCCTTTATTCGTCCCACACCGGAGAAATTTACAAATTTAGTTCCTGTGTCAGGGGTTATGGAGCGAAGGCAGCAGAATGGGGTTGAGACTGAAAGGTAGATCAGCCATGATTGAATGGTGGAGTAGACTCGATGAATCAAATGGCCTAATTCTGCTCCGAAAACTTATGAACTTAAGCCTCACCATTTCTCACTTCTTGAACTTGAAATCAAATTGGAATTGTTGTGAAATAATGTGGCATTAATGGAGGCGCTGATTTTTAGAGATGTTCTCTGCCTGCCAATTGAATATTAAAAGCCCCATTTGATTCAATTTGAAAGAGCAGGGAAGTAGTTTACTAATGCTGATTACGTGCATTTCTTTCAGCTAATGCTTATGAAGATGAAATAAAACAGAATATGTTGGAAATACTCATCAAATTGTCAATTCTGGGCTAATTCAATTTGTCTGTATTTGGCCCATTGACCAGATGCTGGTTTAAATCGAAGGTAGACACAAAATGCTGGAGTAACTCAGCGGGACAGGCAGCATCTCTGGAGAGAAGAAATGGGTGACGTTTCGTCTCGGCCCGAAATGCCACCCATTCCTCTCCAGAGATGCTGCCTGTCCCAGGAGAACATGGAAACTCCATACAGCACCCGAGGCCAGGATTGAACCTGGGCCATTGACTGTGCAAGGCAGCAGCTCTACTAGCAGCGCCACCGTGTTTTTGGAGATTGGTTGATATTCTATCCACATATCTGTCAACACATCTTCCCAAGGAAATCATGAATTGGAACTTACTGTCGCCATTATTTTATGAAAAATAAGACACGTGTCTCTGCGATATCAGTCAAAGGTACTGGCTAAGAACAAAGTTTAAATCCATGTCTCTGTCCAACAGATAATTAATGTGAACCATTTTAAAATTATTTTTTACAGTGTATATTTTCTCTGTCTTGGTTCAACCTTTCTTTGCTCCCTGTTATTTCCCTTTCTTTCTCTGAGTTTGTGCTTATTCCCCCTTACAGACTTCTCTGTTCCCCCTTTCTCAATCTGTAACTCTCATTAGGAAGGGATATAATCTTATGATCCCACTATTAACCAAGATGCAAATCTGCCACTTCTGTTTGATCCACATTCACTGCCACCAGTTTCTTGGAAGCTGCACTCCTGAGTTGAAGATTGAGGGGAAGGTGTTTAATTAAGATAATATGTGGTGAGATGTCTCTGAACAGACATTTTGACCAATTCTTTGACCTTTTCACAATACTCTCTACACCGCTCTCAATCTGGATTTCACATTCACTTTTGCTCTTCTGCTTCTATCTGATTGATATCCATTTTAATCATTTCCAGGAAACTTTGACTATTTTACTTCACTTTCTGAATCTATTTGAACCCGATTGATTGGTGGCTGGATCTTCCTCAATCAATTTATCTGCCCGACAACCTTTCACAAACTGCTTTATTGCATCTGGCTAAGGAAGGCGTGGACAGCCCGGAGTGTAGCTATAGACAAAGTCAATTGAAAATTCAAAGAAACAGCATGGTGTTTGGAGAATTTCTTTGGATATGGTTAGTCAAATGAATGATGTAAACTATTCTGATATATCGTTATTTAGTCGGCTCAGTTAGATCACAACATGTGAAGCAAGACAAGTGAAAGCATACAAGATCAATATATCATAAAAAACTTTTTAAAGTATTTATTGCTACTGAAAAAGACAACTGTCTTCCAAAATAACTGTAACCATTCTGTTAGAAAGTTTATGTTGGTGTTGACAGAGTTGTGTTATCAAATCATCAAAATCTTTTTTTTCATTCTTAGGGTTATCAAAAATAAGAAGGCATAAGTTTAAAGTGAGAGGAAGGAGTTCAAAAGATGAAGTCATAAGTTGTAGAGTGATACAGCACCAAGACAGTGCCTTTGGCCTACCAAGTCCATGCCTACTGTCAACCAACTAGATAAACTCATCCCATATTAACCCCAATTTATTTCTCCCCATATTGTGTTTAGTTTAGAGATACAGCACGGACACAGGCCCTTTCATCCCGCCGGGTCCACACCGACCAGCGATCCTCGCACATTAACACTATCCTACACCCACTAGGGACAATTTTTACATTTACCAAGCCAATTAACCTACATACCTGTACGTCTTTGGAGTGTGGGAGGAAACCGAAGATCTCGGAGAAAACCCGCGCAGGTCACGGGGAGAAAGTACAAACTCCGTACAGACAGCACACGTAGTCGGGATCGAACCCAGATCTCCGGCGCTGCATTCTCTGTAAGGCAGCAACTCTACCGCTGCGCCGCTGTTCTCACCAACTATCCTAGTTTCTAACTCTTAGCTAAGTACTGGGAACAATTTAGAATCCTTCCTTGCCCTTGTCTATTTAAGTGTCTGTCTAAATGCCTCTTAAACGTACTGAATGTCCGATTCCACCATCTTCTTTGCCAATTAACCAACTGACGAGTATATCTTTGGGATGTGAGCACGTTGGGAAACCCACATGGGCACAGGGAGAACATGGAATGTGCAGGAAAGAACTGCAGATGCTGGTTTAAATTGAAGGTAGACACAAAATGCTGGAGTAACTCAGCGGGACAGGCAGCATCTCTGGAGAGAAGAAATGGGTGACGTTTCGTCTCGACCCGAAATGCCACCCATTCCTCTCCAGAGATGTTGCCTGTCCCAGGAGAACATGGAAACTCCATACAGCACCCGAAGCCAGGATTGAACCTGGGCCATTGACTGTGCAAGGCAGCAGCTCTACTAGCAGCGCCACCGTGTTTTTGGAGATTGGTTGATATTTGGAACTCGCTGCCGAAGAAGGTGGTGGAATTGGACACACTCACTACGTTTAAGAGGCATCGAAACATACACTTAAATAGGCAAGGGCATAGAAGGATACTCTGTTAATGTGGGCAAATGTAATCAATGTAAATGGGCAACAAGGTTGGCATGGACTTGATGGACTGAAGGGCTTGTTTCTGTGCTTTTAGTTTAGGTTAGTTTAGTTTAGAGATATGAGGTGGCAACAGGCCCTTTGGCCCAGCGGGTCTGGGCTGACCAGCGATCCCATGCACTAGCACTATCCGACACACTAGGGACAATTTTACAATTTGTTTTTACCAAAACCAATTAGCCTACAAACCTGTACATGTTTGATATGACTCTATGACACTACGGCGATGTCGGAGGGCGTAACAGAAGGCCGTTCAGCCTATCTAGACTTTTCCAGATGTGCAGATCACATTTTCCAGTTTAAATCCAGATTACCTTCAGTCTCAGGGTGACCTACCTGAACTGTGCCAGTATAATTCCTTCAGAAACTGGATTTTCACCTCTGAAGTTCAGCTGTTCAGCATAATGTGTCTGGACTAATCCTGGAACACTATCTGTGGAACACTGACTCCCAGCACCAGCTGCCAAGCCTTGCTCGACCAGCCTGCTATCATGTTCCAAAGACCTGCTCTCCTCACGCCCACCCCCTGCATTCCTGGTTCACAATTGGGACAGCAGGAGGCCAGCGGGAGCAAACGTTCTCCAGCTACTAAATACCCTGA
This sequence comes from Rhinoraja longicauda, assembly GCF_053455715.1. Classification (NCBI taxonomy): domain Eukaryota; kingdom Metazoa; phylum Chordata; class Chondrichthyes; order Rajiformes; family Arhynchobatidae; genus Rhinoraja; species Rhinoraja longicauda. Next base: position 26,519,193 of record NC_135957.1, on the reverse strand, counting down.
AGTGAGTTTGCATGTTGCCCCTGTGTCCTTTTGAGTTTTCTCTAGGTGCTCTGATTTCCTCCCACATCCCAAAGATGTATGGGTTGTAGGATAATTGGCCTCTGAAAATTGCGCCTAGTTTGTAAAATTGTCCATAAGGTATAGGGAGTGGCTGTGAAAGTGGGATAAGATAGGACTAATGTGAATGGATGACCAATGGTTTTTTGTGGACTCAGTGGGCCAAAGAGCATTGTTTCCATGCTCTTTCTTTCAATTTAAAATCCAACTCACGTGAGGGCTTGGAGCTCAGCAGTGTCCTTCAAAGAGATCTACTTGCCTTTGGTCTTTTACCAACAACCTGTGATGCCCATGATGTAGATCATGCCTCAACCTACAAGCCCTTGGCTCTGCTGGAACCATGACTCCTTGGCAGCAGGTCTAACAGTAAAAGGAGAGCCTTTGATTACTTGCCTCCAGGACAGTGGACAGAAGGGTGAGTCCCAGACTTAGTGGTGGGGAACGTGTTTCATCGATGATGTTGATCTGCAGGAGTTCGGAATGGCAAACAAATATAACAAGCTCCCGGCAAACTCACTAAGTCTGGGGAGGAGGAATTCCTTGGCTACAGACAGGGGGAGACATAACCGCATGACCGGGTAGGGTTTGCCCAGTGCAGAGCTTTACCGATCCACTCGGTGCTGGCCCGCTACTGGAGGAATGTTCTCAAGGGCACACCAGCAGATCTATTGGCTCCAAAAAAAAGTGGCACAAGCAGCAAGCTCTGGCATCTCAAGGCATCTTCACTGACTCATAAGTCATAAAGGGTGGATGAACAGACTCTTTTTCCCAGTGTAGGAGAATAAAGAATGAGAGGGTATAGGTTTAAGGTGAGAGGAGAAAGATTTAATAGGAACCTGAGGGGCAATTCTTTCACACAGATGATTGCGGGTATATGGAATGAGCTGCCAGAAGATGTGGTTGTGGCAGGTACTGCAACAACATTTAAAAGACATTTTAGGCAGGGACAAACGTTAAGAGGGTTAAAGGTTGCATAGGTTGAGAAGGATTTAGATCAAACGTGTGCAAATGTGACCATGTATGAACATTTAGTTCGGCATGGATAGAAGGGTCCATTTCCATGCTTTATGACTCTATGTTTGTAAATAAATAAATGATCGGAGTGCAGCGGTTTTGTTGATCAGTTTAGGCCATCAAATCCATGTGGCTGCTCTGGGTGTTGTTAGTAAAGATGTCATGTTTCCTTTCAATAGGCCATCGATGAAGCAGTCAGTGACTTGATGGAATCTGCAGCACAAAACACATCAGACAAAACCCAGTCACAAGTATGAATTATGGACACATTAATTCCATAACTGGTTTTATGTTAAGTGCTTGTGAGGTGATTGTGTATAATGTTGTTTCTCTTGATGCAGTTCCTTTTTGAGCCTGGCACTCTCAGGAAACAGTCCGAGGAACTGTATGCTACGATTGAGAAAGTACTGGAGGATCCATTGCCAATGGTAATGAATGAATTGAGTTGAGCAAACGTTTACTGTCCTTTCTCCCCACCAAATACATACGATTCTTTAACTAGGTCCTCCCGCTTCTTCCTATCCCATCCAGCGCTGCACGCGTTCTTCTCTCAATTCCCCACAGAGGTCGTTGGATGCAGAAGGCCGCCAAGTACGTGAGTGATATCGCATGATCTGCAGAACCTAGCTAAGCCCACGGCAGCCCTGCTTCCATTTACTGCACCATTGCTTCGAGATTTTTGATGGTTGAAATTGATTGAATTGTGTTGAATACTTTATTGTCACATGTGCCAAGTCACAGTGACATTCTTTGCTTGCATACCCAAGGAATACTAATAGTCGCCCATAAAGAGCACTTACAAAGTTACAAATTCCCTCCCCCGCGCCAGTTCCCCCTTTGTTCTTCCGCCCTCCCGCGCGGCGGTCCCCCACACCGGGTCCTTTGTACCTTCCCTCGGCAACGGCGTCTTCACTTCCATGTGTCCGTCCTCGTCCGTCGATCGTATGGGTGTCGGGGGGTATGGGGAGAAGGCAGGAGAATGGGGTTGAGAGGGGAAGATCGATCAGCCACGAATGAATGGCAGAGTAGACTTGATGGGCCGAATGACATAATCCTGCACCTATCACTTACGAACATGAGAAAAATAGTGAAGAAAACTGGCTCTGATTTTAAAAGTAGTTCCGCTGTGATCTGTGAGCAGCAACCAACTGCATGTGCTGATTGCTCGAATGTTTAAGTCACACTGACCTATCTCTGTAATGTCAAGTGCTCCAGATAAACTCACAACTTGATTCTTAACTCATCTTAATTCTATGGTTGCTAAATATAACTACTGGTTTATGAGTCATTGAGTTCTTGTGACCTGTGGTCTGGTATGACGAGCCATTAGAAATAATTGTTCATTCTTCCGTTAATTTGGTGTTATTTTTGTGCCAGCAAAAAGTTTATTTGCTTCTTCTTCGAAGTTAAAACCTTTGAATGACCAATAGTCGCTAAATGATTTCTTACAGTCGTTTTACATTAAGATCACACTTCTTCTTGAAAGTGGTACAAAAGACAGCGCAGCCCTGACCTCCCATCTGACTCATAGGAAAACTTTGAACAATCTTTAATCGGACTATTTTGGACTTCAATGTTGCACTGAATGTTGCAACCGTTATCCTTTATCTGTACACTGTGGACAGCTTGATTGTATATGCATAGTCATGTATAGTCTTTTCTCCGACTGGATAATACTCAAACTCTGTAACATCGTTTTTCACCATAACTCAGTGCACATGACAATAATAATAATAAAATAAAAAATGCATTAATAAGTAATGATTTTGCATTACCATCTCGATCACAATAATGCCCTTCAATCGCTGGCTCTTTCAGCTTGTATCTACTACTCACTATGGACTGGAGTTCCCAATGCCCTGCATGTGAGAAGCAGGCATGGTGATCATCAATTACTTTCTTCCCCTGAGTGTCAGCAACTATCTCGCAGATCTGCTCTTGGACGCACCCATTTTCTGGTCCAAATCAAATCTATTCGCCTTGTATGACCGATGGATTATTGAAGTCGTGATCTAAAATATCAACACAGGCAGCCACAAGCCATCCTGAGCAATCTGATATCAATCCTTGTGGACATAAATTACTGATTTCATATCATATCATCATATCATATCATATATATACAGCCGGAAACAGGCCTTTTCGGCCCTCCAAGTCCGTGCCGCCCAGCGATCCCCGCACATTAACACTATCCTACACCCACTAGGGACAATTTTTACATTTTACCCAGCCAATTAACCTACATACCTGTACGTCTTTGGAGTGTGGGAGGAAACCGAAGATCTCGGAGAAAACCCACGCAGGTCACGGGGAGAACGTACAAACTCCTTACAGTGCAGCACCCGTAGTCAGGATCGAACCTGAGTCTCCGGCGCTGCATTCGCTGTAAAGCAGCAACTCTACCGCTGCGCTACCGTGCCTCAATTCATTTTGCTGTCTGAATGTATCGTTTTGGTTTTGGTGGAAGTTACTTCACCATGACATTGCTTTTCAAATGCACAACTTTCCCATCTTACAAATAAAAAACTAAACTTTAAACCGAAGCTGAATTTGTCAATATGTTTAAGATGGAACTGCAGATGCTGGTTTACACCCAAGATAGACACAAAATGCTGGATTAACTCAGCAGGTCAGGCAGCATCTCTGGAGAAAATGAACATGGACTAGCTATTCCTTTTGTCCATAGCTAGTCCCTATTCCTTTTCTCCAGAGATGCTGCCTGGCCTGCTGAGTTACTCCAGCATTTTGTGTCTACTTTAGTCAATATGTTTGTGAGATGATGAATGTTAGGAATGATGTGGTCTTCCACATTTTGAAGATTCAGAAATTAATTGCCAACCTTAGTATTTTTCTTGGCCTATGCAATGAATATTCAAACCTACTTTGAAGTCACAGAGCAACAATTGAGAGATTCCCTTCAATGTCACCTCCAACTTCACCATCCATTTTATCCATAAAATAACCCTTCTATATATTTTTTTCCTTTTCAGCCTATTAGTCCTACACCAAAATCAGCTGGAAGAGAAACCAAATATGTGAGTTTCTTTTTGATATGGTGTATGTTGAAAGTGTCAAATTTCCTGAAAATGTTAGAGGAAATGTGGAATGTTTCATGCTGTGAATAGAGTCAATGTGGATTAGTTTTAGAGATACAGCACAGAAACAGGTCCTTCGGCCCACTGTGTCCGCACCGACCAGCGATCCTCGCACATTAACACAATCCTACACATACCAGGGACAATTTACATATATACCAAGCCAATTAACATACATACCTGTACGTCTTTGGAGTGTGAGAGGATACCAAAGATCTTGGAGAGAACCCACGCGGTCACGGGGAAAACATACAAACTCCATACAGCCAGCACCCGTATGGGATAGGGATAGAACCATGCGCCACCATGCCACCCTAAATTACATGTGTAGGAAGGAACTGCAGATGCTGGTTTACACTGAAGATAGACACAGAAAACTGGGTCAGGCAGCATCTGAAGGCAGTTACATCGAGTGCCGCTGGAAGGTCATCAACTCGGTGAAAGACGCTCTTTGGTCTGCCCGAGCTTTGCTGACCTCCCAGCGGAGCGAGCTGTCCGTCGGGGAATGTTGCCAACTGGCCCGCTGCAGACTGCAGGAGTACGTGCTGAGGGACGCACTGAAGCTTGGTGCAGCCAACGCCAAGGCTCTGTGGGGGAGGACCACAGTCTAGGGTCCTTCCGCTGCTGGACATGGGGGGCAGGGTGTGGTGGAGAGAGACGCCCCTCCAAATAAGGGATTCTGTGTAAATTTGGAAATGAATATCTGCATTGAATGTGTAACCTACGGGAATGTCGAAGACAGATCTCGACACGAAACAGCACCTATTCTTTCTCTCCAGATATGCTGCTGGTCCCGCTGATACTCCAGCTTTTTGTGACAATATAAATTACATCTGTGCTATTTCTAGAATATAGAACATAGAAAGGAACAGGCTCCTCGGCCCACAACGACTGTTCTGAACACAATGCCAAGTTAAACTAAGTGGACAGTCACTCTACACTTCCATCCCCCACAAGGATGGTCTCGAAGCCCTCCGTTTCTTCCTCGACCGTAGAACCAGCCAATCCCCATCGACCAACACTCTCCTCCGCCTAGCAGAGCTGGTTCTTACCCTCAACAACTTCTCCTTTGACTCCTCCCACTTCCTCCAAACCAGAGGCGTAGCTATGGGCACTCGCATGGGCCCTAGCTACGCCTGCCTCTTTGTCGGGTACGTCGAACAATCCCTGTTCCAGACGTACACTGGCCCCATCCCCGAACTCTACCTCCGCTACATCGACGACTGCATTGGTGCTACCTCTTGCACCCATGCAGAACTCACTGACTTTATACACTTCACCTCCAATTTCCATCCTGCCCTTAAATATACCTGGACTATCTCTGACATCTCCCTCCCGTTTCTGGACCTCACCATCTCCATCACAGGAGAAAAATTAGTGACGGACATTTATTACAAGCCCACCGACTCGCACAGCTATCTGGACTACACTTCTTCCCACCCGGTCCCCTGCAAAAAGTCTATCCCCTACTCCCAATTCCTCCGTCTACGCCGCATCTGTGCCCGGGATGAGGTGTTTCAGACTAGGGCTTCCGAGATGTCCTCGTTTTTCAGAAAACGGGGCTTCCCCTCCTCCATTATAGATGAGGCTCTCACTAGGGTCTCTTCTACATCCCGCAGCTCCGCTCTTGCTCCCCATCCCCCCACTCGCAACAAGGACAGGATCCCCCTCGTTCTCACCTTCCACCCCACCAGCCAGCGGATCCAACATATCATCCACCAACATTTCCGTCACCTACAACAGGACCCCACCACTGGCCATATCTTCCCATCCCCTCCCCTCTCTGCATTCCGCAGAGACCGTTCCCTCCGCAACTCCCTGGTCCACTCGTCCCTTCCTACCCAAACCACCCTAACCCCGGGCACTTTCCCTTGCAACCGCACGAGATGCAACACCTGTCCCTTTACCTCCCCCCTCAACTCCATCAAAGGACCCAAACATTCTTTCCAGGTGAGACAGAGGTTCACCTGCACCTCCTCCAACCTCATCTATTGCATCCGCTGCTCTAGATGTCAACTCATCTATATCGGCGAAACCAAGCGCAGGCTCGGCGATCGCTTCGCTGAACACCTGCGCTCGGTCCGCATTAACGCCACTGATCTCCCGGTGGCCCAGCACTTCAACTCCCCCTCCCATTCCCAGTCTGACCTCTCTGTCATGGGCCTCCTCCAGTGCCATAGTGAGGCCCGCCGGAAATTGGAGGAGCAGCACCTCATATTTCGCCTGGGCAGTTTGCGGCCCGGTGGTATGAACGTTGACTTCTCCAACTTCAGATAGCTCCTCTGTCCCTCCCTTCCCCTCCTCCTTCCCAGATCTCCCTCTATCTTCCTGTCTCCACCTATATCCTTCCTTTGTCCCACCCCCGACATCAGTCTGAAGAAGGGTCTCGACCCGAAACGTCACCCATTCCTTCTCTCCCGAGATGCTGCCTGACCTGCTGAGTTACTCCAGCATTTTGTGAATAAAGCCAAGTTAAACTAATCTCATCTGTCTGTATGTGATCCATATCCTCCATCTCCTGCATATCCATGTGCCTTTCTCAAAGCCTCTTAAACATCACTATTGTATCTGCTTCCTCCAACACCCATGGCAGCATGTTCCAGGCACCCACCATCCTCTGTGACAAAAACTTGTGTTGCATATCTCCTGTAAACTTTACCTCTTTCACCTGAAAGCTATGCCCTCTAATACTTGACATTTACACCCTGGAAAATAGGGGCAGATTTACATTTAACCTAAAAACCCACACGTCTTTGGGATGTGAGATGAAAGTAGAACACCTGGAGGAAACCCACAGTCACAAGGAGAACGTGCAAACTCCACACAGGCAGCACCCAACATTAGGATTGAACCTGAGTCTCGGGCTCCGTGAAGCAGCAGTTGTACCAGCTGTGCCACTGTGCCTCCCTTATAAAGAACAAATGTCCCCAAATGGATAATGATCTTTTATTTACAGCTTTTACTGAGTGCTCATTTCCTGCTAATCTAGTGTGGATTGAATAAATGGAATGCAAATCAACAAACATTGATGTAGAAAGAGAATTGGAAACTTAAAAAAGAATTGCAAATGGCAATGTAATGACAGAAGGTTTTTCGAGACAGTTAGCATCAATGCTTGCAAAGGATTAACATTCTTCACAACGCACTCTTCACATCCTACTCCAGGGATTGCAACAAAAGAATTGAAGTTGATTGCCTGCTGCAGTACTGATGGATTGCCGCAGACAGACATCCAACAAGATGTTCTGTTTAAGCCCGGCCTTACCTCCCCAAGTGGACAGAAAGATTACCACAGTATAGAGAGAGTCATAGTGTCATAGAGCTACACAGCATGGAAACGGGCCCTTCGGCCCAACCCGCCCATGTGGACCAAAGTCCCTCCGACCTTGTCCTACTTGTCGGTGCATGGCCTCTATCCCTCCAAACCTTCACCATTCATGTCATAAGGTCATAAGTAATAGCAGCAGAATTAGGCCATTTGGCCCATCAAGTCTACTCCACGATCTATCTTTCCCTCCTAACCCCATTCTCCTGCCTTCTCCCCATAACCCCTGCAACCCTGTACCTGTCTAAGAGTCTTTGCAATGTTGTAATTGTACCTGTCTCTACAACTTCCTCTGGCAGCTTGCCCCATACACACACCCTTCAGTTTCCCTCAGGTCCCTTTTAAAACTTTCCCCTCTCACCTTAAACCTCTCTAGTTTTAGACTCCCCTCAGAAAAAGACTATGGGTTTTCATTATTTACATGCCTCTCATGATTTTTTAAACCTCTAAGTTCACCCGTCAGCTACTTCACCCAACCTATTCTCAATAACGCAAATCTTCCAGACCCAGTAACATTCTTTTTTTGTACCTTTTCCAGTTTAATGACAGCCAGCATTATAAACAGTTCTCAAGTGTGACAAAAGCCTTCTTCACCAACTTTGTGTCATCACTTTCATGAAACCAGGTTGCTGCACCCCTTAGTCACTATGTTCTACGACACAGCCCAGGCCCCTCCCTTTACTGTGCAAGCCCTGCCCTGGTTCGCCTTGCCAAAATGCAGCATCTCAATGTATCTGAATTAAACTCCAACTGCAATGGCCCATTGCCTCAGTTGATCAATAGACAATAGACAATAGACAATAGGTGCAGGAGTAGGCCATTCAGCCCTTCGAGCCAGCACCGCCATTCAATGCGATCATGGCTGATCACTATCAATCAGTACCCCGTTCCTGCCTTCTCCCCATACCCCCTCACTCCGCTATCCTTAAGAGCTCTATCCAGCTCTCTCTTGAAAGCATCCAACGAACTGGCCTCCACTGCCTTCTGAGGCAGAGAATTCCACACCTTCACCACCCTCTGACTGAAAAAGTTCATCCTCATCTCCGTTCTAAATGGCCTACCCCTTATTCTCAAACTGTGGCCCCTTGTTCTGGACTCCCCCAACATTGGGAACATGTTATCTGCCTCTAATGTGTCCAATCCCCTAATTATCTTATATGTTTCAATAAGATCCCCCCTCATCCTTCTAAATTCCAGTGTATACAAGCCCAATCGCTCCAGCCTTTCAACATACGACAGTCCCGCCATTCCGGGAATTAATCTAGTGAACCTACGCTGCACGCCCTCCATAGCAAGAATATCCTTCCTCAAATTTGGAGACCAAAACTGCACACAGTACTCCAGGTGCGGTCTCACCAGGGCCCGGTACAACTGTAGAAGGACCTCTTTGCTCCTATACTCAACTCCTCTTGTTACGAAGGCCAACATTCCATTGGCTTTCTTCACTGCCTGCTGAACCTGCATGCTTCCTTTCATTGACTGATGCACTAGGACACCCAGATCTCGTTGAACTCCCCCTCCTCCTAACTTGACACCATTCAGATAATAATCTGCCTTTCTATTCTTACTTCCAAAGTGAATAACCTCACACTTATCTACATTAAACTGCATCTGCCATGTATCCGCCCACTCACACAACCTGTCCAGGTCACCCTGCAGCCTTATTGCATCTTCCTCACAATTCACACTACCCCCCAACTTAGTATCATCTGCAAATTTGCTAATGGTACTTTTAATCCCATTGTTAACTTCAATAACCTTCATCACAATCCACTATGCCACTAATTTTAGTCTTAGCTGCAAATTACAAACCATGCAATTTGTACTTCAAAGAGACAGGATATCATCTAAAACCAGAAACTAATTGCTGTTTATGACATTTTGCTGTGATCAATTTGACTCCAATAACGGGCCACACTGTTAGATGAGAAATTGCAAATTAGGTGAACAACCCTTCATATTTGTTTTAGTTAATTGACTTGTTTGAGGATTAAATGGTGTCTATCTGGAGAACAATGCTCAAAAAAAGACACAAAGTGGTGAAGTAACTCAGCGGGCCAGGCAACATGTCTGGAGAATGTGGATAGGTGACGTTTTGGGTCGGGACCCTTCTTCAGATAGATTGTGGTGGGGGGGGGGGGGGGGTGAGGTGGAAGAAAGCTGGAAGAGAAACATAGAAACATAGAAAATAGGTGCAGGAGTAGGCCATTCGGCCCTTCGAGCCTGCACCGCCATTCAATATGATCATGGCTGATCATCCAACTCAGTATCCCGTACCTGCCTTCTCTCCATACCCCCTGATCCCTTTAGCCACAAGGGCCACATCTAACTCCCTCTTAAATATAGCCAATGAACTGGCCTCAACTACGTTCTGTGGCAAAGAATTCCACAGATTCACCACTCTCTGTGTGAAAAAAAACGTTCTCATCTCGGTCCTAAAAGACTTCCCCCTTACCCTTAAACTGTGACCCCTTGTTCTGGACTTCCCCAATAACGGGAACAATCTTCCTGCATCTAGCCTGTCCAACCCCTGTAAGTTTCTATAAGATCCCCCCTCAATCTTCTAAATTCCAGCGAGTACAAGCCAAGTCTATCCAGTCTTTCTTCATATGCCATCCCAGGAATCAATCTGGTGAACCTTCTCTGTACTCCCTCTATGGCAAGAATGTCTTTCCTCAGATTAGGAGACCAAAGCTGTACGCAATACTCCAGATGTGGTCTCACCAATGCCCTGTACAACTGCAGCAGAACCTCCCCGCTCCTATACTCAAATCCCCTCGCTATGAATGCTAACATACCATCCGCTTTCTTCACTGTCTGCTGCACCTGCATGCCTACTTTCAATGACTGGTGTACCACGACACCCAGGTCTCGTTGCATCTCCCCTTCTCCTAATCGGCCACCATTCAGATAATAGACTGCTTTCCTGTTCTTGCCTCCAAAGAGGAAGGGCAGGACAAAGCCTGGTGAGTTATAGGTGGACATTGGTGAGGGAGGTTTTTGATAGGCAAATGGTTGGACAAAGGCCAGAGATGAAAAGCCAAATGGTGTGAGATGAGGGTAAAAGAATTGTGAGTTGTGAACCCAGAGGGTGGAAGGGGAAGACAGTAGGTGGAAGAACAATGTTACTTGTCTGATAACCTTTAATGGAGACATTACATGCATCCTATGAGAGGGAGAATTGGGTTGGATGCATCTGGGCAGCTGAGTTGTTACAGATCATTTGCATTTATCTACAAGTGTGTAACCATTTTACTATGGTATGGATAATTTCATGGGATAGCACAGATTTTAATCAGCAGAATCTTTAGGTCATATATAATTACCAACAAAAAGGCTGCTTACACCCTGAACTGTAAACCAGCCGAATAACACCTCGTTGTGGCAGTGCTTGTTGGATGCAGTGGGCAGGTAGAGATTTCTTTTGATTTAATAATGGGAGAGAGGACTTATTCCCAGGGCCTTGGGTGCAAACTACAGTCCTTATTTCGGGTAAGTGCAATCATTATATATGAATTGAGATTTTGTTAGTTAAATAGAGACATAAATATACGTAAGGTGGGATTTTGAACTTTACCAAAGCAAATAGCAAAGGAAAGATGCCAATTCATACACTCGACAAGATTGCCCCGACATTGACATAAGAATTTGTTCAATTAAAATTAAAATGGTGCACCCTTTTGCTGCAGAGTATTAATCTATGATTAATGCAGGAGTATAGTCCTAGAGAGGTAGGTCCTTTGGCCGACAGAGCCCATGTGGATCATCGACCACCCATTTACACATCCTACATTAATCCCATTTTATTTTCCTCACATTCCCAGGTTCCACCATTCACCTCCACACCAGGGTAACTTACAGCAGCAAATTCTCACTGCCCCTTTGGCATCACATCTATGCCGAATACAATGCCAAGATAAACTAACCTCATCAGTCCACAAATGATCCATATCCCTCCATTTCCTGTATAAACGAGTGCCTGTCTAAAAGCCCCTTAAATGCACATTAAATATTCAGTAATTGTGAGATGGAATCTTACATGTAGGGTAATCCAGATGGTCCCTTCATTTTAGCATGTTTTTAAGCCCCAGACATGATTAATATAGAACATTAGAACAGCATGGCCCCTTCTAATTACCCACGAGTTCTTAAACACTTGCCTCTTTGTGGTGTGGGTGATAAATCTGGAGGGAACCCACACGTTCTTAAGGAAAACATGCTAAATTGCACACAGCCAGCACCTGAGGTCAGGATTGAACCTGGATCTCTGGCGCTGTGAGGTAGTGGCTCTTTTAGTTCTGCCACTGTGCCGCCTATTTCTACATTGCAACACTTTCTAAGTGCTGCTAGCAACTATTTGATTTATGTTATTGAAGTTATTTGCTTTCTAAGTGATGCTAGCAACTATTTGATTTATGTTATTGAAGTTATTTGCTTCAGCAATACCTGTTTTAGTCCTGTGCAGATTGGTGTTCTAAAATAAGTATGGCTTCATTATGTATTTTTATATTTCTTTTACAGGCTAATCTCCATCTGCCATCATACGAGTCCACAGAGAATAGAGCTGTAAGTATCTCCAGAGATGCTGAAGCTGCCAGCTTATGTCTAACTGTGGTCTATATGGGTGCGAAGCTCTGAGTGATATTGAAGAATCATTCGGGCAGCACAGTGGCATAATGGATAGAGCTGCTGCCTCACAGTGCCTGACCTGGGTTTGATCCTGATCTCGGGTGGGGTCTGTGTGGAGTTTGCATTTTCTCCCTGGGACCACGTGGATTTCCGCCAGGTGCCCCGGTTTCCTCCCACATCACAAATATGTGAGGGTTTGTAGGTTAATTGGCCTCAGTAAATTACCTCTGCTGTGTAGGAAGTGGATGAGAAAGTGAGATAACATAGAACTAGTGAGAATGGGTGATTGATGGTCGGTGTGGACTCGGTGGGCCAAAGGCCTGTTTCCATGTTGTATCTTTCAATGAATCATCAGTTATTATTAGCAGGTGCAGTTCCTAATGTATATCAATGGCCAGTTTTTTCTTGGATATACTCAGCAGGTCAGGCATCATCTGTGGGAAGAGAGACAGCGTTTACCGAGGGGGAAGGAAAAAGCTTGTTAAACTGCTGGGTATTTCTGATGGGGTGAAACCAGAGAGGCCATAGTGCTGAGCTGTAAACAAAGATATTTGGTCATTGGGAGCAGTTAGAGAGTGAGAAGATAGACTAAAGTACTGAGCCAAAAGAATGTTAGAAACACAGCTGGAAGAGCTACCAGCAGGTCAAGATGGACATGTTATGAGCCAAGAATCAAGAGTGTTTAATTATCATATGTACTGGACGAGGATCAATGAAATTCTTATCTGTAGCAGCTGAACATGTCTCAAAGTAAACAAAATACTCAAACATTGTACTCAAAGATAGCACAATACACAAAAGAAAGTTCAATACATTAAAACAAAAGACAATATTAGTGCAAAACCAAGCCCGTAGTCCCTAGTTCAACCAAGAGAGTTTGTGTTTCATAATTTATTTGGTGTTTGTAGTGTTCAAGAGTCTGATTATTGTTGGGAAGATGCTGTTCCTGAGCCCTGGAGGTCACAGTTTTCAGACTCTTAAGAGTCGCACAAGGGACAAAAGGAAACAGATAACCAAGCTACACAATCATGGTCTTTTGACTTCCATCAGTTTTGTCTTACTGTGTATAAAGTTGTGAAGCACAAATGGTTTAGCTTTGACTGTGGAAGCTTCTGGTTAGATTTTCCATGTTTTAACCATGGTGTATTTGGAATATTGAATCTTACCACAACTTTCTCAGCTGAAATCTCGTTTTGGGTGGCACAGTGGCAGAGGTGGCACCAGAGACCTGGATTTGCTCTTGACTTTGGGCACTATCTGTGCGGAGTTTGAACATTCTTCCCTCTGACCGCGTGGGTTTCCTTTAGTTGTCTGCTTTCCTCTCACTTCCCAACATCATGTGGGTTTGTGGGTCGGTTGGCCTCTGTAAAACTGTACCTAGTGTTTAGGGAGTGGATAAGAAAGTAGGATAACTAGCGTGTGAACGGGTGATCGACAGTCAGCGTGGACTTGGTGGGCCGTAGGTCCTGTTTCCATGCTGTATCTCTAAACTGAAACTAAATTAAAGTTCTTACCTCACCCTATGCCAGCAGCAGTTACATGGATGATGCCAGTGTCTGTTGACTTCTCTTTAGTCATTCCCCTACCTAACTCTTCCTAGAAAAATTTGGACAATAGTGAATGTCGTCTCAATTTAGTGGTGGGTAGGGCCAAATGTTCTGGTGTCACAAGATTCAATGATTCAATAACTTAATGATACTTTATTGTCACATGTACCTTGGTCCAGTGAAATGCTTTGTTTTGCCCACAACTCAGTAAAATCACACAGCAGACCTAACCCAGGCAATACGCAAGCGTTGCCACATATTGGCGCCAACAGGTAGAAGCCTCCTGCCTCCATTTCAAACCATTCACATGGTGTGAACTTTTGCTGTGAGACTGTAGGGTTTTGCTGTCAGACACAACTGCCCCTGTAAGGTTTATGTTGTGTATTGGATTGCTGCACTTGCCAGTTTTTCTCCTCACGGTGTGCTTCTCTTTATCTCCTGGTAACAGGAACCTTACTGGGCTTCCTCCACACATGGGAATGTCCTCCTGTTAGAACAATGGGTGGCACAGACAGTGGCACAGCTAATCGATCTGCTGCTTTACACTTCCTTGAACTAAGGTCCAAACCTAATCCCTGGCACTGTCTGTGTGGAGTTTATACCTTCTACCTGTGACTCTGTGAGTTTCCTCCAGGTGCTTTGGTTTTCTCCCAATCCCAAAGATCTTTGAGTTGGTGGGTTAATTACTCCTCGTGTACAGGTGAGTGTTAGAATTGATATGTCTGAAGAAGGGTCTCGACCTGAAACATCATTGGTCCATTCCTTCCAAAGATGCTGAGTTTCTCCGATACCTTGTGTTTTGGTTGAAAGTGTGTAGAATTGGGTACATGGTACGTTAGTGAGGGAATTAGAGTGGTCTGTGTGCTGCCACTGACTGAATAGGTTTAGCTTTATTATTGCCACCTGTACTGAGGTACAATGAAAAGCTTTATTTTGCCTGATATCTAAATGGATCAGAAACACCATACATAGAATCAAGTCAAGCTCATCCAATAGATAGAGTAAAAGTATGATACAGAGTACAGAATATAGTTCTCAGCCTTGTATCATAACCATTCAATAGACAAAGTCCAATGTCCACTATGGGGTAGAGGTGAATCGGATAGTATCTAGCTTATGGAAGCCTGATAACAAAGGGGAAGAAGTTGTTCCTGAGTCTGGTGTTGCCTGCTTTCAAATGAACAGTTGGCTTCCTTCTAAATCACAAGAATATATCAAATTAAAATGAATCTCTTCCACTTCCTACACACCAGGGGCAATTTAGAGCAGCCAATTAACCTACAAAGCCACTGGCCTTTGTGGAGGAAACCGGAGAAAATCTACATGGTCACAGGGAGAACATGCAAACTGCACGCAGACAACAGCTGAGGTCAGGATGGATCCAGGTCTCAGGTGCTGTGAGGTAGCAGCTCTATCAGTTAAGAGCTTGGACAAAGTTGGTTTGTTTTCCCTGGAGCGCTGGAGGCTGAGGGGAAACTGAGAGAAATGTATTAAATCACAAGCGACATAGATAGGGTGTACAGTCAGAACCTTTTTCCCCAGGGTGTAAATATCAAAGACTAGAGAGCATAACTTTACATGAGAGGGACAAAGTTTAAAGGAGATATGCATGAGAAGTTTTTTTACATAGATGTGCATGGGACGTTTTTTACATATCACCATACATTTAACCAATTATATTTGCCCATGTCTGTTACCCTGACATCACCATTAAAGTTTAAACTTATGAAAGATTTGCTGCATTTTACATTGAGTAAACTATCCAAAGGCACAGAAAATCCCTTGAGTTTTGATCTCTTGTTTAATAGTTTAGCTTGATCCTGTTGTCCTTTGTCTTGGAAATGTCCTGTAGATCTAGGAAGTAGATTTATCTGAACAACCTTTGTATACAATTGGGATTTTTTTCCCAAGGTGTCTTTGAAGCCTCTGTTAAAATGGAATAATACTTTAGTTTAGTTGACTTTAAGAGGTACGGAGTGGAAACAGGCTCTTTGGTCCACTGAGTCCATGCAGACCAACAATCCCCCATACACTGGTTCTATCCTATACACGAGGGACAATTCTACAAAAGTCAATCAACCTATAAACCTGCACGTCTTTAGGATGTGGGAGAACCTGGAGAAAACCCATGCAGTCACAGGGAGAACATGCAAACTCTGTACAGCCAGCACCTGTAGTCAGGTTCGAACCTGGGTCTTTCACTCTACTACTGTGCTACTAATAAATGTCTTAATAATTCAAATATGAGACCACAGTGGTTATTCGGGTAATTATTACCACTTTCAATTACACTTTAGTGTTGTGTTTTTATTCATCTTTAAATCTAGACGAGACCTGGTGTAATTCGTCCGGTTGGTGTAATGCAGAAGCGACCTGCAGTGCCCAAGAAGGAAGTCAAATGCCCCAATCGTTTCACGCAACATACCGATGAAATTGATGACACTGAATTCAAAGAGGTAAGTGTCTTATAAAAGCCGAGATTAACACTCGCTGCATAGAACCATCATCAACTGATTTGCCATTTGAAGATGTAAAATACTGATGGAAGTTCGCCTGCTTTCCACTTCCCGCCACATATACTTCTGCTAAAGTAATTTAATCTGGTTGGAGCCAGGCGGTAATATGGATTACAAGGTTGACGGAGTTATTTACTCAGCAGTAGTACTTTGGAACGTATTCAACTGGGTTATTACATTGCCCTTTTCAAATCAATCAAATCAAATCAAATTTCTTTATTGTCATTGTGCACACAACGAAATTCAGGCGCACTGCAAAAAATAAAATAAAATAAGAGTAAAAGAGTGAGGAAAATAAAAGCTATTCATACACTCACATGCACACACTGACACGCACACAAATTCACACACGCTTACACATTATGCCTACGTATGCACCCTTATCAGAATATAAGATATTGCACCTTGTCAGAATATAAGATATTGCACAGAATAGTATTATAAAAATAAATATTACAAATGAATATATCAGTATTGCACAGAGGTAGGTATTGTACAGTATACATATTGTCTATGGGGGGGTGCTTTCAGTGCAGAGTTCAGTGTGGTGATGGCCTTAGGGTAGAAACTGTTTGTTAGTCTTGTGGTGTGCGCTTTGATGGACCTGTAGCGCTTTCCTGAGGGCAGGAGGGCAAACAAGTGATGGGCGGGGTGAGATGGGTCCTTTAGGATGCAGGATGCCTTCTGCAGGCAACGGGAGCTATAGAACCAATTCTTGCCGCTAAACTGTCATAATCTCAAAGCAGACATAGAAGCACTTTCAGTACATCTGCAATTTAGCAATTGCAAACCTGTAATTGTGCTAATTATGTTCTTGGTGGTTTAGAAACTCAGCACAAAACTGCATTGCCAAAAACACTTCAAGGAATGTGCTTCTGAATGGATAGTGCGACTCAATTTAATTGGTGATGGAATTAAAGAAATGCTGTGGTCGAAAATTAGAATGTGTAATGATAGCTTTGCACAATGGCTCTGTGCTGAATATAAAATGACTCCGGTAGTTTTTATTCAACATTCACGGTAGTCTCTTCTGTGCAGGCTTATGCTCTTTGAGAATATCCTTGTGACAAAAAAACTTGTACACCCAAAAGGCGACAAGTGGAATACAAAATGTAACACTTCAAATTTGTCAGGATCATTTGTCGTTCTATAACTTCTCCAAATTACCTATACATTATTAAAGGATTGAGGCATTTCCAAGTGAGTTACTTGGCAGCAAGTAGTGCTTTCTAAAGACCAGTCCCGATATAAAATGCACGTACGAATGTTTCCTCATTCTTAGGATGGAAAACTTGCTGCAGCCAAATGCTTTCCCAGATGAACCTCTTGGAAAACTACTTCTCTCTGGAACTTGCTGGCGGCAAGAGAGATTGGAGAGGGAAAACAAGAGCACGCCTCTTTGATAATCATTAAGCACAATAAGGATGCATGTGAATGTCTACACTGGTACCTCCTTGGCACTTAGGATGTACACGATGTTAATTGAATCAGCTCTGGCACATAGAACAGTAGAGCACAGGAATAGACCCTTCAGTTCACACTGCCTGTGCCGAATATGATACCAAGCCCAACTCCTATCTGCCTGCACATAATCCATATTTCTCCATACCTTGCATATCCATGTGCCTATCCAAAAGTCTCTTAAATGCAACTATCATATCTGCCTCCACCACCACCCCTGGCAGCACTTTCCAGGCACTCACCACCCTCTGTAAAACAAATTGTCAGGCACATCTTTATATTTTGCCCCTCTCGTCTTAAAGTTATGCCAATATTTGATATTTCCACCCTGAGAAAAGGGTTCTGACTGTCGACCCTATCTATGCCTCTCATCATTTCACCTGTAGGTCTCCCCTTAACCTCTGATGTTTCAAAGAACTCTGATACAGTACAGTGCCGTGTGTGCTATTCAATGTACTTATGTACAATAGACCACTTTAGTGTGGTCCAGTTTATCATTTCAATTTGCCTTCCAAATTGGATTACCTTGACAGTCTTTGTGCTGCACTATAATTTTCTTCACAATGTTAATTCCAGACAATAACTTAAAATTTGATTTTTAAATAATATCCGCACTTTGCTTTTGACCTGGTAAAATTACTTTGTGTGGAAATCGCAGCTCCAGGATGTAACTGTGTACTTTCTTTGTTTGCAGTGTCCCTCCATTTGTTTTACTGTCCATTTTCCTTCAACAGTGGCTCTTCCCACTCTCTGCCATCCTAACGTCTGTCCCACATCCCACTGTGTGCAATGAAACGTACCGGAACATGCTGTGCTCACAGGACATATCCCACTCCATTCCTCTATCTCTCTCACCCGTCACTTGCCTAACCTCTGGATCACGCATTTGCTTCTCCCCCATTGCCCCATGTAATTATTATATGACCTCTAACCTCTCTCGCAGCCTTCACTCCCTATACATTAAGGTGAGATGCTTATTAATAATTCTTTCTTAAGCTTTCCTATGTTGTTCCCTCATAGTTTTGCTGCATGAATATTATTAAGGTCGGGAATAACACATACCTCTAATACATGCTGCTGTGCCAGATGATAAATTTCAATTTCCTTGTCCTTTGACAATTGCACGTTGATATGGAATATTTCATTTTTTTATTAAGTGGTGGTTGAATTTTCAATCAAAGATGGAAAAGGGGGATTTTCCTCTGTGTGTCAGGTTTGAATTTGAGATTGATTTTGGGTTTAGTTTATTGTCACGTGCACAGAGGTACAGTGAAAAGCTTTTGTTGCGTGCTAACCAGTCAGCAGAAAGACAATACATGATTACAATTGTGCCATTCACTGTGTACAGATACACGACAAAGGGAATAATGTGTGTAACTCAGAGCATAGTGAAACATCTTCCCCAGTGCTTGAATATGACTACATTGAAGCAAGAGCCAAGAGTCAAGAGCGTTTTATTGTCATGTGTACCGAAAAATGGAACAATCAAATTCTTACTTGTAGCAGCATAACAAGCCTGGAAATACAATACGCAGAGATAATATGTAATAAACATTAATTCAATTAATTAATAATCCCAATACATGTGCAAAATAAACCCAAGACTATCCATAGTGCATAGTTGAGGTTAGTGTTGTGCAGTCTTCAAGAGCCTGTTGGTTGTTGGGTAGAAGGTGTTCTTGAACATGGAGGTCCGCATCTCCAGTTTAGCACTGTCAGACAGTACCGGCTTCACACTTTCTTTCCCCTTCAGCTCTGTGCTGACAAATCCATGGTAAACAATTCCTCTTGTTGAGTTTAACCAAAGGCTAAAAATGCCAGTTTAACTGGCTCGCTTCATTTCACAAAGGCTTATTGTCAACCCTTGTGATACACCCGGAGGTGGAGTGGGATGTATGATTCACAATGAACAATCTATTCTTCTTCTATTACGT
Organism: Rhinoraja longicauda; assembly: GCF_053455715.1. Lineage (NCBI taxonomy): Eukaryota > Metazoa > Chordata > Chondrichthyes > Rajiformes > Arhynchobatidae > Rhinoraja > Rhinoraja longicauda. The sequence goes on along the minus strand of NC_135957.1, from coordinate 26,499,615 downwards.
GCACAAGATAACTACCATTTGACTCATTGAGTCTATGCTGGCGCCCAGGACAGCAATACCATTAATTCCGTTCACCCGCTTCATATGTGGCAACACCTATTCCATTTCGAACATGCCCATCAGCTTACATTTGTCCCTTTTTGCCATTGGCTACATGAAGGGGTAATTTTCAGGAGCCAATTCATCAACTGACATGTCCTTGAGTTGTGGGAGGAAACAGGAGCACCTGGAGGAAACCCACACAGTCACAGAGACAGCGTACAAACTCCACCCGGACAGCACCCAACAAATGAGGTTCATTTTTCATGATAAATGTCTATTTTAGACTAAATGAAAGGAACCCTTCAGGTCACTTTTACATTTTTTCCCTTAAACTTTAAACTTATGCCCTCTAGTTTTATACCCCTCTATCCTGAAAGAAAGAGTCTGTGGCCATCCAATTTATTTTTTTCCCCTCAAGATTTTATAGATTTCCTGCCTCTCTGTGTAACCAGAGACATTGGATGCCAGCAGTGACCACTGGCTGACGAGTGACAAGAGAATAAAGATGAAAGGCATTCTCAGTTCAGACTGGGCAGATGCACGCTCTAGTGATGGGAACTTTGGCTGATAGTTCAGAGACGCCAGAACTACCTTTACAATGCCTAGTGCTAATTCAGAGGCAAATTGTAAAAGTAATTGAGAAATCTGGGTTTTATGACATTGCCTAATCAGTGGCGATAGGTAGGAATGCCAATGGATAGTGGTCTCGAGCACTGGAGGCCAGGATTATCACTGGCCACTGGGCAATGGAAGTGTCTCGGCGACAATGGAGATGCCTCACTGGCTGGTAATGCTGCCAGCCGCTGGCATTAGGTTTAATTTTGGTGGCTGTCCACTGGTACTGTTGTTGGCATGGATGCTCTGTATCAACGCTCTCCACTGACACTGGAGGCCATCTTGATGTCCACAAATGTTACTGTCCACTGTAATTGTAGTCAGTGTTGATTGGTAATAGAGTCACCAGCATAGACACTGGCAATGCCTCACTGGCTTGCAGTGCCAACAACCATGGAACATTAGGCTCAGTCATGTTTACTGTGTCTGGCAACGACCAGTGTAGACAATGTCTCTGGTCTGAAATGTCACTGATCACTGGGCACTTACATCAGGGTCAGAGTGATGGCCTGATGGAAAGGATGCAGCTCTAGAGGATGTTGTTTAGGCTGCATTAGGAGTATTGCAGCAGTTCTGGTTGCCCCATTACAGGAAAGATATCGAGGCTTTGAAGAGGGGGCAGAGGAGGTTTACAAGAATGCTGCCTGGATTAGAGGGTTTCAGCTACATGGAGAGGTTGGATAGACTTCATATCATATCATATCATATATATACAGCCGGAAACAGGCCTTTTTCTGGAACGTTGGAGGTTGAGAGGAGACTTGATAGAAGTGTATAAAATTATGAGAGGGTAAACAGTCAGAACCTTTTCCCCCAGGATTGAGATGACCAACTAGAGGGCATTTAAAGCGAGGGGGTGTAAGTTCAATGGAGATGTGCGGGGTCAGCTTTTACGCAGAGAGTGGTGGGGGCCTGGAACGCATTGCTAGGAGTAGTGGTGGAGGCAGACACGATTGTGGCATTTAAGAGGCTTTTAAATGGGCACATGGAAGTGAAGGGAATAGAGGGATATAGATTATATACAGGCATAAAAGAGTTGGTCTTGGCACCATGTTTGGCATAGGCATTGTGGGTTGAAAGGGGTGTTTGTGTGCATATGTGAAGGATTCATTTCTGTAATGTACTGTCCTACATTCTGTATCATTGGTTGCAGGCACTGGTAAACTGATTGTCATTGACTGATGTTATCCCCTGTGACCATAAACAAGGTCACCAGTACCAGAGGCCAGTGATAACCCTGACTGGCAATGTGAACACAATGCCAATGCCTAGCGATATCCCAGGTCATTGACACTGGACTCATTGGTTGTGGAATGCAGTAGACACTGGCATCTATATTGACTCCAAGAATAACACTTCCATCCATTGTGTACAGTCCCAAGGTTTCACTTCTTCAGCATGCAGATCATTAATCTTTTGGATCTGTCTTCATAAACAGGCAGTGTGTTTGCACATCAGTATTACACTGATTACACTAGTTCCCATGCTCGATCAATAATATGGAGAATAAATTATTTTCCGTTCAGCCTTGCTGAAGCAAACTAACAGGGACAACCTGTATTACTGCTGTAGCAGTGATGTTATGTACCAAAGAGACACAAAGTGCTGGAGTAATTCAGCGGGACAGGCAGCATCCCTGGAGAACATTGTAGGTGATGTTTCGGGTGGGGACCCTTCTTTAATCTGAAAAAGAGCCCAGACCCAAAACATCACCTATCCATGGAGTCTGAAGAAGGATCCTGATCCAAGACGTCACCTACCATATTCTTCAGGGATGCTTCCCTGACCCGCTGAGTTCCACCAGCACTTTGTGCCTCATTTTTTTTGTAAACCAGCAACTGCAGTTCCTTGTTTCTACGATGTTACATACCGTTTTAGTTAACTTACAACGTACAGCCTACGTTGAACTTGCGATATGCTAAAGCCGAGGAAGGAAAAGCAAAACTTTTGAACCTGTTCATAACACACTTCATAACACATTTAATGAATATCTGGAAAGTAAGGGATTAGAGGGACCTGGATCAATGTAGGCAAATGTGACTAGCCCAGAATGGCAACTTGGTCAGCATGGACAAGGTGGGCCAAAGGGCCTGTTTATAAGTTGTACAGATCTAAATGTTGTCCGTGAAAAGCATTCAACTGTAAATGCTGAAAATCTGATATTAAACATAAAGTGCTGGAAATATTCTGCAAATCACGAGTCTCTCTAGAGAGAGACAATCACAGTCAACAAATCACAGTCCAAAATGGCGGCGCTGCCCTAGCAGCTGCGGCTTACCTGCGGTCCATTTGTCTTTGTGTTTTTGTTGTTTTTTTGTCTTAATTGTAGTTGTGATGTGGTGTTTTTGTGTTTGTGTACTGTGTGTGTATGTGGGGAACTGTAAAATTGTAAATAGGTGTCCCTTCCGAACGGAGATCCGACCTTTGTTTCCTGGGTGTTGTCTCCGTTCCTGCTGCGGCCTACCATCGACCCAACTCCTGGAGCTGGCGGCCTCCAGGGCTCTGGTTCGCTGAGCCCGCGGACGGGACTTACCATCACCGGAGCCGGCCGTCCTCGGAGGCTGCGGGAGCGGCTGCGACTCGCCTTAGGCTCGGGCCGCGTGGATGCCGACATCGGGAACTCCGGCAGCGGCAGCGTGTTCGCCCGCCCCAGATCGCGGGGCTTGGGTCGCGGACAATTCACCGTCCGGCGCGGCATATAATATGCCGCGGGATATTTCTCTGCTGGGCGGGGGCTTCAATGTCGGGAGCCACGACCGCCCCGACGTGCAGCAACAGCAGCAGCGTGTTCGCCCGCCCGGATCGGACTTATCATTGGCGGAGCCGGCCGTCTTCGGAGGCTGCGGGAGCGGCTGGGACTCGCCTTCGGCTCGGGCCGCTGTGGACCGTCCGGCGCGGCCTGCAACCATAACAACCTGACTGCGGGAGAAGACGGCAGGAGAAGGGAAAGACATTGTGGCCTTCCATCACAGTGAGGAGAGGACTGGTGGAGACTCACTGTGATGGATGTTTCTTTGATGGATGTTTCTTTTTTTGTGTGTTTTTGGGGTTGTGTAATTTTAATGCCTATTTAATGCTTTTATTGTTGGACTGTGGGTGACTGAATTTCGTCCAATATTGGATGACAAATAAAGCTATCTTGAATCTTGAATCTTGAAATGATGTTTGAAACGTTAACTCTGTTTTGTTTCTCCAGCATTTTCTGTTTAAACATCAACTTTTGTTTTGGCGGATTATGAGAAAATCGATTTGAGCCTTGAAATTTGCTCCCAGTCACTTACTACCCAGGAAGGATTACAGAGATAGCTAACTCTGAAACTCATTGAAACAATCACAAGGACTGCTTCACATTTAGATGTAGGATTTCAATCAATCTCCCGTGCTCCCTACAGGTAGCATCTTATTAATTCTGGATCAGAACTGCTTCTCATCTCAGTGAATTGGCCAAAGATCTGGTGACTGTGATCATAGAGCCACGGAAACAGGCCCTTTGGCCCAACTTGTTCATGCCGACTTGGATGCTCCTTTTAAGCTGGTCCCATATCCCCGAATCCTTTCCTATCCATGTACTTGTCCAAGAGTCTTTCACATGTTGTTACTGTACCTGCCTCAACTACCTCTTCTAACAGTTCGTTCCATCTACCCACCACTCTCTGTGTGAAAAAGTTGCCCCTCAGGTTTTCTATTAAATCTTTCCCCTCTCACAAACCTATGCCCTCTAATTTTTGATTCACTTACTCTGGAAGAAAAACATTGTGTTTTTGCCATATCTATTCCCCTCGCGATTTTATACATCTCTATAAGATCATCCTTCCGCCTCGTAAATCTTATCTCATTTTTGTAATGTCACCAGAACTAGCCTTGTTGGTTCCATAAGATCCTATTCCAAATTTCTCCTAACTTTTCAGAGTTCACATTATTATTACTGAGAGCCACACAGTGGTTGAATTAATAGGTTTACTATCTAACATGTCTCACTCAGATAGAGACCGCAATAGGTTTAAACCTGGCTTGTTGCTGCGTAGAACTGACACTTCAATTATCATTGCATCCCAGACGGCAGCAGAAGAGGAAGCCATTTGGCCTATTACACATCTTTGGAATAGCTATCATAAATTGCCCCACTCTCCTTCTCGAACCTGAGTCTCAGGCGCTGTATTCGCTGTAAGGCAGCAACTCTACCGCTGCGCCACCGTGCCTTGTGAACATTGTTGTTAAATCTGCTTCCACCATTATTTCTGGCAGCACATTTTAGGTCATAACTAATTGCTGTGTCTCAGAACTTTCTATTTTGCCTTGGAATCCTTCCTAATGATATTAAATTTGTACTTGCCTACTGGTTTTCTAGTGAATGCAAATTCTTCCCCCCCTCTATGAAAAGCCTTCATTTTGCTCAAACCAGGATTAAAATCTGTGCTGAATCTTCCACACTTTATACCATCCTTGTGAATCTCCTCTGCATCCTTTCAAATCAACCATAGGTTTGGGAATAGGGAAATTATCCCACATTGTAGACAGACACTAAAATGCTGGAGTAACTCAGCGGGATAGGCGGTATCTTTGGGGAGAAGGAATGGGTGACGTTTCGTGTCGAGACCTTCTCAAATTGTTCTTGGTCGCCATTGCTACTATTAATAAACATAAGTGGAAACTATAGCAGAATAAGATCAGTGCAATGCACAGTCACTTCAAAATATTGCTTTTGCAGTTAACAGATGAGAAATGTCAAAATGGACAAAGAATTGGAGGGTAAATTGTACTCTGAACAAATCCTGGTTTGAGTCTAAGAGGAAAGTTGAGATGCGGTCAGGTGTGTACTTAAAAACTACAAGTACGCTAATAAAAGGAAAGGGTGCAGGGTGACTTGGTCTGCTCTTTTTCGGAAGACTGTTTCTTCTGAAGAGTTTTAGGTCCTAGAACTGCTCGTCCATGGTTCAAACGAATATATTTACTGACCAAGCAAGTTTGGTGCAGTTCTAAGCATTTCTGTGGTTCTAGAGGGGACTGAGGGATTAAGTATGGCGGTCTCTTAAATCTTTGTAGAATCATTGACAATTCCACAATCTGGCTTGTCCCTTGTTAAATTCAGTCAGGAACACATGCATTGCTTAAAGTAATTTACTTTTCTGTTCAATGTAAATGATAGAGTGTGCAGAATAATGAGATATTCAAGTGCCTGCTGCTAAAACTCACATTCACTATTGCTCTCTACCTTCTGTTTAAGCGTTGCCAGCGTATGTTGAACTCCCCCAATATTGCATTGATGTGTCAGTGCTAATAACTTTAAAGAAGAAAATGATATATATTTTTTAAACACGTCGTTGCATAAAGTTTCACTTTGCTTGAGAGGTTAATTAGAGTACAATGTTTCCCCCACGTTTCTTGTTATTCTCTCTTTTTATGTGGTGAAGCCACGACACTCAATAACAACAATCCATGAGAATGAAGCTCTGGGCATCAATGAGGTAAAGATGCCAATCTGCATGAACAAAGGTTGACTTTTAATTAATTTGCCAGCCTGACAGTGCATTGAGATGAGTCTCATGTTTTCAGGTTGTTTCTAAAGCTTTGCTGTGTAGGAATTAACATTGGGTGTTGGAAATGAAGCCTGGAATTTCTTTGCATTTTCAAACCAGTTTGTCTCACATTGATCAAAGCAGTGCAAAAGAAAAGATACAGAATTTTAACTGCTAACTATGAGCCAATTTTTGGTGATGTCTAACACTAATCTACAAACTTGTTCAACTAAAAGCCTGCCTAACCCTTGACACTGGGCATGCAACCTTACAGAAATAATCACCATTGGAAGTGGTTGCTAACTGCATCTTTGAGTAGGCTCCGACATTTAAACTTGAAATCATCTAAAAGCTTGTATTTATACTTTTTTTTTTATTTAGAAAGAAATTACCACTTTGCCTGAAATTGATTCTGTGCCGTGTTTTCATGTCACTTTTGCTCATTTAAAAATTGCATCACAGATGGTGGAATGGATTAGATTCTCCACTTTTAAATATATCAAAGACTATTTTTTATGCAAAAAAGGTTTCTGATGCATGATCCCATTCTATAACACTGAATGATTGCATGAGACTGTGGCAGCATTTAAATTTAAATAATTTTGAGTGGAAAATTAATTTTGAACACAGTTTCCATTCCATATGTTGATTGCATCGCAGCTGGAAACTCTTGGCTATTGTCAATGTCCTGGGACGGCCATTCAGCATAGATATTACATTTTCATCTGGATAGGGAGAGTCTCAATGCAAACTCCCCAGGAGTTGCACAATTTAATAGGTATTTCTACAAAATTTGGTGCGTATTAATGACAGATATGAGAAGAACAATATAGTTTGATTGCATTCAAATACATTGTTTGCGAGCAGAGCACCAAGGCACATTCCTTGTATGTGTACACACTTGGCCAATAAACTTATTCAATTCCGCAACATATGAAATATTTGAGCTGTCTGTTGAAACAGCCTCGTGTTGTTGAATAACATGGAAAATACTGGAAACATTCAGCTGGTCAGGCAGCATCTGTGGAAAGAGAAACAATTAGCCCATTCAGGTCCAGAAACTTTTCTTTTTGATTTTCACAATGTTGAATAGTACATTCTTTGAAAAATTTGTTATTTTACAGTTCAAAATAACATTTCCAAAATAAAATTGCAAAATTTCTACAAAGTCTTTTAATTGTTTTGATTCTAAATGTGTAACTGTAAAGTGTGTGGTGACAAAGAACATACCTCTTTGGAGGAACAATCATATCTCTACCTCTCCATTTACACGGGGCATGCCTCATCTAATCAGATTGATTTACTGCAACAAAAAAAACAAAGTGCTGGAGGAACTCAGTGGGTCAGGCAGTGTCTGAGGAACAATGGACAGAAGACGTTTTGGGTTGGAACACGTTAGGGCAGCATGGTGGCGCAGCAGTAGAGTTGCTGCCTTACAGCGCTTGCAGCACCGAACACCCGGGTTCCATCCCAACTACGGGTGCTGTCTGTAGGGAGTTTGTACGTTCTTCCCGTGACCACATGGCATTTTTTCCGAGATCTTCGGTTTCCTCCCACACTCCAAAGATATACAGGTTTGTAGGTTAATTGGCTTGGTGTATGTGTAAATTGTCTCTGGTGTGTGTAGGATAGTGTAAATGTGCGAGAATCGCTGGTCGATGCTGACACAGTGGGCCAAAGGGCCTGTTTCCGCGCTGCATCTCTCAAACTAAAATAAACTAAAAATAAAAAAACTTTTTCAGAAGGAAATGCCGAAATATTGTCTGACCATTCCCTTCACAGCTGCTGCCTGATCCACTTAATTCCTTTGTTTTTTTTTGCTCACGATTCCAGCATCTGCAGTATCTTGTGTTTTTAACTTTGATTTACTGTTGCCTTGATAATTGATCTTTGGGCAGCCCTGAAACCATGTGGCAGCCCTGAAACCATGTTGCTACTTAAAACTGGCAGAAACATTGCAAGTGACCGTGGACCTCGACACAGCTATGCTCAACCTTCTTCCATCTTGAAGTACTTTTCTACCAATGCAATGCTGTTTTTTAGAGTTACAGCGTCAAAACTGGCCCTTCAGCTCACCAAGTCTGCACCAATCAATGATTATCGGTACACTAGTTCTGTGTTACCCCATTTTTGCATCCTACACACGAGGGGCAAAATACAGAAGCCAATTAACCTACAAACGTGCGCGTCTTTGGAGTGTGAGAGGGATCTGGAAGCACCCGGAGAAAACCCATGGGGCCACAGGGATAACGTCCAAACTCCGTGCAGACAGCACCCGCAGTCAGGATCACACCAGTTCTCTGGCGCTGTCAGGCAGCAACTCTACTGCTGCACCACTGTTCCACCCTTTTAAGCCCACTGCTGAATTTCCATGTTGAGCATCTTTGTAACAGTGCGCTTGCAGTCATTTCCGCAAGCTAGTCAGCTCTTCTCGTGGATGCTCCCATGTTTCCGTATGGGATCTCCCACGTTGTCTTCCGACTGATGACTTATGCGTGATGTAACCATTACGTAAATCAGGGAGTGTTTGCACACAATCTTAATAGCATTCAAAAGGTGTACAGAGTGTGAAATTAAGATTGGAACAAACACACAAAGAAATTACATTCTGAAACATTAATGTGCATATGAAATACCTAATAAAATTTATCTCTCCGGGCTAGATATTTGCTAGGCAGTAATCATTCTTCAGTACTTAAGCAATTAAAACTCATGTAGGTAGCTTAAATTCACATCAGCTCAAGTGATGTGATTTTTCTCTCTCTGGGAGGTGGTTACAAAGAGTGCAGAGAGTGGAGAGCCTGAATTATTGGTAGCAACTTTGCAATTCCTGTGTTAAACTATGCTTGTCTGGAAATTCTCCCTAAAGTCATTGGCACTCTCATGGTGTCAAGACGATAAACAACAATATCATTGTTGCATCAAGATCTAGTCACCTCTGTCTTAACCAAAGACATTCACAGGCCAGGCTACCACAGGGAGCTACTCGATTTTCTTAAGAAAGGTTCCATAACGGCTCTCTGAGAGGACAAATGTCTCGTCTTTAAGATGACGCCTCCAACTGTGCAAAACTCTTTGGAATTGTTATGGAGTCCCAGCACAGAAATAGGCCCTTCATCCAACTGAGTCCACACTGACCATCAATCACTCATTTAGACTAATCCTACACTACTCATGTTATTCCGCCACATTCCCAGCAACTCCCTGCCTCTCCCTCCTCCACAGATTCTATCACTCACCTACACTAAGGGTAGTTTGCAACAGTCGATTAACTTGCCGACCAACAAGTATCTGGGATGTGGAAGAAGCCAGAGAACCTGGAGGAAACCCATTCTTTCAGAGGGGGAACATGCAATCTCCACGCAGACAAGACCAGAGGTCAGGAACAAACAGAAGAAGCTGGAGCTGTGAAGCAGTAGCTCTACTATCCACCCCATTGTGCCACCACACAACCTTCATTGTAGTAGAGTATCACCAAAGATGTTCAATGCTTTGGAGAGGCACTTAAACCCAGAGCCTCTGACTCAGTCAGAGAATAAGTGTTTTTGTGGAGATCCAGTGCTGTCAATATTTGTCCACCTGAGGCATTCCATGGTTAGCTACACCATCCATGCTTGGTGTTCGCTGGGCCAATAGTATGGAGAGCAATAGTTTAAGGGACCCTTAGGTCCTATATGTTAACCATGAGGGACTTAACCTTATACTCATTTGATATCTTCAGATGCCAATTCTTCCTCATTAGCTGACTGATGTACTTTCCTTTCTTTATAAATAAGTTTTGAAACCAAAGCAATCCCCACCAACTTCAACTTTGATTTGCTCATCATGAACTAGCATTAATGATAATGAACTAATAATTCCAGTACAAATACCCAGATGTTCCCTGGACCCAATTATTCTTGCACTGTCAATGAGTGTGTACCCCTGCATTATGGAGGGGATGTGCTCCTAGAAATCTGTAACACAAACACTTTTTTCCAATGAATCCCATGTTATAAGTGGAGATGCCTTTCAATGGAAAGCTTTTCTCTCAACAGCGATGTCCACATAGATGCAAATTCTACGGGTAGGGAATTCTAATTGTGTCGTAGGCAGAAGAGGAACTTGAAATGGATGATGACAGGAGACATGAGAGATTGCAGATGCTAGAATCCAGAACTGCAAACGTAAATGGATGTTACATTATTCGATATAGTATCAATATAACAATTTGCCTTGTCGGTTTCCAAAGCAAATCTCTTTATGGCCACCCATTGTGAACCGCCAGCCTGTGATCATTGTCTTTGGTAAATCAGTTCATCTGTATCCATTTTGTGCTTATTCGTCCCCACACTTCCAAAATAGTGAACTTTTATTCCCACAATTTTTAACACAAATTTTGGGTAGTGATTTGTGAATTTGGTGAGTGAGAATTTCCATTGCCCAGATTGCCATAATGAGGCGTTATACTGTATTTTGAAATAGTACATTCTGGGGAAATGGTAATTGTTCTCCCTTGACTTTGATTCTCGCAGCTTGTGAATGCAACAACAAAACCAATCCAAGATCAGCTTCCGAGGAAAGGCACTGAGCGAAGATCTAGGTGGTCACCAACGGAATGCCCTGTTAGAGACGAGGAAGACTTAGAAGAGGAACGAGAGCAAGCCATCAAATGATGAATGAAGGTGAGGGATGTGTTTCCTCTGTGCAAAGCCTGACAACCAAACAGTTATTTGAGACTGCAGGAGCGCATGCACGTTTGGAGTTTACTGTTTAGAGAGACACAACATGGAAACAGGCCCTTCAACCCATTGACTCCACACTGACCATCAATCACCTATTTACACTAGTTCTATGTTATCCCGCTTTCACATCCACAACTTACACACTCGGGGAAATTTACCGAAGTAAATTAATCTATAAATCCGCACGTCCTTGGAATGTGGACGTGCAAACTCCACACAGACAGCACCCGAGGTCAGGATCGAACCCGGGTTTCTGGCACTGTAAGACAGCAGCCCTACCGGCTGTGCCACTGTGCTGCCCCATGTTGTGACACAGGTAATTATGGGCTGAATGGCCTAATTCTGCTCCTATGTCTTATGGTCATATGGTCTTATGATGTTTTATTGGAACTTTCACAAGTCTAGTTAAATAATTTCTATGTAATTAGAATATTTGTACCCATTGACATTTTAAAAGACCATTTACATGCATAGTTCCAAGATTTTGGCTTTCCTTTTTCCAAAAATAAATTATGTTCATGAGAAACAAAAAAGATGTACAAAACATTTCACAACTATCTTAAAGTTGATAATGTTGTTATTAATTGTGCAAGACCCTGTGGCCGCTTATGTGACTTATTTGGACCATAAGCACTTGAAATGAATGAGGCAATTCGAGGTGATCCAGCCCCTCAATCTCCAGAGGTGGCAGGACCTTAGACTAGCCAACACAGTCCTTTTCCACAGAGCCTTTGTATTGGCTGCAGCAAGCTTCAGAACATCTCTCAGCATGCACTCCTGCAGCCTGGAATGCATCAGGTTGCAGCATTCACGCAGGCATTTCCTTCGATTGGCTGACTGGCAGAAGGAGGTTTAAGAGAATGATACGAGGAATGGTTGAGTTAATGCATGAGGAGTGTTCGATAGCTTTGGGCCCGTACTCGCTAGATTTTAGAAGTGTGCGTGGGGGGAAAAAAACCTATCATACCGCTAGTTTCCCTCTCGCCTGACTCTCAGTCTGAAGAAGGGTCTCGATCCGAAACGTCACCTATTGCGTTTTTCCAGAGATGCTGCCTGACCCGTTAAGTCACTCCAGCATTTTGCATCTTCATTATTATCTTCGGCCTTTTTCCTACTGCTCAACTCGATGATTCATTTATATAGTTTTGTGGAAGGGTTTTTAAAGGCATTCATTTTGAGATTTTATAGAATACCATGTCAAAGCCTGGCAGGTTTTCGAGTTCCATTTAGGATTGATCTGTAATAGAAAGTAGACACTCATTTTGTTCTCTGTGGAAACCTTTCATTTTGACATGAGATGTGAACAGAATCCACCACATAATGAGGCAACATGTTAACGTTAATTGTGTCAGTGTTCAGAGACTTGACTCTGGTGTTCAGAGACTTGATAAGGTAACTTGTCTCCAGCTGCTTCTTTCTTTCAAATCATCTTAGTGCACTCTCATGCTTCTGCCATCTGTGATAATGGGATAATTTTGCAACTTCCAGAGTGGAAGATTGTAAAACCTAATAAGTTCATGCACAGGCATTTCAATGAAATGTCTCCAAACTGCTTTTGAATCTATAATGAACCTTACGCCTGGACCTAATCCAATAGGAGCAGGGAGAAGAAGGAACGACTGGGGTGGAAAGTTCTTTGATTATGCTGGCTGATTTTCCAAGGCAGCATGGTGTAGATTGGGCCAATGATGGGGAGTCTGGCCTGCGTTATTGACAGGGCTACATACAAAACTCTCTGCAATTTCTTGCGGCCTTGGGCAGAGCTGCTCCCAAACCAAAAGCAAAATAACAATCTCAGACAAAAAGACGCTGTTCTTGAAATATTCCCACTCATACAAAGGCATTGGTTTCACAAGCAACAAAAAGAAAAGGTCTGATTCGTTCAATCAATATCTATATGGAAACCAGTTATTAATTGTATAACTAGCATCCGACCTTTAATATATGCCATTGAGGATTTAAGGAGGACAATGAGGAAGATCATCCATGAACATATTAGTCATAGAGACACAGTCCAGAAACAGATCCTGCAGCCCACTGAGTCCACGCTGACAATCAACCACCCATTTATATTGATCCAACATATTAAATATGACAAAGCATGCTTGAGGGGTCAGATATACCACTCTGCCTCCTGTTTTCCTGTTTGTTCAAGTCTAGTTGAGTTTATTGTCATATGCACCCGTACGGTGAGGTGCAGATACAACAAAAATCTTGCGTACAGCAGCATCACAAGGAGCATACACTCAGACAACACAAAAATCATACATAGGTTCTGCCAGATAATAATTAAAATAAAAAGGCCACAAAAAAACAATTTTAATGATTGCACTATAAAGTTGTTCAGAAATGATGACTAATTGTTTTACTCCCAGTTGTCTGTTGAAGTAAACCACTTCATGTACATAAGAAATTTGCCATACAAAATAACAAGCTGAAGAAATGTATGATATATTTGGAAAGTATGGACCAATCAGACAGATCAGAGTTGGAAATACCCCCAAGACGATAGGAACTACGGATGTCAGTGGTTATGGGGAGAAGGCAGGGGAATGGGGTTAGGAAGGAGAGATAGATCAGCCATGATTGAATGGCGGAGTAAACTTGATAGGCCGAATGGCATAATTCTACCCCTATCACATGATATTATGAACTGCATATCTGGTATATGAAGACATTGACAAGACAGGCTAGTCAGACTTCTGAGTCAACCATTGATGGGCCTGGTGTCTCTTACAGGCCACGTGAGACAATCTGGGGTCTGGGGCATTGACGGCCAATGGTGATCCAAATAGGTTTCAACAGGATAGGGGTATCAAAAACATGAGGATATATGTTTAAGGTGAGATGGGCAAGATTTATTACAAACCTGAGGGGCAACCTTTTCACTCAGAGGGAGGTGGGCATATCGAATACCAGAGGAGGTAGTTGAGGCAGATACAATAACAGCATTTAAAAGGCACTTGGACAGGTACATGGATCGGAAAGGTTTAGAGGGTTATTGGCCAAAGGTGGGCAAATGGGACTAGCTTAGATGGGGTATTTTGGTCAGCATGAACAAGTTGAGCCGAAGGGCCTGTTTCCATGCTGTATGTCTCTATGACTCTATAACATGAGGTCATTTCATGGTCATTATCATTGCTCCTGTTTTCTTTTTATAGAGAATACTTTAAATATTAATTTCATATAATTTGATTTCATAAAATTGGATTTATTTAATTATATGAAATCAAATCCCCAGCATCTGTGTTGGGATTTGCACTCTGATCTATGGATCAGTAGCCCAGAGCACAGCAACAGTCCCCACCCCTTGCATTGGTCAATCACCCTTTACTGATTGCAATCAATCACAGCCATTGAGAAGCAATTCCCTATGGTATTCAGGACAGGATCATGCGTGACTTGAATTACCTCTACAGCCAAACCACTGACAGGAATCACCCATTCCCATCTGTCGGAAGTGTAGGAAGGAACTGTGGATGCGGGTTTACACCAAAGATAGACCCAGAATTCTGGAGTAACTCAGTGGCTCAGGCAACATCTCTGGAGAAAAGGAATGGGTGACGTTTCGGTTCGAGGCCCTCCTTCAGACTGCGAGTCAGGGGAGAGGGAAACGAGAGATATGGAAAGGTACAAAGAACAAAGGTGTGCAAAAAGACAGATCAGCAACGAGGTAGAGCCCATAATGGTCCATTGTTGGCTGTGGAAAAGGTGATAATGAGTGAGTACAAACAGTGAAACTAAGCAGGACGACTGTGAAACCAGTACGGCAACTAGGGTGGGGGAGGGACGGAGAGAGGAAACGAAGTTAGAGAAGTCAATATTCATACTGCTGAGTTGTAAGCTGCCCAACCGAAATATGAGGTGCTGTTCCTCCATGTTTAGGAATGTTGCTTCCCTGATATTATAGAAAATATATCAGATTTATTGAATGGATCTAAGATCTAGGACAAAGTACATATATTATAAATTATTAGTAAGGGACTTTACACTTGTCCAAAAATGATTTTATGAAACCAGTCATTTGGCTCTTCATTGACTGCAGCAACATCACCAATAAATGCACATTTATTACAATTTTGTTTCCATGAGGAATTGACATTCTCTGCAGGCTGACACATTCCAGAGAAGAGCTTGTAGCTCGTATGTACCCTCTCGTCCCCATTTTCTTTCAGTCTGAAGAAGGGTCCCAGCCCAAAACATCACCTATCTATTCCTTCCACAGATGTTGCCTGACCTACTGTGTTACTCCGGCACTTTGTGTTTTGCTCAATATGTCAGCATCTGCAATTCCTTTGTGAACCCCTTTCCTTTTTCTTTCTACACCTCACTCCTTTAGTTGAGAGTCACGCACAGTGAAGTGGCAAGTTCCAGTGAGCTGTGTTGGGACACCTGACTGCTCGCCAATACTATGCTAACATATGACCCAATGATCCTAAATATGCGGTACCCATTAATACATCAGATTATGGGCGAGCCACTATAAAGAGATGGTCCTGTTGGGCAGTGGCAGAGCAGTCCGTCCGTCTCTGGCCAAAGACGCACGTCAGTCAGTAGAGGACAATTGGAACAAAACTCTTAATTGAGTACAGAGGCACATTCTTCTGTCCGGTTCAGGGAGTGTCAGTAGAGGCAAAGGCCTCCCAATAAAAAAAAGCGCTGGGAAAACTCCAGGTCAGGCAGCATCTTTAAATTTCTGGGTCTGTGAATGAGAACAGAACAAGAAAATGCCTATTTGTTTTCAGTCAAAGCGGGTAAGGGACGTGTAGAACAAAAGGAATGCCAGTGGTAGTTTAGTTTAGTTGAGAGATACAGTGTGGAATCAGGTCCTTCGATCCACCGCCCACGCCGAACAGTGACCACCCACACACTAGATCTATCCTACACACTAGGGAAAATGTACAGAACCCAATTAACTTACAAACCTGCACATCTCTGGAATGTGGGAAGAAACCGGAGCACTCGGAGAAAACCCACAGGGAGAACATTCATCCACTCAGAAGGATGAATCAAAATGGCATAAGGATGGCTATTGCCAGCTCATTAATCTTTTTGGTCTGTATAATGTCACGCATGTTCAAAATACACAAATATGCATAAAATTAGCATGTTTAACATTATTTTCCTTTGTGATCCTGCATGTGGCTTGTAGCTGTATAGGGGAAGGAAATAGGGCAGGCAAGGTAAAGAAGTAACGTAATTAAAACATGCTGGCACTGATCCAGTTATGTTGAAAATAAGCATCAATAGATTCACTAATCTCATATAACCTGAATGCTGAACGTTCTAAGATGAGCCCCCCCAACAAGTTACACAGAGCACACTAAGATTAGTTTAGTAAAATTACTGAAAGCAAGCTTAGATTTCATGAAGACACAAGGAACTAGAGATGCTGGACTCTTGAGCAAAATACAAAGTACTGGAGGAACTCAACGGGCCAGACTGTATCTGTGGAGGGAATAGATTTCCTTTAGAAACAAAGAACTACAAATGCTGGTTAATACTCAAAAGAGCAGTTCAGGCAGCTTCTCTGGAGAGCATCTCCAGAGATGCTGTCTGAACGGTTAAGCTACTCCAGCACTTTGTGTCCTGAATACAGAATACAGAATACAGAATAGCTTTATTTGTCATTCGTTTTACCGAACGAGATTACTTTGCCAGCAGTACAAAAAACAAAAAACACAAGACACACAACCCCAACACAAACATCCATCACAGTGTCTCCAAACACCCCCTCACTGTGATGGAGGCAAAAAAAACTTCCTCTCTCTTCCCCCATGCCCCTCCCACGGACAGACAGCTCGACCCCTACCGAGGCGACCGACCCGCACAGCCCCCGCAAGGAGATGGAAAGTCCCCGCGGCCGAGCCGCACCGGCGATGGAAGGCCCCGCGGCCGAGCCGCACCGGCGATGGAAGGCCCCGTGGCCGAGCCGCACCGGCGATGGAAGGCCCCGCGGCCGAGCCGCACCGGCGATGGAAGGCCCCGTGGCCGAGCCGCACCGGCGATGTAAAGTCCCGCGGCCGAGCCGCACCGGCGATGGAAAGTCCCGGTTTCAGAAAATTCAGATTTCCTGAATGTCTTACTGAATTCCTCCTGTGCTGCACTCTCACAGTCTCCTTGTCTAAAAGAAATGTTATATGCGTGGAAACCACTTCCAGGTTTGTTCTTTAGTTCAGAGATACAGTGCGGAAACAGACCCTTCGGCCTATCGAGTCTGTACCGACCAGCCATCCCCACACACCAACACTATCCTAACACACTAGGGGCAATTTACATTTATACCAAGCCAATTAACCTACAAACCTGTATGTCTTTGGAATGTGGGAGGAAACCAAAGATATCGGAGAGAACCCACGCAGGTCATGGGGAGAACGTATAAACACCGTACAGACAGCACCCGTCGCCAGGATCGAACTCGCGTCTCTGGTGCTGGAAGGCAGCAACTCAACCTCTGCGCCGCCGTGCCGCAGTGGCACCACTCCACGTGAGGTTGTGTGAATGTTCATTAAAGGGAGTCAAACTCAACTGAAGAATGGAGGTTTAGTTTAGTTCATTACTGTCACATGCACGTCACAGCTCCAATGACCCGGGTTCAACCGGAACCTCAGGTGCTATCTGTGTGGAGTTTGCACGTTCTTCCTGTGACCGAGTGGGTTTCCCTCCTAGCTGCCCCAGTTTCCTCTCACATCCAAAAAACATGTGGGTTTGCAGGTTAAATGGCTGCTGTAAATTGCCCCACGTGTGTAAGTGAGAGGTAGAATCTGAGGCTGGTGAGTAGGAATGTGAAGGGAATAAAAAGGGATTAGGGTAAAATTAATGTATGTGAGTGGTGGTTAGCATGGAGTCAGTGGGTCGAAGGGTCTTTTCTCCATGCTGCATCTCTCGATGGCTCTGTGACTTTACGTAGGTCAATATTTTGCCACATTTGGTCGAAATTACTGCGCCACACCAAAGAAAGTATAACCTACACCACCATTGTAATGCAACCTATCATTTCATGGGCTGCGGTGACAGTGCTGGTGTCACAGTTGTAGTATTTATCTGAGTTACCTTAGTTGTCGTCTCTCATCTGGTCAGCTGAAGCTTTGCAACATTATCTAGCAAAATCTGGGTGAGAATGTCTAGTGAGAAATTAATCTTGCTTTACCCAAATCCTATCTCTACACTATTAGCTTTGGTAGCATTGAAGCAATTAAAAACAGGAAACTATTTCCCTTCATGTAAAATCTTTGTGGCTACCCAAATGGCTGAAATCAATTAATGTATTGTGTATAGATCTGGGGCATGCCTGAATGAATTGCAAAGCTTTTTACTTGATATTCTTGATTCTTTTTGTTCAGTTTAGTTTAGAGATAGAGTGAGGAAACAGGCCCTTCGGCCCACCAAGTCCACACCGACCAGTGATCCCTGCACATTAACACTACCCTACACACACTCGAGACAATTTACACGTATACCAAGCCAATTAACCTACAATCCTGTACGTCTTTGGAATGTGGGAGGAAACCGAAGATCTCGGAGAAAACCCACGCAGGTCACAGGGAGAACATACAAACTCCACACAGACAGCACCCGTAGTCAGGATCGAACCCAGGTCTCTGGCTGCATGCGCTGCAAGGCAGCAATTCTACCACTGCGCCACCGTGCTGTCCGTAACTTCTTAACAAGCCCGTAATTAGACAGTCTCACCCGGATTCAGCTCCTATAATTTATGAACTTACCAACTTACAGGCAACTTTAATATTCCTGCATCATAATTTTAAGACTGGCACAAAGTTAAAAAAAGAAATATATAGACAGAGTTTTCAAGCAGAAGTGACCACAAAGTTAACTCAAAAAGATCATAAGGTCATGTGATAGGAGCAGAATCAGGCCATTCGGCTCATCAAGTCGACTCCACCATTCAATCATGGCTGATCTATCTATCTCTCTCTCCTAACCTCATTCTCCTGCCTTCTTCCCATAACCCCTGACACCTGTATTAATCAACAATCTATCTATCTCTGTCTTAAAAATATCCACTGAATTGGCCTCCACAACCTTCTGTGGCAAAGAATTCCACAGATTCACCACCCTCTGACTAAAGAAATTCCTTCTCATCTCCTTCCTAAAGGAATGTCCTTTAATTCTCAAGTCCTAGTCTCCCACTCGTGGAAACATCCCACATCCACTCTCTCCAAGCCTTTCACTATTCAAGGCGAGGTTCAAGATGAGGTTTGAGGAGATTCTGAAAGGAAAATGGAGAGTGGGAAAGGTAGTTAGATTTAGCGAGGGAATTTGACCAAGGTATTCAGCCTTGCCATTTGCAAACAAAGAAATTGGCTTCACTGTGCAAAGCTGGACCCAGAGTATCAAAGGCACCGGCTGTTAGAACAAGCATTCTGAGCCATGTAACGTGCTGACAGCATAAGCTAACAGATCATGTTCCAGTTAAAATATCTGCTTACATCAAAGGCACTTAATTAATTCATTCTTTCATTGTGAGATGAGCCATTTCAAACTAAACTTTAAAAATAATTTTAAAATACATGATACACATTGATTTTTGGATCTGAGTTAATCAGCCGGATTAAAAGAGATTCATTGAATAAATTAGCTTTTTAATCAGAGGAATGAAGGAGGTGAAGAATTTCAAGTTCAAATCATCTTTGGTGCTGATTCCATGCTGTATCGCTCTGTAACTCTAATGCCTGCTTCCTTGAGTTAATGGCGGCAAAATAGTCACTCATTCTTGTTTCAAGAGAGCATCAAAGAGTGTGTGGCGCGTCGGTAGAGGCCCGAAATAAAGGCAAGGAGCCAGGTATTTTGGGGGGGGTTATGGTTTTAATACTCGGTTATTAGACGGGTCGAGTCTGCCGGAATGGCTTCGCGCCCAAAACCTTGTCCTTATATCTGTAGTACCGGACCGCCCCCCTGGACTGGTCCATTCCTGTGTCGAGGGGTCGGTAGTGGTATGGCCCGACCCTTGGGAGCCGCCACAAGTGTTTAATTGTCAAACCACCGAGAACAGAAGAATGAAACTGTTACTTGTTTCAGCTTTAACATTAACGCAGCAATAAATTTACAATGACCAATAATACTAGAAGTGGTAACAGTTAGTACTCGGTAACCAGTCTGTAATAGTGCGAGCCGACGTATGTAGTGGAACCCATACAAAGTCCATCATAGAGTAGAAACAAGGAACTACGGATGCTTGTTAATACACAAAAGGATCACAAAGTACGGGTGTAACTCAGCAGGTCAGGTAGCATCTATGTAGAACACCAGAGATGCTGCCTGACCTGCTGAGTTACTCCAGCACTTTGTGTACCCAAAGTCTATCATAGATGGTCGCTGAAGTGGGGGGTTGTGGTTAGGGTTTGCAAGAGGGTTCAAGTGCCTAAATGTTGATGGGAAGAAGCCATTCTTGAGCCTGAAGGCAATGATTTCTCAGGCTCCAGTACCGGCGTCCTGATGGTAACAGCGATGTGAGAGCATGGCCAGGCTGGTGTGGGTCTTTAATGATATTAGCTACCTTTTCGTGGCAGCACCTCCTGCCTCAATGTCCACGATGGACTGGGCAAAGTCCATCACTGTCTGGAGTCTCCTTTGTTCTTGGCCATTCGAGTTACCAATCCAGGCCCTGAGGCAACCAGTCAGTAAGTTCTCACTTAGTCAGTGTGATGAAGGGTCTCGACCCGAAACGTCACCTATTCCTTTTCTCCAGAGATGCTGCCTGACCCGACGAGTTACTCCAGCTTTTTGTGTCTATCCCACTAACTAAATATAGTTTTGCTATATTGCAGCACATCAAGGTGCTGGAGTGGCTGGGAATTTTTTCATCAGCAAAGGAGCTTGCAATATGACCGATTCTGTTCTTCACTGTCCTTAATCACACACATTTGTGCTCTTTTGTGTTGTGGAGCCACACTATGACAAGCTTGTTACCTACTAGCAGGGGTCTCTGCAGATGAGAGTTTCCCAGTTACTGCTCCGTGGTAAAGTTATTCCTTTTATGTATCAGATAGAAAGATTTGCTGTGATCAGCCAAAAGCTTTTGATGGAGAAAGGTCAACAGACAACATTTGAAGATTATGAAAGGAAGACATTTGTTTAAAGGCATGTGGAGATGCCCCTAATTCTGAATACTTCTCACCATGCTATTCTTGATTGGAAACGATTCTCAGACATTCCCTGTGGGTTAATTGCGTCTGAATGGGCCACACAAAGGAGGAAAGTGATTATTTGGTAGTGTTTACTAACATTAATCGCAATGTGCCTCAATGTCTTTTGTGGAATATCATTTGTCTTTGGAGCTACAGCTCGTAGTCATAGCTCCCACTACCTCCTCTTGTTACTTGAAGTGGTGGAGGGTCTAAGTAATGGATGATCTCCATCTGATCTCATGTAAACATTGTAGCTTCCTGTGTCACTGTAATATTCTGACAATTAATGCCACGCCATGATTTGGATGAGAATGTAAGCAAGTTTGCAGATGACACAAAAATAGATGGTATTGTAGATAGTGAAGACGGTTGACAAAAACTGCAGCAGGATCTTGATCGGTTGGGCTGGTGCGCTGAGGAATGGTCGACGGAATTTAATACAAAGAAATGTGAGGTGTTGCATTTTGGGAACACTCACATGGGCAGAACCTATACGGTGAACTGTTGGGTTTTGTCGAGCAGATGGATCTAAGAGCACAGGTACATTTTTCATTGAAAGTGGTCAAAAAGCCTTTTGGGATATTGCTGTTCATCAGTCAGAGCATTGAGTATAGAAGTTGGGAGGTCATGCTGCAGTTGTATAAGACGTTGGTGAGGCGGCATTTAGAATATTGTGTTAAGTTTTGGGCCGCATGTTATAGGAAAGATGTTGTCAAGCTGGAAAGGGTGCAGAGAAGATTTACGAGGATGTTGGCAGGACTTAAGGTCCTGAGCTATGGGGAGAGGTTGAGCAAGCTAGGACTCTATACCTTAGAGTGCAGCAGGAAGAGGGGTGATCTTATAGAGGTATATAAAATCACGAGAAGAATAGATCGGGCAGAGTCTCTTGCCAAGAGTAGGGGAATTGAGGACCCAGAGGACAAAGGTTTAAGTTTAGGGGGGAAAGATTTAATAAGAATCTGAGGGGTAACTTTTTTCACACAAAGGGTGGTAGGTGTATGGAACGTGCTGCCAGAGAAGGTAGTTGAGGCAGGTACTATCGCAATGTTTAAGAAATATTTAGACAAGTACATGGATAGGACAGGTTTAAAGGGATATGGGCCAAACACAGGTAGGTGGGACTAGTGTAGATGGGACATGTTGGCCAGTGTGGGCAAGTTGGGCTGATGAGCCTGTTTCCATGCTTTAAGAATTTATGCCGCTATGATTCTATGACCAGCGAGGGTATTAACATCACCTCAGCACATTATTGTAACCACAACCTTCTTTAGTTATGAAGAGCTCAATGGCAGCCTCATTCATCTCAGCTTGATGTTAACTCCCACCTTGTAGTGGTGTAGTAATGGGAGGGCAGACAGCTTACCTTAAAGCTATGCCCTCTACAATTTGATATTTCTATACTGGGAATAAGATTCTTGGCTGTCTACCCTATCAATCTGCAATGTATTTGGAAGAAACAGTGTTTAACACAATGACCAAAACACAGAAAGCTGGAGTAACTCAGAGGGTCAGGCAGCAGCTGTGAAGGGAATAAACAGGTGGAATTTTGGGTCGACACCCTTCTTTTAACACAATGACTCTTAATTGATAGATGTAGTAATCAATCTGCCACATAGACAGCAAATATATAATTTAATTTCCTCTGGTTTAAAATCAGTTTCCTATTAGTCAGTAGCACCTCACCTCCACTTTCCTATTAAATGAGCAATATAATTCAAGTCCAGTCTTATGAAAAATACTTGAAGTGCAGTCCAGTCATTTTCAGATGGTGCATATCAATGTTTTTCCACTTGAGATTCTGTTCTCTCTGTAGAAGTATGGGAATTATTATCTCTATACTCGTTTGTTCGCTTGTTCCTGAACTACAG
Organism: Rhinoraja longicauda; assembly: GCF_053455715.1. Taxonomy (NCBI): domain Eukaryota; kingdom Metazoa; phylum Chordata; class Chondrichthyes; order Rajiformes; family Arhynchobatidae; genus Rhinoraja; species Rhinoraja longicauda. Next base: position 26,476,702 of record NC_135957.1, on the reverse strand, counting down.
CCAAAATGGTCCACGATAGCACGGCAATTTTAGGGCCCACCTTAGTCACTGTTATCCCGTGGTCCAAGGGAAGAAGTTTCATTGAAATTGGTGTTATATTTTAAAAGTTATTCACATTTTAAAGTTTAAAAAACAGCGCATGGGCAGTTCGGGGTCTGTTGATCTGGTACTTGCGTAAGATGGCCGCCGCAACTGTGCATGTGCAGAACAAACGCGTCCGCGCCTGCGCAGTTGGGGCCCGTTGAGCAGGACTCGTCCGCTTGTCTCTTGGGGGTGGGATTGCCGGCTCCGTAGATGCGGGAGAGCCAGGCCTGGTGCCGGGGGAGAGGATGTTGCACCAATGCAGGAGAGGCAACCCTGCGGGGGGGGAAGGGAGGAGACGGGGAGCGAGGGGAGAGGGAGAGGGAGGGGGAGGGAGGGGGGGGAGGGAGAGGGAGGGGGGGAGGGAGAGGGAGGGAGAGGGAGGGGGGAGGGAGAGGGAGGGGGGTAGGGGGGAGTGGGAGGGAGAGGGAGGGGAGGGAGGGGGAAGAGGGGGAAGGAGGGGGAAGGAGGGGGAAGGAGGGAGAGGGAGGGGGGAGGGGGAAGAGGGAGAGGGAGGGAGGGATGGGGGAGGGGGGAGGGAAGGGAGGGGGGAGGGGAGGGGGTAGGGGAGGGGGGAGTGGGGGAGGAGACGGTGCTGCACCAATGCAGGAATAGTTTGCGCCTAACTGGTCCACTTGATCTAGTAATCACTAATGTACCAGCTTGCTATACATCAGTGAGACCAAGCGGAGGATGGCCATCATTTTGCCCAGCACTTGTCCTCAGTCCATCATGTCCTACTAGATCTCCTGGTAAACATTTTAACTCCTCTTCCCATTCCCATACTGATGTTTATCCTGGGCCTCCTCCATTGCCAGAGTAAGGGCACGCACATCCTGGAGGAACAGCGACACATAATCCTCTTGGGTAGCTTACAACCCAATGATATGAACATTGATATCTCCAACTTTAGGTAGCTACCCAAACCATACCCCCCACCCCCCTTCCCCCACTCCTCCCCCTTTCTTCCCTGTGCTCCACCTGTATCTCCACCCCTCCCATTCCACCTACATTCCTTCTTCTAGCTTTACAATTCACAACTCTTCAATCCTATTGTCTCACATCTCTGTCCTTTCATCTCTGGTCTTTGTCCAACCATCTGCCTATCAAACCCTTCCCTTCACCCGCATCCATTGATTACTTGCTAACTTTATCCTGCTATTCTTCCCTTCTATCTTTCTTCCCTCCCACCACTACAATCAGTCTGAAGAAGTGTGCCGACTAAAATGTCACCTATTCGTGTTCTCCCCGGAGATGCTGCCTGCTCTGCTGAGTTACGCCTACACTTTGTGTTTTTATTAGCAGCTTGTAAATGTGACTTACAAAGCTGACATAGGTCATGCTTTAGTGAATGCCTGCACTATTGTGCTTTGGAACGGAATGTAGGAATGTGTCTTTCCATTTACAGATTGTTCTGGAGCTATCTTTGTTACATAGTCACGCAGCACAGAAACAATCCTTCAGCCCACTGACAAATACCCATGTGTAGAAAGGAACTGCAGATGCTGGTTTAAACCGAAGATAGACATAAAATGCTGGAGTAATGGGATAGGCAGCATCTCTGGAGAGAAGGAATGGGCGATGTTTCGGGTCAAGACCTTTCTTCATACCAGAGTCAGGGGAAAGTGAAACAAGAGATAGGGATGGTGATGTAGGGAGATATAGAACAAATAAAGAACAAATAAAGATATAGAACAAATATGCAAAAAAGTAACGATGATAAAGGAAACTGGCCATTGTTGGCTGTTTGCTAGGTGAGAATAGGAAGCTGGTGTGACTTGGGTGGGGGAGGGATGGATAGGGAGGGAATGCAGGGGTTACTTGAAGTTAAAGAAATTAATATTCATACCAATATTCAATACCCGTACTTGTTTTCCACTTGCATCCCTATCAACTGATCCTCTCCCCACTCCACTCCAAATCCCCCCCAGATACTGCTGCCACCCACTGGCAACGCATTCCAGGCAACCATCGCTCTCTGTGTAAAAACAACTTGCCCCTCACATCTCCTTTAGGCCTTTTTCCTTTGACCTTAAAGCTGCACTCTAATCTTTGACATTTGACAAAAAAGTTCTGACAGTCTATCCTCCCTCTGCCTCTCACAATGTTATATATAGTTCTATCAGGTCTCCCCTCACCCCCGGCACTCCGGAGAAAACAATCCAAGCTTTTTCAACCTCTCCTATAGCTAATATCCTCTAATCCAGTCAGCATTCTGATAAACCATCTACACTCTCTCAAAAGCTTCCGCATCTTTTCTGAAATGGGCTGACCAGAACATGAAGGTGAGAGGGGGAAATTTAATCGGAACCTGAGGGGCAACATTTTCACACAAGGGTGGTGGGTATGTGGAACAAGCTGCCAGAGGAGGTAACATCACTGTATTTAAAAGACATTTGGCCAGGTACATGGGTAGGAAAGGTTTAGAAGGATATGGGCCAAAAGCATGCAGGTGGAACTAGTGTAGATGGGGCGTGGGCAAGTTGGGCTGTTGGGCCTGTTTGCATGCTGTGTGACTCTATGACTGCACAATACTCCAAACGTGGCCTAACCAACGTTTCATGGTGTTGCAACATGACATCCAGACCCTTGTACCTTCCGATATTTATTTTTTCATCTCCATCTATCCATGAGTAACAAATGCAGATGTGAAGCGGGAGACAGATCAAGATATTTACAGGGAAGAGTGGGTAAAGAGGGTTGAATGGTAAAAAAAAAGGGCAGAACTTTCTTTGCAATTATTTTGAGAGATGGTAAATAAATTAAATTTAGGTTTATTATTGTCAGGTACGGATGTACAGTGAAAAACTTTGCTTTGCATTCTATCCATTCAATTCAGATTATACAAAAATAAATTAATGCTAAACCCAAGTACACTAGATATTTGGATGGTTTTGATATGAATGACTAACTGTTGCTTTTTTCCTCCCTCAGGTGACAAGCCTGAAATGTGCTGTCGACCATCTCCTGTTCTCACGTTCCACCTGAAAGCACATTTAAAAAGAGCTCCTTGTAAATATGTAATTAAAAAATTCTAACCATTAAGAAGTACTGCCATTGTAACCACAAAAAAAAAAATGATGATTACATTATTTATTTTATAAAATCCCAACCCTTTTAAAATTGCTGATGAAGGAACAAGGAACTGCAGGTGCTGGGTTATACACAAAAGGACACAAAGTACTGGAGTAACTGAGCAGGTCAGGCAGCATCTCTGGAGAACATTGATAGGCGAGGTTTCCGGTTGAGACCCCAAATATCAGCCATCCATGTTCTCCAGAGATGCTGCCTGACCTGCTCAGTTACTCCAGCACTTTGTAAATATCATCAGATGGCAATTTTAAAAGGACACAATGTAAACATTCAATGCTGTCAGTTAACAGTAATTGCTCACATTCTTCTGTATGAGAAGCACCCGTAGCAGTAGATAAATGGCTGAGATGTTTCTGTTGACGCCTCTGGGAGTGCTGATTAGTATCATTTGCAGCATCTGCTGATCTCCTGGGAAAGCCAGGTAAATATAAAATAATTTGGGCATCCAATATTTACATGCCATCTGCTCACAGTGCATTTGCTATTGATGTTTTACTGTCAGACTTGCGGCCAAGCCTGTTCAACTTCTAGCCTACTTACCAGTGAAGATGTCTGCAGATAATTTTCAATCTATGTCATCTCATTCTCTGTATGAATTTTTAATGCTTTTTGAAGAAAATAAAGCCAACAGTTACTTATGTTATCTTAAAATTGTATCATGTGTTTCGAATTGCTTTTTTTTTTAATGCTTTTGAGCTCCTAATTTATCAATGTCCTCCGAAATTTTTTCATAGAAATGGCCATGTACTTTTACAAGAAAATACATTTGCTTGGTAAGTTATCGCAGACGAAAGCGTTTTTTATTTAGAAATACAGCATGGAACAGGCCCTTCAGCCTATCAAGTCCATGCCAACCATTGATCACCTGTTCACACTAGTACTATGTTATTTTACATTCGCATCCATTTCCTACACCCAAGAGACAGTTTTACAGAGGGCCAATTCACCTACAAACCCACACGTCATTGGGATGCGGGAGAAAACCGGGCACCCGGAGGAAACTCATGCATTCACAGGGAAAACGTGCAGACTCCACACAGAGAGCACCAGAGGCCAGGATTGAACTTGCGTCTCTGCTGCTGTGAGGCAGCAGCTCTGTCGCTGCACCACTGTGCTGCCCTTAAATGTACTTGATAATTTTAGCCGTAGTTTACACTCTGCCCCACAGTGATAACATTTTGGAAGGAGAATATAATGCATAGACACAATATAGGAAGGATGTGATTGCACTGGAGAGGAAGCAGAAAGGTTTTTATTAATAAATCGCCTTGGAAGGAAGGCTTCAGTTTTGAGGAGGTCTGGAGAGGTTGTGTGTTTTTCTCAGAGTGGAGGTGGCTGAGGGGGGGAGCTGATTGAGGGGTACAGCATTATGATGGACATAAATAGGTTGAATAGTGAGAAACAGTTCCAACTAACAGAGGCGCCTAAAATAATCATCTATTTCTTGTTAAATGATGGTTAACATGCTGCATCATCATCATCTATATACTAAAACTCTCATTTGTTATCTTGTTTGTGACTGAACTTCAGCCAAAACGGTACATGATAGTGCAACAATTTTAGGCCCACCTTACTCACCATTGTCACTTTAGTGTTAATGCAAGTAGTTTTATTGAAATCGGTGTTATATTTATTAAGTTATTCTTCTACCTGGCGCCGTGAGTCGCGGATGGCCAGTTTGGTCAGGCCCAGGAGCAACCCAACCAGGACATCTTCGGGCCACCTTACTCACCATTGGCCTGCAGTTCAAATGGTTGTTATATTTTTTAAGTTATTCACTTTATAAACTTTACAAATCACTTTTAAAACTTTAATAAATCCCTTTTCCACTTGCCCTGCCCGTCAGCCGCGCCGGCGCAGTAATACCTCCGTGTTCAACGTCACAATGGGAACCCAACGGGTCCGTGCCTGCGCAGTTGGGGCCCGTTGATCTAATACAGGTACTCCCCGACTTACGATCCTTCGTCTTACGATATTTCGACTTTGCGATGGTGCAAACGGCAGCGACCCGTAGCGCGCCGCAGCTCACCTCCGGCCACGTATTAAATGCATTTCGATTTACGATATTTTCGGTTTCCGATGGGTTTCTCCGAACGTAACCGCATCGTAAGTTGAGGAGCACCTGTACTTACGTGTTCATCTTGCGTCACAACAGTAAGATGGCCGCCGGCTCCGCGCGTGTGCAGTTGGGGGAGGGCGAGGGGGGATGGAGTGGGTGAGTGGGGGGGGGAGGGGGTGGGGGAGGGGGCATGCTACATCAATGCAGGAGAGGTTTGGATCCAACGGGTCAATAGACAATAGACAATAGGTGCAGGAGTAGGTCGTTCAGCCCTTCGAGCCAGCACCACCATTCAATGTGATCATGGCTGATCATTCTTAATCAGTACCCCCATCCTGCCTTCTTCCCATACCCCCTGACTCCGCTATCCTTAAGAGCTCTATCTAGTTTTCTCTTGAATGCATTCAGAGACTTGGCCTCCACTGCCTTCTGAGGCAGTGAATTCCACAGATTTACAACTCTCTGACTGAAAGAGTTTTTCCTCATCTCCGTTCTAAATGGCCTACCTCTTATTCTTAAACTGTGGCCCCTGGTTCTGGGTGCACAGCAGCAAGTTAAAAATATATAACTTGCCTTCACAGAAGCCGGAAAAATATATATCTTAAGTGTTTGGCAAAATTCTCCAAACTGAATCTGAGAGCAACTAGTCTTTTAAAAATAATTGTTCCTTATTAATTTATTTCTGATCTATTAGTACTGTGGCTAATCACTGTATGCTATTTTCAGCCTTGTTTATTTCTGTGAGATATCTCCTTGTATGGTAAAATACTACTAGATAGCAGGAGGTTGCGCTCGTAAGTGGCTGAATCATCAAAGCATCGAAAGAGTACTGATGAAGGAGAGAACACTGGGGACAACAAACCAAAAAGTTAAGGTTGATGTCCAAATTTAGGACTGGAATATTTTAGTGAGATGCTGGGGAAGAGAGAATTTCAGATGACTGAAATGTTTGCTCAGTGGTGCAGTGGAGAGATGGGCGAATTAGAGACACAGCATGGAAACAGGCCCTTTGGCTCACCGAGTCTGTGCTGCATAACTTCATGGCTTTAATTATTTAATGTATTTGGTGACATACTTTTCCCATATATCTGACTTACAGAAAATAAAGAGTATAAGTCTATGCAAAGACATAGGCGGTTTCGGATGAAAAAATGTAAGCTGTTTAAAAGTGATCTGAGGGAGATTTTGTTTCACTCAGCTGATGGTTGGAATCGTGAACGCATTGTCTGGGAGAGTGGAAGAGGAAGAGATTCAAGAGTGTGTAGCGGTCGGTGTTGGATGCAAAATAAGGCTGGACGCCAGATGGATTCCGAGAAGGCTGTTTAATAATGACTGCTCTCCTTGCACGCCACGAGACAGACACTGATCTCTCAGCCCTCTGGGAAACCGCGTAGCCTAGGGCCGTCCCCAGACCTGTCCATCCAGTGCCAAGGGGTTTGACTCAGGGAGTGGCCTAATCCCCAGGGACTGCAACAAGTGTTTATTTGTTATATACACTGGATATGAGGCAGAACAATGAACTGTTTACTTTCATTGGATGGACACTGGATGGACAGGTCTGGGGACGGCCCTAGGCTACGCGGTTTCCCAGAGGGCTGAGAGATCAGTCCTTTGTCTGTCTCGTGGCGTGCAAGGAGAGCAGTCATTATTATTTCAACTTTAGAATTGCAACAACTACCATAAAAATATACAATCAAGTATCTATTATTCAAGATAACCACACCACAATAGAGCAAACACTACAATACGTTGAGCAAGAATAGTGGTGCAAATGCATCGTGATCTGGTGCAGAATTAGGGTTGTGGTTAGGTTTGTGTTGCGTAGTTTAAGAAGCTGATGGTTGATGGGAAGAAGCTTCTTTTTGAACCTGGAGATAATGGTTTTCAGGCTCCTGTACCTTCTTCCTGATGGTAGTAGTGGGAAGAGAGCGTGGCCAGAGTGGTGCGAGTTTTTGAAGATCCAGTCTCCCTCCTTATTATGGACCTCTTTACCATGGATTTTGGTGAGAGTGGACGGAACTTCCCCACTGTCTCTTTAAGAACACGAGCTGTTAGTTATTCCGCAGGAAGCCGCTGAAATTGACAAATAATTGTTTCGATTGAGACTTGTGCATCCATGCTCTATTCAACGATGTAACAAACAGCCTTTTGTATTTCTAGCTTGCTCGAGCAGCCTTTTTGTATGTGCAGCTGAAGTTCAAAAATTTGTGGCTCTTATTTCAAGAAGCCATTATTACTCACTGCTTGTTCTTGAATTTGTGAGATGCAGTCTTGTTTAGAGAAGCTTTTATACCTGAGTGCTGAAGAGGAAATCATATGTTTCTATTCACGAAATACTGTGAAAATCCTTTTGTCCTCTTTCCCCAATGCTCTGCTCTCGAACATTTCTCAGGATGAGTTTAAAAATCCTTTCACCTCAACGACAGTAATTTGCATTTATAAAGTGTATTTAATGTGGAAGAACACGCCAAGATGTTTCCTGGAGGTGGAAAACATGGTTGATGTGCCAAAGTGAGTATTATTCTCGCCTTGTGGAAACAAGGAATTGCAGATGCTGGTTTACACAAGAAGATACGAAGTGCTGGAATAACTCAATGGGCCAGACAGCATCTCAAGAGAACATGGATAGCTGATGTTTCAGGTTGAGACCTTTATTCCGGCTTTACGTCGTACTTATAATGACACTGAAGGAGATCGTTTGATCAATGAGCCCATGGTGACTACTGTGCAACAATCCCATTAGCCCCATCACCTTATTTCCTCATTCCCTTCTATCCTTTTTCTCAGTAGATGTGACACTATATTCTGCACCCTGTTTCCTTTCTCTTTTACATACTTATTCTACAATTTAATTGTACTCACATATGATATGGATTGCCTGGACGGCCTGTAAAACAAATGTTTTCACTATATGTTAGTGCACATGACAATAATAAACCAATTCCAAGACCCTACAACATATTCCTTTTAGTCAATGCCTATTAACTCCATTTTGATTCTTGTTAACATTGATTTCCACTAGAAGTAATTTGCAGCAGCATGTTAACCCACAGGTGTATCTTTGTGGGGTGTGGGAGGCAACTGGAGCACCCAAAGAAAATACAGGCTAAGGATCTGCTCAAAGAGGAGGTTAAAGGATTGCAAGGTAAATCTTGACTTGACAATCCTTTAAACACCTCTTTCGCTAAATCCTTAGCCTATGTTTTATCTGGTTGCTCCAGTCGCCTCCCAAGTTAAATCTTGGCTTAGCAGCAGCATACCAAGAGTTATTGGTGTTATCATTGGTAGATTTCTTTGCGTTTATGGACTGCTATACTGGGCAGCCAAGTGGTGCATTTATCAACATGGTCCGTGCAGATTTTCTTTTGATGCAAACAGATACTTTAGTTGGCTGTCTTCTTTCTCAGGATGAGACAACCTTTATCAAACACTAGACCAAGTTGGTCCCAAACCTCTGCTGCATTGGTGCAGCACCTTCTCCCCCCCCCTCCCCTCACCCCCCCTCCCCCCTCCTCCCCTCCCTACCCCCTCCCTCCTCCCCTCCCCTCTCCCCTCCCCTTCCCCTCCTCTCTCCACCCCCTCCCTCCAACCCCTCCCTCCTCCCCTCCCCTCCCCCCTCCCTCCACCCCCTCCCCCTCCCTCCTCCGCTCCCCCCTCCCCTCCCCCTCCCTCCACCTCCCCCCTTCCCTTTTCCCTTCCCCTCCCCGCCACTCCATCCCCCTCAACCCCCCTTATCCTCCCTCCTCCCCCCTCCCTTCCTCCCCCCCCCCCTCCCCTCCCACCTTCCCCCTCCCTCCCTAGGAGATAGATTTAAACTTTAAAATGTGAATAACTTTAAAAATGTAACACCAATTTCAATGAAACTTCTTCCATTAGCACCAAAGGGTTGATGGTGAGTAAGGTGGGCCTAAAATTGTCACGCTATCGTGTACCGTTTTGGCTGTGGTTCAGGAACAAACAAACAAACTAGGGTTTTAGTATATAGATGCCAACCTCTCCATCAGGCAAGAAGTACAATGGTTCTTCATCTATATTATAGAAATAGACCATGCCCACTAGTACTGAACACATGGATTTAATCTCGCTACAGACATGAATACATGAATTTGGACTTAGGCCCAGCACAATCCATTTGTAACTGGTCCATGGGAATTATGTCTCTGGGGTCCTGGACCCATGTCCTGTGTCAGGGGGGCAAAGGGTCTGGTTTGATAGCAAGAATTGGTACAATGTGCTGTGTACCAAGGGGATAGAATCTAGTCCATCTCCTGCTTAGTTTAGTTTAGTTTAGAGATACAGCACGGAGACAAGCCCTTCGGCCCACCGAGTTTGCACCAACCAGCGATCCCCGCACATGAACACTATCCTACATACTAAGGACAATTTACATTTATACCAAGCCAATTAACCTACAAACCGGTATGTCTTTGGAGTGTGGGAGGAAACTGAAAATCTCGGGGAAAACCCACGCGGTCACAGGGAGAACGTACAAACTCCGTACAAACAACACCAGTAGTCGGGATCGAACCCGGGTCTCTGGCCCTGTAAGTGCTGTAAGGTAGCAACTCTACCACTGCGCTACCGTCCCACCTTTACTTTTTTCTGTGGTTAATCTCTCTCCATCAACTCGTCAGGGTTCCAGAGAGTCAACTCTGAGAAATATATTGCCATCGTTGCTATGGCAATCTCTCTGCTGTGAATTGAGTCTGTTTCTGACAAAAAGTAATTTCTCTTTCACTTAATGCGTATCATATTGGGCAATTCAGGCTAACTTGTATCCATCATCTTAATGCTATTAACTTGAAAATCTCCATCTGTTTAGTCAAATGTTAATTGTTCAGGTCAATAATTCCTGGATAAATTAACTGGAATGTACAATGGTTGTGAATATTACTTTTCTCTCGCTTTTTACAACTTACCTTTGTGATCCTTTTCACTTTTTTGTATGAATAACTCCATTGCAGACAATATTAGACTGGTAGAGACACAAAAAACTGCAGATGCTGGAATATAACGTTGAACACTATAAACTAGTCTATAAACATCTCTAAATTAAACTAAACTAAACTAAACTAAACACAAAGTGCTGGTCTGAAGAAGGGTCCTGATTCAAAATGGTGTCTATCCAAACCCACCATAGATGCAGCCTGACCCGTTGAGTTACTCCAGCATTTTGCGTTCAACGACATTAGACCAGCCCCTGGGCCAGCCTGTATGACTGACCCATGACTAACACAAAATATGGCCTCGATCACATCCCATTAAACTTCTCAAAGTACTTATCAGGTAAAAATGTGTTTCCTCTTTAGAGGTGAGATTAATATTTAGAAGAACATCTCAAATTTTCATTTCAGTTTGAAAACCACACAAACCTATGATTATTTATTCTATTTTTTGTGGTTTCAAAATTAGTAGCCGGGGAGAGCTGTGGTTTTCATAACCCAAGATTCACTGATGCTTGGAGCATCCCTACTTGTTTGCCATTTGTGCGGATGCAATGTTTGAACCGAGTGTTCTCTTCAGCTACAACCTTCAGTCATAAGACGCAAACTAGAAGTCAGGGTCTTACTCGAGAATGAGTGATGAAAGACAATAACTTTGCCACCCATTCAATGTTCAAATATCCAGACAATCCAGTGTCAGGGAACAGTCTCCAGATCACTCCATGAACAAATCATCTCCAGGAAAAAGACATTAAGTGCTCGAGCAACTCAACGGGACAGGCTGCATCTCTGGAGGAACATGGAGGGGTGATGTTTCTCTCCTTCCCCCTCACGCCATCCCCTTTTACCCGCATTCCTTCCTCTGAGTTCACAATTCATACCTCTTCTATCCTTACCTTCTTATTTCCTTATTTCGCATATTTTGTCTCAGGCCTTTGTCCAACCTTCTACCTGGAAACCCCTCCCCCATCCCCCGAGACCCCTCCCCCCACATATATCTACCTATCACTCACCAGGCTTTGTCCTGCCCCCACCTCTCTCAAAACTTTTCTCCCTCTACTCACAATCAGTCTGAAGAAGAGTTCCAACCGGAAACGTCACCTATCCATGTGCTGCTGCCTGAGCCGCTGAGTTGCTCCAACACTGTGTCTACTTTTGTTGACCAGCATCTGCAGTTCCTTGTGTCTTCAAGTCACTACCTGATCCGCTCATTAATTCCAAACGCTATGATTCAAGAATAGTTCTTTGAGGAAAGCTCTGTATTTCAGCTTCAGGTCATTATTTTACAGTGGTCTTCCTGAGCCACCTCAATTTCAGAATGATTAACAGTAAATTATATATTCACTGGGTTAGTTGGATCTCCACATCAATTTGCGGATAATGAACCTGGTTTATGGCACCCGATTCCGCCTGGGAATTTTCACTTTATGAAGCAACACATGCATGTTAAATGATGCTTCCTAGCATATTCATAGCATGAGGGGGGAAATAAATTGGAAAAGAGACAAAGCCTGGTGAATGATAGCTAAATACTAAATCCAACTATTCCCATTTCACTGGGCACTGTTAATATAAAATTCTATTCTCCACTGGTTAAACTGAAGCAGATTCACATGATTTGACTTCAAAAACATTTATGCATTCAGAATGACGTAGAAAGACAAATAAGTAGCAAATCATTTAGGAGATAACATCCTCTCAGTTTCCCCGCAGGTGAATTGACATCCAGTGCTGAATACAGACTGTGAAGCATTAAAAGTTATCAGACCAATGAAACAAAAACAAGATTAAGCAGTGAATTTGTCAAATTCTCCTATTTACTCATTTGTCCTGAACAATGAGTTATGAATAAAGTATAAACTGGTTGTGGTAAACCTGCCAGGCATGAGGGAAAGCTCCAAAGTGCTTTTGTTTCCACCTCTACATGGTTTAATACTGGACAAGTAATATATTTAAAGTTGCAGTTCCTCATAAGTATTGGGGAGCAGTGAAAGAAAGTCACCGTGACCCTTCACGACCTCTTGACCATTGACCCTGGCCCCTGATTCACAGGGATGCACAGCACCAGAATCAATCTTCCTACGTAATAGTCTCATGTTTGATCAGCTAATAGTGTGTGCAAATCTGTGGGTTATGGGTGTGAGATTTGGGATAGTGTTGAAAGTGGGAATGGAGGATTTCAATGTTAGTATGAATTCTGATTAGTTGGAGTGAGTGAACCATCCTGACTGAGTTCAAAGGTTCATTTAGTCTTACATTGGAAAAGAAACCACTGTCCTTGGGTGGTACAGTGGTGCAGCAGTAGAGCTGCTGCCTTGCAGCACCAGAGACCAACAGTAATGCAAAAAAAGTATTGGAGCTATTTTGCATTACTGTATCCAAATTCCTGGAGCTTGTGCTCAGTTTTGGTCACCTGCTATAAGAAAGATAGACAATAGACAATAGGCAATAGACAATAGACAATAGGTGCAGGAGTAGGCCATCCGGCCCTTCGAGCCAGCACCGCCATTCAATGTGATCATGGCTGATCGTTCACAATCAGTAACCCGTTTCCGCCTTCTCCCCATACCCCCTGACTTCGCTATCATTAAGAGCTCTATCTAGCTATCTCTTGAAAGCATCCAGAGAATTGGCCTCCACTGCCTTCTGAGGTAGAGAATTCCTTTAAGCTGTCAAGAATGCAGAGAAGATGTATGAAGATGTTCAGGACTCAAGGCACTGAATTATAGGGAGAGGTTGGGCAGGCTAGGACTTTATTCCTTGGAGTGTAGGGGACTGAGTGGTGATCTTTTGGAGGTGTATCAAATCATGAGGGGCATAGATAAGAGGAGGGAAAAAATTTAGGAGGAAACTGAGTGGGATTTCTTTTCACACAGAGGGTAATAGAATCATACTGTCATAGAGCTATACAGTGTGAAAACAGGCCCTTTGTCCCAACGTGCCACAGCAGCCAACATGTCCAAGCTACACTAGTCCCACCTGCCTGAATTTGGTCCATATCTCCCCAACCAGTCCTATCCATGTACCTGTCGAACTGTTTCTTAAATGTTGGGTTCCTCAACTACCTCCTCTGGCAGCTTGTTCCATACACCCACCACCCTATGTGTGAAAAAGTTACCCCTCAGATTCCTATTAAATCTTTTCCCCTTCACCTTCAACCTATGTCCTTAGTTGGTACAAACTGTATATGGAATGAGTCAGATGAAGTGATTGATGCAGGTACAATAACAACATTTTAAAAGCATTTCTAAATGCCGGGGCGTCGAGTGTAAGAGTCAGGAAATCTTATTGGAACTTTATAAAACCTTGTTTGTGCTACTTAGGAGGGTTTAAACTAGATTGGCAAAGGGAGGATCCCAGAGCAGAAAGGAGGTAAGTGAGAAGTTGGGGGCAAATTCTGTAGTCAGAAAGGATAAGATTAGCAGACAGGTCAGGCAGGTGCATTGCAAAGGGAAAGGATAGGGCAGTAGTTTAAACTGCATTTATTTCAATGCTAGAGACTTAACAGGGAAGGTAATAATCTCAGAGGGTGGAGTGGCTCAGGGGTCTGGGATATTATAGCCATGACAGAAACATGTCTTGGAGAAATGCTGCACTGGCAGCTCAATATTCCAGGAAATAGATGCGACAGACGTGATACAGATGCAGGTAAGAGAGAAAGTTGTGTGGCCTTTTTGATGAGGGGGGGCATCAATTACAATGCTCAGAGAGAAGATTCTTGAGAGATTGTCCTTAGGGGTAGTACTTAGAAAAAGGGAGGAAATTATCACGTTGATGCCGCTGTATTATAGGCCTCCCAATAGTCGGCATGAACTAGAGGAGCAGATTGTTGGGAGATATTATAGGGTATGTTCGTACTGCCACATGTGTGGGTGAAACGTTTGAGCCAAAAGTGTTCTATTCAGCTACCTCCATACACGACATTATAGGGATTAACATTATAGGGGAGTGTTCGTGGGAGATTTCAAATCGTTAATGATTTAGATGACAATATAGTTCACAATGTCAGTAAATTTTCAGATGCCACCAAAATTGGTGATATAATGAGAGTGAGGAGGGATAACACCAGGGTCTAGATTAGTTGGGAAGGTGGGCCAAGGAAAGGAACCCAAACCCAGATTGTAATCATGTACAATCTTTCCGCTGAATGGATAGCGCGCAACAAAAAGAAGCTATTTACTGTACCGCAGTGAACGTGATAATAATAAACTAAATTAAACTAATCTAAACTAAACTAATAAACTAAACTAAACTCTTGCTGGGTACAAAATGAAAACAGGATTTTAAATATCACACTGGAAGTTTATTGGCATCTATGGACGTTTCACAGTTGTTAGGAAGCACCCAGATGAGAAATCACCAACCTGAAATATTAACTGTATCCCTCTCCTCAGATGCTGCTCGATCTGCTGAGTATCTCTAACATTTCCTATTTCATTTTGTCTTTTAATAAGGTCTTAAAAAACGTATTCACAACATTTTGTAATGTACTTTGTTTTAAATGTTCATGTTGTAACATTCATCGTTCAGTGTTGATTTTTCAAAAATATACTTCCGGAAAAATGGTGGAAGTAAAATACTGTACATGCTCAACAGTTAGGACTCATCGGTTGAGAGGGGAAGGTAGGGTTAAAGTTTCAACGCCAAACCCATCTACCAGAGTTGTTTCTGGTGTTTAATTTTAAAGTTTCATTGTGGAGTGCATTACGTCACAGCAGATTGATCTGTATTGCAACATGTACAGCTGTAGTCAGAGCCATACAGCACGAAAACAGGTCCTTCAGCCCAACTCATCCATGCCGAGCAACATGTCCCATCGAAGCTTGTCTCATTAGTCCACATTTTGTCCGTACCTCTCTGCGCCTTTTTTATCCATGTATTTGTCCAGGTGTCTTTTAAATGCTGTTACAATACCTGCCTCAACTACTTCCTCCGGCAGCTTGTTCCATATACACGCCTACTTCTGAGAGAAAAAGTTGCTCCTCGGGTTCCTATTAAATCTCTCCCCTCTCACCTTAAACCTGAGTCCTCTTTATCTTGATCCCCCTACTCTGGGTAAAATACTCTGTGCATTCATCCTCCGAATTCCCTTCATGATTTTATAACTTTCAAAGCTGTTGTGTGTTATCCAACTCTGAATTGAGATCCAATATCATATTGACACTATTATTTAAATTCACCTCAGGAGCATTGCCTTCCACTGCATTGAATAAATTATTTATTTATTGTCAACCATTAGGAATGATTTACCTGAGCTTATAAAATTATTAACGGTACCAACTCCTACTTGCATGGTTGGATTTACATCATGAACAGTTCCACTGAGACCACAGGGACTTGATTAAAACAAAAAAATGGTTTAGTACGGAGATACAGTGCAGAAACTGTCCTTTCAGCCCACCGAGTCCATGCCGACCAGTGATCCCTGCACACTAGTACCACGCTATCCTACGTACACACTAGTGACAATTTACAATTTTACCGAAGCCAATTAACCTACAAACCTGTACATCTTAGGAATGTGGGAGGAAACCAGAGCACCCGGATAAAACCCATGCAGGGCACAGGGAGAACGTACAAACGTCATACAGTGGTGCAAATAAAAGGAATAATTTGGGAGGAAAAGAAAACAAAGGCTGGTGGGCTTTTAACAAATGTTTTAATGTTGTAAACTAAGTGTTGTAGTTTACGTAGGAGGCTTCAATGTCAATGACAGCAGAAATAACATAGTGACTAGAGGGTCAAAAGAGTTGCGGCTTTTAAGGTACTGTTGTATGGTTTCGGGCAATTTCCTGAAGAGCTTAATGTTAAAGGGAAATGAGTTGGAAAATAGTTTGAATTTGGCAAAGAAGGAAGGAACTGTGGCTTTAGGTTTGTTAGAGATAGAAACAGAAACATAGAAAATAGGTGCAGGAGTAGGCCATTCGGCCCTTCGAGCCTGCACCGCCATTCAATATGATCATGGCTGATCATCCAGCTCAGTAACCTGTACCTGTCTTCTCTCCATACCCCCTGGTCGCTTTAGCAAAAAGGGCCAAATCTAACTCCCTCTTAAATATAGCCAATGAACTGGCCTCCTCTGTGTGAAGAAATGTTTTCTCATCTCGGTCCTAAAAGACTTCCCCCTTATCCTTAAGCTGTGACCCCTGGTTCTGGACTCCCCCAACATCGGGAACAATCTTCCCGCATCTAGCCTCTCCAACCCCTTAAGAATTTTATATGTTTCTATAAGATCCCCCCTCAGTCTTCTAAATTCCAGCGAGTACAAGCCTAGTCTATCCAGTCTTTCTTCATATGAAAGTCCCGCCATCCCAGGGATCAATCTGGTGAACATTCTCTGTACTCCCTCTAAGGCAAGAACGTCTTTCCTCAGATTAGGAGCCCAAAACTGCACACAATACTCCAGGTGCGGTCTCACCAAGGCCCTGTACAACTGCAGTAGAACCTCCCTGCTCCTAAACTCAAATCCTCTTGCTATGAATGCCAACATACCATTCGCTTTCTTCACTGCCTGCTGCACCTGCACGCTTGCTTTCAATGACTGGTGCACCATGACACCCAGGTCACGTTGCATTTCCCCTTCTCCTAATCGTTCACCATTCAGGTAATACTCTGCTTTCCTGTTCTTGCCGCCAAAGTGGATAACCTCACATTTATCCACATTATATTGCATCTGCCATGCATTTGCCCACTTGCCTAATCTATCCAAGTCACTCTGCAGCCTCCTAGCATCCTCCACGCAGCTAACACTGCCACCCAGCTTCGTGTCATCTGCAAACTTAGAAATGTTGCATTCAATTCCCTCGTCCAAATCATTAATATACACTGTAAATAACTGGGGTCCCAGCACTGAGCCTTGCGGTACCCCACTAGTCACTGCCTGCCATTCCGAAAAGGACCCGTTTATTCCTACTCTTTGCTTCCTGTCCGCCAACCAATTTTCTATCCACCTCAACACTGAACCCTCAATACCGTGTGCTTTAAGTTTGTACACCAATCTCCTATGTGGGACCTTGTCGAAGGCCTTCTGAAAGTCCAGATATAACACATCGACTGGTTCTCCCTTATCCACTCTACTAGTTACATCCTCGAAAAATTCTATAAGATTCGTCAGACATGATTTGCCTTTTGTAAATCCATGCTGACTTTGTCCGATGATTTCACCACTTTCCAAATGTGATGCTATCACATCTTTAATAACTGACTCTAGCATTTTCCCCACTACCGACGTTAGGCTAACTGGTCTATAATTCCCCGTTTTCTCCCCCCCTTTTTAAAAAGTGGGGTTACATTAGCTACCCTCCAGTCCTCAGGAACTACTCCAGAATCTAAGGAGTTTTGAAAAATTATCACTAATGCATCCACTATTTCTGAGGCTACTTCCTTAAGCACTCTGGGATGCAGCCTATCTGGCCCTGGGGATTTATCTGCCTTTAATCCATTTAATTTACCTAACACCACTTCCCGACTAACCTGGATTTCCCTCAGTTCCTCCATCTCATTAGACCCCCGGTCCCCCGCTATTTCCGGCAGATGGTTTATGTCTTCCTTAGTGAAGACAGAACCAAAGTATTTGTTCAATTGGTCTGCCAAGATCACAAGGATATAAATGGCCTGGCAGGATGGTAAAAGCAAGAATGTGGCCCTGAATTTAGATCAGAGTTGACTTTGAGGAAGGTATTGGGCAGCAGAGTGAATTCTAAGGTTGAGATCAGCAGGGAAGTACCGTACGAAAACCTAGGAGATGGTGAGTGCTGATTTGTGGTCTCATTCTCAGGGATTAGGAATGACTTTGGGGAACAGGATGAAGCAGACAGTTGCTGAAGTTGCACCAAGATGGTGCCTCCAACTGTTGGCCAGGGTAAGGACTCACTTTAAAATCTATTTTAAAAGACAGTGCTACACAGTTTTGATGAAGTAGCTTTTATCATTAGTTTAGTTTAGAGCTAGAGCATGGAATCAGGCCCTTCAGCCCATGGAGTCCATGTTGACCGTTAATCACCCGTTCACACTAGTTCTATGTAATCCCACTTTCACAGCGCGTCCGGTTCCTTGTCCAAGCTGTCTACGATGCTCTACCAAGCCCAGCAAACCTCCACGTCTGGGGCAAAAGGGTGACACCTTCCTGCCCACTTTGCACTGGAAAGGGATCATTAGAACATCTCCTCAGCAGATGCCCAAAGTCCCTTGGCGAAGGTCGCTATCGGTGGCGCCATGACCAGGTGCTTAAGGTGGTTGCTGAGAGCATAGCCACTGCCATCAGTAGCAGCAAACACCATCATGCCCCAAAGAAATCAATCACTTTTGTCAAAGCTGGAGAGAAGCCTCGACCACAACCAAAAACAAGGGCGGCCCTCCTCTACACGGCCACTGACTGGCAGCTGCACGTCGATCTGGGCAAACAGCTGAAATTTCCACAGCACATCACAGCAACATCACTCCGGCCAGACATAATCATCACCTCCGAAGTGACAAAACAGCTGATCATTCTGGAGCTGACAGTGCCCTGGGAAGAGCGTATGGAAGAAGCAAATGAGAGGAAACGCGCAAAGCACCAGGAGCTGGTGGAGATGTGCCGGGACGGAGGCTGGAAGACATGCTATGAACCCATAGAGGTGGGCTGTAGAGACTTTGTAGGACGTTCACTCTGCAAAGTCCTCAACCAATTGGGCATTACGGGGCTGGCAAAGAAGAGGGCCATTCAATCCGCAAGCGAAGCCGCAGAGAAAGCCACTAGATGGCTTTGGATTAAGAGGGCTGATCCGTGGGCAGTTGCTGCTGGGATGCAAGTCGGGGCCTGATCAACCCCGGCTGGGTCACCTGGGCGAGGGTGTCTGATGTTGTGATGACCCCAGGTCACATCACTGAGGATGCGTCCAGAAGATGTATCTTGCACATTGCACATGGTTTCATTCTGGTGACATAACATTAGTTCAGAGTCTTATCTAAAGTTTTATTGTAATGCAAATTTATGATGCAAAGTAAATTTCAGTTTGTTACTTCATAACCGGCAGAGTATATCTGGGAGAAGAATTAAATTCCACAGTTTTTGATGTTCAAAATATTAATTAGTTCAGGAAGAGAATGCAGGAAAATCTGGGACTTTGATGGAGCTGAAACAGGAGATTTTCTGGACTATTAGATATAACAGCCTATTAAGACCCTATATATCTTATTTTAAATGTCTTAGAAAGTCATAGAGTCACAGAGTCATGCAGCGTGGAAACAGGTACAATGGCCTAAATTGACCACGCCGACCAACATGTCCCATCTACACTAGTCCCGCCTGCCACATATGCACACTTATAACAAATTTCTCAGTGAACCAGGTAAGTTTGAAGCAGGTAAGAACTATAACAGAGACACAAGGAACTGCAGATGCTGGTGTTCTGTGGGGCTGGAGCAGGCACAAATACTGGGTCTGTCAGGACAGTCCTGCTTGTGGATTTTAGGAAAAGAGATAGAAGTGGGTAGTGCAGGGCTGGAGAACTAGAAGGTTGGAGGCCGTGGAGGGGAGATCATCAGAGGTGATGAGATCAGAAACAGTCAGGGAGATGATGGCCTGGTGTTCGTCTGTGGGGTCATAGTCAAGGCATAGGAAGGAGGAGGTGTCCAGGAGCAGGTGCCAGGCCTCAGCCCAGTAGAGGTAGCCTGCCAGACAACAACAGCACCTCCCTTGTCAGCGGGATTGATAACAGTGTTGGGATTGTTGCAGTGTGAGCGCTCAACATTTACAGCATTTACAAGACTACTACAGCAGTTTTTACAAGGAATGTGGACAGGTACAGGGATAGAAAAGGTTTCGAGGAATATGGGACAGATAGGATGAGCTTAGGCAGAGCATCTTGGTCGACAGGGACGTGTTGGACGGAAGGGCCTTTTCCCATGCTATATGACTCTGAGTGTGCGGAAGCAATAGTCTGACCAGTTTAAGAAGAGCTTGGAAGCTCTGGTGAGTAGAAAGGAGAGTGGCAAACATTTCCAGGTCAGTCAGATGCCGAACCATCGAGATTTCTGAACGGTCAGATCGTGGATAGTCAGAATTGCACTGGAGCCAAAGTTTTATTTAACGTTCCTCTGTTTGCCATGCCATCTGAGAGATTTCAAAGATGCAAAGGAACTAATCTGTAAAACTAAAGGTAGACACAAGATGCTGGAATAACTCAGTGGGACAGGCAGCATCTCTGGGGCGAAGGAATGGTTGACGTTTCGGGTTGAGACCCTTCTTCAGACTGAAGAACCACATTTAAGAACCATATTCTTACCACAGTTTCATAAGTTCAAAAGGTTTAGGAGCAGAATTAGGCCATTCGGCCTATCAAGTCTACTCCGCCATTCAATCATGGCTGATCTACCTTTCCCTCTCAACCCCATTCTCCTACCTTCGCCCCATAACCCGTGACACCCTTACTAATCAAGAATTTATCAATCACTGCCTTAAAAAAATATCCATTGCTTGGACTCCAAGCATTGAGTTCCAGCGCTGTAAAAAACCATTGCATATACAACTTCAATCTGCAGATTGTTTTGCGTTTACAGATACACCATTGAGTAGCAGGGCACATATTATCTTGTTATTTCTTTTCCTACTTCTTTCCCTTCTGAAAAATAAAGTAAGAGAAATTATTTGCAGGACGGTTAATGGATCACTGTCATCCCACTGACAAAAACACTTTGTTCAACCATTTACATGAGCAACCACTCTATTCGTCGACTGATTTAAAATAACATAAAACTAACACACTGGGTCAATTTTTCATTCAGCCTTTTGAGTGCCAAGAGCTTGGACAAATTTTAATATGATTTTAGGCATTGAAATCCAGTTGCAAATGTTGCTATTTGATTTATGCGTAGCAGTTTTACTTCTGTTGGATTAGACATAAGAAAGATGCCAAAGTGTAGTTTAGTTTAAAGATACAGCCCTTCAGTCTACTGAGTCCCTGCTGACCATCTGCTGAGTCCCTGCTGACAAAGGCGATTGATTACCTTTTCACACTAGTTTTTATGCTTTGCAGAAAGCAGTTGTAGTCCATCCAGTCTCCGCTTATAACTCAAGCCCTCCACTCCAGGCAACATTTCTGTGATTTTTTCCTGCATTCTCTACAGCGTAATCCTATCCTTCCTATAGTGTGGCGACCAAAACTGCACACAGCACTTCAAGTGAGGCCTGAGGAACGATTTGTCCCAATGCCTATACTCAATGCTACTGCCAATGAAGAAAAGCATACCAGATGCTTTCTTCACCACTCTGACTACCTGTGTCACCACTTTCAGAGAACTATACACTAGTTCACTGGGAACTATGACGACAGACACGAGGAGTGGGCCAGTTGGAGAGTGATGGGGTAGTACCTCCAGGCGGAGTTATCATAGGCCACCTTGTGGAGTTATTGCTGGGCACCAGGCGGAGATATCACTGGGCACCAGACGGAGTTATCGCAGGCCACTAGGCAGAGTTATCACTGGCCACATCATGGAGTTATTGTCTATGAAGATGAGCCACATCACATGTTATGAAGGAGCAGTGTTATTTCTGTGCTTTAATCCAAGCAAAAATGGATTGAGTATTCATCTATTATAAACAGGTTGTTTTTTGCAAAATGTTTGACAATAGACAATAGACAATAGGCAATAGACAAGAGGTGCAGGAGGAGGCCATTCAGCCCTTCGAGCCAGCACTGCCATTCAATGTGATCATGGGTGATCATTCACAATCAGTACCCCGTTCCTGCCTTCTCCCCATACCCCCTGACTCCGCTATCCTTTGGCAGAGATAGGAAGAAAATGAGGCCTCACTGTTTAGTTTATCTATGTTCTGAATGGTCAGCTTCTGCAATGCAAAGGTTATCTATCCTCCAAAGGAACTGCATTGTCATGTCTTAGTTCATCTCTCTTATTTATTAACTCTGATTCTCTAAAATTAGCTTCATATTTCAAATAGGCATCAAGTGAGATATCAAAGGAACCCAAGAAAACCTTAGAGCAAGGCTGCAATAAGTAACTCTCCCTATTACTGAATGAAGGCTATTTTACATAAATGCTGTTCATGTAAATTGTCTGTCCATGATGAAATGAAATGGAAATGAAATTTAGTCCATTCGTATAATGGGGGGAGAGGGACTGAAATAGGTTTTCAATTTAATACCAAGACAATAGGTTGAAAATTTACCTTCATGAGATGTTTCAGTAGGGGAGCTGTAACATGGTGTGGATGTTTGCTATAGAGTTGTGCTTCCTGGTTGTCACAGAGGCATAGCAGGAGATGTTGCTGCCTCACAGCTCCAGTGACCTGGGTTTGATTCCCACCTCCGGTGCTGTCTGGTTAGTTTACACATTCTGGCTGTGATTCCATGAGCACGCCGGCGTACAAAGTTACAAAGCACGCCTGCGCCCCCTTTTGTTCTCTCCCCTCCCCCCCCCCCCCCCAACTTCCCCCCCCCCCACACAGCGGATCCTCCACGCAGGATCCCCATTGTCCATTGTCTCCCACCCTCCCCAATTGTCCAATGTTCTCCCCTCAACCACTTCCGTCACGACTGTTCTTCGCCACCTTCCTCACGGTGGTCCTCTATGCTCTCATTGACCGTCGACCATGGGTGGACCCGTGAGGCATTGCCGCCACCACAAGGCTTCACCACCGCCGAGGCCCCATCGTCGCGAGGCTTCACCACTACCACCGCTTTGCCACCGAGGCTTCACCATTCTCGACGCCCCACTTCACGCTTCCATGGTGCCGACCTGGGTCCCAGCCGCATGCTCCGTCGGACGCTCTGCTGACCCGGTCTCCGACCGGCGAGGCCCAGCTCCTCTGTATGGCTCCTCTGCAAGGCCCCCGGCCGTGCCCCGACCCGGGCTTCTTCGCCGCGATCCAGAATACATCGAGACCGCAGCACCTTGATAAAGGTCTCTGGCCACATTCCCAGTCCACAGGTGCGGGAAGACTTCTGGGCGCGCGGTAAATAAGGTATAGTAACAACATTTAAAATACATTTGGACAGGTAATCGGATAGGAAAGCTTTAGAGGGATGAACCAAATACGGGAAAATGGGATGTGCTTGGTTGGGTGATCTTAGTCCACATGGAAGGCCCTGTTTCCATGCTGTATGGCTCTAGGACTCTATCTGCTGACACTTGCCTGGAACTCGGTGAGTTTCGCAAACATGAACAATTTATCTACTATCGATGTCATATATTTTTCAGGTTGGTCGTTTAATGAGTCACCGTAGATGGAGAGTTGATGGGGTGGTGAAAGAAAATGGGCTACATTGAAATAAATGGGTGAATGTGATTGATGGGATTGCTCTGAGAGCTGGCACAGACTTAATTGGCAGAATGACCTCCTCGTCATGAGGAGAAATGAGCATGAAATAACATCGCAGGATTCTCTAGATGATTAGCCACCATGATCCATTCATTTATTCATTGTCTGTTCTTGCGTAATCCGGAAAAAAAAGCTGCTCAGTTTGGCATTTGAGCTTAACTTTAATTTATCGTCTAGTGTGCCGAGCTACAGTGAAAAGCTTTTGTTGGGTGCTAGGCAACTCGACTACTGCAGGGTAACTTGTTATTTTATAAACCGGAATGAAATGTTGGCGTTCCTTACCACAATTCACAGTTGCTGCTCATAGTTGCATAGAGTGATTGTTTCCCTCAGTCTTTGGAGATGGCAGTGGTCAAGAGGGCAGTGAGAGCAACACCGAACCCGCGAGTTATTTTCTCGTATACCTCAGACCTCTTTCCTCCTCGTCCAGCTGGATGCTGAGAAGAATGATGTTCAGTGCAGAGCCCTGTGTATTTTTCTTGCTAGGTAATGGGGACCATTGGAACTCCAATGCTGAGAATCTGCCATGTTTAATGAACTTGGTCATGTTCAATGTCTAGTCAAGTCAAGTTTACTGTCAATGTGTACAACCAGGGCTGGATTATGCTAGTGCGGGGCCCGTAGCATATGTTATAAAGGGGGGTAAATACGGGACAAGGTGACATCACTGCCCGCGCCCCACGTGACCTCACCCAGCCAGCAGCCACATGTTCCCGCTCCACCAAAGACTGCCACCCGGGAGGCGGGTTGCAATCTCCATTCGGCGAACACACTCGGCTCCACTCCCCAAACACACTCGGCTCCGTGCCCCGAACACACTCAGCCTCGCTCCCCGAACACACTCAGCCCTGTTCCCCGAACACACTCGACCCTGCTCCTCGAACGCACTCGGCCCCACTCCCCGAACTCCGTTAACGTTAACAAGCTCCATTAGCCTACACTGTCCGGGCCTACAGTGTCGGGGCCTACAGCGGCCCTTGGGCCTAATACGCAATTCTCAGAGAGTGTGTGATGGAGAGATTTAGTTTAGAGATACAGCCCACCGTCCATACCGACCAGCGACCCCCACACACACAAGGGACAATTTTACACATACACCAAGCCAATTAACCTACAAACCTGTACGTCTTTGGAATGTGGGAGGAAACCGAAGATCTCGGAGAAAACCCACGCGGTCATGGGGGGATCATACAAACTCTGTACAGACAGCACCCATGGTTGGGATGGAACCCGGGTCTCCGCTGTGGCAAGTGCTGTAAGGCAGCAACTCTACCTCTGCGCCACCATGGGGAGAATGACGGAGGATTGTGAGAAGAGGGCCGTAGGAGTGGGAGCCAAGGGTGCCAGAGAAGTAGAGACAAGGAGGGCCAAAGGAATGTGGAAAAGGTAGGGCCGGAGGAGTGAGCAGAGGCGGGACTGGAGGTAACGGGGTGAGAGGGACGGAGTAGGGATAGGGACTGCTGGAGCAGTGGATGCTGAGAGGCATGCAAGGTGTGGGTAGAGGAGGTGGTCGAAGAGTGGAGGAGGAGACAGGGCCAAGGAAGTGAGGAGAGTAGGCTAGGGGATTGGTGAGAAAGTGGGCCCGAGCTTTTGGGATGGGTGAGAGGGAGTCGCAGGATTTTGGGAGTGTGGGCCAGAAGAGTAGAGAGAGAGAGAGAGAGAGAGAGGTACGGACGGGTAGGGGCTGAGAAAAGGCAGAAAGTGTGAGGGAAAGTGCCTATAGAAATGGAAAGTAAAGGCCGGAGGAGGGGTGGCGCATGGAGGGAGATGTGGGGGAAAGAGGTTTGAAGGAAACAGGGAGACCATAATGGAGATGCGCAGGGGGGAGAGTGGGATGGAGAAGAGGAGGGAGAGTGGGACAGAAGACTGGGAATAAAGGGGGAGGTATATCGCTGATGAGAGGACTGGAACAGTAGCTATTTGGAGGGACGAAAGTCTGGGAGGCGAGAGGGAAGGGGGATTGGGGAGAGAGACGCCCAGTGGAGTGGGAAGGAGAGAGCCGGAGTAGTGGGGAGAGAGAGAAGACCACAGGAGTGAAGAGAGAGAGAAGACCCAAGCAAGGAGAGGGAGGGGCGGAGGGGTAGGGAAAGAACAGGCGGGAGGTTTGCGGAAGAGTGAGCAGCGGAGGATTTGGGGGAGCAAGTGCCAGAGGAGTGGGGAGAGAGCGCTGGAGGAGTCGGGAGAAGGAGGGCCAGTGGAGTGGGAGAGATGGAGGGGGGGTTCATGAAGTGGTGGAAGTGGCCCGGGGACTTGAGAGAAAAGAGCCGATGAGCGAGGAGTGAGAGGGCCGGGATGTGTGGGGAAACAAGGCCAATATTCGAGCAGAGAGGTCCGGAGGAGTGAGGTGTTTGGGTGAAGCCAGAGGTGTGTGGAGTAAGTGGGCCGGAGACTGGGCGGTTGGGCGGTGACGCGCTGGCTGCCCATTGGTCCGCGCAGCCCCGCCAACACATTCAAACCGCGGCAGTTGGGGAGCGGCGCGCGCAACACAGCGCCCCCCAGTGGCATGCCGATTTCAAGCATTTAGCTTGCAAGCATTTAGTGCGGAGCCCTCGAAAGTGCGGGGCCCGGAGCAAACTACTATGTTAATCCGGCACTGGGTACAAGTACAGTGAGGCCCCCTTACCATGAAAACCTTGATTGTAGCAGCCTCACAGGGACAGAGATTCAGACAAACATTAACAATTTAAAAAAACAAAAATTATATGTAAATTCTACAAGATAGTGAAAAGAAAAAGACGATGTGAAAATAAAACAAGACTTTAGTGCAAAACACCATTGGAAAAGAAGTCCATAGTATTGCAAAAGATGGTCTTTAGTATGTAAGAAGGAACTGCAAATGCTGGTTTGAACCAAAGATAGGCACAAAAAGTTGGAGTAAATCAACGGGACAGGCAGCATCTCTGGAGAGAAAGAATGGGTGACATTTCGGGTCGAGACCCTTCCAGAGATGCTGCCTGTCCCGCTGAGTTACTCCAGTTTTTTGTGTCTATCTCAGGTGGTCCTTAGTGTTCTGCTGCTGAGATAGGATTAGGGTTGTGCCGATTTGTTCAATATCCTGATGGTTGTAGAAACGCAGCTGCTCCTGAATCAGGTGGTGTGGGACTCCAGGCTTCTGCACCTCGAGGTAGCAGTGAGAAGACGGCATAGTCCAGATGGTGAAGATGAAAGATACCACTTTCTTGAGGCAGCATCTCATGTAGATGCTTTTGATGGGCTGTCCAGTACTCTGCAGCCTCTTGCGTTCCTGCGCATTGAAATTGATGTACCGGCCAATGATGCAACCAGTCTGAGGAAGGGTCTCGACCCGACACGTCTCCCATTGCTTCCCGCCAGAGATGCTGCCTGACCTGATGAGTTACTCCAGCATTTTGTGGTCTATCTTCAGCATAAACCAGTATCTGCAGTTCCTTCCCACACAGGATACTTCCTACATTGCATCCGCTGTAATCTCACAATAGAACTGTGTATTCTCACAATAGAAAGTGGAATATTTGACCTTCAGTGAAAGAATGGCAAATTAAGAGATAATATGCCTTGTTATCATCTTCCTTTCACATTGCACCTCAGTGAAGTACAACTGGGTATGGTTCAAAGCAATATTTATATGCAACTGATACAATTTTATTAAACTCATCACCATGAGAAAGAATTGAATTCATAAAAAATACAAAGTGCTGGAGTAACTCTACAGATCAGGCGGCATCTCTTGAGGGAATGGACAGGCAGCGTTTCAGGTCGGGATCCCATTCAGACTTCAGCATCTACAGTTCCTTGTGTTTTTGCTCAAGTCTAGGAGTTTGGAAATGAGTTTGATTGGGTTTATGGTGCTGTTTGATTATGGGATTATGCCGGAGCCGTTGTCAATGAATAGGACTCTGACGCATTGTCCAGGTGTTCCAGCGATGAGTGTTGGGCCAGGGAGATGATGTACTCTTGGATATCAGCAGCACGCTGGTAAGCTTGAATAATGATCTGAACAAAACATCAGCAAGCAGTCCAAGATCCCCACTGTCCCCACATAGTTGCTGCTGTGTTTACCTGCAATCAGCTGCAGTCTGTACATTCATATTTGAATGGCAGTAGCAGGCACACTGAAGAGTTTTTAATTGCCATTGTTAGAATTTTAACGCTGCATTCACAAAGAGATCAATTGAAATGATAAATGCTTAAATTAGTTGCTAATTAGTGATTTAAGGGGTGATTAAAGTACGAGTTGGTGAACAGAATGTCGTCTGGATTCATTTGCATGAACTGATTTTCCAAAAGTGACATTAAATCTTTGAAGAGATCATCAATTATTTTAGTTCATTTCGAGTTTCTTGGGTGCTTCTAGCTGCTATAAATACAGGGATAATTTAAATTACATTTCAAAAGTAAATGGCTGAAAATAAGTTGGATACCTTTGGTGTATATCAAGTTCCAGGAAATGACACAGTTAGATTTTAATTTAATTGCCTTGTTAAGAAAATGTTATTCCTGTTTCCTTCAGCTTTAAACTAAATGGCTACAAAATGTGGCCTCGTAGTGTGAGATATTTGGATGCTAGCGGTACTGCATTATTTCCAATGTACATCCAGATGAAGGGCAGCACAGTGGTGCAGCTTCTAGAGCTGCTGCTTCACAGCACCAACAACCTTGGTTCGATGCTGACCTTGGGTGCTGTTTGTGTGGAGTTTACATGTTTTCCCCCATGACCCCATGGCTCCAGTTTCCTCCCACATCCCAAAGTTATGCGGGGTTGTAGAGTAATTGGCCTCTGTAAAATGCAATGTTATGTTTAGGGAGTGGATGCGAAAGTGGGATAACATCAAACTCGTATGAATGTGTGATTGATGGTTGACATGAACTCAGTGGGCTGAAGGGCCTGTTTCCATGCTGTATCTCAAAACTAAACTAACCTAAACTAAACTAAACTAAACGATTAGAACCGCTGCCTCACAGCCAGTGAGCTGGTTTCAATTCTGACCTTGGGTGCTCCCTTCATGGAGTTTGCATGTTGTCTGTGTGTTCACACAGGTTTCCTCTAGTTACCCAATTTTCCTCCAACATCCCGAAGCCATGCAGGTTTGCAGGTTGAATGATTGCTGTAAATTACCCCTGGCAGGTGAATGAAGGAGGTGGGATGTGGTGGCAACCAGAACTGCACCCGGTACTCCAAGTGTCTCCAAACCTCCGCTTTACAAAGCTGGAACATGATGCCCTGGGAGCAGTTGCCTTGGAAACGGACAAGACCACCAGAGAGTGGCTGTAGTGGGGCCACAAATGCTGGCTTCCTGAGAGAGTGATGTAAACCTCTGCTCTATAAACTGTTTGCCACACACACCTGGGCCAGCGCCTCCGTGACTTGCTGAATTAATGTGACACCCAGCAGGTCACTCTGCACTGCATGGATGTAGAGGCCTGTTGGCAGTTGTATGCTGTCTAGGATCAGGAGTCTGAAGATGGGTTTGGTTGGGATCATGGTGCTGAAGGCAGAGCTATAGCAAAAAAACAGGAAATTGGTGTACATGTAATTCAGAGAGTGCAGTGATGCCTTTGGGACCAGGGAGATGGCTTACTATTGGATACCAGTAGCATGTTGGTGAAATTGTAGAATGAGCTTAACCAAACATCAGAGGGCGGTACAGTGGTGCAATGGTAGAGTTGCTGCCTTACAGTGTCAGAGACACACGTTTGATCTTGACTAGGGATGCTGCCTGTCTGGAGTTTATATGTTCTCCCTGTGACCGCATGGGTATACTCCGGGTGCTCTGGATTCCTCCCATATTCCAAAGATGTGCAGGTTTGTAGGTTAATTAGTTTCTGTAAATTCCCCATAGGGTGCAGGATAGAACGAGTGTTTGGGGATCGTTGGTTGGCATGGATTGAGTGGGCCGAAGGGCCTGTTTCCACGCTGTATCTCTAAAACAAAAATGTTCAAAGATCCCCACTGTTCCCACACTGTTGCTGCTTATATGAAGGAGATGTGTGGGGCACCCTTTGTACATGGTGGGGAATGGTGGGTACCAGGAACACACTGCCAGGGTCGAGGCAGATGCAACAGTGACATTTAAGAGGCTTTTAGATAAGCACATGGATATGCTGGAATTAGAGAGAGATGGATTATGTGTAGGTAGAGGACATTAGTTTAACTGTGCATCATGTTCGACACATACATGGTGAGCCAAAGGGCTTGTTCCTCTCCTCTTTGTTCTCAAATAATTTATGCACCATTTCATAATGCAGAATATTACATATTCCCTCCATACTTTGAATACTTTTCAAATCTTTTTTTCTAGTTCAATTACATTAATTAATTCATTTTGTTCTTGTTAGTGCTTTGTCAATCCGCAGTAATAATTCCTTCATTGTAAGTCCACAGTCCTGCGGTGGGGCTCAAAGTCAGTCCCGAGCAAAGCCGCCAGCTCCATGATGTTAAGGCGCAGAGCGACCGGAGATACGATCCGGAAAACAATCGCATCTCCGGCAAGGTAATAGATTGAAAAACAATTTCCCCCGACCCCCTCTCCCTCCCACCCCTCACATAAAACAAACCAGAGAACATAGTGTTAACATAGTGTTAATGTGCGGGGATCGCTGGGCGGCACGGACTTGGTGGGCCGAAAAGGCCTGTTTCCGGCTGTATATATATGATATGATATGATATGATTAACACAAACTTTTAAAACATGTTTAAAAAAACAAAAAAGACGAAAAAACAGACAGACTGTTGGCGAGGCTGCTGTCGCAGAAGGCGCCACCTTTGTCTTTTTGCTGCCTTTTTGTCTTTTGTTCTTTAATAATAATAATAATAATATATTCCTTCATCCCACACCGGATGTTACAGCAGCAAAGTGGATAGCAAGAGAGCAAGAGATCATGCATTAGAAATAAAAGATACATAGATTGTCATCAGTTTTCTGTGTGTTCTTAGCTGTTATTGTTGACTCGTCTGCTGGGAGCAGTGCTGGTTGTGCAGTCTCACAGCAGCGGGAAGGAAGGACTTCCTATATCTCTCCTTCATGCACTTGGGAAGGAGTCTGTCACTGAAGGAGCTACTCAGTGCAGTGACAATGTCCTGCATGGGGTGGGTGTTCTACATTCTATGTATGATTCACCAAGTGTACAAAACTTCGCTGCTGCACTCTGACTGTGTGAGTGCAAGGACAGTTTCTTCCCAGCTGTTATCAGGCAACTGAACCATCCTACCTCACAACTAGCGGGCAGTCCTGAGCTACTATCTACCTCATTGGGGACCCTCAGACTATTGTTGATCGAACTTTTCTGGACTATCTTGCACTAAACGTTATTCATGTTACTCCCTTTATTATGTGTTTGTACAATGTGGATGGCTCGATTGTAATCACATATTGTCTTTCTGCTGACTGGTCAGCAACAAAAACATTACATGTTACACTCGGTACACGTGACAATAAACTAAACTCAAACTATCACACTAATGCCCAGTTGGGACCCTTGAGAAAAATGTAGAGTTGGCTGCAAAGACTCAGATTATTCACACCCAGATGATGTACCATAATGGACCTGCACTACTACTGGTACAACCACACTCAGCTGAACATGGTGGCCAAGAATTTGCTGCAAAATAGTCCAGTCCAGTCATCCAGGGCCGTCTTAACGCATGGGCCTGATGGGCACTTGCCCGGGGGGCCACGAGCATAGGGGCCCCATGCTTGCAATAAATAAATACTACTTTAAAAATGTAGGTTCAATAAGTGCTTTTTTCGCAACATTTTCGGTCACTAAGTGCTTCTCACAGTGATCTGTAAGTGCTTTTCGCAACAATGTAGCACCCTAAGTCCATCGCTAAGTGCTTTTCGGTAAGTGCTTTTCGCCGGCACGACAGGGGGGGGGCTGGTAGGGAAAGGGGGGTGGGGGAGAGTAACGGTAGGGGCCCCAGTACACTGCTTTGCCCGGGGGCCCATAATGCTGTAAAAACGGCCCTGCAGTCATCCCGATCATTCCCTCTTCTTCCCTCTCCCGACAAACAGAAGATACAGAGGTCTGGAAGCTTGTACCACCAGATCAGGAATAGCTTCTTCTCCACTGTTATCAGACTACTAAATGGGCCTGTCATAATCTAGTGTGCAGTCCCAATCTTCCAACCAACCTCATTGGTGGCCCCCTTGTTGCCCAGGCCGATGCAGATGCTGGAATCCTGAGTAAAAAATGAATGGCTGGAGGTACTCAGCGGGCCAATCAGTAACTGTGGAGGGAATGAACGAACAATATTTCAGTCCATGACTTTTCTTCAGACTGATAGAGTAGAGGGGCTATATCTGGTAGAGAGAGTTGTCATTCACTTGGCTAATAGGTTAGTTGTTTAGAGTGACTTACCTGAATCACGTTTCCAATGCCAGGCAAGTACTGTCATAAGAAACTTTCATTCAGACAGCAGGCTTGACATGTAGAAAGGAACTGCAGATGCTGGTTTATACCAAAGGTAGAGTCAAAGTGCTGGAGTAACTCAACGGGCCAGGCAGCATCTCTGCAGAAAAAGGATGGGTGACATTTCGGGTCAAGACTCTTCTTCAGACTCATCTAGTATTGGGCATTGGGCAAACTAGCTTGACAACTGGTTGGAAGCATGACCCTGCAGGCCACTCGTACATGAACATCTCTGAGGTCAAGGCCTGGTGACCTTATGCACTGCCTCCACCAACACGAACTGTAGGGTTCTGGTCCTCACAGCATGTCCCTTATCCCACTTGAGATTCGCTTTTCAAATCAATTGAATTGTGTAATGAAGTGCTTGACAACCCCATTTCTTATTAGGTATTCTTCCAACCCCTCTGTTGTCCTGTCTTAATCTGCTCTGATCAAAAACATAGTGTGTAACTTGTCTGCTGCAGAGTTGATCGAAAGTGATTTGTTCAGACTGTGACTTTGAGACAATGTTATCAGGCATGTTATTATTCATACCTTGCAAGCAAAGGGCTAAATCTGGATGGACCAACATTATTGTAAAGTTTACATTTTTTTCCCACAAGCTCTCTGTTGCTGTGAAAGCTTTAGTCAGTATGACGTGCACAATGATTATAATCTAGACCATACAATGGGCATCAGACAATCAGAACAAAAGCAACAACAAGGAGATTATACAGATGCTGGAATCTTAAGCAAAACACAAAGTGCTGGAGGAACTTAGCAGGTCAGGCAGCATCTGTGGAGGGAAGTGAACAGGTAACATTTCATGGTGGTGGAAGCATGTCCGAGAGTGGAATTTAAGAGGCCTTTAAAGAGGTACATGGAAGTGTAAGGAATAGAGGAATATGGATCTTGACCTGAAACGTCACCCATTCCTTCTCTCCAGAGATGTTGCCTGTCCCGCTGAGATACTCCAGCATTTTGTGTCTACCTTAGATTTAAACCAGCATCTGCAGTTCTTCTTACACAGACGAATATGGATCATGTGATGGCAGATTTGTCCGAGTGAGGCTAAATGCAAATTGGAGGAACAGCACCTCATATTTCGCTTGGGCAACTTACAACCCAGCAGTTTGATTATTGATTTCTCAAACTTCCAAGTAACCCTTGCATCCCCTCTCTCTACATCCCTCCCCCACCCTGGTTGTTGTACGAGTTTCATTGTTGTCCTGTTGAGTTTCACTGTATAACTCGTTAACACCTAGCCCACAGCCAACAATGGACCATTGTGTGCTCCACCTTTCCTTGATCATCATAGGAAAATTATCTACTGCAAAACTACTCAAAGTGCAGAGAAAATGGGGGAGGGTGTATGTGTGTGTGGGGGGGGGAGTTGATGTCCTACACATTAGTACATTGTTAGGTAGTTGATGGATTTTAGACTTTGGACATTGGAAATATAGCGTGGAAACAGGCTCTTCGGCTCACCGAGTCCATGTCGACCAGTGATAATCCCATACACTAGCCCATCCTACACACCAGGGACTTTGCTAACTTCAAGTAACCCTTGTATCCCCTCTCTCTCCGTCCCCCCCCATCCTAGTACTCCAATTAGTTTGACTGTCCTCCTGATTACATTTTACTTTGTATGCCCTGTTGTCACCTTCCCATATCTAACAATGACCTATTCTACATTTTCCTCGAGCATCCCCTTTGATCTTTCATTTTCACACCTTAACCTTCCATATCCCTCATTTCCCTCTGTCCTGACTTTCAGGTCTGAAGAAAGGTCTCGACCCGAATCGTCACCCATTCCTTCTATCCAGGGATGTTGGCTCTCCTGCTGAGTTACTCCAACATTTTGTGTCTATCTTCGGTGTAAACCAACATCTGCAGTTCCTTACTAAACTATACTCTGCACTCTGTATCTATCCCTTAGATGTACTATATTGCACTTGTGTTTAGATTGATTTTATTTATGTATGGTATTATCTGATTTCATTGCAAAGCATTCAAAGCCACACATCACCTTAAGAAACCTGTAGGAGCCATTTGTGTTTGTGCTGGCTGCTTCAGCATATTATATTATTTTGTCTAGATACATCTTGCCGTATTATTTTGGACACTTGGGGGCTGTCGTTAGATGAATACATATATGGGCATAACGTACTGGGAAGAGCCAGAACTAGGTGGTATATCAGGAGACACAAGGACTGGGAAGAGTTAGACACGGGAAGCATGGAGAGATACACTTCTTACCAGACCTACAACGAGAGCTGGGGGCAGATGTGGAGAACAGAGCAGCCAGCTATGACATGAATACGAAATAAGTACAGCCTGGTATGTTCATCTTCTTGTTTGTACAACCACTTCAATAAACAACTAATTAAACTGAAAAACGACTCGAAGATCTCTCTGTTGAGGTTTGCGTCAAGATCGATCATTCCCTCTCCCCATGGAGTAATGGCAATTAGAATAAAGTTTATTGGTAAAGACTAGTTGCCATTACAAAACTAAAGCCCTGATGTTATGAAAAATCATGTTACAGTTTTTGTGGAACATAACCCCTTCCTCACCCAATGCACCCCACCACCAAACCCTCCCCCTCCCCACTGCCCCATAAAGCAGGGCTTGCCTGGGATGGGCCTGTTTACACTGATATTTTAGGTAGAGCTTTAAAATTTCTCTGTTTTATTTTAGATCAGAGACGAGGGATGTTCTGATGGTGAGTCATGTCAAATGTTTCAACCACCAGTATTATAAAAACCTCATGAACTCATTAAAAAGAGCAGAACAAACATAATATTCTCTCCTCGACACTAGATGAACTGTATCTGCAGTAACTGAAGTTCAATTGCTTCATTAGACATTTCACAACTTCCCAGTAAGTAAATCCACATTGATATTTAATCCTGTAAAATTGATGAAGGGAAGTTCATGGTTCAAATTCTAAAACCAATTCCCTGGATGATTTGCAACCCAAACGATTTTGCTTGCACTGCTATACCAAACTAAAAGAAAATAAATTGGATGGTGAAAATGGAAAATAACCACATAAATTGTTGGCTGTGAACTTGCAATGGAGAAAGAAACAGAAACTTGTGTTGATGCTGATAGCTTCATAGCTAATAGCCAAAGAGCTAAAATAATGTCTCCTTCCTATAAAGCATTCGTTCATTCATTCATTCATTCATTCATTCATTCATTCATTCATATATCAAATGTCACATTTTACGTGTACTGATAATAACAATTGAGATTGTCACACATCCTACAATGTTTGCAGTACGCCGCAGAAGTGCAATGAGCAGTTTATTAAAATGGTTCTATATGGAGATAAACTGGGGGAGCTTTGGGACCTTGGGATTCCAAAAACCCAGAAGATTTTAGGTTGGCACGGTGGCACGGTGGCACGGTGGGTGAGCTGTTGGCTCACAGCCTCAGTGACCTGGGATCAATCATGACCTCCGGTGCTATCTATGTGGTGTTTGTCTGACACTATGACACTAACTGAATGTTAACCTGCTGAGGAGACTCATGTCCCTTGGAGTGCAGGGACCTTCTTCGACACTCTGGTGGCATCAGCCATTTTCTATGGATTGGTCTGCTGGAGCAGCAGCATCTCAACTGCTGACAGGAAGAGACTTGATAAACTGATCAAGAAGGCCAGCTCTGTCCAGGGATGCCCCCTCAACTCAGTGCAGGCGGTAGGAGAGAGGAGGATGTGTGTGAAGGAGAGATATCAAAAGTCCTTCCTTCCGGCTGCGGTCAGACTGCACAATCAGCATTGCTCCCAGCAGACCAGTAAATAAAGATAATTACCATTATTTTATTTTTTAATGAATGCTTATTTATTTTTGCTATCCACTTTGCTGCTGTAACCCTGCAAATTTCCCCGTTGTGGGACGAATAAAGGATTATTATTATTAACTGTAACCTTTGGCATCGATTCATGGCTGGAATGAGAATCTGTCAGGATGTTGGTTGGCAGAATTTTTGTTTCCAAGTGGCTGGAAGAGTTTGGAGAGGAGAGAAAAGATATGTGAGCAGATAAGCAAGGTTAGAGAGGAGAGAAGGATCAGGCTGGGAGTGCGATTTGAAGCAGAGAATGAAAGATTGGATGGTTCAGGAGGTGAATGGACTTTGGCAAGGATGGAGTGTTTGTGAGATGGGATTGCAGTGGGTGGCATGTGAATCGTGGGATTTTAGTTAGTTTAGTTTAGATTAGAGATACAGCGCGGAACAGGCCCTTCGGCCCACTGAGTCCACGTTAATCACCGATCCCCATTCACTAGCACCATCCCACATGCTAGGGACAATTTTCAATTTTACCAGGTCAATTAACCTATAAACCTGTACACCTTTGGAGTGTGGGAGGTAAGCTTCCCAGAGAAAAAACACCAGCAGGTCACGGGGAGAATGTACAGATAGCACCCGTAGTCAGGATCGAACACAGGTCTCTGGTACTGTAAGGCAGCATCTCGACCACTCTGCCACCGTGCCACCCTATGGGTGATGAGATGGGTTGGTAGATTTCCACTCTGGGTCAGGGGAAAGCATTTCTGTCCTTCTTGTACAGAAACACAACTGTAAGGACATGCTTCTCTTTGGATCCCAGATGTCCAGAAGCCCAGTGTAGCCTTGCCAATAAGATACAATCCTATGTGGTATTATCTCGATAACTGTAGAGGCTTATTAAAGTATTTAAATGAGCCAGTAGACTGCCAAAAGCAGAATGGTTACCCAATCTCTTACCCTGCCTCTCTTCCTTACAGCTAGAAAGGGCGGAATCCAAGAAGGAGCGGTCTCAGGTTTAAGAATTTAAACATTTTTATGAGTCATTCTATTGATTAGGTTTGGTTCAATTTATTAAAATTTGTTTTGTATGATCTCCAGGCACCGTTTGTGTCATGGACTGGGCTGCGTCCACAACTCCCTGCTTTATCTTGCAGTCCTCGTCCGAGCCACTCCAAGCTGAGACGATTGAAAATTTTATGTTGCATTTTATGAGTCCCTTTATAATCCTGTTTCCTTTCCCAGGGATGCCATTTAACATCAGCGAGATTAAACTAGGTGGCCATTCTGCTGAACACTTGCTCTCCGTCCAGCAAGGCCTACTGGATCTCCAATTCACTAACCATTATACCTCCCTTCCCATTCCCATACAAATCTCTCTGCCCTGGGCCTCCTCATTGCCAGAGTGAGGCCACACGCTAACTCGAGGAACAACATCTCATATCTGCTAACTTACAACTGAACAGAATGAACATTCAATTCTCCAATTTTATGTATTGCCCAACCTCTGGCCTTTATTTTCTGTGCACCCTCCCCAATGCGCATCGACTTCCTCCAATATAACACCCCTCTTCGCTCCCCATCTCCTTCCACCTATATCCTTCTTGCTTTATATTTCACTCCTTATCCCTCCTTATCTGACACCCTTTGTCTCATTCTCATCTCTAGTCATTTACTTCAACCATCTATCAATCAATGCCCCTCACCTGTTTCCTGCCCCACTCGCTTTTACAGCTTTCTCCCCCTACTACATTCAGTCTGAAGAATGGTCCCGATCCGAAGCGTCGTCTATCCATTTCCTCCACAGATGCTGCCTGACCTGCTGAGTTATTCCAACACCGTTGTACATGCATGACATTTAACTTACTGGGTCTTTCCATCATTTCCTTTAACTAAGCAGGCACTTGCGATTCTCCCTTTGGAAAATTGACTGAAGCTGACTTCAGCGGGTTTGATGAACATGGATAATGGAATGGATGATGAGCTGCCTATTTGTTATTCACACTGTGAGGTGATGGCTCATTATTATAATCCAGCCTGCTACATTTTCATTAATTCCTCATTTTTCTTAAGCCACAGTGCTTGAAATAAAGAAGTTGCCCAAAGAAGAACTATGTTTAGTTTAGTTTAATTTAATTCAGTTTAGAGATACAGCCCAGAAACAGGCTCTTCGGCCCACCGAGTCTGTGCCGACCCGCAATCCTTGTACACTAGCACTATCCTACACACCAGGGACAATTTTACAATTTTAGCAAAGCCAATTAACAAACCTGTACGTCTTTGGAGTGTGGGAGGAAATGGGAGCATCTGTAGAAAACCCACGGGGCCATGGTGAGAAAGTACAAACTCCTTGCAGGCAGCACCTGTAGTCAGGATCGAACCCGGGTCTCCGGCGCAGTAAGGCAGCAACGCTACCGCTGCGCCACCATGGCACCTCCGAATCCAAAGTGCATTGGAATTGCTTCAATGCTCAAGTTTGATTTCAAGGTATTTGAAAATGTAATAAAGTGCATGAAGAGAGAGCTCAAGGTACCTCTACAAAGCAAAACTAACCATTTCTACTCTCTGCACTGAATTCATCCTGTCTATAATTCACAATGTTAATTATTGGGGCACAGTGGTTCAGCAGTAGAGCTGCTGCCTCACCTGATGTTATGGATTAGACAGTCTAAAGAAGGATCCTGACCTGAAACATCACCTATCCATGTCCTCCACATATGCTGTCTGACCCACTGAGTTACTCCAGCACTTTGTGTCTATCTTCGTAGATGCTTTCTGACTCACTGAGTTACTCCAGCACTTTGTGTCTATCCTTCAAAGATGCTGCCTGACCCACCGAGTTACTCCAGCACTTTGTGGGTCTTTTTTGTGAAACAGGCCCTTCGGCCCAGCGATCCCCACACATTAACACTACCCTACACACACTAAGGACAATTTTAGATTGATAACATCCAATTAACCAACAAACCTGTACGTCTTTGGAATGTGGGAGGAAACTGAAGATCTTGGATAAAACCCATGCAGGTCACTGGGAGAACGAACAAACTCAGAACAGACAGCGTGCGCAGTCAGGATTGAACCAGGGTCACTGGCGCTGTAAGGCAACAGCTCTACCGCTGCACCACCGTGCCGCCCTATCGCTTTGTTTTCCCTTTTTCCAGATTCTGATGAAGGGTTCTGGAAATGAAACAGTTTCGCCCTCTACAGATGCTATCCAGCCTACTAGGTATTTCCAGAAATCATATGTCCAGCATCTGCGGTATTTTAATTTTAATTTTGACAGTCGGGATTGAGTGACCTAGATGCCCGTTGATAATAAGTGGGAGAATCTCGAGACCTTGGTGAAGGTAGATAAGTCAGGGATGCCACCCTGCCCTGTGTTTCTCTTTTACATTACACGTCTGGAAGAAGAGAGGAAATTGTACCAGCACTCACCAGTAACTCGGTAATATAATTGCTATGTCACGTCCAACATGCAGAGAGAGAGACCTGCTTATCTTGCTGGCACACCCAATTTGGATTTATTAGTTTTTGATCCTCAGTCAGTGCTTTGCATACAGGACTTGAATAATTATACTCAAGAAGCTGACAGGAAATTATTTATCTGAACTATCAAAAATGTAGACATACAAAATGAATAAAACAATTCTTGTTGTAATGCCTGGCAGAATGCCTCCTTACATTGAAATTTACTGCTCTTTTAACACCATTCATTTTCTCCAAATTAATGCTATTAATTTTCTTTCCCATTTCTAATGAAGGATCTTCAACCTGAAATGTTAACTGCCTCTCTCGTTACAGTTGCGGCCTGTTCCACTGAGTGTTTCCTATATTGTCTGTCATGATTTCAGATTTCTCACAGCTGCAATTATTTTGATTTTCGATTCTAGTTACTAGCACTGGTTTGCTGCAGAAATGTCACTGACTCCACAATGTCAATTTTACAGGGTCATCGAAACACACAGCACGGGAACAGTTCCTTTGGCCCAGCAAGTCCGTGCTAGCCGTCAACCATCCATTTATACTATTTTATCTTCCATTTATCTGCAGTATATTGTAACCCAATGCTATCCCCTGATGACCCAATCTTTTTGGTATTCCTCCAAAGGCAGGATGGTTGAGTGGTTATTAGATGTGAGATGA
The DNA here is from genome assembly GCF_053455715.1 of Rhinoraja longicauda. NCBI lineage: Eukaryota > Metazoa > Chordata > Chondrichthyes > Rajiformes > Arhynchobatidae > Rhinoraja > Rhinoraja longicauda. Next base: position 26,436,900 of record NC_135957.1, on the reverse strand, counting down.
AAGATGTGACGTGAACAAGAAGTATTGTGAGGAATCACTTATTTCCATCAGCATTATTTCTTTTATCAGAATCAAATTACTATCACAGTTGAGTGAGTCGTTTTGCATACAATCACTTCATCATTACCTCTCTCTCCTGTGTTTCAGTCCTATTTTTTTTACAATTCTCTCTCTTTTTATAATTTGATTCCAGATTAGATTTCTTTGTCACACTGAATATCCACTAAATTTGGAACAAGAGTCTCAGTCACTTACAAATAAATGTATTAAGTTTAAAATTATCCTAACTGGAGTCTTTAAGCAAAATGGAATTTCCATCAATGATCCATTAGCCCTTGTCGAAGAGATTAAAGCATAACAAGTATTTAAACATGTTTGCCTACTATGGTTAGATTTTCCATTATGTCAGAATTGCACTAACAAATGTACTACATTTTTTTTGTCAGACTCAAATGATGTAACTATTCCCCCATTTCCTCAATGCTAGGTCACAGAAGATGTACCAGAAATAATGTGGCTGGGTATATACTGTAGCCAGAAACATGGAGCCGTAGAGTCATGGGTCTTACAGCATGGAAAAAAAGGTCCTTTGGCCCAACTCATCCACAATGTCCCATCTAAGCTGGTTCCACTTGCCCACATTTGACTCATACCCCTTGGAACCTTTCGTTATTCATGTACCTGTTCAAGTGCCTTTTAAATGCTATTATATTGCTAAAGAGTCAGAGTGATACAGCATGGGAAGAGGCCAGTTGGCCCACTGATTCCACACCACCCATCAACCATGTACTTACACTAATCCTACATTATTCCCATTTTCTCATCAATTCCGCATGAGTGTTAACTTACAGTGGCCAATGTACTTGCCAACCCACATGAGGGTGGTGAATCTGTGGAATTCTTTGCCCCTGATGGCTGTGGAGGCCAGGTCAATGGATATTTTTAAGGCAGAGATAGAAAGATCCTTGATTAGTATGGGTGTCAGGGGTTATGGGGAGAAGGCAGGAGAATGGGGTTAGGAGGGAGAGATAGATCAGCTATGATTGAATGGCAGAGTAGACATGATGGGCTGAATGGCCTAATTCTGCTCCTATCTCTTGTGTTCTTATTTGTAAGAAGGAACTGCAGATGCTGGTTTAAACTGAAGATAGACACAAAAAGCTGGAGTAACTCAGCGGGACAGCGGCATCTCTGGAGAGAAGGAATGGGTGACGTTTCGGGTCAAGAGTCTTCTGCAGACTGGTTAGGGATAAGGGAAATGAGATATATAGATGGTGATGTGGAGAGATAAAGAACAATGAATGGAAGATATGCAAAAAAATAATGGTGATAAAGGAAACAGGCCTGAAAGGACTGTCGGGGTCCCTGGACAGAGTCGAGGGAGGAGGTATAGCGACAGGTATTGCATCTTCTGCAGTTGCAGAGGAAGGTACATTTCTGAAGAAGGTTCTCGACCCGAAACGTCACCCATTTCTTCTCTCCAGAGATGCTGCCTGTCCCGCTGAGTTACTCCAGCTATTTGTGTCTATCTTATGATGTTATGATGTCTATGGTTGAATCACTTTACAAACAACAGAGCAAGAGTGGAGAAATTCATTCTGATCTGTAAACACTACTTTTCTCAGAAAACAGGGAGTATGACTCGAAATGGTAGGGCACCAAATTACCAAGGGCAGCCAGGGAATAACACCGATTGCTTTGGAACAATTGATTTGGAAAATAAATTAATTTAATTTCATCTGTAGTACTTCTGATGATGTGGGTAGGGATGGCGGGAATGTCATATGATGAAAGAATGGAGCGACTGGGCTTATATTCACTGGAAATTAGAAGGATGAGAGGGGATCTTATAGAAACATATCAAATTATTAAGGGATTGGACACGGTAGATGCAGGAAACATGTTCCCAATGTTGGGGGAGTCGAGAACCAGGGTCCACAGTTTAAGAATAAGGGGTAGGCCATTTAGAACTGAGATGAGGAAAAACTTTTTCACACAGAGAGTTGTGAATTTGTGGAATTTTCTGCCTCAGAAGGCAGTGGAGCCCAATTCACTGGATGCTTTCAAAAGAGAGTTTGAAAGAGCTCTTAGGGCTAGCAGAATCAATGGATATGGGGGGAAGGCAGGAATGGGGTACTGATTGTGGATGATCAGCCATGATCACATTGAATGGCGGTGCTGGCTCAAAGGTTCCGAAAGGCCTACACCTGCACCTAATTGTCTATGTATCTCTGTAAAGTGGCATCTATGTAACAAATGATAGAAAGAGGGTCAGAAGAAGGAAGATGCAAGGCACCGGATTCACAGATGGAGACTCCAATGTTTTAGAGGTTAAAATCCATCCGTGGCGTGCGATCTTTAGTGCCAGCAACATACAAAAGTGCTGGAGGAACTCAGTAGATCCTTTGTGCCAGGAAGGCTCAATTGGTAGACCAAGGCAATACAGCTCCCTGCAAATTGTGGTTACTGATGATTAGTGTGCACTGCTCCCTCACTGACAGCCAGCAAGCAGATAATCAGGGTTTCAGCCACGAATGGAATGGAAAACCAGTCACAGAGTCATAGAGTCATACAGCACGGAAACAGGTCCTTTGGGCCAATTTGTCAATGCCGACCAAGATGTTCCATCTAAGCTAGTCCCACCTGCCTGCAGCATGGAAACTGGCCCTTTGGCTCACCAGGTCCACGCTGACCACCAATCAATCGCCTGTTCACCCGGGTTCTACAGGAACGTAGTCCCACTTTCGCATCCCCTCACCTACACACTCAGGGTGAGTTACCGAGGCCAAGTAACCTACAAACCTGCACTCCTTTGGGATGTGGGAGGAATCCCATGCAGTCACGGGGAGAACATTGAAACTCCACACAGAATTGCAACAGTCAGGATCAATCCCAGGTCTCCGCTGCTGTGAATCAGCAGCTCTACCGACTGCTCCACTGTAATCCTCCAGAAACAATTGTCCACAACCAAAAAATATTGAAGTACACTATAGGATATATCTATTGACACTATATTTAGTCACCTGCTGTTATCTTCATGTTTAATGAGCATACAATCCCGAGGTACTCTGAGCTCGAGTTTCTGCCTGGAGATTCTTCCCCTCTTCCCCGCAGCTATCCTGCTGCATGCTTGTTGTGCTGAATAAATTCCAGGTCCTTCTATGGCTCCAGTCTCCGTGTGCTCATTTAAAGCAACAACGGATGCCAGCCTCCAAGAGACCTGGTTTTAACTGCAGGTAAAGCGCTTCCAATGGATGCTCTGATCACTTTTGCCCGGGGCTCCCACCACAGCTCAGTAACAGGCCACCACCCTCCATAGAAATTGCAATTTTACCCTTTGGACCTATTGGCCTTCTTCAGATAGACACAAAGTGCTGGCGTGACTCAACGGGTCGGGGAGCATCTCTGGAGAAAATGGATAGGCGACGTTTCGGGTCGGGATCCTTCTTCAGACTGATTGTAGGTGGGGGGACGGGACTGGAAGCAAGAAAAGACAAGGACAAATCAGGGTCGGCAACAGATGACCTCAGGCAGGATGGTTCCCTGACAGGCCAATTGGCTTCTTCTGATCTGTAGACTGCATGGTTCTGTGATTCAAGTTCCATCTTCTTTAACAAAGGACATGGAAACTATGCTGTCCAGAAATAAATGACGGGTGACATTCTGAAGTCTGAAGAAAGGTCCTAACCGGAAATCATGTCTAGCCGTTTGCCTCCACAGATGCTGCCTGATCCGCCGAGTTACTCCAGCGTTGGAGGTTGAGGGGAGGCTTGACAGCACTATATAAAATTTTGAGAGGCATAGATAAGGTAGACAGTCAGAACCTTTTTCCCAGGATGAAAATGTCCAACACTAAAAGGCATAGCCATAAGTTGAGAGGGAGAAAGTTTAATGGAGGTGTGTAGGGCAGGTTTTTTCACAGTGGGTGGTGGGGGCCTGGAATGCATTGCCAGGGGTGGTGGTGGAAACAGATACGATAGTGGTGTATCGATAGGTATGATACTATCTTTTCACTCAGAGAGTCGTGAATCTGTGGAATTCTCTGCCACAGAAGGCAGTGGAGGCCAATTCACTGGATGTTTTTAAGAGAAAGTTAGATATAGCTCTTGGGGCTAACAAAATCAAGGGATATGAGGAGAAAGCAGGAACGGGTAATAATTTTGGATGATCAGCCATGATCATATTGAATGGCGATGCTGGCTCAATGGGCCGAATGACCTACTCCTGCACCTATTTTCTATGTTTCTAAGATACGAAGAGGCCTTTAGATAGCCACATGGACGTGCAGGAATAAAAGGATATGGATCATGTGGAGGCAGATGATATCAGTTCAGCATGGCATCATGTTCAGCACAAACATTGTGGGCTAAAGGTTCTTCCCGTGCTGCTGTGTTATGTGTTCTATGTTCTATGTTCGATTTTTTTCCTCAAGATTCCATCGTCTGCAGTCTCTTATTTTCGCATTCTGACGGTGTGGCGGTATTGAAATGTGCTCAGCATGTACGGTATGTATTTTGCTGAGTTTGTAGAGGTCCCAACAGGAAGGTGCAGGCTCATCAAGTGGCAAAGATACAGTGCCTGGAGTTTGCCTCTGAAACCCTTGTTAGTTGGGTAACATAATGGCACTGCAGGTAGTCCACCTGTCTCGGGGCTCCAGCTGACCCGGGTTCGATCCAGACCTCTGGTGCTGCCAACGTGGAGTTTGCATGTTCTCTGTATGACTATATGTTGTGCCCCCCCACACCTTGCCCTGCTCCAGGTGCTCTGATTTCCTTCCACTTACTGGTCTGTGAGTTAATTGTCCACAGTGAATCAGCTCCTCATGTGCCAGAGATAGACACAATAAGCTGGAGTAACTCAGCGGTACAGGCAGCATCTCTGGAGAGAAGGAATGGATGACGTTTCGGGTCGAGACCCTTCTTCAGACTGTCTATCTTCGGTTTAAACCAGCATCTGCAGTTCCTTCCTACACATTTCCTCACGTGCCAGTGTTGGTAAAGAGACATCGAGGGCATCAATGGGCATATGAAAGAGATTAGGTTGCAGGAAAAATAAGTGGGGGACGTGCAATTTTGTGCCACATGTGCAATGTGCACTTTTTGCAGCCTACTTCATTCCTGGGTGTTCGAGTTGCTGAACCAGGCTACGATGCAACCAGTCAATTTACTCTCTACTGCACACCTGTGGAAGTTCAAGAGAATATCCGTCAACATATCAAATCTCCTCAATCTTCCAAGGAAGTAGTGACAGTGGCCTAAAGTGACAGTGAGACCAAAGTGAAAAGTGGAAAGTTAACTTGTGTGAATATTGCTTGAGGTTCTGATGGTTCCTGGCTTATAGCACGTCAAAATATAAAACACTGCCAACATTTAATGTCGAGCCCTTCATGAGAAGTGTGCCCAGTAAGATAGTAACACATCTGTCACCTGTTACTTGCTGCCTGTGGAGAAGATTGCAATTTGCTGGAGGTGGCTGAGGTCGGGTCAACCTGATACTCATGAAGATGGAGGATTTACATTTCAACAGCCCTCTTCCCCCCACATCAACCCCAAAGGATGACAGAACTAATAAAGCGCGGCTGAACTGTTGCTGCCTTGACCCACGAGGAACTCCCTCTGTACTGGACTGCAAAATGAGTCCACACTAAATGTGCAGAAGTCTCAAGAGTGAAAACCAATAAACTTCCGACTCAATATATGAGTCCAGTACTGAATCTAACCCTTGCTGAACACAGAGGAATTGAAGAGAGCCATTTTGGCAGAAAAATGTAGTGATATAAATTTAATTGTATAGTTTTTATGTGGGTTGAAAACTAATAGATCTCAGCTTGACCTGCTGAGTTACTCCAGCATTTTGTGAAATAAATACCTTCTTTTTGTACCAGCATCTGCAGTTATTTTCTTACAGTAGATCTCAGCATATACATGAACAAAGAACGTTGAAAGTTGACAAGGATCTTGAAAAGAAATACAGAATCCTGTGCTTTATAAATAAAGACAGAGTATAACGACTAGAGAGCTTTATTAAGTCTTTAAACAGAGGCAGCTGTGACAACCCTTGGCTTTGGGTCTGAAGGCTGTTTGCTGGAATCCTTCGTGGACATTTCACTGTCAACGCCTTGGCTGAGACCTCAGCACAGTGTGGAGGGAGTTCTGCTCCGTCAGAAGCACTGTTGTTGACAAAATACGAGCCCCTGTCTGTCATATCAGGAGAACATGACAGACAGAAGTGCTCATTAAAAATATATATATTTTGCCTTTCAAAAGGAACAGTTACAACATGGAAACAGGTCCTTTGGCCCACATTCCACATTGATCATCAACCACCCATTTACACGAATAGTTTAGTTTGGTTTAGTTTAGTTTAGTTTAGTTTAGTTCAGATATACAACGTGGAAACAGGCCCTTTGGTCCACTGAGTCCACACCAATCAATAATCACTCATACACTAGTTCTATTTTAGACCAGTTTCATATCCAACACAATAAGGACAATTCACAGAAGCCCATTAACCTACAAACCTGCACGTCTTTGGAAGCGCCTTACAGCGCTTGCAGCCCCAGAGATGCGAGTTCGATCCTGAATACCGGTGCTGTCTGTAAGGAATTTGTATGTTCTCCCCGTGACCATGTTGGTTTTCTCTGTGATCTTCAGTTTCCTCCCACACTCCAAAGACATACAGGTTTGTAGGTTAATTGGCTTGGGTTTGGAAACTTGGTATAAGTGTAAATTGTCCCTAGTATGTGTAGGATAGTGTTAATGTGTAGGGATCGCTGGTTGGTGCGGACTCGGTGTGCAGAAGGGCCTGTTTCTGCACTTTATCTTGAGAGTAAACTAATGTGGGGCGCGAGTGGTCCTTGATAATGTTGGCTGCTTTCCCCAGGCAGCATGAAGTGTAGATGGAGTCGACTGATAAGGGGTTAAGATACTCGCATCAATATCTGCCTGACCCAAGACCACTATCACCATGCAGCAAACACACAGGATTTACCTGCTCCATTTAACATTTACACCATTTACCTGCCTCCCTCCAAGCCAAGCACTAACCCAAACTGGAAATGTATTGTCAGTCTTTCATCAGGGCTGGGTCTAACTCCCTGCATGAACTGCCTGCCCAACATGATGTGTTAATTAATCTATATAACTAAAACTCTTGTTTGTTTGTTTGTTGTTCCTGAACTACAGCCAAAACAGTACACGATAGCGTGACTAGTTTAGGCCCACCTTACTCACCGTCATCCCTTTGGTGCTAATGGAAGAGGTTTCATTGAAATCGGTGTTATATTTTTTAAGTTATTCACATTTTAAAGTTTAAATCTATCTCCTAGGGAGGAAGGGAGGGAGGGGAGTGGAGGGAGGGAGGGGGTGGAGGGAGGGGAGGAGGGAGGGAGGATAAGGAGGAATGGGGGGAGGGGAAAGGGGGAGGGGAGAGGGCTGAGGGGAGGGGGGAGGGTGGAGAGGGGAGCGGAAGTGGAGGGAGGGAGGAGAGGGTGCTGCACCAATTCAGGAGAAGTTTGGGCCCAACGGGTCCACTTGGTCTAGTAATGTCTTACATTTCAGCCTCTGACTTTTCACTGAGATGCTTATCGCCATATCCATGTAACTGCAAACTGTTACTGTAATGGGAAACAAAAGTCTGACTGGATGAGAATGTTGGCTTGCCCCAGCTTAGTGGGAGCATGATTTAAAACGTCATTTTCCTTAAAATTAACAGCATAACACTGAAAATATTAAAGATGGTTTTCAATATTTGTCTTTAGTCAAAATAGTATTTAGGTGGCACAGTGGCACAACAGTAGAGTTGCTGCCTTAAAAGCGCAAGAAATCTAGGTTTGATCCTGATTATGGGGCTGCCTGTACAGATTTTGAACGTGTGTTTCCTTCAGGTGTTCCGGTTTCCTCCCACACTCGGTATGTTTTAGTGTTCTTTAGCGTGTTTTACGTGGGGGGGTGGGGGTTGGGAGAAACTTTGTTTAAATCTCTTATCTCGACGGAGATGCGATTTTTTTCCGTATCGTATCTCCGTCGCACTGCAGCCTAACATCGAGGAGTTGGCGAACTCTGCTGGAGACCGACTTCGGGAGCTCCAACCGTGGGAGCCTGCGGGACTTACCATAACGGAGCGGATTTTAATATTGTGGAGTTGGTTAGAGATCGACTTCGGGAGCTCCAACCGTGGGAGCCTGCCATCACGGAGCGGATTTTAACATCATGGAGTTGGTTAGAGATCGACTTCAGGAGCTCCAAGCTGCAGGAGCTTCGACCGCTCCGACATGAGAGCTTTGACCGCCCCGACGTGGGAGTTTCGATCGCCCCGAAGCGGGGGGGGGGTTCGATCGCCGGCAGCGGGAGCTTCGATCGCGCTGACTGCGGATGGTTCCACTCCCCGGACTGCGGGAGAATAAAGAGGAAGTAGATTCAACTTTATTGCCTTCCGTCACAGTGAGGAATGTGGGAATCCACTGTGGTGGATGTTTATGTTAACTTTCATGTAGTTGTGTGTCTTGTTGTTTTTTTTTAGTATGGCTGTAATGGTAAATCGAATATCACTGTACCTTAATTGGTACGTGACAATAAAATACCTTTGAACCTTTGAACCAGCATCTGCAGTTCCTTCCTACACATTACACTTCAGCTGAAGGCAATCCAGGAGTGAGTAAGAATCAGCAGATTTTTGTTTTTTGTTTTGTACTCTGTACCTCGGTTTATAAACCCATTCTTATCTCTCTGTTCCAACTGACCCCTTTAAGTTTTTTTTAATTTAATTCATATTATCCCTTCTTATTTTTACCAAGGTGAATTGAAGGGCATTTTCCTTTGTGTCCATATTCACGTTCCCAAGTTCACAAGTTAGAGGATTATAATTAGGCCAATCGGCCTATCGGGTCCACTCTGCCATTCAATCATGGCTGATCTCTGCCTCCTAATCCCATTTTCCAGCCTTCTCCCCATAGCCCTTGATGCTCATTCTAATCAAGAATTTATCTATCTTTGCCTTTAAAATATCCACTGACGGACAATATTCAAGCCTATGTTCTTTTGTCATATACATCTTTATAAAATACTTATAACATCCATTTTATATAAGCTGCTCATTTCTCTGTCTGACACCCTCCCTTGTTCCTACTTTTGGATCCGCTCTGTTCACTTTGCACAGTCATGTATTACGCACCTTTTGATTGTCACGAACCTCTCTTCACTGGAGATTTTAACTATATTTCTAGTCATTCAGAGAGCTCCAACTGCTCATGAATTTTAGCTCATGAACTAATTCCATTATTTTAATTAATTCCATACTTGGATGCTCCTTTAACTGTTTCAAATGATGTTTTAATCACTTTTAGTTGTCCTTGACCAATTCCTCCAAACAAGAATTATTACTGCTGGTTTCTTGGTGGGTTGGAATGTCATTAATCAAAAGAAAAACCTTTCCACATAATTTTCAGGCTTTTCTCTTCATCATTGTACCGTTAGTATCTCTACCGAAATTAGCATCATCAATGTCCCCCATTATTACATTGTTGTTATAGAGTCATAGAGTATTAATCATACAGCATGGAAACGGGCCCTTTGCCCCAACTTGCCCACACCAACAAATATGCACACATCGACCAATATGCCCCATCTTCTCTTGTTCCACCTGCTTGTATTTGGCCCATATCCCTCTAGAAACATAGAAACATAGAAAATAGGTGCAGGAGTAGGCCATTCGGCCCTTCGAGCCTGCACCGCCATTCAATATGATCATTGCTGATCATCCAGCTCAGTAGCCTGTACCTGCCTTCTCTCCATACACCCTGATCCCTTTAGCAAAAAGGGCCACATCTAACTCCCTCTTAAATATAACCAATGAACTGGCCTCAACTACCTTCTGTGGCAGAGAATTCCACAGACTCACCACTCTCTGTGTGAAGAAATGTTTTCTCATCTCGGTCCGAAAAGACTTCCCCCTTATCCTTAAGCTGTGACCCCTGGTTCTGGACTCCCCCAACATCGGGAACAATCTTCCCGCATCTAGCCTCTCCAACCCCTTAAGAATTTTATATGTTTCTATAAGATCCCCCCTCAGTCTTCTAAATTCCAGCGAGTACAAGCCCAGTCTATCCAGTCTTTCCTCATATGCAAGTCCCGCCATCCCAGGGATTAATCTGGTGAACCTTCTCTGTACTCCCTCTAAGGCAAGAACGTCTTTCCTCAGGTTAGGAGACCAAAACTGCACACAATACTCCAGGTGCGGTCTCACCAAGGCCCTGTACAACTGCAGCAGAACCTCCCTGCTCCTAAACTCAAATCCTCTTGCTATGAATGCCAACATACCATTCGCTTTCTTCACTGCCTGCTGCACCTGCATGCTTGCTTTCAATGACTGGTGCACCATGACACCCAGGTCACGTTGCATCTCCCCTTCTCCCAATCGGTCACCATTCAGGTAATACTCTGCTTTCCTGTTCTTGCCGCCAAAGTGGATAACCTCACATTATCCACATTATATTGCATCTGCCATGCATTTGCCCACTCGCCTAATCTATCCAAGTCACTCTGCAACCTCCTAGCATCCTCCTCGCAGCTAACACTGCCACCCAGCTTTGTGTCATCCGCAAACTCTAAACCTATCCTAACCATGTAGGTATACAAATGTTCTTAAACTCTGTGATAGTATCTGCCTCAACTACCTTCACTGGCAGGTCATTCCATATACCTACCACCCTTTGTGTAAAAAAGTTGCCCCTCAGGCTCATAATAAATTTTCCCCCTCTCACCTTAAAACAATGTTCTCTGGTTCTTGATTTCCCTAGTCTGGGTAAAAGACTCCTATGCATTTACCCTTTCTAGTCCTAGGGATTTTATACACTTCTATAAGATCACCCCTCATACTCCTGCGCTCGAAGAAATAAATTCCTATCCTGTTCACTTTCCTTATAGCTCAAGTTCTTGATTCCAGGCAACATCCTCAACCTTGTGGTTCCTGCAAGTAATTTTTTAATTTTGAAAACTAGGACACATGAAATTGAAATCCTCTAAGTCTTCTAGATCCTAACAAGGTTGTTGACAATCCACCTGCCTCGGTTCTTAATAAAGTGTTGTAAACCTTATTGTGTACGTTCAGATAAGAACAAGGGGGGAGCATTGATATTTGCAAATCAATTTGTGTAACAGTGATTCCATAATGAACAGTTTTTAATAGAACCATTATGTGGTAGAGAATTCCACAAATTCACAACTCTCTGGGTGAAAATGTTTCTTCTCACCTCAGTTTTAAATGGCCTCCCCTTTATTCTTAGACTGTGTCCCCTGGTTCTGGACTCCCCTAACATTGGGAACATTTTTCCTGCATCTAGGTTGTCTAGTCCTTTTATAATTTTATATATCTCTATAATATCCTGTCTCATCCTTCTAAACTCCAGTGAATGCAAGCCTAGTCTTTCCAATCTTTCCTCATATGACAGTCCCTCCATCCCAGGGTTTAACCTTGTGAACCTATGCTGCACTGCCTCAATAGCAAGGATGTCCTTCCTCAAATTAGGAGTCCAAAACTGCACACAATACTCCAGATGTGGTCTTACCAGGGCCCTACACAACTGCAGAAGGACTTCTTTCCTCCTATACTCAAATCCTCTCGTTATGAAGGCCAACATGCCATTTGCTTTTTTCACTGCCTGCTGTACCTGCACGCTTACTTTCAGTGACTGATGTACAAGGACACCAAGGTCTTGATGCACTTCCCCTTTACCTATTCTGACACCATTGAGATAATAATCTGCCTCCTTATTTTTGTCGCCAAAGTGGATAACCTCACATTTATCTACATTATACTGCATCTGCCATGCATCTGCCCACTCACTCAACCTGTCCAAGTCACCCTGCAACCTCCTAACATCCTCTTCGCAGATCACATTGCCACCCAGCTTTGTGTTATCCGCAAACTTGCTAGTGTTACTTCTAATTCCATCATCCAAATCATTAATATATATTATAAATAGTTGCGGCCCCAGCACCGAGCCTTGTGGCACTCCACTCTCCAATGCCTGCCATTCTGAAAAGGACTCGTTTATTCCTACTCTTTGCTTCCTGTCCGCCAACCAATCCTCTATCCATTTCAATACCCTACCCCCAATACCATGTGCTCTAATTTTGCTCACCAACCTCCCGTGCGGTAACTTATCAAAGGCTTTCTGAAAGTCTAGATACACTGGCTCTCCTTCATCCATTTTACTTGTCACGTCCTCCTGAGTGAATAAGCAAAATAAAAACTAGTAAGTGGATCTACAAGTTTGAGAACAGAAGCTGTGAGATGGTGCACAAGAATAGGGGTGGCAGAGTGGCACAGTGGTAGAACTGCTACCTCACTGTGCCAGAGACCTGGGTTCGATCCTGACTACGGGTGCTGTCTGTACAGAGTTTTATGTTCTCCCCATGACTGCATGGGTTTTCTCAGGGTTAGCTCCCACACTCCAAAGACATGCGGGGTTTTAGGTTACTTTGCCTCTGTAAATTGCCCCTGGTATGTAGGATATGAAATTGGGATAACATTGTGCTAATGTACAAATGTTCCCGTGGACAGTGGGCCATTGGGCCTGTTTCCATGCTGTATCTCTAAACTGTAGCAACCATAGGGATTGGTCCTGAGAGTCGAACCCTCGGATTGGCCAGCAAGGTCAGGTGGTGGTTTTGGTGCCCAAAACCAGTCAGTGGGAAGAGAACTTCGATGTGAACAGTTTGAGTTAATGGTTGTCTGTAATCTCGTTTGTTATCCTTTGTAATTGAATATTGCTGCCGCAATAAACTTCTTTAACAAAGAACAAGCCTCCAGACTCGCCATATTGGTGACCCCGATGTGATCTAGCCGATCATCTACCATGGAGGGACACGACGCCCCTGCTTTGGTTCTAACGCCCGGCGTACCGCAGTTAAACGCGGTCAGCGTTCATCTTCCTCTGTTTTGGGCGCATCAACCACAACTTTGGTTTGCCCATGCTGAAGCAGAGTTCCACCTGAGAAACATCTCGGTGGATGAGACAAAGTATTATTACCTGGTCAGCGCCCTACCGCCGGAGACGTCCGCGCGGGTGATGCAGTTCATCACCGCCCCTCCGGCAGAGGGCAAGTACGAGGCGCTGAAGGTACTCATGCTTCGAACCTTCGGGTTCAGCAGGCATGATCGAGCCGAGAGGCTTATGCACCTACCGGATCTCGGAGATCGGCTGCTGTCCGCCCTCATGGCCGAAATGTTGGCGCTGGCAGGTGAGCACAAGGATTGCCTCATGTTCGAGCAGGCATTCCGAGAGCAACTTCCAGAAGATGTTAGGCTTATGCTCACGGATTGTTCTTTTAAGGACCCCGTGGCATACGCGGAGAAAGCTGATGCGCTCATGGCGGCCAAATCGAAAAAACACAGTTCGATCAACAGGGTCTCGGCACCATCGGGCAGTCCGCAGCGGCACCAAAATGGCAGCGCGACTCCCGCCATTTCTCCAAAACCCCGCCAAAAAGATCCGCACAAGCGCGGCTGGTGTAATTATCATCTGAGATGGGGTGGAGAAGCCCGTAACTGCCGCTCACCTTGCACTTTCTCGGGAAATGCCTCGGCCGATCGTACATAGAGGCAGTTGCGATTGGCCAGAACCGATGCCTCTACGTCATGGATCGATTCACAGACACAGAGTTCTTGGTCGACACGGGAGCCATAGTCAGCATCGTGCCGCCGACCGACCTCGAAACCCGATTGGGTAAGAGAGGGCCTACCCTCATCGCGGTTAACGGTAGCCCCATCCGCACATATGGCACGCGGGCAATGTCTCTGTCTTTAGGCACCCGCACGTACGAATGGTCGTTTATCGTCGCGGAAGTCGGTCAGGCGATTCTGGGCGCAGATTTCCTCTGGGCCTTTTCGCTAGTTCCCGATGTCCGAGGTAAAGGCCTTTGACCCTCCGCTAGCAGCGATGAGCCAGCTGCTCCACCGCCTGCCACCCCACCCAGCCCGACTGTCCAGGCCGTTGTCGCGGCCTCCGACCCGTATGCTGCGGTCCTGGCTGAGTTTCCGGAGCTGCTCGTTCAGCGTTTCGACGCCCCTTCTGCAAAGCATGGCGTTGTCCATTACATTCCCACCGAGGGTCCCCCCGTTTTCGCTCGGGCCCGGAGGTTGCCGCCGGACAAACTGATGGTAGCACGTGATGAATTTCAGAAGATGGAACGAATGGGCATTGTCCGTCGGTCCGACAGCCCGTGGGCCTCTCCGTTGCATATGGTCTCCAAAGCATCTGGGGGGTGGAGACCATGTGGAGATTACCGGCGCCTTAACGCCGTCACCACGGCAGACCGCTACCCCATACCGCACATCCAGGACTTCTCGTCTAGGCTGGAAGGTGCCATGGTATTCTCCAAAATTGATTTGTTGCAGGGCTACCACCAGATTCCTGTGCATCCGGAAGATGTGCCGAAGACGGCCACGATCACTCCGTTTGGGTTGTTCGAATGGTTGCGTATGCCTTTCGGTTTGAAAAAAGTGGCACAGGCTTCCCAGCGGCTTACGGACCATGTTAGTCGGGAATTGTCTTTTGTTTTCATTTATTTGGATGATATCCTGGTCGCCAGTCGCTCAGAGCAGGAACACCTGGTCCATTTGCGGACCGTGTTCCGGCAGCTTCAAGACCACGGGCTCATCATCCGCCCCTCCAAGTGTCAATTTGGCCTCCCCTCTATTGATTTCTTAGGACACCGGATCACCGCAGCTGGCGCCATTTCTTTGCCCGAAAAAGTGGAGGCTGTTCGTGCCTTCCCGCGGTCCACCACAGTAAAGGGGTTGCAGGAGTTCGTGAAGATGGTGAATTTCTATCACAGGTTCGTGCCGGCAGCGGCACGGATCATGCGTCCGCTCTTCCAGTGTCTCGCAGGCAAACCTGTCGAGTTGGAGTGGTCCGCGGCTGCTGAGACGGTCTTTGAGGCAGCTAAAATGGCTCTGGCAGACGCCACCATGCTCGTCCACCCAAGCGCCTCCGCTCCCACGGCCCTGACGGTCGATGCGTCGGACGTGGCAGTGGGGGGGGTTTTGGAACACCATGTAGAGGGCGGTTGGCAGCCCTTGGCGTTTTTCAGCCGACAGCTTAATCCGGCTGAGCCCTCGGATTGGCCAGCAAGGTCAGGTGGTGGTTTTGGAGCACAAAACCAGTCAGTGGGAAGAGAACTTCGATGTGAACAGTTTGAGTTAATGATTGCCTGTAATCTCGTTTGTTATCCTTTGTAATTGAATATTGCTGCCGCAATAAACTTCTTTAACAAAGAACAAGCCTCCAGACTCGCCATAAAACTAAAGATAAAATGTGGGTTGACAAAGAAGTGGATATCAAAGGTCAGTGTTGAGGTAGAAAGGAGCAATGCCTATTGCTGAAATGGAAGCTATTTAGGAGGGGTCTATCTATATAAATGGGGACTTAATTCTGCTAATGACAGGATCGCTCTTCTGTATCCTGCTGGTCTGGCAATCATCACCCTTAAAGCAAAGCACCAAAAACTGCCTCAGAGGCAAAATACTTTAAATAAAGTGCATTCTGAGGTGAAGTTATCACGAATGCTAAATGCCTCAAGTAGTGTGCAACGGATGGAAAAGTAACATAAGGAACTGCATATACTGGAATCGTGAGTAAAACACAAAGTGCTGGAGTAACTCTGCGGGTCAGGCAATATCTCTGGAGGGAATAAACAGGTAATGTTTCGGGCTGGAACGCCGCCTGTTTAATCCCTCCAGAGATGCTGCCTGATCTGCAGAGTTTCTCCAGCTCTTTGTATTTTATGCAACAGATAGAATTTGGATTGTTTTCTCTGGAATGTCAAGGGATGAGTGGCGACTTTTAGATACAGTAATAGGTAGTGAATCTGTGGAATTCTTTGCTACAGAAGACTGTGGAGGCCAAGTCAGTGGATATTTTTAAGGCAGAAATAGATAGATTCTTGATTAGTACGGGTGTCAGAGGTTAGAGGGAGAAGGCAGGAGAATGGGGTTAAGAGGGAGAGATAGATCAGCCATGATTGCACGGCAGAGTAGACTTGATGGGCCGAATGGCCTAATTCTGTTCCTATCACTTATGATCTTATAAAATATTTCAAATTATGTGAAGGAAAGTTAGTCAGAACTGTTTTCCCAAGGTGGAAATGTCAAAGAGGCCATTTAGAAATGAGATGAGGAAAAACTTTTTCAGTCAGAGAGTTGTGAATCTGTGGAATTCTCTGCCTAAGAAGGCAGTGGAGGCCAATTCTCTGAATGCATTCAAGAGAGAACTAGATAGAGCTCTTAAGGATAGCGGAGTCAGGGGGTATGGGGAGAAGGCAGGAACGGGGTACTGATTGAGAATGATCAGCCATGATCACATTGAATGGCGGTGCTGGCTCGAAGGGCCGAATGGCCTCCTCCTGCACCTATTGTCTATTGTCTATTGTCTATAAGAGTAGCGAGCACAGGTTTAAGATCAAAGGGGAACAATTTAATGGAGATGTGCAGGGCAAGTTTTTAGACACAGAGAGTGGTGGATGCTTGGAACCTACTGCTTGGGATGGTGGTGGAAACAGATGTGATAGGTGGTGTTATAGAGACTTTAGATAGGCACATTGATACGCTGGGAATCGAGAGACATGGATCACATGCAAGCTAAGGAGATTAGTTTACTTGGCATCATGTTCAGCAGAGACATTGTGGGCCGAACGATCTATATCTGTGTGGTACTCTTATATGTTCCATGTTCTGTGTGTATACACTATCTCTATAACCACCTCCTTGAAACCCACAAAATATAAATATATCAGGTCATGGGAATTAATTCCCTTTCAGTCCCCCTAATTACTCTACATCCATTTTGTTATTAATGCTCACCTGTTTAAGTTCCTTGTTCAACTGTATTCATCAGGAAGTTTTCTAAGTCTTCTTTTCAAAGTACAGATAGAAAGTATACATTTAATTTTCCTGTTGTTTTCTTATTCTCATTATCATTTTGTCTGTCTCAGTCCGTGGGACATCCACATTAATTTAAACTAATGATTTATTTTTTGCACGTCCACGGAATGTCATATTCTATATTAAATACCCTATCAGTATTCTCTGAATGTTGTGCTTTCAGTATGACATTTTCTCAATGGTTTGGGCTGACTGACACCTTTCATGAGAAATAATACAAGCCTTTGCTTTTGATCTGGTATTATCGTTAACTGATTAGTCATAGCTGGACCTCTTTTTCTGGGGTTGTTTGTATAAAAGAAATAATTTTTGTATGAGTAAACTGCATTCATCCTTAATACACGTGTCATTTATTTTTTATGGCCTTATTTTTTAATGCGCAGGACAAATACTGTGGTGACAAACTTTACATTTGAATGATTTGCAATTGAGACTGCCGATGATACAAAGATTGACACCTATACGATAGCTTACTTGAGAGCTCGTTGGATTTTATCAGTCTCCAGCAGTTTAATGAGCATCATGGAAAAATTACATTACAGGAGGCTATTCAGCCCATTGTGCCTGTTCCAGTCAAAATGAGCTGCCCAACCTGAATCCATTTTCCATTACTTTACCTATGCTTCTGCAAGTGAAATTTCAATGAAGGTTTTATCCTCCGACACTTTTTTAAGCCGTGAACCCCTTTGAATGAAGCTTAACATTATTAGAGGAAGACATTTCCTTCCCTTCCTTTCCCTTCTTCCCCCACTTTCTCCCCACTCCCATTCTCCTCCCCTGAACACTGGCTGACCTTGCAGTGGTTTGGAAACATAGAAACATAGACAATAGGTGCAGGAGGAGGCCATTGGGCCCTTCGAGCCAACACCGCCATTCATTGTGATCATTGCGATCATCCACGATCAGTACCCTGTGACTGCCTTCTCCCCATATCCCTTGATTCCGCTAGCCCCTAGGTTTCTCCCTCTCCCCCCCCCCCCCCCACCTGCACCCCTTCCAATGGATACACAATTCGCAATTTTTCTACCCTTCTGTTTCACAATGAACAACTTTTTTATCCTTTTTGGGCTTATAGCTGTCTTTTCATCCCTGGCCTTTGTCCAACAATCTGCCTATCATAAGCCCCCCCCACCATCTCAGTTCAATTATTGCCAGCCACGCTTTCCCGCCCTCTCCTGCAATCAGTTGATGAAGGGTCCCGGCCGGAAATGTTAACGACACATGTTCTGCAGAGATGCTGCCTGACCCGGCGAATTACTCCAGCATTTGTGTCCTTCTTTGGTGGAAACCAGCATCTGCAGTTCCTTGTTATTATAATTATTAGGAAGGTATTTTTATAAATAAGGTGTTAAAAAAGGCTTTGACCTTGCACCCACGCAGCAATAGTAAACCCAAGTACAGTAAAATTCTTCGGGGCTAATTAACATTTGAAAAAGATATATATAGCCAGTCATTTTTTAAACACTCCAAAACATGTTGCAGCTAAGTAAATGGTCACTGAGGAGATGTATGAAAAGCAGCAACCAATTTGCACAGACTACGATCTTGCAAACAAAGTTGATGAATCAGCAGACAATCTGTTCCTCAAATGATGAGTGAAGCATAAATATTGGGCAAAGTACTGAGAATAACTCTCCCAGGCTTCTTCAAAATAGTTAAGAGATCATTTAGTTCTACTAGAAATAACAGATGGGGAGGGTTTCAATTGTAATGTCTCATCTGATCAACAATACTATCAATAATGTAGCATTCCTTCGGTAATGTTATGAAAGGTTAGCCTGCAACTTTGAGAGTGAGGCAGACACTTTCTTGTTCCAAGACACCAACATAACTCTGTGCATAGGAGTTTAATGAGACAGATTCAGCACTGGAATCATAATCATAGAGTCATCCAGAACCAAAATGGGTCCTTCAGCCCAACATGCCCATGCCGACCAAGATGCCCCATTTACGCTAGTCCCACATGACCTAATTTGGCCCATATCCCTCTAAACCTATCCTATCCTCTGTATGGGGTATGGGGTATGGGGTATGGGGAGAAGGCAGGAACGGGGTACTGATTGTGAATGATCAGCCATGATCACATTGAATGGCAGTGCTGGCTCGAAGGACCGAATGACCTACTCCTGCACCTATTGTCTATTGTCTATTGTCTATTGTCTATCCATGTACCAGTCCAAATGTCTTTTAAAAGTTGTTATAGTACCGGCCTCAACAACCTCTGGCAGCTCATTCCATATAGTTCACTTCACTTCAGTTTAGTTTGTTGTCAAGTGTACCGAGGTACAGTGAAAAGCTTTTGTGGTGCGCTAACCAGTCAGGGGAAAAGAAAAACACAATTACAATCGAGTCATTCACATGGAACAGATACATGATAAAGGAATAATGTTCAGTGCAAAGCAAAGCCTGTAAGGTCAGATAGTCCAACACCCTCTGATGAAAATGGTTCCCACCAGTTTCCTATTAAATCGTTCCCTTCCCACCTTAAACCTATGTCCTCTGGTTTTGATTCCCCTACTCTGGGTAAAAGACTGTGCATTCAGCATCTCTATTCCCCTCATGATTTTATACACCTCCATAAGATCACTGCTCGGCCTCCTGCGTTCTAACAAATAAAGTCCTAGCCTGTTCAATCTCTCTCAGGCCCTCAGGTCCTGGCAACATTATCATAAATCTTCTCTGTTCTCCTTCCAGCTTTATGACATCCTTCTTATAGCAGGGTGACCAAAACTGAAGACAGTACTACAAATGTAAGCTCACCAATGTGTTGTACAACTATAACATAACATCCTGACTTCTAAATTATATCCAATACCCTGACTGATGAAGGGCAATGTACCAAAAGTCTACCTAACCA
The DNA here is from genome assembly GCF_053455715.1 of Rhinoraja longicauda. Classification (NCBI taxonomy): domain Eukaryota; kingdom Metazoa; phylum Chordata; class Chondrichthyes; order Rajiformes; family Arhynchobatidae; genus Rhinoraja; species Rhinoraja longicauda. The sequence goes on along the minus strand of NC_135957.1, from coordinate 26,417,102 downwards.
CACTATCTACCTGTTGTGCCACAAGTATACAATATGGCTGTGCATTTCAGGTAGTTGAACTAATATTTCATTTCTTAAACCTTCTGCTCTTTTTTAAATTTACGTATGTTTGTTTTCAATGCTTTTAACTAAATCTATCCACACTGAACCCCAAGCATTACCAGGACTAGCTGAATTCATGGTCCCCAGATTATCTTTCAGAAGCAACATGCTGCAGATGTAAGAAATTTGAAATAGAAACAAATTCAAAACATTTTTAGGAGCTTAAACAGCAGCTTTGGAGGGGGAAAATTTTAGCTCAGCGGTAGATTTGCTGCCTCATAATGCCAGAGAATCGAGTTTGATCCTGACTAATGGTGCTGTCTGTATGGAGTTTGTATGTTCTCCCCATGACCGTGTGGGTTTTCTCTGGGTAGTTCAGTTTCCTCCCACACTCCAAAGACGTACAGGTTTGAAGGTTAATTGGCTTCGGTAAAACTATAAATTGTCCGTAGTGTGAGTAGGATAGTGTTAGTGTGTGGGGATCGCTGGTCGGCGCAGCCTCGGTGGTCCGAAGGACCTGTTTACGCACTGTATCTCTGAACTAAACTAAATACATTGCAATCTGTCTAATGTTATGATCCAGGACTGTCATACATTTACCTCCTTTTTGGTCTCTGTGGACCCAAAATATCACAGAGTCTTCCTCAACATCGCTGTCCTTTGCCTCTGATAGCCATGCCACCCGCAGCCAACCCAGACCGTCTCTGAGCACCTCTAAACGGGGGGGAGGTAAGTCTTTCCATATTTCTTTCTGTCTGCAGCCACCACTGCCTTGGAGGATTGAATTGATCTGCGTTCTTCTGCCATTCATGGATCATATCCTGAAAGTCATTTAGACAACCAGGTCAGGGCATCACAACACCATCAGTCCCAGGCATATTCAGGGTGGAATTATGTGTATGAACTGAAGGTCTATAAACAGGCAGAGTTGAAGGAAATGACTGGTGTTCACGAGTGTATTCCATTTATAATCTGAGCTACTGCCTCAGAGTGCCGGAAACCCTGTAAATGATTTGATTGTAGTCATGTATTGTCTTTCCACTGACTAGATAGCACATAGCAAAAGCTTTTCACTGCACCTCGGCACATAAACTAAACTGTAGGTCTTACTGTAGCTGTTCCCAAACCCTAAAGATCTCAAGGTTATGGGGAGAAGGCAGGAGAATGGGGTTAGGAGGGAGAGATAGATAGATCAGCTGTATGGCCAAATTCTATTCCTATTCCTTATGACCTGATGCAAGCTGTGATGCAACCCAACAGTATACTTTCTATGGTGCATTTGTAGTGGTTTGTAAGAATCATTGGAGAAATGACAAATTTCCCAGAGGATAAATCAGGGAGGATAAGGTGACAGTAAAATGTGAAAACAGAAAGACTTTTTTAAAATGATCATTGCCAAAATAGAAACCATGAAAGAGTAATATGTGCCCAGTTCTGGAATACTGTTACTTGATAAGAAGCGTGCAAATAGCAGGCTTCCCATCATCTCACTGGCTTCGCTCTGCTTGGTTATCAGAGGTTGCAAGATTAACAGGTGAAAAGAGTGGTGGAGTTGCTACAGTCCTTGCTGTGCATGGTTCATGCTGCATTTTTATTATCATTCCACTATTTCTGAAAAGAAAAGTAATGAAGCCAAATAACATACATTTAAAGCGAAGCCAGGAAATGTTTGGAATTTACTGAGCTGACCAACTGCAGAGGTAGTATAAGAAAATAACTGCAGATGCTGGTACAAATCGAAGGTATTTATTCACAAAATGCTGGAGTAACTCAGCAGGTTAGGCAGCATCTCAGGAGAGAAGGAATGGGTGACGTTTCGGGTCGAGACCCTTCTTCAAACTGCAGAGGGAGGGTCAGAGTCAATTGCTCTGCAGCCTAAAATTTAAAACAGCTCAAGAAAATAACATTCATTTATAGTTATGTTCACTTGTACGCAATACAAAATTCAAATTAATTTCTTTCAATTGCCCTTAATGTGAAACCTACAATTTGAATTCATTAAGATCCTAATCAATTAATTATATTTTTTCATAGGTATCCAATAAGGAGATAGTTGACTTGTCAAGTTTCTTTGCCAAAAGAGGTAGTGTAAATGGAACTGGACTATAAAGTCGTACACGATAGAAACTGGTCCTTCGGCCCACTGCGTCTGTACCGACCATCAATCACCTGTTAACATTAATTCTCCCTTTATTCCCCCCTGATTCCCTCAAGTCCCACAGACTCTATCGATTACCTTCAACTAGTGCCCTTTACCCACTGGCCTATACAGCTTTAGGATGCAGAAGGAAACCAGGAAAACCTGTGGGTCACAGGAAGAACTTGCAAACTCCAAACAGACAGCACCAGAGGTTAGTATTGGGGGGTATTTGAACATTTGCTCTTCTGTTCTGGCCAGGTAATGGTACAAACACATTAATATAGCTGCAGGTTTTTGAAATGTGTTTTAGTTGACAAGAATATCGCACGCACACTTTTAATAATGTACAAAGTCACCTGGTGACGAGTGTAGAACTTGTGACGAGGAAGAGATAAGCTATGAATTTCTAACTGACATAAGTTACAGGATGGTTTACAGCTACTTATGTAAACAACATCTCCAACCAGTCAAAAGTCATTATTTCGCTTTCTGCTATGAGACATTATGTTTATTTCAGGCGCATGTCAGTAGTTTATTGTTGACAAAAATACATTGTCTCTATCTAAACCTCTGCATGTGCTTTGTGAAATAACTACATTAAACTTGGCTCAGACAACAAATTGTATTGTTTTAATTGCATGCCCTTTGTAACTGACAACCATTTCCTCTTCACTAAAGACCACCCAAAAGCAAGGCATCCTGTCATCGATTTCAAACATATCAGAACAATCACCTTTGATATTTTCCTCTGTCCCCTTGAGTCACAGATGCATTATGGAAACAGGACTCTGTCCCACTGAGTCCGCACTGACTATTAACCTCCCATTTAAATTCATCCTACATCATTCCCAGTTTGAAAAAAAAATTCTTCCCATGTTCCCGTTAACCTATTGCAGCTTGTACCACTCACTCACACAGAAGGGATAATCTATAGCAGCCATATTACATACTAACCTCCACGTCTTTGGGATGTGGGGGAGACCCATGTGGTCACAGGAAGAATTTGCAGACTCCACACAGACAGCACAAGTGGTCATGATCAAATCTGACACTGTGAGCCAGTGGCTCCATTAGTTGCACCAGTGTGCATGGTGAAAGACAGCATTCATAAGTTTAAAAAAATTCTGAGGTACTTCATGCCATTGAGCAAAATTTGATAAGGAGTATCATAGGGTATATTATAGCAGCAAAATCATGGTTTGAAAAAATAAGTTTGAGGAGTAAACGTTTGAGAGGGGACCAAAAAGAAGAGAGGAGAGTCAGAACCTGCAGCCCAGAGGGTTTGGTCACCAATGGAGAACCAATTTAAACAGATTCAGAACTGGAAAAGTTCAGAGATCATGGAGAGACTTTGGGTTGATGTTTGGTACACAGCTAGGAAATTTGAAAAGCACATTAGAAATTGTTAAATCAAAGCGCCGGTGGATTGGGACTGGTCAGGAAATTACTGCGAGTTCAGACGTAGAAAGCAGAGTTTCAGTGCATTGGGATTTCTGCAGGGTGAGACAGTAAATTTTCCCCAAGAATCCCTTTGTTTGGTCAAGTCCTGAGGTAATAGCAACATGAGTTGAGGAAGGGGCGAAGCAAGGCATATGTGCCACTGAAAGTTAACGTCAACGCAATTCAACAGCCTCTGAGATTAAATGAGACAAAGAACTGCAGGTGCTGGCTTATACCAAAGATAGACACAAAGTGCTCCAGTATGTCAGCGGGTCAGGCAGCATCTCTGGAGAACAGGTCCAGGCCGGTCCCGACCCAAAATGTCACATATCCTTTTCTCCAGAGATGTTGCCTGACCCGCTGAGTCCAGCATTTTGTGTCTAGACTCTGAGACTATCTCGGGTACCAAGGTTATGTAGCAGCTGCCAGGAGGGAGTATCACTCCAGTGGCTCAGAAAAGGAGCTTGTGGAAAGTAATGAAGGAAGTGGATTCAGTGGGTCAGGTTTTGGTTACATTCTACACATCCAGACTTGAGCAGCAACTGGGACAAATTGAGGGCAACAGAGAAGGTGAAAATCACTGAGTACGCGTTCTCCCTGTGACTGTGTGGGTTTTCTCAGGGTGCTCCGGTTTCCTGGCGGTTCGTAGGTTTGACCTCTCTAAATTGTCCCCAGTGTGTAGGATAAAACTAGTGCATGGGTGATTGATGATCGGCGCAGACTCGGTAGGCCAAAGGGCCTGTTTCCACGCTCTATCTCTAAACTGAAGCTAAATGCTCTACAGAAGTGGCTAGTAGATGGCACAAATATTCCTCTGCCCGAGGCAATGTTAGTTTTCTAAACTTGGATTTATATTTTGTAGCTTGCAACCATCCCCAGACGTGACACAAAGGCTGAGTGATGGCCACGTGAACGCAGCGTCCAACCACAGTTTCTTTGCATTATCTCTGGCTCAAGCACAGTAAAGTAACTATTCCATTCATTTGTACAATTATTGAAATATCGGGCAGTTAGTCATGTTATTGCCTGCTCTCTCCAGCTGTAAATTACCCCATCTGGGCTTACACCTATTTCTCCTCGCCCTCTCCCTTTCCATCTACATTCCTTCTTCTAGTTTCACAATTCGCAACCCTTCAATCCTCATGCCTCACATCAATCTTTTTATCTCTGTCCTTTGTCCAACCATCTGCCTATCGAAAACCTTCCTCGCCTGTGTCCACGCCAAGCTTTGTCCTGCTCCTCCTCCCTTCCAGCTTTGCCCTCCCCCTCCCCGCTACAATCAGTCTGAAGAAAGGTCCAAAACGTCACCTATCCGTGTTCTCTAGAGATGCTGCCTGACCCTGCTGAGTTACTCCAGCACTTTGTATCGTTTTTTGTAAAGCAGCATCTGCAGTTCCTTGTTTCTACGTCTTACTAAACAACTTGCAGCAGAAAGGTGATTGCAGCAAACATTATGATATTCAAGGAATAAGAGCAGGTACAATAGGGAGTTGCTCGGCATTTCTAAAATGAGCATTGCAGCACAATACTTCACTGAAAAGGGGGGAATATTAAATGTATTTAGTGTATCTGTATTCAGCCCTTTGGTCAATCTTTAGGTAAGAAAATATTCCATTGTCCAGGAGATTTTTATGCTGACATTAATACCTCATGCCTCATGATGGAATTGTATATATTTAAGTGTTGGTGTTCAGAGGAGACTGAGTGTCTTTGTATTCAGATCATTTAAAGTTAAGACGCAAGTTCAGAAACTAATTGAGAAAGAAACAGTATGTGGGCCTTTACTGCAAAAGAATTTGAATAAAAGAGCAAAGATATTTTGCACAAATTATATCATGCATTGGTGAGACGGTATCATAAAGAAATACTGTGCACAATTTTGGTCTCCCTTATCTATGAAAGGAAATGCTTACAATAGAAGGTGAGACTCGTAGATCTTGTCAGCATGTTCAGCACAGACATTGTGGGCCGAAGGGCCTGTTTCTCTGCTGCACTGTTCTATGTTCTCTTCCACTCCCACTCAGACCTATCAGTCCATGGCCTCCTGCACTCTTACAACGAGGCTCCTTTAACAGCACCTCATCGTCTGTCTGGGCATGTTGCAACTTTCCGGGCCCAATATCAAATGCCCCAATGTTAGGTAACTCACTCTTTCTGACCGTGTCAGAACTGCCCATTTCTTCCTTGCGTAGATAGACACAAAATGCTGCAGTAACTCAGCGGGCCAGGCAGCATCTCCAGATAGAAGGATTAGATGACGTTTCGGGTCGTGGCCCTTCTTCAGCTTCACGGTCTGAAGAAGGGTCTTGACCCAAAATGTCACCCATTCCTTCTATCCAGAGATGCTGCCTGTCCCGTTGAGATACTCTACCATTTTGCGTCTATCTTCAGTTTAAACCAGCATCTGCAGTTCCTTCCTACACATATTCCTTTCGTTACATTGGATCAAATTTTCTTTATTTTTTGACATGTAATATGTGGGCATTTCACAAGTCCTGAACAATAACAACACATTACACCGACAAACAAGCCTAATCTGATTTTCACTGCCCCATTAAGTCATCTGGTCTCACACTACCAGTGGTATTCCCTTTGATCTCATCATTCCTCCCCACCAATTTTACCACCCTACCACTAAAACTCAAGATTGAAGAATCAGGAGTATTTTACTGTCCTGTGTCCCGAAACGGAACAATTACATTTTTACTTGCAGCAGAATAACAGATATGATAACACAGTTATCAGTGGACACCATAATAAACAATACAAATAATTTAAATTAAAAAATAACTTACATCCTCTTATAGGCAAAGAGTCATAGAGTGATGGAGTGATACAGTGTGGAAACAGGGCCTTCGGCCCAACTTGCCCACACTGGCCAACATGTCCCATCTACACTAGTCCCACCTGCCAGCATTTGGTCCATATCCTTTTCCATGTCTTATCCATGTCCTCTTGTTCCCTGTTCAGGAACCAGTGCCTGAAACGTTAATTGTTTCTCCTTGCACAGATGCTGCCTGATTTGATGAGTGTTTCCAAAATTTTCTGTTTTAAAACAAAGCCACAGTTGGCTCAGTGTTGATGAGGCCTTTAGGCAGATGAGGCATGACTTTGTTCTAACGCAGTAGCGTTTCCCAATCTGTGTGAGAAAGGCTTGCACATAGGATAGGGGCACATCCCTGCCAGGTCTTTGATGAGAAGCAGTATGGCTGATGCCTGAAGGTGATTACACATCAATATAATTAATTTGTATCCTCCAATGCCAAGCTACAGTTCGGTCTTGACAGGTCTCCCAAAGGTATTTATCAAACTATGAGGCTAATTAACTACAAATCGATGAAGTGCTTCTTATGTTGTACTGAGCACGAGCACAAAGTAAAATTTCTGAACAATTTATCGGGTTATCAGAATCATTACTTATTGTAATTCCCTGTTGAATCTTCAACTCACTTTCTCCATCTGTTTATAGTTATGTTACAATGGAATGCCCCAAACCATCTGAAGAAGGGTCTCGACCCGAAACGTCACTGATTCCTTTTCTCCAGAGATGCTGTCTGACCCACTGAGTTACTCCAGCTTTTTGTGTCTATCATACACAACCAAATGCAGGCAGGTGGGACGAGTATAGATGGGACATGTTATTCAGTGTTTCCACACCGTATGACTATGAGTAACTGAGGACTAAATCTAGATTTTAATCAACTGCCCTGCTATTCATTTATCTCGTTCAGAGCATATTCTGTATGACCGTATTCTTGCGAAAAACCTTGGTCAGGTTGGGGTGTGAAGGTTACAGTGTTAAGTGTGCCTTATAGGTGCAATTTGCTGTTAAACTACTTCAATCTTGCAGCAGAAATAGCAAGGATAATGTAATTGCTCCAAATCATTGAAGTGTGGGTAGAAGCAATTACCAGTGATCACACATAAGTACTTTTAGTTTAGTTTAGAGATACAGCGAGGAAACATGCCCTTCGGCCCACCGAGTCTGCATCGATCAGCGATCCCCACACGCTATCACTATCCTCCACGCATTAGGGACAGATTACATTTATAGCGAGACAATTAACCAACAAACCTGCACGTCTTTGGAGTGTGGGAGGAAACCAAAGATCTTGGAGAAAACCCATGCCGTCACGGGGAGAACGTATAAACTCCGTACAGACAGCACCCGTAGTCGGGATCGAACCCGCATCTCTGGCGCTGTAAAGCACTGTAAGGCAGCAACTCTGCCGCTGTGCCGCCGTGCCGCCCTTGAAGGCAGAAATGTAGGAAAAACCTCCAGAAGGTATGTGGGCCATAGTCAGGGGAAAGAATGGTCATTGTCATTAATTCACCTCTGACTGAAAATCTGGGGCAATGTGTTTGTGGCATATTTAAATAAAATTTGGGGCTTTTAATCTAAGAATATAAAAGCAAGGACGTAATGCTGTGGTTTTATAAGATGCTGGTGAGGCCACATTTGGAATATGGAGAGCTGTTTTGGGCTCCATATCTGATGAGGGATGTGCTGACATTGGAGAAGGTCTAGAGGAGGTTTACAAGAATGATCCCAGGGATGATTAGGTTAACCTCCGAGGAGCGTTTGATAGCTCTGGCCCTGTACTCACTGGAATTTAGAAGGATGAGGGTAAGTTTCACCGAATAATGAAAAACCTGAATAGAGTGGATGTGGAGAGAAGTAGTGGGAAAGTCCAAGACCAGAGGGAACATCCTCAGAATAAAAGAACATACTTTGAGAATGCTAATGAGGAGGAATTTATTTTTTGAATAAATTTTTTATTGGAGAAAGGTACATAACCTGTTTACATCTTTACAGTCATACATTTTTAAATTGATAATATTGTCAATTATTATTATATTGTCTCCAATACCTTTTGCCCCTTTTTTTTAAAAACTAGATAGAACTAAAGAACTAGATGAAGTAAAGAAAGAAAAAAGAGAGAAGAAAAATAAAAACAAAAACAAAAACAGATTATAAAGATAAGGAAAAAGTTAGTTAAAGAAGAGTGGAGAAATTTATTAAAATAACAAAAACTTCATTCGAGATATATTCGTACATTTCAAAGTATAGCATTTCATCCATTCTTTAGTCCGAGTGCTAGTCAGGTTCCTGTGCTGAACCATTCTGACCCTTTAAGTAATCAATAAAAGGAGACCATATTCCATTAAATAATTCCTGTTTGTCCAACAGGGAAAATCTGATTCTTTCCACGTTTAAGGTCTCCGTCATTTCTATAATCCACATTTTGATTGTGGGGGACGTAGGGCCTTTCCAAAATTTTAGAATTAATTTTTTTCCTGTTATTAAACTATAATCCATAAAGTTTCTTTGTGTTGTTCTAAATGTTTGATTTAATTCTAATATTCCGAGTATAATTAATTTTGGATCTGGGTCCAATTGTGTGCTGGTTACTTTAGATATTATGCTAAAAATATTTACCCAGAATTTTTTAATTTTTATACAGTTTGCAAACATATGAAATAATGTAGCTTCTAAATGTTGACATTTATCACATTTAGGTGAGATATGTTGGAAAATTTTATGTAGTTTTGTTTTTGAATAGTGTAACCTATGTATTACTTTAAATTGTATTAGAGAATGTCTGGCGTTTAGTGAACACTGATGTATATGTTGCAAACTTTCTTCCCAAGTATCTTTCGTAATTACTTGGTTTAATTCTTTTTCCCATTCTTGTCTGTATAAGTCCGTGGAGGGAATGTCACTGTCTAATAAGATATTATATATATAAGATATTAATTTTTCTGTATTAGGATGTTTGTTCCAACATTCATCAAGAATTTCTGAATTTCTAATTCGAAAATTTTGGGAGTTCGATTTTACATAATCTCTAAGTTGAAGATATCTGAAATAATCATTTCCACGAAGACCATAAGTCTGTTGCAACTCCTGAAATGTCAGAAACGTGCCTTCCTTATAAAGTTGTCCCATATTTTTAATTCCATAATCCTTCCATTGTGTAAAACCCCCGTCTACCCATGAAGGCTTAAACAAAGGATTATTCACAATTGGAAGAAAAAGTGATAAATTATCTAATTTTAATGTCTTTTTTAATTGTTTCCAAATTCGTATAGCACTAAATATTATAGGGTTTTCCCTATAAATTTTTTTGTTTAATTTAGACGTAGCAAATAATATCGAACCAATATCAAAAGGTAAACAATCTTCCTTTTCCATTTTTAACCAGTCTGGTTGATGATCTATTTCTTCCAACCAGAAATTCATATTTTTAATATTAACTGCCCAGAAATAAAACAAAAAATTGGGTAAAGCCAGGCCTCCATTTATTTTTGATTTACACAAGTGTCTTTTGTTTATCCTATGATTCTTATAATCCCAGATAAAATCATTAACAATAGAGTCCAATTTTTAAAAAAAGTTTTTTGTCAGATATATCGGAATTGTCTGAAAAAGGTATAATATTTGCGGTAAAAAAATCATTTTTATGGCATTAATTTTGCCAACCATTGAGATAGGGAGTGTTTTCCAATATTGAATATTCTTATGTAGTTTGTTCAGTAATGGGGGGAAATTTGCTTTAAATAATGATGTATATATCTTAGTTACATAGATACCTAGATATTTAAATTTTTCATTTACTATTTTAAATGGAAATTGTTGTATTATCTGTTTATTATGTTCCCTTATTGGCATAATTTCGCTTTTATTCCAATTTATTCTGTATCCTGAAAGTGAACCAAATTGGGTTATTAGCTTTAATAAGTTTGGAATACTAATTTCTGGTTTTGTAATGTAAATTAATACGTCATCTGCGTATAGAGAAATTTTATTCACTGTGTCCTTTGTGTTATATCCATGTATTTCCGGATGCCCCCTAACTCTTTCTGCCAGTGGCTCAATAGCAAGCGCAAATAATAATGGGGATAACGGGCATCCTTGTCTACAACCTCTAGATAGGCTAAATTTCGATGACAACCTTTGGTTTGTAAATATTCTGGCCGTGGGATTTGTATATAACAGTTTTATCCATGTACAGAATTTCTCCCCTAGCTGCATATTTTCCATCACCGAAAATAAATAAGACCATTCAACCTGATCAAATGCTTTTTCAGCATCAAGTGAGATTATTGCTAGATCTTCATTAATAATTCTCTTGGAATATATAATATTAAATAATCTTCTTAGATTATAGTATGAATATCGTTTCTGAATGAAGCCTGTTTGGTCAGGGTGTATTAATTTATTCATCACTGTACTTAATCTATGCGCTAGTATTTTAGTTAAAATTTTTTGATCTGTATTTAAAAGTGCAATTGCTCTGTATGATCCCGGGTCTTCCGGATCTTTATCAGCTTTAGGAATAAGTGTTATTATAGATTCATTTAGAGTATCTGGAAGTTTCTGTTGAGTATATATATACTCATACAGTCTATGTAAACGTGGGCTAAGCAAATCATAAAATTTTTTATAAAATTCGGAGCCTAAACCATCTGGTCCTACTGCTTTACCATTTTTTAAAGAACCAATAGACTCCTCAATATCCTTTATCGTAATCTCCCTTTCTAGTACTTCTCTATCTTTTGAATCTAAACCTTGTAAATTACATTTTTTTTAAAAGTCTGCTATTCCTTCTGATTGTGCTACGGTTTTAGTTGAATAAAGGTTCTGATAATATTGGAGAAATCTATCATTTATGTCCTTGGGCATTTTTAATAATTCTCCTGTCTCTGTTCTAATTTTCTGAATTATTTTTTCCCCTTCCATTTTTCGTAACTGACGTGCTAATAGTTTTTGTGGTTTGTCTCCAAATTCAAAATGTAATTGTTTTGTTTTTTGATAAAGTTTTATTACTTGTTCTGAATACATTTTATTTAGTTTATATTTCAATACAGCAATTTTATTATGTTTTAGAGTAGATGGCATTCTCGCATTTTCTATATCTAGTTGTTTAATTTCACTTTCCAATGTTTGTTGCTTAATCCTGTTCTCTTTATTATAAAAAGCTTGAGCAGAAATTAATGTACCTCGAACATACGCTTTAAACGTTTCCCACATAAGAGAAATAGGTGTGTCGGGGTTGTCATTTACTTCAAAAAATATTTGAATCTGTTTAATAATATATTCCTGGCATGACTTTTCGTTCAAAATTTGTGGGTTAAATCTCCAATATGCTTGTTTCTCAGACATTCCATTTAATTTAATCATGAATGTTACCGGTGCATGATCTGAAATTATAATGTTATGGTATTTTGAATTATAAATAAATGGAATAAACGTAGAGTCAACTAAAAAATAATCTATTCTTGAGTATGTTTTGTGTACTGGTGAGTAAAATGAATATTCCCGTCCAGTTGGGTTTTCTATTCTCCAAACATCCTTAATATTAGTGGTATTAATAAATGAATTTAGAAATACACTTGATTGAGATTTTACTTTTTTTTGCATTGATGACCTATCTAAGTATGAATCTAATGTACAATTGAAGTCTCCTCCAATTATTAATTTATATTGTGTAAATTCAGGAATTTTATTAAATGTTTTATTAAAGAACATAGGGTTATCAAAATTAGGCCCGTAAACATTAAGAAGGATCACTTTTTCTCCATTTAACTCTCCAACTACTATAATATATCTACCATCAATATCCACTATTGTTGAGGAGTTCTTAAAAGGTATTCCTTTACGAATTAGTATTGCAACTCCTCTGGCCTTGTGGGAAAAGGAGGAATGATATGATTCAGCAATCCACTTAGCTTTAAGTCTATATTGAGATTCCTTCTTAAGGTGTGTTTCTTGAAGAAATATTATATCAGTTTTAATTAAATTTAGATGTGCCAAAACTTTACCTCTCTTAATTGGTTCATTGATTCCCTTGACATTCCAACTACAAAATGTTATTCCCTGACCCCCTCTTGTCATATTAATGTCTTGCATATTGTTTCTAAGGTGGTCTATAACCGAGCAGAAGGTACAACACACAGAACCCGACCCTGCTCCCGAACATCAAATAGATGAATTTAAAATCATATACATCGCTCTTCCGAGCACATCTCCTTGTATTTGTCTTACTTTTCCATTCAAACATTAAATTATAAAAATATTTAAAAAGAGAAAAGTGATAGAGTTGATTAATATAGGGTGAAAGAAAAGTAACTACCTCTACAATTGGTGTAGTTAGTGATAGCCACACTAACGTGGCTAGAATTCTAAAGACTTCCGTAGCCTTTGTAAAAAAAAAAAATTCCAGCTCCGTGCGCAAAGAGAATAAAGGGTTATTTCTAACATTCATATCTCTTCTTTGGGAGTAACAAACTTATTTACTTACCCATACATACATACACCCGATATACACATATATATATATATATACCTCCCCATATGTATGCATACATAAGCACGTAACCTTGCAGAAAAACTTATGAACAGCAAAAATTCACTACGTTTATTCTCTACCTATCATATTAATTTTTTCCGCTGAATCCATGATTAGTAAACAGAAAAAGCAAAAAAGATCACGGTTTTATCCAATGTCCTCCATCCATTTCGGTTTCCGGATATCCTCAAAGCTCTTAAAAGAACTTTAAAGGTCCTTTTAGATCTAGCAGGACTCCTAAGGAGTAGTGTAAATTCTTCAGTCTATGCTCGTGTTACCGACATCTTTAGCATATTCCAGTGCTTTTTCGTAGTCTGTAAAAAAATGCTCCTTGGACAATCTTTAGGTAAGAAAATATTCCATTGTCCAGGAGATTTTTATGCTGACATTAATACCTCATGCCTCATGATGGAATTGTATATATTTAAGTGTTGGTGTTCAGAGGAGACTGAGTGTCTTTGTATTCAGATCATTTAAAGTTAAGACGCAAGTTCAGAAACTAATTGAGAAAGAAACAGTATGTGGGCCTTTACTGCAAAAGAATTTGAATAAAAGAGCAAAGATATTTTGCACAAATTATATCATGCATTGGTGAGACGGTATCATAAAGAAATACTGTGCACAATTTTGGTCTCCCTTATCTATGAAAGGAAATGCTTACAATAGAAGGTGAGACTCGTAGATCTTGTCAGCATGTTCAGCACAGACATTGTGGGCCGAAGGGCCTGTTTCTCTGCTGCACTGTTCTATGTTCTCTTCCACTCCCACTCAGACCTATCAGTCCATGGCCTCCTGCACTCTTACAACGAGGCTCCTTTAACAGCACCTCATCGTCTGTCTGGGCATGTTGCAACTTTCCGGGCCCAATATCAAATGCCCCAATGTTAGGTAACTCACTCTTTCTGACCGTGTCAGAACTGCCCATTTCTTCCTTGCGTAGATAGACACAAAATGCTGCAGTAACTCAGCGGGCCAGGCAGCATCTCCAGATAGAAGGATTAGATGACGTTTCGGGTCGTGGCCCTTCTTCAGCTTCACGGTCTGAAGAAGGGTCTTGACCCAAAATGTCACCCATTCCTTCTATCCAGAGATGCTGCCTGTCCCGTTGAGATACTCTACCATTTTGCGTCTATCTTCAGTTTAAACCAGCATCTGCAGTTCCTTCCTACACATATTCCTTTCGTTACATTGGATCAAATTTTCTTTATTTTTTGACATGTAATATGTGGGCATTTCACAAGTCCTGAACAATAACAACACATTACACCGACAAACAAGCCTAATCTGATTTTCACTGCCCCATTAAGTCATCTGGTCTCACACTACCAGTGGTATTCCCTTTGATCTCATCATTCCTCCCCACCAATTTTACCACCCTACCACTAAAACTCAAGATTGAAGAATCAGGAGTATTTTACTGTCCTGTGTCCCGAAACGGAACAATTACATTTTTACTTGCAGCAGAATAACAGATATGATAACACAGTTATCAGTGGACACCATAATAAACAATACAAATAATTTAAATTAAAAAATAACTTACATCCTCTTATAGGCAAAGAGTCATAGAGTGATGGAGTGATACAGTGTGGAAACAGGGCCTTCGGCCCAACTTGCCCACACTGGCCAACATGTCCCATCTACACTAGTCCCACCTGCCAGCATTTGGTCCATATCCTTTTCCATGTCTTATCCATGTCCTCTTGTTCCCTGTTCAGGAACCAGTGCCTGAAACGTTAATTGTTTCTCCTTGCACAGATGCTGCCTGATTTGATGAGTGTTTCCAAAATTTTCTGTTTTAAAACAAAGCCACAGTTGGCTCAGTGTTGATGAGGCCTTTAGGCAGATGAGGCATGACTTTGTTCTAACGCAGTAGCGTTTCCCAATCTGTGTGAGAAAGGCTTGCACATAGGATAGGGGCACATCCCTGCCAGGTCTTTGATGAGAAGCAGTATGGCTGATGCCTGAAGGTGATTACACATCAATATAATTAATTTGTATCCTCCAATGCCAAGCTACAGTTCGGTCTTGACAGGTCTCCCAAAGGTATTTATCAAACTATGAGGCTAATTAACTACAAATCGATGAAGTGCTTCTTATGTTGTACTGAGCACGAGCACAAAGTAAAATTTCTGAACAATTTATCGGGTTATCAGAATCATTACTTATTGTAATTCCCTGTTGAATCTTCAACTCACTTTCTCCATCTGTTTATAGTTATGTTACAATGGAATGCCCCAAACCATCTGAAGAAGGGTCTCGACCCGAAACGTCACTGATTCCTTTTCTCCAGAGATGCTGTCTGACCCACTGAGTTACTCCAGCTTTTTGTGTCTATCATACACAACCAAATGCAGGCAGGTGGGACGAGTATAGATGGGACATGTTATTCAGTGTTTCCACACCGTATGACTATGAGTAACTGAGGACTAAATCTAGATTTTAATCAACTGCCCTGCTATTCATTTATCTCGTTCAGAGCATATTCTGTATGACCGTATTCTTGCGAAAAACCTTGGTCAGGTTGGGGTGTGAAGGTTACAGTGTTAAGTGTGCCTTATAGGTGCAATTTGCTGTTAAACTACTTCAATCTTGCAGCAGAAATAGCAAGGATAATGTAATTGCTCCAAATCATTGAAGTGTGGGTAGAAGCAATTACCAGTGATCACACATAAGTACTTTTAGTTTAGTTTAGAGATACAGCGAGGAAACATGCCCTTCGGCCCACCGAGTCTGCATCGATCAGCGATCCCCACACGCTATCACTATCCTCCACGCATTAGGGACAGATTACATTTATAGCGAGACAATTAACCAACAAACCTGCACGTCTTTGGAGTGTGGGAGGAAACCAAAGATCTTGGAGAAAACCCATGCCGTCACGGGGAGAACGTATAAACTCCGTACAGACAGCACCCGTAGTCGGGATCGAACCCGCATCTCTGGCGCTGTAAAGCACTGTAAGGCAGCAACTCTGCCGCTGTGCCGCCGTGCCGCCCTTGAAGGCAGAAATGTAGGAAAAACCTCCAGAAGGTATGTGGGCCATAGTCAGGGGAAAGAATGGTCATTGTCATTAATTCACCTCTGACTGAAAATCTGGGGCAATGTGTTTGTGGCATATTTAAATAAAATTTGGGGCTTTTAATCTAAGAATATAAAAGCAAGGACGTAATGCTGTGGTTTTATAAGATGCTGGTGAGGCCACATTTGGAATATGGAGAGCTGTTTTGGGCTCCATATCTGATGAGGGATGTGCTGACATTGGAGAAGGTCTAGAGGAGGTTTACAAGAATGATCCCAGGGATGATTAGGTTAACCTCCGAGGAGCGTTTGATAGCTCTGGCCCTGTACTCACTGGAATTTAGAAGGATGAGGGTAAGTTTCACCGAATAATGAAAAACCTGAATAGAGTGGATGTGGAGAGAAGTAGTGGGAAAGTCCAAGACCAGAGGGAACATCCTCAGAATAAAAGAACATACTTTGAGAATGCTAATGAGGAGGAATTTATTTGACCAGAGTGTGGTGAAACTGTGGAATTCATTGCCAAAAATGGCTGCGGAGACCAAGCTATTGGATATTTTTAAAGCAGAGATTAATAGGTTCCTGATTCGTAAGGGCATCAAAGGTTACAGTCAGAAGACAGGAGAATGGGGTTGAGATGGAAAAAACATCAGCCATGATCAAATGGCGGAGCAAACACGATAGGCTGAATGGCCTAATTCTGCTCCTATGTCTTCTGGTCTGATGCACCTCTAATGGCTTATCCTCACTTCATTGTTCATTGAAAATCTCTTCATTAAAATAGAAAATCAATTTCTAATTATTTTGGAATCATTTTTCTCCCACATCATGGGGATTGGTGGGTTAAATTGGCCACTGTAAATTGCTCCTGGTGTGTAGTGACAGGTAAAGTCTGGGGGGCAGTTAATGAGAATGTGGGGAGAATAAAATCATCCAATGTAAGCTTAGTATAGAGAGAGAGAGTCAAGAGTGTTTTATTGTCATAAGTCCCAGATAGAACAATTAAATTCTTGCTGCAGCACAACAGAATATGTAAACGTAGTACACTGTAAACAATATGATAAACGAGAGAAA
The DNA here is from genome assembly GCF_053455715.1 of Rhinoraja longicauda. Classification (NCBI taxonomy): domain Eukaryota; kingdom Metazoa; phylum Chordata; class Chondrichthyes; order Rajiformes; family Arhynchobatidae; genus Rhinoraja; species Rhinoraja longicauda. The sequence goes on along the minus strand of NC_135957.1, from coordinate 26,400,032 downwards.
AAAAAAGTTCAGCATGTATATATACATACTCACAAGTACACACACACACACATATATACATATACACACACGCACATATACGTACACACAAAAAACAAACAATAGGCGTATAATAATAATAATAATCATCATCATCATCATAACAATAATCATAATCATAATCATAATCATAATCATAATCATAATCATAATCATAATCACAATCGCAATCACAATCACAATCATAATCATAATCATAATCATAATCACAACAATAATAATAATAATAATAATAATAATAATAATAATAATAATAATAATAATAATAATAATAATAATAATAATAATAATAATAATAATAATAATAATAATAATAATAATAATAATAATAATAGTCTAAAGTGGTTCAGGGCTTATTTGAGGTTGTAGTGTTTAATAGTCTGATGGCTGTAGGGAAGAAGCTGTCCCTGAACCTGGACGTTACAGTCTTCAGGCTCCTGTACCTTATTCCCGATGGCAGGGATGAAATGAGTGTGTGGCCTGGGTGGTGTGGGTCTCTGATGATGCTGGCTGCCTTTTTGAGGCAGCGACTCCAATAAATCCCTTCGATGGTGGGGAGGTCAGAGCCGGTGATGGACTGGGCAGTGTTCACAACTTTTTGCAGTCTTTTCCATTCCTGGGCGTTTAAGTTGCCTAACCAGGCCATGATGCAATCAGTCAAGATGCTCTTTACTGTACACCTGTAGAACTTCAAGAGAATCCTCTCTGATATAGCGAATCTCCATAATCTTCTCAGGAAGTAGAGGTGTTGATGTGCTTTATTTATAATGGCTTCAGTGTGCTGGGTCCAGGAAAGATCTTCGGAAATATGCACGCCCAGGAATTTGAAGTTTTGACTCTCTCCACCATCGTCCCTTTGATATAAACAGGATTGTGGGTACTCAGCCGTCTCTTCCAAAGTCCACAATCAGTTCATTGGTTTTACTGATATTGAGACCCAGGTTGTTGTGCTGGCACCATTTGGTCAATCGGTCGATCTCACTTCTATACTCTGACTCATTACCATCTATAATTCATCCAACAACAGTGGTGCCGTCGGCAAACTTGAAGATGGAGTTCGTACTATGTCCGGCTACACAGTCATGAGTAGAGCAGGGGGCTGAGCACACAGCATTGAGGTGCTCCCATTCAGATTGTTAATGAGGAAGAAGTATTTCTGCCAATTCGAACAGACTGTGGTCTGTGGATGAACGAGTGAGATTGCATCCTCCGTTGACCTGTTGTGACGGTATGCGAACTGTGGAGGGTCGAGGTTCTTGTTGAGGTAGGAGTTGATATGCACCATAACCAGCCTCTCACTTCATCACCACGGACGTTAGTGCCACTGGTCGATAATCGTTGAGGCACATCACCTTACTCTTCTTGGGCACCGGTATTATTGATGCCCTCTTAAAGCAAGTGGGAACCTCGGACCTCAGTAATGAGATTGAAAATGTCCACGAAAACTCCAGCCAGTTGGTCTGCACAGGTTTTGAGAACTCGACCAGGTATACCATCAGGGCCAGACGCGTTCCGAGGGTTCACCCCCTGAAGCATCTTCTGACGTCGGCCTCTGTGACTATGACTGTAATACTATAAAGGGCGTATGGCGGCTCGGAGAGACACATCAATGTTCTCCCTAACAAAATGTGCGCAGAACGCATTGAGCTCATCAGGCAGTGATACTTCGCTGGTTCATGGTCAGTGTGGACTGGATAGGCTGAAAGGCCTGTTCCTGTACTGTATCTCGCTAAGTTTCTATGAATTCAGTTTACTGTTGACAATTCGTTGTATTGCCTCATGTTTTATGTCTTCTAATTTCACACTGTTATTCACATTTTCCTGTAGGATCCATATGTGAAACCATAGATCACTTAAATAATTGGAAAAGACTGTTATTCTATTTTCAGTCTACATGCTCTGCCCAGCACAGCTGTCTCTGACCTCTGCATCCTCTTACATTTTGACCATGTGCATTTGCCTTTGCACATATCAAAATGAAACTGTGAAAAATGATCCAAAAGGGTCAATATTGATCCTCACCCCAAATGGTAACGCAGCAAAATAGCAAGTGAAAGGACTTGGTATTCTTCTCCACTAATCTAATCACTTGGGATTCCTTTGCAGAAACAGGACAATTTGGAGTATTTGCAAACAAGCAACTTTATTGAGGTACACCGGATCAGTCTTAATTGTTTTTTTGCAACTTCAGCCAAAAGAAAAATCAATCTTAATAAATTGCAAAATACTGCAGACTCGGGAAGTCTGAAACAACCACCTATCACGGATGTACTACTTAATAAATGCTGGTGACCATTTAATGCTCTGCATTTGCAACCAACATCCATCCAAAATTAAACGGGGTAACACCAGGAAGGGGCCATGATGACCATTTGTGCAATTTCGCAAGAAATATTAAATTCACTCTGCCTGCTGCTTGCAATCAGCATCTTGTGTGCTGTTTAGACAGCAGGGAGCAGTGATGGCAGGAGTGACTAATACTATTTAAAAGCTGCTTGTGCTTTTCAAAAGGGAAGAATAATTGCAGCTGCTGGAAGTCATGCCAAGTTGATCCATTTTGGTTTGGTTTAGTTTAGTTTGGACTCTGTAAATTGCTCCATGTGGTTGCAAGTGAATGGTAGAGTCTGGGGCCTGTTGATGAGAACGTAGAGAAAACTATACGATACGATACGATATGATACGATACGATACAATAGAACTTTATTTATCCCAGGAGAGGAATTGATCTGCCAACAGTCACAAACACAAAATACATGATACATGAACAAACTAGGATTACTACAAATGGGTGCGTGATGGTTGGTGTGAACTCAATGGAGTCAAGCCTCTGTTTCCATGCTCTATAATACCCTGTCACAAACGTCTACTTTGTTAACCCTACCCCTAAACCCCCCCCCCCCCCTTCACCCTAGAGTTCTAATGTTTCTGTTCTACTGGAAAATCAGCAACCTGAAATGTGACTCTGATTCTCTCTCCATGGAAGTTACCTGACCTGCTGAGTATCCCAACAGTTTGTGTTCCTATTTCAGCATGGGCAGGGTTTCAGGGAGGAAAAGTTAAGGAAATGGAAGGAATTGATCACAGTCATGGTCAAAGCATATTTTTGGGTTGGACATTACACTAGGCTTTGAGTCTTTTTTGGCTTCAGACAGCTGACAGAGAGAGAGGTGGTTTCTGTGACCAAAGAACAGTATTTTGTGACGGAGACTGAGGGTACTATTTTCAAGCTCTATCACCCTATTCACAAGTTCATGTTCACATTATCGGAGTAGAATTAGGCCATTCGGCCTATCGAGTCTACTCTGCCATTCAATCTCTGCCTCCTAATCCCATTTTCCTGCCTTATCCGCATAACCCTTGGCACCTGTCCTAATCAAGTATTTGTCCATCTCTGCCTTAAAAATATCCAATGACTTGGCCTCCACAGCCCTCTGTGGCAATGAGTTCTACAGATGAACTACCTTCTGACTACACCTCACCTCATATCTAACTGAAGGAAATGTCTACCTTGTTTTACAGACATAAATATTCTGCCGACTAAGGCAGAGATAGACAAATACTTGATTAGGACAGGTGTTCCCTGAACATGTTTGGCCCATATCTCTCTAAACCTTTCCTATCCATGTACCTGTCCAAATATCTTTAAAATATTGCTATTGTACCTGTGATTGTACCTGTCTTAACCACTTCTTCTGACAGCTCATTCCATATAACCACCACCCTCTGTGTGAAAAAAGGGAAGGACATGAAAGACGTGATAGAAGAGGTGGGGTTTTGTGTGTGATTGACTAGTCAAGTCAAGTCAAGTCAAGTTTATTTGTATAGCACATTTAAAAACAACCCAAGGTGACCAAAGTGCTGTACATCTGATTAGGTACTAAGGAAAAAAAAAAAGAATCATACAGTAGCACGCAAACAGTTCACAGCGCCTCCTCAATGAGCCTCAAACGCTAGGGAGTAGAAATAGGTTTTGAGCCTGGACTTAAAGGAGTCGATGGAGGGGGCAGTTCTGATGGGGAGAGGGATGCTGTTCCACAGTCTAGGAGCTGCAACCGCAAAAGCGCGGTCACCCCTGAGCTTAAGCCTAGACCGCGGGATAGTGAGTAGCCCCAAGTCGGCCGACCTGAGGGACCTGGAGTTAGAGAGGTGGGTTAGAAGATTTTTGATGTAGATGGGGGAATGTCCATTTAGGGCTTTATACGTGAATAGGAGGAGCTTGAAGTTGATTCTGTACCGTACAGGGAGCCAGTGGAGAGAGGCCAGAATCGGGGTGATGTGGTCCCTTTTACGGGTACCCGTCAGGAGTCTCGCTGCGGCGTTTTGGACCAGTTGCAGGCGGGACAGGGAAGATTGGCTGTCAGTGTATAGGGAGTTGCAGTAGTCTAGGCGGGAGGAAATGAAAGCGTGAATGATTTTTTCTGTGTCGTCGAGTTGGAGGAAAGGTTTGATTTTAGCTATGGTTCGAAGTTGGAAGAAGCTGGCTTTTACCACAGCGTTGACTTGCTTATCAAATTTTAATGCAGAGTCAAATATCATGCCGAGGTTTTTGACATGCGGTTTGACTAGGCAGGATAGACTTCCAAGACTGCCTGTTATCGATTTGATGGAGTCGGGGGGGGGGGGGGGGGGGGGGGCGAATAGGATGACCTCAGACTTGCTCTCATTTAATTGGAGGAAGTTCTGTGCCATCCAACATTTTATGTCCTCAAGGCAGTGTAAGAGGCTGTTTAAATTTGACTGGTTGTTGGGTTTCAGCTCAGGGCAGTGCCATCAATGCCAACCGCGTACCGGAGACAGTCAATAAGGATGGTGTGGTCCACTGTATCGAACGCTGCGCTGAGGTCGAGAAGGAGCAGGATTGCACAGTCGCCGGTGTCGATGGCGAGAAGCAGGTCGTTGTGTACCTTCAACAAGGCAGACTCTGTGCTGTGGTGGGCTCTGAAACCTGACTGGAAACTTTCCAGGATGGTGTATTGGTGCAAGTAGGGCATTAATTGGTTTAGAATTGCCTTTTCAAGGACTTTTGACAGGAATGGCAGTTTGGAAATGGGTCTGTAGTTGCTAGGCAAGGTGGGGTCTAGGTTAGGTTTTTTCAGTAGGGGCTGGACCACCGCGTGCTTGAAACTGGTTGGAACAGTGCCAGTGGCCAGAGAACTGTTGATAATAGAGAGGATGCTGGGACCGGCTATTGCAATGACATCCTTCAGAAGGGCAGTGGGGGCAGGATCAAGGGGGCAGGTTGCAGGTTTCATAGCGGAGACAAGCTTTGCAAGGGAGGATAGAGTGACGGGTTGGAAGCAGTCCAATTTAGATGAACAGACTAGTGAGACAGCTAGGTCACGGGTTGGGAGGGGATCTGTTCATTCTAATGTTCTCAACTTTGTTGGTGAAAAATTTAGCAAAAATTCTTCGCACTTAGCAGGGGACCCAACTAAGCTGGTACTGGGGGCGGGACATATGACAGAGGTAATTGTTCTATATAGGACCTTGGAGTTATGAGAGTTTTACTGCTTCCTGGTATTTGAGAAGATTGTTTCTCAGAATTTCGAAGGAAATTTGAAGCTTGTCACATTTCCACTTCCTTTCTGATTTTCTGCACTCCCTTGTTAGGGCTTTGGTGGTGTCATTGAGCCACGGCCGACCTTTGGGCTTAGGCTTTTTCATTTTAAGGGGAGCGATAGAATCCAGGATGGAAGAGCAAGTGATATTAAATAAAGAGGCAAGATCTTCAGTGCTGAGATGGGGGGGAGAGGCCTCAATAGTGCAGATGTTGGGGGCAGCTGAGTCATATGGAGTCACAGAAACAGGTCCTTCGGCCCAACTTACCCATACTGACCAAGATGCCCCATCTACACTAGTCCCACCTGCCCGCATGTAAGCCATCCTTCTGAATCTTTCCTATCCATGTCCCTGTCCAAATATCTTAAATATTGTTAAAGCACCTATAGTTAGGATGAAATCACTTCTTGGTAAAACACCCAGTGCCAGCCATATTACTCTGCACTAGGCCTCCAGGATATGCTCTGGCCATTCACTATTCCCATCCCTAAGATGGACATACCATCTCCCTGAACCTCATCAGAACTGGTGAGGTGAAGGAAAGCACATGAACCAAGAAATTGCATCTCACCCTTGGGTTACACTTCACACCTAATCTGATGCCCTTCACAATTTTTAGCTATTTCCAAAAGAAAAGATGCTTCGTGCCCAAAACCTGTGGGCAATGAGTGTTTCCCAGAAGAATCTCAATCAAGTCAGCACGGCTCTCAATATTTTGCATTGCATCGGTAACACAAGGGAATCAGACCTAGACGAGACACTGGAAAGGTGACTAGACAGCAGCAATAGAAGTAAGAGCACAAGCAGGCATTACACATTCAATAACAACATTAGGTGCCTGTCCATATTGGGAAAATGACAGTTATACTAATGTGAAAAGTGCACGTGTCATCTTTCACATTAAGTGCAATTTCATCTTTAAAATATGACTAATGTAAGTTGCTGTTCATTAATTTGAATTTTCTTGTGCAGTATGCGCATTAAAAGGAAATTCATTCATTTCAGCAATTAAATGTAATGGTAAACAATGAGTCTGTTTGTTAGTAAAACAAATAGATTTTATTTCATAAGATTCAAGAGTTTCACAAAGTACAATTTTAGATTTATATACTGTAGAATGTGGAGATGTGAGGGAGATTGAGTGGAACTGTTAATGGATAGAACTGATCTTGGAGAGTATTCAAAGAAGGATTACGCAGAGCATAGAAACAAGGAACTGCAAGTCTGAAGAAGGATCCCAACCTGGAACATCAGCTATCTATGTTCTCCAGTGATGCTTCCCTGACCCGTTGGGTTATTCCAGCACTTTGTGTCCTTTCACACAGAACATAAAGGGTTCATATGCCAAAGAGTGCAATAGCATGATTTGTGAATCTCAATAACCTTGTATTCGACAAGTGAGATTTAGTGGAACACATGAAACAGTAAGAGATTCCTAGAATTCAGAGAGTAGGAAAGTGTACCAGAGATTCGAAAAGAAAGAAGCATAAATAAGTAAAAGAAAATGGAAAGAAAAGTCTTATAAACACAACTATTAAGGTCTTTCTAAGTTGAATGAAGGAGAAAGTAAAGCTGAAGATCATTTAAGGACAATGTAGGTGATGCTGAAAACAGGATTAGGTTAAACTAGACCAAGTGGACCCGTTGGGCCCAAACCTCTCCTGCATTGGTGTAGCACCCTCTCCTACCCCCCTCCCCTTCCCTCCCCTCCCCCTCCCTCCTCCCCCTCCCCTCTTCCCCTTCCCCCTTTCCATCCCCCTCAACCCCCCTTATCCACCTTCCTCCCCCCTCACTCCCTCCCCCCCACCTCCCTCCCCCTCCCCCCCCCTCCCCTCGGAGATAGATTTACACTTTAAAATGTAAATAACTTAAAAAATATAACACCGATTTCAATAAAACTACTTGCTTTACCATTAAAGCGATGACGATAAGGTGGGCCTCAAATTGTCAAGCTATCGTGTACCATTTTGGCTGTAGTTCGATCACAAATAAACAAACAAACGAGAGTTTTAGTATATAGATACTTACTTTGGGTTGGTTTCCACATGAGAGGATTTGAATGAAATAGCAGAAAAATGGAGGTTGAAACATAGAAACATAGAAATTGGTGCAGGAGTAGGCCATTCGGCCCTTCGAGCCTGCACCGCCATTCAATATGATCATGGCTGATCATTCAGCTCAGTAGCCTGTACCTGCCTTCTCTCCATACCCCCTGATCCCTTTAGCAAAAAGGGCCACATCTAACTCCCTCTTAAATATAGCCAATGAACTGGCCTCAACTACCTTCTGTGGCAGAGAATTCCACAGACTCACCACTCTCTGTGTGAAGAAATGTTTTCTCATCTCGGTCCTAAAAGACTTCCCCCTTATCCTTAAGCTGTGACCCCTGGTTCTGGACTCCCCCAACATCGGGAACAATCTTCCCGCATCTAGCCTCTCCAACCCCTTAAGAATTTTATATGTTTCTATAAGATCCCCCCTCAGTCTTCTAAATTCCAGCGAGTACAAGCCCAGTCTATCCAGTCTTTCCTCATATGTAAGTCCCGCCATCCCAGGGATCAATCTGGTGAACCTTCTCTGTACTCCCTCTAAGGCAAGAACGTCTTTCCTCAGGTTAGGAGACCAAAACTGCACACAATACTCCAGGTGCGATCTCACCACGGCCCTGTACAACTGCACCACGAGGATTATTGATTTAACTCAGCCAAAATTGAGAAATTATTGAGATGAACGTTTAGGACTTAATGATTCCTACCTCAGGGAATTAAATAACACAGTTTAGGCAATCTTGCACAGCCTTTTAATGATGATCCCATGCTATTTTGATTGATGATTTTTTCCTTTCTCTGCTCGTCTAATACCCGACTTTTTCTCAAACAGGAGTGCTAACAGTCTGGTCTCGACCCAAAACATCACGCATTCCTTCTATCCAGAGATGCTGCCTGGTCCGCTGAGTTACTCCAGCATTTTGTGTCCATATTCAGTGCTAACAGAGCAATCGTCCACCTTACTAACACTGCTCTTAGGGACACCTGGGGAAAGATGACATTAATGGCAATATCCTTAACAGAATGACACAGAATTGGGGTCAGTTAGTAAGTTTTTCATTGTACCTCAGGATAATAATAAACTAAACTAAACTAAACTAAACTAAACTAAACTAAACTAAACTAAACCTACCTCATTTAAAACATTGGACTTCTCTGTATTACAGGCTACAGAGTGTAAAATCAGTGCCATCTTTTCAATTACAGTGTAGTTTTATTAAGTTCCCTTTACTGGTGTGTTCGCAGACAGCAACCATGATCAAAGGTTAGTGTAGTAGCTATTCATGCAAATGAGAACCAGCCTTCAAACTGATTTTGCAATCAGTAATTTGCCCACCAGATGTCAAGTTTAATAGGCTGTTCCCAGTGAGACTTTAACCCTTGGCTAAAGTTTGATTGGAAAAGTTGAGCATGAAAGCAAAGTTATTTGCACAGAAAAACATTGATTGGATCTGTATTCCATTCTGTTATCAACATGTAATGCCACAGATACACTATCTATCTTGTCCCGAATAGAAATGTTGCCAACAAAGCTGTGCTGAATCACTTTGCTCCAGGGTTTTAATATTTATGAAGGTAATCCTTTTCTCATCTTCTTTTCTTGTTTCTATGCAGCATGCTGATGAGAGCAAGACATCGGCCACATTTGTGTTCACTTCATCGCAAGATGTCAATTATTTTTCACCTCTGATTAGTATAAAGGCTTGGCATGGGCAGGGTGAAGGGATTAGAGAGTGAGCAGTTTCTTGTGTGGCTATTTACATTCTCAGTGTAATAAATTCCCTCTTTCTTTGCCTTCTAGGGTTGTTTTTTTGTTTTCAATATACTTTGTGGAATCACTGTGTCAATTCAATTAACAGGGTAGATCTTAGTGATGTTTTGTGAATATTTCTCTCTCACCTAACATCACAGTTTCGAGGTGCAACTAATTAAAGTAGGCCTAGCCTATCCCCTCTTAATTGTTCTTGAGTATCGCCCACCAAAAATGCATAAGGACTTCATCACCCAATTTGCTGATCTGATTTCTAGCATTTTGCCCAAATTTGACCGGATCATGATTCTTGGTGACTTTAATATTCATGTTTGCTGTCCCACTAAGCCTCTTGTGAGTGAATTTATGCACCTGGTTGAGTCCTTCAATCTGACTCTTCACACCACGGGACCCACTCACAAGTTAGGCCATACTCTCGACCTAGTGTTATCGTCCGGATTCCCAATCAACAACATTGAAACTACTGAAGCCTGTCTATCGGACCACAGCGCTATCATTTTTGATGCATCTCTGCCTTTATCTCCTGCAAAATCTCATCTCCCTGTTCGCTACTCCCGCGACATAAATTCATTGACTGCCAGTAAATTCTCCGAGGCTCTCACAGCTGCCCCCAACATCTGCACTATTGAGGCCTCTCCCCCCATCTCAGCACTGAAGATCTCGCCTCTTTATTTAATATCACTTGCTCTTCCATCCTGGATTCTATCGCTCCCCTTAAAATGAAAAAGCCTAAGCCCAAAGGTCGGCCGTGGCTCAATGACACCACCAAAGCCCTAACAAGGGAGTGCAGAAAATCAGAAAGGAGGTGGAAATGTGACAAGTTTCAAATTTCCTTCGAAATTCTGAGAAACAATCTTCTCAAATACCAGGAAGCAGTAAAACTCTCATAACTCCAAGGTCCTATATAGAACTATTACCTCTGTCATATGTCCCGCCCCCAGTACCAGCTTAGTTGGGTCCCCTGCTAAGTGCGAAGAATTCGCTAAATTTTTCACCAACAAAGTTGAGAACATTAGAATGAACATATCCCCTCCCACCCGTGACCTAGCTGTCTCACTAGTCTGTTCATCTAAATTGGACTGCTTCCAACCCGTCACTCTATCCTCCCTTGCAAAGCTTGTCTCCGCTATGAAACCTGCAACCTGCCCCCTTGATCCTGCCCCCACTGCCCTTCTGAAGGATGTCATTGCAATAGCCGGTCCCAGCATCCTCTCTATTATCAACAGTTCTCTGGCCACTGGCACTGTTCCAACCAGTTTCAAGCACGCGGTGGTCCAGCCCCTACTGAAAAAACCTAACCTAGACCCCACCTTGCCTAGCAACTACAGACCCATTTCCAAACTGCCATTCCTGTCAAAAGTCCTTGAAAAGGCAATTCTAAACCAATTAATGCCCTGCCTGCACCAATGCAACATCCTGGAAAGTTTCCAGTCAGGTTTCAGAGCCCACCACAGCACAGAGTCTGCCTTGTTGAAGGTACACAATGACCTGCTTCTCGCCATCGACACCGGCGACTGTGCAATCCTGCTCCTTCTCGACCTCAGCGCAGCGTTCGATACAGTGGACCACACCATCCTTATTGACCGTCTCCGGTACGCGGTTGGCATTGATGGCACTGCCCTGAGCTGGTTCGCTTCGTACCTCAAAGATAGGAGTTTCGCTATCAACATAGGCAGATATTCCTCTGCTCCAGCTAGCCTCTCCTGCGGAGTTCCACAAGGCTCCATCCTAGGCCCCATTCTCTTCTCTCTATACATGCTCCCCCTTGGCCAAATCATTCAAAGGCACGGCATTTCTTTCCACTGCTATGCCGAAGACACTCAGCTTTACCTCCCCCTGAAACCCAACAACCAGTCAAATTTAAACAGCCTCTTACACTGCCTTGAGGACATAAAATGTTGGATGGCACAGAACTTCCTCCAATTAAATGAGAGCAAGTCTGAGGTCATCCTATTCGCCCCCCCCCCCCCCCCCCCCCCCCGACTCCATCAAATCGATAACAGGCAGTCTTGGAAGTCTATCCTGCCTAGTCAAACCGCATGTCAAAAACCTCGGCATGATATTTGACTCTGCATTAAAATTTGATAAGCAAGTCAACGCTGTGGTAAAAGCCAGCATCTTCCAACTTCGAACCATAGCTAAAATCAAACCTTTCCTCCAATTCGACGACACAGAAAAAATCATTCACGCTTTCATTTCCTCCCGCCTAGACTACTGCAACTCCCTATACACTGGGATCAGCCAATCTTCCCTGTCCCGCCTGCAACTGGTCCAAAACGCCGCAGCGAGACTCCTGACGGGTACCCGTAAAAGGGACCACATCACCCCGATTCTGGCCTCTCTCCACTGGCTCCCTGTACGGTACAGAATCAACTTCAAGCTCCTCCTATTCACGTATAAAGCCCTAAATGGACATTCCCCCCCTACATCAAAAATCTTCTAACCCCCCTCTCTAACTCCAGGTCCCTCAGGTCGGCCGACTTGGGGCTACTCACTATCCCGCGGTCTAGGCTTAAGCTCAGGGGTGACCGCGCTTTTGCGGTTGCAGCTCCTGGACTGTGGAACAGCATCCCTCTCCCCATCAGAACTGCCCCCTCCATCGACTCCTTTAAGTCCAGGCTCAAAACCTATTTCTACTCCCTAGCGTTTGAGGCTCATTGAGGAGGCGCTGTGAACTGTTTGCGTGCTACTGTATGTTTCATTTTTTTTCCTTAGTACCTAATCAGATGTACAGCACTTTGGTCAACGTGGGTTGTTTTTAAATGTGCTATACAAATAAAATTGACTTGACTTGACTAAGAAGCAGTAAAACGTAAGCCAAAGGAACTGCGGATGCTGCTTTACCAAAAAAATACACAAAGTGCTGGAGTAACTCAGGAGGTCAAGCAGGGTCTCTGGAGAACATGGATGGGTGACGTTTCGGGTCAGGACCCTTCTTCAGACTCAAACTAAGAAGTTTCAGACTAAGAAGCAGATTATCAAAGTAATTTTTGTGGGATCTTGCTGTGTACAGACGATGTCTCCTTCGTTTGGCAATGGCTGAATTACAAAAGTTCATTGGCTGCAAGATGTGTTGAGCCCAAGAAAAACTCAATGGAATTGTAAACCTTGCTATTTTGTATTGAGATTCAGCAGTGGACTCTTCACAAGGAAGAACGAGAGGGTGCCTCGTGGAAACGTATGGCATTCTCACGCGACTGGGCATACTCGATGCAGGAAAGATGTTGCCCAGGACAATAAACTCGACTTGACGGAGGGGGGTGGGGGTGGGGGGGAGGGCGGGGTGGGGGGTGGGGGGGGATGCTGCAGAACAAAGGAAATGTCAGTGAAAGATGTCAAAATGGCTTAATATTCAAGACGGAAATATTTTGTACGGCTAAAGAGATCAAAGGATATGGGGGGAAGACAGTAACTGACTACTGAATTTGAGTGATCAGCCATGATTATATCGAATAGCAAGGCCGACTTAAAGGGCCGAGTGGCCTATTCCTGCTCCTGTTTTTTAATGTTTCTATGCCTAGACAAGTTCCTGATGAAATAAAAGACTGCCATGTTCACTTGATGCTGGAGTGCTTCCTTCTTCTTTGACACATTTGTTGTTGGAAATGATTTCACCTACAGTATTAGCCACCAAAATCCATTTAGCATCATGGAATCAGGATCTTTCAAGGTATAAATATACAATCAACTGGACGATGAACTGTTTCATCTGGGGCGGGATGGGGTGGCGGGGAACAGTAATGGTGTGCTCAGCTGAGATGTCTGGTTCACCCTTCCAGCTGATATCCCCAGTAAGTCATTCTCTGGCTCAAAGGCAGAGCAAGGTCCAGCCCCGAATTAGGTTCATCTGCACATTTCATTCAGCATTCTAACTATAACAATGAATGGTTTAGCTGAGTTCGCCATCTTAGATAAAATTCAGTTTGGTTTAGTTTCAGTTTGGTTTATTACCGAGGTACAGTGAAAAGGTTTTGTTTGTGTGCTATCCAGTCAAACAAAAGACTATACTTTAGACGTTAGAGGTACAGCATTATCTCAACAGCAGCATTTATCGGACTTCAATGTTATATCTTTGCACGAAACATTGTACCCTTTATCCTTCATCAGTGCACGGCTTATATTGTGGATGGCTTGGTTGTGTTCATGTATTGTATAGTCTATTCTTTGACCGAATGGCACCTAAACAAAGTGTTTCACTGTTACCTCAGTACACGCGACAATAATAAACTAAACTAAACCATGGGGCTTTATTGTGGTCGCCCTCTCTCCATTCGGTCAGAAGGCTGGAGGGGGAGGGGTTGGAGGCATTGGGTACGTGCACCTCATGACTTGGCACAAAGGTCTGGAATAATCCCACAGGATGGAGGTAACCTCTCTACCAGGTGCGGCACCTTCTTTACGATGCATTGAACCAAGGAGCTGCCTGACCTCACAGCAGGATGTGAAAAATCCAAGAATATTATTTTGACGAGCCACTGGTGGCCTAGGAAATATTTATTCCCTCAACCAGTGCAGTGTCTGAAGAGACACAAGAGTTGAAATAACTCAGCAGGGCAGGTCGTCGTGGCTATCCCTCGAGGTCGTGGACGATGGTCTACGTTCTATTGTTTTTATGAACTCTCAGGTGGCTTATGAGTCCAATCCTGGCCTTGAAGGTTCTTTGGCATTCAGGGCAGGTAATTCACGATGTCAGATTGGGCTTTGGTTGTTGCTGCCTCTCTTTCCGTTTGCTTCTCTTTTCTTCTACTTCTGCGCATCTGTTGGCTTGGAAGGTCGCTGTTCCTTTTTGGATGACGGTTCGCTAGAGTTTCCTTCCTTGTCAATGGTTTCCCAATTGTGGATGTCGATCTCACATTTCTTCATGTTGGGTTTTAAGGCGTCTTTGAATCTCTTCTTTTGTCCGCCTCTTTTACGTTTGCCTTCTTTAAGCTGGGAGTAGGCTTGCTTTGGCAGACGCCCCTCTTCCATCCGAACAACATGACCGCTCCATCTTAGTTGGTTCTGGATGACGAAGGCTTCGATGCTTGATGTTTTTGCTTCATTCAGCATGCTGATGTTGCCTCTTTTGTCTTCCCAGCTGATATTTAAGCTGCTTCGAAGACATCGTTGATGGAACTTTTCAAGTGTTTTCAGATGGCGTTGGTATGTTGTCCAGGTTTCTGATGCATACAGGAGCCTTGGAATCACCAGCTTTGTACACTAACATTTTGGTATCTGTTCGGATGTCACGATTTTGAAAGACTCTCATTCGAAGACATCCAAAAGCTGTTCCAGCACACTCAAGACAATGTTGGATCTCATCATCATGGTCAACTTTGGAGGAGAAATAACTTCCAAGGTACAGAAACTGATCCACATTTTCCAGGGTTGTTTCTCCAAGTTGAATTGACAGTTCTTTCCAATTTGTCTCAGTTGGTGATGATTGGTAGATAACCTAAGTCTTCTTGGAGTTGATGGTAAGTCCAAGTTTCTTGTATGCACTGTTGAAGGCAGTCAGGATCTGTTGCAGATGATTTTCTGAGAGAGCTACAACACAGTTGTCTTCTGCGTATTGAAACTCGATGGGGGAGCTCGTAGATGTCTTAGTCTTGGATGAGACGGGCAAGATTGAAAAGTCTGCCATCTGTTCTGTAGACGATTTTGATCCCTGGGGGCAGGTCGTCCTTGATGATGTGGATGGTTGGCGCAATGAAGATGGTGAACAGTGTTGGGGCAATCACGCATCCCTGTTTCACTCCTGATCTGACTTGAAATGGCTCACATTTGCTGTTGCTGGCCATGAGGGTGGCAAGCAGGTCATCGTGGAGGATTTGAATGTACTTTTCTGGACATCCATAGGTGGATAGGACGTCCCATTAGAGTTCCTTTGATACCGAGTCAAAGGCCTTAGTGAGGTTGATGAATGCCATGTACAAAGGTTGAAGTTGTTCACAACATTTTTCTTGTAGTTGACGCATTGTGAAGGTCATGTCGGCTGCTCCACCTGATGGTCTAAAACTGGCTTGCGTCGCCAGAAGGATCTTCTCATCTAAGGGCTTGAGTCGGTTGTTCATGATGTGGATGAGGACCTTGCCTGCTGTTGCGAACAGGGAAATTCCACGATAGTTTCCAGTCAGATCGATCGCCTTTCCTTTCGTAGATGGTAACGATTGCTGAGTCTCTAACGTCTCCTGGTACGTCTTCATTTATCCAGATCTTGATGAGAAGTTGGTGCAGTTGGTAATGGATCAGGTTACCTCCAATTTTGTCGACCTCGGCTGGTATTCCGTCGGGTCCAGCTGCCTTGTTGTTTTTCAAGGTTTTGATGACTTCCTTGACTTCTTCAAGTGATTCGGGAGTCTAAACGGGGGGAGCAATTTGAAGATCTTCTAACAGGAATGTGATCAACAGGATTTTAACAGGAATGTGATCAACAACATTCCTGTTAAAATCCTGTTGATCACATTCCTGTTAGAAGATCTTCAAATTGCTCCCCCCGTCTAGAATTGTTGTCAGCATTGCTCTTCAGGTTAGTGGACCCATCTTTGCTCAGGAGCATCATGAAGGTGGAAGAAGAGTTTGAGAGGTTTATTGGGGGAGTTCCAGAGGCCGGGATCTAGAATGTAAATGGCATAACTTCCAGATGTGAAGCAAAATAAAAATCAGAGAAACACAACGCAACCTTCATCTCTGTTCAAATCCCCGCACTGGCCCAGACACGGCACAACCCCATTCCCTCCTTTAAATTATATGTTACAATATAATTTTTCCCCTGACTGAGTCTCTCAGAGATCGAGTATGGTCATAGTCATAGAGTCATATGGCGTGGAAGCAGGCCCTTCGGCCCGCTGACCAACATGCCCCATCTACACGCCCCACCTGCCTGCATTTGTCCCATATCCCTCTAAATCTGTCCTATCCATGTACCTGTTCAAATGTTGCTTAAACATTGAAATTATATCTGCCTCAACTACCTCCTACTTACACCCACAACCCTTTGTGTCAAAAGGATACCCCTCAATTTCCTATTAAATCTTTGTCCCCTTACCTTAAACCAATGTCCTCTGGATTTTGATTCCCCTACTCTGGACAAAAGACTCTGTATTTACGTGATCTATTCCTCTCATGATGTTCCACACTTCTATGAGATTGCCTCTCATCCTCCTGCATTCCAGGGAATAGAGTCCTAGCTTGCTCAACCTCTCCCTATAGCTCAGGCCCTCTAGCCCTGACAACATCCTTGTAAATCTTCTCTGCACCCTTTCCAGCTTGACAACATCTTTCCTATAACATGGTGCCCAAAACTGAACACAATACTCTAAATGTGGCCTCACCAACGTCTCATAAAACTGCAACATGATGCCCAACTTCTATACTCAATGCCCAGACTGATGAAGGGCAATGTGCCAAAAGCCTTTTTGACCACCCTTTGTATCTGTGACGCCACTTTCAAGGAACTATGTACTGCACTCCAAGATCCCTCCATTCTGCAACACTCCCCAGAGGCCTACCAATCACTGTGCAGGTCCTGTCCATGTTAGACTTCCCAAAATGCAACACCTCACATTTCTCTGTATTAAATTCCATCAACCATTCCTCAGTGCACCTGGCCAATATAACAAGATCCTGCTGCAATTTTTGACAACCATCTTCACTATCTATAATACCACTAACTTCAGTATCATCTGCAAACTATCTTCCGCACACTAGGGAGTTGAGATAAAGGTTAGACATCATTTTATTGTCTAAATAAGCTTAAGATCTGAGCTGCTTACTCCTGCTACAAAACCTGTTCCAATTCCACAAAATGCCTGCAAAATGAAAATCCATAAAGGTCAGATCTTTAAAGATAAAGTCATTATTGTGGCGCAATAAAGAATATTGTGGTGCTTTTATTCTGCTGTGTAGCTGAGCACACTAAATGATGGGAGTCACCTTGCTGGACCCTGTGATAGTTGCCACCTGTGCTCGAGGCAGATTGATGTGTCAGTGCAAATTTCATGTTGCTTGTGCAAATGTTTCTACCAGATATGAGTCATCCTTCCACAGATCAGGCTGGAATAGAGTTTTGCAAGCTTTAAACCACTCTGAATACCAAGGGAATGGTATTGTTCCCAGGTTACCAACGACTGACTTGTGAGCAGCCCATATACACCAACGGGCTTCCGGGATACGGGGCGGGATGGATTTTGATGGCTCCTGTGGGCATCTTCTGCCATGTGGGAATGCAGTTCACGACCACATTTCCGATTCGGGATGCGAACAGTTTTCGGGAATATAGAAGGGTCTGACAAAGGGTCTCGACACGAAACATCACCTATTCCTTTTCTCCAGAGATACTGCCTGTCCTGCTGAGTTACTCCAGCTATTTGTGCCTGTATCGGGAACATAACCCCTCTCATAACCTGGAGAGAAAACTATTCCTCTAGTTTTGCAACTGGGAGTTAGCTGGCAACTGGCATTTAGAAATTGTTAAATCAAAGCGCCGGTGGATTGGGACTGGTCAGGAAATTACTGCGAGTTCAGACGTAGAAAGCAGAGTTTCAGTGCATTGGGATTTCTGCAGGGTGAGACAGTAAATTTTCCCCAAGAATCCCTTTGTTTGGTCAAGTCCTGAGGTAATAGCAACATGAGTTGAGGAAGGGGTGAAGCAAGGCATATGTGCCACTGAAAGTTAACGTCAACGCAATTCAACAGCCTCTGAGATTAAATGAGACAAAGAACTGCAGGTGCTGGCTTATACCAAAGATAGACACAAAGTGCTCCAGTATGTCAGCGGGTCAGGCAGCATCTCTGGAGAACAAGTCCAGGCCGGTCCCGACCCAAAATGTCACATATCCTTTTCTCCAGAGATGTTGCCTGACCCGCTGAGTCCAGCATTTTGTGTCTAGACTCTGAGACTATCTCGGGTACCAAGGTTATGTAGCAGCTGCCAGGAGGGAGTATCACTCCAGTGGCTCAGAAAAGGAGCTTGTGGAAAGTAATGAAGGAAGTGGATTCAGTGGGTCAGGTTTTGGTTACATTCTACACATCCAGACTTGAGCAGCAACTGGGACAATTGACTTTTCACATTTTGCAGATCTAATCAATCTGGAATAATATTTACAATGGCGAGAACTTTGTTGAAAGCAGCATCGGAATTTTATCAGGAGGCAGAAAGTAATCTGCTCACCCCACCAACAGTAAACACATACTCGCCCATTTCTCACAGCCCTTCACATTTCACAGGTTGCCTTCAGTACAGCACTGAATGAGTCTCGAGCAGTTGGACGTGAGGTCTTGTAATTGTCTCATTCTGCAGCACGAAGTGTCCCTTGGTCGTAGGATAAAAGTCACCCTGAAATGCAGAGCACCACTCCTGCCTGTTGGCTATGGTTTTGGAAAGAGGGCTAAGATATCACTGTTATCACAAATCAGGCTTCTGTGATATAGGCCCTGATGCAATTATGGGTTTAATGCAAATCTACAACTTGAATCATCTGTGGACGATCCCCTTCCCTCTTCCCTTCACCCCCTCATTCCTACATCCCTTCTTTCCCACTCCTCCCTTTCTCCCTCGCTCACCTTCTTCCCCCTTTCCCCATTCTGCAATTCTACCTTCCTCTATCAATCCCTTTATCCCTTCCTTCCCTTCTTATCCTTCTCCCTCCCTCCTCCTCTCTTCCCTCTCGTCCTACCTTCCCCTTCATGCCCCTCTCCTCCCTTACTCAACCCCCTTCCCACTTTCCTCTCTCCCCTTTCCCCTCCTACCCCCCTCCCCCCTTTACCCCCCACCCCCCCCTTCTCTGCCCATCCCCCCTCCACCCTGCCAAGGCTGGTTATGAGGCTTGATGCAGCCCATAAATTGATGGGTTGAAAGAAAGCATGCAAACAAAAGCCTTTTACTGTACCTCTCAGTACATGTGACAACAATAAACTAAACTAAACCAAAATGTAAATAGACAGAGGCCTATTCCTTTTCTCCAGAGATGCTGCCTGACCCACTGAGTTACTCCAGCATTTTGTGCTTATCTTCAGCATAAACTAGAATCTGCACTTCCTTCCTGAACTAGAATCACTGAACCTAAAGCAAAGGTGTTTTACTGCAGAAAAACAGAATCCTGTTTTTTTGTCATTTACTAAAACTCCCGAGTCAGAGTACTGATCAGCTGATGGTAATCCAGTTCCCAGCCCAAAATAACCATAGGTCAGCAGAAAACAACACCAGTCCTGCAGTAATGGAACAAGGTCAGTATCCTTGCAGCAAATGATCCTCTGGAGTAAAATAACCAGAATAACCAGACAACATTTCAGAAAAGTTTGAGAAATGATTGTCTGAAGTTTGGTTTGTTATTGAGTCACCCATACTCAAAGTACATTGTGTCCTCAAGATCAAAGTGTTCAGCGGGTGATTCAATACAATTTCAATGGCTATAATAACTTGAAACGTCACCTATCCATGTTCTTCAGATAGGCTGCCTGGCCCGTTGAAGTAGTCTAACACTTTGTGCCTTTTTTATTAAACCAGCATTTTGTGGTTCCTTGGTTCTGCTACAATGAGATTGTTTACTTCAATGTGGAATTACTCCTTTACAATATAACTGACAAGCCACCTCTGTGTGTTCCAACACCTTTTCTGCAACACAGTCATTCATATCGATGGCCTAATAATTTGTGAGGATAGAATGGTTTCACAGCAGTGCAGCGGTAGAGTTGCTGCCTCACAGTGCCAGAGACCCGGCTCCTATATTGACTGTGGGTGCTGTCTGTACAGCGTTTGTACATTCTACCCGTGACCACTTGGGTTTTCTCCTTGTGCTCCGGTTTCCTCCCACGCTCCAAAGACGTACAGGTGTGTAGGTTAATTGACTTCTGTAAATTGCTCCTAGTGCGTAGGATGCGAAAGTGGGATAACATAGAACTAGTTTACTGGTAATCGTTGGTTGGCATGGATGCAGTGAACCAAAAGGTCTGTTTCCATCTTGAAACTCTAAACTCTGATCACTGTTCACAATATACATTAGAACAGATATTCTGAAAATAGGTTCTTGTTTTGAATTAATCACATAATTTTATAACCTCTGAATAATGCCTCACAGCTAACACTTGTAGATGCAAGGATGATGGATAAGTTAGCAGAGTTAATGAGATAAATTTAAGCATATCAATTCAAAATATTTTAAAAAGTAATTTATAATTCTTAATTTTTATATATTTATATACACAATTGAAGAATACAATCTCTACTGGGATAGCGGTATGGAGACAGCTAATTAGGAAAATTAATATTTATTTTTGATCTTTCAATCCAGCCAAGCAGAATATTGAGTCCAAACATGTTGTGGAAGGAAGGAGTTTAAACATCAACAGAGAACAAACAAGAAATTATTAAAGAGCGAAATAAATAAGTGAATTGATGGACAAAAAATAGAAAAAGAAAACACTGCTAAGTTTTTTTAAAGTTTGTAGAATGGAATAGGTTTATCAAAATAAACCCAGGCAGAGAAAGGATAAGGAACTGACAGAGAGATTAATAAAATATTGATGTCTATCTTCCCAGCAGGGAACCAAAGAACACATTTGTGTATTGTCAGGAAAAAAAATCAAAAAATGAATGGGACTAAAATTGATAAATCCTCTGGCCTCCAGTCTTGAATTTTCATTTAGAAAAAGAAAGGTATTTGCAGATATAATTAATTCATTTCTTTAACATTCAAGGATCTACGAGATCCTAAAGCCCAAAAATTGGATTTCACATTATTTGGAGCAATAAATACAACAATAGATGCAAGTAGACCCTCAGGGGTCAGCAGTCAAAGAGTTGTCAAGCTCTGGAGCTGTGGTAATTTAGACTGCAAGAAATTACAGAGATAGGCACAAAATTCTGGAGTAACTCAGCAGGATAGGCAGCATCTCTGGAGAGAAGGAATGTGATGCTGCCTGTCCCGCTGAGTTACTCCAGCGTTTGTTAGTCTCTCTTCGATTTAAACCAGCATCTGCAGTTCTTTCCTATACATACCTAGAAATTACAGAGAGTTGTGAAAATACCACTATTCATCACATAAATCCTGATTACGATGCTGTCTGTACGGAGTTTGTACATTCTCACCATGATCCCGTGGGTTTTTTTTAAGATCTTCATTTTCCTCCCACACTCCAAAGACATACAGGTTAGTAGGTTAATTGGCTTGGGTTTGTGTACTTGGTATAAGTGTAAATTGGCCATCATGTGTGTAGGATAGTGTTAATGTGCGGGAATTGCTGGTAGGCCAAAGGGCCCATTTCCGTGCTGTATCTCTAAACTAAACTAAACTAAATCAACCAGACCATGTGCACTCCCCCCCCCCCCCCCCCCCCCCCCGACACAAATCAACTCCATCTATACTTCACATTGCCTTGAGAAAGCAACCAATATAACCAAGGAACACTCACACACTGTTCATTCACTCCTCTCCCCTCTCCTGTTAGGCAGAAGATACAAAAGTTTGAAAGCATATTCAAAAACACCTTCTTATCAGACTCTTGCATGGACATCTCACTTGCTAAGAATGAACTCCCTATCTTCTTATATACTTTGTAGAAATAAGGAACTGTAAATACTGGTTAATACACAAAGGGACACAAAGTGCTGAAGTAATGCAGCAGGTCAGCTTGAAGAAGGGTCTCAACCTGAAAAACCAACTTTCCATGTTCTCCAGGGATACTACTTGACCTGCTGAGTTACTCCATCATCTGCATTTGCTTTGTAGCTGTATCACTGTATTCTATAAGACTAGGTTTTTCGCATTATTTTGGTACACAGTGAAAGGCATTTGCCCTTAAAGGCACAGTTCCCATTGCAGCCATGCTAGTGGAAGGCTGAGAGGTTGGAGAGAGCACCAAAACGCTCTGAGAATCACATTGTAGAACGTGAAGTGTACACATGCCAAGAGGGAGATGCCATTTTCAATTGAGCAATTCAATAAAAAACAATCTCTGTATAAGTCAAGGTGACCTCTACAACACCCACATGTTAAACATAATTACACATTTCTCGCCCCTGCTAAAGCTCCACTCTTATTTTCCACACCATCAGATACAGACAGTAGGACCTGACAAAAACATTGATCAAACTTCCATTAAAAGCTTACTTGTTTCATATTCTCCATTGAGGTGCATGTCTGTAGAGTCATCTACAAAAGAGAAACTTTATAATAATAATAAATGTTATTTGTCACATGTGTTGGCACAGGGTCAACGGTACAATTAAATGTATTTGACAAGACAACGGGTCACCTCAGCAGTAATATTCCAAGGATAAATAAGATTTTTTTAAATGACATTAGTAAGGTAAAAAGACAATATTATAAATAGGTAAAAAGACAATATTAAAAATAATCAACATATATGATTTGAAATGTGTTTATGAGTTCAGAAGCCTGATGGCCTGATGGTAGAAACTGTTCTTAAGTCTGGTGGTACACGCAGCCATACTCCTGTATCGTCTGCCTGACGGTAACAAGGAGAACAGCCTGCGTGCTGGGTGGCTGTGGTCCTTGATGATGCTGCGTGCCTTCCGCAGGCACCGTCGGTGGAAAATGTCCTGAATGGCCGGGAGACAGTTGCCAGTGATGTGCTGTGCTGTCTTCACCACTCTCTGTAGTGATTTGTGGCTGTGGGCAGAACAGTTCCCGTACCAGACTGTAATGCAGCCTGTCAGCAGGCTCTCGATGGTGCATCTGTAGAAGTTTGTGAGGATGCTGGCGTTCATGCTAAACTTCCTCAGTCTTCTCAGGAAAAAGAGCCGCTGGTGGGCCTTCTTTGTTATTGTGTCCGTGTGCAGTGTCCAGGAAAGGTCACGTGCACAACAAAGCTGCTGAACCTTTCAACCTCAGCATCACCGATGTAGATGGGGAGGTGTCCACTCCCCCGCTGTCTCCTGTAGTCCACGATCATCTCTTTAGTTTTGCAGACATTGAGAGAGAGGTCATTTTCCTGGCACCAGCTGTTTAGTGTCTTTACCTCCTCTCTGTAGGCCGTCTCATTGTTGTCTGTGATGAGGCCCAAGATGGTCGTGTCGTCAGCAAACTTTAGGATGCTGTTTGAGCTGTGCTTAGTAGTACAGTCATGCATGAACATGGAGTACAGGAGAGGACTGAGCACACAGCCCTGTGGTGTGCCTGTGTTGAGGATCAGTGAGGAAGAGGTGTGACTGCCAATTCTCACCACCTGGGGCCTGCCCGTCAGGAAATCGAATATCCATCTCCAGATGGAGGTCTGCATTCCAAGATCAAGGAGCTTGGGGACGAGTTTTGAGGGAATAATAGTGTTGAATGCCGTTAAAGAGCATTCTCACATATGTATTTCCTTTGTCCAGGTGGGTGAGCGCAGTATGTATTGCCATGGCGATGGCATCGTCCGTGGCCCTGTTTGGTCTATATGCAAACTGAAGAGGGTCCAAGGTGTCAGGGAGAGAGGAGCAGAAGTGAGTTTTGACAAGTCGCTCGAAGCACTTCATGATGACTGATGTCAGTGCGACAGGATGGTAGTCATTTAAACAGGTTACTGGTTTCTTTGGAACAGGAACGATGATGGATGCTTTGAAGGAGGTGGGAACCACAGACTGACTCAGGGAGAGGTTATGTTGGTGAACACCTCTGCCAGTTGATCAGCACACGCTCTGAGGCCCCGCCCTGGAATACCATCCGGCCCTGGAGCTTTGCGGTCCTTGACCTTTTTGAAGGACCGCTTCACATCTGCCATTTGTAAGGACAGTGTGGTGGTCCCCCTGCACACCTGTGGACTCATGGTGGGCGCTGTGTTGTCTGCATCGAACCGGGCGTAAAAGGTGTTAAGCTCGTCCGAGAGCGATGTGGTAGGCTGAACAGTGCTCCTGTTTTTCCCTTGGTAGTCTGTGACGCAGCGTAATCCACTCCACATGCGTCTGGAGTCCGAGCTGTAGTAGTTAGATTCCACTTTGTTTCTGTAGTCTCTCTTGGCTTTCCTGATGGACTTCCGGAGGTCATATCTGGCTACCTTGTAGGCGTTGAGGTCGCCTGAGTTGAAGGCAGTAGTCCGTGCTTTAAGTTTAGCACGGATTTCCCGTCCGACCCAGGGTTTCGGATTTGGGTAAGATGGCAGATGGTGGCTTTTGGAACCACGTCATCGATGCACTTACTTATGTAGCCTAAGAGAGAGTCTGTGTATTCGTTGATATTGCCTTCTGCTGCGTCTTCAAATATCTGCCAGTCAGTTATGTTAAAGCAGTCCTCATCAACCTCATTATTCCATTTATATATAACCCTGGAAACTGGTTTTTCCTGTTTTAGTTTCTGCCTGTATGCAGGCAGCAGTAGAATGGAACAGTGATGTGCCTTACCAAAAGCAGGGCGAGGGAGGGGGTAATAACAGTCTCTGAATGGGGTGTAACATTGGTCCAGGGTCTGCTCTCCCCTAGTGGGAAAAGTGATCGGAAGAAGGGTCTCGACCCGAAACGTCACCCATTCATTCTCTCCCGAGATGCTGCCTGACCTGCTGAGTTACTCCAGCATTTTGTGAATAAATCGGGAAAAGCGATGTGTTGGAAGTATTTTGGGAGAACCTTCTTCATATTGGCTCTATTGAAGTCTCCCAGAACAATGAACGCTCCCTCAGGATGGGAGTTCTCCAGCTCATTTACAATCCCATACAGTTTGTCCAGGGCTAGAGATTTATCAGCCTGTCGGGGGATGAAAGCAGCAGTAAGGAGGACTGAACTGAACTCTATGGGGAGGTAGAAAGGTCTAGCTTTAATGGTCAACAGCTCCAGAGCCGGGGAGCAGTGTATAGTTAAAATGCAGACATCCATGGCCCACGAAGAGTTAACCTTAAAGCACACTCCCCCTCCTCTCGACTTGCCTGAGTCCTTCGTTCTGTCTTGTCGGTAGACGGAAAAATTCTCCGGAGTGACGGCACACCCGGGTTGATATTGGCTTCTGCTGTGTCTTCAAACATCTGCCAGTCAAACATCCACTCAGGTGTAGGATCTCACCAGGTCAAAGGGCAGGGGGCAGTGAAGCCACAGAGGCAATCAATATGACCAATGATCAATGGTCATTTATTATCACATGTACCACCGAGGTACAGTGAAATTATTTTTTTGCTTACAGTTCAGTAAGTGCTAAATTCTCCAGAAAACATTCATCCACACTTTGAACACAGTCAAGTAGTATTTTGGAAGGTGTGTTCAAGTTCAAGTTTATTGTTATGTGCACGAGTGTGGTTAGGTACAGATACAATAAAAAATCTTGCTCGCAATAAAATCACAGGCACATAGATTCAGGCAAAAGCACAAAAAACAAATGATATAGTACAGAAATTCATCAAATATACATAAACTTCTAAAAGATAGAAGACTGCAAAAACGCAGGACATTGATGCAATAACATAATTAGGAAAAGAAAGAGAATACATGTTATTTTGTAAACTTGGGTAGTGTAAGAGGTTTTCAGTGATCAGTCTGAAGAAGAGTCCTGGCTCAAAAGATCCTCCATCCAAAAGTCCTCCCTCCACAGATACTGCCTGACTTCCTAAGTACCTCCAACACCTTGTGTTTATTCTTCAAAAGAAGCCCTACTCATAGAATATCACTCAACACACCACTCTCATGGATGCCACGGGCATGTAGAAATGTTTTTATTTTGCAAAATAACCCAACCAATGGATTTACTTTGGGTAATTAAACCAATTTAACAGCAGCTTAGAGTTTCACAAGGATCTGTGCTGGGACTGCTTCTGTTTGTGATACATATCAATGACTTAGATGTAAATGTAGACAGGATGGTTAGTAAGTATGAAGTTGACACAAAGATTGCTGAGGTCACAGACTGTGAGGAAGGTTACCAAAGTATATAGTGGGATATAGATCAGCAATAGAGGTGGGTGAAAAAAATGGCAGATGGAGTTTAATCTGAGCAAGTGTGAAGTGTTGCACTTTTGGAGGTCAATTGTAAGAGGAAAAGATACAATTAATGGCATAACCTTTAACGGCATTGATGTGTGGAGGGATAGAATCCATAACTCCCTGAAAGTGCAACACAAGTATATACAGTGCATTCAGAAAGTATTTAGACCCCTTCACTTTTTCCACATTTTGTTATGTTACAGCCTTAATTTAAAATGGATTCATTTTTTTAATCATCAATTTACACACAATACCTCATAATAGAAAAGTGAAAACAGGTGTTAAATTTTTTTGCAAAGTAATTAAAAAGAAATAACTGAAATATCACATTTACATATGTATTCAGACCCTTTGCTATGACACTCAAAATTGAGCTTAGGTTCATCCTGTTTCCATTGATTATCCTTGAGATGGCTTTACAACTTGATTGGAGTCCACCAGTGGTAAATTAAATTGATTGGACATGATTTGGAAAGGCATACACCTGTCTATATAAGGTCCCACAGTTGACAGTGCATATCAGAGCAAAAACTAAGTCATGAAGACGAAGGAATTGTCCGGAGACCTCCGAGACAGGATTGTGTCGAGCCACAGATCTGGGGAAGAGCATAAAACAATTTCTGCAGCATTGCAGGTCCCGAAGAGCACAGTGGCCTCTGTCATTCTTAAATGGAAAAACTTTGGAATTACCAGGACTCTTCATAGAGCTGGCTGTCCGGCCAAACTGAGCAATCTGGGGAGAAGGGCCTTGGTCAGGGAGGTGACCAAGAACCCGATGGTCACTCTGACAGAGCTCCAGAGTTCCTCTGTGAAGATGGGAGAATCTTCCAAAGGACAGCTATATCTGCAGCCCTCCACCAATCAGGCCTTTATGGTAGAGTGGCCAGATGGAAGCCACTCCTCAGTAAAAGGCACATGACAGCCTGCTTGGAGTTTGCCAAAAGGCACATAAAGGACTCTCAGACCATGAGAAACAAGATTCTCTGGTCTGATGAAACCAAGATTGAACTCTTTGGCCTGAATGCCAAGGTCTCATCACTTGGCCAATACCATACCTACGGTGAAGCATGGAGGTGGCAGCATCATGCTGTGGGGATGTTCTATGTTCTAGTTGAGGTTAATGGTCAGGACCTAAAGAATTGAAGGGCCTGTTTCTACGCTGCACGACTCTGACAATATGAGTCTATCAAGCACCTTGGTAGATAATTCAACTTTTGTTTTAATTTGTTGAATTTCCGTGATATTTTTGTTTATTATATATAAAGTGTATTGTGTTTACAGGCTGTATTGCTGCTGCAAAAATAATAATTGTTCCATTGTCAGTACATATGACAATTAAACGCTCTTGACGGTTGACTCGTGCTCGAAAATAACACAAACTATTGCAGTAGTGCAGCAGAGTTAAGGTTGTAAGCTATTGTTGTCAATGCTGGGTGTGGCTATTAACAGTCTGCCCTGGGTGGGAATGGAAACACGCAAAACTGATGATGCCAGAATCTTGAGCAAACCACAGTGCAGTAGTAAATCAACGGGTCAGGCAGCATCTGTGGAGAGACAGGGCAGATGACGTTTTGGGTTTGGATCTTTAGTCAGACTTCAATGTTTATAATGTTCTCGATTTCCTCCTGCCTATTACCTTTTCTTGTTTTACCTGTTTGGTATCCTTCAGTAAAAATGTAATCGGTTTGGCGCCTGATCGTTGTGTTGTGTTTCAAAGTTTTCTTTAACAGGCGGGCCACATTAAAATCTCAGATTCTCTTCCTCTGTCTGACAACTTGTTATAGTCTATGCACCAGAACATCTTGAGTTAACCACAGCATTTCAGATGAAGAGTTTTTTAAAATTACGTTGCTGGTTCTAACTTAACGTGCTGTTCATCGTTACGTGTTGTTTCAGTTATGTCAATCTTTCCATGCCCTTACAAAACAGACTTACTCTAGATGTACTTGCACAGTAATCCAAACCTTCTCATCCTTTTTAATTAATTTGTCACTGTTCATGCCTCGTCAATACGTAGCAGTACCAGCTAATAAAGTACATTGAAATGCAGGCAGTGTTCTGATTCAGGTAACAAGCAGTTAATTAGTGCCTGGCAAATTGCAAGCCGATAATCTGGCTTTTGGAGGTTAATTGAATTATAACAATTGTTCAAGAAAGGAACATCTTGTTGCATTTCTTCCAAGTAGTCCATTCAGACCTTTGACATACTCATACGAGAAGGGAGGTGCATGGCAGATGACACAAAGCTGGGTGGCAATGTGAGCTGTGAGGAGGGTGCTATAAGATGCAGGGTTACTTGGATAGGTTGGGTGAGTGGGCAGATGCATAGCAGATGTAGTATAATGTGGATAAATGTGAGGTTATCCACTTCGGTGGCAAGAACAGGAAGGCAGATAATTATCTGAATGGTGTCAGATTAGGAGAAGATGAGGTGCAACAAGACCTGGGTGTCCTTGTACATCAGTCACTGAAAGTAAATATGCAGGTTTAGCGGGCAGTGAAGAAAACTAATGACATGTTGGCCTCATTGCGAGAGGATTTGAGTATAGGAGCAAGGAGCCACTACTGCAGTTATACAGGGCCCTGGTGAGACTGCACCTGGAGTATTATGTGCAATTTTGGTCTCCTAATTTGCAGAAGGACATTATTGCTATTGAAGGAGTGCAGCGTAGGTTCACCAGGTTAATTCCTGGGATGGCGGGACTGATATATGATGAAACAATGAGTCGACTGGGCTTGTATTAACTGGAATTTAGAAGAATGAGAGTGGATCTTATAGAAACATATAACATTCTTAAAGGATTGGACAGGCTAGATGCAGGAAAAGTGTTGGGGTCCAGAACCAAGGGTTCAAAGTTTAAGAATAAGGGGTAGACCATTTAGGACTGAGATGAGGAAAAACTTCTTCACCCAGAGAGTTGTGAATCTGTGGAATTTTCTGCCACAGAAGGCAGTGGAGGCCAATTCACTGGATGTTTTCAAGAGAGTTAGATTTAGCTCTTTGGGCTAAAGGAATCAAGGGAAATGGGGAAAAAGTAGGAACGAGGTACTGATTTTAGATGATCAACCATGATCATATTGAATGGCGGTGCTGGCTCAAAGGGCTGAATGGCCTACTCCTGCTCCTATGTTCCTATGGTATCTCAAGTTTCTTCCAGACCAACACTGGGCTGTTCCCAAGGAATCATACATAGACGGACATCATGTGCTGCTGAAGACCATCAACTCAGTCAAAGACATTCTTTTGGTCTGCCCAAAATATAGTCATAGTCATAGAGTGATAGAGCGATACAATGTGGAAACAGGCCCTTCGGCCCAACTTGCCCAAACCAGCCAACATGTCGCAGTTACACTAGTCCCCCCCTGCCAGCATTTGGTCCATATCCTTCCAAACCTGTCCTATCCATGTACCGATCGATGTATGTTGGTCTTGTTGCATGGCGAGGTGACCGTGCGGGAATGCTGCAGATTGGCACATTCCAGATGGAAGGACTATGTACTGAGGAACACATTGAAGCTTGGGGCAGCCAATGCAAAGGCCAGATGAGGAAGGACAAGGCTCTAGGATCCTTCCGCTGCTGGAGATTGAGGGTGTGTCATGGGGAAAACCCCTCAAATAATGGAAGAGTTTATCACTCTACATGGTCACGTGGAACATAGAATAAGAAATAGAACAGCACAGCACAAGAACAAGCTCTTCAGCCCACCATTTCTGTGCTAAACATGATGCCAAGTTAAATTAATCTCCTTTAACTGCATGTGGCCCATGTACCTCCATTCTGTGCATATTCATGTATCTATCTAAAAGCCTCCTAAATGCTATCATATCTGCTTCCAGCACCACCCCTGGCAATACATTCCAGGCACCCACCATTCTCTGTGCATAAAAACACTTGCACATCCCATTTAATTTCACCCCCCCCCATCTTTGACCTTTTCATCCTGGGAGAAAAGTTATGTCTTTCATAACTTTATATACCTCAATCAGTCTATGAGATAGATGAGTGGCAATGGTGTTCCGTAGAAAAGAGATAGGTACAAAACAGATAACACTACAGTGAATAAAACCGGCAGCACTGAATGCATAGACTGATTGACACTAAGAATGTATGAAGGGCCTTGCACCATTTCCTGCTTTGTATACTTTTTATTATGAAAAAATGTATTTTTGAAACGAAAAAATATCAGTCAAAAGCCATTAAATGTTTCAAGGCTGTGAAAAAGTGTGAATAAAGGCAGTTTCTCAGTCTGTTATCTCACATCGTAATTGTTACAATAAAGGTTTGACCTGCTAAAAGATTGAATGAAAGCCCAGAGCAATACAAAACCCAACAACAGCACAGTCAAAGGGTAAGGTAATGTTTGCCTTTGTTGGAGCTTGAAGGAAAGATATTGTGTTAAAATTGGCTGAAAAGCTTTGTTCTGGCAGTGACCCTTTGCAATGAGGACAATTGCTTGCTTCTTGGATAAACATCCTGTAATGAGCTCAGCCGCTCCGCTTTAACCCTCGAAGATGCAAAGGATAGTTCGTTTTCACCTGCACTCAATATCAGTAAAACCAATACAATGGGGGTGGGGGGTTGGCATCCGTCCATCTGTGAGAGATAATGGTGAGACTTTGACCTTGTCTTGTTTGGAGAGGGGAATGTTTCATCAGTGGTTGCATTTCCTGCTGTGGCTGACCAGGCCTATCCCTGACAGGTAGATCCTCCCACATCCTGCACCCATGGGCAAAGTTGTGTCTGGACATTGGATTCGGGAGTGTGTTGCTGCTGTCGTTGACCATTTTGTGGCTTTGGTGCCTGGCCTCCATGTGCTCGTGCTTCATACCTGCCTGGAGGTCCTTTCACAACCTCATCGGGTCCTCAGCAACTGTTTGTCAGTGCCGACGGTAAAATTTGCATTATCTCTTTCAATCGTATCCTTGTAGTGAAGCTTTGGTCATCTTCTTGGCCTCCATGCGTTGGCGATCTCCCCATATGGTTCATCTTTGGGGATGCCTCTATTTTCCGTCCTGTGTACATGGCCAAGCCAGCAGAGAAGCTTCTGCTTGAGGAATGCAAGGATGCAAGGCATGTTGATCAGGGAGAGGACAGATTCAGTGGTGGTTTTGTCCTGCCAAGGAACTCGCATGATGTGACAAAGGCAGCAGAAATGAAAATGATTCAATGGCTGACTTGCTGTATTAATGACGCTTTCACTACGGTGCTATTTATCTACAGAAGGGTGCTGATCACCCACACTGAATGAAGTTGAGTATAAAATCACACTGGACAATCTCAGCAAGTTCTGAAAGAACAGAATGTATTAAAGCATCTGACATGCGGAGTAAATGACCTCATTAGTGGTGGCGCAGCGGTAGAGTTGCTGCCTTACGGCGTTTGCAGCGCCGGAGATCTAGGTTTGATCCCGATTACGGGTGCTGTCTGTACAGAGTTTGTAGGTTCTCCCCGTGACCTGCGTGTTTTTTCGCCAAGATCTTCGGTTTCCACCCACACTCCAAA
Organism: Rhinoraja longicauda; assembly: GCF_053455715.1. Classification (NCBI taxonomy): domain Eukaryota; kingdom Metazoa; phylum Chordata; class Chondrichthyes; order Rajiformes; family Arhynchobatidae; genus Rhinoraja; species Rhinoraja longicauda. Next base: position 26,368,232 of record NC_135957.1, on the reverse strand, counting down.
GACGTTTTCTACATCGATTTTAGCAAGATTTCTTCACATAGTAGGTTGGTCCAAAAGGTGAGTTAACGTAGGATCCAAGATGGATACAAAATGGTCTTGGTGGAGGGAGACAGAAGATGGTAATGGATGGTTGTTTCTCCACTGTTGGTGTTACTTTGGCCTTGATCAGTTATCTGGCTGCCCTCCCCCTAATTGGCTTGGTAAATGTAAACATTGTCCCTCGTGTGTGCAGGATAGTGTTAATATGCGGGGATCACTGGTCGGCCCAGACCCGGTGGGCCGAAGGGCCTGTTTCCATGCTATATCTCTAAACTAAACTAGTAGGAAAGTTGCCTCACAAATTTAATTGTGATTTTAGAAAATATGACTGAGTATTTATGAAGGTAGAGTGATAGACGTTTTCTACATCGATTTTAGCAAGGTTACGAAATGGTCTTGGTGGAGGGAGACTGAAGGTGGTCGTGGATGGTTGTTTCTCCACTGTTTGTGTTACTTTGGCCTTGATCAGTTATCTGGCTGCCCTTCCCCTTCCTTCTCTATTGAACCTGGTTCCCAGCCTATTCTGTTCACTTTCCAGCCAACTCTTACCCTCTGTACCAATTGTATCCTGACTCTCCTCCACACTCCATCCCAACTCCATTGCCTGATATTTTGTTTCTCAGGAACATCCTTCCTCTTAAGACTTGCAACCACCCTTGGCAGAAAAAGTCTGAACTTCCTAGACCACAATCTTGAGGCCTTTCTTCACTCACATTATCCCATGCCCCATTTAATATTTCATGCCAGTGCCATTCCTTCACTCCAATTCTACTACCCATTCCCCTGTAACCTATCCTTCCTCACAAGCTTCCTCCCAACCACCAACACTAGGAATAATCTATAGTGGCCAATTATCCTGCCAACGTTGAGATCGTTGGGATGTGGATGCAATTCATAGCACCTGGGGGAAATCTATGTAGTCACAGGGAAAACATGCCAAGTCCACACAGACAGCACCGGATGTCAGAATTGAACCCAGGTCTCTGGAGCTGTGCATCATCTTCTCTACTCATGGTGCCACTGTGTTGCCTCCATGGAAGATAGATGTTGTATGGCCTGCTGGTTCCTTCATCACATATTAGCCATTTGGAAAGAGTTTCTTAATACACCTTGTACAGTGCTGTAGAGTTTCTAGCCCTAGATGATGCTGTTGGTTAAATGACTTTTGTTACCGCACCTGGGAAAATAAGATTTACAATGCATTTAATTTTATCTCCTGAAATCTTCCATTCAATAATTGGTGATCTTTCTGATAGGATTTGTACAGTTCTCAGCACCAACTCTCCTTAATCGAATACTTTAAACTTAATTCTAGATAAAATACCCAACAAGAACTTTGTAAAGCCAGATAAAAATAATATTCTTATTTTCACTGCCAATAACTGTAAGGATAACAATCTGCACAGCTTCCAAATCATCTATTTTCCTATGGAAATTTGTCAACAAAATCTATAGTTTATAAAAGCCACTGGATTGAGAGATACAATAGTCCACTCTGTTATAACTACAGTGATTTTGCCACACTATTCAGCCATATGGTCATAGTGCACAGAAACAGGTCTCTCGGCCCACAGTGTCCACATTGACCATCAAATACCTCTCTATACTAAAACCAGTTTATTGTCATGTGGACCAAGGTACAGTGAATAGCTTTTGCTGCATTAAGGGAATAATGTATAGTGCAAGGTAAAGCCAGCATAGTTTGATCAAGGATAGTGTGAGCGTCACCAAAGAGATGGATAATAGTTCAGAACTGCACACTGGTTGTTGGTAGAATGATTCAGTTGCCTGATAACAGCTGGAAAGAAACTGTCCCTGAATCTGGTGGTGTGTGTTTTCACACTTCTATACCTTTTGACTAATGGGAGAGGGGGAAAGAGGGAGTGGTCATGGTGCAACTCATCCTTAATTATGCTGCTGGTGTTGCCTCAGCAGTGTGAGGTATAAATGGAGTCAACAGAAGGGAGTAGGAAAGAACTGCAGATGCTGGTTTAAATCGAAGATAGACACAAAATGCTGGAGTAACTCAGCAGGACAGGCAGCATCTCTGGAAAGAAATGGGTGACGTTTCGGGTCTGAAGAAGGGTCTCGACCTGAAACGTCACCCATTCCTTCTCTCCAGAGATGCTGCCTGTTCTGCTGAGTTACTCCAGCATTTTGTGCCTATCTTCAATAGAAGGGTGGTTGGTTTGTGTGATGGTCAGGGCGGCGTCAACAACTTGGTGCAATTTCTTGCGGTCTTGGATGGAGCTGTTCCCAAACCAAGCTCCTGATAAAATGCATCTGTAGAAATTGGTGAGAGATATAGGGGACATGGTGAACTTCCTAAGCTTTTATAGGAAGTTGGTGTGCTTTCTTGGTCGCTGCTTCAATGTGGGTGGTCCAGGTGGATGATATTGACTCCTAGGAATTTGAAGTTTTCAACCATCTCTACTTAGGCACCATCAATGCAAACTGGGGTATGTGTACTGCTTCGCTTCCTGAGGTCGATCACTAACTACCTCCTTTGCCTTGCTGACACTGTGAGAAAGGTTGTTGTCTTAACACCAGGACACAAGGTTCTCGATCTCCTTCCTGTACTCCGTCTAATCTTTATTTGATTAGCGGCCCACAAACGTGGTGTTGTCCGCAAATTTGAAAATTGAATTAGATTTGAAGGCACTTGATTCATAAACACTAAGACTTGCCAATTCAAGTTCTCGGGTAAATACTTCATAGATTGATATGTTTTGAAATATTTTGTTTTGCATACAATTCAGTAGAAAAAATACTGTATATAATCACAATCCTACATAATTCAAAGACTACTATGATTAAATGGATTTCTTCTGAGGCTGTATTCAAAGAGTTGCTGTAGTCTTGTAACTTTCAAGGATCAAGTTCTTAAAAATATTAAGTCTTATCTTGGGCTTCATAGATGACATAGAAAATAGGTGCAGGAGTAGGCAATTTGGCCCTTTGAGCCAGCACCGTTATTCAATTTGATCATGGCTGATCATCCAGAATCGGTACCCTGTTCCTGCCTTCTCCCCATATCCCTTGATTCTGTTAGCCCCAAGATCTATTTCTAATTCTTGAATACATCCAGTGAATTGGCCTCCATTGCCTTCTGTGGCAGAAAATTCCACAGATTCATAATTCTCTGGCTGAATTTTTTTTTTCCTCATCTCAGTCCTAAACAGCCTATCCCTTATTCTTAAACTGTGATCTATAGTTCTGGACTCTCCCAACATCGGGAATATTTTTCCTGCATCTAGCCTGTTTAATACCTTAAGAATGTTATATGTTTCTTTAAGATTCCCTCTCATCCTTCTAAATTCCACTGAATACAAGCCCAGTCGATCCATTCTTTCATCATATGTCACTCTCACCATGCCGGGAATTAACCTGGTGAACCTATGCTGCACTCCCTCAATAGCAAGAATGTCCTACAAGGTCCGTTGTCCTGGCGGCAGCACTGGATCGGTGATGCAGGTGTTGGCCTGGCCTGGTGCTGCTTCTAGTGATGGGATGAGAGGCAGCATAAAATATGGAATATACTCCTTCTCACCAAGGAGGACCTGCCCCAACCACCTGCTCAGATAACAGATTCCAGATTCCAACCACCTTCTGGATGAAAACGGTCTTCCTCAGATCCCCTTGAACCCTTCTACCCCTGAACCCATGCCTCTAGATTTAGGTATCTCTTGTAGCATTGAGGACTATGCTGAGAGTGGTGGGGGCCTGGAATGCATTGCCAGGGGTGGTGGAAGGGGCAGGTAGAATAGTGGATAGTGCAAGGAATAGAGGGATATGGATCATCTAATGGTAGATGAGATCAGTTTAATTAGGCAACATATTTAGCACACGCTCACGTGGTAAGGTTGATTTATAGAGTCATAAAGTCAGAGTGATACAGTGTGGAAACAGGCCCTTTGGCCCAACTTGCCCACACCGGACAACATGTCCCAGCTACACTAGTCCCACTTGCCTGCGCTTGGTCCATGTCCCTCCAAACCTGTCCTATCCAGGTGGAAGAAAATAGTGAAGAACAAAGTGATGTGAAGCTCTAGGTCTGACCAATGTTCTTTAGAGTTGTACTAAGGCCTTCCTATTACATTCTCTGCCCTGGGGAACAGGACATCGATCATAGAACAGCACTGGATCGGGCTCTTTGGCCCACAATGCTTGTGCTGAATATGATGCCTAGTTGAACTGATCTCATCTGCGTGTACATGATCCGCATCCTTCTATTCCCTGCACTTTCGTATGCCTAGCCATTTGAATGTCACTATTGCATCTACCCCACCACCATCTTGGCAATGCGTTCCAGGCCCCTACCATTCCCTGCGTAAAAAAAACTTGCCCCACATAATTCCATTAAACGTTTCCCCTCTCACCTTATAGCTACGCCTTCTTGTGTTGGGCATTTGCACCTTGCGAAAAAGGTTCTGACTGTCCACACGTATCTATGTCCCTCATAATTTTATGTTGGCAAGGCAAGTTCATGAAGGCACGTTTGTCATATGTCTTCTTCATCTATTCTGCCTGTGTTGCTATCTTCAGGAATCTTTGGACCTGCACACCAAGACCCTTCTGTTTTCTTACCTGCTGGTCTTTTCTTACCTCCAGTTCCCTCCCCTCTACTTTCAGTCTGAAGAATGGTCCCGATCCAAAACGTCACCCATCCATTTTCTCCAGAGATGCTCCCTGACCCACTGAGTTACTCCAGCATTTTTGTGTCCATCTTCAGTATATCTCAGCATCTGCGGTGCCTTTCTACACCACAGGTCCTTCTGTTCATTGCCGATGGTCCCTTCATTCATTGCCGATGGTCCCTTCATTCATTGCCGATGCGTGATCCTTATTGTTTCACCCACCGAAGATAGACACAAAATGCTGACTCAGCAGGTCAGGCAGCATCTCTGGAGAAAAGGTGACGTTCCGGGTGGAGACCTTTCCCAACTCGCCTGTTCAGATCTCACAGATTACGCATCTGAGAAAGTGCAAAGAGAGAGAAGATTTAGGCTGGCTTCAGGGGAACAATTTCACTGTTTACCTTATAAATCATTAACAAGCATGTTTCGATTATTCTGACAATCTATTTACAAAAGGGGCCTTCACTTCATTTCCCCAGGTACTAATTGGATCGGTAAAAAAAGGCTCCATGGCCATTGCCGGCAGGGACAGGTGGAAATTTGATGCATGTCAAACCTTCCAATTTGTGCCGACATGGGAAAAAATAATGTAAAAAGACTAACCTTCTTTCGATATATGCACAGGCTCACTGTCTGCAAGTTCAATGTCACTCATTTATGGTGTGCTAAATTGATTATTTACTTCTCGCCAATGGCAAATGGAAGACAACAAATAATTTTTTCTGCACCAAAATAAAATATTGTTTTCCGAGTGGCAACCTTTTGGCGTATATGGAACGAGCTGCCAGAGGAAATAGTTGAGGCAGGTATTAAAATGGCATTTAAAAAAATATTTTGATGGGTTCATGAATAAGAAAGGTTTAGAGGGATATGGTCCAAACTGTTGCAGCTGAGATTAGAGTAGATGGTTTTCTTGGTCGGCTTGGGGAAGTTGGGCCGAAGGGCCTGTTTTCCTGTTATATGACTCTATGACACTAATCTCACTTTTTTTGGGGTCTTTTTTCTTTTGACTGTCTGGTAGAATGTGTTATTTATGTATAATTTATGTTTTTGCATGTTGTCTGAGTCCAGCGAGCAGCAACATTTTCATTTGACCTCTGCCTTACTGTACTTGTGCATATGGCAATAAACCTGATTTGATTTGACTTAAAAATCATAAAAGTAAAGCTTGTTTGCTTTGTGATATCCTTATAGCGCATCTCTCTCATCTATGAGATTTGGAATGTGAACTGCACATTTGCAGACAAATGCAGCTTACCAAACTTGTAGCTACAATCATTGTTTATGCATATTACTTGCTGGGAGCAGTTTCGCTCAGTTGAAGGGCACTCTCCATGGTAACCACGCAGAGGGGGGGGGGCAGCAGGGACCACAGGGGTGGGGAGGGAGGATACATGGAGACTCCCCACCTTAAACGGAGCAGTGTGATCCCAACTTGTCTCACCTAAAGCTCAAAGGAACCACATAGGTTGGCACGGACTCGGTGGGCCGAAGGGCCTGCTTTCATGCTGTATCTCTAATGGGTTTGGCACAGTGCGGTAGCAGTAGAGTTGCTGCCATACCGTGCCCCTGTGACCGCGTGGGGTTTCTCTGCCTGCTCCGGTTTCTGCCTACACTCCAAAGACGCACAGGTTTGTAAGTTAATTGGATTCTGTAAATTGTAAATTGTCCTTAGTTTAGTTTAATTCAGAGATACAACATGGGAACAGGCCCTTTGGCACACCGAGTCCGTGCCAACTAGCGCTCCCCATACACTAACACTATCCGACACACACTGGGGACAATTTACAATTTTACCAAGCCAATTAACCTACAAACCTGTACGTCTTTGGAGTGTGGGAGAAAACCGGAGCACCCAGAAAGAACCCACACAGGTCATGGGGAGAACACACAAACTTCGTACATACAGCACCCATAGTCAGGATTGAACCAGGGTGTCTGGCATTTACACAGCAACTCTGTTGCTGCACCACCGTGCAGGATGTTGTGTATAGGATAGTGCGAGTGTACGGGGTGATCGCTGGTCAGTGCGTACTCGGTGGACCGAAAAGCTTGTTTCCACGCTGTATCTTTAAAATCTAAAGTATTTTCTTTGACTGGATAGTATGCAAATAAAAGTTTTTTTCTGGACCTCAATACAGATGACAATAATGAATTAAATTTATATTGACACTAAACTAAACTAAATTTTATCTAAGTTGGCAAACACAGTCCATCCATTCACTGGTATCATTTTTTAACTTTATCTTTGCACAGCCATTAACATCTGAAATTGAAATCTTGCCTCGCTCGCAGGGACCTCATGCTCAGGAACTGATGTGCTTATTTTGCTTTTTCGCAAAGTTAATTTTTTAACCTTACAAATCCACAATACTATCCTGCTCCCGATCACTCAGAAACTTCCTCTTTTGCTCAGTTTCAGAAATGAGCAATTGAGAAGCAGTCGCCTCACAGCTCCAGTGATTTAGGTTCGGTCTTGCCCTCCATTACTGTCTGCATGTGAGGAGTTTGCATGGTCTCCCTGCGACAACGTGCATTTCCTCTGGGTGTTCCTGTTTCCCCTCGCATTCCAAAGACATGCAGATTGGTTAGACTCATTGGCCACTGTGTAGCTGTGTTGTACAATCCAGTAAGAGTTGAGGGGAAAGCGGGAGAAATAAAAATGGAATTACTGTAGATAGTTGGAGTCGCAAGAGACTGCAGATGCTGAAATCTGAAGCAATAACCAATCTGCTGGAGGAACACAAAGGAGCATCTATGGGAGGGGAGGGGGTAGCAGGAAAGGAATTTTCAATGTATCGTCAAAATGTACAGGTGTCAGGGGTTATGTGCAGGGTCGGATAAAGTTAGTGTGGGGCCCATAGCATATGTTATAAAGGGGCCCTAAATACGGGACAAGGTGATGTCACCTGCCGCGCCCCATGTGACCTCACGCAGCCAGTAGCCACGTGCTCCCGATCCACCAATGGCAGCCGCCTGGGCCAGGAGGCGGATCGCTATGCAACCTCCGTTAGGCGGCGCCCGGGCCTACAGTGTCTGGAGGTAGACACAAAATGCTGGAGTAACTCAACGGGTCAGGCAGCATCTTGGGAGAGAAGGAATGGGTGACGTTTCGGGTCGCGACCCTTCCGAAGGGAGAAGGTCTCGACACTAAACGTCACCCATTCCTTCTCTCCAGAGATGCTGCCTGAAACGCTGAGTTACTCCAGCATTTTGTGTCTTCCTTCGATTTATACCAGCATGTGCAAACATTTTTTTCCTACCCTTCCGAAGTGTCTCGACCCGAAACATCACCCATCTTCTGGTTGGACCTCCATGAGGCGCTTGTCTCTTGGGGGCGGGTTTGCCGGCTCTGTAGCGGCGTGAGAGCCAGGCCTGGTGCCGGGGGAAGCAGCCGGAACCAGGGCCTGTACAAGACCGGCTAACCGTGAGCCTGAGGTGGGCCAGGGGGAAAGGCGGCAGCAGCAGCGGGGGTGAGGCCGGGCGTTGGTGGAGGCCTGGCGCTGGGCCTGCCCTCGGCTCCCCCACCCCCCTCCTCTCCCCGGCCTGCTCAGCACCTTCCCCACACCACCCAGAGTTGAGCAGCATTGGCGCAGCAACATGCTCTGGCCCCCCGAGGGCCATCAGTGGGAGAGCCACCGCTGTCTATCCACCGCGCTGAACATCCCAGAAACCAGGACGGGACAGGACTCTTCCTTTCCCCCCCCCCCCCCCCCTCCCCTCCCCCCGCCCACTCCCGCTCCACCAATGGCGGCCGCCCGGGCTGGGAGGCGGGTTGTTATGCAACCTCCGTTAGGCGGTGTCCGGGCCTACAGCGCCCAACCCCCCACCCCCCGGGCCTAATACGGGATATGGGCGGTCCAGTACAGGACAAGCCAAGTTAGCCCAAAATACGGGAGGTCCCAGCTAATATAATAATAATAATAATAATAATAATAATGCATTACATTTATATAGCGCTTTTCAAACACTCAAAGACGCTTTACAGGGATTTCTAGAACATAGAGAAGTGAATAAATAGATAAATAAGTAAACGAACAGAAAAAGGACAGAAGGTGAGGTGACCTTCAGTGGTTGAAGGCAGTGCTGAACAGGTGAGACTTCAGTGATGTTTTGAATGTGGTGAGTGAGTCTCTGATGGTTTGGGGTAGTGAGTTCCATAGGGTGGGAGCAGCGATGGAGAAAGCCCTGTCCCCCCAGGATCTGAGTTTGGTCCGGATGGGGGGGGGGACAGGAGATTGGCAGCAGCAGAGCGTGCAGGTGGGAGTGTGCCTGTGGAGGAGGTCAGTCAGGTAGGATGGGGCCAGGTTATGGAGGGCTTTGTAGGTCATGAGGAGGATTTTGTACTGGATTCTCTGGGGGATGGGGAGCCAGTGGAGTTTGTAAAGGACGGGGGTGATATGGTCACGGATCGGGGAGTGGGTGAGTAGACGGGCAGCGGAGTTTTGAATGTATTGAAGTTTACTGATGATTTTTGAGGGTGAGCCATAGAGGAGGCTGTTGCAGTAGTCCAGACGGGAGGTGATGAAGGCGTGGATGAGGGTTTCTGCAGCTGTGGAGGAGAGGGATGGACGGAGACGGGCAATGTTTTTGGGGTGGATGTTTTTATGTGGCAGTTGGCAAACCTAGTTAGCCTACACTGTCCAGGCCTACAGTGTCGGGACCTACAGTGGATAAACGTTTCTCTTATTATAATATTGCTTGTTCGGTTGGGTGTTTCCAGCATTTTTTACATTTTTATTTCATATTTCAAGCATCTTAGCTTTTAATGCATTTCAATCTCAAATTTGAATCAGTGTACAAAAAGTGACAAAGTTACAAAGCACGACGGTTCATCCTTTTGTCCCCCCCCCCCCCCCCACAGCAATTCCCCCACACCGGGTCCTCCATTGTTCTTACCCTCCCTTCCCTCACGGCGATCCTCCACGCTCTCATTGTCCGTCGACCACGGGTCGACCTGCGAGGCATCGCAGCCGCCGTGGCCCCATCTTCGCGGGGCTTCACCGCTGCCGCCACCGAGGCCTCACCGCTGACAACGCCCCATTTAATGCCTCTGCGGTGTCGACGCGCGATTGGGCTCTGTCGGCCTCTTTGCCCGACCCGGGCTTCTACGCGCGAGGCCCTGGCCCGGCCCCGACCTGGGCCGTGATCTGGGAGGCATCGATACTGCAGCGTCGCGATAAAGGCCTCCGACCACGTTCCCAGTCCACAGCCGCGGCCGGTCGGGAAGTTATGTGTTGGAAGAAGCTGCAGATGCTGATTTACACTGGAGACACAGAATGCTGGAGAAACTCGGCAGCATCTCTGGAGCGAAGGAATGGGTGATGTTTTGGATCAAGACCTTTCTTCAAACCAGAGGTGCCAGAGCTCCAGCAGCACTGCACCCCTGGTGTGGTGTGGGGGGTGAGGGTCTGTGTCTCAGGATTGGCAGTTGGTCGGCGACGTGCCAGCTGCCCTTTGGTCCGCGCAGTACCACCGCTAACACATTCTAACAGCGGCGGTTGGGATGCGGCGCACGTAACACAGCACGTGGCCCTCAAAAGCGCGGGGCCCGTAGCAAATGCTACTTTTGCTACTATGTTAATCAGGCCCTGGTTATGGGGAGGAGGCAGGAGAATGGGGTTGTCAGCCACGATTGAATGATGGAGTAGATTTGATGGGCCAAATAGTCTAATTCTGCTCCTATCACTTAAGAACTTATCAACTTATATAAAGTTATATCAGGAGTGTAGATGGTTGGTGCAGACTTGGTGGGCAGAGGGGCCGGTTTCCATGCTTTATGAGTATGTGAGTTCTAAGTGTAAAGAGTGTTTGCTGGTGACCTTTACATGGTCTCTTACACTACTCTTTCTCTCTTAGTTTTGATGATTCATGCCGCGTTTGAAATCCAGCTAGTTAATTAATCCCTGCGGTTTCTGATTTGCCAAGCAGTTTTGTTCTGTTCCTGCCTGTTTCTACCTGTCCCTCTCAATAAATGTGTTCTAAATTTTGCTATTAATTTCGACCTTTCCTGCCTCTGGCATAAATATCAACCTTTGCAAAACCTATCCCAACTTTTATTTGATGTTTCAAGTATTTCAGGGAGCCTGGGTGACTTTCAATCAGTCGTAGAAGCAGCTGCCACCAGAAACAGGCAGGAGGCTTGTAGTGTACACAAGTAAAGGATGACTGGTGCAGGTATAGCCCATGATGCCTAATTCACTGAAGATAGACACAAGAAACTGGAGTAACTCAGCGGGACAGACAGCATCTATGGAGAGGAGGAATGGGTGACGTTTTGGGTCGAGATGTCTCAACCCGAACGTCACCCATTCCTTCTCTCCAGAGATGCTGCCTATCCCCCTAAGTTACTCCTGCTTTTTGTGTCTATCTTCGGTTTAAACCAGCATCTGCAGTTCCTTTCTACACATTTCTAATGCACCTTTGCATCTACCCTGGGACTACCCTGGGAGAGGGGTGATATGGGTCACCATTTCCAGCCATATGCAAAGAACATCCGCATTATTCATTTGATTAGAATCCAGAAGCTACAGAAAAACTTGAGTTTGAGTTTAGTTTACTGTTAACTTTCTTGTGCAGAGTATAAAGCGTTTGTTGCCTGCTCACCAGTCAGCAGAAAGACAATATATGATTACGATCGAGCCATCCACAGCATACAGATACATGATAAAGGGAATAATGTGAATAACGTTTCGTGCTAGATAAAGGTGCGTAAAGTCCAATCAAAGACGTTGATAATCAATTAAAATAAAACAAGTCCATCATGCTGCAAGAGATAGACACAAAAAGCTGGAGTAACTCAGCGGGTCAGACAGCATCTCTGGAGAAAAGAAGTAGGTGACGTATCAGGTTGAGATCTTTCTTCAGTTTAAACCAGCATCTGCCGTTCCTTCCTACACATTTCGTGCTGCAAGAGGTGGTCGATTGTGTTCCTGTGATGAGGTAGGATTAGGATTGTGCGAGTCGATTCACGAATCTGGTAGTCGTAGGAGATTATCATGTTTCTGAACCTGGTGGTGGGAGACTTCAGGCTCAGCGACAAGAAGAGGCCCTTATCCGGATGGTGGGGATCCCTGAGGATGGATGCTGCCTTGTTGAGGAAGCATTGAGTGTGGATGCTTTCGATGGTGGGGAGGGCTGCGGTCATGATGCACAGAGCTGAGTCCACCGCTCACTGCAGCCTCATGCATCATTGCGCATTATAGTTGCCATATCAGGCCATGACTCAATTAGCCAGAATACCTTCCACACTGCATCCATTACATTATGTACTCCGTGTTTTGCAATCACATTTTGGGCGGCAGTCCTATTCCTCTCTTGTGCGCGAACCCATCACCATTCATGATTCGGCCAACAACAGTGATGTCGTCGGCGAATTTATTGAGGTCATTTGAGCAATGCTTAGCTATATAGTCTTTACTTTACTATAGACTTTAGAGATACAGCACGCAAACAGGGTCAGCCTACAGAGGTGCGTGCCAACCAAAGATCAACCCATACACTAACACTATTTAGTGAACAATTTTACCGAAGCCAATTAACCTACAAACCGATACATCTTTGGAGTGTAGGAGGAAACCAGAGCACCCGGAGAAAACCCACATGTTCACAGGGAGAACGTACAAGATTCATACATACAGCACCCGTAGTCAGGATTGAACCCGGATCTCTGCCGCTGTAAGACAGCGACTCTACCATTGCCCCACCATACCTCCCCACCCTGTGTTCCTGTTATCCAGATAGATCAGAGCAGACTGGAGAACCAGTGAGATAGCATCGACGGTGGACTTGTTGTGGTGAGAGGCAAATTGAGGCGAATCCAGGTAATTTTTAAAGCAGGAGTTGACTCATGCCAGAACCAGCCTCTCAAAGCACTTCATTACAGCGGATGTCAGAACACACATGGTTTTCCCACAAGAAAAATCACCCAAACAATGCACAGACATGCACATAGCACATGCAATATAGCATAATACAAAATTCAGATGTACACACATACACACTTCACACACATGTACAAAACCTGCACCTCGCAATGTAGTTACATAATAACAAAATTCTCATACGGAGTTAACTTGTGCATGTATATGCTCTAGACGAAAATGCTCAGAGGTTTTGACAAAGTAAGTGTGGAAAGAAACCGAGTTGATACAAAACGCTAGAACAGTTGTCACAGGCATGAACTTGAGGATTTGTTCCTTGAACTGAAGTTGGGCATCATTGGAGGAATGTGGGAGGTTAAACTCATTAGAGTAAGAGAGGACGGAGAATTAAAATTGCAACTTTAAGCAACTGGAGGCTCAGGGTCGGAGTAGGGAGCGGAACACCTCATTTGCCTTTGATTAATCCAGTGCAGAGAGGACCACACTGCGAGCATAGGGTGCACAATGCTGTATTAGAAGAAGTGCAAGTAAATTGTTGCCTCAGCTGGAAGAACTGTTTAGGTCAATGAATAGTCATAAGGTCATAAGGAATAGGACTATAATTAGGCCATTCGGCTCATCGTCTATTCCGCCATTCAATCATGGCTGATCTATCTCTCCCTCCTAACCCCATTCTCCTGCCTTCTCCCCATAACCTCTGACACCTGTACTAATCAATAATCTATCAATCTCTACCTTAAAAATATCCACTGACTTGGTCTTCACAGCCTTCTGTGGCAAATAATTCCACAGATTCACCACCCTCTGACTAAAGAAATTTCTCCTCATCTCCTTCCTAAAAGAACATCCTTTAATTCTGAGGCTATGACCTCTAGTCCTAGACTCTCCCACTAGTGGAAACATCCTCTCCACATCCACTCTATCCAAGCCTTTCACTGTTCTCTATGTTTCAATGAGGTCCCCCCTCATTCTTCTAAACTCCAGCGATTACAGGTCCAGTGCCGACAAACACTCATCGTAGATTAACCCACTCATCCCTGGGATCATTCTTGTAAACCTCCTCTGGAACCTCTCCAGAGCCAGCACATCCTTCCTCAGATATGGGGCCCAAAATTGCTCACAATTGCTCATAGGAAGGAAAATGGAAACAGGCAGTTGGTGCTCCTCTGGTGGCTTAGCTGTAGAATCATTGCCTGGAGACATGGGCTCGATCCTGACTATGGGTGTTGCCTGTACAGTGTTTGTATGTGTTCCCTGTGACCGCGTGAGTTTTCTCCAGGTGCTCCGGTTTCCTCCCACACTCCAAAGACTTACAAATTTATAGGTTAATTGGCTTCAGTAAAAAATTTAGGTTGCCCCTCGTGTGTAGGATAGTGCTAGTGTACGGCGTGATGGCAGGTCGGTGTGGACTTGGTGGGTCGAAGTGCCTATTTCTGCGCTGTACCTTTAAAGTCTAAAGTCCTATGGTTGGACAGGGAAAATGCTATCAGAAGTGTAGCTGGTGGAAATGAGAGAGTGGATAGGTATAGGCGCCAGCATGATTAAAGAAGGCCAATGATTGAATTGTGTAGGAAAATAACTGCAGATGCTGGTACAAATCGAAGGTATCACAAAAAGCTGGAGTAACTCAGCGGGTCAGGCAGCGTTTCAGGGAAGAAGGAATGGGTGACGTTTCGGGTCGACACCCTTCTTCAGACTGAAGGGTCTTGACCCGAAACGTCACCCATTCCTTCTCTCGTGAGATACTGCCTGACCCGCTGAGTTACTCCAGCTTTTTGTGATACCAATGATTGAATTGATCAAATGATACAGCACGGATGCAGGCCCTTCAGCCCATCGAAACCATGTTGATCATCTATCACCAACTGATACTAGTTCTATGTTATCCCACTTTCGTATCCACTCCTTATATGACAGGGGCATTTTACAGAGGCTAATTAACCTACAAATATGCACGTGTTTGTGAGGAAACAGTGGTGAGAGGAAGAATGTGCAAACTCCACATTGAGAGCACCCAAGGTCAGGATCAAACCCCGGTCTCTGATGCTGTAAGGCAGCAACTCTATCAGCTGTGTCACTGTGCACAAATTCTTTCCCAGGTAATGGTATGAAGAGCACTGACAATAAGTCACAAAACGTTAAAAATCTTGAGGCAGTACGCAACTGATTTCAGTGGATGTTTCTTCTATACATTCCCTGCCGACTCGCACTTAAAAACTTTTTACCCTCAACCATTCTGAGCAGCTCATTAACTTAACACTACACTTCTAATTAAAAGCTAGTGACAGGCAAAACTCGGGAAGGAATCCAATTACACCCCAGGGAAGGTGAATCATTATATGTTATGTTATGTTATGTTATGTAATGATGCTTCGTTATTTCTCGTAACTGGACAAAACAAATGCCGAGAGTTACCCAATGATGCTATTTTCCACAGGCGCAGTGTAAATATAACTACTTGTGCAGGGCTTGATGATAAAGTGGAATTAAATATTCCTTTTCTGTTAACAACATTGAGCCACAACACCGGTGATTCAGATTTGCTCTGTCGTTTACTGTAGAATAAAGCTCCAAGCATGGGGATGCACAATCCACTTTCTCTGTTACTTCCCGTCCACTTCTAAGTCTCTAGAGTTTATGCTGAACCTCTTTCTGATTAATTCATCTGTGGCTTTACTCCAAGGGCATCTTTTTGTCTCTCAAGAGTGAATTGATGGGATAATTCTTAATAAAAGACACACCAAAGAAATTGACAATGTAAATTCTGAACCTGTTAATCAATAATTATGGAGGTGACATTGTGACTAATAATGACCTGTTTTATATGGGGAGAGTTACCAACAGTTTATTGAGCAATATTTAATTATATTATACTTGGCAGGTTTCACAACCTGACTGGTTGTGAAATTTTCTGCAGTCTCAAACCTGTTCTCAGTAGATTTAGACAAGACACATTAGATAATGCAACAATATGTTCATGTATTCCCAATCATAATTCAGAATTTGTACATTTCTTTACGGGAAGTTATAGAGTTACACAGCATGGAAACAGGCACTTCGGCCCAACTTATTCACGTAGACCAAGGTCTCCAACTAAGCTAGTCCCATTTGCCTGCATTTGGTCCATGTTTCTCTCAACCTTTCCTGCCTATTGTAATTGTACCAACCTCTACCACTTCCCCTGACAGCTTGTACCACCACCCTCTGAGCGATACACATGTCCCTCTGGTCCCCTTTACATATTTTGCTTCTCACTTTAAACCAATGCTCACTATCCCACTATGTTTCAGAACTGAGGGCAAGACAATCAGAGGGAGGCAAAGGGGAGAAGAACTTTCCCCCAATGTGATGCTAGTTTTGGATGGGATTAACAAGGAATAAATATTCCATGGGATTACACTCTCATCTCAATCTACCAGTTTAGAAGTGAATCGACTTCAGGAAGCAGTATGGAATACATGTCCCAATCTGCATCAAGGGTGTCAATGTAGAAATGGTTGAGAGCTTCAAATTCCTTGGCATTAACACTGAACAATAGTTTAATTTAAGCTTTGAGAATCCAAACACTTGGTAAACACTCCTCAGTTCCTGGTTGATAGACATTTAATGGACATAACAGCATTTAAAAGACATCTGGACAAGTGCATCGATAGGAAAGATGTAAAGGGAATGTAGGAACAAGGAACAATGAAGAAGGGTCTCAAACCGAATCGTCACCCATTCCTTCTCTCCAGAGATGCTGCCTGTCTCGTAGAGTTACTCCAGCATTTTGTGCCTATCTTTGGAACTGCAGATATACACAAAAGGAAACAAAAATGCCGGAGTAACTCAGCAGGTCAGGTAGCATCCCTGAAGAACATGGATAGGTGACCTTTCAGGTTGGGTCTGGAGAAGAGTCCTATCCTTTTCATCTATCCACATTCTCCAGGGATGCTGCCTCACCCACTGAGTTACACAAACTTCTTGCACCTTTTCTTCAGTTCCTTGTTTCTACTTCTTCATTGAAAAATTGGTCTAGGTTGTGGGACCCTTGCGATGCACATTTGAATAGGTCAATATTAACATTTCAGTGACATTTTAATCAGCTGAGATGTTTGCTTGGGCATCCTAATGAAATGAGAATGTGTTTCTGAAGATAACTGTAAATGTGTTTTCCCAATCTTGCATCTCTGCTTCATGTTCCAAGGTTCAATTTACTTTGAATAATTATTCTGTCAGCTCTTTGTGGAACAAACTGTCAAATAACAAGTCCGCAGTTTTACTTGGAAATCTGAATTCTAGGAAGAAGCACTGATCATTTGACTCCGTTTGATTGGATAACTCACAGTAATCTGCAAGGATGTCATTTGAAGGCAAACAGCCAGCATGTAATCTCATTTTTATTAGGTGGAATCCACTTATCTTAACTCGGATCGCATTTGCAGGTCAGAAAATGTAGTAATGTTACTTGATATCATGTGATGATTGACTTTCAGTCATGTTGATCTGATCATATTTCATGTTATTTTACTTTTTGTTTATTAATGTCGCTTCCTCTTAACTTCAACTGCCCAGTGGTGCTACCAGTTGAGTCGCTGCCTCCCAGTTCCAGGGAATCCAGTTCAATCCTGACTTCAGGTGCTGTCTGTGCGGAGTTTACATGCTCGCCCTGGAACCGTGTGGGTTTCCATCGAGTACCCCAGTTTTCTCTCTTATCCCAAAGACGTGTGGGTTGGTAAGTTATTTGGCAGCTGTAAAAGTTGTCTCCAGTGTGGGTGAGTGGTGGAATCTGGGGGGGGATGGTTGATGGGGAGAATAAAATACATTGGTTAAAAAGGTGCTTGGTGCTTGGGGTGGACTTGATGGGCTGTATTCCATGCCGTATGAGAATCTATGATGTCTGTGTAACTAATTATGTACAAGCCACCAAAAGTCATGAGTTAGGAGAGTTTAATTGTTATCTGCACTGAGAATGTTACAATGAAATTCTGACTTCTGCAGCTTTCCAGGCACATTTAACACCACAAATAAATATGTAATAATCAATAATATTATAAATGATCAGTAATACGAGGTAATCAGATCATAATAGTGCAAACCAAGGTACATAGTTCAACCTTAACAAAGTCCATAGCTTGTTACTAAGGTAAGATCATAGAGTCATTGAGTCATAGAGTGAT
The DNA here is from genome assembly GCF_053455715.1 of Rhinoraja longicauda. Classification (NCBI taxonomy): domain Eukaryota; kingdom Metazoa; phylum Chordata; class Chondrichthyes; order Rajiformes; family Arhynchobatidae; genus Rhinoraja; species Rhinoraja longicauda. The sequence continues at coordinate 26,350,514 of NC_135957.1, read as the reverse complement.
ACATTGTGGAAACAGGCCCTTCGGTCCACCTCTCTGCATCGACCAGCGATCCCTGCACATTAACACTACCCTACACGCACTGGGATACCATGCCAATTAACCTGCAAACCTGTACGTCTTTGGAATGTGGGAGGAAACCGAAGATCTCAGAGAAAACCCACGCAGGTTACGGGGAGAATGTACAAACTCCGTGCAGACAAGCAAGACATCCGTGCAGGATCGAACCCAGGTCTCTGGCACAGTAAGGCAGTAGCTCTACCGCTTCGCCACCGTACCACCACATTATTACATGGAATTATACTATATTGGGATCCTGTGGCTATTTGAACTCTCTGCCATCTGTCTGACAATGATTTGAGTACCACTCACATCTTGTTAGCAATGCCATAAGTATTAACCTCACCTGCCACATAAACTGGTGTTCCTGGCTCCTCCACATCAGCCTGAATGTACGTTATGTGAGGGTAATTTGTCTCCTGACCATTTCTTTGCAGAATGATTTCTCCTTCTGTACTTGTAGTTTGTACATTACCAAGAACACAATTCTGACCAGTGTTCCACTCATATTCCCAATGCTATCCTGTCCTCAGGCTTTCTTTAGCCCTAGCATGTAGTTCTTAATCTGACACTTACATCCTGGCTTGCTGACGTGTTAATTACTTTAAATTCACCATCCACATTTTCTTATGCATGACAAATCTCTGCTGTTTTCTCTGAGATCAGGTTAGTTTCTCGGGGCAATTTTTCTTGATCTTGAGCTCTGAAATTGCACACACACACCCCTACCACCGACTATTGAGCAAACCGCGAGATACAGCATGTCAGTCAGCTTCTGTGAGGGAAAGGTACCGACAATGGTTTGGTTTACTCTGACTTCAGATACCACCCCACCTCAGACTAATTTCCTTTTATGAAGTTAAATAAAACTCACAACCTGTGGTGGATTTTTGCAATGTTGTTCTCTGCTGATGCCGCAAGCATCCTGCTACATTTATATTATGGAAGGAATTTTTTTTTGTTTTGCAGTTGGTAGTACTCAATGAATTTCTTCAATGCAAACACATTTACATTAGGGGTTCTAGACAAGGCTTTAGGCTAATTAGAGGGAGTTTATGTGTTTTTTCTGTAACCACGTGGGTTTTCTCTGCATGCTCCGATTTCATCCAATACCCCCAAAGACGTACAGCTTTGTAGGTTAATTGGCTTCTGTAAATTGTAAGAATTGTCTTTAGTGTATTGGATAGTGTTAGTGTATGAGGTGATTGCTGGTCGGCGTGGACACAGTGCGCCAAAGGGTCTATTTCTGTGCGGTATTGGTAAAATCTAAAGTATACTCTTCACCCCTGGGTTTTAAAGGAAGTGTGTCCTGTTGTGATATTCCAATGGCAACGTGTGCTTTGGAAATGACCTTGAATACAGGAACAGGCTTTGAGCCTGACGTGGTTACAACTTGTTGCATGAGGTGTAAGTGAGATTTTAATAGCACGCTGAGCCATAATTATTGTTCGGCAAACATTAACGTTAAAAATCTTGATGTTATTTACCTTGATTTTAATTTGTCCAAGTAAACCTAAATCTAATAGGGTGACGTCCACCTTTTTAGACTTTTAGAGAATTTTTTATGCCCTTGTGGGTTCTATTGCAGACATTGAGCATTCTCTGCTGTGTTAGAGCTTCAGTGGACATTACTGGTAACAGTTGATTAGTAGAGCAGCTGCCTCTCAGAGCAAGTGACCCAGGTTCAACCCCTGACCTCCAGTGCTGTCTGTGGCAATTCACACATTCACATGGATTTCCTTCGGGTGCTCCAGTTTCTTCCCACATCTCAATGATGTGCCGGTTTGTAGGTTAATTGGCCACTGCAAATTGACCCTTGTTTGTAACTGACGGGCAGAATCTGTGGGAAGATGATGGGAATGTGTGCAGAGTAGATAACAGAGAAAACGAAGTGGGATTGGGATTGCTCTGAGAGCTAGCATATTCTCGATGGGCCAAACATATGTTATAAAGCGATATGGAGCGCTGCCAGTCAAACATAATGCCTGCCTCTTTGTAGGATATGTTGAACAATTGCTGTTCCAGGCATACACTGGCCCTATCCCCGAACTCTATCTCCGTTACATTGATGACTGCATCGGCGCTGCCTCCTGCACCCATGCAGAATACATGGACTTCATCAACTTCACCACCAATTTCCATCCTGCACCCAAATTTACTTGGGCCATCTTCGACACATCCCTCCCATTTCTTGATCTCAAAGTCTCCATCACAAGAAATAGACTATCGACTGACATCTATTACAAACATACTGACTCCAACAACTATCTCGACTACACTTCCCGCACTATTTCCTGCAAAGACTCTATCCTCTACGCCCAATTCATCCATCTATGCCGCCCAAGATGAGGTGTTCCATACTAGGACATCTGAGATGGGAATGGGGGGTTCCCCCTGCCATCGTAGATGAGGCCCTCACTCGTGTCTCCTCGTACAGTGCAGCTTCGTCCTTGCTTACCCTCCCCCTAGTCGCAACAGAGACAGAGTCCCCCTAGTCTTTACCTTTCACCCCATCAGCCATCACATACAACACATAATCCTCCAAATTGGGATCCTCCAACGGGATCCTAACACCAGTCACATCTCCCCATCTCCACCACTTTCCGCCTTCCGCAGAGACCGTTCCCTCCGCAACTCCCTGGTTAACTCATCCCATCCCACCCAAACCACCTCCTCCCCAGGTACCTTCTCCTGCAACCGCAGAAGATGCAGCACCTGTCCCTGTACCTCCTCCCTTGACTCCGTCCAGAGACCTCGAAAGTCCTTTCAGGTTAGGCAGAGGTTCACTTGCACCTCCTCCAACCTCATCTAATGTATCCATTGTTCAAGATATGGACATCGGTGAGACCATTGGGTGATCGTTTCGTTGAACACCTTCACTCAGTCTGCCTGAACCTACCTGATCTCCCGATTGTTAAACACTTTCATTCTCCTTCCCATTCCCACACAGACCTTTCTGTCCTCAGTCTCCTGCTTTGTCAGAGTGAGGCTAAACGCAAATTGGAGGAACTCATATTTTACTTGGGTAGCCCAGTGGTATGAATATTGATGTCTCTAACTTCAAGTAATCCCGGCATACCCTCTCGCTCTATCTCTCCAAACCAGAGTCGCACCAGCTTCTCGTTTTCACCCAGCAAACAGCTAACAACGGCCTGTTTCCTTTATCATTGTTACTTTTTTCCATATCTTTCATTCATTGTTGTTTATCTCTCTACATTATCGTCTATATCTCTCGTTTCCCTTATCCCAAACTAGTCTGCAGAAGGGTCTCGACCCAAAACGTCACCCATTCCTTCTCTCCAGAGATGCTGCCTGTCCCGCTGAGTTACTCCAGTTTTTTGTGTCGATCTTTGGTTTAAACCAGCATCTGCAGTTCCTTCCTAAACATAATAAATCTGTTTGCTTTCCAATGAGGGGAACTGAGCTGGCAGAAACATCTGATTGCAGAGCAAACAAGGTTACTGGGTTCTGAAAACAGGGTGCACTTAAAGCGTGAGGAATCTGTGTTTACTTACAGTAGAAACTCCAGCTTCTTCCAGTGAGTGAATAACAATTCCATGTAAGTCACATGTTTCAAATCAATCAGCACCATTACAGCAATGTCATCAACCAGCTTGACTGATAGTGGAATTTCACAATCATCTGCCTTGGAATAGCATTGTTAATAACCTAAAATAATAAGCACTTTCAACGGTGCTTTTATTGTCACATATGTGAATTACAAACACACAATGAAGTTCTTTTCTTACAAACAGTTCAGTAGAGTATTGCCATACTCAAGCACATCCCCGATCAGCCAATTGTACAGAAATAGTCTACTGCCTACCTTAGCTATAAACCGTCTCTCGCGGTTCCTGGTTTATTGTTCTTGAACACTCTGCACTAGCACGCGTGACTGTGCTGGATGCGAGAGATACCACTGACCTGATCCCACACAGCAAAAGAGATGTCTCATCACTGAGATCATTAGGTGTTTGCGGTGGTTTCCCATGAGGTCAAAAGTGAGCACTGCTGCTTTGCTGCTCACCATTAAGTCCAGGCCAATGCATCTTTGGTGGACTTGGATGAGTGAACAAGATTTGGGAATTTGTTATTGGGCAGCACAGTGGCAGAGCTGGTAGAGCCACTGCCTCACAACACCAGAGACCTGGGTTTGATCCTGACTTTGTTCTTATATTCTCCCTGTTTCCTCCAGGTGCTCCAGTTTCCTCCCATATCCTAAAGATGTGCGAGCTCGTAGGTTAATTGTTTGTCTGTAAATTGTCCCTCGTGTTTAGGGAGTGGATGCGAAAATGGGATAACATAGAACTGGTGCCAACAAGTGATCAATAGTCAGTGTGGACTTGGTATGAGTGGACTCTACCAGCTGTGCCACTGCGCCACCCAATAACTAATTTTCAGATATTCTTCTCTCGTCCGAGTCCACAAAATATGTATTGACCTAGACTCAATGGCAAGTAACAAAGCAACAAACCTGCATGCCTTTTGGATGCATATGGATTATGTTTCCATGCTATCTTTTTCAATCAATCACTTTTCAAAATAACACTGCCGCTACAAAACGGACTTAGAAAGTAAGAAATGCTCAGCAATTGGGCAGTAGTTCTGCATCTCTCTATGGAGAGAGAAGCAGAACTAATGTTACAGATTGATGATTGGAGAGATCGTTTGATGAGAGACCATTTGAGTTAATGTGTGAGAAGGATCTGCTGCTTTATACCGAAGATAGACACAAAATGCTGGAGTAACTCAGCAGGACAGGCAGCATCTCTGGAGAGAAGGAATGGGTGATGTTTCGGCTTGAGGTGGACATCCCATTAGATCAGATGCAACTTGTGGTGTTATTTGTGGTCTGAGAATAGTCTGAAGAAGTACAAAATGCCACCAAGCTGAACTTGCACATTCTTGTTCTGGGCATCTAGGCTGATACTTCAATGCAAGGAGATATATCCTAGCCGGACAATATTTAAACATGATACGTCCCAGGACATTATTGTAGAAGTATGTGAGATAGGGTAGACAGTCAGAACTTTTTCCCCAGGGTAGAAATGTCCAACACTAAGGGACATAGCTACAAGGCGAGAGGAGGAAAGTTTAATGGAGACATGTGTGTTTTTTTACATAGTGAGTATTGGGGGCTGGAATGTTTTGCCAGGAGTGGTGGTGGGGGCCGGTACAATAGTGGCGTTTAAGAGGCTTTTATATAGGCGATAGGAATCGAGGGTTCTCTGGTTCTCTATTCCCCTACTCTGGGCAAGAGTTGGGGAATAGAGAACCCGATCTATTCCTCTCATAATTGTGTACACCTCTACAAGATCAACCCTCATCCTCCTGCACTCCATGGAATAAAGTCCTAACCTGGTCAACCTTACCCTACAGCTCAGGCCCTTGAATCCTGGCAACATCCTTTAAAATTCTTTTTATTTCTTTATTCCCTAATAATCCATCTATCTATTACTAAATATTACTAAAACTCTGTGTCGCTGTGAGGGATCATGTTTGTTTGGCTGAGGTTAGTTAGTTTGGCCGTTAACCGTATTTGTGCCCCCATCACACGTAGCGTCTCACGTAACGTGACATTTTTAGGACAACCTTACTCACCCTCATGTGCCCCGTGCCTGACCGTCCTCCCGTGGTGCAGTGTGGCGGCTGAGGGTCCAACAAGATGGCTGTCGCCGCCGTTCACTGAGGTGTGTGTGTGTTTGCGTGTGTCTGTGTGTGTGTGTCCGCTGGGAGGTGTAGTCCCCGCTCCCGCCCAGCGCCCCGGACCATCACCGGATTACAACCCGCAGCGGGCAGCGCGGCACACACACACACACACACACACTGCCGCCACTCTCCTTCTTCTAACTTTAAAAATATAAAAACAATTTGAATGAAATTTGAATGAAACTTGGACAACGGTGAGTAAGGTGGTCTTAAAATTGGCGCGTTATCGTGTGACAGGGGCACAAAGATGCGGTTTGATGGAACATGACTCGAAATAACAAACAGAGAGTTTTAGCAATATGTAGATAGATGGAAAACCAGACCCGTATCATTGTTAGACTGCTGCTTCATCAGCATTCCCAACAGTGTGACAGGCATAACATTAGGTTCGCAACCCAGAGTATCTATAAGAAGAAAAACATGAATGGAAGGGAAAACTAATTTCTGTTACTCCGCAGGAGCTAATAAGGCAACTTGGAACTGCACGAGATAAATAAATGATTTGGGTTTGTCAGTGTTCCCGTGCATGCGCCTGTTCCCCGACATTATTTGGAACTTGTTGGGTTCATACACTAATGATCAATTAAACCCAGCACAAAAAGTTAAGTCTATCTATTCACAGTAACTTTTTATGACTTGATAAATGTTAATGGAGGCCAGTCAATGTCTTCAGTTCAGGAATCAACCAATTTAAACTATTGAGTCGTATTCTTTCAGGCAGTGAATTGTTCTCAGTAATTTTAGGAATTTCAGATCTTAATCTCTTCCTTCCAGGCACTCTCATTCATTTTTAGTCCATGTTTCTTTCTTACTCCCTTTACTTCTTTGATTAAACTCTCATTCGTCTTATCCCTCAGCTATTCGAAGAGTTGAAGAATCATAGACCGACCGAGACCAGGCAGAAACAGGCCCTTCAGCCCACCGAGTCCACACTGATCAACAGTCACTCATTTACATGAATCCTTTGTTTTGATTCTACCCAATTATTCTTATCAACATTCCCCAGATTCTACTGAAACTGCACGAGATAGCAGGAAATTGAAAAGAGTTGTTATCGCAGCCCCAGTCCATCATAAAAATCAGCAACCCCCGCCATCGACTCCATCTATACTTCATGCTTCCTTGAGAAAGCAGCCAATATAATCAAGGACCACTCACACATCAGTCATTATTTTATTTGCTCTTTTCCATGGGGAGTATGTAATACCAGACTCAGGAGCAACTTCTCACCTGCTGTTATCAGACTCTTGAAAGGTCATGTCTTATATTAAGGTTGTAGCTCCGATCTGCCAATCTATCTTGTTTCAGCCCTTGCACCTTTGCTTATCTGTACTTTCCCTGTAGCTGTATTTAGTAATATAGAGTCATAAAGTCATGCAGGGTGGTTGCTGGACCTTTGACCCAACTTATCCACGCCAACCAGTATGCCCCACTTACACTAGTCCCACCTGCCTGCGTTTGGGCCATGGCCCTCTAAACCTCGATGGTTGACAGGCTACTTCAAATCAGCCCTTAGTGTAGGTAGGTATACAAGAATACAAGGAGCAATGCAGGCCATGTAAGAGAGAGCAGGGCAGCAGGGAAATAAGAAGATGGGGCATGGGATAATGATGTTGTTCTGCTAGCAGCCGGCATGGATCTGATGGACTGAATGGCCTCCATAGGTATCATAACAAGTAGAATATGTAAATAAATAAGACGTGTTTTGACTGTTATCAGGCAACTGAACCATCGTCTCATCGACTAGAGTGCAGTGCTGACCTCCCATCTACCTCATTGGCGATTTTCAGAAAGCCTTTGATAAGGTGCCACACGGGAGGCTGCCAAGGAAGATGAGAGCCCATGGTATCAAAGGGCAGATACTAGAAGGGATAGCAGGTTGACTAGATGGCAGAAGTCAAAGAGTGGCAATAAAGGGGGCTTTTTCTGGTTGGCTGCCAGTGACTAGTGGAGTTCCGCAAGGGTCGGTACTGGGGCCGCTACTCCTCACGTTGTATATTAATGATTTGGATGAGGGGATTGGAGGCTTTGTGGCCAAGTTTGCGGATGATATGAAAATAGATGGAGGGGCAGGTAGTGCAGAAAAAGCAGGGACTCTACAGAAGGACTTGGACAGGTTGGGAGAGTGGGCCAAGAAGTGGCAGATGGAATATAGTCCAGCAAAGTGTGGAGTCATGCATTTTAGTGGTAGACTATTTTCTAAATGGGGAGAGATGCCAGGAATCGGTTGTGCAAAAGGACTTGGGAGTTGGCTGGTGCAGGATTCCCAAAATGTTAATCTGCAAGTTGAATCAGGTGCAAAGAAGGCAAACGCAATGCTAGCTTTTATTTCGATAGGGCTAGAATACAAAAACAGGGATGTAATGCTGAGGTTCTACAAGATGCTGGGCAGGCCGCATTTGGAGCGTTGTTTAGTAAATTTGGGCACCATATATGAGGAAGGATGTGCTGGCCCTGGAGAGAGTCCAGAAGAGGTTTACAAGAATGGAGAGAGAAGCAGAACTAATGTTACAGATTGATGATTGGAGAGATCGTTTGATGAGAGACCATTTGAGTTAATGTGTGAGAAGGATCTGCTGCTTTATACCGAAGATAGACACAAAATGCTGGAGTAACTCAGCAGGACAGGCAGCATCTCTGGAGAGAAGGAATGGGTGATGTTTCGGCTTGAGGTGGACATCCCATTAGATCAGATGCAACTTGTGGTGTTATTTGTGGTCTGAGAATAGTCTGAAGAAGTACAAAATGCCACCAAGCTGAACTTGCACATTCTTGTTCTGGGCATCTAGGCTGATACTTCAATGCAAGGAGATATATCCTAGCCGGACAATATTTAAACATGATACGTCCCAGGACATTATTGTAGAAGTATGTGAGATAGGGTAGACAGTCAGAACTTTTTCCCCAGGGTAGAAATGTCCAACACTAAGGGACATAGCTACAAGGCGAGAGGAGGAAAGTTTAATGGAGACATGTGTGTTTTTTTACATAGTGAGTATTGGGGGCTGGAATGTTTTGCCAGGAGTGGTGGTGGGGGCCGGTACAATAGTGGCGTTTAAGAGGCTTTTATATAGGCGATAGGAATCGAGGGTTCTCTGGTTCTCTATTCCCCTACTCTGGGCAAGAGTTGGGGAATAGAGAACCCGATCTATTCCTCTCATAATTGTGTACACCTCTACAAGATCAACCCTCATCCTCCTGCACTCCATGGAATAAAGTCCTAACCTGGTCAACCTTACCCTACAGCTCAGGCCCTTGAATCCTGGCAACATCCTTTAAAATTCTTTTTATTTCTTTATTCCCTAATAATCCATCTATCTATTACTAAATATTACTAAAACTCTGTGTCGCTGTGAGGGATCATGTTTGTTTGGCTGAGGTTAGTTAGTTTGGCCGTTAACCGTATTTGTGCCCCCATCACACGTAGCGTCTCACGTAACGTGACATTTTTAGGACAACCTTACTCACCCTCATGTGCCCCGTGCCTGACCGTCCTCCCGTGGTGCAGTGTGGCGGCTGAGGGTCCAACAAGATGGCTGTCGCCGCCGTTCACTGAGGTGTGTGTGTGTTTGCGTGTGTCTGTGTGTGTGTGTCCGCTGGGAGGTGTAGTCCCCGCTCCCGCCCAGCGCCCCGGACCATCACCGGATTACAACCCGCAGCGGGCAGCGCGGCACACACACACACACACACACACACACACACACACTGCCGCCACTCTCCTTCTTCTAACTTTAAAAATATAAAAACAATTTGAATGAAATTTGAATGAAACTTGGACAACGGTGAGTAAGGTGGTCTTAAAATTGGCGCGTTATCGTGTGACAGGGGCACAAAGATGCGGTTTGATGGAACATGACTCGAAATAACAAACAGAGAGTTTTAGCAATATGTAGATAGATGGAAAACCAGACCCGTATCATTGTTAGACTGCTGCTTCATCAGCATTCCCAACAGTGTGACAGGCATAACATTAGGTTCGCAACCCAGAGTATCTATAAGAAGAAAAACATGAATGGAAGGGAAAACTAATTTCTGTTACTCCGCAGGAGCTAATAAGGCAACTTGGAACTGCACGAGATAAAGAAATGATTTGGGTTTGTCAGTGTTCCCGTGCATGCGCCTGTTCCCCGACATTATTTGGAACTTGTTGGGTTCATACACTAATGATCAATTAAACCCAGCACAAAAAGTTAAGTCTATCTATTCACAGTAACTTTTTATGACTTGATAAATGTTAATGGAGGCCAGTCAATGTCTTCAGTTCAGGAATCAACCAATTTAAACTATTGAGTCGTATTCTTTCAGGCAGTGAATTGTTCTCAGTAATTTTAGGAATTTCAGATCTTAATCTCTTCCTTCCAGGCACTCTCATTCATTTTTAGTCCATGTTTCTTTCTTACTCCCTTTACTTCTTTGATTAAACTCTCATTCGTCTTATCCCTCAGCTATTCGAAGAGTTGAAGAATCATAGACCGACCGAGACCAGGCAGAAACAGGCCCTTCAGCCCACCGAGTCCACACTGATCAACAGTCACTCATTTACATGAATCCTTTGTTTTGATTCTACCCAATTATTCTTATCAACATTCCCCAGATTCTACTGAAACTGCACGAGATAGCAGGAAATTGAAAAGAGTTGTTATCGCAGCCCCAGTCCATCATAAAAATCAGCAACCCCCGCCATCGACTCCATCTATACTTCATGCTTCCTTGAGAAAGCAGCCAATATAATCAAGGACCACTCACACATCAGTCATTATTTTATTTGCTCTTTTCCATGGGGAGTATGTAATACCAGACTCAGGAGCAACTTCTCACCTGCTGTTATCAGACTCTTGAAAGGTCATGTCTTATATTAAGGTTGTAGCTCCGATCTGCCAATCTATCTTGTTTCAGCCCTTGCACCTTTGCTTATCTGTACTTTCCCTGTAGCTGTATTTAGTAATATAGAGTCATAAAGTCATGCAGGGTGGTTGCTGGACCTTTGACCCAACTTATCCACGCCAACCAGTATGCCCCACTTACACTAGTCCCACCTGCCTGCGTTTGGGCCATGGCCCTCTAAACCTCGATGGTTGACAGGCTACTTCAAATCAGCCCTTAGTGTAGGTAGGTATACAAGAATACAAGGAGCAATGCAGGCCATGTAAGAGAGAGCAGGGCAGCAGGGAAATAAGAAGATGGGGCATGGGATAATGATGTTGTTCTGCTAGCAGCCGGCATGGATCTGATGGACTGAATGGCCTCCATAGGTATCATAACAAGTAGAATATGTAAATAAATAAGACGTGTTTTGACTGTTATCAGGCAACTGAACCATCGTCTCATCGACTAGAGTGCAGTGCTGACCTCCCATCTACCTCATTGGCGATTTTCAGAAAGCCTTTGATAAGGTGCCACACGGGAGGCTGCCAAGGAAGATGAGAGCCCATGGTATCAAAGGGCAGATACTAGAAGGGATAGCAGGTTGACTAGATGGCAGAAGTCAAAGAGTGGCAATAAAGGGGGCTTTTTCTGGTTGGCTGCCAGTGACTAGTGGAGTTCCGCAAGGGTCGGTACTGGGGCCGCTACTCCTCACGTTGTATATTAATGATTTGGATGAGGGGATTGGAGGCTTTGTGGCCAAGTTTGCGGATGATATGAAAATAGATGGAGGGGCAGGTAGTGCAGAAAAAGCAGGGACTCTACAGAAGGACTTGGACAGGTTGGGAGAGTGGGCCAAGAAGTGGCAGATGGAATATAGTCCAGCAAAGTGTGGAGTCATGCATTTTAGTGGTAGACTATTTTCTAAATGGGGAGAGATGCCAGGAATCGGTTGTGCAAAAGGACTTGGGAGTTGGCTGGTGCAGGATTCCCAAAATGTTAATCTGCAAGTTGAATCAGGTGCAAAGAAGGCAAACGCAATGCTAGCTTTTATTTCGATAGGGCTAGAATACAAAAACAGGGATGTAATGCTGAGGTTCTACAAGATGCTGGGCAGGCCGCATTTGGAGCGTTGTTTAGTAAATTTGGGCACCATATATGAGGAAGGATGTGCTGGCCCTGGAGAGAGTCCAGAAGAGGTTTACAAGAATGATCTCAGGAATGAATGGGTTAACATATGATGAAGATTTGACGGCACTAGGCCTGTACTCGCTACAGTTTAGAAGAATGAGGGGGGGGGGCGGGACCTCATTGAAACGTACCGAATAGTGAAAGGCTTGGAATAGAGTGGATGTGGAAAGGATGTTCCCACGAGTGGGGGAGTCTAGGAGTAGAGGTCATAGCCTCAGTACTAAAGGACGTTCCTTTAGGAAGGAGATGAGGAGAAATTTCTTTAGTCAGAGGGTGGTGAATCTGTGGAATTCTTTGCCACAGAAGGCTGTGAAGGCCGTCTATGGATATTTTGTAAGGCAGAGATAGATAGGTTCTTGATTAGTACTGGTGTCAAGGGTTACGGGGAAAAGGCAGGAGAATGGGGTGAGGAGGGAAAGATAGATCAGCCATTATTGAATGGCAGATGGGCCAAATGGCCAAATTCTGCTCATATCACTTATGACCTTTGAACCTTCCTTAATCGGACTTTATCAGATTTCAATGTTGCATTTTTGCACTGAATGTTGTACCTTTTATCCTTTTTCACTGTGGATGACTGGATTGTAATCGTGTATAATCTTTCATTAACTGGACAGCATGCAAACAAAACCTTTTCACTGTACCTCGGTACACATGACAATTTTTTAAAAACATTCATAGATGGACACAAAGTGCTGGAGTAACTCCGCGGGTCAAGCAACATCTCTGGAGAACATGGATTGGTGACGTTTCAGGTTGAGACCCTTCTTCAGACAGATAAAATATTCCACAGACAGAGAACTGGGAAGTTAAAAGATCTAATGTTATTAATTATTGTTCCGCAGCCAAGTAAGGATTGGGAAGGAGTATTTGTAACAGATGCTGAAATGATTTCAAACTTTAAAAAAAAAGTGTAACTCAAAATTGTAAGATATACTCCAGGGAAATTAAAGTTCTCTAATACTTTAGGGGAGCATCGTCGCACAGATATTGTGGCACAGTGATGCAGCTGGTGGAGCTGATGTTTCACAGCGCTGGAGACCCGGGTTCGATCCTGACCCTGGGTGCTGTCTGTGTGAAGTATGCACGTTCTCCATTTGATTGCATGGGTTTCCTCCAGGTACTCCAATTTCCCAAAGATGTGTGAGTTTGTAGGTTAATTGACCTCAAATTGCCCCAAATCTGTAGTGAGTGGATGCAAAATTGGAATAACATAGCACTAGTGTGAATGAGTAATCGATGGTGGGCCAAAAGACCTATTGCCATGCCAAGTTCCTAAATTGGTTGATAACTTCTCCAGTCTCACTCATAACCAGACCTCATCACAGCCTTGGTCCAAACTTGGACCAAAGGGCTGAATCGCAGAGGTTAGGTGAGATTGTCTGGTCTTGCATTAAGGCAGCATTTGACCAGATTATGCATGCCTGGTGACACTAAAGTCAACGAGTATCAAGGAGATGATGCTCCTGTGTTTGGAACCACGCCTCGTATAAAGGAAGAGGTGTTGCGATTGTTGAAGGTTCATTATTCCAGCAATAAGGCAGTGTCCTTAGACAGTCCCTAAGGCCCGACCATCTTCGGCTACTACATCAATGATCTCCCTTCCAATGTAAGGCTGGGGGCAGCGCGGTGGCACATGGGGCGGCACGGTAGTGTAGCAGTAGAGCTGCTGGCTTACAGTGCCAGAGATCCAAGTTCAATCCTGACTACGGGAGCAGTCTGTACGGAGTTTATACATTCTCCCCGTGACCACATTGGTTTCCCTCGGGTGCTCTGGTTTCCTCCCACACTCCAAAAACTTGCAGGTTTGAAGGTTAATTGGCTTTCGTAAAAATTGGAAATTGTCCCTCGTGTGTAGAATAGTGCTAGTGCCCGGGGATCGCTAGTCAGTGGATACTGAATGGGCCGAAGGTCCTGTTTCTGCGCTGCATCTCGAAAACCAAAAAACTTTAAAAAACAAACTAAATGGACGGTTGTTATTTGTAACTCATTCAGCGATTCCACTCCTCAGCAAGTGAAACCGTCTAGACAATAGACAATAGACAATAGGTGCAGGAGGAGGCCATTCGGCCCTTCGAGCCAGCACCGCCATTCAATGTGATCATGGCTGATCATTCTCAATCAGTACCCCGTTCCTGCCTTCTCCCCATACCCCCTGACTCCGCTATCCTTAAGAGCTCTACTCTATCCAGCTCTCTCTTGAATGCATTCAGAGAATTGGCCTCCACTGCCTTCTGAGGCAGAGAATTCCACAGATTCACAACTCTCTGACTGAAAAAGTTTTTCCTAATCTCAGTTCTAAATGGCCTACCCCTTATTCTTAAACTGTGGCCCCCTTGTTCTGGACTCCCCAACATTGGGAACATGTTTCCTGCCTCTAACGTGTCCAACCCCTTAATAATCTTATACGTTTCGATAAGATCTCCTCTCATCCTTCTAAACCTTCCATCCGTCTATACCTGCACGCAGCTCTTTTGCAGTGTGAATGTTGCTTACCCGGACTTGCTGCATGCAGGTATAGACGGCTTCACTTGCTGAGGCATTGACTGCTTGCAACAAGAGAGGGTCTAGCCCACTCCTTGACATTCAACGGTATTGCGGTTGAAAGTTTTCTACAATCAACAATTCGGGGTCATTACTGAGCAGAAGCCCTTTTAAACCTGTAACATAAATATAGTGGCTGCAAGAATGAGTCTCAAGCTACATACCCTGCAGTGATAACCCCGCCTATTGAAGCTCCAATCATCTACAGAAATATGAGACACTAAAAGCTGGAGTAACTCAGCGGGACAGGCAGCATCTCTGGAGAGAAGAAATGGGCGGCGTTTCGGGTTGAGACCCTTCTTCAGACTGATTTAACCCACCATTCCTTCTCTCCAAAGATGCTGCCTGTCCCGCTGAATTACTCCAGCATTTTGTGTCTATCTTTGGTTTAAACCAGCATCTGCAGTTCCTTCCTACACATCCACAGAAATTATGTTGGAACACTCACTGCTTGCCTGGATGAATGTAGTACTGACAACACTTAAGAAGCTGGTAAAAGCCAGGACAAAACAGCCCGCATGTTTGGTATCCCATCCGCCACCCTGATCATCCATTACCTTCCATTATCAGCACACGGTGGCCATGGCTAGCTACAGAATGCACTACGACCACTGGCTAAACCTCCCAAACACATGACCTCTATCATCAAGAGGGACAAGGGCAGCAGACACACAGGCACAGCATTACCACAAAAAAACCCACATGGTCCCTGCCCCATCAATATGTCTTGGAAATTAGGGTCTCGTCACATATTACATCTCTCTAGAGATGCTGCCTGTCCCGCTGAATTCCTCCAGCATTTCGTGTCTATCTTAGATTAGTGCCCTCGCAGACTCCTTCACATCAGGTGGCAGGACAAAATTCCCGACCCAGAGGTCTTGGAACGGGCCGGAATCCCCAGCGTCCACGCCCTCCTACGGAAAGCCCAAGCCAGATGGGCAGGCCATGTCGTCAGAATGCCCGAGAGTCGACTGCCAAAACAGCTTCTGTATGGAGAACTGTGTCAGGGCAAGCGCTCAGTTGGAGGACAGAAGAAACGGTTTAAGGACTGCCTCAAAGTGTCCCTCAAAGACTTGGACATCAACCTCAGCACTTGGGAGTCTCTTGCTCTGGACCGTCCAACTTGGCGTAGCAAGCTCACCACAGGAGCCCGTGCAGCAGAGAACAGAGGCCCAGAGGAAACGCACCGCGCGCAAGGCCCGGGCTACCTCCACTTCCACTGCAGCACCCATCCACTTGTGTCCTATGTGTGGGCATGCCTTCCGGGCTCGGATTGGCTTCACCAGTCACTTCCGGACCCACAGTCACCAATCCTCTAACTGAAAGTGAAGTTATGGTCATCTTCGAACCCGAAGGACAAACAACAACAACAGATTAGTTTAGTTTAGAGATACAGCATAGAGAAACAGGCCCTTCAGCCCACTGGGTTCGCGCCTACTAACGATCACCCACACACTAGTTCTATCCTGCACACTACGGACAAATTAAAAATTAACCGACAAACCTGTGTATCTTTGGGAGCACCCAGGAAAAACCCACGTGGTCACAGGAAGAACGTACACGCTCCTTACAGCCAGCACCCATAGACAGGATCGAACCTAAATCTCTGGCTCTGTGAGACAGCACCTTTACTGCGACGACACCGTACCAACTGTGATGGAGCGTCTTTCCTTCCTTGATGACTCAAAATCCAGGCAGACTCTCCCCAACACCACATGATGAGAGCATCTTCACTGGAAGGACTGCAACACGGATAGTTAGGAGACACAAGGAGAGGAAAGTTGGGGATGGGCAATAAATACTGGCTGCCTGAAAATTAATAAGTAACAAAAAGTACGCGTGGAAGGTCCTGATATTTTTGAAAGACCAGGGGTTCAGTAAGGCAAACCAAGGTCAGGGTAGAAACATAGAAACATAGAAAATAGGTGCAGGAGTAGGCCATTCGGCCCTTCGAGCCTGCACCGCCATTCAATATGATCATGGCTGATCATTCAGCTCAGTAACCTGTACCTGCCTTCTCTCCATACCCCCTGATCCCTTTAGCAAAAAGAGCCACATCTAACTCCCTCTTAAATATAGCCAATGAACTGGCCTCAACTACCTTCTGTGGCAGAGAATTCCACAGACTCACCACTCTCTGTGTGAAGAAATGTTTTCTCATCTCGGCCCTAAAAGACTTCCCCCTTATCCTTAAGCTGTGACCCCTGGTTCTGGACTCCCAGCAGACAGTCTAGAAGAGAGCAAAATGTCCAGGTTCAGCCTGAACTCAGCAGGGTCGCAGAGTCACATCCAGAATCTTCTTTTAGTTTACAAACATGCTTGAAGGAGGGAGTTTGAGTGGACAAGCAGTTCTGGTGAATTGTGTTGAAAGGAACTGCAGATACTGGTTTAAACCAAAGATAGACACAAAAGCTGGAGTAATGCAGCAGGCCAGACAGCATCTCTGGAGAAAAGGAATAGAAGGGTCTCGATCTGAAACGTCACCTATTCCTTTTCTCCAGAAATGCTGTCTGACCCTCTGGTGAATTGTAGTTAGCTCACCATTCAGGAGCAACATTGCAGAGGCATTTCAATGGACTCTGGACTCACTTGGTAATTTTAGCCTGCGATGAGATTTCCAGCACAACGTTCAGGTAAAGCAGCTGGGAATTGCCGTGCCACACCCTGTCCCGGATGAGTCTTAGTGTCATCCATGACATAATTGGCCAGTTAGTGGAAGTCGTGCAAGTTTCAGTGTTAAGTGTTGCCCTGGTAACAGTGACTGCACAGACAGAAATTGCAGAGTGTTTACACCAGGATGTTGCCCAGACCTGACCATACCAGGTGGGGATACAGCATGGAAACAGGTCCTTCGACCCACCGGGTCCACACCGGCCATCGATTCACACTAGTTCTATGTTATCCCACTTCTGCTTCCACTCCTTACACACTAGGGGTAATTTTCAGTGACCAATTAACCCGGATGTCTTTGGGATGTTTGTGGAAACCTGAGCACCTGGAGGAAACTCATGCGGTTTCCCAGGAAGTACATGCAGTACATGCAAACTCCACACAGACAGCACCCGAGGTCAGGATCGAACCCGGGTCTCTGGCACTGTGAGGTAGCAACTCTACCACTGCACCAGTGTACTGCCATGAACTTTGAAAGGGAAAACATGGGAAAACTAATACCGGCCAAATGACAAGTAAGTGCAGGTTCCAACCCTGTTCTCCAGTCTTCATAATGGGACCAACAGCCGTGCTCTCTGTTTGATCTTCAGCATTTGTGTACACAATTTCCTTGTGAATAAATCTAACGCAGTAAATTTTAAAGCTGAAGGTCTTTGTGAAAAGGTGTCAATTTCCACTGGCCAGTGATTTAAGGCCCTCACGAGGGTTCCGGGACATAATGCCAAGGTAAAAGTGTCAACCTGTAACATGCTTTATTCAGGAAGGATCTGCAGATGCTGGTTTATAGCTAAGAGAGACACAAAATCCTAGAGTAACTCAGGCAGCATCTCTGGAGAAAAAGAACATGTGAAGTTTTGGGTCGAAACCCTTCTTCACACCTGACCCGTTGAGTTAATATTCGTGTCTAATTACATGTTTCATTTAGTTTAGTTTAGTTTAGCTTAGTTTATTGCTGTCATCTGTACCGAACTACAATGAAAAGCTTTTCTATTCTACATTTCCCTTGAGTCCCATCCCCTTTGATGTCTTTTCACACCTTACACTTCCTCATCCCTCTGTCTCCCTCTCCCCTGACTCTCAGTCTGAAGAAGGGTCTTGACCCGAAACGTCACCCATTCCTTCTATCTAAAGATGCTGCCTGTCCTGCTAAGGTACTCCAGCAATTTGTGTCTATTTTCAATGAAAAGCTTTTGTTTGCATGCGATACAGTCAAAGAAAAGGCTATGCATGAATACAATCAAGCTGTCCACTGTGCACAGACAAAGGATGTCATGAATAGGCTGACACAAAAGATGTGGAGCACCGAAGATGAACACAACAAAGCTGGGGTAACTCTGTGGGTCAAGCAATATCTCTGGAGAGTAGGAATACAGTAGGCTGCGGGAGCGGCTGCGACTCGCCTTAGGCTCGGGCCGCGTGGATGCTGACATCGGGAGCTCCGGCAGCGGCAGCGTGTTCGCCCGCCCCGGATCGAGGGGCTTGGGTCGGCCCGCTGCGGACCTTTCACCCTCCGGCGCGGCCTGCAACCACAACAGCCTGCAACCACAACAGCCTGACCGCGGGAGAAGACGGAAGGGGAAGGGAAAAGACATTCTGGCCTTCCATCACAGTGAGGAGGGGACTGGAGGAGACTCACTGTGATGGATGTTTCTTTTTTTTTGTGTGTGTTGGTTGGGGTTGTGTAATTTGCTTATTTTATTGCTTTTATTGTTGGACTGTGGGTGACTAAATTTCGTCAAAAAAACTTGTTTTTTGGATGACAAATAAAGATATCTTGAATCTTGAATCTTGAATAGGTGAAGTTTCGGATGGAGCACGTGTCATTTTACTATATGTGGTATCACTGCTAGCCTGTACAATATCATCTATCCTACATTATTATTGTTAGTCTGCGATTTACAGCAGTGTTGTTTATGGTTTGCCATGAATGCCATTTGCATTAAAATGGGACAATGTTAACTCTGGAATTCCCTTCCTGGACCTCTGAAAAATAGAAGAGTATAACACAGGAACCAGCCCCTCGGCAACAATGTCTGTGCTGAACATGATGTCAGCATAAGCTAATATCCTCTGCCTGCATGTGATCCATATCATGTCTATTCCCTGCATAGATCCATGTGGCTATTTCAATCGTCTCGACCCAGAACGTCATCCATTCCTTCTATCCAGAGATGTTGCCTGTCCCGCTGAATTACTCCAGCATTTTGTGTCTATTTCTATCATTATTTCTTTTTTGAGAAACTTCATTAAAATTAATGCAATGATTAGTTATTTCCATTCTGCTCTTTGGAAATCATGGGGAATTTTATAAATTTTTCACCTTAAAAGATATGAAACTGCAAGTGGTTTGTGAAGATATCAAGGTATCAAAACAATGAGAGTAATGACATTGAACCTGACATGCACACATCTTTAGACTTTGGGTATACAGAATGGAAACAGGCCCTTGGGCTCAACTAGTCCGTGCCGACCAGCAATCACCTTGTACATTTGCACTCTCCTACACACAAGGGACAATTTATAATTTACAGAAGCCAACCCCATGGAGTGTGGGAGGAAACCCACAAGGTCATAGGGAGAACGTGCGAACTCCACAAAGTCAGCGTCTGAGAGCAGCAGCTGTGGAATTAAGTATAATTTAGGATTCGTTTATCCCAAATTATCTACATCCTATTGAATTCTATCTTTTCCTCTGAGCAATCTGTTCCTTTATGCATTTAAATCGTTATTCATGTAGATTTAAAAAAAGCACTAGACCAAGTGGGCCCAAACCTCTCATGCATTGGTGCAGCTTCCTCTCCTCCTCTCCTCCCCCTCCCCCCACTCCCCCATCCCCCTTACCCCCCTCCCTCCTCCCCCTCCTTCCCCTCCCCTCCCCCCCCTCCTTCCCCTCCCCCCTCCCCTCCCCCCCCCTCCCCTCCCCCCCTCCCCCCTCCCCTACCCCCCTCCCCATTCCCCCTCCCCATTCCCCCTCCCCATTCCCCCCTCCCCCACTCCCTTCCCCTTTCTCCCCTATTTCCCCTTCCCCTCTCCCTCCCCCCAGTCCCTTCCCCCCCACTCCACCCCCCTCAAACCCCCTTATCCTCCCTCCTCCCACTCCCCCTTCCCTTACAGCACCAGAGACCCTGGTTCGATCCAGACTATGAGTGCTCTTGCTACGGAGTTTGTACGTTCTCCCTGTGACTGTGTGGGTTTTCTCCGGGTGCTCCGGTTTCCTCCCACATTCCAAACACATGTGGAATTGTAGGTTAATTGGCTTCTGTAACAATTGTCCCTATTGTGTAGGATAGAACTAGTGTACAGGGAATTACTGGTCAGTGCGGACTCGGATGGGCCGAAGGGCCTGTTTCCATGCTGTATCTCTAAACTAAACTAAACTTATAATTGTGCATAGATCAAATACAGATGAAATATTTGTGCATTATGAAATTTTTACTTTCAAAACTCCTCTGCTCAAAATTGTTCTTGAGGGAAAGTGCCCTTTGTCAATAAATCCTCATTAAGGAAATGACCTATAAGTACTTTAGGTCACTTAGTGGTTGATTAATGATGGCTTTGAGGCTTCTGAAAACATGCCAGCCCTTAGTGAGTGAACATAATTTTCCTGTTTTACTGTGACATTCAATACACCTTGGCAAGCTATTTGGAGCGAGGTATTTTGCATGTTTGTATTGTGTTGGTAAGTATCGTGTTGTTGTAGTATTGTTATATTATGCAAAGTACATTGCTGGATAATACCTTCGATTTGTACTAGCATCTGCAGTTATTTTCTTATACTACTTGTTGCTCCACTGCGATTTCTCCTCAAGGTATGTCCACTTTGAAGAAGTTCTCCTCCTCTCTTCGACGAGAGTTTAGCAACATGCTCTCTCGCTGCTCCCCCTCTGTGATTTCTCCTGCCCTCCTACTCTACGACCACATTCTCCACCTATATCCTTCCTTTGTCCCGCCCCCCTGACATCAGTCTGAAGAAGGGTCTCGACCCGAAACGTCACTCATTCCTTCTCTCCCGAGATGCTGCCTGACCTGCTGAGTTACTCCAGCATTTTGTGAATAAATTGCTGGATAAGAGGAAGGTTTATGAAATTACACCATATGCATTGCGGTTGCATATATTTTTCCAATGGAAACAAACACCATGGGGTGGAGGCAAATCAATGCAGACAGCACTTGAGGACAGGATAAAAGCTGGGTCTCTGGAGTTGAGGCAGCAGCTCTGTCACCTATGCCGCTGTGAATGCCTACCATTATATCACAGCTATGTATGTTCAGCATATGTCTTTCAATTGTGATGTTACATTGTCATTTGACATTGCCATAAAAAATTCAATCCCAATAACTGGGATACAGTGGATGTGGAGAAGATGTTTCCACTAGTGGGAGAGTCTAGGACCAGAATAAAAGGACATACCTTTAAAAAGGAGATGAAGAGGAATTTATTTAGTCGGAGGGTGGTGAATCTATGGAATTTGTTGCCACAGAAGGCTATGGAGGCCAAGTCAATGCATATTTTAAAGTCAAAGATTGACAGATTCTTGATTAGTACGGGTGTCAGGGGTGATGGGGAGAAGGCAGGAGAATGGAATTGAGAGGGAAAGATTGATCACCCATGATTGAATGGTGGAGTAGACCCAGTGGCTTAATTCTGCTCCTATCACTTATGACGTTATGAGCTTAAGAATGGAAAGGTGCACTTTTGATTTGCATATGGAAGGCATGACTTCTGCCCAACTGTTGTGACAAAAAATATACAAATGAGCAACATACTATCCCTTCACTTATTTTCTTACTTTGCTCCACCCAGCAAAACAGGAGCCACTTTTGCACCTGGCTTTGGTAGCCACACCTTTGCAATGATTCTATCATTAGCAGGTTCAGACTATCAATACACAAGTTGTTTCTCGTCTGGAACAGAAAGCAATCTAATCCATCCAAACGGACCATTTTGTGCCCAATTTGATTTTCTAAAGCAGAAAGATTTATCACTCGCACAAGCAGGGTGAGGCACTTCAGTGCTTGGTGGAAAACAATACTCCTATTGTCCACTTGCTGGTATAGAAAGCTCTGACTCATCCAAGCCAATCATATCATATCATATCATATATCTACAGCCGGAAACAGGCCTTTTCGGCCCTCCAAGTCCGTGCCGCCCAGCGATCCCCGTACATTAACACTATCCTACACCCACTAGGGACAATTTTTTTTTACATTTACCCAGCCAATTAACCTACATACCTGTACGTCTTTGGAGTGTGGGAGGAAACCGAAGATCTCGGAGAAAACCCACGCAGGTCACGGGGAGAACGTACAAACTCCGTACAGTGCAGCGCCCGTAGTCAGGATCGAACCTGTGTCTCCGGCGCTGCATTCGCTGTAAAGCAGCAACTCTACCGCTGCGCTACCGTGCTCCTTCATCCATAAGATATGTACGAAGGAACTGCAAGTGCTGGTTTATACTGACGATAGACACAAAGTGCTTCAGTAACTCACTGGGTCAGGCAGCATCTCAGGAGAAAAAGGATGGGTGATGTTTCTGCTTGGAACCCTTCTTCAGATCTGGAGAAGGATTCTGACCCAAATCGTCACTTGTCCTTTTTCCCCAGAGATGCTGCTTGACCCACTGAGTTACAATAGACAATAGGTGCAGGAGTAGGCCATTCAGCCCTTCGAGCCAGCACCGCCATTCAATGCGATCATGGCTGATCACTATCAATCAGTACCCCGTTCCTGCCTTCTCCCCATACCCCCTCACTCCGCTATCCTTAAGAGCTCTATCCAGCTCTCTCTTGAAAGCATCCAACGAACTGGCCTCCACTGCCTTCTGAGGCAGAGAATTCCACACCTTCACCACCCTCTGACTGAAAAAGTTCTTCCTCATCTCCGTTCTAAATGGCCTACCCCTTATTCTCAAACTGTGGCCCCTTGTTCTGGACTCCCCCAACATTGGGAACATGTTATCTGCCTCTAATGTGTCCAATCCCCTAATTATCTTATATGTTTCAATATTACTCCACCATTTTGTGTCTATCTTATGTCACAAGATACCCAGCTTCACAATGATGATGTGGAAGCTAACTAGATGATGTTAAGACTAGATGATGTCTTGTAACTCTGGAAAATTACTGAACTGTGGAAAATTACTGGATGTACTTTTTGCGCTGCTTTGAGCTGTATAAATATTGCCTGTATTCGGGGTATTCTTTGAGAGGACAGAAGCAGGTGCTTGAGTGAACAACAGTGCACTCAGGTTTCTGTGTCTTCTCTCACCTTGGTGTTTCAGTAAAAGATTTAACTGAGTCTTGTGTTTTACGTACTTATTTTAGAGATAAGTCGAGCTGACTTTCACATTGACACTAAATGATTAAGGTTTTCCTCACTGACCTTTACTTCATTTCCCAAAAGCATTGGAAGCCACTTCTGGAAACCACAGTGGTGCAGCTGGTTTAGTTTTTTAGTTTGAAGATACAGCATGAAAACAGGCCCACCAAGTCCGTGCCGCACACCAGTTATATGTTATCCCAGTTTCGCATTCTACACACAAGGTGCAATTTCACTGAAATCAATTAACATACCAACCTGCAGGTCTTCAGAATGTGAGGGGAAACCAGAGCACCTGGAGAACCCCACAAGGGAATGCATACATTCATACAGACAGCACTATAGTCGGGATCGAACACGAGTTTCTGCTGCTGTAATGCAGCAACTCTACTCTCCCTAACAGTGCCAGAGACCCGGGTTCGATCCTGACAATGGATGCTGCCTGTATGGTGTTTGTATGTTCTCCCTGTGATTACGTGGGTTTTCCCAAGGGGGCTCTGGTTTCCCCCCACACTCCAAAGACGTGCAGGATTGTAGGTTAATTGGCTTTTTTAAATTGTCTCTAGTGTGTGTAGGATAATGTTAGTGTATGGGGATTGTTGGTCGGCGCAGACTCGGTGGGCCGAAGGGCCTTCTTCCATGCTGTATCTCTAAACTAAACTAAATACAATCAAGGCAAACTCAAGGGCAAAAGGTAGAGCAAACGAGAAGATGAAAGAGTGCAGTTTTGAAGATACAGAGAGTGTTTTGATGTGAGAGCAGAGAAAATAATATACCCACAAGCACATTTTTCGCTGTGTTCTTGGAAATGGTGGAGTGGTTTATAAATACCCATATCTAGAAATGCTGCAGCTCTTGAGTACGGGAAGGAGGGATTAGAATGATTCTACAGAACACTAATCTCAGCAATACAGTATGAACTTGCATTACTATCGTTGGTTGCACAAGGGACTTCAGTTTTTGCACTCGTATTACGGTTATTTATTTGTAATGGGCCTGGTGCGATTTAGGCTGCACAATGGGCACAGTGGGCATAGTGGGCACAGTGGGAACAATGGGCACAGTGGGCACAGTGGGCACAATGGGCATAGTGGGCACAGCTGCTGTCTCACAGCACCAGAGACGTGCCTGGGTGCAATCTTAACCTTGCATGCTTTCTGTCTGGAGTTTGCATGCTCTCTCTGTGACCATTTGGGTTTCGTCCGGTGCTCTGGTTTCCCCCTATATCACAAAGATGTACGGAGTGAGGAGAGGAGAGAGGGGGTGTGGGGGGAAGGGGGTGGGGGGAAGAGGGACAGTGGGTCACCAGGACAAACCTGGCAGTTCGATGTACGAAGGATCTGCAGATGCTGTTTTACACCGAAAACGTACACAAAAAGCTGGAGTAACTCAGCGGGTCAGACAGCATCTCTGGAGAAAAGGAATAGGTGACGTTTCTGGTCGAGACCCTTCTTCAAACTGAGAGTCAGGGAAACTAGAAGTATGAAAAAGGTACAAGGAATAAATGAATGGAAGGTTTGAAAACATGGTCGAGCAAAGGCCAGAGATAGAACAGTAGGTGAGACTGATTTGAAGGGTTGTGGATTGTGAAGGAGGGGGAGGAATTGTTTTTAATGTTGTATATTACCCGTGCTATTGTGTTTCCAGGCCTGATAAATTACTGCATGTAAAAATGTAATTGTTACCTGGTCGAAATAATCAGGAATATCATCCCTAATTGGCTGGGAAGTGAAACTCGAACAAAGGTTTGTTTGGTTAAACATTACCGGGAATAACACCCCGTAGATTTTGTCGGCAGAATGTATTTCCAATTAACCGGGGTCGGTTTGGAGAATATCCTTCCTGACCCTTGGCTCGATTAAAGCGAAAGGGTGGTGCACGGAATGGGAACAGGTTTCGCATCACTTCTGGCACGAATCCAAGTGCCAGACGGGTTAGCGCACAGGTTACATGTTGAAACTGGTTTCCACGCCCAGAGTCCCAGTACCGTGCGTGCCCCGTCGCCTCGTTAGTTCACTTTGGAAGGTGCTACACAGAAAGTACCCGCACAGCGAGGTCGAGCTGGCTTCTCCAAGGAGGGAGGATCGGGCAAAGGTTTCCCCAGATACTCGCCGGGCCTGTGCTGACAAAGTAAGTCAATGCTGTTTTAAAAAAAAAAAAAAAGCGCAGGAGTAGACACAAGAAACTACAGATGCTGGAAACTTGGGCACAAAGTGTTGGAAGGACACAACGGGTCTGGCAGCATCTGTGGAACGAATGGAAAGACAACGTGTCCCTCCCTCCCTCCCTCCCCTCCATAGATGATGCCTGGCCCGCAGAGTTACTCCTCCAGCACTCTGTGTTTTGCCCAAGATTCCCGCACCTGCAGTTTCCTGTGTCTCTACTCTGCAGTATCTCTCCCCCCCCCCCCCCCCCCCAAGTCAATGTTTGTTGTCTCTTTCGAAACTTCTCCACCTGCCGCGGCCGCTCTTGTGCTTAAATTCTCCCATCTCCCTGCGATTAAAGGAAGACTCGTTTAAAGGCAAAACAATGTTTCCTTCACCTCGTTATAGCCAGGGGATGGAAGGCGGAAATGGGACCGCGTCTGCGTCGGTGCAGGCAGGCAGGCAGGCAGGCAGGTAGATTGGATCGCCAAGTCAGATCTCCGGCAGCTACTGAAGCCACTCTTTACACAGTTGTTCAGAGGAGGGCCGTTTGGAATCACTAATCTATAATACAGCAACTGGCGACACAGAAAATGTTCCTTGGTGTGTGTTTATAGTTTCGACATGGTTCTGTTGTTTCATGTGTAGAGATCTGTGGCCCAGAAAGTTTGGGGATAGAAACATAGAAACATAGAAAATAGGTGCAGGAGTAGGCCATTCGGCCCTTCGAGCCTGCACCGCCATTCAATATGATCATGGCTGATCATCCAGCTCAGTAACCTGTACCTGCCTTCTCTCCATACCCCCTGATCCTTTTAGCCACAAGGGCCACATCTAACTCCCTCTTAAATATAGCCAATGAACTGGCCTCAACTACCTTCTGTGGCAGAGAATTCCACAGACTCACCACTCTCTGTGTGAAGAAATGTTTTCTCATCTCGGTCCTAAAAGACTTCCCCCTTATCCTTAAGCTGTGACCCCTGGTTCTGGACTCCCCCAACACCGGGAACAATCTTCCCGCATCTAGCCTCTCCAACCCCTTAAGAATTTTATATGTTTCTATAAGATCCCCCCTCAGTCTTCTAAATTCCAGCGAGTACAAACCTAGTCTATCCAGTCTTTCTTCATATGAAAGTCCCGCCATCCCAGGGATCAATCTGGTGAACCTTCTCTGTACTCCCTCTAAGGCAAGAACGTCTTTCCTCAGATTAGGAGACCAAAACTGCACACAATACTCCAGGTGCGGTCTCACCAATGCCCTGTACAACTGCAATAGAACCTCCCTGCTCCTAAACTCAAATCCTCTTGCTATGAATGCCAACATACCATTCGCTTTCTTCACTGCCTGCTGCACCTGCACGCTTGCTTTCAATGACTGGTGCACCATGACACCCAGGTCACGTTGCATCTCCCCCTCTCCTAATCGGTCACCATTCAGGTAATACTCTGCTTTCCTGTTCTTGCCGCCAAAGTGGATAACCTCACATTTATCCACATTATGTTGCATCTGCCATGCATTTGCCCACTCGCCCAATCTATCCAAGTCGCTCTGCAGCCTCCTAGCATCCTCCTCGCAGCTAACACTGCCACCCAGCTTCGTGTCATCCGCAAACTTTGAGATGTTGCATTCAATTCCCTCGTCCAAATCATTAATATACACTGTAAATAACTGGGGTCCCAGCACTGAGCCTTGCGGTACCCCACTAGTCACTGCCTGCCATTCCGAAAAGGACCCGTTTATTCCTACTCTTTGCTTCCTGTCTGCCAACCAATTTTCTATCCACCTCAACACTGAACCCTAAATACCGTGTGCTTTAAGTTGTACACCAATCTCCTATGTGGGACCTTGTCGAAGGCCTTCTGAAAGTCCAGATACAACACATCGACTGGTTCTCCCTTATCCACTCTACTAGTTACATCCTCGAAAAATTCTATAAGATTCGTCAGACATGATTTGCCTTTTGTAAATCCATGCTGACTTTGTCCGATGATTTCACCACTTTCCAAATGTGATGCTATCACATCTTTAATAACTGACTCTAGCATTTTCCCCACTACCGATGTTAGGCTAACTGGTCTATAATGCCCCGTTTTCTCTCTCCCTCCCTTTTTAAAAAGTGGGGTTACATTAGCTACCCTCCAGTCCTCAGGAACTACTCCAGAATCTAAAGAGTTTTGAAAAATTATCACTAATGCATCCACTATTTCTGAGGCTACTTCCTTAAGCACTCTGGGATGCAGCCTATCTGGCCCTGGGGATTTATCTGCCTTTAATCCATTTAATTTACCTAGCACCACTTCCCGACTAACCTGGATTTCCCTCAGTTCCTCCATCTCATTAGACCCCCGGTCCCCCGCTATTTCCAGCAGACTGTTTATGTCTTCCTTAGTGAAGACAGAACCAAAGTAGTTGTTCAATTGGTCTGCCATCTCCTTGTTCCCTATGATCAATTCACCTGTTTCCGACTGCAAGGGACCTACATTTGTCTTAACTAATCTTTTTCTCTTGGCGGGGGTTAAATTCAACTTGACCAGTTATAGAAAGATACTGAACAGATGTGGGGGAAATCGGAGCACCCGGAGGAAACCCTCGCGGTCACCGGGAGAACGTGCAAACTCCACCCAGACAGCGTTGGCGTTGTGAGGCAAGCTAATGATATAACACTAATTTCCTCATAGGCCTGTTCACTTCCCACTGATTGATATTGGTTTATTGTTTTCACATGCACTGAGATGCGTTGGAAACGCTTTGTTTTGCAGCCACTTCGTCAAATTATACCGTAAAAGCATGGTTTGATTTTCCTGTTATCCTACTACGCTGCTTGGTAATTTATGGATGCCAATAAACCTGCCAATCAACGTCCTTGGGATGGCAGACAACTGCAGCTCATGGTGAGCCAGAGATCCAGGTCCAATCCTGACGTCGGGCGCTGTCTGTGTGGAGTTTGCACGTTCTCTCTGTGACCACGTGGGTTTTCTCAGCCTGCTCGGGTTTCCATTCACCTCCCAAAGATGTGCGAGTTTGTAGATTAATTGACCTCTGCGAATTGCACCTAGTGTGTAGGGGAAGGATGAGAAAGTGGGATAATGTAGAAAGAGTGGGAATGGGCGGTCGGGGTGGAATCTCTGGATCCAAGGACCTTTTTGACTCGCATCACTGCTTTCCTGAGGTTTCCATAAACTTCTACAACTCTATATGTTTCTCATGGGAGTTCATCAACCTGAAACCCCAGCCCAGTTTCTGCCTCTGCACATACTGCCTGACCTGCATTTCTGGTGTCTTATGTTTTTATTTCAGATTTCCAGCATCTGCAGCATTTTGCCTTTGTGACAAAATACAAGTCCTTTCCAGCCTTCTTTGTTGCTCCCCATATTTAAGTTTACAGCCCTCGCAACATCTTCTTTATTGAGTACAGTTCTGGTCGTCCCATTACAGGAAGGATGTGGAGAGGATTCAGAAGTGGTTTACCAGAATGCTGCCTGGATTAGAGGGAATTAGCTATAAGGAGAGCTTGCATTGGACTGCCAGAGATTATGGGGAGACCTAATGAAGTAAATAAAATTATGAGAGACACGGATAGGGTAGGTAGTTGGAACCTTTTTCCCCAGGATGGAAATGTCAAATATGAGAAGGTATAGATTTTAAGGACGGAGGGGGAAAGTTTAACAGATAGGTGTGGGACAAGTTTTTTTTTACAGAGTGCTTAGAAGGTACTTCCAGCGGTGGAGGTGGGTACGGCAGTGTGGTTTAAGAGGCTTTTGGATAGGCACAGGTAAATGCAGAGAATTGAGGGATTAGGGAGATTAGCTTAACTTGGTTTCATGTTCAGCATGGACATTGTGGGCCAAAAGGCCTGAATCTGAAAAAAGGTCCCGACCCGAAACATCACCTATCCATGTTCTCCAGAGATGCTACCTGAGTTACTCCAGTACTTTGTGTCTGTTCCCATGTTCTAGGTGATAATCTCCTCTACTGATGCCATCACAGAATGATATAGTATTTTAGCTGTGGCCTGGCTAGATTTCCTCGTCTTGTATTCTAAAAGCGCTTTGTTTATAAATGTACTCTTGGCTACCTAAAATAATTCTTTTCCGTATGTCCCTGCAACATGGAAGGAAGCCATTTGGCCCACTGAGTCTATGCCAACTCGCAGTGCAATCCCATTCCACCACATTAATTTCCCTGAACCTATTCTTCCCATATTGACTCCTACCTCCTCACTGTCCCCACCCAGATTGTTCCACTCACCCACACAGTAGGCACAATTTACAATGCTCAATTAAAGGTACACAAGGTCACGAGGAGAACATGCAAACTCCACGCAGCCAAGATCAAGATTGAACCCAAGTCACTTGTGGTGTGAGGCAATAGTTCCACTGGCCCTGCCACCACACTACCTATCTATATATCCGTCCAGCCCACTTATCCAGTGCTGCTGTGGCTGGTATAGTCATTGACTGTACATTTAATAAGAAATGTCTCACTGAAACTCCTAGTACACTGTAAACAGCATGGAAGCATCAAACATGCTTTGACAAGTACCCCTTAAATCCTTAAGTACTTAAAATCAGCCAGTATTTTAAAAGCTCAAATCTTTTGGCTTCTAACTACAGTCTATTCATGTCAGATGGACACAAAACGCTGGAGTAACTCAGCGGGACTGGCAGCAACTCTGGAGAGAAGGAATGGGTGATGTTTCGGGTCGAGACCCTCTTCAGACTGAGAGTCAGGGGAGAGGGAGATAGTCTATTAATTTCAATCTGTTTCAAGTCAACCTGGAACAAACTTCTTTTCATAAGGAATTCTGTAAGGGTTTGTCCTTGTAAGATGTTTCCATTGTCTGCTCTGGTGTGCACTTTCTGCTGTTAGTATGAATCCTGAAATTGTCTTTTTTCATCCCGCAGTAGGTGCAGCGAATCAACCCTGGATATTCCACGTGAACATCTGTCAACATGAACTTATCTTCCCACATCTCTTCCCTGGGAGATGACTACAAATCCAATGATTATGTTGAGCCGCACTATAAGGAGTGGTACCGTTTGGCTATTGACAAGTTAGTGGATGAAGATATTTCTGGCTATGAGAAGTTTCTGGCAAACGAAGGGCTGTGCCCATTCCTGGCTGAGGAGGAAATTTATTTCATCAAGGACAACATCAGGAAGTTGGCTCCAACGAGCATCAGTAGTCCCGAGGAAGATACGGATGGCTCGTCCTCTGGCACTTACTGGCCTCTTGAGTCCGATTCAGAAGTCCCCGACTTAGACATGGGATGGCCGTATGTTGTAAAATGCTTGGAGAACCAAACCAAAATTGAATTACGTTTTCATCCTCCAAGAGAAGATTCGCCCACGATCAAGGAGATAGTGAGGAAACTCATCAAGAATGGACGACAGGTATCAGAATTATATACCATTAAACATTACTCGTGAATGAGAGAGAATGGCCTATATATTGTATCATGTAGCACAATCTTTATGACCTATTGCACACTCGATGACATAGAATTACCTCTCGGCCACTCATGCATTTGGCACATTATAACAAGAAGGTTCCTACATGCACATGCAGTGGCTTCCATATTGTCCCGGCCTTTGAGTCGCCCTGCTCCTATTCTAACCCTGTTTTATCCTCCCCACATTCCCATCCACTCCCCCCCCCCCCCCGATTCTTCGCTCACCCACACAGTTTGGGAATTTACAGAGGCCAATTAACCCACCAATCTGCAATTCTTTGGGATGTGGGATGAAACCGGAACACCAAAAGAAACCCACGTGATTGCAGGGAGAACGTGCAAACTCCACACAGACAGGACCAGGTAGCGGGAAAGAACCCTTGGTCTCTGGCACTGTGAGTCAGTGGCTGTATTAGCTATGCTGCTGTGTTGTCACCAGTTCTTAGGCCAAGATCATTTCAAGGCAAGAAACGGCAGCTCTGATAAAGTTGTGGTTAGGATTGGGCTGTGATTGAAAATAATCTGAGCTCAGCCGAGAGAATTACATTCGCTGATCACAGCAGAGTAATTTTCAAAGCATGGTGGAATTATGGTTTATGCTTATTGTCATGTGTACCGAGGTGCAGTGAAAAGCTTTGTTTTGCATGCTTTCCAATCAGATCCGGTAATGCAATACATAAATACCATCAAGTCAAACAACAAGTGCAATAGATAGAGCAAAGGGGGATACAAACCGCAGAATATAGTTCTCAGGCTTATAACACGCCAGTTCCAAAGTCCAATGTCTGCAATGGGGTTGAGGTGAATTGGATGGAACCTGGGCTTATGGATGGACTGTTTAGAAGCCCAGTAACAGAGGGAAAGAAGCTGTTCCTGTGTCTGGTCATACTTTCATACTTCTGCGTCTTCTACCTAGCAGAAGCAGGGAGAAGAAGAAATGACCGGTGTGAACTGATCTTTGGTTGTTTTTCAGGGGTAGTGTGATGTGCAGATGGAGTCAATGGTGAAGTAACAAGCAGAGTTTGCAACATGTTTAAAATAAGTGTTTGCTATGTTTGTAATATGACCTAATCAGTAAGAAGTTTAAGTTAGTTACACTCCAAGTAAAGTTGTCAAGGGTGCAAGGAGGGGAATGCAGCAGAACAGGCATTCAGAGTTGGACAAAGAAACACCAAGGTCAACATGATAGAAAAAGGAAAGTGAAAATCAACAAAATAAAGTGCATTTATATAGTCTTGAAAGGAAAAAGGACATTCCAAAGTAGCCTGGGTGATATTGTCTTCAATTCCAAAAAGCAATGGTCTGCCCAGTGTTGTTTTGATTTAACAATTAAGGACCCTAAAAGATCAGGATTGGAGTCCAAATTATTGCAGATTTTATTTTGGCAGCAAGTGGTGTATTTGAGGGTTGGCAGGAGTAGGCTGCTGGAATTTCAGCTAATGAGAGACACAAAATAATACTGCCCACCTAGACTGCATTCCCCTCTCCATTCCAAAACCCTCACTGGCACCTACCTCCGGAGTGGTGAGTAAGCCCATGTCTCTGCTAAGGAGGTATTTCACTAGCATATTGAAAGGAGAGAAGTCTGCTCCTGCACACTGCAGATGCAACTTGCTTCTTAAACAGATTTTTACTCAATACTTAGGCCGGTGCATGATGTGCAGCGGTAGAGTTGCTGCCGTACAGTGCCCGAGACACTGGTTCGATCCTGACAATGGGTGCTGTCTGTATGGAGTCTGTACGTTCTCCCCGTGACCGCGTGGCCTTTCCCTGGGTGCTCCGGTTTCCTCCCACACTCCACATGTACAGGTTTTTAGGTTAATTGGCTTTGGTAAAGATTGTAAATTGTCCTTAATGTACAGCATAGTGCTAAGGCGTGAGGGTTGCAGACTCTGTCGGCCGAAGGGCCCAGACACAGACTCGGTGGACTGAAGGGCCTGTTTCTGCATTGTATATCTAAACTAAACTAAACTGATCCTTTCCTTATGGCTGAAGTTATCACAAAATAATGGAGTAACTCAGCAGGTCAGGCAGCATCTTGGAGAGAAGGAATGGGTGACGTTTTGGGTCACAACTTTCCTTATGGCTGGATTCACTCTGAATCCAGCCCACACATAGTGCCCCACCCACATTGCCTCTTTCCTGCTAAACTAGTTCTTTGTAACATAACATCCTCAGGTGTCTCCCATCTCTGAGACACAATGTACCAAGTACAGCGATCAGGTCATTGAAAGATTAGAACAATGCCCTCTTCCCCAAAGGCCTTTCACCATTTTGCAAATGAAGATGCAAGTTGACGAGAGTTGCATAAAAAAAAGAGATAATTAAAATTTTGTGTCCAGTTCTGGTCTCCCCATTACAGGAAGGATGTTCAGTTTAGTTTATTGTCCAGTGTGTCGACTTACAGCAAAAAGCTTTTGTGGATATTTTTTGTTATGGATGATGTAAATACTTTGGAGAGGGTGAAGAAAAGGTTGCATGGATTTAATAAGTTTAGATTAGTTTATTGTCCAGTGTACTGAGGTACAGTGAAAAGCTTTTTTAGTCCAGTCAGCAGAAAGACTATGCTTGATTACAATTCAAGCCGCCCACTGTGTACAGGCACAGGATAAAGGGAAAGTCCAGTAACGTCCAATTAAAGATAATCCGAGGGTCGCCAATGAGATGGTTGGAATCTCAGGGCCGCACAATAGTTGGCGATAGGATGGTTCAGTTGCCTGGTAACAGCTGGGAAGAAATTGTCCCTGAACCTGGAGGTGTACGTTTTCACACTTCTATACCTCTTGCCTGATAGGAGAGGGGAGAAGAGAGAGTGTCCAGGATGAGTCTCATCCTTAATTATGCTGGTAGCCTTGTCGAGACAGCTTGAATTTGAGGGTATTGGCTATAAAGAGAGTTTGGACAAACTTGGATTGTTTTCTCTGGAGCGTCAGTGGTTGAGGGCGACCTGATGGAACTATATAAATTATGAGAGGCATAGATAAGGTTGACAACGTTCTTCCCAGGGTGAAAATGTCAAAGACTGACGGGTATAACTTTCAGGTCAGAGGGGAAAAGTTTAAAGGAGATGTGCAGGGCAAGTTTATTACACTGTGGAGGGTGGCTGGAACATGCTGCCAGGGGTGGTAGTGGAGGCCGATATATAGTGACATTTTAAGAGGTCTTTAGCCTGGCACATGGACACGCAGGGAATATGGATCATTTGCAGTCCGAGGCGAATAGTTTAACATTGCATCACATTCAGCACAGACATTGTGGGCTGAAGGGCCTGTTCCTGTGCTATAGTGTTCTAGGTTCTATTAATTATAAAGCAGTCCATTGCCACCATTTGTAGGAATTGAAAATAATAGGACAGCGCAGTAGCAGAACAGGTAGAGCCGCTGCCTCACCATGCCGGAGACGAGTTCAATACTGACCGTAGCTGCTGTCTGCGTGGAGTTTGCATGTTCCCCCTGTGACCGTTAAAGAGTTTCCTCCCATAATTCAAAGATGTCTGAGCAGGTCAGTAGGTTAAATGGCCCAAGTGTGGTAGGTAAGGGATAAAATCTGGGGGGAGTTGATGGGAATGTGGGGAGAATAAAATGGGATGAGTGTTGAACGGCACTTGATTGTCACGTGCAAACGCACAGTGAAATTATTTTCTTCCATCGAGTTCAGTAAAGTATTGCTATACCTAAGCATAATCAGCAAAGTACACAATTAGCAAAGTGTACAGAAATAGTCCACTGAGCACACATGCAAAAGACACCAGGTTTTGGTGCCATATTCAAATTCCATTCCTCGCTCTGTCTTATGCACGGTGCCCGATCCAGGCAAGCAGCAGGCAGCTGCTGGGCCTCCAGCCATCGCCTTCCTTGGACATGTGGAGTGCTTGATGGCCACCCTGGACTCAGTGGGCCAAAGGGCCTATTTCTGTGCTGAATGACTCTTTGATACTTCCTACTTCTCCTGATTCTGGTTCTGTATTTCTCTGCCTTTCCCCTCCTCTGTGATATGCAACTTCATTCTCACCTTCGGGAATGGGTACTGAGGGAAAAGAACTTCACCCCACCCCCTTGGTTAATCAACTGATAGAATGTATCTGTGATCAACCATGAGTGAGAATGCCTATCCAAATTTTCTTTAAAATGCAGATACTGGAAATCTGAAATAAAATTAGACAATGCTGGAAGCACTCGGCTTCTGTGGAGAGAGAAACAGTTAACATTTCAGGTCATGGCCCTTCTTCTGAAATGGGATAAATGGTCCTGAATCAGGCTCTGCTCATTCAGTTCCTATTTAGGGTTGACTGCATTGATTGAAAGATACAGTGTGGGACCAGGCACCTGTAAGCCCACTGACCCCATGCTAACCATTGATCACCCATTCACATTAGTTCTATGTTTGTCCATATATCGATCTTGACCTCCGAAGCTGTCTGTGTGGAGTTTGCACGTTCCCCCTGTGACTGCATGGGTTTGACCAACATCTCAAAGACGTGCAAGTTTGTATTTACTTGGCCTCTAAAATTACCCCTAGTGTGTTGGGAGTGGATGCAAAAGTGGGATAAGATAGAACTAGTGTGAATGGATCATCATGGTGTCAGTGAGCCAAAGGGCCTGTTTCCATGCTCTATTTTTCTATCAATCAATCAAAAAGAGGGGATGTCATTGATACATTATGACCAGGCCTCTCCAGATTGGATATATGGAACTTTATCCACAGTTCTGGAACAAGGGTCATAATCTCAGGACATGGGGAAAGACATTTAAGATGGAGAAGAGAAGAAATGAAGTGTTCACTCAGGAGGGCGATGAAGTTTAGAATCTCTGCAGCTGACATCAATGGTTCCCAGATCCCATTTCTGCTCAAACCCAACTCCAGAGTTAGTCATCAAGTAGAAGCCCTTCAGCCCAACACGATCATGTTGACCAAGATGTCTATCTGAGCATGTCTCAATTGGCTGCATTGGGCCCATATCCCTCTGAACCTTTCCTATTCACATGTCTGTCTAAATCTCTTTTAAATATTGTAATAGTATCTATTAATCCTCTGGCAGGTGATACCATATACCCTGCACCCAATATGCAAAAAACCTGTTTCTCAGGTCTTGAAAAGCTTTTCCCTCTCATTGTAAACATATGTACTTTTGGTTTAGACTAAATGTCAAATATTAGGGTGCATAGTTTGGTGGTGAATGGGGAACAGGTTAAAGGAGATTGGCAGGCCAAGTATATTACACAGACAGTGGCAGATGCTTGGAATGTGCTGCTAGAGCTCATGGTGAAAACTGGCACAATAGTGGTATTTAGGAGGCTGTCAGATAGGTGCATAAAATGCAGGGAATGGAGGGATATGGATCATGTGCAGTCAGGAAGGATTATATTTATTTGGCATCATGCTAGGTGCAGGTATCTGCAGTTCGTTGTTTCTACATCTAGGATTAAGTTTTGGTTTAATTTCAAAAGGACCAACTGGCTGGAGTTTTCGCGGATATTTTCAACCTCTTATTACTGAGGTAATTTATTGCCTTATTATTACTCTTATTACTGAGGTCCGAGGTTCCCACCTGCTTTAAGACAGCATCAATAATACCGGTGCCCAAGAAGAGTAAGGTGATGTGCCTCAATGACTAATGACCAGTGGCACTCACGTCTGTGGTGATGAAGTGCTTTGAGAGGCTGGTTATCGTGGATATCAACTCCTGCTTCAACAAGAACCTCGACCGATTACAGTTCGCCTACCATCACAACAGGTCGATGGAGGATGCGACCTCACTGGCTGTCCACTCTGCACTGAACCACTTGGACAATAAAAACACTATCAGGCTGTTGTTTATGGAGTGCAGCTCAGCGTTCAATACCATCATCCCCTGCCCCTGTTCCAATATCTAAAGGGGCTGCTCCTTGCCTTCTGGCTGCATTTCTCACACACCATCATCATCTTTGGACACCCTGTGCGTAGGGGAGAGAGTAGGGCTGAAGATGTCCTGGTTAGGTTGCTCCTGGGCCTGGCCAAGCTGGCCATCCGAGAGTCACGGCGCCAGGCGGAAGAGGGCTCTGCCCGAGCCAGCTGCCTGCCCCTTTTCCGGGGTTACGTCCGCACCAGGGTGGTGTTAGAGAGGGACTACGCGCTGTCCACGGGCACCCTGGGGGATTTCCGGGACCGCTGGGGTACCGCAGGGGTTTGAATGCATCCCTGACAAGGAGTGTAAGATAGTTGTATAATAGTTTATTGTTTGTCTTGTATTGTGGTGGTGGGTTCTGTTTTGGTTTTATTGTGTTGTATATATTATTTTAACATTTGAATAAATATTTTTGAATAATAAATAAAAAGCTGGTTACCAAGCTCACGGAACTGGGTCTCAGTGCATCCCTCTGCAATTGGATCCTTGACTTCCTCATCCAGAGACTGGTTGAATTGGCAGAAATACTTCTTCCTCATTAACAATCAGTACGAAAGCACCTCAATGCTGCGTGCTCAGCTCACTCTATACTCCTGACTGTGTAGCCGGACACAGTGCAAACTCCATCTTCAAGTTTGCCGACGACACCACTGTTGTTGGATGAATTATAGATGGTGATGAGTCAGAGTATAGAAATGAGATCGATCGATTGACCAAATGGTGCCAGCACAACAACCTGCCTCTCCATGTCAGTAAAACCAATGAACTGATTGTGCACTTTGGAAGAGGAAGGATGAGGGCCCACAATCCTGTTTATATCAACGGGACGATGGTGGAGAGAGTCAAAAACTTCAAATTCCTGGGCGTGCATATTTCCGAAGATCTTTCCTGGACCCAGCACACTGATGCCATTATAAATAAAGCACATCAATGCCTCTACTTCCTGAGAAGATTATGGAGATGCAGTATGTCAGAGAGGATTCTCTTGAACTTCTACAGGTGTACAGTAGAGAGCACATTGACTGGTTGCATTGAGGCCTGGTTCGGCAACTTGAACACTCAGGAACGGAAAAGACTGCAAAAAGTTGTGAACCCTGCCCAGTCCATCACCGGCTCTGACCTCCCCACCATCAAAGGGATTTATCGGAGTCGCTGCCTCAAAAAGGCAGCCAGCATCATCAGAGACCCACACCATCCTGGCCACACACTCATTTCATCCCTGCCATCGGGAAGAAGGTACAGGAACCCACACAATCATTTCACCTGTAACATCCAGGTTCAGGAACAGCTTCTTCCCTACAGCCACCAGGCTATTAA
Source organism: Rhinoraja longicauda (assembly GCF_053455715.1). Lineage (NCBI taxonomy): Eukaryota > Metazoa > Chordata > Chondrichthyes > Rajiformes > Arhynchobatidae > Rhinoraja > Rhinoraja longicauda. The sequence goes on along the minus strand of NC_135957.1, from coordinate 26,312,364 downwards.
ACACTGCAGCCTCAAATAAGCTCGGAACTACAACAGATTATTATTATTATTGCACTACTATTGTTTTTTTGAGTATGTGTGTATGTGTAAATATATATACATATATGTCCACATATGTGTATATGTGTATGTGGACATGTATGTATGTGTGTGTGTATACATACTGAACTTTTTCTCTCTTTATCATATTATTTACAGTGTTTACATATTCTGTTGTGCTACAGCAAGTAAGAATTTCATTGTTCTATCTGGGACATATGACAATAAAACACTCTTGACTCTTGCAATAAATTGTATGTTATCTTCTCCATGGTTGATTTGGAGCAGACACTCTAAGTTGTTAAGAAACTTCAGTTGTATCAGTCGCTACATCTATGCTAGTTGCCTAAGATGAGATATATTGTCCACGCTCATAATTTCAGGAAAAATCTATTTTCCATGAAAGGATATCATTGCAAAATTGTGGTTATAATTGAGAATTTCAGTGCAAAAATTAACCAGTTTTATTTTTGTTTTCCGAACAGGTCATTGCAATAGTTATGGATATGTTTACTGATATAGACATCTTCAAGGAAGTGCTGGATGCGGCTGCCAGAGGTGTTTCAGTCTACATTGTGCTCGATGACTCCAACTTCAAACACTTTACCACCATGTGTGAGAAGCAAGGGGTTCACCTCCAGAGGCTCATGGTAAGAGTTTCTTGCTTGGGAGTGTCCGGGTAGAAATTAGTTGGTCCACTATTTTATTTACCATGCATCAATGGAACAGCAAAGCATACACAAACCGAGGGCTATGAAACGCTGTTCAAAGTTTACTTTATTGTCATGTGTACCGAGGTACAGTGAAAAGCTATTGTGTAAAGTGTGAGAGATGCCAATCACTGGGCTGCCCACGTGATTCTTGAACCAAATCTTTGGCCCTCGATCTCTCTGGTGAGTCTACAGAGGACATTAAAGAAGAGGAGTAGGGTAATCGCGCTTCAGCCTTCACTGGCCACGTTTATAAGTCATTGTTCATTAGAAATGCAACTTATGCCCAACATCATGATGTGTAGGAAAAAAACTGCAGATGCTGGTATAAATCGAAATGTTTAGCTTAGAGATACAGGGTGGAAACAGGCCCTTCGGTCCACTGAGTCCATGCCAACCACCGATGCGTCTTACACTAGTTTTAGGTTATCCCACTTTTGCATCCTACACACTTGGGGAAGTTTACAGAAGTCAATTAACCTACACATCCTTGGAATGTGAGAGGAAACGGTCACAGGGAGAACATACAAACTCCACATAGACAGCAGCCCAGGATTGAACCTGGGTTTCTGGTGCTGTGAGGCAGCAGCACTACCGATGTGCCGCTGAACAGCAAAGAAAGCAGTCTTGGTTTATTGGTGGAGGACGGCGAGATTGAGAGACATTTTCCAGGCTGTGAGAGCAATCCATTCTTCAAGAGTTATTGCTTCGAGTCCGGACTCCCTTATACTCGGGTCAGTATTGATGTACTGCCACACAATTTGCCATTAGTGGTGTTGAGTTTATAGGTTTATGCATTAGTATGGTGATGTACAATTACAATAAAGAAATCTTGGTTGCAGCAACATCATGAGTAAACAGACAATGTACAGAAACAAATTGTGAGCAGTTTTGGGCCCCATATCTGAGGAAGGATGTGCTGGCATTGGAGAGGATCCAGAGGAGATTTACACAAATGATCCCAGGAATAATTGAGTTAACATATGAAGAGCGTTGATGGCACTGGGCCTGTACTTGCTGGAGTTTAGAAGAATGAGGGGGGACCTCATTGAAACTTATCGTATAGGGAAAGACCTGGATAGAGTGGATGTGGAGAGGATATTTCCACCAGTGGGAGAGTTTAGGACCATAGGCCATAGCCACATAATAAAAGGACGTTCCTTTTGGAAGGAGATGAGGAGGAATTCCCGAGGGTGGTGAATCGGGAATTCATTGACACAGAGGCTGTGGAGACCAAGTTAATGGATATTTCTACGGCAATGATTGACAGATTCTTGATTAGTAAGGGTGTTGGGGCTATGGGGAGAAGGCAGGGGAATGGGGTTGAGAGGGAAAGATAGATCAGCCATGATTGAATGGCAGAGTAGAATGGCCTAATTCTGCTCCCAGAACTTATGAAATGATACATAAATTACACGTAATTTCTGAAAGACAGTTGAAGGCAAAGACCTTTCCAAAAATACTAGTGTTAGTGCAAAACCCAATTGGAAAAACAAGTCCAAGACAATGGCCGGTAGTGTTCAATGCGAGGTTGGATTAGGGTCATGCAGGTCATAAGAAATAGAAGTAGAATTATGACATTTGGCCTATTCAATCATGACTGATCTATCTCTCCCTCCTAACCCCATTCTCCTGCCTTCTCCCCATAACACCTGCACTAATCAAGAACCTATCTATCTCTGCCTTAAAAATATTCACTGACTTGGCCTCCACAGCCTTCTGTGGCAAAGAATTCCACAGATTCACCACCCTCTGACTAAATATATTTCTCCTCATCTCCTTCCTAAAAGAACGTCCTTTAATTCTGAGGCTATGACCTCTAGTCCTAGATTGTCCCACTAGTGGAAACATCCTCTCCACATCCACTCTATCCAAGCCTTTCACTGTTCTCTATGTTTCAATGAGGTCCCCCATCATCCTTCTAAACTCCAGCGACCACAGGCCCAGTGCCGACGAACACTCATCGTAGATTAACCCACTCATTCCTGGGATCATTCTTGTAAACCTCCTCTGGAACCTCTCCAGAGCCAGCACATCTTTCCCTCTCAACCAGATTCTCCTGCCTCCTCCCCATAACTGTTGACACCCATACTAATCAAGGGTTAGTGAACATGGGATGAATTGTTGATGTAATTGCTGGGATGTAATGCTGAAGCTGTATAAGGCACTGGTCAGGTTGCATTTGGAGTATTGTGAGCAATTTTGGGCCCCATATCTGAGGAAGGATATGCTGGCTCTGGAGAGGGTCCAGAGGAGGTTTACAAGAATGATCCCAGGAATGAGTGGGTTAAAAATATGATAAGTGTTTGACAGCACTGGGCCTGTTCTCGCTCGAATTTAGAAGAATGAGGGGGGACCTCATTGAAACTTACCGAATCGTGAAAGGCGTGGATAGAGTAGATATGGAGAGGATGTTTCCACTAGTGGGAGAGTCTAGGACCAGAGGTCATAGCCTCAGAATTAAAGGGCGTTCCTTTAGGAAGGAGATGAGAAGGAATTTATTTCATCAGAGAGTGGTGAATCTGTGGAATTCTTTGCCACAGAGAGCTGTGGAGGCCAAAATCAATGGAAGGAAGGAAGGAAGGAAGGAAGGAAGGAAGGAAGGAAGGAAGGCAGGGGGAGAGGGAGAGAGGGAGAGAGGGAGAGAGGGAGAGGGAGAGGGAGAGGGAGAGGGAGAGGGAGAGGGAGAGGGAGAGGGAGAGGGAGAGGGAGAGGGAGAGGGAGAGGGAGAGAGAGAGAGAGAGAGAGAGAGACTTGATTAATACAGGTGTCAGGGGTTATGTGGAGAAGGCAGGAGAATGGGGTTAGGACAGAGAGATAGATCAGCCTTGATTGAATGGTGGAGGAGAATTGATTTAGATTTTAGATTTAGAGATACAGCGCGGAAACAGGCCCTTCGGCCCACCGAGTTCGCTCCGCCCAGCGATCCTTGCACATTAACACTATCCTACACACACTAGAGACAATTTTTACATTTACCCAGTCAATTAACCTACATACCTGTACGTCTTTGGAGTGTGGGAGGAGACCGAAGATCTCGGAGAAAACCCACGCAAGTCACGGGGAGAACGTACAAACTCCGTACAGACGGCACATGTAGTCAGGATCGAACCTGAGACTCCGGCGCTGCATTCGCTGTAAGGCAGCAACTCTACCGCTGCGCCACCATGCTGCCCATGGGCCGAATGGCCTAATTCTGCTCCGATCGCATGACCTCCTCTGTGTATTTCAGTGTGCACGCAAGCATTCTGAGAACAGTCTATTCTCTCTCCACTGCTCCAATCAGACTATGGATTAGAGATACACAAGACTGCAGATGCTGGAATCCTGAGCAAAAAAACAAACTGTTGGAGGAACTCAGCAGGTCATGCAGCATCTGTGGAGGGAAATGGACAGTCAACGTTTCAGGTTCGCCTGCCTCGGACAATGGAATACCTTGCTCTCATTTTTAACACCAGCTGTACCTAAACAGTGTTCTGAAACTACCTGATGATATGGAGCAGCCAATGAAAATGAGGGGCAGCGGAGTGGCACAGTAGTAGAGCCGCTACCTCGCAGCACCAAAGACCCAGGGTTGATCCTGACTATGGGTGCGGTCTGTGCGCAGTATGTAGGTTCGCCCTGTGACCACGTGGGTTTTCCCTGGGTGCTCCGGTTTCCTTTCACATTCCAAAGATGTGCAAATTTGCAGGTTAATTGGTCCTAGTGTGTAAGATGTGAAAGTGGGATGACATAGAACTTGTACATGGGTGATCAATGGTCGGCGTGGATTTGTTGGGCCGAAGGGCCTGCTTCCACATTGTATCTCAAAACTAAAAACAAGGTGATGCTTGTGTTGTGAGTCACTTTACAGTTTATTTTGTTGCTTTATGCTCTGGAATTAAAATAGTTTTATTTACCTTGACAACCACTATGTTGGAATTCACCTCCGCCCTGTAGTGGGCCAAGTAGGCCAAAATAACGACAAGTAGGCAAGGTTAACGAAAGCGTGTTTACTGTATCTCTGGAACTCCAAAAGGGAATGAGAGTCATGCGGTCCTTGACCTTTATACTCCCGGCCGAAGTCCGCCTCCTTGGCTCGACCTATTCCCGTGCCGAGGGGTCGTGAGTGGTATGGCCCGACCCTCGGGAGCCGCCACAGGACCCCCCCCCCAGAACCAGAGGCACGAAGCGCACCGGTGGTCGCACTAGTCGACCGAACCGTGTACGGTACCCGTCCGACGGGGGGTCTGGCGGGGGCTCAGCTGAAGGGACAACCGGGGGGGCTGGCGGGGGCAGAGAAGGGGGTACAAATACCGGTCGAGATGAGGGGATCGGCGGGTGCGGTGTTGGAGGCACTTGTAAAGGGGGGCGCCCGCGCGGCCGAGGCTGTGCAACCCGCACCGGCTGGTCAATGTCCAAGTGCGCCGGCTTGAGGCGATTAATTGACACGGCCTCCGGTCGGCCCCCCATGTCCAACACAAAAGTTGTCTCACCGTGCTTCAGCACCTTGAAAGGGCCCTCATAAGGTCTCTGAAGCTGTGCTCGATGGGCGTCGCGGCGGAGAAAAACGTAGGCACAATCTCGAAGGGCCAATGGGACGTGCGGGTGGAACGTCCCATGGTGAGACGTAGGGACGGGTGCCAGTTTTCCCACTCGCTCACGAAGGCGCTTTAGGGTGGACGAGGACGGTTCCTGCTGCCCCGGCGATGAGGGCACGAACTCCCCGGGCACGGTGAGCGGCGACCCGTAGACGAGCTCGGCTGATGACGTTGCGAGGTCCTCCTTGGGTGCCGTCCGGATGCCTAATAAGACCCACGGCAGTGCGTCCATCCAATCGGGGCCGGAGAGTCGTGCCTTCAACGCAGCCTTGAGCTGCCGGTGGAACCTCTCCACCAGGCCGTTAGCCTGCGGATGGTAGGCCGTGGTGTGGTGAAGCCGAACCCCTAACAGCTCAGCCATGGCTGACCACAACTCAGAGGTGAACTGTGGTCCCCGGTCTGATGTAAGGTCCACCGGCACCCCAAAGCGTGCGATCCAATTTGCAGCCAACGCTCGAGCACACGTGGCCGTGGACGTGTCGGTCAATGGTATGGCCTCTGGCCACCGGGTGAACCTGTCAACCACCTTGAGGAGGTGAGTAATGCCCCTCGAAGTCGGGAGGGGACCTACAATGTCCACGTGCAGGTGGTCAAATCGGCGGTTTGGCAGACCGATTTGCTGGAGAGGCGCCCGGACGTGGCGCTGGATCTTCGCCGTCTGGCACGCGACGCAGGTGCGGGCCCAATTGCCAACCTGCTTGCGGAGACCGTGCCACATGAACCGTGTGGCCACCAGTGCGACTGTCGTCCGGATGGATGGGTGAGCCAACCCGTGGATTATATCGAAAATCCGCCTGCGCCAGGCAGCAGGCACGATGGGGCGTGGTTGGCCCAATGACACATCGCACAAAATTGTCGCTCCATTGGGGCCGAGAGGGACATCCTCAAGGCGGAGGCCGGAGATGGCAGTCCGGTAGGCGGGTATCTCGTCGTCCACCAGTTGAGCCACCGCCAGGGCTGAATAGTCAATGCCAGGCGCCACATCCAAAACTACCTCGACGGCGGGGCGCGACAACGCGTCGGCCACCCGGTTTTCTTTCCCCTCCACGAAACGGATGGAGGTTGTGTACTCTGAAATGTACGCCAACTGACGCTGTTGTCGGGCGGACCACGGGTCTGCAACCTTCGTGAAGGCGAAAGTTAGTGGCTTGTGGTCCGTGAATGCTGTGAACGGACGTCCCTCCAGAAAGTAGCGGAAGTGACGTACCGCCTGGTACAGGGCCAGGAGCTCGCGGTCAAATGCACTATACTTTTTCTGGGCGCTGGTAAGGTGTCGGCTGAAAAAGGCCAGGGGACACCAACCCCTGTCTGTCAGTTGTTCCAGCACGGCGCCGATAGCTACCTCTGATGCGTCCACTGTAAGGGCCGTCGGGGCATTTTCCCGTGGGTGGACGAGCAGCACAGCCCGAGCCAGGGCCTCCTTTGCGCCATCGAAAGCCGTCGCCGCCTCATCGGTCCACGCAATGTCCTTACGTCCGCCTGCCAGAAGATGATACAGCGGCTCCATGATGTGGGCCGCAGATGGCAAAAAACGGTGGTAAAAAGTCACCATGCCCACGAATTCCTGCAGGCCACGTAACGAGAAGGGACGGGGAAACCGGCGGATGGCCTCAACTTTGTCCGGCAGAGGAACCGCACCCTGCGAAGCCACGCGGTGGCCGAGGAAATCGATGGTTTCCACGCCGAACTGGCACTTGGCGATGTTGATAGCCAAGCCGTGCTCACTCAGCCTTTGAAACAGCTGTCGAAGGTGGGCACAGTGCTGCTTCCGCGAGCGGCTGGCTATCAATATGTCATCGAGGTACACAAATATGAAGTCCAGCCCACGACACACGCCATCCATCAGGCGCTGAAATGCCTGCGCCGCGTTTTTGAGGCCGAATGGCATGCGCACGAACTCATACAGGCCAAACGGTGTGATGATCGCCGTCTTTGGTACGTCGTCCGGATTGACGGGGATCTGGTTGTAACCCCGCACCAGATCCACTTTGGAGAATATAGTAGCCCCGGCGAGGTGGGCGTTGAAATCCTGAATGTGGGGTACGGGGTATCGGTCCGCCGTGGTAGCGGCGTTCAGTCGCCGATAATCCCCGCAAGGCCGCCAGCCACCGCTTGCCTTGGGGACCATGTGAAGTGGGGACGCCCATGGACTGTTCGATGGTCGAACGATCCACAAGGATTCCATGTCGCGGAATTCCTGCCGCGCCAGACGCAATTTATCCGGCGGAAGTCGGCGCGCTCGTGCGTGGAGGGGTGGGCCGGTCGTGACGATGAAATGCACCACCCCATGCTTGGGGTTTGACGTACGAAATTGCGGCGCCGTGATGTCCGGGAATTCCGCCAGGATTCGAGCATAGGTGGATTCGACCGATGACAGCGGTCGAGCAACAGGACAGGCCAACCCTAATGTAATGGGCTGCATTGTTGCACTGTGGACCAATTGCTGCCTCCTGACATCCACCAGGAGGGAATGCGCCCGCAAAAAGTCCGCCCCGAGCAACGGTTGTGAGACGTCGGCCACGGTGAACTGCCAAGTAAAGTGGCAAGAGCCGAAGGTGATCTTCACCGTGCGCACGCCATAGGTGCGAATGCTGGTTCCATTCGCAGCGGTGAGGGCGGAACCGCGCTTCCCAGAATGAATGTCCTGCATCGAAGGAGGCAGCACGCTCAACTCTGCCCCAGTATCCACAAGAAAACGATTACCCGAAACCCGATCCCAAGCAAAAAGGCGGTGAATCTGGCCGGCCGCCGCGGGGTCTACTGGCAGCCGGCCACAGCGTTTCCCGGATACGCACATGGCAGGCGGCATCGTCGGGCTGCAGCACCCCAGCGCTGGTGGTAATAACACCAGTTCTTAACCAAGGTGTTGTCTGAAGCCTGCTGTCGTTGAAAAGCAGGTGCAGTACCTGCGGCTGCCGCCGGGGGAGCCCGTGCAGGCCTCCGGGGCGCAGGTTTGACTCCTTCCACAGCCGCCCCTCCCGACCTCTTTAAGCGCCTTGTATTTACCTTGGGTCGGTAGGTCGGCGAGGAACTCGGTTACCCGCTGGACCGTGTCCTGGTCCAGGGCTCCAACCAGGTAGAAAAACCGTGTATCATCCGACCGGATGGATTTGAGCTGGAAATATACCTCAGCTTGCTGGAACCAGACGTGGGGTCGGTGGGTCCAAAAGGTAGGGAGGGCTACAGAAATTGCCTCGATAGCCGGTGTAGCGCCCTCGGACAGCGAGGCGAAGGCTGAGCCCCATGTCTTGTCCATTTTTCTATAATGGACCGTTCGGGGTCACCAATGTAGTGGGCCAAGTAGGCCAAAATAACGACAAGTAGGCAAGGTTAACGAAAGCGTGTTTACTGTATCTCTGGAACTCCAAAAGGGAATGAGAGTCATGCGGTCCTTGACCTTTATACTCCCGGCCGAAGTCCGCCTCCTTGGCTCGACCTATTCCCGTGCCGAGGGGTCGTGAGTGGTATGGCCCGACCCTCGGGAGCCGCCACAGCCCTCAAATTATCTTGTGCTGTTGATTTTACAGCAGCAACATACTCAGAAGTCAGAGCATGTTGACTGCCCATTCAGTGTGGGGGCCATGTTTATCAACATTATGAAAATGCAAAACTAATCTCATTTAACTGACAAAATTGCACCTTGCCTGTTTACAACCTGATGTATTTAAGTTAATTGAAAAAGTCAATAGGGTAAATTGAAACATTTTTTACTGGTGGGAGGTTCAGAACAAAGGACTGGAATCTGAAAAGTAGAGCCTGATTATGCAGGCGTGTTCCCACAAGGTGATTAGCAGGAGAATTAATTGAATTGAATTGAATTGAAAGATATAACATGGAAACACGCCCACCAGGATAGAAGGCGTTGCAAAATTTCAAGGTCACCTACACGCTAAACATTAAAGTAGCGAGTTCAGCAGTCCCACTTTACAAGGAGTCTACTATATATTGCTTGACGGGGATGGTGGACATTCAAGTAGCTAACAGGAGAAGGATGTTCCAGTCAATCTCGACCATTATGCAGCCTTTTGGGTTCAGGAGACAGGACGGAAGTCCATAGTTCAGGAACAAGGCCTGAGGACCACAATGTTTGCGTCAAACATGATGCCAATTTAAATTGATCTCGTCTGCGTGTATCTGATCTATATCCCTCTATTCTTTGCACTTCATGTGCCTATCTAAAAGCCTCTTCATTGCCACTATCGTATCTGCCTCCACCACCACCAATGTGGGCAATGTGTTCCAGGCCATCATCGCTCTCTGTGCAAAAAAACCTGCTCCGCACATCTCCATTAATAATTTCCCCCTCTCGCCTTACAGCCATGACCTGCAGTGTTGGTCTTTTGCACCCTGGGTAAATGGCTCTGACTGTCCACTCTTATCTATGCCTCCCATAATTTTATATACAAGTCTCCCCTCAACCTCTGATATTCCAGACAAAACATCCCAGGTTTATCCAACCTCTCCTTGTACCTGAAACCCTCTAATACAGGCAGCATTCTAGTAAACCACCTTTGCACCCTCTCCAGAGCTTCCACATTTTCCTGTAACGGGGGGTGACCAGAACTGCAGAACTCCAAATGTAGTCCAACCAAAGTCTTGTAGAGCTGCATCATGAGTTCCTGGCCCTTATACTCAATGCCCCTAGCAAATCAGGCAAGAATATCATATGTCTTCTTTACCACCCCACTTACTTGAGCTGCCAACTTCTTACCTCCAATTTTGGCACCATCAGCAAACGTACTCACCAACCCATCTACATTTACATCTAAGTCTTTATTTATATATATACAATTATTATATCTTTGCAGGAACCACAGATAAAAGTGTTGAGTAGTGCGGTGTCAGGTTTCTCAGCATCATTGGTACACAAGTTTGCACAAGTTGTTCGATTCCACGGAAGCAGTAAGATCATTGAATACAAAAGATGCTGAAAATGATCTCAGCAGGAGTGCTAACGTCTAGGTGGCATTGGTAGCACAATCGCACTTTATTATCACGTGCACCTCAATACAGTGACATTCCTTTTTTGCATACAATTTAGGAAAATACTTACTATATGTAAGCACAATCATACTAAGTACAGGAGTGTAAGAATAGTAGATTACACTGAAGCAGTACACAAGGGTCACCATGTTTTTGGCACCATCTTGTTTATTTCAACTTCCTAAAAATATTGTCTTAACTTGACCATAAAGGCCTGGTGTCGTTGTGGCAGCACCGAGTTAGAGTTGCAGGGTTCGGCCTGGCCTGGCAATGTTGTCGATGCTCTGTGCCTCTGCAAGCGGCGTCTGCTCTGCGTTCTTGGCCTCTTGGAGTGGGGCCCGAGTCAATCACACCCCCGGCTGCTGCGAGGTCCCCACCGTGGAGCCCCGCCTCTGCCTTGGAGACCCACCTCTGCCGTGGAGCCCCGCCTCTGCCGTGTAGCCCCGCCTCTGCCGTGTAGCCCCGCCTCTGCCGTGTAGCCCCGTCTCTGCCTTGGAGACCCACCTCTGCCTTGGAGCCCGCCTCTGCCGTGGAGCCCCGCCTCTGCCGTGGAGCCCCGCCTCTGCCGTGTAGCCCCGCCTCTGCCGTGTAGACCCGCCTCTGCCGTGGAGACCCGCCTCTGCCGTGGAGACCCGCCTCTGCCATGGAGCCCCGCCTCTGCCGTGGAGCCCCACATCCACTGTGGTGCATCTAGTAGAGCTGTTGCCTCGTAGCTTCAGGAATTGGGTTCAATCCTGACCTCCGGGTACTCCGGTTACCTTCACATCCCTCAGACGAGTTGGTGGGATAATTTGCTTCTGTAAATCACCAAATCATCATCATCATGTAAATCATCATCGTCCTGTAAAAGAGAGATGCCAAAAACGTATCAAAGTAAAATAAGACGGGTGAATAATAGAAAGGCCGCAGGTTCAAGCGGAGAGGGGAATGGGCTGATGAGATCTGTTCTGTTGGGAACTGGCATTAATCCAATGGACCACATGGCTTCCCTCATTGTGTCTCAGTTGGAGACACTTTCACTCTGAGTTAGGTTCAAATCCCACTCGAGAGAACTGGTCTCATAATCCAGGTTTTTACATCAGAGTATGGTCGGGGGCACTGTGCATTTGCAGAGATGTCAGGACTCAAAGAATTATGTGGCACAGTGATACAACTAGAAGAGATGCTGCTCATATCCCCCGGGTTCGATCATGTTCTCGGGTACTGTCTGTGTGGAGTTTGCAAGTTCTCTGTGACTGCACGGGTTTTCTCCTGGTAATCCAGTTTCCTCCCACATCCCAAAGACGTGTGGGTTTGTAGGTCAATAGGCCTCTGTAAATTGCTCTTCATGTGTAGGGAGTGGATGAGAAAGAGGGATGACAGGGAACCAATGTGAAGGGGTGATCGATGGTCATCATGAACTCGGTGGGCTGAAGGGCCTGTTTCCATAGTATATCTTTAAAGTAAATCAAACTAAACTTCTTGACTCTGAGAATAGCTGAGAAATTGTTTGAAAGGTGAAATGTTAATTGTTAATGGTGTTAGGGACAGGGTGAGAAGTAGTGAATGGGATAACCCAGAACTTGTATGAAGATCGCTTATCGCTATTATTCTAATATACTTCATTGAACTAAGTGCACAAGCTCTATGGGAAGTGGGTAAATATACTGATGATGTCAGCTCAGAGCTGGAACTGATGGGATGCTTATCACTTAGAACTAAGGATGCCTTTTGTGGCATCAACAACTTTCTACCCAATCTTCAAAATGTTATTTGATCATTGTTTGGATGTGAGCATCACCAGAAAAGCCAAGCAGTGATTGCTGGAGGAGCTCAGCAGAACAGGCAGCATTTCTGGAAAGAAGGGACCGATAACAGAAGGTTCCTGACCCGAAAAGTCATCTGTCCATTCGCTCCACAGATGCTGCCTGACCTGTTGAGTTTCTCCTGCATTTTGTGTTTTTCTCAAAGTTCCAGCATCTGTAGTTCCCTGTGTCACCAGAGAGACCAACATTTGTACACTTATATAATTCTCTTTAAGATTGTAACCTCAAATTTTCTAATCCTTGCATTGATACATTTTCATAGCAGCAATAATGAGAAAGATAGAAACAAAATGCCGGAGTAACTCAGCGGGTCAGGCAGCATCTCTGGAGAGAAGGTGATGTTTCAGGTCGAGACCCTTCATCAGACTGAGAAATCAGAATGAGAAAGTCCAGCATTTGAACTTGGCAACCATGTAGTGGTTGGTTATAAAGCAAGTGATGAGTGGGACCCAGAAATAGCAATGTTTCCATCTCCTTGCTCACACATACCAAAAAATAAAGGATATTTCCTAAAATGGTTGTTATTAATTATTAAATGCTCATGAAGTTTCATTTCGATCTCTCAATCCCCTTGATCTTTTATTGCTGGGTTGACGTGGTTTCTAATTTCAACTCAAACCTCTTTCAACAGAACATTAGGATCCGAACAGTCAAGGGAATAGATTATCTTTGCAGATCGGGAAGCAAGTTCCATGGAAAAATGATGGAGAAGTTTCTGCTGGTGGACTGCAAAACAGTGGTATATGGAACATACAGGTATGTTTTCAATTTCAATTGATAACACACACGAGGAAGATTAAAAACTTGGGTCTGGAAATATTAGCATAAAAATCATCAATAAACCTAATGAATAATTCAGCTGGAGCTTCCTTACCCAAAGGCTGGTTAGAATTTGGAGCACGCGCTCTCTAAAGACCAATTCAGGCGATAAGTTTAATGAGGCTGCAGACCCACTTTTCCCACTATCACATCCCCTTTTCCGTCACCCCCCCCCCCCCCCCCTCCACTTCTACCTTTATCCCTTCCTTGAGCTTCTTTCACTTCTATTTCACTTTGCTTCTCTCCTTACCTTGTATCTTTGTCTTCGTTTTTTAAATCTCTAGCCTTCCTCAAGATTCCAGCATCTGTGTCACCAGAAAAGCCAACTTTGGTACAATCACAGTGCAATTCTCCTTGAGATTTGAACCTCCTGAAGCAGACTACTCCTTGAGTTGAAGTAATGTCAGGGAAGTGTAAATGAAAAAGTTCCAGCACCCATCTGCTAGTCAACCCCCCTTCCCCCTCACCTGTTTTCACCTCTTCCATTCTTATATCCTTAACTCTCATCTTTGACTTTTCATTTCTGGCCTTTGTCTAACCTTCTGCCTATTAAAACCTGCCCCCTCCCCTCACCCGTACCCACCTATCATTTGCATGGCTTTGTCCCGTCCCCATCTCGTTTACAGCTTTCTTCCCCCTAACACTATTGGCCTGAAGAAGAGTCCCAACTGGAAACATCATCTATCCATGTTCTCCGGAGATGCTGCCTGACCCGCTGAATTCCTCCAGCACTTTATGTTTTTTTATAAAGTTTAAGAGATAGCTGAATGGACATGAGGGAGAAAGGAATAGAGTCCCATGCTCATTGGTTGACATGATATTTAGTGGGAAGAGGCATGTGTGGTGCATGAACATAGAATGAATCTGATAGAATAATGAGGTGGCACACTCAGCAGAACTGTTGTATCATAGCTCTGGGTCTGATCCTGACTTCTAGTGTTCTCTTCTGGAGTTTTACATACGGACAGGCATGGAGGTTGGATTTTAGACCTGTTCTCATGCTACATCTCTCTATCACCATCTAGTTGTGCGGGAATGGAGTCACACATCTTGGAAATAAGCCACCCCGGCCTTCCAAGATCTGTGCTGACCATCAAACATTCCTTCACACTAATCCTACATTAATTCCATTAACTAATTTACCCCAAATTCCCATCAACTCCCCCAAGATCCTACCAATCACCTACACACAAGGGTCAACTACCCTCCAATCCTTTGGCAGCACCGGAAGGAACTCCCTGCGGTCACAAGGAAAATGTACAAACTCCACGTAGGCAGCTCCGGACGTCAGGATCGAACCCAGATCTTTGGTGCTGGAAGGCAGTGGATCTCGCCTCTTTACTACGCAGTCGATGGAATTACCTGTGCAGCTATTAATAGTTAATATTGCTAGCTATGTGGCAGAGTGCACACAGGGGTGGCACTGTGGTGCAGCGGTAGAGTTGTTGCCTTACAGCGCCAGACTATGTTTTGATCCTGACTATGAGTGCTGACTTTATGAAGTTTGTACGTTCTCCCTGTGGCCATGTGGGTTTTCTCCGGGTGCTCCGGTTTACTCCCACACTCCAAAGACGTATAGGTTTGTAGTTAATTGTAAATTATCCCGAATGTGTAGGATAGTCCTAGTGCATGGGGAATAGTGCATACTGCACAGGTCGGCACTGACGCAGTGGGCTGAAAGCTCTTTTACCACGCTGCATCACTAAAGTGTAAAGTCAATGCATTAGCCATGTTATTACATAATGATGTTGATCCAGCAACCTAAACTTACTGATTTATCCTATATTTAAAACATTTAAAAAAGGCAGACCATTAGTACAGGTTAAGAGTTCAGGTGGTATCCTTAAAGCTCTGCATTTGAGAGTGTCATCACACCCTCAGATGGAGATTTATTTGTAAATGTAAGTAAACGCCAATAATTCTCTAATATTACATAGTGGCTGTGCAATAACTGGTCACTTAAATTTCATTATTATTATAATGCACATGACACTCTCAAAGCCTAGTAACTGTATCTTTTGACTGTTGGCAGACCAATTTCCCTCCAGAATAAATAAAGTATCGTATCTGACTATGTGAAACTCATTTTGATTTGGCATCTGGCTTACTGGGTGATGCTTGTAATGATGCCCAATCCCTTATCTGAAACAGTCATCTGTCCATTCCGTTATGGATGCTGCCTGACTCACTGAGTTCCTCCAGCAATTTGAATTTTGTTCTGGTTCTCATACTTTTTCCTCACACTGTTCTTAAAAAATAGTTTATCTTAGTTTAGAGATACAGCGTGGAAACAGGCCCTTTTGCCCACAGAATCTGCAATCATCCGTACATCAGTTCTATCCTACACACCAGGGACAATTTACTGAAGCCAATTAACCTACAAACCCACACATCTTTGGAATGTGGGATGAAACCCTCGCAGTCACGGGGCGAACTCCATACAGCACCTGTCGTCAGGATCGAACTGGGGTCTCTGGCACTGTAAGGCAACAACTCCACTGTGCTGCCCTAAACTTCCCTTAAACTAACCTGGTCTCTTCATCCGCTTCCTTTAAACTTACTAGCTCACTGAAGTAACACTCCATCCAAGGACCCAAACAGTTTTTCCAGGTGAGACAGAGGTTCACCTGCACCTCTTCCAACTTCATCTATTGTATCCGCTGCTCTAGATGTTAACTTCTCTACATCAGCAAGACCAAATGCAGGCTCGGTGATCGTTTTGCTCAACACCTTCGCTCAGTCCGCCTTAACCAACCTGATCTCCCGGTTAGCTGAGCACTTCAACTCCCCCTCCCACTCTGGCCTTTCTGTCATGGGCCTCCTCCAGTGCCATAGTGAGGCCCACCGGAAATTGGAAGAACAGCACCTCATATTTCGCTTGGGCAGCTTACAGCCCAAAGGTCTGCACATTGACTTCTCCAACTTTAGATAGTTCCTCTGTCCCTTGCTTCCCCTCCCCCTTCCCAGTTCTTCCACTGTCTTCCTGTCTCCACCTATATCCTTTCTTTTTCCTGCCCCCGACATCAGTCTGAAGATGGGTCTCGACCCGAAACGTCACCCATTCCCTCTCTCCTAGATGCTGCCTGTCCTGCTGAGTTACTCCAGCATTTTGTGATACCTTCAGTATAAACCAGCATCTGCAGTTCCTTCCTACACAGAGTATTGGCTGAACTGATTTCACCAACGTCTCAAATGTGGCAAATATTGGAGTTTTACTATAGCATGGCTACATAATTCTGAATTGGGTTTACATGATTTTCCTTTAAACATAGAAAAAACATAGTACAAGAACAGGGTCTTTATGCAACTAAAATGAATGAATTATTCTTTTTCAGTTTCATGTGGTCCTTTGAAAAGATACACCTTAGTATGGTGCAGGTGATCACTGGGCAGCTGGTGGAATCATACGACGAAGAGTTTCGGACAATATATGCCCGTTCCGATGTCCCTAGCATGTTCGAGACAGAAAATAAAGTAGAGAAAAGGCAACCACTGACCTTTCGAAACGGAATTAGCCGTGACATTTTCCAACATTCGGTGAAGTCGAATGCTTCATCTTCCAATCCGCACCAGCCTTTCAGCCGAGCGAACCCCACGAGGCACACCCTCGACACCTTGTATCAAAAGCTTAATGTAGGACGCAATGTACAGCAAAATGAGTGGGATAACACCAACAACAGATTGAACCCTCGGACTGTGTTCACCAAGCCTTTCATTACAAATGAAATGGATCCAATGAATAGAGTGGGTCGTTACCAGGGTTATGAGAAGAGTGATTATTGGAAAAGGCACAGCTATGCTGGGGAGCAGCAGGAAACATCAGCCAAACTTCTGTTGAATCAATCAGCAAATCACCGACCCTTATTTCAACGAAGCAGCCATAATTTACTGGAGGAAAATGAAAGCGCAAGTTCTTCAATCCGAGGTGATTTTATGCAACGAACACATGGGAAATTCTTTGAGCAGCGGACTCAGGAAAGAAAGATGCCAAATTTCGAAAGGAGCTCAAGAATGCGGAACACTTACCACGGGCCCAATATGCTCCAATTGCCCTCCACCTACAAGCTGCCCACTCTGGAGAGCATGAAAAGGACAGGGCTGCAGAACGGGAGGATAGAAAGTTACTTAAATGAACCCAATGCTTCACAAACAAACTCCATCGTTGACCCATTTGAACATATGGCTCCCAGCATGATGGACAGGGGAGTGAACTCCATTGGCCACAGAGTGCAAGGACATTCAGAATTAATGGGCAAAGCAGAAGTCGAAACCAATCCAAGTCTGGTGCATTCCAGGTTGCGTGCTTCAATTATATACAAGACTTCTCAATTAGGGCAGGAGGGCACCAGCAGTCATAACTCTGACTCAACATCTTCAACAACAGGTCCAGGTTCCATGCCAACAACTCCACAAGGCCTTGCAGCAAACAAAACCATACATTCATTGTTTATTACAGATAAAAAGAACTCGCTGGATTATTTGAAAGCACCAGGTGAGGCAGTGTTGGACCAGCGATCTGCAGCTTTAAACACTTTCCAAAGTGACACAGAGTTGAATCAAACTTCCAACCTCCAACGTCAACATAGTTTTAGTCAGAAGTTCCAAACGCATGAAAATGAACAAAGCTCAGCTGTGCCCAAATCAAACATGAACGCTGCTGTTGGCAGGACATTATCAATCCCAACTCTGAGCAATATGACGGGGAGTGAATCTCCAAGGATCTGGCATTTGCAGGGAAACGGCAAAACGCACGACCAACATTCGACTTTCATTAAGAAGAGCTCAAACAAAATCAGATCGCTACTCAACATCTCGACTGAGAAGAGAGATCACGGATCGAGAAGCAGAGGATCCGCTGCATCCTACAAAATGGGTAGCAGCACTGATACGTTGACCTCAGAAGATGACCGTCACGAAAGGAGAAATCTTACTTGGAATGAGGAAAGTGTTAAGAGGGCGAGCATATCTTCAAATTCCACAAACACTCCACAACTTGCTCGATCCAGTAAGAACGTGCAGCAAAATGCAAATACCCACTTGCAAGCGAAAGATTTTGGGTCGATGGGAGAGGAGTCCACTCCAAGATTTTCCACAGAAAAAGTGCAGATCAGACAGGAGAACACAAGTTCCAGTTCCACAGTATCATACTCTTCTCAGGTAAATAGGACCTACACCGAGGAGACCCAACCCAAAATCAACACCACAAAGATGCAGCCCAATGAGCGGAGAGTTTTCAGCCGTTTTGAAAAGCAATACACAACACAAAATAGTAAGCCGACCCTAGAAGAAACTGTTTCAAATCCATTGCCAAAACATCCACTAAATCGTAGCAACAATACCTCAGCTGCCAATGACGGACACCACAGTTTACGATTGTTTACGGTTCAAGGAAATCATGCACGCCCAGCGGCATCCCATCATGAAAACAAGTTTGAAAAATTGATGCAGAAGTTTGTGGGGACATTCAAATCTAAAAAATAAGAAATTAAAAACATTCCCATTGAAATTGCTGTAATGCCACGCTGATGCTGATGTTAACAAGTTTAATACATCAACAGCAACCCAAAATATAATGTGCTAAGCTTGCACTCAATGTGATTGTATTTTGAAGGCCTCAGTCTAAAATGCAACAATGATGTGTAAGAGATACTGCAAAAGGCAAAACCTTCTGTTCAACTGGTTCTTTGTTTTGAACTTATTGTAAAAAATTTTTTGGAGAAAGTGAGGATTACATAATGCCATTGACTTAGTATTTGAGATTCTTGTTCTGTTTATTGCACTGGAGGTGTGAACTCCTGCAATCACTAACAGGGGATGCACATTTTGCCGAATCTCTGAGACGCAAGAGTATTAAAGAGATGTCTATGATGAGGGATTTGAGCCAAAAACACGAGGTTATCTGCCATTTAGGTCAGAAGATCACCTTGTGTAAAGGAGCTGGAGTCAAGGCGGGAAACAAATGTCTGAAGGTAGTGGAATAGTTTCTTTCAACATCGGATGCCTGCTGGCACTCTTTGGAGAAGTTTAATGGTATTTTGCATTGGTTTGTGCTTCAATTTACAACCTTTCCAGGTTGGGGATATCCCCCACACTCTCAAGAACTCAACATCTATTGAGCAGCATTCACTGGAGAACTCCTAGAACTTCACCTGAAGACAACGAATGCATTGCCACTCCTGGCTGACATGCCAGTTTTCCACAAAAGCATCTTTTGTAGAATGGAGGTGAGGAGGAAAGGATGTTTCCAATAATGGGAGAATCTAGGACCAGAGGGCACAGCCTCAGAATAAAAGAAAGTAGCTTCAGAATGGAGTTGAGGAAAAATTTCTTTAGCCAGACGATGGTGAATTCGTGGAATTCATTGCCACGTTCTGCTGTGGAAGCTAAGACATTGGGTATATTTAAAGTGGAGATCGATGGGTTCTTGAGTAGCAAGGGCGTCAAAAGTTATGGTGAGAAGACAGGAGAATGGTGTTGAGAGGGAAAAATAGATCTGCCTTGATCGAATGAGCGAGTAGACTGGATGGGCTGAATGGCCTAGTTCTGCTCCTGTGCCCATTGGTCTTGTGCTGTGTCACGAGGTATCTTTGTGACTTGGCTTCAAGGGGAGACTCACTGTTTAGCATTTGTTGCTAAACTCACTCTTCACAGTGGCTCACAGTCCAACGAAGAGGCTGCGGTCAGTGAGCGTGACAGTGGGAAAGGTGGAGGGAGGGCCTGCATCTGCAAGAGACCTCTGTGCACGCCATTCTCTTGGCCTCACACACTGTGAGACATGGTGTCTTTTACAGGACCCACTCAGAATGGCAGAGGGATGGAACAGGCAGAGGACCAAGCGGAGCAGCAAACACTTGTGCAGGAGGGACGAGCGGGAGAGGGGGCGGGAGGTCTCCCACTGACACAGACCCAGACCCTCCCCTCTCCTCTCCTCTCCCACTGCCACATTGACACCTGTGCCCTCTCTCCCTCGGACAGTGAGCCATGGTGCATTCACTGTGCACCAACCATTGCCTCCACACCAACCGTGAAAACAACTGCCACTGTTCTACTCCACAGAAGGGTCTCGACCCGAAACGTCACCCATTCCTTCTCTCCCGAGATGCTGCCTGACCTGCTGAGTTACTCCAGCATTTTGTGAATTAATTGTATTCCTTCAATCCAGGCACTCGTCCTCAGGGAAATTCTCCCTCAGTCAGATGCTCTCAGTGTTCAGTAAGGTTACGTTTGTTCTCCTTCCAAGGTTTGTCCTTTGCACAGACAAGTCAAATTTTGAATGTGGAGTATTATTTACACCACCATATTGTGCATGTAGTACATGCAGTTAAGGATACATTTCTACACTGAAATTCAAGAATCTATTTCGGTGAATCTGAACAAGTTTAAATTATGGTGGTCAGCAATTACCAAGGAAACCAGGTTTTTAAAAATAGTTTTGTTCAGGGATACAACATGGAAACAGGCCCATCGGCCCACCAAGTCCATGCTGGCCATCCATCATGCGTTCACACAAATTTTATATTATCCCAATTTCTCACCCACTTGCTGCACACTAGAAGCAATTTTATAGAGACCAATTAATCTACAATCTTATTGAAACATATAAGATAATTAGGGGATTGGACACATTAGAGGCAGGAAACATGTTCCCAATGTTAGGGGAGTCCAGAACAAGGGGCCACAGTTTAAGAATAAGGGGTAGGCCATTTAGAACGGAGATGAGGAAGAACTTTTTCAGTCAGAGAGTGGTGAAGGTGTGGAATTCTCTGCCTCAGAAGGCAGTGGAGGCCAGTTCGTTGGATGCTTTCAAGAGAGAGCTGGATAGAGCTCTTAAGGATAGCGGAGTGAGGGGGTATGGGGAGAAGGCAGGAACGAGGTACTGATCGAGAGTGATCAGCCATGATCGCATTGAATGGCGGTGCTGGCTCGAAGGGCTGAATGGCCTCCTCCTGCACCTATTGTCTATTGTCTACAAACCCTCATGTCTTTGGGATGTGGGAGGAAACTGGATCACCCGGAAGAAAGCCAACTGAACCCAATACAGGGAGATTGTGCAAACTCCACACAGATAGCACCCAAGGTCTGGTTTGAACCCGAGTGCCTGGCACTGAGGCAGCAGCTGTCCACCCTGTATGTAAATCCACACTTTTAAACATAGTTCAGTGCCCATGTGTGCACCCTTTATTTCCCTGTGTGTCTGCTCTACATTCAAATCCCCCACGTTTGCTTTGATAGACTTCTTTCCATTTTACTCCAGTGGTCTACATACTGAACTAATGATATTTGAATATGCACGTTCAGAGAAACTTCAACCTCTACATCATCCAGTATTCTTGAGAAACTGAGCATCATCATTTCTGGGATGGGATGATCCTGGAATTTTCACTGATTACAACAAAAATTATATTGAATGCAGGCACAAAATGCTGGAGTAACTCAGCAGGGCAGGCAGCATCTCTGGAAAGAAGGAATGGGTGATGTTTCGGGTCGAGACCATTCTTCGACCCAAAACGTCACCCATTCCTTCTCTCCAGAGATGCTGCCTGTCCCACTGAGTTACTCCAGCTTTGTGTCTATCTTTGGTTTAAACCAGCATCTGCAGTTCCTTTCTACACATGATATTGAATGTGTTGTATAAATGCTTCTGTCTTGTTTCCTGCAGTATATCCAAGGCACAGAAATAGAAACATTTTTGTATTACAGCTGCTATCTTTAACAAATTTTGTACGGAGGGGTTTATGAAAAAATTGATTTATTAAACTTTTGGGATTTTTATTGAAATCTGCGACTCTTGGTATTTTTTTTAATGCTGATGGCAAGAACCACTCTTGTGCCCATTTCAATGTTCAGTTTTCATCGTAGAGGACTCAGCAAATATCCCCAAGATAACCGAAGGTGGACACGTAAATGCTGGAGTAACTCAACGGGACAGGTAGCATCTCTGGAGAGAAGGAGTGGGTGAGGTTTTGGGTCAAGACCCTTCTTTGGTTTAAACCAGCATCTGCAGTTCTTTCCTTCACATTTTGTCTTCTCCCCATGATAACCGATGAGCTCATTTCAAATAGCCGACAATGAGGGATAAACTCACAGGGCAAAAGGCAGACAAATCACTGGGACATGTTGAAACTTCGCCAAATGATTTTAAAGGAAGTGGCTGCAAAAATTTTGTGGAGCCATTGAATGAAATTTTTCAAAGCTCATTAAATTACGTAGGATGCCAAAAGAATGCAAATATGACTTTCTTGTTCAGAAAGGGCAGAAGGCAAAAAGGAGTGGAATTATAGGGCAATGAATCAAGTCAAAGTCATTGTCATTTGTGCAGGCAGGGTGCGGTGCAGGTACAATAAAAATCTTGCTTGCAGCAGCAGCACAGGTATGTGGACGCAGACAACACACAAAATATAAATTCTATACAAATTATGCATAAATTACACAAGACAGTGAAAAGAAAAAGACCAAAAACAAAATCAAGACGTTAGTGCAAACACAATTAGAAAACAAGTCCATGGTAGGGCAAGAGGTTTAGTCTGGTTTAGTTTAGATACATCGTGAAAACAGGCCCTTCAGCCCACAGAGACCAAGCTGACCATTGATCATCCATGCACACTCGTTCTATGCTATCCCACTTTCTCACCCACTCCCTATATGCTAGGAACAATTTACCATAAGACCATAAGCTATTGGATAAGAATTAGAGCATTCGGCCCATCAAGTTTACTCCGCCATTCAATTATTGCTGATCTATTTACTCCTCTCGACCCCATTCTCCTGGCTTCTCTCCATAACCTTTGATGCCATTATCAATTAAGAATCTATCAATCTCTGCTTTAAAAGTACCCAATGTCTTGGGCTACAAACCCACATCTTTGAGATGTGGGTGGAAACCGGGACACCCTAAGACAATCCATGTGATCAAAGGGAGAACATGCAAACTCCACACAGACAGCACCTGAGGTCAAGGTTACACCCAGGTCTCTGGCGTTGTGAGGCAACAGCTCAGCCAGCTGCGTCATTGTGCCACTCTACAGAGGTTGGCTTTTCCGATGAAGAATAAGGGTTATGCAGTACCTTCAAGAACCTGATGATTGGAGGAAAGTGGCTGCTCTTGAACCTGGTGATGTGGGACTTCAGGCATCTGTACCTTCTGCCCGATGGCAGCAATGAGAAGACCGCATAGCCTTGATTGCCCATCTATTGTAGGTGAGGTGCCAGAGTCAGTATTCAAAAAGGAAATAACATAATTTAGGAAACCTGAAGAGAATCAAACTTCGTCATTACAGATCATTAGACAGATTCATGGATAGGACAGGTTTCGAGGGATATAAACCATGGTGGGACATGTGTAGCTGGAACATGTTGGCCGGTGTGGGCAAGTTGGGCCAAAGGGCCTATTTCCACACTCTATGACTATGACTGAGAGATAGATCTCGATTATTGTAGGATAATGGGGAGCAGTTCCATTGCATCTAGATGGCTAAAATCACTCTCAAATTCAGAGTATAGTTCATGAGCTGTTGATCGTTGCTTCCCAACACTAAGGTATAATTAGAATGTTTCAGCTATGAGGAGGAACTGGAGAGACTGAATTTGTTTTCCTTGCAGCAGCCCAGGCCAGACTCCTTGATTTATGTATAATTTATCAATAACCTGTATTACATGTGTCTATGGGGTGCTGTTGCAAGCAACATTTTCATTGTACCCGCACCTCACCCTAGTTGTGCAAATGATAATAAGCTCGACTTGACGCCTTGGCTGGAGGCACTGTTAGTTCAGGAATGCATGTTTTCAGCCAGGACACTGCCTGATCCCAGAGCTTTGGTGCATCCAGTGTGCTCAGCTGATGAGATTGGCGAGTACATGGAATACACTGCTTCCACCACACTCTCTGGCAGAGTGGCTGACACCAGGTCAAAGGTGTCTGGATAAGCACTTGAATCAACCAGGCATGGAAAGCTACGGCACGGTAGCGCAACGATAGAGTTACTGGCCTACAGCCAGAGAACCGGGTTCAATCCTGACTACTGGTGTTGTCTATATGGAGTTTGTACGTTCTCCCCGTGACCACATGGATTCTCCCCGGGTGCTCCAGTTTCTTCCCACACTCCAAAGACGTACAGGCTTGCAGGTTAATTGGCTTCAGTAAAAATGGTAAATTGTCCCTAGTGTGTAGGATAGTGTTTGTGTATGGGGAGCGCCGGGTCGGCAAGGACTCGGAAAGCTGAAGAGCCTGTTTCCGCACTGTCTCTCTAAACTAAACTAAAACTAAGCTACGGCTCAAGAATTGAAAGGTGGGATTAATACTGACGGGTACTCACTGGGGAGTATGAACATGGTGGGATGTTTCCATTCTATATGACTCAATGACTATCACACAGGTTCTGACAATACCTCCTTACTAGTCACAGGCTCCAAGATGCCCCAAAATACAAGGAGAACCATTCACTCCTATCAACCTATGCTTGGTTATCATGGGTACTTAATATTCAAACAGATTTCATCATCTCTATCATTATATTCCAATACACTCTCTATAGTTAACATAGAGTTTGTTCTGTTCAAACTCTTAAAAACATGCCAGTTTTACTTTGGGGTGAACTAGAATCGCAGTTACTCATTGAGGCAAATTAAAAATTAATGGCTTAAACCTCAAGGTCAGGAGTCATCAGATTCCAAATAACTGCCTTTCTGTCACTCACTAAGTTGACAAAGGCTGCGATTTGTGGCTAGGAAACTACGTTTCGGAATGCAATAGAATTAATTTAGTGCACATCCACAATATGTAAAAACTGAGTGCAGTATGTTCTGCTTGAATTCAGATCCAGCAGTCAACACTGAAACACTAATTATAGGAGGAATCCAGGCATGATTGACTGGTGGAGCAGACATGATCGGCCAAACGACCTAATCCAGCTCCTAGAACTTATAAACTGCACACAATACCCCAAATGTGGCCAAAACAAAATCCTATAATCATGATTTCCTGTATCATATTCAAAAATGTATTAGTGTACGGGGTGATGACTGGTCGGCATGACTTGGTGGGCTGAAGGTCTCATTTTCATGCTGTATCTCTACAGTCTAAAGCCTCAAACGATGAAGCCAAGCGTACCATCCACCTTTTTACCAATCTATTGTGTTGCCACTCTCAGGGAACTGGCAACTGTTGACATTTATTTTCCTGTGTCAAAGGCATATAAACCATGGGCCACTTGAAGGAGATACTGCAGCAAAATAGGAAGAAAGCTAGTTGAATCTAGTCCTGCTTGGCTCCCCGAACATAATGGTAGCACATCTGAAAGAACCACTGCCTCATGGCTCCAGTGACCCGCCTTCAATCATGCACTCTGTGATGTTTGCATGTTCTCCCTGCGACCGCATGGGTTCCCTTGGGTGCTCCCATTTCCTCCCACATCCCAAAGGCATTGTAAAGAGGAGAGTTGGTCAATGGGACCCACTACCACTCTACTCAGGAGGCACAGTGACGCTGCTGGTAGAGCTGCTGCCTCACAGCTCCACAGACCTGGATTCAATCCTGACCTTGGGTGCTCTCTGTATGGAGTCTGCACGTTCTCCCTGGGAACATGCAGGTTTCCTTCAGGTGCTCCGGTTTCCTCCCACATTCCAAAGATGTGCGGGTTTGTAGGTTAATTGAACACTGTAAAAAAAAAAAATTGCGCCCAGTATGTAGGGAGTGGATGAGAAAGTGGGATATCATAGAACTAGTGTGAACGGGCGATCAATGGTCAGCAAGGACTCAGTGGGCCGAAGAGCCTGTTTCCATGCTGTATCTCTAAATTAAACAAAACTCCAACTCTCCGAGTACACAGTTCACCAAACACATCACAATGATTAGGATCAATGATGCATACCAGTTTTGGCTCAATGAGCCTTGACCAAATGCTCTGAACCAACATCTCATGTAATTAACATTAGATTAAATGGTTCCAATTCAGCTTCCATCCAAACTTTCAAGCACATGTTTCACACTTTGGTGGAAATAAATTCTTACCTTCACAAAAATGAGTGGAGTTTCAGACTGAAATAAAAAGCACACTTCACTTTGTCTTTGTGCAAGTCAAATATGGTTTAATATCCCGCTACCTACAATCACATTATTGTTTTAGAGATCGTTTTTAGTTTTGATTCTAGTTTTAAGATCACGATTTTTTTCCACTTGCAAAGTTTCAAAGTGCAGTCTTTGGCAGTTGAGGTAATTATATTGAAGATTGACAAATCAGAATTATGATTTATTTTTCTTTTATATTCCACTCACCAGTTAGTTTCTAACTTCAAGGCGAAGATGGATCATGCAGAACCTCAATATTATGTTATATCTTGTGATAAATGTTGCACCTTTTATCTGTGTACTGTGGATGACTTTATTGTTTTCATGTGTAGTCTTTTTTGTTCGACAGGACTACCATGCAAACAAAAGCTTACAGTGTCCCTCGGTACATGTGACAATAATAAACTGAACTCAAATAATAAACGTCTTGATTCACTGCCATCATCCTGCTCAAAGTGCTCCAGCACTGATACTGGAAGTCACTGATCCAAACCAAATAAATTACTGTTTGTATGCAAATGAGCTGCTGCACCTCCTGCATAATAATTAAGAAACTATCTCAAATGTAATAAAAAGGAACTGCAGATGTTGCTTTCTAACATTGATAGACACAAAATGCTGGAGTAATTCAGGGGGTCAGGCAGCATCTCTAGAGAAAATGGATAGGTGACATTTTGGGTCGGAACCTTTCTTCAGTCTGAATTTTAACTCACCACTCGCTCTCTTCTCCCAATACCGAAGAAAGTCTGAAGAAGGGTCCCAACCCAAAACCTCACCTATCCATTTTCTCCTGAGAAGCCGCCTGGTTGCTGCAGCATTTGTGTCTACCTTTGGTAAAAAACGACCTTGTTCTGGACATTCCAAAAGAGATGGGAGTGGTGCAAGTGTGAATGACAATGTCTTTCTTTCTACAATAAAGAACTCCACTTTCCACTAATTTGTCGATAGATTAAGGGACAGAAAACACACGTTAATGGGACTCGGTGAATCTTGAAGAGCTGTTCGGATTGCACAGTTTTGCACCTGACCATATATTAACTGCAAACCTTGCCCTGATGTACCTAGTCAGCCTTGCCATCTTCTGTTGCACGGTGACTTGGACAGGTTGAGTGAGTGGGCAGATGCATGGCAGATGCAGCATAATGTAGATAAATGTGACGTTATCCACTTTGGAGGCAAAAACAAGGAGGCAGATTATTATCTCAATGGTGTCAGATTAGGTAAAGGGGAAGTGCAATGAGACCTGGGTGTCCTTGTACACCAGTCACTGAAAATAAGTGTGCAGGTACAGCAGGCAGTGAAGAAAGTTAATGGAATGTTGGCCTTCATAACGAGAGGATTTGAGTATAGGAGCAAAGAGGTCCTTCTGCAGTTGTATAGGGCCCTAGTGAGACCACATCTGGAGTGTTGTGTGTAGTTTTGGTCTCCTAATTTGAGGAAGGACGTCCTTGCTATTGAGGCAATGCAGTGTAGGTTCATGAGGTTAATCCCTGGGATGGTGGGACTGTCATATGAGGAAAGATTGGAAAGACTGGACTTGTATTCACTGGAGTTTAGAAGGATGAGAGGGGATCTTATAGAGACGTATAAAATTATAAAAGGACTGGACAAGCTAGATGCAGGAAAAATGTTCCCAATTTTGGGAGAGTCCAGAACCAGGGGCCACAGTCTAAGTATAAAGGAGAGGCCATTTAAAACTGAGGTGAGAAGAAACGTTTTCACCCAGAGAGTTGTGAATTTGTGGAATTCTCTGCCAGTGCAGGCCAATTCACTGGATGAATTTAAAAGAGAGTTAGATAGAGCTCTAGGGGCTAATGGAATCAAGGGATATGGGGAGAAGGCAGGCACAGGCTACTGATTGTGGATGATCAGCCATGATCACAATGAATGGCGGTGCTGGCTCGAAGGGCCAAATGGCCTCCTCCTGCACCTATTTTCTATGTTTCTATGTAACATGCACCTAGTTCCCCATGCAAGCTCCCATCCTCAGGTGGAAGAATCAAGAACCAGACGACATAGGTTTAAGGTGAGGGGGGAAAGATTTAATAGAAATCTGAAGGGTAACCTTTTCACGCGAAGGGTGGTAGATGTATAGAACAAGTTGCCAGAGGCAGGTACTATCGCAACGTTTAAGAAACATTTAGACAGGACAGGTTTAGAGGGATATGGGCCAAACGCAGGCAGGTGGGACTATTGTAGATGGGACATGTTGGCCTGCGTGCGCACGTTGGGCTGAAGGGCCTGTTTCCACACTAAAATTCTAGGACTCTATTACTCTAAGTGCGCTTACAGTGATAGTGTTCTCCAATAGTCAGAGAAAGTTTCTCCAAAGCTGGGGCATCAGTAATTCCCAAAAGTTTCTATCCTAATTTGGTTACACTCATAAGTCGAGGTCATATCTGCAACATCTCAAACACTAATACAATTCCAGATGGGAAGGAGAAGCACACCTTCCTTTACCTTGGAGTTAATAAGCTGCAATATCAGCTGTAATTACCAAGCTGAAGTGTGTCTCCAGAACCTTTCCATAATACATCCAAGATGTACACATTGTCAGCTTAAATGATTACATGTCAATCTGACAAATGACAATTGAAATTATTTCCAAACATTGCAACCTTGCTGCAGATTCTCATTTTAATACTGGAGATAGACTGGCCAAGGGCAGATAATCTCATGGACAAAGCAGTCATACAGATCCTCAAAAAGAAGCAATGAACTCCTGAAACGTTCCTATCTTCCCAAGCATTACTGTAGAATAGACAAAAGTGCCTCATTCATTTTTAGACATCTCTACGGTAAGGTAGCAAATGCCAAATGATCCAGAAGACAAAATCAGTTCTCCATCAAATTACCAAATAAATAGAATATGTAAAAATCATTTTTGAAGTGACCTCTGAATGTTCTCGGAATGGAAATTTGGTGCAGTTAGTAGAGGCATAGCCTCACAGCGTCGGAGATCTGGGTTCAATGCTGACCTAGGTTGCTGTCTCTGTGGACTTTGTGTGTTCTGTCTGTGACCCTGTGGGTTTCCTTCAGGTTCACCAATTTTCTCCCACACCCTCAAAATGTGCGGCTTGGTCAGATTAAAGTTTTAGTTTGGGAGTTACAGGGTGGAAACAGGCCCTTCGGCCCACCAAGTCCATGCCGACCAGCAATCACCTGTACACGAGTTCTATCCGACTCACTAGGGACAATTTACAGAAGTCAATTAACCTACAAACCTGCACGTCCTTGAAATGTGAGAGGAAACCGGAACACTCGGAGAAAACCCATGCGATCACCGGGAGGATGTACAAACTCTGTACAGACATCACCCACAGTCAGGATCAAACCCGGGTCTCTGGTGTTTTAAGGTAGCAACCCTACCGCTGCTGTCGCCCCAAGGTAAATTGGTACAAGTGGTAAAATCTGAGAGTGGGTTGATGAGGACAATAAAATGGGATTTAGTCAGTCCACTGAAGGGCCTGCTTCTATGCTGTATGACTGGTGACCATGGCTGTGTCTGCAATAAAATAGGAAGTTAAATGATACATTTAGATCCAGTATAACTTCAAGGGTTCAGCGGTTAATCAGAGCATTTCTTTCTTTCAAGTCCTTTTAACTGCACCTTCCCTGACCTCTACATCCTATGCCACTTATGGCTGTGATGGCAAAATCATTCGATGTTTTTAAAGCAGAAATTGACAGGTACTTAATTAGTAAAGGTGGCAAAGGTTACAGAGAGTAGGCAGGAGAATGGGGTTGAGCGGGAAAGATAGATCAGCCATGATCAACTCGATTGCCCAAATCTGCTCGTGACTTATGCACTTATCCTTTGTAATAATGCAGGCACCACATCGTGCATCATTCACCAACTTGTAAGATAATCCACGGGTCCAAATATTTAATCCTCTCTGCAGCCTTTACATGGTTTGGACTGCTTCACAGCAGCAGTTAATGCAAGCAACATGCAGGGCACAAATGTATTCCAAGGGACAGGGGCCAGGCCTCCAGGTGCTCCACCTACTGGTCAAGTGATGTAAATCACCAACACAACAGTGTTGAAGAGGATGATTCTTCACACAGCAAGAAGATGGGTCCCGACCTGAAACGTCACCTACCCATGTTCTCCAGAGGTGCTGCCTCACCCGCTGAGTTACTCCAGCCCTGTGTGTCATTTGTGTAAACTGGCATCTGCAGTTCCTTAGACACAAAATGCTGGAGTAGCTCGGCGGGTCAGGCAGCTTCTCTGGATAATAATGGATGGGTGATGTTTCGGGTCGGGATCTTTCTTCAGACTGGTTGTAGTGGGGGAGGTCGGGGGGGAGGTGGGGGGGGGGGGGGGGGGGGTGGGGGTGATCGAGAAAAAAACCAGGACAATGGAAGATAAAGGCTAGAGATAAAAAAGACAAAAGATGTGATGCAAAAGGATTGAAGCTAGAGGAAAGAATGTAGGTGGAAGGGGAGGAAGAAGGGGAGACATTTGGTGTCTATCTTCGAAGAAACCAGCATCTGCTGTTCTTTCTTACACATATTAAAATCAAATATACCCTGTTGAACAAAATCAATACTGATTCAAGATCAAGATCTTGTTTAGTTTGGCTTATTATCACTTGTGCCGAGGTACAGTGAAAAACTTTTGTTGTGTGCGAACCAGTCAGCGGAAAGACAATACATAATTACAATCGAGCCGAAGAGTCTTGACCCGAAACGTCACCCATTCCTTCTCTCCCGAGATGCTGCCTGACCCACTGAGTTACTCCAGCATTGTGTCTAATTACAATCGAGCCATTCAGTGTACAGATAGACAATAAAGGGAATAACGAATCTAAAGAAATCTAATCTGAAGTAAGACCAGACGAATCAGAGTCAATACACCTAGAGACAATGTTTTACAGTGACCAACCTTACAGAGCCCAGACCATTGGCTATGCAGGGTTGGGGATTAACGAGGCATGATAAACCTCGGAAAGTGCACTCTTCGAGTGTAACAAATTGTTGCTGGAGTGTTAATATACTGGCACTTTGAGAAGTTCTCTGCAGCACACTGTAATTAGACGAAGGGATTAAAAGTACCATTAGCAAATTTGCAGATGATACTAAGCTGGGGGGTAGTGTGAATTGTGAGGAAGATGCAATAAGGCTGCAGGGTGACTTGGACAGGTTGTGTGAGTGGGCGGATACATGGCAGATGCAGTTTAATGTAGATAAGTGTGAGGTTATTCACTTTGGAAGTAAGAATAGAAAGGCAGATTATTATCTGAATGGTGTCAAGTTAGGAGGAGGGGGAGTTCAACGAGATCTGGGTGTCCTAGTGCATCAGTCAATGAAAGGAAGCATGCAGGTACAGCAGGCAGTGAAGAAAGCCAATGGAATGTTAGCCTTCGTAACAAGAGGAGTTGAGTTTAGGAGCAAAGAGGTCCTTCTACAGTTGTACCGGGCCCTGGTGAGACCGCACCTGGAGTACTGTGTGCAGTTTTGGTCTCCAAATTTGAGGAAGGATATTCTTGCTATGGAGGGCGTGCAGCGTATGTTCACTAGGTTAATTCCCGGAATGGCGGGACTGTCGTATGTTGAAAGGCTGGAGCGATTGGGCTTGTATACACTGGAATTTAGAAGGATGAGGGGGGATCTTATTGAAACATATAAGATAATTAGGGGATTGGACACATTAGAGGCAGGAAACATGTTCCCAATGTTGGGGGAGTCCAGAACAAGGGGCCACAGTTTAAGAATAAGGGGTAGGCCATTTAGAACGGAGATGAGGAAGAACTTTTTCAGTCAGAGAGTGGTGAAGGTGTGGAATTCTCTGCCTCAGAAGGCAGTGGAGGCCAGTTCGTTGGATGCTTTCAAGAGAGAGCTGGATAGAGCTCTTAAGGATAGCGGAGTGAGGGGGTATGGGGAGAAGGCAGGAACGGGGTACTGATTGAGAGTGATCAGCCATGATCGCATTGAATGGCGGTGCTGGCTCGAAGGGCTGAATGGCCTACTCCTGCACCTATTGTCTATTGTCTATTGTAATTACCGAAACATCAACATTTTTTTTTTGCAGTGGAAAGAGGCAGAGTGCAGGTTTTCTGATTACTGTAAGATGCCCTTGGATCTGCCCCCTGCCAATGTCAAAGACATGAAAGTTGAAACAGATTATATGCCTCCAAGCTCACACTCAATTTATTGCCGTAATTTGGCAATTTGTTTTATGCACAGAGGTATGAACAGGTGATAAATGCCCATTTTCTCTAAGGTGAACCATTATTATCCTGAAAGAACAAATGAACCGTGAAACTCAAAGCTGACCTTGGTCATGTTTATTAAAAAGATTTACAATGCAATATTCTCCAGCCTATGAATCAAATGACTTTCCTCGCCTCCTAAAATATTATTTTGCAAATCGGCTACATCTGTCTGCACCTCAGTACAGATTCACAGCTGGCTGGTTTGTTGACTTCTTTCAGGACATCCTAATGCATCTCACAACCACCAAAATACTTCTGCACTGTTGTCGTTAATGATCAAATGTGCAAATTCATAGAGTTTCCCGATGGAATCAAAGAAACCTGAATTCAATGACAACATTAGAGTTTCCTGATAATGGATTCCTCTGAGTCTTGTTAATATATCACACACTTCAACCACAATGACTTCAAGCTCCTTTTAGATGCAAAAACCACTGATGCCTGACCACAATGTTAAAATCAATTGTATCTGTCCACTTAATAGTGTCTAAAATATGAAAGCAGCACGTAGAAGCAGCAAGTGTATAAGACGTTGGTGAGGCCGTATTTAGAATATTGTGTTCAGTTCTGGGCACCATGTTATAGGAAAGATATTGTCAAGCTTGAAAGGGTTCATAGAAGATTTACGAGGATGTTGCCAGGACTAGAGGGTGTGAGCTATAGGGAGGGGTTGAGTAAACTGGGTTTCTATTCCTTGTAGCCCAGGAGGATGAGGGGTGACCTTATAGAGGTGTATAAAATCATGAGAGGAATAGATCGGATAGATGCTCAGAAGCTTTTGCCCAGAGTAGGGGAATCGAGGATTAGAGGACATAGGTTCACGTTGAAGGGGAAAAGATTTATTAGGAATCTGAGGGGTAACTTTTTCACACAAAGGGTGGTGGGTGTATGGACAAGCTGCCAGATGAGATAGTTGAGGCAGGGATCATCCCAACGTTTAAGAAACATTTAGACAGGTACATTAATCGGACTGGTTTGGAAGGATATGGACCAAGCGCAGCTACGTGAGACGAGTGTAGCTGGGACCTGTTGGTCGGTGTGGGCAAGGTGGGCCGAAGGACCTGTTTCCACACTCTATGACTCTATGACACTTTCGGTGCATTGGAAAGCTATTTTAAAGCAGTGTTCAGTTCACTTGGATGCAACCCTGAAAACTATAAAAAGAAACAATCAAGTTAACATTTTCACCAAATTTCAACCATATATAATTTTGGGGCAGGAGGTATGGGTAAAATTAAATTGCCAGTGACAAGGAATCAGAACACATAGCTGTTCTTCACCAAGTCCTTATGCTTTTGGGGTCCATCTTGTTACCGTTTTGATCATAATTTTGGTTGGGCTGGAGACTTACACAAAATACTGGAGTAACACAGCGGGTCAGGCAGCATCTCTGGAGAAAAGGAATAGGTGACATTTTGGGTTGAGACCCTTGGACTGGTCTGTGCATAATAATAATCGCACGTCCCTCTGCGCATCCAAAACTCCTGTCTGTGATGGCTGGCCTTGGGCACTCAAGGGTCATCACACTGGCACCCACATGGTCCAGGCTCACTTTCTCCTTCCTCCAAAGTGAAGTTCTTTCCTTACTGTATCTCTGTACCACCCACTCACCTGACATCAGTATGAAGAATGGTCTTGACCCGAAACGTCACCCATTTCTTTTCTCCAGAGATGCTGCCTGTCCAGCTGAGGTACTCCAGCATTTTATATCCATCTTATTTCCTCACAGTTTGGTTGAAGCATGCAGTTATATAATAAAAGCTTGTGTTTCTACCCTAAGCCAAGAACAACGTGTCTGTGTTTCAAAATGAGCTATTCTCCTTTGTGCCAAAATAAAGTGAATTATTTGTCGTATAAGTCAACAAGCTAGTCTTGGGTATCTCTGGGAAGGCAAATGTTTATCTTAGTAACCTTGTGATTTGCTGGACACTCTAAGTAAACCTAATCATCTAATTATTTTCCTAAGCATAGCTTGACATGTGGTGCTGTTAATATAGCTGACAACGCCATTTGAGCCCACAGTCTGTTTAACCCTTACATTACGTGCATTTGTGACTGATGGTCTGGCGAAGGATGAGACTGTGTGTGCGCAATGATCTAAAATTCACACAGGTACTGTGTTGTAGTCGAATGGCCAACGTGACGTGTAAGCTTTGAGACGTGGTGGGAGGTTTGTGGCCCTGCAGAGTGTGAGGGTGCAGCAGAGATTCAGATTCAGTTATTGAGTTTCCATAGCCCTCTTGGTCATAGAGTCCTACAGCACAGAAACAGGGCCTTCGGCCCATCCTGACCAAGATGCATCATCTACACTAGTCCCATTTGCCTGCGTTTGGCCCATACCCCTCTAAAATTTTCCTATCCATGTACCTGTCCAAATGTCTTTTAAATGCTGTTGTAGTATTAAGTAAACAGTTCCCGGAATTGCTTTGCTCTGCATCGAGGCTCCAAGTTAGTAACTATATATATATGGTTCGCGAGCTTCCTTGTTAAGCCTTTTCTGACCCCCTCCAAGGTCAAAACACCCAAACCTTGCTGCAGCAGGAGACAGGTCCCTTTTAAGAAGTGAAGCCAATCTTTAATTAGTGCGGTCTGTCTCTAAGTGGTGCCAATTATTTAAGAAGTTTCCCGTCTCTCGCTAAGGTGTTCAGTCAAACAACACCGTGGTTCATGCCAGCTACACTTTGCAATCACACAAAGAGGAGGGAGGAAGCTTGCTTGATGCCTGCATTCAAAGCAGTGGGCACAGATTAATTATGCACAATGTAAAATAATGTAATACAATGCGATATAATATAATATATGTAATATAATATAAATAATATTGACAGAGGCAAGGAAAATCAACAGGAAATATTTAACATAGTCTAGAGAATTGCACTGTTAATCTTTTAGTAAACATGGCCAGGGTCAGTTTTATACAAAGAACATAAACCATTACCGCAGCAGAGCAGGAATTTCAGCCCACAATGTCTGTGTCGAACATGGTGCCAAGACTATCACTTGTCTACCGTCACATAACCCATACCCTTTCATTCCCTGCACATCCATCCAATGGTCTTTTAAATGCCAATAAGGCATCTGCTTCAACCACTACCCCATGCAGCACATTCTGCTCTATGTCCTGTGGTTTCTTGTAACCAATGTCTTCAGTATGACAGTAGATCACCTTGCAGAAAATGGGCATTTATCACATCATTGATACATCTGATATATAACGAATTGATAAACAACTATCAACCACAATTGTGATCAAAACGGTAACAAGATGCAGCACAAAAGCGTGATGACTTTGGCAAGAACAAGTGTTCCTCCTATAATGTAATTGTTGTGTTCCCAATAAACCCTGCATTTACAGAATTTGTGCTATAAAACAATTGTGCCAATCGGGGTGTTAATTCCGATTCTTTTACTCTCAGTCTGGTTTCAATAATAATTGAGGCGAACGCTGGGTGCGTGCAACAGATTACCCCACGTGGGACTTGACTCTAAAGTATCTGATCAGACACCTCCCAGAGCTTCACAGACCCGATAGAGCAAGCTAGCAAGCTAATTTGTCTTACAACTTATCATATATTTATACAGAGTTCAACAAAGACTGGCAACAGTAATTATTAAAAACCAATCACAACTAATACACATATACAGGAGTTTACATAGTTACAGAAAAACAAAGTTAACCTATCAGTAATTGTCACATGGTCTCAAGGAAAAACACCAAACTTCATGATCTCATGCAATTAACTCTAACAGCCATTTGTTACATCTGTCATACTATGGCGACAAAGACTCTATCCAACAAGGGCTCAGTCAAAGATAAGATTCCTTATCACTATACTGCTGGGCTCTTTCTCATCTACGAAAACACCCATCCATCAATAAACACACACTCCCAAGGAGTGAGTGTGTTATATTTTCTAAGCATAACATCTCTTAACATTTTGTACCATCAGAACAAAGATACCATACAAACTCCAGCACGTAGCTCCATATGGTACAAGCATTAGCTATAGGTCAGGCAAAGTCAGGCTGATCTTTTACATATTCTATTTTATTCTTTCTACTATTTGACTTATTCTCAGGGGAAAGCAGGTTGGTGTTAAAGAGTTTCAGACTTGCAAAAACTAAAATACTTTTCACACAGGGTTTTCCAGAATAAAGGTCTTTTCAATGGCAATATGTTTATTTTTTGTAACAGCATGCTAAAAATACCAAAGGCTACATGTTATACTGTTTAATAGCTTATCATTGTGCAAGTTTCAATAGAAGGGTGCTTGTCAATTTCAATAGACATTTGTGGAGTAAAGTAGTAGTTTGTTCTTACGAGGCCATGGTGTCTGATTACTGCAGGGAGTTTATATGAAAACAGTTTTTCCCCCTATACTGTTTAAATCCAAGACAGCTTTTTTTCCTACTTGACAATTTCCAAAGTAACTTAGAAGTGGTTCTTTAGTTCCTGATCAAAACCAGGTTACAACTAATTTGGTCTGAGTAACACAAAGAGTTATCACTAATTCTTCACTTACGTTATATCCAGTACCCATTACAGAAACGTGTGTTGCAACGGAACTGGTTTTATGTATATTCATTACTATATATATATATATATATATATATATATATATATATATATAAATAAATTGGATACATTACTATATCTTTTCCTTCCCCCTCCTCACCTTCCTGCAATGACAAACTAAATCAACATTATTTAACAAAATCTTACAAATATGCTGTGGAACTCTCTTCCTGATAGTGTGAATGACCTCCACTTGAGACAGTACAGGACTGCGTACTGTTCACTGTCTGATTTACACAGTGATCACAGGCATGGTGTTCAGATGATCCATCATCAGTCCTGCATTCCTTCATCACCCATAGTCTTTGGCTCCAGATGATGATTGAGAGCATCTCTCTTTGCATGTCATATGATACAATGGTATTTTGTTCAGCTCTCAGGATCAAAGCCCACCTTTGAAATCACGGAGTCAAAGGAATACAGGGCACCAAGTTCATTTCGTAAATCACAAAAACACAAAATAGGAGCAGGCCACTCGCCCCCTCGAGCCTGCCCCACCATTGACTACGACCATGGCTGATCTTCTCAGGCCTCAACTCCTCCTCTGTATCAGATCCCCATCAGACTCAATTCCCTGATCTTTGAAACATTTATCAACCTTCACCTTACTTTCAATGATCTGACCAAAATCAGGACTTTTGAGAATGGTGAAGCAATGTCCATACATGTGCTTACAAATTCCTGCACTTCAAACGTGGCTAACCATTTTTATTCAGCTAATGGTACTTTTTCCCTGCTGCTCTCTCATCCATTAACTTTTTTTGGAACCACTGGACAGCACAGTTTCGACATTGAATGAATCACAAGATCATAGGTGGTGCAATAGTTACATAGAAACATAGAAAATAGGTGCAGGAGTAGGCCATTCGGCCCTTCGAGCCAGCACCGCCATTAAATATGATCATGGCGGATCATCCAAAATCAGTACCTCATTCCTGCTTTCTCCCCATATCCCTTGATTCCGTTAGCCCCAAGAGTTAAATCTAACTCTCTCTTGAAAACATCCAGTGATGTTGGCCTCCACTGCCTTCTGTGGCAGAGGATTCCACAGATTCACAACTGTTGGGGGCAAATGTTTTTTTCCTCATCTCAGTCCTAAATGGCCTACCCCTTATTTTTAAAATAAGACCCCTGGATCTGGACTCCCCCAACATCGGGAACATTTTTCCTGCATCTAGCGTGTCCATTCCCTTATGAGTTTTATATGATTCTATAAGATCCCCTCCCATCCTTCTAAATTCCAGTGAATATTAGCCCAGTCGATCCATTCTTTTAGTTAGAGTTGCTGAGTCAGAACTCCAGCAACCCACGTTCAATCCCATCCTTCAGTGTCGTCTATGTGGAATTTGATGTTCTTGTTCTACATGTTCTTTTATATAGTCCCAGTTGCTTGCATTTGGCCCATATCCCTCCAAATCTTTCCTATCCACCATATACCTGTCCAAATGTCTTTTAAATGTTCTTGTAGTACCTGCCTCAACAACCTCCTCTGGCAGCTCGTTCCATATACCCACCACTCTCCGAGTGAAAAGGTTCACTCAAGATTTAATATGTACCCTCCAGGTTCATATTAAATCTTGCCCCTCTCATCTTAAACATATGTCCTCTTGTTTTTGATTCCCCTACCCTGGGTAAAAGACTTTGTGCATTCACCCTATCAACTTTATACATCTCTCTAAGACCACCGTTCCGTCTCTTGCGCTCCAACGAATAAGGTCCTACTTTGCCCAGCCTCTTCCTACAGCTCAGTCCCTCAAGACCTGGCAACATCCTTGTAAATATCATCTACATTATTTTCTGCTTACTTATTCTTGCATGAGAGAGAATCAAACCAACTTCCCTGACTTTGTAATTCCATTGCTGAATCATTCAGCATGTTGTGCTGGATCAATGGTTGGCATGGACTTGTGGAGATGCACTAGCCTATTGCATTGACACTGAGTTAGCCCAGAGAATCTGTTCACCCACTATTTAGCCAATTAATTCCAAGCCAAGGGAATTTCCTCCAGAAGTACATTTGCACCAGAGTTACACTACAACTGGGAACATTAAGCACTTTGTTGGAATTTGTTAACTAGCTCATGCCAAATCTATTCAGATCACAAGCTTTGTGTGGAAGATGAAGGCGGCAAAATAACGCAAATCGTGTTTCTGAAAGCCACCAAACAGAGCTTAAATAACATTGCTTAATTTAATCTTAGACATTCATAGTCAGAAATGTTGCAACTTTTTGCCAAGCGAGACCTTGTTCCCAAGTTGTTAATTAATGTCACACCAATTAGTTTTGCAAGAAACCACACCAGCCTTTCTTGAAAAATGTGAGGAGCAATTTTTAAACGTTGTGTTTACAAGAAGATCAATTTAGGAATGGTTTACAGTCATATGTTCCGAAACAAAGGATCTCATAAAATGACTTAAAATATACTGCCTACTACCACACAGGCAGATAACCCTTCACACTATCACCAATCAAGTGTCTGTTGATCTCTGCCTTAAAAATACCCATTGCCTTGGCCTCCACAGCCATCTGGAATGGAGGAGGGCACTTGGATAACATTCAGAAATTGACTTAATGAACAGAAATAGAGCACAATAGCAGACCAATTTCCCTCCTGGGATAGATAAAGTTCTATCGTATCGTACTGTGTATTTTTTTTACAGAAATATATCTTCATTCATAATATATGCTATTTTATTATTTCATTGTACCAAGCAATTCAACTTTCCCTAAAAAGAAATCAAATTTTCACTAATGTTTCACCTTTAAACACTGCATCAGTGGAGCGGAGATACAAGAGACTGCGGTTATGGAAATGTACAAATGTCAAAATGCACGTAATTAAAACAAACACTCTTGATCAAGCACTGAATTCAGATCGATCTGTCTTGGTCTTGCAATCTTCTATTTCCTTCTAAACAATAATTACAGGAACAGTTCAACAATTAAGAAACAAAGTGGAGATCTGTTGTTGGAAACAAAGGGCAAAGCTGAGAGACTTACTGAATACTTTTATTGCAAAAGAAGTGCTATCAAGTTCCTGGGACATTAGATGAGATAAAGCGACAGTGCTCTAAGTGGTTATGTCCAAATGGAATGCATCCAAAGCAAAGAAACGTTACGGTAGAAACTGCAAAGGTGCCAACCTCCATCTTTCAAACTGTCTTTGTTACAAGGTGGCATGTGTTAGTTGACTCTGACAAAAAAAAGGGGAAAAGATAATTAAAAACAGTGATGGAAGACTTGGAGAGACAATAACTGAAGTGAACGTTAGCAGCCATTATAACAAGCATGAACTAGCATATGCGTGGCATGGTAGCTAGCGATAGAGTTGGTGTCTTTGGTACTGATAGAGTTTGGTACAGCACCAAAAACCCGGGATCGATTTTGACTACAGGTGCTGTCTGTATGGAGTTTGTACCTTCTCCTCAAGGGCTCATGGGTTTTCCCCGGGTGCTCCTGTTTCCTCCAGAAGTTGGTAGGTTCATTTGGCTTTGGTAAAAATAGTAAATTGTCCATAGTGTGTAGGATAGTGCTAGTGTATGGGGATCGCTGGTCAGCACAGACTCGGTGGGCCGAAGGGCCTGTTCCCACACTGTATCTCTAAACTAAACTAAAGATAGACACAAAATGCTGGAGTAACTCAGCGGGTCAGGCAGCATCTCTGGAGAGAAGGAATGGGTGATGTTTCAGGTAAAAACATGGAGTAAAAACATGTTATTTTATTCATTCACTGTACCAAGTATTACAATACATTCCATTACAATAAATCAACATCACTAACATTTCATCTTTAAACTCTGCGTCAGCAAAAGGGAGACTGCAGTTGCTGGAATTTTGAGCAGAAGATGAACTGCTGGAGGAACTCAGGTCAGACAGTATGTGTAGGAAAATGGACAGATTACTTTTTGGCTCAGGACCCTTGTTTAGACATTGTCCATTTCCTTCCACAGATGCTGCCTGACCTGTTGAGTTCCTCCAGCAGATTGATTGGTGCAACTGTGACAGTGGCTACACAAGGCACAGCCCCTCTGTGCCAGTGGTGAAAGGTCCTAGAGTCTTTTCCCTTGTGAAGTTATGCTCAGATGTAATAAAACACTGATTTGGCCCAAGTTGAATTTTTTCATCCAGTTACTCGTACATGAACTTGGGCACAGCACAGGAAAATTTATTTTTAGTTTTTAGAGATACTGTACATCCTGGAAATTGGCCCTTCGGCCCATTGAGTCCACACTGACCATTGATCACACATTCACACTAGTTACCCCACTACTCACTAAGAACAATTTACAGAAGCCAATTAACTGACAAACCTGCATGTCTTTGAAATGTGGGAGGAAACTGGAGTGAGATAACATGGAACAAGTGTGAATGGTGGATTGATTGATGGTTGGGCTTGATCTTGGATGAGCCAAAGGGCCCGTTTCTTTGCTGTATATTTAAACTAAACTAAACTGAACAAAACTAAACTGAACTAGTCTAATCTAGACTAAACCCACATGGCCTCTCTGTACTCAGTCGTTTTTCTCCTCTCAAGCAGTCAATTGCTCTGTTCTCGATTATAGATTTCAATAATATCAAACTAACAGGTGTGGCATTTTTCAATTCTCCTCTCTCATATTTCTTAAATAACCATATGACATTTACAATTTTCCAATCCAAGAAGTCAATTCCTGATTCCATCAAACTTTAGAAGGTTCTGCATAATATAGCTGCAATTTGATTACCTATCTCATTCGAATCCCTGGCACAGCAACTATCAAGTTCTGGAAATCTGTCAGTACTTGAAGTCATTTTTGTTTTCTAAAACTCTGCTATTGATTCTCTTTTATTTTTAAATGAGTTCTGGACTGCGATTCATTATTAGAGAATCCTTTCTTCTTTTGCTGATATAAAGTAGTGATGAATCATCTGCCATTTCCTGACTTTCATTTCCTATGTTATTATGATTTTCACCACATGTTCAGAAACAGGATTGGCCATGTGGCTCTCAGCTATCAGTGCGATGCTCATTATTTTTCTTGGTTGTGAAATGAAAGCAGATTCCCCCGAGAGTGATTGTGATAAATGCACAAGCAACTTTACTGTACCAAACGGCATAAGCACTTAAAGCAAAGGCCACTGTGAGAAGAAGTGGGCAGTTCAACTTTCAGTTGGCTGAACAAAAGTTCAAGCTGCTATAAGAGAAGGATCTTAAAAGGACCCCGTGCATATACCAACAACCGGAGAACTGACGAGGAGGGAGTCATTGAAGATGGAAGCAAGGAGCAAGGGTCGGTAGGAGGGTGAACCGGGGTAATGCCTCCAGCGCCTTCAAGGTCGGCTGCAGGAAGCACCCCCGGGACACAAAATGGCTGGATGAGGAGAGGGACATTAGGTCCCGGGCCGATTTGGTCGAAGGTTAACCTCTTAAAAAATGGTGCTAACAGTTTTAGAGAGTTGAGCTATTTTAATAGGTCCATAGTTACAGGAGATTGTAACGTGTTAGGATCTCAATGAATTTCTGAAGCCACTTCATTCTTATTTATTAATATATATATATATATATATCATTTCAAATAACAACCATGAAAAAGGATTATCCTATTATGGATTGAAATGTACAGTTGCCAATTAAACTGCCACACAGCACCACAGGCTAAATTAAGTAACATTTCTAATTCTAGTTGATATTACACCTGTCCATATTGATTTTGCAGAAGCAAAATCTTTTTAAATTTTATTTATGATACCAATCCAGCTGTACTTTTTAAAGGACTGCTATAGGCACTGTGAAATGCTTTCAACTTCTATAACTGGCAGATTTTTTTTAAGCCTGCATTCCTAAGTCAACATTTTTACAGCGTAGAGCAGAGAAGAGGTGGATTTCTGTGAGGTTCTTCAGCATGCTTCCATGTCCCTGAAACACCAGAGAAAAGGCCCATGTTCATCTGGGGATTTGCTAGTGTTTCCTCCTGAAAGTACTTTCAAAATCATAGCTCTAAATGGTAACAGGACTTGGAATGTAAGAACTTGGGACCCGAGAAGGACACATCAGTGCATTTTGTATGCGATGGTGTCAAACGTTTTATCAAGGCCAGCACAAAAGTAATTTAAAAGTGGAGATGAAAATACTCATTTGAAAAATTAATGAAATACTGACCTTTATCTCAAGGGGCTGCCGCACAAAGGGGTTGAAGTTTGTTTCTGATCTGATTAGAATCAACTTGGAACACTGCACTCAGCCCTGAACTCAGTACTTACATGTCAAGTGTACCAATAGTAACAATGGTTATGAGATTTGTTTCGGAAAATGCAAAAATATTTAACGTCATGGCGTATAAATAAAAATCATGTTATTTATTTCATGAAAACACCCATTTGTTTTTCAGAAAGCTAATTTGGTCACGATTCAGCTGGAGTTGATGCTCTGAAGACTGTCTCTGCCTTAACCGTAACATATCGTGACGTAGGAAGGTAATCCTGAAGGCCGAGTGCAGCATGGGGCTGCAGAGAGTCCGAGCTTTATGCGACTTCATTGGTGGGAACAAAACTCCTCTGGCAATGACATACCAGAGGCTGCCACGGCCATTGATGTTTTACAATCCTCCCTCATATTCAGAAACGTTAAAAAATTATTTCAGTTTAAAATTATTTTTAAAATCTCCTGAACTATTTTAACTACTTTTAGATAATTAAAAAGCCTACAAGCGATGCACAATTTCCAAAACCAGCATTCAAACGGGTACAGTAAAATGGAGGCACAACTTACATCCAGTTCCCTCCCCTCTACTATCAGTCTGAAGAAGGGTCCCGACTCGAGTTTAGTTCAGATTAGTTTATTGTCACGTGTACCAAGGTACAGTGAGAAGCTTTTATTGCATGCTTAAGCAGTCAACAGAAAGACAATACATGATTACAATCAATTTACAGTGTTTTGATACATGATAGGGGATCGTAGTTAAAGTAATAAATGTTGCTGTAGGAATAGAAATTTAAGTGGACTGATTGTAATACGAGTTTGTAGATCTGCTTCTGTGGATAGCATGCAAATAGTCGCCTGGGTTGAACACCATCTTGGAAGCAGATCCAAAGCATCACCCATCCTTTTTCTCCAGAGATGCTACCTGAACGCTGAGTTACTTCAGCACTTTATGCCTCTCCCCAGTATAGGAAGAGGGGATGTTCAACGAGATCTGGGTGTCCTAGTGCACCAGTCACTGAAAGGAAGCATGCAGGTACAGCAGGCAGTGAAGAAAGCCTTGGAATGTTGGCCTTCATAACAAGAGGAGTTGAGTATAGGAGCAAAGAGGTCCTTCTACAGTTGTACCGGGCCCTGGTGAGACCGCACCTGGAGTACTGTGTGCAGTTTTGGTCTCCAAATTTGAGGAAGGATATTCTTGCTATTGAGGGCGTGCAGCGTAGGTTCACTAGGTTAATTCCCGGAATGGCGGGACTGTCGTATGTTGAAAGGCTGGAGCAATTAGGGTTGTATACACTGGAATTTAGAAGGATGAGGGGGGATCTTATTGAAACATATAAGATAATTAGGGGATTGGACACATTAGAGGCAGGAAACATGTTCCCAATGTTGGGGGAGTCCAGAACAAGGGGCCACAGTTTAAGAATAAGGGGTAGGCCATTTAGAACGGAGATGAGGAAGAACTTTTTCAGTCAGAGAGTGGTGAAGGTGTGGAATTCTCTGCCTCAGAAGGCAGTGGAGGCCAGTTCGTTGGATGCTTTCAAGAGAGAGCTGGATAGAGCTCTTAAGGATAGCGGAGTGAGGGGGTATGGGGAGAAGGCAGGAACGGGGTACTAATTGAGAGTGATCAGCCATGATCGCATTGAATGGCGGTGCTGGCTCGAAGGGCTGAATGGCCTACTCCTGCACCTATTGTCTATTGTCTATTGTCTATACATTAGCGGCACCAAAGTAGAGATGATTGAAAGTTTCAAGAGTACATTTCACCAGCTACTTATCCAACACCAGCCATATCGAAGCAATAGTCTAGAAAGCACACCAATGCTTCTGCTTCTACAATGTGGAAAGGCTTGATTGTAATCATGTATAATCTGTCCACTGACAGACAGCATGCAACAACAAAGCTTTTCACTGTATACATGTGACAATACACTAAACTAAATGTGACTTTAAAAGGGGATCCAAGAGGTTTTTTTTTACATTGTGATTAATATCAAGAACTCG
This sequence comes from Rhinoraja longicauda, assembly GCF_053455715.1. Classification (NCBI taxonomy): domain Eukaryota; kingdom Metazoa; phylum Chordata; class Chondrichthyes; order Rajiformes; family Arhynchobatidae; genus Rhinoraja; species Rhinoraja longicauda. The sequence goes on along the minus strand of NC_135957.1, from coordinate 26,267,388 downwards.
CTGTCAGAGCCTGCGGTGCAATCAATACCCTATGGCCATTGTTAGGGCCTGAATAACCATTGAACAGTGTGGGATAAATTAAACTTACATTCTGAATAATCACTGCACATGCAAGGCTATCCTTGAGAATTATAAAATAATTCTAACTAAAGTTAGTAAATGTCAGCGCAAATTTACTTAATTGTTACAAATCACTAAATCTTCTCAAAGGAAATCTACCACCATCGCTTGTTGAAGCTCATATTTGACCCCAGTCCCGCAACTGTATTTGATTGCCACTAATCTCCTTAGTTCAAGGACAGTTAGGGAGGGGTAATAAGTCTGGCCACCAAGCACCACAGAGAACATTGAACATAGACACGTGCAGTACAGGAACAGACTCTTCCTCCCACTGTGAAGATCATCATGCCAAGTTAACTTCCTCTACCCTCCATTCCCTGCATATCCACGTGCCTCTCTAAAAGCCTCAAATGCCACATATGTATCTGCCTTATCCAACACCCCCGGCAGCACTTTCCCGGCACCCACCTCTCTGTGTAAAAAAAAACTTGTTCTGCATCTCTCCTTTAAAATTTGCCCCTCACCTTTAAGCTCAGTGCTCTTGATCCTGACATTTACACCCTGGGAGAAGGATTCTGACTGTCTACCCTATATATACCTCCATCATTTTATATATTTCTATCAGGTCTCCCCTTAACCTCCGACGTTCCAGAAAAATCATTCCAAGCTCATCGAACCTCTCCTTATACCAACACCTTCTAATCCAGGCAGCAGTCAGGTAAACCTCTTCTGCACTTTTCCCAAAGCCTCCATACGTTTCCTGTAATGGGTTGACCTGAACTGCACACCTCTTGAGAACCATTAAATTATGTGGATTGATCTCATTGATAAATTGCTTTGGACTGCTTGTTTGCTTATTACAGCCCCCACAATAAACTCTGTTCGTACTCACACTGTACAAATCATCAAATTTTTCCATCCATTGAATTCAGACCTTGGTTTTAGTAATGTCGGAACAATATGGCTAACAATACTTTGCATTTGCCAAATCAAATGCCATACAGAATGATTCTCAATGCAATCAATGCTATGCATCCATGGAAATACTACACGAGATATTTATGTCCTTATTTACTAAAGAATAAATGTCTAAACTGATTATCTGATGAAAGTTTATCCCTTTGAAGCAGTAACTATTTTTCTTTCTCCACAGATGCTGCCTGAATGAGACCACATTTAGACTATTGCTATGGAGGGCGTGCAGCGTAGGTTCACTAGGTTAATTCCCGGAATGGCGGGACTGTCGTATGTTGAAAGGCTGGAGCGATTGGGCTTGTATACACTGGAATTTAGAAGGATGAGGGGGGATCTTATTGAAACATATAAGATAATTAGGGGATTGGACACATTAGAGGCAGGAAACATGTTCCCAATGTTGGGGGAGTCCAGAACAAGGGGCCACAGTTTAAGAATAAGGGGTAGGCCATTTAGAACGGAGATGAGGAAGAACTTTTTCAGTCAGAGAGTGGTGAAGGTGTGGAATTCTCTGCCTCAGAAGGCAGTGGAGGCCAGTTCGTTGGATGCTTTCAAGAGAGAGCTGGATAGAGCTCTTAAGGATAGCGGAGTGAGGGGGTATGGGGAGAAGGCAGGAACGGGGTACTGATTGAGAGTGATCAGCCATGATCGCATTGAATGGCGGTGCTGGCTCGAAGGGCTGAATGGCCTACTCCTGCACCTATTGTTTATTGTCTATTGTCTATTGTGTTCAGTTTTGGTCCCGATGTTATAGTGAAGATGTTGTCATGCTGGAAAGGGCGCAGAGAAGATATATGAGGATATTGCCAGGACACGAGGACCTGAGCTATAGGGAAAGGTTGAACAGTTTAGGACTTTATTCCTTGGAACACAAGAGGATGAGGTGTACAAAATCTTTTAGAGGTGTACAAAATCATGAGAGGTATAGATTAGGTAAATGCACAGTCTTTTACCTAAAGTTGGGGAATCAAGAACCAGAGGACATAGGTTTAAGGTGAGGTGGGAAAGATTTAAAAGAAACCCGAAGGATAACTTTTCTACACAAACGGTGTTGGGTGCATGGAACGAGCTGCCAGGTGCAAGTTGAGGCAGGTACTATTGCAACGTTTAGACAGGTAGGTTTAGAGGGATAGGGGTCAAAATGCGGGCAGGTGTGACTAATATAGGTGGGTCATGTTGGGCAAATTGGACCGAAGGGCCTGTTTTCATGCTATATGACACGATGAGACTGTAACCAACATTTTTTTGTTTCTTTCCATGACAAATGATTTCTTGGCTCGAAAAGACTCCTTGTTGTTCAACATTCAATCACCACAATTATTATTTTAAATCTTCCTTGAATAGATTCCCAACATTCTCCATTTTTAACTTTAGATTTCCAGCACCAGTAGTCTTTTGCGTTTCGATTCCTAAACTGACTCACTTTGATTATCAGATTCTCTCCTGTTGGAGAATGTTTCATGATTCAAGTGAAAATATTGTAAAAATTGTGATTTCTTCACATTCAGACATTGAAGTTTTAATAATTAAAATTTCAGGAGAGTTGTTGTTAAAATATGCTCTGCAACTTGGTTCTTTCATTGCACAGTCTCCAAAAATGTAACTACTTGGTCACTGAGACTGCAACAAAATTAAGTTACAGACTTATTCGAATGCAACTGATTAGATTTCACAATCTTTGGGCTATTAGAGATTCAGTGAATTTGCTAATATCGACTGTATTGTGCAAACCTGCAGATAGTGTTTCCTTAAGAAACTGCTGAGTTTCGGAATTCCTGGATCTGAAATATCTCACATCTCCACACAAGTGCATAAGAATACAACAAAGTAGGAACGGGTGTAGGCCACTCAGCCCTCCTAGTCTGTCCCGCCAGGTCTATAATGGCTGATCTCATACAGGCCTCATCTCCACTTCTGGTTCAGGTTCCCCAAAGTCCCCCATTCCCTGACCCTCCAAAAATCTTTCTACTCTTTCTTTAACACACCCAGTCATCCAGCCTCCACAGTCCTCTGCAGTGGAGAATTCTAAAGATTGATCTCTCTGTGCCTTAGCTTTAAATGAATGCTTCTTTTAACCTCGTGAAGACACCACCTCAAAATGAGATTCTTCCACCAATGGAAACATCTCAACATCTGTCACCCTCACGATCTTACAGTATATGATTCAGTCAGATCACCCCTCATTGTTCTAAAATCCAAAGAAAACTGGTCTAATTTCGTTAACTGCTACTGATAGCAAAACGGAAGGTCTAAATTTCCATAGATGAGATGTTTGACATGTCTGATCTTTGTTTCTATGCCAATGGTATAGCAACAAATCACATCATGCATCCAGTCTTCTGGTTTACAGCAGAAAATGCAGGGAAAAGAATGGTTTTGGAATTGTATTAGTATTGGTTTATTATTGTTGACTGACTTGTTGAAAAACCGGATTAACATTGGATTTGTGGAAATGTATGATTGATAATCAACACCTACTCATGTGCTGTATTTTTCTGTAATCCCACAATAACATCTTTACGTTTGTCTGTTCTGATTCATCCACCATGGCTATCTCAACATAGACTAATTTCTCTCCATCAGCTCCATTCTTTACACACCGTGCATTGACACGTTTCAGGCCTGCTGTTACCCCTTTTAGTTCCTGGTGTCACACAGGTGTTTTTATACTGCCTTACCACCAGTTGAGGCAGGATACTATAGCAACATTTAAAAGACACTTGGACGGGCACATGGCTAGGACAGGTTTAGAGAGACATGGGCCAAACACAGGCTGGTGGGACCAGGGTAGTGGGGGCACTTTGGTCAGCATTGACAAGTTGGCCAAAGCCCTGTTTCTGTGCAGTATGTAACAAAATAACTGCAGATGCTGGTACAATTCGAAGGTATTTATTCACAAAATGCTGGAGTAACTCAGCAAGTCAGGCAGCATCTCAGGAGAGACGGAATGGGTGACATTTCGGGTCGAGACCCTTCTTCAGACATCAGTCTGAAGAAGGGTCTCGACCCGAAACGTCACCCATTACTTCTCTCCCGAGATGCTGCCTGACCTGCTGCGTTACTCCAGCATTTTGTGAATAAATACCTTCTGTGCAGTATGACTCTATATGATTATATTAATTGAATGTCTGCTATATTAATTGAAAGTGATCAATGAAACACTTTAGAAAACGTGAAAACTGAGCTATATAAATGCAGGTCCTTTCTTCTCCTCAGCTTTAGCTTCTGGATTGTAAATCAGATTGTATGCAGCAATTACAACTTGACAATTCCAACACTTCAATATTGCATTTTAAATATGAAATGCCACAGATAATTTCACAGCAGGTAACACCTCACTGCAGCATCCTGACTTCATGTTGCAAAATTCTCACATGCCTAAAATATAGCTGGATGATAAGTTTTGGTCACCAAATCTTGTGACCATATGGGACTTAGTCCATCCAGCATGCCAACTTGGTCAGCTTGGACAAGTTGGGCCAAAGGGCCTGTTTCTATGCTGTATAGCTCTGTAACATCCATTTGGCTGCATATCATCATATCATATCATATATATACGGCCGGAAACAGGCCTTTTCGGCCCTCCAAGTCCGTGCCGCCCAGTGATCCCCGTACATTAACACTATCCTACACCCACTAGGGACAATTTTTACATTTACCCAGCCAATTAACCTACATACCTGTACGTCTTTAGAGTGTGGGAGGAAACCGAAGATCTCGGAGAAAACCCACGCAGGTCACGGGGAGAACGTACAAACTCCTTACAGTGCAGCATATATCTTGAGGAGGAACAGCTTATGAAAGTGCAAAAAACTCCAGGATGACAAAGAAAAAGCTCTGAACTGTCATCGGTATTCAAAGATTATTTACGGCAGTCTTAGAAGTGAGAACCCTCATCAGTTTTCTTGATAGTCCACGACTAAGAAATGCCAAGGGAGACAGTAGATTAGTCGCTGCGAATGTATATTCCCTTCATATTTCAATTTAAAATTGAGATCAATGTTCAGGTCAGTGCAGAGATTTGTTCTGTTGAAAATATTGCGTCTGCAGGAGTTTACTCTAGTTAGTTTAGATATACAGTATGGAAAGAGGCCCTTTGGCAACCAAATCCACGCCAACAATCGGTCACCCGTTCACACTATTTCTATGTTATCCCACATTCTCATCCACTCCCTACACACTAGGGGCAATTTTACAGAGGCCAATTAATCTACAAACCTGCACGTCCTTTATGGTGTTGGCGGAAACCGGAGCACCTGGAGGAAACCCACGAGGTCACAGGGAGAACATGCAAACTCCACAAAGACAGCATTAGAGGTCAGGATCAAATCCGGTCTCTGGTATTGCGAGGCAGCAGTGCTATCAATCGCACCAATGTGAGTTTGTAATGGACATTGGTTGTTAACTTACCTCCCGAGATGAAAACAGTCAAGAAAGGGAGTGTGTTGGGGACAAGCCACAGGAAAACGAGGGCTTTGAGGAACTTGGCAGCTAAGGGACTAAAACATTCAAATGCGGTGATGGAACCAAAAGATGGATGCACGTGTCACTAAGCACACCCAAGTCCAGCCCTTACTTACCTTGAAGCCACTAAACACCAGCTACTGCCTCGTGATATAGCCAATGGATGGATAGTTGGTATTTACATTGCTTGAAATCTGTACTAGTAATTATACCAACACTCAATGCAGTTTTGGAAGTAGATCACAAGATCACAAGTTATGGGGGTAGAATTAGGCCATTCGGCCCATCGAGTCCACTTTGCCATTCAATCATGGCCGATCTCTGTCTCCTGATACCATTTTCCTGCCTTCTCCCCATAATCCTTGACACCCGTTCTAATCAAGAATTTGTCTATCTCTGCCTTAAAAATATCCACTGATTTGGCCTCCACAGCCCACTGTGGCAATGAGTTCCACAGACTAACTACCCTCTGGCTAAAGAAGTTCCTCCTCGCCTCCTTTCTAAAAGAGCACCTTGTTCTAAGTTTTCTAAGTACAGACACTCTAGCTAGAAAATGCTACCAGGCCAGCTCAAAAAGCTGGTAGTTGGATCTTGGGATTGAGTTGACAGTCTGCCGTGAAGTAATCCACCACCTGTCCCAGCTCCGGCCTCTCGGAGCTCCCTTGATGCCCTTAGCCGAGTGCCCTAGGGGTCCGAAGCACAAAGATTGAAAAGATTAGGGTGCTCCACACAGGCCGGGTCACCTGAATACTCCAGCTAAGAATAATGGAATAGGAATCCAGATCCATTTTGTTGGTTTTCAGAACTGAGGCCATGATTAAATGAAGAAGGGTCTCGACCCGAAACGTCACCCATTCCTCGGGGTGGGAGCTGCTTTACGTCCTTATCGTCTACCATGGGTAGTTCTACAGAACTGGCAAAATTTGCAGCAAAGCGTCAACTACGGTACTCTGAAGCACCATTTGCCACTTTTGATTGTTGTAGTTGACAAACAAAAGACCCATTCCTTATCTCCAGAGATGCTGCCTGGCCCGCTGAGTTACTCCAGCATTTTGCGTCTATCCATGGTTAAATGGGATGGCCATTCATATTGTGTTGCTGGAGGTGAAATTCTTAACCGGTGGAAGACAGAGAATAGTGAAAGTAGTCGTCAAGAATGTTTTTTCGGCAGCACTGTGGCACAGCAGTAGAATCATAGAGTCATAGATTCATACAATGTGGAAACACAGGCCCTTGGGCCCACACCGACCAAAATGTCCCATCTACACTAGTCCCACCTGCCTGCGTTTGGCCCATATCCCTCTAAACCTGTCCCATTCATGTACCTGCCCAAATGTTTCTTAAACATTGCGATTTAGTTGCTGTGTTAACAGCACCAGAGACTCGGGTTCGATCTGTACTGCGGATGCTGTCTGAACAGAGTTTGTCAGTTCTCCCTTTGACCCCATGGGTTTTCTCTGGGTGCTCCATTTTCCTCCCACATAGCAATTTGTGCAAGCTTGTATGTTAATTGACCTCTGTAAATTGCCCCCATCATGTAGGATGCGTTAGTGGGATAACAGAATTAGTGTATGGGTGATTATGGGTTGGCGCAAACTCATTGGGCCAAAGGGCCTGTTTTCATGATGCATGTCTAAACTAAACTAAAAGAAGGCTACAGGTGGTGATGGAAAGGCAACAAATCAAAAGGGTCTCCATCAAAATGAGAATCTGATAAGCATTATCACATGAAGTGTTTTTCTGAAATAATTACTGCTGCAAATATTATGTTAACATCTCAGTCTGATTATTAGCTATTTAAAGTTTGCTCCATAGCACTGCTAACCTATGATTTTTATTCCTCCTGCAATTCAGATAATGGAACACATTTTCTGCTTGCTATGGCATTTAGCTGCGGCAATCAGAAGCTTGCATAGTTTAAGCTGTTGAAACTCACAGTAAAGGCAAGAGTCCAGCCTTGGAATATTCCAACATGTTCCTCAACAAAACCTTTCTTTGCAGCTTGATTAGAAACTGCCATGGCACCCTGGAACACCAGAACAAGATTAGGTACAGCTTCCTCAAGTTTGTTTCCCCATTCACTCACTGGATCGCACAGCTACTTCACAACACCAGGGATATGGAAGCACTGGTGTCTCTTCTTTGTGATTGCATGCTGTGCCCAGGACAGGTCATTCAAGATGTTAACAACCAGGAATTAAGTTTCTAACACTCTCCACCCCCGCTCACCAATTAAAACTAGCCCATGATCTCCCAACTTCCCCCTTCTGAATTTAACAATTAGTTCTATGATTTTGTTGAAGCTGGGTGAGAAATGGTTGGTGCACCGCCAGTTGTTCTACCTCTCTCATGTTCGCTGGCCTGCTGAGTTCCTCCAGCAGTTTGTACCTTGCTTTTGATTTCCATGATGCTCTGTGCAAAGATGTTTCCTGCTGTTAGTTACACTGAATGTGCGTGTTCTGATGTTATGATCACCAAGCTGAAAATAACAACGTGTCTGCACTAATATTGATCTCAGTTCACAGCAGAGGGATGTCAGGACGACACATTCACACCAATATTACATTTGTTTCCCTGCAATCCTAGACAAGGACTATTAAGAAAACTAATGGCGGCCTTGTTCAGAAGAAGCCATAAATAATCTTTGGACATTTGTGACACTTCAAAGCATCGGTTTGTTAGACTCAAGTGGATGAGAAGCTTATGGATTCATAAGCTGTTTCTCATTGTGATTTGGACCTGGCTTGGCAAAGGAACATAGTATGTGCACAGACTGTTGGCATACTTCAGCTGGATTGCTCTAGTCAAAGTGGCATTGCTAGGTAGGAAAGGATAAAGAAAATCACAATGATGTTTGTAGGCATGCCTGTCGGGGATTCTTTTAACCTTCTTCCTGTATTACAAGCCACTGTAATAATCCTTGTCAATCTTCCCCAAATCTCTTTTACATCAAACAAAATGATCATGGCAGGATATAATTTGATGCAACGCGGGTGTTTCATCACTTAATCTATGATTACAGATTTCAATAAGGCAAAGGATAAAATTGATAATCTTCAAACAATTTTTTTTTTAATTGACGAATGCTGGAGTAACTCAGCAGATCCGGCATCGTCTCTGGAGAACATGGGGAGGTGACTTTTTGGGTCGGGACAGTTCTTCAGACCGATTGTGGAGAGCGAGGAGAAACCTGAAACAGAGGGGGGGCATGACAAAGCCTTGCGCATGATCGGTAGATGCAGGGCGGGGGGGGCGGGGGAGTTTAATAGGCAGGTAGTTGGACAAGATGATAAGTTGGACGGTGTCAGTGTTATGGGGAGAAAGCAGGAGAATGGGGTTAGGAAGGAGAGATAGATCAGCCATGATTGAATGGCAGAGTGGACTGGATGATCCTATCATGTATGACCTTATCACGTACAGGTATCAGGTATGTAGGTTAATTGGCTGGGTAAATGTAAAAATTGTCCCTAGTGGGTGTAGGATAGTGTTAATGTACGGGGATCGCTTGGCGGCACGGACTTGGAGGGCCGAAAAGGCCTGTTTCCGGCTGTATATATATGATATGATATGATATGGTATGACCTGACGGCAAAGGCCAGAGATGAAAAGAGATAAGGTGTGAGATGAGGGAGAAACCGCGTTTACTAAAGAAAGAAGACATATCGGATGTCCTAGAATGGATCCAAGGAAGCAGAGGGACGAACACGACCTTGTTCTCGCCAACGGAACTGCTGCAGAGATGGTCGTCAGCTTCAAGTCCCTTGGCATCCACATCACCAGCGACCTAACCTGGACCTTCACTGATGTGATGATTGAGAAAGCAGATCAATGTATAGTATTTACTTCTTTGGAGTTCGAGAAGATTTCTCATGCCCACAAGGATTTTTTTGGACTTCTACAGACACGCTAAAGAAAGTATTCTGATACATTGCATTTAACTGCATGGCACCACTTGACCACCTGAACTGCAGAGAGTGGTGAATACAATCCAGTTGATCACAGGCGCATCTCCTCCTTCCATCCAGTCCATCTTCATGGCGTGTTGCATCAGGAGGGCTGGAAGTATTGTGAAAGATGCAAGCCACCCTGGCCTTGACCCTTAATCTTTTACCTTCTGGGGGAGGATACAGGAGCTTTAAAACTCAGACATGCAGATTTAGGAATAGTTTCTTCCCCCATTGCTATAGACCCCTGATCCAATCACCTCTTTCACAACCTATTCCTAGGCATGCAGCCATGTACTCTTATTCGTAACTCTACCTCATTTAGTTATTTTGTTATTGCACTTTAATTTTTTTTGCACAACTTTGGATTTTTTGCATCACAATCATGCACCATCCTTCTGATTTTCAGGTTCATAAGTCATCATAGCAGAATTAGGCCATTTGGTCCAACGAGTCTACTCCACCATTCAATCATGGCTGATCTATCTTTCCCTCTCAACCCCATTCTCACATCATTGTATTCATTGTTTTCTTTATCATTACTGTATGTATATATCATTTACTCTGTGAGCTTGATGTCAAAGAATTTCATTGCAGCCTTGTGGAAATGAGAAAGTAATCTGAATCTCATCCATCTCAATATATTGACACTGTTACTTAACAAGTCGAACAATTCAAGAACTTTGGCAACTCAAACTCTAAAGGAGATTACAAAAAGAGGTAAACATAGCTGGGTCCATCACGGGTACTGACTTCCCCACCATTTATGGGATCTACAGGAGGCACTGCCTCAAAAAAGGCATCCAGCATCTTCAATGACCCACACTACCCTGACCATGCTCTCATTTCAATTCCACCATTGGGAAGAAGGTACAGGAGCCTGAAAACTGTAACATCCAAGTTCAGGAATAGCATCTTCCTAACAAGCATTTAGCATTTGAACACTACAAACTCCAAATAAACTCCAAACTAAGAACTGCTTCGATTGCATGAGGGACTTCAGGCTTTGTTTTGTTTTGGGGGTTCTTTTTTTCAGTATATTGTTTTTTTTGTTTATTGAAACTTTTTTTAATGTTTGTTTATTATATTATCTAGAGTACTGTGTTCACCAACTTGTTATGCTGCTGCAAGTAAGAATTCCTTTGTTCTGTTTCAGTACATATTACAATACAACACTCTTGACTTGGTGCATTTGCAAATGGTCCTATTGAACCAACACATGAAGTCTTTCAGGGACAGAAGTGGCAGATTTGCATTATCCTTTTATGTAAAAAAACATTTCGCAATTTCCTATCTAAATGACATGCTTAATTTTTTTCTGAAACTTGTCAGAATCAGAGCAATTATAGCATTGAAACAGGCCCTTCAGCCCACTGAGTTCACAACAATGATGTACACTACATGAATCCCATTTTTTATTCTCCCCCACACACCCTTCAACTCACCCCAGGTTCTACCATTCACCCACACACTGAGGGACAATTCACAGTGGCCAACTAACCTAACAACGTACACATCTTTGGGATAGGAGGGGGAACCAGAGCACCCAAGGGGAAACCCATGCAGTGACAGGGAAATGTGCAAACTCCACACAGACAGCAGCCAAAATCAGGATTGAATCCAGGTCTCGGGCACTTCAGGCCAGCAACTCTACTGACCATAAACTCCAGTGCCTTAATGCAATTGTATAGGGCAGTGCTGCGTACATGGAGTTTGCACGATCCCCCTGTGACTGTATGGGTTTTCCCGAGGTGCTCGTCTCTTCCCACATCCCAATCCCAGTTAGTTAATTAGCTGCTGTAAGATGCCCCTAGTTTGTGGGTGAGAGAGTTGATGAGAATGTCAGGAGAATAGGTTACTTGGAAATTTAGTAGGAGAATTGCTCTGTGAACTGCAGAGACATGATGGGCCAAGATGGCGAAGAAGTATAGAAAACACAAATACTTGTTTTCATTCTTCCAGCTCGAATCTTCCCGAGCTTTTAAAATAAATGGTGCCTGGAAGAGTCTTTGGTTCCTGCCAAGAATCTCGAGCAATTTGAGAGGGTTGCAATACCACCGTGCAGTTCACTAGGTTGTGGACAAATTCCTGAGGGAAGCCAGCTTTTATCAGAGAGTTGATGCAGTCACTGGAGTTGATGGCTCAGTGTCTGGGCCATCACACAGCCAGAGCCGCCTGCAGGAGAAAGATTCCAGGAATGAGTGGGTGAGCATACAATGAGCGTTTGACAGCACTGGGCCTCTACTCGCTGGACTTTAGAAGGTTGAGGGGGGACCTCATTGAAACTTACAGAATAATGAAAGGCATAGATAGAGCGGATATGGAAAGGATGTTTCCACTGGTGGGAGAATCATAGCCTCAGAATTAAAGGGCGCTCTTTTAGAAAGGAGGAGAGGAGGAACTTCTTTAGTCAGAGGGTAGTTAATCTGTGGAATTCATTGCCACAGAGGGCTGTGGAGGCCATCAGTGGATATTTTTAAGGCAGAGATAGACAAATTCTTGATTAGAACAGATGTCAAGGGTTATGGGGAGAGGGTAGGAAAAAGGGATTAGGAGGCAAAGATCATCCATGATTAAATGGTGGAGTAGACTTGATGGACCAAATGGTCTAATTCTACTCCTATGACTTGTGAACTAATGAGAACTTACACCCAGGTTGTAGGAAAACAGATACATGAAGTAAATGGCAAACATTGTCTCTAACAGGCTGAGGTTTTCCCTTCCTGAAGTCATTCATCAGCTCCATGGTCTTGCTAATGTTGGGAGCAATGGTGTTGTTCCGGCACCATTCAACATGATTATCAATTGTCCTCCTGTACCCCGACTCAGCGATACCCATTACTCTTCCATCAATGGTAGCTTTGTCAGTTAAACAGTTGTGGATTTAGAGAGAGCAGAGCAAGGGACTGAGCATGCAGCCTTGATGTGCCTCTATGCAAGGCCAGTGACCTTGTCTGTATTAAATCATGAAAGAAAATTAATTCAATTATGCTGTAAACTGACCCAAAGGCTATTTCATACCAGTAGCAAGGACAGTTAAATAATGGTGTAAAACATATTTGGAATTGGATGCTTCTCGGCTGCCTTCAGAAGAGATGTACTCTAATCACTTAATTAACCTTCTGAGCGATTTCCACTCCTAAAACAAAAATGTTTATCTACATCTGTGTTCATACAGCAGTGCTTTGCAGCAAAAGAACTCAGGAGTTCAATAGAAAGAATGAAACACATAGAATGGAGTTTTAATGTTATTACCCAATTCCAATTGTTTTCCTTATAATTGGTTTTGATGCAGATATCCAATGGAACCTGCATTCAATTATGGTAACATTATTCAAACAGCAATTGCTAACATATTACTCAATCTCAAAATTTGATTGCTTAATTTTGGAAATGTTTTTGGAATGTTTCTGACAGTGCCTGCTTCCATTTCCAGCCCCATTAGAAATGTATAAGGGGGAGTTTCACACCCGTGATGTGTGCTTCTCACTCCCAGCAGATGTTCCACATAGTGCAGGATTTGCCTTGCATTAGTTAACAGATTCATGCAAAACCTTTAACTTATTCTTCACATCTATTGTTAATCATTCTTGCATCTGATGTCCACCATTCCATGCAAGAGAAAAATGACAGCACAGGACATGACATTCTGCCAAACAACAAGGACACATGCTTTAGTTTAGTTCAAAAATGATAGGAGCGTAATTAGGCCATTCAGCCCATCAAGTCTACTCTGCCATTCAATCATGGCTGATCTCTCTTTTCCTCAACCCTATTCTCCTGCCTTCTCCCCATAACCCCCGACACCTGTATTAATCAAGAATCTATTTCTCTGTCTTAAATATATCCATTGACTTCGACCGCAGCATTCTGTGGCAATGCATTCCACAGATTAACCACCTGACTAAGAAATATTTCTTCTTCTCTTTCCTAAAGGAATGTCCTTTTATTCTGAGGCTATGGCCTCTGGTCCTAGACTCTCCCACTAGCTTGCTGTTTGAAACACGGATGAACTGAAAATTGTATTTGCTGGGAAGAATAAAAGTAGTCAGATTTGTGCTAATCTGGCAACAAAGTCCACCATCAGCAACGACAATTTTATGTAACATTTGTAATGAAGGAGAATACCCTAATGCACTTCATGGTGGCACAACCATAAAAATGGGCACGGGATGAAAGAAAGTAGAGTTAGGGATGCAAGAATGAGGGCAGACAACTTCAGACCTGAAGGGGGAGAGTTTTAGACTCATTGACAGTATCTCCCTCTCGCACAATTGGCAGTGACTCTCAAAACTACGAGAATGATGGGACAACGGCAATATTTTAATCTGGCTGAGGCCAAAAATCAAAGCATCCATTTTCTCCAGACTTGTAAAAATTACGTGGATCAGTTTTACGGCCACTGCTTTTTCAGTAGAATTCCACTAATCCTGAGATAGACACAAAATCTGGAGTAATTCAGTGGGTCAGGCAACATCTCAGAAGAAAAGGAACAGAATGAATGAGTGAATTATTTATTGTCACATTTGACAGGTCAGTGATATTCTTTGTTTTGCATATGGGTGAATAAATCTTTTTGTTATCTCAGTTCCAAATAGCCTGAGACCGTAACAGTCCAACAAGAGGCATTAATCCTGCAATAACTTGGACAAGCCCTCGTACAAAGTTTGAATCTTTCAATGTGGTCACTTTGAAACATTAAAGAATATGGATCCGGTCTACTTAGCATAGGTATCAAGTGGGTGACATTAAAGAAGAGATCTGAAGGACAAATTACTTAGAGACTGCTGGATGTACTCAGCGGATCAGACCATATCTACTGCAAGAGAAACAGTCCGTGTTTCGGGTCGAGGACCCTTCGTCAGAACTGGGAAGGAAAGGCAGGAAACTTGTTAAACTAGAAGAGTGAAGAAAGGGTCTGTCTCTTAAAGGGTAACATCTTGGTGACCATGCGTTAGAGCTGTAAACAAGGTTATCCGGTCAATGAGTGAATGGGAGCAGTTAGAGAGTGAGAACATAGACAAAGGAACATGGATAGAAGAACGTAAGAGCAGGAAGACATATCGGTAGGTTGGGCTGGACAAGTCCTTTACTCCCAGAAGTAAATAAAAAGGAAAATAAAAAATAAAGATTCAGATCGGTAGGACTTGTCCAGCCCAACCTACCGATATGTCTTCCGGCTTTCATTCAATGTAAATGTTCATGGATTGCTTTGAAGTAATAGTTTTCGACCACTTATAAATTTCTATTTATAATTTTATTTCTTTGTATCCTGATACAATGAAAACAAATGCAATTCTCCACGAAATGCGCAAGAGGAAAATAGTCTAGTCAGCTTATGATCTGATCGTCAGCAAGCTCGTTCCAGTTGTATACAAGCGATGGGCAAATATGTTAGATGTGAATTTTCACTTGAGCAAAAGTTGCTGAACGAAAGAAAGGGAAAGGAAATGATACACATTGTGCGGCCTAAAAGTCTAATAATCCCCAATCCGATTTCAGAAATTCTGATGTTTTGGCATCTGGTCCACCATTCTTGCTCATGTCCCCTTGAAACTTCTCAAACCCCCTGTATCCCACACTCACTTGAAGCTCACCAGCAACCCTTCACCTACCTCTCTGGACACTCACTAGATTCACCAACTATGTAACATGTAAGCAACTGGAAAGTCAGAAGGTCACAAGGAATAGGCCATTCAGCCCATCAAGTCTACTCCTCCATTCAAACATGGCTGATCTATCTCTCCCGTCTAACCCCATTCTCCTGCCTTCTCCCCATAACCCCCAACACCTGTGTGCCGTGGGATATGGCATTCTGCACACCGTGTTATAGGAAAGATATTGCCAAGCTGGAAAGGGTACAGAAGATTTACGAGGAAGTTGCCAGGACTAGAGGGTGTGAGTTATAGGCAGAGGTTGAGTAGGTTGGGACTCTATTCCTTGGAGTGCAGGAGGATGAGGGGTGATCTTATAGAGGTGTACAAGATCATGAGGGGAAATAGATCGGGTGGATGCACAGTCTCTTGCCCAGAGTAGGAGAATCAAGGGCCAGAGGACATAGGTTTAAGGTGAAAAGATTTAATAGGAATTTGAGGGGTAACTTTTTCACAGGAGGTGGATGTATGGAACAAGATGTCAGAGGAGGTTGTTGAGGCAGGGACTGTCCCAACATTTAAGAAGCAGTTAGGCAAGTACAGTTAGGACAGGTTTGGAGGGATATGGACCAAGTGCAGGGCTGTGTGGGCAAGTTGGGCTGAAGGGCCCGTTTCCACACTGTATCACTCTATGACTATGACTCTATCCAACCTCCGACAGTCCAGCACCACCAAGACCCCAATGATGGTGGATTATAGGTGTTTCAATATTAACATATTGAAGTTCAAGCAATTTACATGCCATTTGTCATTGAAAGATTAAGGATATCTACTTGGTTGGGAAATCAAATAATCTATCCACAGTTTCACAACAGCATTGCATATCCTTATCTGTGTCTAAGAAAATAAACATGAATCTCAAATTATTTCAAAATGAATATCCAAATTAAATTACTTAATCCAACAACATTCTTTTGTCATTTTATTAATGTATAATGAGATTGTGAATTAAATCTCAACATGAAACTTATTTTGTGGTTATATTATAAGAATATGTAGCCAGTAGATAATATAACCAGATCAATTTCACAAAAATGTAAATTCAAAATCAACTCCAAAAACTACTTGAGCAAAAATCTTGAGCAAAGATTTGGATTAGGCAGCATCTATGGAATAGATAGATGACAGAATGGTCCTGACCCAAACCATTGCCTGTTCATTCCCTCCGTAGATGCTGCCCGACCTGTTGAGTTCCTCCAGCAGTTTGTTTATTCTAGCACCTGCTGTTTCTGCTGTCTCCAGAAATAATCTATTGTTTCTTTCACCAGAACATTTAAAGTAAGAGCATGGTTCAGCCATAAACATGATGGTTTGGCCCAAATATTAACAGCAATAAACTAACTGGGAATTCGATCCTACAATGAGAATCTTAAAGCTGCCAGAAGCAGTTAAGATCTCTTTGACAAATAATATTTTTAAAATCTTTGTCTAAAGCAGGAATTAATTTGCTATCGAGATTTGTGGACCATGATCAGAATGGTGAGCGGATAGAAATTGCAATGCACATAATGTCAGTGTGCTGTGTTATACAGTCAGTCTTTTTAGTTTAGGAAGGAACTGCAGATGATAGTTTAAACTGAAGATAGACACAAAAGCTGCAGTAACTCAACAGGTCACTGAGCATCTCTGGAGAAAAAGAATAGGTGACATTTCGGTTCGAGACCATTGTTGAGACTGCTCGACCCACAGCGTCACCTATTCCTTTTCTCCAGAAATGTTGTCTAACTAGATGAGTTACTCCAGCTTTTTGTGTCGATTTTTTTTAGTTTAGAGATACCACACAGAAATAGGCCCTTTGGCCCACCAAGTCCACACTGCCCAGCGATCCCCACACACCAACACTATCCTACACACACTAGAGACAATTTAACCAAGCCAATTCACCTACGCCTGTGAAGTGTGGGATGAAACCGGAGAAAATTCACACGGTCACAGGGAGAACATACAAACTCCGTACAGTCAATAGACAATAGGTGCAGGAGGAGGCCATTCGCCTTAAAGTTCTGCCCTCTAGTCATTGACAATTCCACTCTGAAGAGAGGGTCTGACTCTGCCCTACCTATGCCTCATAATTTTACATACATCTATCAACTCTCCCCTCAGCCTATCCAAAGTCCTCTAATACAAATTGAGATTGAATAGACTAATCAGAATACAGTTAAATGGCAAATTCTCATACAAATACAACAAATTCAGTTGAGCTACTGAAGTTAAATTAAAATTTATCAATAAACAATAGACAATAGGTGCAAGAGTAGGCCATTCGGCCCTGCGAGCCAGCACCACCATTCAATGTGATCATGGCTGATCATTCTGAATCAGTACCCCGTTCCTGCCTTCTCCCCATACCCCCTGCTATCCTTAAGAGCTCCATCTAGCTCTCTCTTGAAAGCATTCAGAGAACTGGCCTCCACTTCCTTCTGAGGCAGACAATTCCACAGATTTACAACTCTGACTGAAAAAGTTTTTCCTCATCTCTGTACTAAATGGCCTACCCCTTATTCTTAAACTCTGGCCCCTGGTTCTGGACTCTCCCAACATTGGGAAAATGTTTCCTGCCTCTAACGTGACCAAACATTTAATAATCTTATATGTTTCAATAAGATCCCCTCTCATCCTTCTAAATTCCAGTGTATACAATCAGGGCCGTTTTTACAGCATTATGGGCCCCCGGGCAAAGCAGTGTACTGGGGCCCCTACCGTTACTCTCCCCCACCCCCCTTTCCCTACCAGCCCCCCCTGTCGTGCCGTGGAAAAGCACTTACCGAAAAGCACTTAGCGATGGACAGGGTGCTACATTGTTGCGAAAAGCACTTACAGATCGCTGTGAGAAGCACTTAGTGACTGAAAACGTTGCGAAAAAAAGCACTTATTGAACCTACATTTTTAAAGTAGTATTTATTTATTGCAAGTCACTTAACATACACAGATCAGCATGGGGCCCCTATGCTCGTGGGCCCCCGGGCAAGTGCCCATCAGGCCCATGCGTTAAGACGGCCCTGTATACAAGCCTAGTAGCTCCAGTCTTTCAACATACGACAGTCCCGCCATTCCGGGAATTAACCTAAACCTACGCTGAACGCCCTTGATAGCAAGAATATCCTTCCTCAAATTTGGAGACCAAAACTGCACACAGTACTCCAGGTGCAGTCTCACTAGGGCCCTGTACAACTGTAGAAGGACCCCTTTGCTCCTCTCCTCTTGTTATGAAGGCCAACATTCCATTGGCTTTCTTCACTGCCTGCTGTACCTGCATACTTCCTTTCAGTGACTGATGCACTAAGACACACAGATCTCGTTGTAGGTCCCCTTTTCCTAACTTGACACCATTCAGATAACAATAATTATTACCACCAAAGTGGATAATCTCACACTTATCCACATTAAACTGCATCGGCCATGCATTCGCCCACTCAGACTGTCCAAGTCACCCTGCAACCTTGTAGCATCTTCCTCACAGTTCACACTGCCATCCAGCTTTGTCATCTGCAAATTTGCTAATGTTACTTTTAATCCCTTCATCCAAGTCATGAATGTATATTGTAAATAGCTGTGGTCCCAGCACCGAGCCTTGTGGTATCCCACTAATCACTGCCTACCATTCTGAAAGGGACCCATTTATCCCCACACTTTATCAATCAAAATGTATATCAATGGTGTACATTTTGTACCTTATTTAAAGTTACTAGTGCCCCAAATCTATATCCAGCTGTTGAATCCAAACTTGCAGAGTGATAAATTCAGTAACCTTGATTGAATTTAGATAGAGCTCAGGGGGCTAGTGGAATCAAGGGATATGGGGAGAAGGCAGGCACAGGTTTCTAATTGTGGATGATCAGCCATGGTCACAATGAATGGCGGTGCTGGCTCAAAGGGCCAAATGGCCTCTTCCTGCACCTATTTTCTATGTTTCTATATTTAAATGTGGTGATGCAGTATAGCATGGTCCTTCTTCCTCTGCTAACACCGTGAAAGTCCCATCTAATCCATAGAAATACAATTCTTTCCATTCATATTATCTATCAGATGCATTTTGAATGTTGCTATCAAATATATTTTGGATCATAACTGTGCGGACAAAAATCTTCCTTTTTATTCACTCAAACTTTACCTTTAAAATGGTGTCCTCTGGTTACTCCCCTTCTTCTACTGCAACACAAATCATCCCTCTTCACAACTTTCAACACCACAACTAATTATCGTCATACAGTTCTTTGCTCCAAGAAAAATGATCCCATTGTCCCCAATCTCACCACATACCTGAAGTATCTCATCCTCGATGATATTCTAATAAATCACCCATGCTCTCTCCAGTGTCTTGGCATCCTTCCCAGTGCCCAGAATTGAAACTGAGACTTTATTCCAGGCTGAGGCAGAGATTTATAAAATCTTGACATAAATGCTATTGTTTTGTTATGTTCACTGCGTTAAAGCTAATGCTTGCCTTTGTTTTTTGAACATAGCTCACAACTCCTACCATCTCTCCACCAATTTCAATGTTTTGTTAATGCTGCTCCTCTTATTCTGCCCTCAAAATGACAACACTTCACTTTTCTTTTTTAAACTATAGCAGATATGTATCTGCCTGTTGCATCACAGCATCCATGTCCTCCTAAAGAATTCTGCTAATCTTTCTCACTGTATTTCTGAATATTGCATTGTCTGTAAACTTTGAAATCCAAGTCACTGACATAAAAAAAGCAATATTTTCCTCCTTCCCAGGAGGAAATGACAATTCACTTCAGTTTTGTATTTGTGACCATTTCTTTAACTGCTTTGTTCTGTTTGAAGCAAGCAGCTTCACTTTTGCAAACACTGTGCTTTATCTGTCAGGCTGTGCTTTATTGAATGTCATTGTCAGAGAGAGATGCAGCATGGAAACAGGCCGTTTGGCCTACCGAGTCTGTGCTACCCATCAAACCCCTATACACCAATCTTTAGACTCTTAGAATTTAGAGATACAACATGGAAACAAGCCCTTCGACCCACTAATCACCCCATGTGCCTACGCTGTTCTACTCACTGGGGACAACTGTACAAAAGCCAATTCACCTTCAAACCTGTATGTCTTTGGAGTGTGGGAGGAAACCAGAGCACCTGAAGAAAACCCAATCAACCTGCCAACCCATACTTCTTTGGGATGTGGGAGGAAACCGGAGCATCTGGGGAAATTCACAACCGCAGGGAGAATGTGCAAAGTCCACATGGCACTGGAGGTCAGGATTGAAACCAGGATCATGGCAGTAATTATACTAGCTTCTTGAGAAGTCCATAAACACAAAACAGCAAGTGCTTTAGCACCATCAACACTACCTGGCTTGTATATTAATTCAAAGAAAGGAGATGTTGATAGGAGACAAGAAAAACGTAAGCAGGTTCATTGGATGCATGCCATTATCTGTCATACTTGAGGTACAATCTTGTGCTATTGTGCCAGCTATTGTTCATTTTCTTCCGAGCTTAAAGGCCTCTGCTGTAGGATCAATAATGCAGCATTGCGTCTTATTACTACAGGAATTCAATGAATTCATCCATTTAGATTCAACATTAACAGACCCACTAGATGGTAGCAAGTAGAACTGCTGCCTCAAAGTTCCCTTGGGCGTATTTCCAACCTCCCGTGCTGTCTGCACGGTGTCTGCACGTTCACCCTGTAACCGCATGGATTTCACCCAGTGCGCTGGTTTCTTCCCACATCAAAGACATCGCTTAATTTGCCCCTGTAAATTCCCCCTTGCTTGTGAATGAGTCATAGGATCTAGAGAGGTGATGGGAATGTGGGGGAGAATAAAATGGGCATCTGAACAGTGTAAATGTTGGTATCAGTGCCTTAAATATTAAAAATTGGTTTCAGATGCTGCCTAAAGCATTGACAAGTCGTATAAAACATTAATCCAGCTCTCAATAGAGTGGTAAATCCAGTAATGCTAGTTGAGAATTGTGATGATACAGGATAGAATGGACACTGAAAGGCCCATCTACAATGTCATTTTTCCCCACTCATATTATTTACCAGACGCTTTTGAATGTTGCTTCGGAACATATCCCATCAGATTTTCAAGCAATGGATCCAGAATTTTAACAAAAACTCATTTCATTTTTTATTCACTCATGGTTTACCTTCAAGCTGTGTGCTGTGATTGCTGCCCCTTCTGCCAGGGCAACACAGTTTAACCCTCTTCCCAAACTTTAACACTAAATCTCATCACAATGTTCTCTGCTCCGAGAATGATCTCAGCTTCCCCAACTTCGCCA
This sequence comes from Rhinoraja longicauda, assembly GCF_053455715.1. Lineage (NCBI taxonomy): Eukaryota > Metazoa > Chordata > Chondrichthyes > Rajiformes > Arhynchobatidae > Rhinoraja > Rhinoraja longicauda. Next base: position 26,246,036 of record NC_135957.1, on the reverse strand, counting down.
AGTAAATGAAGCACCACATCCTCGATCTTCTGATAAATCTCATTTCCTCCCCCTCCCCCCCACCAAGATCTTTGCATCCTTCCCAGATTCCCTAATGCCCAAAATTGAACCCAACATTCCCTGCGATGTTGAGGCAGAGATTTATAAACTCTAGGCATAAATGCCATTGTTTTGTTATGTTCTCCGTGCTAAAACTAATGCTTGCCTTTGCTTTTAGAACATGGCTCATGACTCACACCATCTCCCCAAAATTATACCCAATATTCCTGTTGAAACTGAGGCAGAGATTTATTAAGTTTTGGCAAATTCTGTCATTGTTATGTTGTCTGTGCTCAATCAGCATTGGCTTAATCAACTTTTAATTGCAGTTACCAAGACTATCGGAACACAGCTACCAGCCTTGGAGGGCATCTACAACACACGATGCCTCAGAAAAGCCACCAGCATTCACAAAGACTCCTCATACTCCTGCAATAGTCTGTTCAAAATTCTACCATCGGGCAGACGCTACAAGCCCTTCTACACCCGCACCTCCAGACTCAGCAACAGCTTAATCCCCAGGGCCATAGCTGCTATGAACCGGTCCTGCTGAGCCGGATGGTCACATTGCACAGTGAACCAGCACAGACCTACTTGAACTTTATACTGTTTTAAAACTGTTTCTAATTTTGTTTCACTGGGTTGTATAAATTTATACTGATTAGCTAACCAGTATACTGAAGGCGCATTCCCAATCTCGTTGTACCCCTATACAATGATAATAAAGATATATTGTATTGTATTGTAAGAATGGGTGGTGCAAATTGTAACACGATCATGGTGGGCATTTCAAGTTTCTGCAAATGGATAAACTAATGTTCATTTATTTTCCTAGCAGTCAAGAGTCCAAAGCGAGGACGTGACTAAAAGTGAATTTATTCCTCACCGGCACCTTTCCCATAAGGACTGTGACTTTGTACATTGGATGCTGCACCATAAAGCAGAGGTATTCTCGAACAACATAGATGATGACACCCATTGTTCAATGCATCCCAGCAAGTTTCCAGAGCTAGTTTAGAAGGCCTCCACTCGACAGGTTTATGCCTCTGCGATTACGATGCGGGGTTAGCATTTTGCTATCCTCCTATCCTCTGTGATTTAATGTCAAATGAGAATTTGTAGATTGTGGCAAAATGCAAACTGAAGATCAGTGAAATTTCTTGAATCAAACTTGTGTAATTCAAAGGTCAGGGAGATAAAAGCAAGTACCAGCAAAATAAAATCATAGCAAATTATTTCTGAGTCAGAACAGCAAACATACAAATGTGATTCTGCAAAATGGTGCCTGCTGCTTAACACTAAGTTGCTGTACACTCTTCAACCAAAAATCATCTCTGCAAAATACCACACACACACAGTTTACACAGCAAAAGCTATCAACATTACACAAAAGGGGTTGTTGTGGTTTTGTAGTCAATCATCCCAAGCCCATCACGACAGCAGATCCTCAGGGAAGTGTCAAGCTTCAATCATCTTCAGCTGGTTTGTCAATTACTGTCATTCCACCATAAAGTCGGAAATGGGGAGTTTGCTGAAGATTGCACAAAGTTCAGTTCCATTCACAACTCCTCGGCAAATGACACAGCCCCATGCCTGCATGCACCGTGATCCAGCCAATTTTCTGGCTTGGGCTGATAAGTGGCAAGTTACATCTATGTCATAAACATGCCAGACAACAGCTATCTACAGGGAAGGTATAATCAAGGACCACTCACACACTGGTCATTCGCTTTACTCCCCTCATTTGTTGGGCAGGATACCCATCCGGCAGAAAGTACAGAAGCTTGAAAGCACGTATCAGACTCAGGAAAGACTTCTTCCCCTCTGTTATCAGGCTTCAGAATGGTTCTTCCATTAGCTAAGGTTCTGCTCGATTCACCCCTCACCCATTGGACTTTGTCTCTAGAACTGATGCACTGCAAAGCACTACAACTTTGAGAACTATATTCTGCACTCTGTATTTCCCCTTTGATTTATCCATTTACTAGAGTTTGACTTGATTGTATTTATGCAAGATATCTCCAATCGATTTGGATAGTATGCAAAACAATGTTTTTCACTGCACCTCGGTACACGTGACAATAATAAATCCAAACCTAAACCAGGTGGAGATTTCCTGCCCAGGTTTGAAGTGTTGCCTGAAGGAAACCCTGGCTTATTCCCACCAAACTCTACACTCAATGCTACCCACTCTAGTGAAGCTAATCCCTGGACAAGGTCTAGCTTATTACGGTGAAGGAGTCGTCAAAGATTTTGACTGAAGATAGAGTTTGGGAACATGACTGTCAGGGTATAGCAAGTCAAGTTTAGTTTAGTACAGGTATCAGGGGCTATGGGGAGAAGGCAAGAGAATGGGGTTAGGAGGGAGAAATAGATCAGCCATGATTGAGTGGCAGAGGAGACTTGATGGGCTGAATGGCCCAATTCTGCTCCGATCACATGACCTTAGTTAATTTAGTTTAGAGATAGAGCCTGAAAAGGCTATGCCAACCCATCGATCATCTGCTCATACTAGTTATCCCACTTTCTTATCCACTCCCTATGCACTAGGGGCACTTTACAGAGGCCGATTAACCTACTAAGCTGCCATCTGCGGGATGTGGAGGGAAACTGGAGCACCCAGAGGAAACCCATGTGTTCACAGGGAGAACACACAAACTCCACACAGATGGCACCCGAGCTCAGAATTGAACCCGGGTCTCTCGCTTTGTAAAGCAGCTGCTCTACTAGCACCACCACTGTGCTGCCCGAGATAGCTGTGAGATAGCTCTCCAAACTTTGGTTGAGGATGATCATATCATATATATACAGCCGGAAACAGGCAATGTGTTTTCAAAATGGTGGCTGCTACGCATAAATACTGGGGCAAGGCATTGGAAATAGTTCTCCCTCTCTTTCCTAAACTAGGGTTGGGCACAAGGCAGGAGCACAACCCTAATAAATGAACAAAAATGTAGAAAGCGAGGGTCAAATGCATGCACTCATATTCACTGTACAATTTTCAGTTTGATTGTGCTTGGCCTTTCGAATGACTATAAATCTAAATGTCTTTGCACACCCAAGTCTGAAGCTGCCCCATAGGAATCTTCTGAGATACCCAAGAGAGACTAAATGATCCACTTAAAGCTGCGTCTAAAGGACACGTTTGACAGGGCAGCATCCCTCAAGTTCAGCTTCCCAGGGGACTCTACAGTGTATAAGCTGTTCAGTGCCTGTGAAACCTGTATTGAGAGCCAGTGGTATTTGGGCTTTAATTCCTATCTCTGTCCTCCAGCACTTTATAAAAAATAAAGGCCATGTCTAACATTAACTGCGGGTCTGAAGTCACAGAGGTCAGACTGGGAAAGGATTGTAGATATTTTTTTTCCACTAAAAGGCAGTCAGGAACACAATGATTTTTTAAATATAATACAGTAAATCCTCCATCATTAAGTACTTATTCAGCCTGAATATTCATGCAGCCAGCTAAATTTTCTAAGGGTGTTAATCTCCACATCTTTTCACTCATGAAAGTTCTGTTGAACCTGCCGAAATACCGCTCGAGTGCCCAGAACACAGCAGATAAACCACACTGCCCTTTTGACATTTGGAATTAAGCGATTTTAGTTTAAGCATTAGGCCATCCCTGACTAAGCTCTCCATAGAAGTCTCTGCATGGACTAGAATAGCATTTCCCAGTTTTATGAAAATAAAATTCACTGCTTAAGGTCAAGATATTTTGTTGTTTATTTATCTTTACAGGAGCCATAGAGGTATAGGCTGACAAGCACTAAATCCACTTTGAAAATTCGGTACTTCATGGGATGATAAACAATAGACAATAGGTGCAGGAGGAGGCCATTCGGCCCTTCGAGCCAGCACCGCCATTCAATGTGATCATGGCTGATCATTCTCAATCAGTACCCCGTTCTTGCCTTCTCCCCATACCCCCTGACTCCGCTATCCTTAAGAGCTCTATCTAGCTCTCTCTTGAATGCATTCAGAGAATTGGCCTCCACTATTGGCCTCCACTGCCTTCTGTGGCAGAGAATTCCACAGATTCACAACTCTGACTGAAAAAGATTTTCCTCATCTCAGTTCTAAATGGCCTACCCCTTATTCTTAAACTGTGGCCCCTTGATCTGGACTCCCCCAACATTGGGAACATGTTTCCTGCCTCTAACGTGTCCAACCCCTTAATAATCTTATACGTTTCGATAAGATCCCCTCTCATCCTTCTAAATTCCAGTGTATACAAATCTAGTCGCTCCAGTCTTTCAACATATGGCAGTCCCGCCATTCCGGGAATTAACCTAGTAAACCTACGCTGCACACCCACCTCATGATAAATGCTGCCAGGTTATTAGATTTAGAGTCATAAAGCCCAACTTGCCCACGCTAACTAACATGCCTCATCTTCACAAGCCCAACCAGCCTGCATTTGGCCCATTTCCCTTGTGGCATTGGGGATGTTGACCACACCGACACTCGCAATAGGATAAACTCACCTAATATATTTTACTTACAGTGGTAAGAAAGGACAGGACTGCACGGGGGGTGCTGTCCCTCACCAACTGGGCATGTGTGCAGTGCACTGGGGATCTTGGGCTTGTCCCAAAAGCTCAGTCCTGGTCTCGAAGGTGGAGGCGTGGCAATCTCAGGCTTCTTCCTCCCTGTTGTTCACACTTGCTTGGAGAGAAGGCCACTGGCAGTCTCAGCTTTCATCCTGACAGCTTGGGGTTGGGCTTGAAGAGGCAGTCTCAGGATTATTCTGCTGGCTCCGTGTTTGCCTTGGAGTGTGGCCGCAGTCCTTCATTGTCCGTGGGCAGGAAAGGGCACTGGCGTCTCAGGTTTGCCCCAGCCACTCAGTCTCAATAAAAACATTAGCTGTCTAGCTACTTCCAAATCTTGACCACATGGTGACACTGATGGTATTGGGTTTGTCCCAGTGACTGCGTCTTCCTCAAACCTGTGACACCTGAACCTCCTTTCCCTGGCTAGGAAGGCCTGGGTTTTATAAGGAAGAGGCTGACAAGGTTCAGGTGGCCAATCTGATGTTAGCTAATTTGACCCAGCTGTTACCAATGATGCTGAGGATTGGCCACTCCTGTCAGCCAATGATGGGGATCATAGCAATATCCAAGGAAGGATGTCAGTGTCACGCCCTCTAAACCTATCCTATCCATGTACCTATCCAAATGTTTCTGAAACGTTTTGATAGTAGCTGCCTTGACTACCTCCTCAGGCAGCTCGGACCATGTACCTTTTGAGTAAAAAAGTTGCTCCTCAAGTTCCTATTAAATCTTCCCTCCCCCCACCCACCCACCCTCGTCTTAAACATATGTCCTCTAGTTCTTGATTCCCTTTTTCTGGGTAAAAGACTCTGTTCATTTACCATGTCTATTCCTCTCATGATCTCATACACCCCTATAAGATCACCCCTCATCCTCCTGTGCTCCAAGGGATAAAGTCCCAGCCTGATCAACCTCTCCTTTTTGCTCACGCCCTTGAGTCCTGGCAACATCCACTTAAATCTTCTCTGCACCCCTTCCACTTAATAACATCTTTCCTACAACAAGGTGACCAAAACTGAACACAATACTCTAAATGTGGCCTCACCAATGTTTGTTTTTCATTAAACACAGTTTTGCCTTAAACTGTCCCAGGCAAGTGTGCATTCTCTAGGGTATATATGCTAGCAGGCATGCCATTGGATATACAGTACATTCAGAAAGTATTCAGACCTCTTCACTTTTTCCACATTTGCTACGTTACAACCTAATTTTAAAATTGATTTAAAAAAAAATTATCATCAATCTACACACAATACCCCATAATAAAAAAAGTGAAAACAGGTGTTTAGAAATTTTTGCTGAGTAATTAAAAAGAAATAACTGAAATATCACATTTACATAAGTATTCAGACCCTTTGCTGTGACACTCAAAATTGAGCTTATATTCATACAGTTTCCATTGATTATCCTTGAGATGTTTCTACAACTTGATTGGAGTCCACCAGTGGTAAATTAAATTGATTGGACATGATTTGGAAAGGCACACATCTGTCCCACAGTTGACAGTGCATGTCAGAGCAAAAACCCAGTCATGAAGATGAAGGAATTGTCCGTAGACCTCCGAGACGGGATTATGTCGAGACACAGATCTGAAGAAGGGTATAAAACAATTTCTGCAGCATTGCAGGTCCCGGAGATCACAGTGGCCTCCGTCATTCTTAAATGGAAGAACTTTGGAACCACCAGGGCTCTTCATAGAGCTGGCCGCCTGGCCAAACTGAGCAATCTGTGGAGAAGGGCCTTGGTCACCAAGAGCCCGATGGTCACTCTGACAGAGCTAGAGTTCCTCTGTGAAGAATGGAGAACCTTCCAGAAGGACAAATATATCTGCATACTCCACCAAACAGGCCTTTATGGTAGAGTGGCCAGACGGAAGCCAATCCTCAGTAAAAGGCACATGACAGCCCACTTGGAGTTTGCTAAAAGGCACCTAAAGGACTCTCAGACCATGAGAAACAAGATTCACCAGTCTGATGAAACCAAAATTGAACTCTTTCGTCTGAATGCTAAGTGGCACCGCTCATCACCTGGCCAATGCCATACCTACGGTGAAGCATGGTGGTGGCAACATCATGCTGTGGGAATGGTTTTCAGCAGCAGGAACTGGGAGACTAGTCAGGATCGAGGGAAAGATGACCTGACCAAAGTACAGAGAGATCCTTGATGAGAACCTGTTCCAGAGCGTTCTGGACCTCAGACAAGGGCAGCGGTTCACATTCCAACAGGACAATGACCCTAAGCACACAGCCAAGATAACACAGGAGTGGCTTTGTGACAAGTCTGTGAATGTCCTTGAGTGGCCCAGCCAGAGCCCGGACTTGAACCCGATCGAACATCTCTGGAGGGACCTGAAAATAGCTGTGCATCGACACCCCCCATCCAACCTGACAGAGCTAGAGAGGATCTGCAGAGAAGAATGGGAGAAATTACCCAAATACAGGTGCCAAGCTTGTAGTATTGTACCCAAGAAGACTTGAGGCTGTAATCACTGCCAAAGGTGCCTCAACAAAGTACTGAGTAAAGGGTCTGAATACTTATGTAAATGTGATATTTCAGTTATTTCTTTTTAATTATTTTGCAAAAATTTCTAAATACCGATTTTCACTTTTTTATTATGGGGTATTGTGTGTAGATTGATGATAAATAAAAATAATTTAATCCATTTTTAAATAAGGCTGTAACGTAGCAAAATGTAGAAAAATTGAAGGGGTCTGAACACTTTCTGAATGCACTGTATAAGCAAGAATGCATGCCCCCAGTGTACGCAAGTGTGCATGCTCCCAAAATATGCAAGAGTCCAAGCTCCCAGGGCATATATACAAGAGCGTTGCCAGGTATGTATGTAAAAATGCATGCCCCCTGTGTATATATTCAAGCGTGCATGCTTGCTGTATTTATATGCAAGAGTGCATGCCCCCTGTGTATATATTCAAGCGTGCATGCTTGCTGTATTTATATGCAAGAGTGCATGCCCCGATGTCTATGCAAGAGTGCATGCTCGCAGTGTTTATATGCAAGAGTGCATGGCCCCCAGTGTATCTATGCAAGAGTGCATGCTCGCAGTGTATATATGAAAGTACATGCCCCCAGGTATATATGCAAGAATGCATGCTCCCCGGTATATATGCGTGTGCTTGCCCCCAGGTATATGCAAGAGTGCATGGTCCCAGTCTACATATGCAAGTGCATGTCTCCCAGGTACACTCCGTGCCCCTTGTGACTTTGCAAACCTTTGCGTGAATGCGAGTTCCGCCTCTTCTCCGTGTGTAAGTGCACCTGAGTCTGAGATGCAGATTTCCCGCGTGAATGCATGTCTTTCGCTCCATGCCTGCGGATTCCCGCCGCACTTCCCCACACACCATCCCAGGCATTAACTGAAATATATAGTGACAAGAGCAGGGCTCCGATGTGCACCCCGCTTCCAACAGCTCGGCTTTAAAATATATATATATATATATATATATATATATATATATATATCTTGTTAAATTGTCGAAGTGGGGGGTTTGGGAGCTGGCTGAGTGGTTGGGTGGAAGCGGCGCCTGCGGAGAGTCTTTGCAGCTGCGGACAGACTCGCAGAGGTGGAGACTGGGGTATTGAGTGCCCTGCAAATACTCCAAGGGCAAAGTTTCGGAGGCTGGCTTGGAGGAAGCGATGGTCGGAGTTGGCTTAAGGGCAGCCTCGGGCTGATCTGCCTTCGTCCCAAGTCACACACACATCTTGCCCGGGAAGGGGCCGGACGGTTCCCCGGGCTGTGGGTGGGTGGAGAGACCAGAGAGAGAGAGAGAGAGAGAGAGAGATGCAGAGTGCGGGGACTGCTGTGGGTCAGCTCCTGACCAACGATACCACCGGCAGCCCAGCCCTGGATCCCAACACCGACTACGACCAGGAGTTCATCCGTTATCTGTGGAGGGAATACCTGTACCCGAAGGAATACGAGTGGGTCCTGATCATCGCTTACATTGTTGTGTTCATCGTCGCTCTGATTGGGAACATACTGGGTGAGTGATGCCTTGCTACCTCTGTTATTGGGGCACCCCGTTCTCTCTCCCCCCCATCTGTACCAACCCCCCATCTGTACCAACCCCCCGCCCTCCTCGTCCACCTTCCACCCTCTCCCAGGTCGACATAGGTGCGAATCAGCTGGATTTTGATGCAAAAGATAAGACATCAATTTATTGGAGTAACTCAGCAGCATTTCCGGAGAAATTGGGGATTGGTGACATTTCGGATCGGGACCTTCCTTCAGACGGTATCAACCAGCATCTGTGTCGGAAGGAACTGCAGATTGCTGGTTTACACCGAAGATAGACACAAAATGCTGGAGTAATTCAGCGGGACAGGCAGCATCTCTGGAGAAAACGAATAGGCGACGTTTCGGGTTCCGAACCCTTTGGTTCCTACCATTTATTTCAAGGAGTTGTATGCAACCTGTATGTTATTCTCAAGCACTTTAATTCACAGCGCAATAGAAAACCAAACTGCTAGAGGGACGCAGTAGGTCAGGCAGCATCTGTGAAGGGAAAGGGAATGGATCGAGGATGTTTCGGCTCGGGACCCTTCTTCTGCCCGCCAATTAACCCCCATACTGGTCCGCTGAGTTCCTCCAGCAGTCTGTTTTTGCTCAAGATACCGGTGTCTGTAGTTTCTTGTGTCCCCATTGTTATTCGCAGTCGGGTCCGGAGATTGCGCCCTGCTAATTTGTCTCCCTCGTTGTACACAACCGTATATGCATCCTGTCAGTAGCAGGGCGCTCGGAACCGGTAACCTTGGTGCAATGTTTGAATGTCAGCCGATGAGGAGTTGCGTTATGCAGAAGTGATTGCCACCCTTCAGTGGCAAGTGAGGTATTCGTGGAAGTTAATGAATGCCTTTGGTTGAGATGCGAATGAAGACTTGATCTTGGCATTTGGGCATGAGACTGTCTGGCAACTCAAACAGTACTGAAAAAATGGTCTGAACCCCCTCGACCCGAAACGTCAGCTATTCCGTTTCTCCAGAGACGCTGTCTGACCGCTGAGTTACTCCAGCTTTTTGTGCCTGTCTTCACTGAAAAGGCTCCCCTCCCTCCCTTGATTACATTGCCCCTCTGCCAAACAGTGAACATGACCTGCTCGATCCGTCCACTCTGCCTATCATTTTAATCTTGATTACTCGGGTTAAAGGTGAGAGAGGGTGCACAAGACCAGGGGGTGAGGCAAGCTGAATGCAAGGCTGTTGGTGGCATGGATATGGCTGAAACGCAGCAAGATATCCAGGAGAGGTTACGGGGTGAAGGTAGGAGATTGGGGTTCAGAGGGGAAAATAGATCAGCCATGATCGAATAATGGAGCAGACTCAATGGGACCAATGGCCCAAATTTGCTCCTACCTTTTGTGATCTTATGACCATGTGAATCTTGAACAAAGATGCTGGTGTTCAGGTAGGGTAATGAGAGGCAGAAACAAATTGCTGGAGTAACTTAGCAGGTCAGGCAGCATCTCTGGAGAAAAAGGATGGGTGACATTTCGGGCCAGGACCTTTCTTCAAACGACTATGGGAGGTTTGCCTCAAACCACAAAGCCTCCCTCTCTGGTATCTAAATCGCACACAGCACACTATTGTTGGTACATCTGCTTGACGTTCCAGACAATATCTAGGCTGCTGCAGTCATAAGAAAATGCTATCTGCTTTCTTTTGTATGAGACGTTAAACATTTCAGAAAGACACAAACGCATGCATGGTTATTTCAGGAAGCAGCAGATGAATCATTCCTAAAATCTCACCGTGTAGGGATGATTTACAAGGATGTTGCCAGGACTCAAGAGCCTGGGCTATAGGGAGAGGTTGAGCAGGCAAGGACTTTATCCCTTGGAGCTGCGAGAAGGCGGTGGAGTGATATTGTAGTGGTGCATAAAATCATGAGTGGAATAGATAGGGTGAAATCAGTCTTTTTTTCCCCTTTTTAGGGAAATTAAGAATTAAAGAGTATATGTTTAAGATGAGAGGGGAACCTGAGGAGCAACTTTTTCCACACAGAAGGTGGAGGCTCTATGGAACAACCTACCAGAGGAAATAGTTGAGGTAGGTACAATTACAAAATGTAAAAGGTGTTTGGACAGATACGTGATTAGGAATGGTTTAGGAATTGATTAGGAATGATTGGCCCCATGTGGGCCAAATGTGGGTAAATGGGACCAGCTTAGATGGGGTGGCATGGGCCAGTTGGGCTGAAGGGCTTGTTTCCATGTTGTATGGCCCTCTGTGACTTTACGCAGTATTCTTTCTTGGATCAAGGTGAAGACCAAACAATATGAACTGTCCATTATCAAATTGCTGTTTCTGGGAGCATCCTGCAAGCAAATTTCCTCCGTGCTCCCTGCACTGCAACAATTCTGCTTTGTGAAAGTGTTTTATTAGAACATCAGAAGCTGGAGAAAAAACCCGAGTATGAAATGGAATCCTTTCATCTATCTCCATGAGGATTTTACATCTTTGAATGTAAATACTCAAAGTGCATTTCACAGGTTTCCAAAAGCATTGAAACTCCTGAAATGTTAGCAGATATGGGCGGCACAGTGACGTGGGATTTTTCTGGGCTCTCTGGTTTCCTCCCAAACTCCAGCGGCATACAAATTTGTAGGTTAATTGGTTTATTTATAAATTGTTCCTAGCATATGCGGATAGCATTAATGTGTGGGGATCGCTGGTCGGTGTGGGCTCGGTGGACCAAAGGACCTGTTTCAGCACTGTATCAGAATCATAAGCAGAATAAATCAGGTAGATGCACAGTGTCTCTTGCCCAGGGGGAGAATCGAGGACCAGAGGACATAGGTTCAAGGTGAAGGTAAAAATATTTCATAGGAATCTAAAGGGTAACTTTTTCCACACAAAGGGTGGTGGGTATATTAAACAAGCTGCCAGAGGAGGTAGTTGAGGCAGGGATTATCCCAACATATAAGAAACAGTTAGACAGGTACATGGATAGGACAAGTTGGAGGGATATGGATCAAAAGCTGGCAGGTGGGACTAGTGTAGCTGGAACATGTTGGCCGTTGTGGGCAAGTTGGGCCAAACAATATGAACTGTCCATAATCAAATTGCTGTTTCTAGGAGCATCCTGCAAGCAAATCTCCTCCTTGCACCCTGCATTGCAATAGTTCTGCTTTTTAAAAGTGCTTTATTAGAACATCAGAAGCCACACTGTATCACTCTGACTCTCTGACTCTAATAAACAACTCAATTTTCACTGATAACAAGGATTAGTCATTCAGGAAGAGTGCTGCAGTGTTTTTTACAGAATGCAAGGTGACAAACAATTTAGAACAACCGGAACACTATAATAGTTGTTTTTCGAAATAAGGAAGTTTCCTGTGGATTCTGCCTCCTCATTTATTGACCTATTCACAAACAATTGCATCATCCTGCTAAAGGATAGGAACCATCACAGAAGCACATTTGTTGAGCATTGCGGATTGTGCATTGAAAGATGACATGCAATAAGCTTTGAAATAAAATATATACTGGGCACCGTATCACCTGTAGGGCAAGCACATACAAAGGAGGCACAGAGGAGAGGGTGGCACAGCTGGTAGAGCTGATCCTGCTCTTGGCTGTTGTCTGTATGGAGTTTACGTGTTCTCTCTGCAACTGCAAGTGTTTCCTCTGGGTTTCTCCCACATCCCATAGACACGTGTGTTTGTAGTTTATTTGGGCTCAGTAAATTGCCCCTAGTCACTAGTGTGTAAGCTGTGGATGAGAAAGTGTGATATGTGGCATCAGGGGCAATACTAGTTTTGGCAGTGACCACACCGACACTCACAGTTGGAAGAACCTGTGTATACATTATATTCACAATAGTAAAAAGTCTAGGACTGCATCAGGGTGCTGTCCCTCACCTTCAGGGCATGTGCAGTGGCTCTGGCAATCTCAGGCTTGTCCCAGCAGCTCAGTCCTGGTCTTCAAAGGAGTAAGTGTGGCAATCTCAGACTTCCCCCTGCAGCTCACCCTTCCCTTGAGAGGGTGGTCCTAGACATATCCTGGCAGCTCAGCTTTGGGGCTTCAAGAGAGTTCTGGATTATCCTCGTGGCTCAGTCTTTGCCTCAATGCTTGGGCATGGTTCTTCACAGTCCATGGGCAGGGGGAGACACTGGTGTCTCAGGATTTTCTCAGCCACACAACCTCTATTGAGATACTGGCTGTCAGGGGCTTCTTCCTGGCAGTCCAGTCTTGACCAGACAGTGGCACTAGTGGTCTCAGGTTTTGACTCCGTCTTCCTCAAAACTATGGTAGAAACGCAGCCTGCAGAGAGAGCTACCCCTTCCTCTGGGAATGCCTGGGTTTTATAGGGAGGAGGCTGACAAGGTTCATATGGCCAAACCAATATCAGCTAATTGGACCCAGCAGTTACCGATAATGCTGGAGATTGGCCTGTCAGCCAGTGATGAGGATCTGAGTGGCATCTGAGGAAGGGGGTCGCTATCACAGATAACACAGAATTAATGTGAACAAGTGATCAGGTGGTTAACGTGGACTCAGTGGGCCGAAGGACCTGTTTCCAAGCTGTATCTTTAAACTAAACTTTAAATTAAACTACATTGAGCATTATGTAACCCGTTTTGAATCCAGATATATTGAATGTTGTGTAGCCTGCTTAAAAACTCAATTGCTGAACAGTATACAATGAAAATTGAAATGTGTCTTCCAATGTTGTATAAGACGTTGGTGAGACCGCATTTAGAATATTAAGTTCAGATCTGAGCACCATGTTAGAGGAAAGATTTTGTCAACCTTGAAAGGATTCAGAAAAGATTTACGAGGATGTTGCCAGGACTAGAGGGTGTGAGCAATAGGGAGAGGTTGAGTATGCTGGAATATCCCATTCCATGGAGCGCAGGAGGATGAAGGGGGGTCTTACAGAGGTATACAAAATCATGAAAGGAATAGATTGGGGAGATGCACAAAGTCTCTTGCCCACAGTAGGGGAATCGAGGACCAGAGGATTTAGGTACAAGGTGAAGGGGAAAAGATTTAATAGGAATCCGAGGGGGTAACTTTTTCACACAAAGTGTGGTGGGTGTATGGAACAAGCTGCCAGAAGAGGTAGTTGAGGCTGGGACTATACAATACAATACAATACAATACAATACAATACAAAATATCTTTATTGTCATTGTACATGGGTACAACGAGATTGGGAATGCGCCTCCCATACAATGCAATAATTTAGTTAGTTTAAACAACAGCAACCCAACGAAACAAATGGTAACAGTTTTAAGACGGAATAAAGTGCAAGTAGATCTGTGCCGGTTCACTGTGCGATGTGACCATCCGTCTCAGCAGGACCGGTTCATAGCTGCTATGGCCCTGGGGATGAAGCTGTTCCTGAGTCTGGAGGTGCGGGCGTAGAAGGCCTTGTATCGTCTGCCCGATGGAAGGAGTTCGAACAGACTGTTGCAGGGGTGTGAAGAGTCTTTGTGGATGCTGGTGGCTTTTCTGAGGCATCGTGTGTTGTAGATGCCCTCCAAGTCTGGTAGCTGTGTTCCGATGGCCCTCTGAGCTCTATGGACTACCCGCTGAAGAGCTTTCCTTTCTGCCTCCGTGCAGCTGAGGTACCACACAGGGATGCCATGCGTTAGGATGCTCTCTAAGGTGCAGCGGTAGAATGTCGTCAGCAGCTGTTGGGGTAGACCAGACTTTTTCAGTGTTCTTAGGTAGAACAGTCGTTGCTGATCCCATTGTTTAAGAAACAAATTAGACAGGTACATAGATAGGACAGGTTTGATGGGATATGGACCGAGCACAGGCAAGTGGGACTAGTATAGCTGGGACATTGTTGGCTGGTGTGGGCAAGTTGGGCTGAAGGGCTTGTTTCCACACTGTATCACTCCATGACTCTATGACCCTCTAACATGTTTTTGCACTAACCGCTGGACTCAGATTTGGCTTATTTTCCTGGATAACACACAAAATAACACTGCTCATTGTGGACACATAAAGCTGGAGTAATTCAGCGGGACAGGCAGTATCTCTGGAGAGAAGGAATGGGTGATGTTTCGGGTCGAGACCCTTCTTCCAGCTCCACTGCTCCCTGTAACTTGGTATACGTGATTGCAATAATAAAGCAATACCAATTCAAAAGATATTAAAGGTTGGTGTTGTTAAGAATGCTGACATCCTCTGTACCTTTAGAGACAAGCATTATTCACTGCAGACTGTGGTTCAATGCATCACAATGAAGCTGCAAAATGATTGCACCTATTACTAATTGCTTGTTCCTTTCAGTTCTGATTAATTCTTATTTAATTCTATAATGTGGATACGTATATCTGCCAGGGCCAGCAATCTTTGTCCATCTTTAATTATCCTTGAGAAGATGGTGGAGAGGCAATTTTTTGCAGTTGTGGTTTCAGTGACTGTCCTCGCATGGAATCATTGAAGGATTCAACCATGGTGAAAGAATGGTGATACTTCTAAGTCTGACGTGCTGGAGAACATACAGTGACTTCCTTATCGTTCATAGGTATTGGTTTATTATTGTCACATTCACCGAGATATGTGAAAAACTTTGTTTTGCCTGCTATCCAGGTAAAACATCCCGACATGGTCACAATCAAACCGTGCAGAGTATAACGTTGCAGTTACGGATAAAGTGCAGATAAAAGAAAGAGAAAAATGGCTACAATGAGGGAGATTGGGAATACATCCTTAGTTTACGTCCATTTAAGAGTCTAATAACATTATCAGCCAATGAAGGGTTCTTCCATAAATGAGGGTACTGTTCGATTCACTGCTGAGGACTACTCTATTGAGGACATTGGACTTTGTCGAAGGAACTGATGCGCTACAATGCTGAGAACTATATTCTATACGCTTCATCTCCCCCCTTTACTCAATCTATTGTACTTGAAATTGAACTGATTGTATCTATGTATGGTACATAAATCTAATCTGTCTGGATAGCATGCAAACCAAAGCTTTTCACTGTACCTCGGCACTGCGACAATAATAAATCTAAACCTAACAATGGGAAGAAGCTGTTTCTAAATCTGTTCATCTGTACTTTAAAGCTTTTGCCCGATGGGCAAAAGCAGAAGAATGAATGACTGGGGTGTGAATGGTCCTTAATTATGTTACCTGCTTTCCTGAGGCAGCGAGTAGCATAGATGAAATCGATGTGGGGAGACTAGTTTGTGTGATGGACTGGACTGCATTCCCAACTCACTGAAAACCTGTGTGGTCTTGGGCAGAGCAGTTGCTCTAACCAACCTGTGGCGTGTCTTATTAGAGTGCTTTCCATGGTGCAACTGTGGAAATGATTAAGAGTCATTGAAAACGTGCCAAACTTCCTTCGTCCATTTCCTTCCTCTGGGTGTTAGAGATTCCATGTTTGGTGGGTTAGGTTGAAAAACCTTGAGTGAATGATGCAGGGCACTTTGTAGATAGCGCACGCTGCAGCCTATCCACTAGGGGCGCTAGGAGTGAAGGTTTGGGGTGATGGATGTCATGCCTTTGAACCAGGTTGTTGCCTCACATATCTAGCTCTGTGACTTGTGCAGCTCCAGACAATGGATGAGCTGGATGCATCAAAGGCGTCCCATGCACAGTACTTGCCTTCTGGTCATAAAACTCTCGAGCAGACGGCATTGAAGGATATCAGAAAAAGAACTGTGCCAGCTGAGAGAGGGCAATGGCGGCTTGAAAGATATCAGGCCACTTGAACAGATATCGACTCTTGGCAACACGGCGGTGCAGCGGGTAGAGCTGCTGCCTCACAGAGCTTGAAACGCGGGTTCGATTATAACCTTGGTTGCTGTCGGTGTGGAGTGTGAACGTTCTCCCTGTGACCGCGTGCATTTCCTCCGGGTGCTCCCGTTCCCTCCCACATCCCAAAGATGTGTGGATTTAAATGTTAATTAACCTATGTAAGTTGACCATGTTGGAAGAGGAAGTAATATAAGATAGAACTAGTGTGAACGGGTGATCGATGTCAGCATGGACTTGGTGAACCGAAGGGCCTGTTTCCATGCTGTAAACTAAACTAATCTAAATCAAACTAAACCAAGCTAAACTAAACTCTTCATGACAAGTTGCTGTTGATTAATTATAAACATAAATATACACTGAAAGAAAGATAAATAAACAAACAAAAAAAAGCAAATGCACCTTTTAAATGTCGTTTCTGGGCTGGATATCCGGAGGACATCACGGTGGTGCAGCGGTAGAGTTGCTGCCTCACAGCGCCAGAGACCCGGGTTTGATCCTGACTACAGGTGCTATCCGTACGGAGTTTGTACGTTCTCCCTGTGACCATGTTGGTTTTCTCCCAGTGCTCCATTTTCCTCCCACATACCAAAGACGTGCAAGTTTGTAGATTAATTGGCTTTGGTAAAATTGTAAATTGTCGCTAGTTTGTAGGATAATGTTAGTGTACGGGGATCGCTGGTCGGTGCGGAATTAATGTACAAGGTGCTTGCTGGATGGCGTGGACTTAGTGGGCCGAAAGGCATGTTTTCATACTGTATCTCTAAAGTATCTCTAAAGTCTAAAGTATGGCTGGGAATAGTTTCGGGGCCAGATAGGAATTATTCCCAACCTTTCAGAACTTACTCAATGGTGAGACTGTGGCAGAGCAGGCATCAAATGGGTACACCTGTGACCTCCACTGACATTCTGCTGCCCATTCTAGTGTGCTGGGAAATGGTTCAATGGTGCTTAATTGTCACGTGTGTGGTGCAAACACACAGTGACATTTTTTTAATTTTTAAACAATCCAGTAGAGTACCACCATACAACCCCCAATATGCAGTTGTACAGAAATAGTTGACTGCCCACATGCAAGTGGTGTCATGTTTGGAAGGAAAAGGCCATGACTCGTCAGAGGCTGGATAGGCTTTTAACCTTTCACCCTGCAGCAAAGGTGACCTGATTGAGGTTTATATAATCATGAGGTGTGTAGATATGGTGGATGGTCACAGTCATCTTCCCAGAATAAGGGAGTCTAAAACTAGAGGGCATAGGTTTAAATTGGGAGGGGAAGAATTTAAAGGGGATCTGAGGAGTAAGCCTTTCACACAGAACCAGCTGACCAGAGGAGTTGGTTGAGACAGGTTCAATTACAACATTTAAAAGACTTTTGGAGAGATACCTTGATAGGAAAGTTTCAGAGCAATATAGGACAAATGTAGGCAAATGGGATTATCCGGGCATCTTGGTTGGCATGGATGAGCTAGGCCAAGAGGCCTGTATACTCTGTGAATCTATAAACAGTGATGGAAATGGGTTTTAGGAACTAGGGGTACTCTAAGGTCCGTGAGGCTGGGAGGGAAGGGGGGGGGGATTTTTTAATGTGCGGTCATACCCATGTAAGAGTATAAGAATGCATAACTTGTTTATTGTGTATTTATAATATAGTTTATTGTGTATTATATGTCATAGCTGCTTTCTGGCATATCTCTCTCTCTCTCTCTCTCTCTCTCTCTCTCTCTCTCTCTCTCTCTCTCTCTCTCTCTCTCTCTCCCTCTCCCTCTCTCTCTCTCTCTCTCCCTCTCCCTCCCCCTCTCTCCCTCCCCCTCTCTCTCCCCCCCTCTCTCTCCCCCCTCTCTCTCCCCCCCTCTCTCTCCCCCCTCTCTCTCCCCCCCTCTCTCTCCCCCCTCTCTCTCCCCCCCTCTCTCTCCCCCCCTCTCTCTCCCCCCCTCTCTCTCCCCCTCTCTCTCTCCCCCTCTCTCTCTCCCCCTCTCTCTCTCCCCCTCTCTCTCTCTCCCTCTCTCTCTCCCCCTCTCTCCCTCTCTCTCTCTCTCCCCCTCTCTCTCTCTCCCTCTCTCTCTCTCTCTCCTCCATTTTTTTCTGCCACCTCCTCTTTCTTTCTGCATGCCGTTTCTTCATGCAGAAATTCATGCCACTGAAGCTTCTTTCACATTCTGCTGTTGATACCTGAATTGTATTTACAGCCGTTACCAGCTGCTGAAAATCTGCACCTTTAGATTCCTTGAATTCTCTGAAGGCTCTGACACAAAGCCGAGCATTTAAGCGAAATTGTTCTGCCATTTCTTCTACATCATTATCCCCAAAGGTAAAAAGTGAATCTTCTGGGATATTGTTAATATCTAAATATTTTGACTTGTTAATTAACTTTTTACATTTATCATTGGAAGCTGTTGTAGATTCAAGCAGCCTGGATTTCATATTATTGACCAAACTCCTCAAAAGCTGTTGTCTATGTATAGTAGGTACTTTACCAGCTCTCATATTTATTCCATTAAATATCATCTGGCTTGTTGCTTTCTCCACTTGAGTATAAAATTTTCCTGTCTTCTCTATTTGACATTCAAGAACCTTGATAGTTCGTTTATTCTCCTCATGTACTTTACTAAGTGTACAATTTCGGTTCTGCAGTTCAAGTGACAGTCCAGACAACTCTAGCAAACTGTCCATCAATGAGCCCAAATTATTTACGAAAGCTGATGACTCTAATACTTTTTTCAGCCCCTCGTACTTTGCTCTCTCTGCACTAGATCTTGAAGCATCACAGTGTGCTTTTCCAAAATGCTCCCAAATAGTTTTATAAGACTGCCACATTGCCTTTACAGTTTGGTAAGACAAAGCAACCCATCTCACAATGAAAACACAACCAATTTTCAACTGTTGACAGTGAAGAGCTTCAGCACACGCAGTTAACTCATCCTGATTCTTAGGAGACCTATGATACAAGGAATACAATTTATCACAAAATATCTGAAAATGATTCAAACCTGCAACTTCATTTATAGCATCACCTACACTGGGTTCAAGTCTGTGACTGGCACAGTGCCAAACAGTTGTATTAGGGAAATCATCAAGAAATAGTTTTGCAACCCCTGCATTTCGTCCTAACATTACTGATGCACCATCAGTTACAAGTGATATCACATTTTCTTTTAGGTACTGTATTGAAAACCACCTCTTTGTAAGCAACTTAGAAGCCCATCATATATAGATTTTACATTTGCACCAAGTTTCATATGTTCTGTCAAAATAGAATGATATAGGTTGGGAAGATTCACCACCTGCTGCTCTCAAGCAGACTACTAGAACAGTTTTTCCATTAATAGTAGTAGATTCATCAATCATAATAGACATTTTAGATTGTTTTGAAATTATATTTTCCACCACTGTCTTTCGCATCTGGTTCCCTATGTGGTGAGAAACATCTGCACATGACTTACAAGAGTGTAGAACATACCCTAAGTCGATGCCGTTTCTTTCTTGCAGTTCAATATCAGAAGACATATCTGTGTAGGGCCTACCTTTGTGTACAATATTATATACAGTTCCAAAAAAGCGACCTGTTTTTTGCTTCGTCCATTTCTTGGGTCCAACAGTCTGGAAGATCACATTTTTCAATATCTTTTGAAATGTCTTCACATGCAGCAGCATCAGGCGAAACAGCTGCATCAGTTACATTATCATTTTCAAGTAATTTTGCCTTCTTTCCTGGCTGAGTGTTTTCATTATCATTTATTTCTTCATCGATCTGAAGACGCTGTCTTTCAAAGTATCTCAGTATGCTCATTTTCACAGGGGTACATAAATCTGAAATTTATAGATATTTGATAGTGATTTGATAGTGATATATAATAAAATTTGATAGTGATATATAATAAAATATTTCCGCTTGCACTATTGTTTTGCTAAATAAAACCACCCACAATAAAATATTCACCACTCACGATTTAGGCTGGAAAAAAAACTATTGGTACTACTTATTTAATTTTCTCCCCATCCATTCTAATTTAAATGAAACAACTGAGGCACAGCGGCAGAGAGGCACAGCAGCAGAGCGGCAAATAAAATAACATGGAATAATAAAATAACGTGACTTTACCTGAGCCCGTGCTCGCGGCCCGGTAGCCCTGACAGTGAGTTTAAGAAATTCTCCCTTGAATTTTATTCAAAGGAATGCAGTGCCATTAATACATGGTCAAAACACAATTACATTTACTGAGGAATATGGATCGATGTATTGATGACACATTGTATAACTACTACATGTTAACTACTGGCTGTTAACAAGTGCTATCAGTGGCAGTTAACAAATCGTTTTCGTCTGCGTTGAATAAAGTGACAAAAGACTCGAATCTTTCTGCAGTACTCATTAAACCCGAGCTGGAAATTGAAAACTAGGAGAAGGCCATCCCCCTGCACCCCCCCCCCCCATTTCCATCACTGTCTATAAATACACTCCATGCTCACTGCCGCCACGTGAAGACCGTTACAGACCCGCTGGCTTTTCTTCCAACCCTTCATTACATCCACCAAAGCAACTGGCAATTATGTAACATTAAAAAGGGAAATCTATAAAAATTCTGTTTTCAAGCAGAATGAGCTGTTAGTACAAATGGACATTTAAAAAAAAAGATTATTTAGATTCATCTAATTCTTTTGTAACAACATAATACATTCTCATGGAGTAGCCACAGAATACAGAGAAAATAGGGTGTTGATATATCGACCACAGAACAATGAAATTCTTACTTGCAGAAGTTTAACAAGCCTGTAACCAACACATTCAGATAATGCTAGTGCAAAAAACCCCATCAAAGTCTATGATGCAACCAAAGGCACAGTCCATAGATATTCATAGTTGTTGAGGTTAGTGTTGTGCAGTGTTCAAGAGATTGATGGGAAGAAGGTATCCTTGAACCTAGTGATCTCGACTTTCAGGCTACTGTGCCGTCTTCAAAGTAGCAATATGAGAGCATGGTGGTGTGTGGGGTGTTCGGGTGGTGTGGTAGTTTCTATCATCATGTGAAATGTTGGCAATGTCCACAGTGAAAGAGCAAATAGGAGCCCGAAGCAGAAGGTTTGCCAAGTGAGAAGGGGTGGTGAGGGCTATTAACAGCAATGTGGCAGGGAAGACAATAGGCATTAGGTCAAAAATCCAAACACAACATCAATACAAGTGCAAGAAAGGGCTTGTCATAAGGTTAAGGAAGGAATGGTAAATTGATTTTAAACACTGAACCAGATTGTAAAATGAGTTGACTCCTTTATTACAGACCACGTAGGTCCATGACCTATGCAACTTACGCAATACGTACGTAAACACCGCAATTACACAAACAATTCTGGCAGATTGTAATTTTCATGACACTGCAATCGCTCGTTTACATAAGCAGCGCTTACCCAGAAGGCCCTGCGCTGCAGAAAGTGCCCCAACCGTGAGGGGGGACTCAGACCGGCAATGCTTACCCAGAAGGCCACGGCTGCAGGAAGTGCCCGGGACGAAGCCAGACACTGCTGAGACTGTTAATACTCTCAGTGATGTACACAAAGTGCTGGAGTAACTCAGCGAGCCAGGCAGCATCCTTGAAGAACATGGATAGGTGACACAAGATGCTGGAGTAACTCAACGGGGCAGGCAGCCTAATCCACTGAGTTACTCCAGCATTTTGTGTCTCTCTTCCATTTAAACCAGCATCTGGAGTTTCTTCCTACACATAGATAGGTAACATTTTGAGTTGAGACCCTTATTAAGACTCAATTAGTTATTTCAGACAGGGGATGGGGATGGTGATTGGGATTCTGCCTTATATAAAATCTGACTTATGTAAGGAGTCACAGAACCTGAGCACTTAAAGCCTAAACACAAAGGCACCCCAACCATACACCTGGTTGCAAAATATTAAGTAATTGAATGAACTCTTCAAAATAAATGGATTTACTTTAACATTGTGGCACAGATGGAAAAGGTATAATAACCTTCTCAGAGTCAATGAAATTAGGAGCATCCAGTTTTTAAACTGAAAAAGGTGAGAAATTTAAAGCAACTGGAAAGGGTCATTACCAAATATTTTGCAACAGCATCATTTGTGCTTCATTTCCCCAGATCGTTATTAAATTCTTGTGGTTTTGCTGTAAATCTTGATGACTCCTCAGATTTATCTTGCGGTATAAAAGTTGATTGTGACTACACTCCAATCAGAGTTCTGGCTAATGTTAACCTCCCCCCCCCCCCCCCCCAAACAGTATGTAATCTTTCACTGGTTTAGCTGTAAAAATTGGTAATTTTCTGATGTACCATTTAACATATATTCCCACCAGATTTATAATTCAAAATCTAATCTTCACACCATTAGCTCTATAAAATATTGACTGATATTTTGAACTAATGACTCCAGACCAAGGTAATAGCACAACTTAATCTTAATTAGCACTTGAGTTACCCGAACATGCAAGGAAACCACTGATGGAAAATAACTTCTCATTTTATTTACCTTTCCAATTTATCACTACTTTTACCAAATCATGAGCCTCACAGCTTGGTCTTTGAATCCATGAATGAACCGGCCAGATTCACACTGCTGAGAGGGTTGATAGTCTTCTCTGAGCTTTGAAGTCAGGGCCTTCCTTCTTGCAATGGTTGTTCCTGGGATGTCACTACGAATGTCTCAGACTTGAGAGATACAGCACGGAAACAGACCCTTCAGTCCACCGAGTCTTCACCGACCTGCCTACGATCACCCTGTACACTAGCACTATCTTACACACTAGGGACAGTTTACGATTTTTTTACCAAAGCCAATTAACCTACAAACCTGCACGTCTTTGGAGTGTGGGAGAAAACCAGAGCACCCTGAGAAAACCTACATAGTCACAGGAAGTATGTACAAACTCAATTCAGACACCACCTGTAGTCTCTGGCGCTGTCAGGCAGCAATTCTTCCATTGCGCCACTATACCACCCTTCTTTTATGCAATTGTTTTCTTCAGTCTTCTAAAGGAAGCCTTTGTTCTAACATGCTCTTATGACTGGTCATTTCTTTCAAGTTATCCATCCAAGGACTGAATAAAACAGATCTTTTTTCTTCTGGCAAGAGAATTCTTAATTACAATGTCCCTTATTCATATTTTCTTTCTCATCAGATAGTCCCTTTGCAAAATGGTTGTTCTTAGACACCATTTCTCTGCATAGATTCCTCAAGGTCACACCACATAGTCATGAAGCTATCTTCAGCTATACTCTCATGGGCAGTCGATAGTGTGATTTTTCTGTTCATTATATTTCTTTATTTTTGTGATCCCAGTGTTTTTTTCACTCGCTATCTCCATCGCCAGCTAGCACCAACTGCCCAAAGCCTTTTGGAAATCTTGATATCTTGTCTCTGGCTACACTAGTGAATGTGACATTGAGATACTCTCCCATAATTGATGGATGCTACCCAAATTGCAAACTCAATCAGGTCACAAGCCACTACAATGCATATAGCTGTAGTGGAATCTGAGATTTAACAAAAATGGTGTTTAAAGAAAACCCGTATAGCTAATTATTTTCTCGCTTTGTCTCCCTGAGCCCCACCTGGACTCACACCTATTTCAACCCTTCCCCCCCCCCCCTTCCACCTGCATTCCTTCCTCTAGTGTCACAATTTGCAACTCTTCAATCCTCTAGTCTTTCACCTTCTAACTATTCATCACCCATCTTTGTCTAACTATGTGCCTATTAAAAACCTGTATCAACCTATTACCTGCCAGGTTTTGTCCTGCTGCTCCTTATTCCCAGCTTTCTTCTCCCCCTACAATCAGTCTAAAGAAGGGTCCCGACCCGAAGCGTTACCTATCCATGGTCTCCAGAGATGTTGCCTGGCCTGCTGAGTTGCTCCTGCACTTTGTGTCTTTCCTTATCTCTTCCTACTTACTGGGTGCTCTTATACACTTCAAAAGAGAAGCAATATCTTATTTGGAAGCGTTTTAACTTTACCAGCGGTAGTCAAACACTGCTGCACCTCCACAACATTTGCAAGCCACCCAAATCTGAAGAGAGAGCCACCTTCTGATGCACTCTCCCACCAGCAATGCTCCAATAGACAATAGGTGCAGGAGGAGGCCATTCGGCCCTTCGAGCCAGCACCGCCATTCAATGTGATCATGGCTGATCATTCTCAATCAGTACCCAGTTCCTGCCTTCTCTCCATACCCTCTGACAAAGTTCAAAGTTTAAATTAGTGTAATTTTGTTTTGGAATATTATTCTACATATGTTGCACGACTGCATATGTTACATTTCAATGTTCTCTCGACTCTGGATCAGTTCCTGTGGACTGGAGGGTAGCTAATGTAACTCCACTTCTATCCTTAAGAGCTCTATCTAGCTCTCTCTTGAATGCATTCAGAGAATTGGCCTCCACTGCCTTCTGAGGCAGAGAATTCCACAGATTCCACATAATCTGAAGAATTTATAGGGAGAGCAGGTCTCTGAAGAAGCTACATGGCGGGGAGATCAGTACCCGTGATGGACTGGGCAGTATTCACCACCTTTTGTAATCTCCTTCATTCCCGGGAAGTTACATCATTCCACATTTTCATCTCTTCCCCGGGTACTTCCCAATTAGAATGGGGTGGCATGGTGGCACAGTGGTAGAGCTGTGCCGGCTGAGAGAGGACAGTTACAGCTTGAAAGATATCAGGCTCTGGGCGACACAGTGGTGCAGTAGGTGGAGCTGCTGCCTCACAGTGCCAGAGTCCTGGGTTTGATCCTGACTGCAGGTGTTGTCTGTATAGAGTTTGTACGTTCTTCCCGTGACCACGTGGGATTTCCCCGGGTGCTCCGGTTTCCTCCCACACTCCAAAGACGTACAAGTTGTAGGTTAATTGGCTTTGGTAAAAAATGTAAATTGTCCCTAGTATTCCTAGTGTGTAAGATAGTGTTAGTGCATGTGGATCGCTGATCGGCGTGGATTCAGTGGGCCAAAGGGCCTGCTTCCATGCTGTATCTCACAACTAAGCTAAACTAAACCAGACTAGAATGTTGGCTACCGTTGAGGCAATTTTATCTCCATCGCTGACCCAACCATCCTGCACAGTTTAGGAAGCTGAACGCTAATAAAGAAATAGTCAGATGTAAGTTCATGTTGAGCAAGACACCAATATTCCTTGAAGAAAGTGATGCTAAAGTTTGTCACCTTTTTATGAACAAACATCCCTGCTACACAAAGGGAGTTCAAAGTTTAAATTAGTGTGATTTTGTTTTGGAATATTATTCTACATATGTTGCATGACTGCATATGTTACATTTCAATGTTCTCTCAACTCTGGATCAGTTCCTGTGGACTGGAGGGTAGCCAATGTAACTCCACTTTTTATGAAAGGAGGGAGAGAGAAAACTGGGAATTATAGACCAGTAGTGGGGAAGATTCTGGAGTCAATTATTAAAGATGTTATAACAGTGCATTTGGAAAGCAGTGACGGGATCGGTCAAAGTCAGCATGGATTCATGAAGGGGAAATCATGCTTGACAAAACTTTTGGAATTTTTTGAGGATGTAACAAGTAGAATAGATAAGGGAGAGCCAGTGGATGTGGTGTATCTGGACTTTCAAAAAGCCTTTGACAAGGTCCCACACAAGAGATTAGTGTGCAAAATTAGAGCACATGGTATTGGGGGTAGGGTATTGACATGGATAGAGAACTGGTTGGCAGACAGGAAGCAAAGAATAGGAATTAACGCGTCCTTTGCAGAATGGCAGGCAGTAAGTGCTGGAAAACAGATTATTATCTGAATGGTGTCAGATTAGGAGAAGGTGAGGTCCAACGAGACCTGGGTGTCCTTGTACACCAGTCACTGAAAGTAAGCATGTAGGTACAGCAGACAGTGAAGAATGCTAATGGCATGTTGGCCTTCATTGAATTGAATTGGATTGAATTTAATTGGATTGAATGGAATTGAATTGAATTGAATTGAATTGAATTGAATTGAATTGAATTGAATTGAATTGAATTGAATAATTGAATTGAATGGAATACATTTTATGTGCTTTGCAAGGCTTATTTGCCTTGGAACTTTGCTCGCAAGTAAACAACATGCAAATAAAAATTGCGAGAGGATTTGAGTTTAGGAGCAAGGAGGTCCTACTGCAGTTGTACAGTCAAGTCAAGTCAAGTCAATTTTATTTGTATAGCACATTTAAAAACAACCCACGTTGACCAAAGTGCTGTACATCTGATTAGGTTCCAATGGGAAAAAAAAAGAAACATACAGTAGCACGCAAACAGTTCACAGCGCCTCCTCAATGAGCCTCAAACGCTAGGGAGTAGAAATAGGTTTTGAGCCTGGACTTAAAAGAGTCGATGGAGGGGGCAGTTCTGATGGGGAGAGGGATGCTGTTCCACAGTCTAGGAGCTGTAACCGCAAAAGCGCGGTCACCCCTGAGCTTAAGCCTAGACCGCGGGATAGTGAGTAGCACCAAGTCGGCTGACCTGAGGGACCTGGAGTTAGAGAGGGGGGTTAGAAGATTTTTGATGTAGGGGGGGGGGGTGTGTCCATTTAGGGCTTTATACGTGAATAGGAGGAGCTTGAAGTTGATTCTGTACCGTACAGGGAGCCAGTGGAGAGATGCCAGAATCGGGGTGATGTGGTCCCTTTTACGGGTACCCGTCAGGAGTCTCGCTGCGGCGTTTTGGACCAGTTGCAGGCGGGACAGGGAAGATTGGCTGATCCCAGTGTATAGGAAGTTGCAGTAGTCTAGGCGGGAGGAAATGAAAGCATGAATGATTTTTTCTGTGTCGTCGAATTGGAGGAAAGGTTTGATTTTAGCTATGGTTCGAAGTTGGAAGAAGCTGGCTTTTACCACAGCGTTGACTTGCTTATCAAATTTTAATGCAGAGTCAAATATCATGCCGAGGTTTTTGACATGCGGTTTGACTAGGCAGGATAGACTTCCAAGACTGCCTGTTATCAATTTGATGGAGTCGGGGGGGCCTGGTGAAGCTGCACCTGGAGTATTGTGTGCAATTTGGTCTCCTAATTTGAGGAAGGACATTATTGCTATTGAGGGAGTGCAACCAGGTAGGTTCACCAGGTTAATTCCTGGGATGGCGGGACTGACGAATGATGAAAGAATGGGTCGACTGGGATTGTGTACGCTGGAATTTAGAAGGATGAGAGGGGATCTTATAGGAACATATTAAATTCTTGATTGGACAGGGTAGATGCAAGAAAAATGTTCCCGATGTTGGGGGAATCCAGAACCAGGGGTCACAGTTTAAGAATAAGGGGTAAGCCATTTAGGGCTGAGATGAGGAAAAACTTTTTCACCCAGAGAGTTATGAATCTGTGGAATTCTCTGCCACAGAAGGCAGTGGAGGTCAATTCACTGGAGAGAGTTAGATTTAGCTCTTAGGGCTAAGGGAATCAGGGATATGGGGAAAAAGCCTGAACGGAGGACTGATTTTTGATGATCAGCCATGATCATATCGAATGGCGGTGCTGGCTCGAAGGACGAATGGCCTACTCCTGCACTTATTTTCTATGTTTCTACTCTATCTGAATGGCCCTCACTATTCTGGAGGTTAAAATATATATTTTTTAAATTCTCTAGAGATACTGCCTGACCCACTGAGTTACTCCAGCACTTTATGTCCTTATAGGTATTGACCAGAATAGACGGTTCTTTGTACCTACATTCTGGATTAAGAGGAGGCAATGAGAGGGAGATAGAAGAATGTAATAGAAGAATAACAAAGCACCATTCAAGATAAGCGATCATCATAAAGTTTGAATGGTGATGGGTTAAAGAGGCATCAATAAAAAATACACCCTCATCAGCATCACATCATAAATATCCAGGGCAGATGCAAAATCCTTCTGCAATGATATCCAGTTGTGCTCCTCAACTTGAATATGCATAATTTCCGATTGGTTCTTTTGGTTACCATTACCATTGCAAAGTTTCAGGAATTTGGGAAAAAATGTATCTGATAAACTAAAAAAACAAACTACTGGGGGAATCTCAGTGGATCAGGCAGCAAGTGGCAGGAAATGGGCAGACAATGTTTTGGATTTGGACACCTTTTCAGGACATTTCCATTGTCTATTTTGCTCCACTGACCCCTACTGAGCTCCTCCAGCAGTTTGCATTTTTAATGAAATTTCCAGCATCTGCAGTCTCTTGAGCCTGAGTCTAATTAGTATTTGATCCCCACTTATTTATGCAAGCTTTAATTCTACCTTCTGGCAAAAATAAATACATTTATTTAAGCATGTCCTTTGGCACAGTTTCACTTGGAGCCCATTCTGTATAAACACTATTACTTCCAAATCCCCATAAAGATTATTAAAATTGTTTCGTTTAGTTTAGTTTAGTTTAGAGACACAGTGCCGAAACAGGCCCTTCAGCTCACCGATTCCACGCCGACCAGCGATCCCCACACACTATCACCATCCTACACATTAGGGACAATTACAATCTTTGCAAAAGCCAATTAACCTGAAAAAACTGCACATCTTTGGAGTGTGGGAGGAAACTGGAGCACCCGGGGAAACACAAGGGTTCACGGAGAGAAGGTACAAACTCCATACAGAGAGCACCTGTTGTCAGGATTGAACCTGGGTGTCTGGTGCTGTAAGGCAGCAAATCTACCACGTTCTTTATATTTCCAGTGGTTTGAAATCGTACTTCACTGACAACATTCAGACTTGAAATAGGGCAAAGACGTGAGATAGTGTGTCTGATTGAATAATTTGATGCTCTGAAGAGTTACAATGCACATTGCTGTTGGGCTGCTGTTATGGGAGAACGAACAACAGAATTACTCTGGTACCACTCGGCGCCTAACGGCTGCGGCTCTCTGGCAGTTTGTTCGTCTTTTTTTCCTTTTTTTTGTTGTGTGTCGGTGTTGGGATGGTTTTTGTTTTTGTTTTTTGGCTGTGTATGTGTGGGGGGTGTGGGGGGGGGGTGGGGGGGGGGGGTGTGGGGTGGTGGGGTGTTGGTTGGGGGAAACCTTTCTTTTTTAGATCTCTTCCTCACGGCGCGGGGCGCGGGGCGCGGCTCGGCCGCGGGGCCTTCCATCGCCCGCGGGGCCTTCCATCGCCCGGTGCGGCTCGGCCGCCGGTCATAACAGTGCCCGGTGCGGCTCGGCCGCGGGGCCTTCCATCGCCCGGTACGGCCGCGGGACGGTTTCAGCGCCAGGTGCGGCTCGGCCGCGGGACTTTACATCGCTGGCGTGGCTCGGCCGCGGGGCCTTCCATCGCCCGGCGCGGCTCGGCCACGGGACCTAACATCGCTCGCCGCGGCTCGGCCGCGGGACTTTACATCGCTGGTGCGGCTCGGCCGCGGGGCCTTCCATCGCCCGGCGCGGCTCGGCCGCGGGACTTAGCTGCGCACGGTACGGCCGCGGGGCCTTCCATCGCCCGGCTCGGCCGCGGGATGTTTCAGCGCCCGGTGCGGCTCGGCCGCGGGGACTTCCATCCCCTTGCGGGGACTGTGCGGGTCGGTCGGGGACGAGCTGTCTGTCCGTGGTCGTGGGGAAGAGAGCGGAAGTTTTGTTGCCTCCATCACAATGAGGGGGTGTTTGGAGTCACTGTGATGGATGTTTGTGTTGGGGTCATGTGTCTTGTGTTCTTTTTTTGTGTGTGACTGCTGGAAATGTAATTTCGTTCGGTACCTCGGTACCGAATGACAAATAAAGCTCTGTATTCAGACCTGTTCTTTATGCATTGCAAACTTGGTCCCAGGATTATGATGCCTCTACATTGTTCACATGGACCAGGAAAGCAAAGGGCTTGAATGACTCACATGTAAAACCTTTGAGAGCGAAATTCCTTCATGTATAGCTGTGTGGGCTGTGGTCTTATAGACCAGTATCACATGCAGGAATCAAAGGATGTTTCATTTCAAAGAGGGTAGATGTCAGTAAAGAAAAATAACCAATTGACAAGTGACAGTTGGTAGAATTCATATCAAAATACAAACTGCAGGGAATACTGGTAGTATCAAAGATAATCATTAAGGATGATGATTAGTTGTGTTATTTGATGATTAGCTGTGTTATTTTTGATGAAGTGTCTAACAAACGCCTTAAAGCATCAGCATTGTTTGGACATTCAAACCATTCTCCAGACTCAAATCTTAATTCCCAGGTTTGAGTCTGATGCTCGTTTTACAGCCAGAATTGGAGTTGTGTCGTGAATTCTGGCTGTGTACTTAAGGTTGATGTCCAGCGGGTTTCTCACTGCTGGTGGTGCAAGTATTTCTCCCACCTGCAGGGATCCATTAAAAGAAAAGTCCTGACCCGAAATCTCATGTCTTTCACCGATGCTGCCTGTCCCTCTGTGTTACTCCAGTAAATTGTGATTTTTTTTCAATTGGGATCCATTAAAAGCCTAGATGTAGAAACAAAGAACTGCAGGTTTACACAAAAAGACACAAAGTGCTGGAGTAACTCAGTGAGTCAGGCAGCGTCTCTGGAGAACATGGATAGGTGATGTTTCAGGTAGGGACCCTACTTCAGACTGACAGAAACATTTCCTATCCATGATCTCCAGAGATGCTGCCTGACCCACTGAGTTATTCCAGAAATTTTTCATCCTTTTCCGTTAAAGGCTTGCCATCTAGTAGGACAAAGCCACCCACTGTTATCAGAATCATGAACAGGCCTCTCATAAGCTCAAGATGAATTCCATTGTGGCCCATGTGCTCTTGTACTTTCTGTTTTTATCTGCATTCTCTCTGTAGTTTAGTTTAGTTTAGAGATACAGCGCAGAAACAGGCCCTTTCGGCCCACCGGGTCCGCGCCGACCAGCGAACCCTGCACATTAATACTATCCTATACCCACCAGGAACAATTTTTACATTTGGCAAGCCAATTAACCTACAAACCTGTACGTCTTTGGAGTGTGGGAGGAAACCGAAGATCTCAGAGGAAACTCACGCGGAGAACGTACAAACTCTGTGCAGACATCGCCCATAGTCGGGATCGAACCCGGGTCTCCGGCGCTGCATTCGCTGTAAGGCAGCAACTCTACCGCTGCACCACCATGATCGCCCAAGTTGTAGGCCTGTATTCTGCTCTCAGTTAATTTGCTCTTTTGCAATAGCTGACATACTTATGTGTGGGACTTTTGACCTGGATCGGCGAATTTTTCCACTGTATCAGGGTACATGTGACATGAACAAACGAATACCAAGCACCTTATTAGCAGGTATAAAAATGCCCCTGCTCATGCAACACCAGCTCATGTAATGGTCTCTCATTTATTTGTTGGCACAATTCTTGCCACTTCAGACAATTTGATAGGAAGGAAAATAGTGCCAGACACTCCCATGCCCACCTCCAACAGTTCAGCTGTAAATAATCCTGATGGAAATTCTCTTCCGTGTGGAGTCATGGATAGAGTCATACAGCATGAAACAGGCCCTTCACCCCAGCTTGCCCATGCTGACCAAGTTGCCTCATCTACAATAGTCTGACCTGCCTGTATTTGGCCGATATCCCACTAAACCTTTCTTATCTATACCTGTACCTGTCCAAATTGCTGTTATAGTACCTGCCTCAACTACCTCCTCTGGCAGCTTGTTCCATATACTCATCACTCTCTGTGTGAAAAGGTTGCTCTGCAGGTTCTTGGTAAATCTTTCCCCTCTCACCTTAAAACTATATCCTCCAGTTTTTGATTCCCCTACTCTGGGTAAAGACACTGTGCATCTATCCTATCTACTCCCTTCATGATCATATACACCTCTATAAGATCACCCCTCATCCTCCTGCATTCCTAGCCTGCCCAGCCTCTCCCTATAACTCAGTTCCTTAAGTCCTGGCAACATCCTTGTAAACCTTCTCTGCATTTTTTCCATAACATCTTTCCTGTAGCAGGGTGACCAAAAACTGAACACAATATTCCAAATGTGACCTCATCAACATCTTGTACATCTTGTACAACAGTAACTTAACTTCCCAACTTCATTACTCAATATCCTGACTGATGAAGGCCCGAAAGCCTTCGTGACCACCCTACCTACCTGTGATGATACTCTTCACCATTCAAATACTCTTCACCACCTCCCTTGGTTTCTTGGACTTTGGTCCTCCAAAATATTCCAGATGGAATTTAAACTGGAGGTGGGGCCAGGGCCACTGCCGCTGACTCTCATCACCTTTTCCCAGACTCGCCATCACTTTCAAAGAACTATGTACCTGCACTCCGAGATCTCTCTGCTCGACAACATTCCCCAGAGCCCTGTCACTCACTTTGAAAATCCTACCCTGGTTTGTCTTCCTAAAATGCAACACCTTGCACTTCTCCCTATTTAGTTATTGCGTGTCAATTACGATCATTGCAATGACTAGTTGCCACAAATCCCTTCCTTACATGGAGGTCAATTAAAGCAGGTTCCAGTCATTGCCGTGTTCTTCTGCAGACCTGAGGTGATTCTCACATTGCACGTACTCCTTTGATTCCAAGTACTTCCGCCAAACAGACAACGAGCATCCTATCAGACTATACGTGATTACAATCAAGCCGTCCACAGTGTATAGATACAGGATAAAGGAAAGGACCTGTTATCAGGGTAGGATTAGGGTTGTGTAGATTAGTTCAAGAACCTGACAGTTGTAGAACTGCAGGATATGTATAAAAGATTATCGCCATCATGCGGATTAAAGTGGCGCTAAGTGAATATTTACTCCACAACAGAATAGGTCACATTGATATGATCGCATTAGATTACACTCTGTGAGATGGAAAGACACATGTCACAGTAACTTTAATGGAAAGCCATTGAAAAAGACATTAGACTGCGTGCTGTTTGAGTTAGCAAGATCATTGACATTCAGAGAATAGAGTAAGTCAGGTGGAAAGTCTGCACGATACTGCACTGCCTGAAATCACAGGAGAAAATCAATGCCAGGCACATTTTTTCTCTGAGAACCACTCAGTGGAGAGTAATAGCAGGCATCAGGGATGATGCAGCAGTTAATGCTGCTACCTCATAACTTCAGAGTTCCGGGTTCAATCCCAACCACGGTGGTATCTGCATGTGGAGTTTGCTAGTTCTCCCAGTGACCACTTGGGTTTCCGCCCACTGGATGCTCCGTTTTCCTCCCACATCCCAAAGATGTGCTGACAAGTTAACTAGTTGCTGAAAATGAGCCTTATTGTAGGTGCATGACTAGAAGGACCAAAGGAAAGTGAATGGATCTGTGAGAGTTGCAGAGGTACAGGGAAATAAGGAACTTTGTCAGAAGTGGAAAAGAGAAATATATAACCGTCTATCGTTTCTTTCCATTTTCTGTGGCCACCTTCCATGGTGTTACAAACATCAGTGAGAAGTGAGTCTAAATATTGGCAGGAGCTGTCCATGAAAAACAACATGTCTTTCTGAGGAGAAATAATGCAGGCCCTGTGGGAACAGGATTATCGACTTTGTGGGAAACTCAACCAACTCAACTGTGAGAGATCTGTAAACGTAACACACCAGAACTCATGTGGCCATGTTGTGAATTCTAAAACCGATGCAAGGTTAAAAACACAAATTTGTTATTCACCATTCATTTGTCAGAGCATGCAGCAATGGGCCGAAGCAAACATTTGCAGCTTAATGTACTAGTTGATAGAGATCCATTAGTCAATGCAGTGAGTGTTTATGCTGCTCAGAGTTTCAATGTGGCATCAGGTCTTCACAATGTAATGGTCAATGTCTACACCCAACCCCATCTACTAGGGTCCTGAGTGTGAATGCACTATGTTAATTGACAACACTGAGGATCATCAAATGTGTAATGAAACTAGCGCAGTGGTAGAGTGCTGTTTTACATTGCCAGAGACCCGGGTTAGATCCTGACTGTGCAGTCGTTATGGCGCTGTATACCTAAACTAAACTAAACTAAATCACTGGCGTAAAAGACGTAAGAACTGCAGTATATCTTTAAGTGATAAATACCTGAAAACTTTTTTAAAATGAAATAAATAACTTTAAATGTATGAATGGGTGATCAATGGTCAGCGTGGACCCGGTGGGCCTGTGGGGATACACAACCATTCAACTCAACTCAACTCAACCAAAGGGCCTGTTTCCATGCTGATTCTCCAAACAAAAAGTCCAAAGCACTAAAGTTAATTACCACAACTAGATGCATATGGATATTTAACAAGGCGAACAAAGCCAAACTTATTTTTTTATAAAGAAGGACCATCCTTTTCCCTTTGCTTATCTCCGGCCCTACAATTCGCACTGACATCAGTAGGGGAGTGGATTCTACACCAGATCCAACCCTCTGAGGCTCTATAAGGTGCTGGTCAGGCTGCATTTGGAGTACTGTGATACTATTTGGGCTGCATATCTGAGGAAGGATGTCCAGAAGGAGAGGGTCCAGAGGAGGTTTACGAGAATGATTCTAGGAATGAGTGGGTGAGCATATGATGAGCGTTTGACAGCACTGGGCCTCTACTCACTGGAGTTTAGAAGGTTGAGGGGGGACCTCATTGAAACTTACAGAATAATGAAAGGCATAGATAGAGTGGGTGTGGAAAGGATGTTTCCACTGGTGGGAGAGTCTAGGACCAGAGGTCATAGCCTCAGAATTAAAGGGCGCTCTTTTAAAAAGGTGAGGAGGAACTTCTTTATTCAGAGGGTAGTTAATCTGTGGAACAGATTGCCACGGAGGGCTGTGGAGGCCAAGTCAGTGGATATTTTTAAGGCAGAGATAGCCAATTCTTGATTAGAACGGGTGTTAAGGGTTATGGGGAGAAGGCAGGAAAATGGGATTAGGAGGCAGAGATCAGCCATGATTGAATGGCGGAGTAGACTGGATGGGCCAAATGGCCAAATTCTACTCCTATAACTTGTGAACTTGTCCCACGGTAGAACGAGTGCACATTTCTGGCGTTCCATAAGTTCTGAACTTCTGTGTTTTGCCACGTGCACTAAAGTCCTGAACTTATTTTTAAAGTTGAGGGAAATCTTTGAAAGTGGATTGAAGTGGGGGGTCAATATTTTGTTGTTTTTTTTACATTTCTATTAAATGATTATGTAAGCTGAACAAACGGCATGTAATAGTATTTGCAAGTAACAAGTTGGGAGGTTATAATGCAATTATATAAGACATTGGTGTGGCTGCATTTCGAGTATTGTGTTCAGTTCTGGGCACCATGTTATGGGAAAGATGTTGTCAAGTTGGAAAGTGTACAGAGATGATTTACGAGGATGTTGCCAGGACCCGAGGGTCTGAGCAATAGAGAGAGGTTGAGTAGGCTGGGACTTTATTCCTTGGAGCGCAGGTGGATGAGGGGTGATCTTATAGAGGTGTATAAAATCATGAGGGGAACAGATTGGGTAGATGCACAGAGTCTCTTACCCAGAGTAGGGGAATCGAGAACCAGAACACATAGGTTTAAGGTGAAGGGGGAAAGAATTAATAGAAATCTGAGGTGTAACATTTTCACACAAAAGCTGGTGGGTGTGTGGAACGAGCTGCCAGAGGAGATAGTTGAGGCTGGGACTATCGCAATTTTTCAGAAACAATTAGACACAATTAGACATGTTTAGAGGGATTTGGGCCAAACACGGGCTGGTGGGACTAGTGTAGATGGGACATGTTGGTCAGTATGAGCAAGTTGGGCCCTAGGCCCTGTTACCACACTGGATTACTCTATGGCTCAATGCATTTAAACGGCAAGAGTTCAAATGGACTATAAAAGGTAGATTTATGATTTGGTTAAACAGGCTGCAGAAAAGGCTATTAAAAAGCAATTAGATGTTTTATTTCGTACCTGGATTTCATAGGCCGTAAAAACAAAGAGATAATGTGCAATATACCAATCAGCGCATCGTGAGTTGCGAGATATCGGGGTGCATCAAGGGCTTGGTTTGGGAACAGCTCTATCCAAGAATGCAAGATAATGCAGCGAATTGTGGATGCAGTCCATCACCCAAACCAACCTCCCTACCATTGACTCCATTTATACCTCACGCTGCCTCGGCAAGGCCAGCAGCACAATTAAGGATGAGTCGCACCCTGGCCACTCCTTCTTCTCCCCTCTCCCATCAGGCAAAAGGTACAGAGGTGTGAAAACGCACTCCTTGTTTACAGTAATGGAAGGTAGTATTGTGCTGGACTGTACACATGCACTTCAAGCTAACCACTCTGCTCAGAACTGAATTTAGCGACTGTCTCCACTGGAATGAGACATATTGGAGATTAGACCTCCCTTGGAAAGAATTTGCATTTCTAAGACGCCTTTCATGGTCTGAGGATTTGAGCTTTTAAGTCTACAATTGATTTTGAAGGGTTGGAAGGCGCAGCTGATAAACCCACTGCCTTACGGCCTCAAAGTCCCGGGGTCAATCCTGACCTTGGGAGCTCTCTGTGTGAAGTTTGTACGTTCTCCCTGTGACCATATGGGTTTCCACCGGGTGCTCCGGTTTCTCTCCAACATTCCAAAGACGTGCTGGGTTTGTAGGTTAATCAGCTTCTGTAAATTGCCCCTAGGTTGTGGAGAGTGAGATAACATAGAACCAGTGTGATTTTGTGATTGAGTGATCGAATGTCGGCGCGGACTCGTTGGGCCGAAGGGTCTGTTCCCGCGATCTATGACCTATACAAGGAATTGCAAATGCTGGAATCTTGAGCAAAACACAAAGCGCTGGAGGAACTCAGCATGTCAGGCAGCATCTGTGGAGGCAATGGACAGAGGACGTTTTGGGTCAGGACCCTTCTTCTGAAAAAAAATCATGTCAAGTCCTTCCACAGATGCTGACTGACCCATTGAGTTCATCCAGCACTTTCTGTTTTGCTTACAACAGAAAAAGCTTGGATAGATCACTCAGATATTTCCAGCGATGGGGGTTACAGTTGGATAGGGAGACCTTTAAAATTACAGCTGCTTTCACTGGATCAGGAAGAAAATTGTTGGGTGACCTTTAAAGTTACAAAATGATATAAGTAGAAGTAAATTATCTCAGTTGTTCAGCATCATTAATCAAGAGAACTTGCTTTTAGGACAATCACAAGGCTGACAACTTGATTTGTTAAAGCATCTCAGAAGCAAGAAAACCAACAAGGCAAAATCGATTTCTATTTTGATTGTGGGCAATGTAGTAGAATATTGGGCAGCACAATGGCACAGCTAGTACAGCTGCTGCCTCACAGCTCCAGAGACTCCGGTTCGATCCTGACCTCGGGTGTTGTCCGTGTGGGGTTTGTACAATCTCCCCGTGTCAACGAGGGTTGCCTCCCGGTGCTCCGGTTTTCTCCCACATCTCAAAGATGTGCAGGTTTGTTTTTCATTGGCCTCTGAAAAATTGCCCCGAATGGAGAGGGAGTGGATACGAACGTGGGATAGCACAGAACA
Source organism: Rhinoraja longicauda (assembly GCF_053455715.1). NCBI lineage: Eukaryota > Metazoa > Chordata > Chondrichthyes > Rajiformes > Arhynchobatidae > Rhinoraja > Rhinoraja longicauda. The sequence continues at coordinate 26,208,364 of NC_135957.1, read as the reverse complement.
TGATGGATGGTCAGCGTGGAGTCAGTGGGCTGACCGACAGCATGCAGCTTTTAAACAAACTCAACAAGTAAATTGTCCTTTCTTACAAAATTAGGCCTGAGTGCTGATTGATCTTCATGCTTTAGAAGTAGATGGAAATTCCATTTTGTAACTCAGTGCATTTCATTAAACTTCAAACAAAATTGGAATCTAGAGTCTAGAGATACAATGCCCTCCATAATGTTTGGGACAAACACCCATCATTTATTTATTTGCCTCTGTACTCCACAATTTGAGATTTGTAATAGAAAAAATCACATGTGGTTAAAGTGCACATTGTCAGATTTTAATAAAGGCAATTTTTATACATTTTGGTTTCACCATGTAGAAATTACAGCTGTGTTTATACATAGTCCCCCCATTTCAAGACATCATAATGTTTGGGCCACATGGCTTCACTGGTGTTTGTAATTGCTCAGGTGTGTTTAATTGCCTCCTTAATGCAGGTAGAAGAGAGCTCTCAGCACCCAGTCTTTCCTCCAGTCTACCAAAACCTTTGGAAACTTCTAATGCTGTATGTCAACTTGAGGACCAAAGTTGTGCCAATGAAAGTCAAAGAAGCCATTATGAGACTGAGAAACAAGAATAAAACTGTTAGAGACATCAGCCAAACCTTAGGCTTTCCAAAATCAACTGTTTGGAACATCATTAAGAAGAAAGAACGCACTGGACTGGCAGGCCAAGGAAGACCTCCCCAGCTGATGACGGAAGAATTCTCTCTATAATGAAAAATCCCCAAACACCTGTCCAACAGATCATAAACACTCTTCAGGAGTCAAGTGTGAATTTGTCAATGACCAATGTCTGCAGAATACTTCATGAACAGAAATACAGAGGCTACACTGCAAGTGTATAGACACATCCTATCTGCTCAAGGTCAAACAAATACCTCAAAACTCATTGGCTGGCGGTTCATTCTGCAGCAAGACAAAGATCCCAAACATACTACGAGAGCAACAGAGGAGTTTTCCATAGCTAAAAAATGGTAAATTCTTGAGTGGCCAAGTCAATCACTCGATCTGAACCCAATTGAGCATGCCTTTTATATGCTGAAGAGAAAACTGAAGAGGACTAGCCCCCAAAACAAGCATAAGCTAAAGATGGCTGCAACACAGGCCAAAAGAGCATCACCAGAGACGACACCCAGCAACTGGTGATGTCCATGAATTGCAGACTTCAAGCAGTCATTGCATGCAAAGGATATGCAACACAATACTAAACATGACTACTTTCATGTACATGACATTGCTGTGTCCCAAACATTATGGTGCCCTGAAATGGGGGACTATGTATAAACACTGCTGTTTATAAACACATACATGGTGAAACCAAAATGTGTAAAAAAGGCCTTTATTAAAATCTGACAATTCGCACTTTAACCACATACAGCACTGGAGATCCGGATCAAACCCAAGTCTCTGGCGCTGTGAGGCAGCAGATCTACCGACTGCGCTACCGTGCCACCCAACTAATAAATGTTCACCCTGGAAACGATGTCGGGAGCCTCCACCTGCACGGAGACCTGGGGTAGGTGGCGTTTGGGGGCGGGACCCTTCTTCAGACCGATTATGGGACGGTGGGGGAAGCTGGAAGAGAGGGGAGGCAGGACAAAGTCTGGCAGGTAAAACGTGGACACAGGCGAGGGGGTTTTGAAAAGCAGATTGTAGGAATAAATGCCAGAGATTAAAACAAGAAGGTGTGAGATAGAAGGGTTGAAGAGCCGCTTATTGTGGAGCGAGAGAAAGGATTGTGGGGGGAGGGGTAAGAGGAGGGGAGAAATAGGTGCATGTTCAGGGGGGGAGGGGTAAGAGGAGGGGAGAAATAGGTGCATGTTCAGGGGGGGAGGGGTAAGAGGAGGGGAGAAATAGGTGCATGTTCAGGGGGGGAGGGGTAAGAGGAGGGGAGAAATAGGTGCATGTTCAGGGGGGGGGGGGGAGGGTTGTTAGTGGTTATCTAAAATTGGATCATTCAATGTTTATACCTTTGGGTTGTAAGTTACCCAAGTTCTGTTCCTCTAGTTTGCATGTGGCCTTATTCTGGCAATGTTGAAGGCCAACAACAGAAAGGTCAGAATAGGAAGGGGAATTACAGTGGCTGACAAGTGGGAGATCCAGTAGGCCTTGGCGGACTGAGCGCATGTGTTTGGCGAAACGGTCACCGAGTCTTTGCTTGGTCTCGCTCCAGAGATGCTGCCTGACCCACTGGTTACTTCAGCACTTTATGTCCTTGTTTCTCCTCCCTCTATCAGCTCACTCCACCACCACCTTGCTGCTCTTCCCCACCCCCCACCATCCCACGCTTTCTTCTCCCACATGCCTCGCCCGCTACCATTTGATTTCTCACAAGAAGTCGTTGACCTAAACCAGGTTCCTCTCTCCACAGATGCTGCCCGACCTCAGAGACCAGCTGCAGGAAAGCACAACTGCTAGGAAGCCGAGGTGCTACTTTTACTCTTGCTAATTCTTTCTTTCTCCCAGTTTGTGTTGCAGTATGGAAGAACCACCACATGAGGACAGTCACAAACTATTTCATCGTGAATCTGTCATTTGCCGATATTCTCGTTACTATTATCTGCCTGCCTGCCAGTCTTGTGGTTGACATAACTGAGACCTGGTTCTTCGGCCAAGTTCTGTGCAAAGTCATTCCTTACCTACAGGTAATTATTAATCAATTATAAAACTCAAGTGACAATCAATGTCCATGCAAGCTTTCATTACAAGACAGAAACTGCTGGAGTAACTCAGTAGGTCAGGCAGCACCTTTGGAGAATAAGGATATGTGACATTTCAGGCTGGGACCCTTCTGAAACATTACCTATCCGTGTTCTCCAGAGATGCTGCCTGTCCCACTGAGTTACTCCAGCACTTTGTGTCCTTTTGTGTAAACCAGCATCTGCATTTCCTTGATTCTACATGTTTTCATTAAATGAACTAATAGAATTTAATCTGTGCAAGCTACTGGAACTGACAGTTAGATAGTGAATATTGGAAAGCAAAAGTGGCAGCAAACATAAGATACGATATGATACTATAGAACTTTATTTATCCCAGGAAGGAAATTGATTTGCCAACAATTCTGTTGCTATCCCGGGCAAAGCCAGTATAAATTACCCATCTCTGTGTGAGTTTGAGGAGGTGGTGGGGGGCAGATGAATGGGTGCTGTAACATGGGCGGCACACTGGCACAGCAGTAGAGTTGCTGCCTTACACTGCCAGAGACCCGAGTTCAAACCTGACCTCAGGTGCTGTCTATATGAGTTTGTACGTTCTCCCTGTGACCACGTGAGTTTTCTCCGTGTGCTCCAGTTTCCTCCCACATTCCAAAGACGTACACGTTTGTAGGTTAATTGGCTTCTGTAAATTGTTCCTAGTGTGTAGGACAGAACTGGTGTATTGGTGATCATTGGTGGGCGCAGATTCGTTGGGCCGAAGATCCTGTTTCCACTCTATCTCTAAACTAAGCTGATGTCAGCTGAACATTAGGAGTCAAGATGATTGCTGTGGGATTGAAGACCCAGGCCAGGGAAGAGCATCAGATTTAGACACAAAGTGCTGGAGTAACTCAGTGGCTCAGGCAGCCTTCCTGGAGAACATGGATAAGTGATGTTTCGTGTCGGGACCCTTCCTTAGAGCGGGCCTGCCATGATGTAGAGTGCTTCTTCAATCCTTTCTGCCTCTGGGTCTTTTTCTATGGTAGGAGCCTCCAACAAGAACATCGGATTTGTTCACCTGAAAGACACAGTGGCCTCAATGGGCGGCACAGACTCATTTTGCCGAAGGGGCTATTTCCAAATTGTATCTCTCTTAGATGCCAGTGAACCACTGGGCAGCATGGTGGCGCAGTAGTAGAGTTGCTGCCTTACAGCGCCGGAGCCCGGGCCCCGGGTTCAATCATGACTACTGGTGCTTGTCTGTACGCAGTTTGTATGTTCTCCCCGTGACCTGCGTGGGTTTTCTCTGAGATCTTTGGTTTCCTCCCACACTCCAAAGACGTACAGGTTTGTAGGTTAATTGGTTTGGTATAAATGTAAATTGTCCTTAGTGTGTGTAGATAATGTTAATGTGCAGGAATCGCTGGTCGGTGCGGAATCAGTGGGACGAAGGGCCTGTACTGTACCTCTAAACTAAACCAAACTAAAACAAAACCAGATGGAGTTTTAATCCAGTTCAGTCATTGCACCATTACAGTGACTGAGACGAGGGTTTTAATGTCTGCATTGTTTTGCTAACTGATGTTAAATTCCTCAACTGATTCCGACACAAAGTGCTGGAGTAACTCAGCGGGTCAGGCAGCATCTCCGGAGAAAATGTTTCAGGTTGGGGCCTTTCTTCAGACTCGACCCCAGTATGGTGCTTATCCATGTTCACCAGAGATGCTGCCTGACCTGCTGAGTTGCTCCAGAACTTTGTGTCTTTGTTTTGTAAACCAGCATCATTTTGTCCCCAACTGCTGAGGAAGGATATGAACCCTTGGATCATTAATCCAGGTCTCTGTTTCTGCCTGGAAGCACTGCTACTGTTTTACATAGGGCAGTACATAGAAAACTGATGGGTTACAGAGACATATACGGTACAGAAACAGACCCTTGGGGCGAACTTGCCCATGGTGTTCAAATACTCCATCTACACTAATCCTACGTGCCTGCAGTTGGCCCATAACCCACTGTAATAGAGTCTGGAAACAGGCCCTACGGCCAAACTTGCCCTGCCAACCAAGAAGCCCCATCTACTCTGGCCCCACCAGCCCCTGTTTGGCCCACATCCATCTAAAATATAATAGTCATACGCGGCATGGAAACAGGCCCTTCGGCCCAACTTGGAAAGTTGAGGGAAAGCTCTGCCTGAAATGTTTGCCCCGTTCAAGCCATTTACAGACAACGACTTTGAAGAGGTGAGATGTAATGAGCCTTGTTTTGTGTGCTGCAGACGGTGGCGGTTTCTGTGTCTGTACTGACGCTCAGCTGCATCGCTCTGGACCGCTGGTATGCGATATGCCACCCACTGATGTTCAAGAGCACGGCCAAGCGAGCACGGAGCAACATAGTCATGATATGGATCGTGTCCTGTGTCTTAATGATTCCCCAGGCAATCGTCATGGAGTGCAGCATCATGGTGCCAGAACTAGCCAACAAAACACTTCTATTCACCATCTGCGATGAGCATTGGAAAGGTAAAATACTATTTCTACTGAAATAAAGCTCAGATTTTGTAATTAATAGCATAAGAATGCAGACTGCCATGATAATCATTTTACGTTTTAATCAGAAAAAAAGCCCTTCAGCCCACAAAGTCCATGCTGACTCTTAAGCGGCCATCTTTGTACTAATCCACATTATACCCCCTCATCCCATTCACACGGGGCGGCAAAGTGGCGCAGCAGTAGAGTTGCTGCCTTACAGCGAATGCAGCGCCGGAGATCTGGGTTCGATCCCGACTACGGGTGCTGTCTGTACGGAGTTTGTACGTTCTCCCCGTGACCTGTGTGGGTTTTCTCTGAGATCTTTGGTTTCCTCCCACAGTCCAAAGATGTACAGGTATGTAGGTTAATCGGCTTGGTAAATGTAAAAATTGTCCCTAGTGGTAGACTGATCCAGAAGATTAAGATGCTTGGGATCAATGGGTGATTGTAGGGACATAGATGTTTTGCAGGTAGAAGGGATTAGTTTAATGTGATATCATGTTCAGCACAAACTTCATGGGACAAAGGGCCCGTAACATGTGTTGGACTGTACTGCTGCAGCTGTAATTCTTTCATCAAGTGGAATTTCTATCTTATAAAAATAAAAACACCTTTGGGATACTAAGTCCTCATGCTTAGTCAGCAGTTCATGAAAAGTCCCAGATTGTCCAAACAGAGTTATGTTCTGTTAATACTTTTCACACGGTACTAAGATCAGTCATCAATATTATGTTTCATTTTGTGTAGTGCGTTGAATAAATTATTCTTAAACGTGTCACTTGGGTGTTTTATTCACTCAAGAGGAAGTAAAATTTTAGGTTAAAACCATGAAACGGATCAGTACTTTTGTAATCTGAAAAGAATCATTGATTGCAGTTGTGTTCCATTTTAAGGCGTGGTTTTGGTAATGCTTTGATGTTCCATTTCAGATGATATTTACGCCAAGGTGTATCATATCTGCTTTTTCATTGTGACGTACATGGGCCCTTTATGTCTGATGATTTTGGCTTACTTTCAAATATTTCGGAAGCTTTGGTGCCGACAGGTGAGCTCACGGTAACACCACCGACAGGAAAGTTGTTGTTGGGTTAGTGAAAAGGCCGCCACTCATGGAGATCTCTCACTGAAATTGCAGATTCCAGGCACTTTCTCGGTCATACAGAGGAACTGGAAGCCCCTTGCCCTGCAGTGCCCCTCGCAACGAGGCCGCAAAGACCAAACCAGGTCCAGAACCCGCTGTGTGGCAGCAGAAATCAAACAGATCCAAGCGAGGAGAAAAACTGCACGCATGCTCGTGGTGGTTTTGATTTTCTTTGCACTTTGCTACCTTCCAATCAGCGTCCTAAACATCCTGAAAAGGTGAGTGGATTCATTTTCAGGAGAACGCAAATACCATGCCAATTTGAGCACATTTGTAATTTAGTTTAGAGATGCAGCGTAGAAACAGGTCCTGCGGCCCACCGAGTCCACGCCTACCTACGAACACCCGCTTGCACCGGTTCTATGTGTTATCCCACTTTCTCATCCACTCCCTACGCACTAGGGGCAATTTAGAGGTGCAAATTGACCCACAAACCAAAGCACCCGGAGGAAACCCGCACGGTCACCGGGAAAACGTGCAAATTCCACACAGGACCTGAGGTCAGGATCGAACCTGGGTCTCTGGCACTGTGAGGCAGCAGTGCTACCTTTGGTGGTGCCAGAAGGCTTGATTTTACAGACTATTGAATACTCAGTAAACCTAGCACACTTTTAATTCACTTTTTTTTAAAAAGATGTTAATGAGTGGGATAATACCTTTTCCAGTGAAACGGGGTGAGTTTGGAGGGAGTTCGGGAAACGGGGTCCCCATGAGTTTAAAGGGAGTGATGGGAAACCAAGCTGTGGAGAGGTCCAAGAATCGCAGGATGTGAGGTCCCGGTGTGTTTGCCAGGAGCGGGGAAACCGGGGCTCCAGTGAGTTTATGAGGAGCACGAGTAATGGAGCCTTGGAGAATCTAGAGGAAGCGTGGAAAACATGGTCCTAGTGAGATTTATGAAGTGGAGGGGTCCCAGTTAGATTAAAAGGAGTGCAGGAAACTAAACGTGGTCACCCAGCTACTGTGCCTTCAGGATTTCTGAACAATCGGATAGCGGATTGTTGGAACTTTATTCATTCTCACTCAGTATACATCCAGACAGTGCCTGACACAATGCAGATGTACAATGATACATCCACACAAACCAGGTATTATTGCAAAGCCCTTGGTATTTTTTTAACTTATTTATTATCTTTGAAAATGACCGCATTTAACTAACTAAGAGTAATGTATTCGGAGACACAAGGAACTGTGGATGATAGTTTACCAAAAAATCACAAAGTGCCGGAGTAACTCGGCGGGTCAGGCAGCATCTCTGGGGGATGTGGGTCGGTGACGTTTCGGATCAGGACCTTTCCTCAGAGTAATGCATTCGGTATTTTTTCAAAAAGCACCTTGGCAATATGACCAAAAGCTCATCTAATGAAAGTGAAGTTGCAAGGTCAATTGAAAATAAAGGAGATTATAGAAAGACATTAATCAGCAGCTTTGACAACTGATTTCAGCTGAAATTGACTGCTGCTGGTATTTTGCTGTCATTAATAGACTTCTTGAGGGAATTATCAAATGGATCTTCATCACAATCTCAAGAACAGTGAATTATGTTGAGAAGTAGGTGTTCATATGAAAGGGTTTCAGGAATTTGAGGCCTGGGACATCTCACCAGTATTGGTTAGATAAAAATAACGCAACACTGATCAGAGTGTAAATTAGGAATGGACATTGTGAATGATTGAAAGTACTAACACTGTGGTCATTATCAGGTGGATGTTAGCTACACAATTAAGCCTAATATTCTTGTGATTTTAGCAAATAAAGGAAAGCTGTTGGAGGAACTCAGAGGGCCAGGCAACATCTCTGGAGGGAAATGGGCAGTTGACATTTTAATGTAGTTTAGTTTCATTTAGAGATACTATGCGGAAACAGGCCCTTCGGCCCACCAAGTCCACGCAGACCAGCGATCCCCGCACACTAACACTATGCTACACACACTAGGCACAATTTACAATTTTACCAGGCCAATTAGCCTACAATCCTGCACGTCTTATAAGTGTGGGAGGGAACCGGAGATCCCGGAGAAAACCCACGTATGTTACGGGGAGAACGTACAAACTCCGCACAGACAAGCACCCTTAGTCAGGATCAAACCCGGGTCACTGGAACTTAAGACAGCAACTCTAACACTGCGCCATCGTGGTCGAGACCCTTTAGTTGAAGTGGATGAAGGGTCCCGATCTGAAACTTCAACTGGCCATTCCCTCCACAGATGCTGCTGACTCGCTGAGTTCTTCCCGCAGCTCCCCCTGATTCCAGCATCTGTCATCTCTTGTGCCACCAATCTTGCTTTTATTGGCTTTGTAACTTTGAAATAATTCAATTATAATTAGATTAGTATGCAAAGCGAAAGAAAGCCTTGGTACTAATCGCTCTTTAATTATCTCCTTTGTTCAACAGAGTTTATAAACAGCATGAAATGTGACATCAATTTTTAATGTCCGGTCTTATCTTAAATAAATGTATCTGTCCATCAAGCAGTTGTAAAACAGGAAATGGCACAATAGTTTGTGAGGAAGCTTTAATGGGAAATTTAACATTCATTTGGTCACGGATTCCATATTATTTTTCTCCTTCAAAAGATTGCAACCAACAAAGCATTTGATGACTTTGTTGAAAATATTTATCCGTGAGTGTGAGATGCATATCTCATCTCACATTTCATTATTGCTTTGGAGATGGTGCTTTTATTTGTGTGAGTCAATGTAGATTTACGAATTCTTGCATCAAACCCTGATCAAAAGCATGCAGACCTCAGGACTAACATGGCCAGGTGACAACTACAACAAAAATGTTCTGGACCCCACTCCAGTCGTTAGAGTGATCTGCCAAAAGCATTCCATGATAAACCAGATAATTGTCACTGCATACTGCAGCAAGAAAGAGGCAGACACAAGGAACTACTGATGCTGGTTTACCAAAAATGACAAAAAAAGTACTAGAGTAACTCAGCAGGTCAGGCATCATCACTGCAGAACATGGAAAGGCAATCTTTCAGGTCGGGACCCTTCATCAGACTGATTGTAGTTAGCAGGGAAGAAAGTTGGAAAAGAGAGATGAAAGCGGGTCAAATTCTGACGTGATAGGTGGATACAGGTGTGGGGGGGAGTTTGATTAGCAGATGCTTGGGCAAAGGCTGGAGGTTTAGTTTAGTTTAGAGATACAGCATAGAAACAGGCCTTTCAGGCCACCAAGTCCATGCTGACCATCCTTCGCCCATTCGCACTCATTCGATCCCACTTTCTTATTCACTCCCAACATACTAGCAGCAATTAACTGCTGCTAGAGGCCAGTTAGCCTACAGATTCGCATGTCTTTGGGATGTGGGAGGAAAGTGGAGCACCCGGTGGAAACTCTCGTGGGCACAGTTAGAAAGTGTAAATCCAATCAGACAGCACGTGGGCACAGTTAGAAAGTGAAAATCCAATCAGACGAGGTCAGGATCGAACTTGGGTCCCTGATGCTGTGAGGCAGCAGCATTACCATTTGTGCTATGTACTGCCAGTGTTTGTAGAATTCTCTTTAAGGCCTTTCAAATTAAATTTACGTTTGTGGTCTGTCCCTGTAATGGGAACTCAGCAACTGATTCTGCCTTTTGTTTCCGCATTCCACAGAGTGTTTGGGACTTTCAACAATATTAATGACAGGGCAACACTCTACGCATTGTTCACCTTCTCACACTGGCTGGTCTATGCCAACAGCGCAGCTAATCCTATCATTTATAATTTTTTGAGTGGTAAGTTCCTTATTATAATTCTTTGGCTTGTGTTACCTCAATAACTGAATTTACTTTTAAACATAGATTTGTAATTAAGTTTAAATTGTTCGCAAATTGTTTGCACCATTGTTTGAATTTGAACAAATGCTTAAGAAATAATTATGTTCATCGGTAATGTTTCCAAATTTGAAGCAGTTGATGAACTATTTGGCAGTCGCCATGGTACCAGGTTCAATTTCAGGGTTGAAGAAAGTACAGGAAAGAGAAGAGATGCCTCATTGTAATGAAATAACAAGGAACCGCAGATGGTGGTTTGCCAAAGAAAGACTCAAAATGCTGGAGTAACTCAGCGGGTCGGGCAGAATTTCTTGAGAAAGTTAGTTGACGTTTTGGGCTGGGATCCTTTAGACTTTAAACTCTGGAGATACAGTGTGGAAACAGGTCTTTCACCCGACCGAGTCTATGCCAACCAGCAATCACCCGGTACAATTAGCACTATCCTACACTCTCTGGCGCTGTAAGGCCTCAACTCTATTGCTGCGCCACTGTGCTGCCGTAGGTCTGGGTCTGAGTCTGAAGAAGTCCCAACCCAAAACCTATCCATGTCTTGAAAAAGGTTGCCTGACCCGTTGAATTACTCCAGCATTTTGTGTCTTTCTCATTATAATGAGTTCCTTTGCACAGAAGGAGGCTGAGGGGTGACCTTACAGAGGTTTACAAAGTCACGAGGGGCATAGATAAGGTGTTGGTCACAGTCTTAACTTTTCCTATCCACGTATTCAATAGGGTAGGGATGAATTGGACAGTATCCTAGCATATGGAAGGACAGTTCAGAAACCTGATAACATTGAGCACAAAATTCACCCTTTCAGACAAACTGGATAGGATAACGCCGTATTAGATGAAGACATACAAAACTGTGTTTTTGCCTGCTGTTATTTGCTAAAAGTATTTGTAGGTTGAAGAGAATTATTGAACTTGCTGGTCTTTAGGGACGCTGTTGAACAAGGCAAAGTAGATAAGCGCAGGATTTGAACAATGTTGCTGATAGCCAGCAGGCTCTTTGACCAAGATGACTGTTCCAGTTCAATAACACCTAGTCTTGTCTCCCGGAGATGAGACTGAGAACAGCACTGAGAATATTGATGTGTAGCCAAGATTGATTCCCATTACACTCCTTCAGCAGGCATCACACTGGATCAGATTTTGGCAAGATGACAAGTAATGTTGAAAAAGAAATTGATTTGCAGACCTTGAAACAAGTAATAGGACATTTTCAAAAGGAGAGTGCAGTCCAAACCTCTCATCTACCTTACTGGAGACCTTTTGGACTTTCTTTAATTAGACTTTATCGGACTTCATTGTTATATCTTTGCGCTAAATATTTTGTTTAATTTAGTTTAGATATAGCGTGGAAACAGGCCCTTCAGCCCATCATGCCATCCAACGATCACCCGGCACACCAGTACTATCCTCCACACTGGGGGCAATTTAAATGTTTTTACCAAAGCCAATTAATCTACAAACCTGTAAATCTTTGGAGTGTGGGAGGGAACTGGAGCACCCAGAGAAAACCCACACGATCATAGGGAGAACATATAAACTCCATACAGATAGCACCGGAGGTCAGGATTAAATCTGGGTCTCTGGCGCTGTAAGGCAGCAGTTCTACCACTGCACCGCAGTGCCGTTATAATTGTTATACTCTTTATCCATTAAATGTGCACTGTGGACGGCCTGATTGTATTCATGCATAGTCTTTTTCTTGACTGCAAAGCATGCAAACAAATGCATTAGTTTTAGTTTAGTTTTAGTTTTAGTTTTGTTTATTTTTAGTTTAGTTTATTATTGCCACGTGTACCAAGGTACAGTGAACAGCTTTTACTTGCGTGCTATCCAGTCAACGAAAAGACGATACCGGACACTTTTCACTGTATCAGTACGTGACAATAATAAACTAAACTAAACTAAACTAAACTAAATCTCCTTGTTACTTCCCTGTATTCCTAAATAGGCCTCTTAAACATTGGATGGGTCAGTGGCAAAGGTTTTGGTGAGGAAGTGTTCATGTTCTATGCAGTCTGCCCGCATTGCTGGAGGTTAAATGGCAACAAGTTTGAGATTGATGCATAACAGTGTGTTAATGTGGGAAGTCCAGAATTTTTTGGGTAATCTTTGCCAACATCCTACTGACTACCTTCCAACTTGGCATCCTCATGGATCCAGCAGGGGTTGAAACTCTACAAATCACCAAATAAACACACAAAGTGTGGAATAACTCAGTGAGTCAGGCAGCATCTCTGCAGAGCATGTACAGGTAACATTTTGGATCCCTTCCATGGATAAGTGACGTTTCAGGTGAGGACCCTTCGGAAGGTGATATTTGCGATTGGGGCACTTATGGAGGTAACATTACGGGTCAGGACCCTTCCATGGATAGGTGACGTTTTCAGACAGGACCTTTCGGAAGAGACGCTACCTGACCCATGGAGTTACTCCAGCACTTTGCGTTGTTTTTTTTGTAAACCAGCATCTGCAGTTCTTTGTATCCACAAATTCACCAACACTTACAGTCTGAAGAAGGGTCTCGACCCGAAACGTCGCCCATTCCTTCTCTCCCGAGATGCTGCCTGACCTGCTGAGTTACTCCAGCATTTTGTGAATAAACACTTACATGATTGATATAAGAAGATAACTGCAGATGCTGGTACAAATCGAAGGTATTTATTCACAAAATGCTGGAGTAACTCAGCAGGTCAGGCAGCATCTCGGGAGAGAAGGAATGGGTGACGTTTCGGGTCGAGACCCTTCTTCAGACTGATCAATTCCGTCAGACATGATTGATTCCGTCTGAAAAACTAGTGCCCGGTTAGACTGGAGAAGAAGCGTGAAGGGAGACCTTAATGTTATATCTCGCACTAAATGTTGTACCCTTTATTCTTTATCTGTGCACTGTGGATTGTATTCATGTATAGTCTTTTCTTTGACTGGATAGTGATGCAAACAAAAGCTTTTCCCTGTACCTCGCTCGGTACACATGACAATAATAAACTAAATTGATTGAGAGAGTTCTGCTCTTTTTCTTGAAGGCAAATTCCGGGAAGAGTTTAAAACGGCGTTTTCCTGCTTTGAGCAAAGAGACGGTCGGAGCGAGGAGCCACTCAGCAGGGGGAGGGCGAGCACGGGGAGCCGCAAGTCGCTGACCACGCAGACCTGCCACAACAACGTTTCCAAAACCGCGGAGCAAGTGGTGCTTGCGAACGTGACAACGCTGCAGTCCAGCACTTTCACTGCCATTAAAGACTGGTGACCGTGACAATGCTGTGCGTCTCCATTAAAGATCCGCTCGAGGACGTCTCGCTGCATCGCAAGAACAAAGCCGAGGCCGTGTGTGGTGATCGGTGACAATATTTTGGACTTGTGCATCACATCATTAAAGCTCACGGTGACAGAGAACGAGATTCCTCCTCTGATATCAAGAGATGGAAGGACAAGAATCAGAGAATGCATGCAATAGGTGGGAGCTGCTGAAACCTCGTGACCACGGTGACACCGAATTACCTGGACAACCTGTTGCACCCCCCTTCACTTTCACCACATGCCAGCTAAATACACTTTTTCAGACGGGATATACACACTCAGAACGTGAAACCTTTCATTGGACTTGCATCAGGCAGTGCAGTTCATATTGCAACTCACTGCATTCCTCCTCAGTGCTCTCTTGTCCCTGGTTCCACGTCTCAGCTCCCCTAACAACCACCTTGTCTACCTGTCCCGCTTTACCCCTCCTTCATGGCCTATCTTCTGTTCTCTCTGAGGACGTGTAGCCCCCTTGGGATGTCCTCTCTTGCACCCCACCTCCATGTAATGGATGGGACCTTGTGATGCCCCCTTGGGATGTCCTCTCTTGCACCCCACCGCCATGTAATGGATGGGACCTTGAGATGCTAAACCAAGCCACTGAGCACCACTACCACAGGGTCCATAAGCATAACATCACCTGTTAAATGCAGGTATTGTTCAAGTGTGACAGAGGCTGCTCAATGCCCCAACATTACCCTCACACTAAGGTTGAAAGGTTGCTTCTGTGACTGCAATGGGCTGTAAAATTGGTTCATATTGTTCACGTTCGTTCTTTCATTTTGCATTCATTTCGATGAGAGCAAAAGGCAGTGATATTTTCTACAAATGAGAGCAGAACACAGGGACCTTGGTGAGCACACCCTTCCTGTTGTTCTCCCTGTGGACTGCGGGAAGCATAGGTGGGCTAAGGCCGCTACATTTTTCCCAACTGACGTGTGCCATTGCGACTGTAAGAAGGCAGGGGACTTCCTCCTCCATTCTGGCTGCAGTTCGAAGAGGGGCCACCAGAGGGCACACTTTACCACCATCTCCCTTAACCCTGTCCTCATCGCAAAGAAATGCACCATTGAAGAGTGCTGTCCAAAACTGGGTAAAACTCATGACTGGGATTTTAATGTCAAATCTTGTAAAATAAAGTCATAAATCAATCATTACAACATTTGGAATCACAATACTATAGTTGTTATAAGGGACCCAGTGGATCGCACGGCCTGGAAGGGGGAACCCGCCGATCTGGCCCCTGCTCATCCCCCGAAGTGCAGAGACCGGGAGGATGGAGTCGGTGATGATGACGGATGCGATCATGGGGCAAGGCCGGTCAGAGAGGAGAGGAAACGGCGGTCTGACCAACCCCGCCCACGAGGTCAGCTGCAGGAGGCGCCCCCGGAAAGCAAAGGTGGACGGGCGAGGAGAGGGACGTCGGTTCGCTGCTCGATCTGCACGTCCACGGAAGGCAATGGCTGGAGGCCCGCAGCAGCCTGGGGCTTGCCTGGAACAGCCACGTTCATAACCACTAGAGCGCGGACTGGTCTATGAAAATGGTGGCAAAACATGTCGCCTCTTGCATGCGGGTTCAGTATACTTGCTCAATGGGAATGTGCTTGGGTATGGCAATACTCTACTGGACTGTTTGTAAGAAAAGAACTTCACTGAGCGTTTACATTTAGCACATGTGACATTAAAAGCAGCATTAAGCCATTGAACCATTGGAATGGTCGCTGCCTAGATTAGGGGCTATTAGCTACGAGGAGTGGTTGGACAGACTTGGGTTGTTTTCTCTTGAGCATCGGAGGTTGAGGGGAGACCTCATAGAAGTACATAATGTTATGAGAGGCATAGATCAGGTAGGCTGTCATGAGCTTTTTCCTAGGGTGAAAATGTCAAACACTACAGGCCATAGGTTTAAGACAAAAGGGGCAAAGTTTCAAGGAGTTGTGCTGGGGCACATTTTTCACACAGCGAGTGGTGGGGGCCTGGATTGCGTTGCCAGGGATGGTGGTGGAGGCAGATAAGATAGTGGTGTTTAAGAGGCTTTTAGATAGGCACTTGGATATGCAGGGAATTGAGGGATATCGATCATGTGCAGGCAGACGAGATTAGTTTATGTTGTCATTGGTTTCGGCACAGACATTGCAGGCTGAAGGGCCTGTCCTGTGCTGTCCTGTTCTATGTATGTCCATTAATCTATTAGATAGTTGACATTTAGCACATATTTGTTGAGGATTCACCATCTCTGCAGCCATGTCTTTGGTGTAGGAGCTCCACATGCTGGGTGGAAGCAGAGGTTGTGACAACAAAGCAGGAAAAGGTCTAGGAAACTTGGGTGGGGTGGCACTGTGATACAGGTAGTGGAGTCACTGCCGCACAGTTCCAGAGACCGGAGTTTAATTCTGCCTGCTTGGAGCGTGCATGTTCTCCGTGTCTGTATTGCAGGATTTGACTGTATTGCAGCATTGCACAGATTGAGGCCCATGGTTCCATCTCCTTGTAGAAACAAAGAACTGCAAATGCTGGTTAATGCACAAAAGGACACAAAGTGCTGGAGTAATTCAACATGCCAGGCAGCATCCCTGGAGAACGTGAATAGGTGACGTTTCAGGTGGGGACCCTTCCTCAGACGGTTGTAGGGGGAAGCGGGGTAGAAAGCTGAGAAAGAGAAGAGGTGGGACAAAGCCTGGCAGATTTCTGCCCCGCTCCCCCCTCCTCCCCCCCCCCCCCCAACACCAGTGGGAGAGTCTAGGGCTAGAGAGGTCAGCCCCAGAATTAAAGGACATTCTTTTAGGAAAGAGATGAGGAGAAATTTCTTTAGTCGGAGGGTGGTGAATCTGTGGAATTCTTTGCCACAGGAGGCTGTGGAAGCCAAGTCAGTGGATATTTTTAAGGCAGAGATAGATAGATTCTTGATTAGTACGGGCGTCAGGGGTTATGGGGAGAAGGCAGGAGAATGGGGTTAGGAGGGAGAGATAGATCAGCCATGATTGAATGGTGGAGTAGACTTGATGGGCCGAATGGCCTAATTCAACCCTATCACTTTTGACCTTAATCAGTCTGAAGAAGAGACACAACACAGAACATCACCTATCCATCTTCTCCAGAAATGTTGCCGGGCCCTCTGAGTTACTCTAGCAGTTTGTGTCCTTTTATGTAAACCATCATCTATAGTTCCTTGTTTCTACATCTTGGATTCTCAGTGAGCCTCACACAGCAGGTGAACATGCCCTTCAGCCAGCAAGCTGTACACTACCTCAAAATCCATCACATTAAGATCAATCTCAGTGAAGGTTGCCAATCCAAAAAGTCATCTTTCCATTCCCTCCACAGATGCTGCCTGACCCACTGAGATTCCCCCAGCACTTTGTGTTTTGCTCAGGATTCTAGCATCTGCAGTTCCTTGAGTCTCCGTTTCAATGCAACCATTATCAGGCACATCTTCATGTGCTGAAATATGCAGATGGTGAGACTCAAGCAAGCCACATGGAGAAGCACCAATGTCTGACTTATGGTCATGGCAGCGTTCCCATCAAAAACCCTCATCACATGATTTTAAAGATTATTGCAGCATTAGCTGATGAGAAAAGCTATTAGTGTTAGCTGTGAAAAGCAAATGAGATGTTACCGAGTGGTGCATGTTAAAATTGGATAGCATATCAATCAGCAGAAGTGTCATTTTTATGTAGTTTTCATATTCCAAACTATCTTCTAATGTTCTTCACTGATTACATATTAGAGATGATCTTGTGTTCAGGAAAGTTCCATTATTCCATCCGCCACGGTATGCCTGCCTTCATTGGGCAGGGAATCGAGTGTAAATGTCGGGAAGTCATGTTGCAGCTTAATACAACATTGGTCAGGCAGCATTATGGACGGCACGGTGGTGCAGTAGTAGAGTTGCTGCCTTAGAGTGCTCACAGCATGGGAGACTCGGGCTCGATCCCGACTAAGGGTGCTGTCTGTACAGAGTTAGTACGTTCTCCCCGTGACCGCGTGGGTTTTCTCCCAAGATTTTCGGTTTCCTTCCACACTAGGTTGATTGGCTCGGTATAAACGTAAATTGTTCCTAGTGTTAGTGTGCGGGGATCGCTGGTCGGTGTGGACTCGGTGGGTTGAGGGTGGGTTGAAACAACTTTGCATCTCTAAACTAAACTAAAAAAAATTACAGTATTGCATACAATTCTGGTCAACCCATTACAGGAAGGATGTGGAGGTTTTGGAGAGGGTGCAGAAGAGGTTTACCAGGATATTGCCTGGATTTGAGGATATTAACTCTCAGAAAAGGTTGGATGAACTTGGTTTGTTTTTTCAGGATTGTCAGAAATGGAGGGAGACCTGATTGAAGTACAGGCACCTCGCGTTTTACACCCGTTTTATTTATGCTTTTTTGAAATAGCGCACTTGTTCATTTAACAGCGAAGCTTGATATATGCACTGGTATTTTTGAATTTACTGCTGACAGCGTGCTCACGTATAAGTTTACTTGAATTACACCCTGCTTTTCAAGCAAGTAACCCCTGCGTAAAACGCAAGGTGCCTGGAGAAAAACTAATTATGAGAGGTAATAGATAGGGCACAGAGTCAGAACCTTTGTCCCTGGGTGGAAAGGACTAAAGGCCGAGCTTTAAGGTGAGAGGGGAAAACTTTAAAAGATATTTACAAGGCATGTTTTTTAACACAAAATCTGGTAGTTGCCAGGAATGCACTACCAGGATTGATGGTGGAAGTAGATACAATAGCATCATTTAAGAGCACGTGAACAGGAAGGGAATAGAGTTAAATGGACCACAAGCAGGCAGGTGTGCAGTTTAAATTGGCATCGGTGTCCGTGTGAATATTGTGGGCCAAAGGGCCTGCTCCTGTGCTGTACCGTTCGATGCTCCATGTTCCCAGAGTCTCTCAATGACAACTATTGAAGAAGTGCTGCTGACTTTGACCCTTGGATTTACCTCTCGATGGCACCCTTGTAAAGACCACTGAGGAAACAAGCATTGTACAAAATGGTGGGCACTCTAACCTGGGCTTGCCTTTAGCAGACAGACCCCTCGCTGTGATACACACACAACCAATGCTGAGGTGAAGCTTCCTGTTGTAAGGAAAGCATCAATCCTGTGGGTTTTGCAGTACTTAAACGAGAAATGTTGCAGGATGGCACTATTATGCATCGAACTAAAAGTATATAAAGAACATTTCAAAGGGATTAGCTTTAATGAGCTGCTTAATCTGTTTTTATAGAGGAAGCACATTTAAGAGCTTGCGGTGAAGCATTCCAAGAGATAAATATCAGACCCTAATGAAGACTTTGGAAATGTGGTTTTCATTAAGACAGCTCACGATTCAAAGTATCTGGTTTCCTATCTGATTCCCTCTCGCCTGTTCCACCCCCAGCCACCAGCAGAGAGATGTCTGGTCTCTGCTTAGTGTGTGCTGGGTGAAGACATCTGACTGAAGTGGTTCAACCTACTTTGTTTGGAAAGGAACAGGCCCTTCGGCCCAGCAACTCTGTGCTGACCATCAAGCACCCGTTTCCACGAACCCAATTCATTCTCCTAACCTTTTGTTCTGCACCCCCAGATTCTATTATTCACCAACATCTGGCTGTAGGATTAGTTTTGGACTACAGTGCCACACAGTACAGCAATGTGCTCCAATCCTACAGTAGCCTGGAAACCTAATCATATTGAGTCTGCTCTACATGCTTACGCTATCCAGTTTTGATTTTACCTCAAGTAGATCCAATTGGAAATTATTTCCAAATGGAAGAGCATCAGATACAAAATTGGACTGGGCACTTCTGTGGACTATTTACGTTAGTACATCTGGTATTTTCCACACATCAGTTCCACACAATCGGCTATTACTTTTGTGCCAGGATTGTGGTGGAATCATTTCAGTCAAACTGGAAGCACTTTGCACTAGTTTTTGCCTTCGTAGCTATTTAAGATGCCTCTTTGCTTGGATGGGGAAGTCTATCACAGCACCTAGACATCCTAGACGGAGTGTGGCCAAACTAACAGGGTGTTAGTTGCAGGATTTGGCTTTCAGGATAGAGCTTGAGCTAGAGGAAGAGGTTGAACAGACTAGGACTTTATTCCTTGGAGCACAGGAAGATGAGGGGTGATCTCATAGAGGTTCAGTTTAGCTTAGAGATACAATGTGGAAACAAGGCCCTTCGGCCCACCGAGTCCGCACCGACCAGCGATCCCCGCACGTTAACACTATCCTACACACACTAGGGACAATTTACACTTATACCAAGCCAATTAGCCTACAAACCTGTACATCTTTGGAGTGTGGGAGGAAACCGAAGATCTTGGAGAAAACCCACAAATGTCATGGGGAGAACTTACCTATTCTGTACAGGCAGCACCCATAGTCAGGATCGAACCCAGATCTCCGGCACTGCAAGCGCTGTAAGACAGCAACGCTACCGCTGCACCACCATGCTGCCCTTGTATAAGATCAAGAGAGGAATAGATAGGGTAAATGCACCTAGAGTAGGGCAATCAAGAACCAGACAACATTGGTTTAAGGCGACGGGGGAAAGATTTAATAGGAGCCTGAGGGGTAACTTGTTTTACACAAAGGGTGGTGGGTGTATGGAACGAACTGCCAGAGTAGGTAGTTGAGGCAGGTGCTATCACAGCCTATTTAGATAGGCACATGGAGAGGATAGGTTGAGAGGGATATGGGCCAAATACAGGCAGGTGGGACAAGTGTAAATGAGGCTGTTGGTCAGCATGGGCAAGTTGGGCCGAAGGGCCTGTTTCCACTCTGTATGACATAGAGTCTTCAAGTCAAAAGTGTTTTATGTCCTGCAAAAGGAACAATAAACAGATATGTAAACATGGTACCCTGTAAACACTTTAATAAACAACAAAAAAGTTCAGTATACAAAACACAAACAATAATAATACAACAAAAGCAATGTCCCCAAGTGCATGTAGTTGGAGGCGTAGTGGGAGGTTGTAGTGTTTAATAGCCTGGTGGTTGTTGGGAAGAAGCTGTTCCTGAACGTGGACATTACAGTTTTCAGGCTCCTGTACCTTCTTACTGATGGCAGGAGTAAAATGAGAGTGTGGCCAGGGTGGTGTGGGTCTCTGATGATGCCGGCTGCCTTTGTATGGCAGCGATTACCGTAGGCCCCTTCGATGGTGGGGAGGTCAGTTGTTGTGCAAAATCATTTGCTTGCACGGTAGGTCCTCCATCTTAAACTTCACCCTCCCCCCAAAGTACCAATTGTCAATTGTCATCTACAACTTTCAAACCCCTACTCTATTACCTGTGAGCAAGAACACCTCTGCAACAGCAAGCTATGTACAGGATGGGGGTTTCCCCAGACCTCTCCTTTCCTAACAACCCTGTCTTCTGGAGACTAAGGCACCAGGGAAGAGATAAACATGAATTTCTCACAAGAATTCCTTCAGCATTTTGTATTCTGCACAGGATTCCACCATCTGCAGCTTCTTGTGCCTCTATTCCTCACAAGCTCTTGGTGTTGATCTTGGTTTAGTCTTGGCACGTGTACTGAGATACAGTGAAAAACTGCTTGTGTGCTATCCAATTAAATCAGATAACACAATACATGAAAACAATCAAGCCATATACAGTGCAATGGGAAGACCAAAGAGAAATAGACTAGAGCACAGAAGATTATTTTTCATCATTGTAGTGTTACAGTTACTGATGTCCAATGTTCATAACGAGGTAAGTTGGAAAATTGGCACTCCGTCCCAGCTTAGACCATTCAGAGATCTGATAACAGAGTGGAAGAAGCTGTTCCTGATTCTGGTGGTACATGTTTTCAAGCTTTTGTATCTAATGCCTGATAGGAATGGGGGAAGTGGTAGCAGCAATCAAGCCATAAACAAGCACAATAGGTAGTGCAATGTGAAAAATACCAGAGTTTGGAATATATTTTTACAGCGGTATTACCTTACAGTTACAGAGAAAGCGCAGATTAAAAAAATACAAGCAATGCAATGAGGTAGGCTGGGAGATTGGGACTATTCCATCAACTTATAAACTCATTATCGTGGAATCATTAACAAACCCTGCAGAACCTCTCTAGGGGTGGTGCAGTGGTGCAGCAGTAAAGTTGTTGCCTTACAGCACCAGAGACCCAGGCTTGATCCTGTCTACAGGTGCCGGTTGTACGGAGTTTATACGTTCTCCCTGTGACCGTGTGGATATCTCCGGGTGCTCCAGTTTCCTCCCGCATTCCAAAGATGTGCTGGTTTGTAGGTTAAATGACTTCTGTAAATTGTGTGCAGGATAGAACTAGGCACAGGTGATCATTGGTCAGTGCAGACTCAATGGACCAAAGTGCCTGTTTCAATGCTGTAGCTCTAAACTGATGTAAACAAAACAAAACTAAACCTGGAGCATCTAAGGAAGCATTTACTCTGATCTGAGGCCTCTGAATCTCCCCACAAATACTTTTTGCAAGTGTGTGTATCTGCCTCTCATCTTCCCTTGCAAGCTGACCTACATCTGCCAGTCCTGTGATGAAAATATTATAAAAGGGACTGACAGATGTATTCATAAAGGGTCTATCCCACTTACGCGATTTTTTAGGCGACTGCCGGCGACTGTCAAAGTTGTAGCAGATCGCCAAAATTTTCTTTTACCAGATGACAATGACCACGACAATGCCGAGTCAGGTCGAGATTACATCGTCTTCAGAAACATCGTGAAATTCCCACGCTGTCAATGCTTCTCTGGCGTCCTAATTTTCACTGAAATCACTGACATGTCGGTAAGTACTTGAGAGTTTTGAAATATAACATCTTGCCCGAGTTACTTGAAAACCAAGCTTCATGGTAACAAGGCATAAACTGGATTGACTTCCAGTTTACTAATAGCAGTATTAAGAAATTTAATTTTAAAAGTGGTTAAATGGATTTTGGGCATTTGGGCACGGAGTGTGGGCATTCTTTGAAAATGTACGGGAGATGCATATCTGGTTTCTGGGTTGCATATCTGGGTTGGGAGCCTACTTTAAATGTAATCGTTGATGGCCATAAACATCATGAAAATTCCCACGCTTACCTGACCGTCAAACTGTCACCTCCAATCTTCCTGTCAAATGTCCTGACGGTAAATAAATTGGTTAAACACAAGTATTTTATGGTCTCTTCAAATGACTTTACTTAATTTAATATTACGTGCTTCTAAATGCATCTGTGACAACCTAGCAAACCTGGGGACAGCAGGCGACAGCGCCCGCAATAAGCAACGATACCTGGCGACAAGCCAGCTGTCGCCGAGAAATTTCACTCCGGTTGATTTCTCAGCGACGCGCTGAGATCCACTACGATTTTTGGAAGACTCCTCGTGATCATGCCCGCGACACCCCTAAGTGGGACAGGCCCTTAAGTCAGCACTACGAAGACCGATCATAAGGCTACACAGCAGGAAACGTTTCACCTTCAGGACCCTTCTCATGAAAAATCTCTGACCTGAAACGTTAACTTCTTCTCAGTCCGAAGCGCGGAGGAAAATATCAGATGCATAAACTCTCTTTTTCCACAGATACTGACTGACTGCTAAGTGTCGCCAACATTTTCAACATTTGAGTTAAATTTCAGCCTAAGATTTCATTCAAGTCCAAGAAGCACCTTGTCTTCGTATGACTATCTTTCTGTGTGGCTACTTTTTGTCATCAGTTTTAAATGGATGGTTCACCCAGAATATTACTTCAGCTCCAATCAATCAAGTCTCTTCATTGCATTTTAATTGCTAAAGTTGGATCGTGTCAAAAGCTTTCTGATGATCTAACGCAACTTAATTTAGTCTGATGCCCCACCCCCACCCCCCTTATGAATTTGTTAATTGGTGATTCAATTCACTGTCTTTATCCGTTGCAGCTGAGTTAAATTCCATTAGGTAAATGTGGACTTTTAGTGATTATCACAATTGCCAGTAATTGAGAGATATTGTAATCGGCGGGAAACATGCAGTCAAATCACTGTGCAAATCCGCCAATGAGTGTATCCACAAAATAAATGGAAATTCTATATATTTTTTCACGGGTTTGCTGCATTTGCCATTCTTCACATGCTTCCAGGTGTTCTAGAGTCATGGAGACCTACAGTCGGGAAATGGGCCCTTTACAGCGACCAGTTAACTTACCGGCCCACACGTCTATGGAATGTGGAGGAAACCGGACCATCCAAGTAAACCCATGTGGTCACAGGGAAAACCTGCAAACTTCACAGTGACTGAGGTGAGGATTGAACCCACGTTTCTAGGGCAGTGAAGCTGCAGCTCCACCAGATCCACCACTGTACCGCCGGGTGAGAGTCTTTAAATATGGGATTTATCCAGTATGTAGGATAGAAGTCAAATCCATTCACAAATACATCACTCATACCCACTGTTAAGAGAGCCAAACCTTAAGGAGGTGTGGATTTGTCAATGACCACAGTCCGCAGAAGACTTCATGAACAGAAATACAGAGGCTACACTGCAAGATGCAAACCACTGATTAGCCACTAAAATAGAATGGCCAGGTTACAGTTTACCAAGAAGTACTTAAAAGAGCAACCACAGTTCTGGAAAAAGGTCTTGTGGACAGATGAGATGAAGATTAACTTATATCAGAGTGATGGCAAGAGCAAAGTATGGAGGAGAGAAGGAACTGCCAAAGATCCAAAGCATACCACCTCTTCTGTGAAACGCGGTGGTGGGAGTGTTATGGCCTGGGCATGTATGGCTGCTGAAGGTACTGGCTCACTTATCTTCATTGATGATACAACTGCTGATGGTAGTAGCATAATGAATTCTGAAATGTATAGACACATCCTATCTGCTGAAGTTCAAACAAATGCCTCAAAACTCATTGGCCGGCAGTTCATTCTACAGCGACAATGATCCCAAACATACTGCTAAAGCAACAAAGGAGTTTTTCAAAGATAAAAAATGGTCAATTCTTGAGTGCAAGTCAATCACCCGATCCGAACCCAATTGAGCATGCCTTTTATATACTGAAGAGAAAACTGAAGAGGACTAGCTTCCAAAACAAGCATAAGCTAAAGATGGCTGCAATACAGGCCTGGTAGAGCATCACCAGAGAATACACCCAGCAACTGGTGATGTCCATGAATCACAGACTTCAAGCAGTCATTGCATGCAAAGTATATGCAACAAAATACTAAACATGACTACTTTCATGTACATGACATTGCTGTGTCCCAAACATTATGGTGCCCTGAAATGGGCGAACTATGTATAAACACCATTGTAATTTCTACATGGTGAAACCAAAATGTATAGAAATACCCTTTAATAAAATCTGACAATGGGCACTTTAACCATATGTGATTTCTTTCTATTACAAATCTCAAATTGTGGAGTACAGAGGCAAATAAATAAATGATGGGTCTTTGTCCCAAACATTATGAAGGGCACTGTAGTTTAGATTAGTTTATTTTACTTTATTATTGTTAGATGTACTGAGGTACAATGAAAAGATTTTTTGTTGCACCAGTTTGCCACTAAACCAACCAACTCCACCTTGAAGTGGGTTCGGACACTTGCTAGTCTCCAGCTTTGCTCCAGTGGACTTGGTACATTCTTGTGCAACAATTACTTCAAACAAACCCATTTTGATCACTGGTGCAAATGCTTCATGTCTGAAGAAACTAATAACAGCATCTCCCTTCCCTTTAACTATAGTATGTATGTTTCCATTTGTTTCCCAGTAGAATATGGCGATGCCTCGTCTGCGCAGAGGAAACACAAATGGCTGCTTTTGGAACTTGTTAAAAACCATCTATTGAAACTTTCAAAAAACTCAAAGGAAATTCGGCATGTCTCCGATGTCCCTTTCCATTTTATACAGATGCACCATAGAATGCATCCTATCAGGATGCATCATAACTTGGTTTGGCAACTGCTCTGCCCAAAACCGCGAGAAATTGCAGAACCTAGACCACAACACAAACCAGCCTCGCCTCCATCTATACTTCATGCTGCTTCGGGAAAGCAGCCAACATAATTAGGGATCAATTTCACTCCAATCATTCTTTCTTCTTCCATCACCCATCAGGCAGAAAGGTTCCATGGTACTTTATTGCCACATGTGCCTACGTACAGTGAAATTCTTTTTTTGCTCACAGTTCAGTAACTAAAGGCGCAATCATACATAAATACAAGAGTGTAATATAGTAGATTTGGGTCGGGACCCTGATGGTGGTTACATCAGTCTGAAGAAGGAGTCCGATCTGAAACGTCCCCCATCCTTGTTCTCCAAAGGTGCTGCCTAACCTGCTGAGTTACTCCAGCTCTTTGTGTCTTTTTTTGTAAACCAGCATCTGCAGTTCCTTGTTTCTTCACCTTGAACCTATGTCCTCTTGTCCTGGATTCTCCTTCCCTGGGTAAAGACAACTTTCATCTTATCTATTCTCCCTCGTGATTTTATATACCTCCATAAGATCATCCCTCAACCTCCTCCACTCCAAGGAATAATGTCCTAGCCTGCCCAAACTCTCCCTGTAGCTCAACCCTTCAAGTCCTGACAACATCTTCATAAAGCTCTGCACTCGTTGCAGCTTAATGACATGCATCCTATAGCAGGGTGACCAAAAAACTGAACACCGTACTCCAAATGCCACCTCACCAACGTCTTGTGCAATTCTAATATAACATCCCTACTTCTATGCAATACTCTGACAGATGAAGGCCATTACATCAAAAGTTTTCTTGACTGCCCAATCTACCTGTGATGCCACTTTCAGAGCATCTTGTAAAAAAAAGTAGGCATTCAGGGAACTTTGTACTGTTCTCCTAGATCTACAGCACTCCCCAGGGCCCTGCCATTCACTGTGAAGGCCCTGCTCTGGCTTGGTTTCGCAAGATGTAACATGCTATATTAAAGTCCATGAGCTATTCCTCAGTCATTTGACCAGCTGATCAAGGTCCTGTTATAATTTTTGATAATCATCTTCACTATCTATGATACCACCCACTAGACACATGCCTCCAGTCTGAAAAACAATCTTACACCATCACCCTCTGCTACCTTCCATTAAGCCAATTCTGTCTCCAGTCGGCTAGCTCTCCCTGGATCCCATGTGATCTAGCCTTCCAGCCTACAAAGTGGAACATTATCAAAGGTCTTGCTGGTCCATATAGACAACATCTACAGCTTTGCCCTCAGCCTTTTTGGTTACCTCTTCAAAAAAACTCAATCATATTTATAAGACATGATCTCCCACGTATAAAAGCATGCTGACTATCCCTGATCAGCTCCTGTCTATCCAAATGCATATGTATCTTATCCCTCAGAATCCTATCCAGTAACTTGCCTACCACAGAGGTTCGGCTCACTGGTCTATGGTTCCCAAGCTTTTCCATGCAAGCCTTCTTAAATAGAGGCACAACATTAGGCACCCTCCAGTTTTGCGGCACCTCAGTCGTGTCTAATGATGATTCATATATCACAGCTAAGGATCCTGCAATTTCTTCTCTAGCTTCCCACAGTGTCCTTAGAAATATCTGATCATGCCTAGAAGATTTATCTACCTTCATACACAAACCTTAGGACATCCCACACCATAATACACACTATCCTCAAGACATCTCCATTAACTATCGTGTTTCCCAGTCTTCATGTCTTCCTCTATGGTAGAAATAGAGGACAAATACTCATTGAGCACCTTGCTCATCTCCTGTGACTCCATTCAGAGATGGTCACTTTGATTTCTAAGGGGGCCCTATTCTCTACATAGCATAGTTACCCTCTTTGCCTTAATGTACTTGAAAATCTCTTTGGATTCTCCTTAATGTTTTCTGCCAGAACTATCTCCTGCCCACTTTTGCCTTGCATCTGTAGTGTCGTACAGCACAGAAACAGGCCCTTGAGCCAAACTCACCATGCCAATTAACATGTCCATCTAAATTTCTGTCTGAAGAAGGGTCTCGACCCGAAACGTCACCCATTCCTTCTCTCCCGAGATGCTGCCCGACCTGCTGAGTTACTCCTGCATTTTGTGAATAAATCGAAATGTCCATCTAAGATAGTCAATATGCCCATAGTCAATATGCCCATGTATTTGGCCCATATTCATATAATCTTTCTGCCCACCTGAAAACATTAAAAAATGTTTTTAAACATTGTAGTTGTACCTATTGCTTCCTCTGGCAGCTCATTCCGTTTACCCATACCTTCTGTGTGAAAGATTTGTCCCTTAGATCCCTTTGAAACCTTTCCCACTCTTCTTTCCCACTCTCCTTTTGGTTTTAAACTTCTCTGGGGAAAGACTATAATCATTCACTTTATCTATGTCCCTTGTGATTTTATTTACCAACATAACATCAGCTCACCCAAGCTCCTGGGAAAATAGTCCCAGCCTATCCCTTCATAACTTAAGCCCTCCAGTCCTGGTAGTATCCTCAAGAATACAGCACTGTGGCACAGTGGTAGAGTTGCTGCCTTACAGCACCAGAAACCCGGGTTCGATCCCGACTGAGGGTGCTGTGTGTATAAAGTTTGTACGTTCTCCCAGTGACCATGTGGGGTTTCTCCAGGTGCTCTGGTTTCCTCTCACATCCTCAAAAACGTGCAGGTTTGTAGGTTAATTGGCTTCTGTAAATTATCCCTAATGTGTAGGATAGAACTATTGTATGAGGATCACTGGTCTGTGCGGACTCAATGGGCCAAAGGGCCTATTTCCACGCTGTATCTCTAAACTAATCTAAACAAATTATTTCTGTGTGTTCTATCTGATAATTCCAACATTGTGCCTGTGCAAATAATCCCATTCTCTAAGCTGTGGTTTACAGGGATATCATATCCCACAATGTATGTCTTTAGAAGAGAAGGAACCGTTTCAGCTGGTAGAGCCGCTACCTCAGTACCAAGACCCGGGTTCAATCCTGGCCTCGAGTGCTCCCTGTGTGGAGTTTGCACGTTCTCCCTGTGACCGTATGGGTTTCCTCCAGGTGCTCTGGTTTCCTCCCACATCCTAAACACATGCAGGTTCATGGGTTAATTGACCTCTGTAAAATTATTCCTTGTGTGTAGGGAGTGGATAACATGGAACCAATGTGGCTAGGTGTTCATCAGTAGGTGTGGACTCGGCAGGCCGAGGATCTCTAAAACTAAAACTAAAAACTAACTGCATGTGCAATAGTTTCTTCATCTTCATCGAGTCCACATCACAAGATTAGAAATTGTTTAGCCAGAGCTGAACACACTTCTCGGCATCAGCAAACAATGGCGTCTTGTGCTTCTTGTGCGTAATGGTGGAAAGATTGGTGGAAACAGGGTCGCGACGTGAACGCTCTTTCCTTGACCCCTGCAATAGGTTGCAAATTCGATTATAAACTTGCAAACAAAAGCATTTTACATTAAACAGGCATGCAAAGTGTTTTTAGTACAAGAAGCGAACCAAATGCTAAATTTCATGTTTTCCTTGAAATGTCAATGTAACAAAAATCCTTATTCACTCACAATTGCTGCAGCATTCAACATTAAAATCAATTGATGAACTGACCAGGAGGAAGTCCATCAGTAGATATGGCATTCAAAATCCTTCAAATATACATTAAAGCGAATAATATAAAAAATATATTTCCTTACATTCCCCAGGTGTCAATTAAGTAGCATTTTATGAACTGACGAGAGAGGTTTGCATTATTGATCTGTGGCGAATACCTTAAGTGATCTATCATATGAATTGCTGTGCAAGTGCAATGGGTGCAGTGATCCAGATTACCTGGGACCACACAGAGCCGTCTGCCATGCTCATTAGGCTTTTGCTTGTGGCTCACTATGTAACACCATCACCTTTTAAGCTAAAGGTCTGAGTGCAGAATCTACACTGACACTACACTGTCTTTCTAAGGGGGTGTTCATAAATTCATAGAGCCATAAGACATAGATGCAGAAGTAGGCTATTTGGCCCATCGAATCTGCTCCACCATTCAATCATGCCTGATCTATCTTTCAACCCCTTTCTCCGGCCTTCACCATGTAACCATTGACATCAGCACGAATCAAGAACCAGTCAATTTCCGCTCTAAAAATACCCAAAGACTTGGCCTCCACGGCAGTCTATGGCAATTAATTCTATAGGTTCACCATCATCTGGCTAAAGAAGTTCCTCCTCATCTCCTTTTACATCTCCAAAGATATGTCCTTTTATTCTGAGGCTGAGCCATCTGGTTCCAGACTCTCCCACTACTGAAAACATCTTCTCCACGTCCACTCTATCTAGGCCTTTCACTATTTGGTAGATTTGTTGGAAGGAACTGCAGACGCTGGTTTCAACCAAAGATAGACACAAAATGCTGGAGTAACTCAGCAGCACAGGCAGCATCTCTGGAAAGAAGAAATGGGTGACATTTCGGTTCAAGACCCTTCTTTAGGGGGTTAGAGGTGTGTTTTTTGAGGTGAAAAGTCAAAGGGAGCTTCTTTTAGTGAATATAAAAGATCCCATACAGACATGAGGAACAGCAGCTGCTGGTTTACAAAAGAAAACACAGAGTGCTGCAGTAACTCAGCAGGTCATGCAGCATCTCTGAATGACGGGTCTGGTCAGGACCAGGGTCCATAAAAGATCTCATGGTTTTACTAGGGAAGAATAGGATAAAGGGTTTTCCACAATGAGGCAGTAGCACAGCTAGTGGAACTATTAGCTGTTCACAGTGGCAGCGCAGTGGAAGAACTGCTGCCTTACAGCACCAGAGACCCGGGTTCGATCCTGACTACAGATGCTATCTGTACAGAGTTTGTACGTTCTCCCTGCATCCCGCATGGATTTTCTCCAGGTGCTCCGTTTTCCTCCCACACTCCAAAAACGTACAGGTTTGTAGGTTAATTGGCTTCAGTAAAAAATTGTAAAATGTCTCCAGTGTGTACGATAGTATTAGTATGCAGGGTAATCGCTGGTCGTCGCAGGCTCAGTGGGCCGAAGGGCCTGTTTCCGCGCTGAATCACTGAAGGCTAAAGTCTAAAGCTAGTGTTTCTGAGCACCAGAAACCTGGGTTCAGGACAAACGCCTTGTCCATGTGGTGATGACACATTCTCCCTGTAACCCTGCCACATCCCATATCGCAAACACATGCGGATTAGTAGGTTCATTGGCCACTGTAAATATGAGGGATGATAACTAGGGAGAGTTGATGAGAATGTCAAGAGAATATAAAATGAGATCAATGTAGAACCATTATAACTGGGTGGCTACTAGTCAGCGTGGACCTGGTGGGCAGAAGGGCTTGTTTCTGTGCTATATTTGTCTGGGACTTAAGTCTAAAGCAATACTTCTCCCTCCGACAATACTGCTAAAAATTCAGATTTTCTGGCCATTATCAAATTGCCTTTTGTGTGTCATCTTCCAAAACTAATCCGGATACTAATACGTATACTCTTCTCATAATGCCAGAAACCCGGCTTTGATCCTGGTTACAGGTGCCGTCTGTACAGAATTTGTACGTCCTCCCTGTCACAGCTTTAGATTTCTCCGGGTGCTGCAGTTTCCTCCCGCACTCCAAAGTAGATCATGTTTGTAGGTTAATTGGCTTCTGTAAATTCCCCCCAAGAACTGGTGTACGGGTGATTGATGGTTGGTGTGGACTCGGTGAGCCAAAGGGTCTGTTTCCTCGCTGCATCTCCAAACTAAACTGTTAAACTAAACTTCAGCTTCTCATGGGTTAGTACACTTCAAAAGTATATATCTGAGAAGTGCAGACAACATAAGGTTCTGAGTGGTTTTATGTAAATGCAAGCCTTTTTCAGTTATTTTGTCTATTTGGACAAGGACAGGTTGTACTGTTTGAATTAAATTAGTTGTTGTGTCTTGTTACCTATTATCCAAGAAATAAAACACTGAATCACTCTTGAACTTCTCATCTTATTCACTTCACAGTTCACTTTAAACAAAATGCAGGGGCGCCTTTAGGGATCCACACAGAAGAAGTCTACAGTTCAATCACAAATACCTTATGTGTAATTGCCATGGGTTCTGTTGCAATATAGTAAGCTGACCCTAAGTGTTGGCTGGTACCATTGATCTACCTCACAGCGCCGGAGACCCAGGTTCGATCCTGACCTCAGGTGCTGTATGTGTGGAGTTTACATGTTCTCCCTGTGACTCATCCTTCAGGAAGCTCCAGTTTTCTCCCACATCCCAAAGACGTGTGGGTGTGTACATTAATTGGCCCCTAGTGAGTGGGGAATTGGTGCGAAAGAGGGATAACATAGAATGACTGTGAACAGGAGATTGATGGTTGGTGTCGACTCTGTGAGCTGAAGGGCCTGTTTCCATCCTATATATCTGCCATCTGCATGTGTGAGGCCTGGCCAAGGTGGGCATTCAGGGGTCCAGGTAACGGGCAGTTGAGAGTTCTTGAGGGTCTGGCCATGTCTATATGTCTCAGGAAAGGTTGCACACGGTGTCCATGGGCACTTTGAAGGCCTTCTGGGAACGATGAGCACCGCAAGGGCTCAAGTGCGTCCTGCATACAATTAACAGTGTTTTAACTTGATGTTGTAGTTTGCAAAGGATAGCGGATTTGAAGTAATGTAATCACATGATAATTGTGATTATGGAACTAAATCTCCTTTTAAAAGACAAAAATAAATCTTGCATTTGCGACACCGGGCTGCAGGTTTGGGCAGCGGCTGAGGACATAAAATTTATTGACTGTGAGACAACAGATTTAAGAGATTGTTCAAAATTCAAAGCAGATTTAAATGGAAAAACATTTTTTTTGTCAGGATGTGGGCTAGGCCAGCATTTATTTCCCTTTGCAAATTGCTCGGGGAGGTGAGCCACCTCCTGAACTGTTTCAGTCTTTCTGGCTCCGACTGTGCGGTGGGGATGGAGTTCCAAGGACTAGACCCTGTAACGATGAAGGAATATGAAGGGAACCCACAGGTGGTGGCATGTCCATGCACCATCCAACCTTCTGCGGGTTACAGCCTATGGACTTGGGAGGTGCGGTCAGAGTAGCTTAGATGAGAAACTTCATTGCACTCTGTGGTTAGTACAGATGGCAGCCACTGTGGTGAAGGCCATGAATATTTACAATGGTGAATGGAGTGCCAGTCGCGTGGGATGGTTGATAGTGAATGGTGTTGACTGTGATTGCAGCTGTGTTCATCCACACACGTGGAGTGTATTCCATCAGACATTTTACATGAGCCTTGGAGACCTTGGAAAGGCATTGAGGTTGCTTGGAGGTGAGTCACACACGACAGGACACCTGAACTCTGACCTGATCTTGTACCCATGGCTTTTTTATGTGACCATTTTGGTTGAGTTTTTTGTCAGTCGTGCCGCTCTAGATGTTGTTGGAATGGAAACAGCAATGGGAATACTTTTTGTGACAGTACCCCTTCCCTTTGATGCCATTCAGATCCCTATCACTGGCCAACAAGCCAAGAGAGGCCAATCTTCAGCATCACCGGTAACAGCTGGACCCAATTGGCTGATATTGTTTTGAACACTTGAACCTTGTTAGCCTCCTGCCTATGAAACCTTGACAGAAGAGGAAAGAGGAAAGAGAAAAGAGGAAAGAGGTAAGGGGAAAGGGGAAAGGGGAAAGGGGGAAGGGGAAAGGGGGAGGGGGGAAGGGGGAAGGGGGAAGGGGGAAGGGGGAAGAGGGAAGAGGGAAGAGGGAAGAGGGGAGAGGGAAGAGGGAAGAGGGAAGAGGGAAGAGGGGGCAGCTCACTCCTAGCTGTGACCTCCTACCATAGGTTCAAGGCAGACTGAGCCACTGGGACAAACCTGAGACGACCAAGTACCACTGTGTGGTCAAGGCTGAGTTGCTGGGAAGAACCCAGACAGCCGGAATCTCTATTGAGGTTAAGACTAAGTGGCTGAGGCAAGCCTGAGATGCCAGTGCTTCTTCCTGGCCATGGATAACTAGGGACTGTGCCCCCACACACAGAGGCAAAGATGGAGCCAGCAGGATAACCCAGTGGCAGCCACTGCTGCCTCTTTCAGCCCAAAGCTGAGCTGCCAGGATAAACATGAGACTGCCAGAGCCTCCTCTTGTGGCAAGGCAAGGTGAACTGCAGGATGAAGCCTGAGATTGCCACGCTTCCTCCTTCGAAGACCAGGACTGAGCAGCTGGAACAAGCTTGTCGGAGAGAGGAGGAGAATTTCTTCAAAGTAGGAGATTTTGCAGTGGAGCCGACAAAATATGTGGGAAGGAACTGTAGATGCTGGATGGACACAAAATGTTGGTATAACACTGAGTTCGGCAGCATCTATGGAAGAAAGGAATGGGTTATGTTTTGGTCTATCTTCAGTGTAATCTGCAGTTCCTTGCTACACTTTTTGTCATCTTCTCTCTCTGATTAGAGTTCTGGAACACCCTCTCTCACTGCCCCCCCCCCCCCCCCCACTGTGATTCTTTCTGCTCTCCACCTCTACGACCATGCTTTAACCCAGACTCGAGTGTCTGTGTGCCTTGCTGTCACCTTCCCCCCTGCCAACAATGTACCATTGTACATTTCCTTGAATGGCATCTGCTTTGATCTGTCCTTTTCACACCTTGTATGCTCTTTGTACCCTTCCATATCTATAGTTTCCCTCTCCTCTGACTCTCAGTCTGAAGAAGAGTCTTGTCCCGAAACATCATCCATTCCTTCTCTGATATATTGAGTTACTCCAGCATTTTGTCTACCCTCATCATAACTTGCTCTTCCACCAATTTGCATGTCAGCAGCAAGTAATAAATAAACTAAGTCAATTTAGAAACTACTCAGTGCCAGTACCTTTCCTTGGAACGACAGTGGCAGAGCTGCTGTCTCGTGGCACCAGGAAACTGGGTTCAATTCTGACCTCCAATGTTTTCTGTGTGGAGTTTGCACGTTCTCCCTGTGAGCATGCAGGTTTCCACCAGGTGCTCTTGTTTCCTTAAGATGCGCAGGTTGTTGGGTTAAATGGGCATGATAAATGATCCCTGGTGCATGGGTGAGGGATAGAATGAGGGCGGGAAGGGCGGGGGGGGTGAGGTGGAATTTGTGGAAATGAGGGGAAAATAAAAATTGAATGAAAAAGAAAGGATTAGTGCAAAATATCCTTGCTCGGTGAGCCGAAGGTCCAGATTCTGTATTGTATCTCACTGTGGCATTTGACTGTAACTCAACTTCTTGATCAGTATGGGTGTCAGGGGTTATGGGGAGAAGGCAGGAGAATGGGGTTAGGAGGGAGACATAGATCTGGCTTGATTGAATGGCGGAGTAGAGTTGATGGGCTGGGTGGCATAATTCTGCTCTTGTCACTTATGACCGTATCAATTTGACAGCTCATTTTGTCTTTAATAGATAACCAGGAGAATTGTAAGCATGTTAGTGCTGGGGTTAAGGGTGTTCATTTCACTGACTCTATGGTGTGCCTGAGATGATGAATGTGTGTGTGTTGGGGGCGTGTGAGGTACAGTGAAACTGACGTCAGTGAAAAGTGCCTGAGCTGTCCACGATCTTAGTGCTGAAATCACAAACCCGCCAGTTCCACTCAACCGACTGTGAGGACAAATCAACACCTTCACACAGAGACTCTCCCAGTCAGGAACGCAGCTATGGGGCCCGCAGTCATGCTCGGTAAGTGAGAGAATTTGTTTATCTCTTCATTGGATGCGTTCTTACTGTCTTTTCCCCGAGGTAAATATAAATGTTTCTACAAGTGCTCTTAAGAGATGTTTAATGCACCCGTGAAACTCTTCAGCTGCAAGCATCGGTCGCGAACTGCGGTTTCAACTTTTAGCCCCTTAGTGAACAGTTCCTGCTGTTAAGAGCTCGCCTGTAAGGGTCTGAATGGAAATTTTATTGGAACAACCGAAGGTCCCAGAGTTATCACAACAACCGAAGATCTTCGGAATAAGTTGTAAATTAGGGCTGGGCGCTGGTACACAGCAAGCTCCCGCAAACGGCAAACCATCTGTGCTGTTCTGTTCTGATGATGTTAACTTAAAATAAATACGGAGGAGACATGGTACTGGAATATTGAACATAAAACAGACTGTTGGAGGGACTCAGCGGATCTAAACCCCATTCAGACCAGATACGGTAAAGGCGAAGAAATATTTGCATATTTGCTGCCTGACCTGCTGAGTTACTCCAGCATTTTGTGAATAAATCGATTTGTACCAGCATCTGCAGTTATTTTCTTAAAATATTTGCATATATGCCAATTCCAAGAAAGTTTTGAAAGTAAGTCGGGAAAACTAAGCTGTCCCGTGTCGTTGCGAGATTAGGTGGATGCTCCAGAAAATTCAATCTCCTTTTAGTGAATTCCACGTTTTTCATGATTAAGAATCGTTCACGCGTAAAGTGATTAATGCAGGATATTAGTGTCAATAGAAATACCGCCATGTTAACTCTAGGCACAATTATAACGACAATTGGGAACTATAGGTTCGTGGATAAGAAAATCAGACGGTGTAAGTTTCTGAAATAGGCAGCACTCGTTAATCACTCTCGCTGAATAAAGGGCAGATCGGATTAGGCGCTGGTAGAATGCTTCAGGGTGGGATGCCGTTTCAAAACATTTAACTGCTTCTTCCCCCAATCACTGTTCAAAGAAAGTTAAATACCCTAAAGATTTAATCAGAGTAGGGGTGCACATCTCACAGCATTAAGTGTATCTACAACATCAGGGTGATTTTCCACTTGTGATGAGTATATGGAATCAGCTGCCAGAGGCTGTAGTTCAGCCAGGTACAATAAATGCATTTAAAAGACCCTTGTTCGGGTACATGTATAGATGGGGTCCAGATGGATAAGGGCTGAACGCGAGCAAATGGGAGCAGCTCAGATGGGGCATTTGGATCGATATGGAGGAGTTGGGCAGAAGGGCATCTTTCCGTGCTGTATGTCTCTATAATTCTATGATTGCACAATCTTGCATGCTTCATTAGGATAATGTGGAAATACTTGTGTGAAATTTCTTAGCTCACATTTTTAATACAATTTGGTAAGTTTGATATGTATTTAAACATTTTAAAAATTGAATTTAACACCAAAGCATTAAGCCACCAATTACAAATGTTAGATTAGAAAGATCGTAGAGTAATAGCATGGAAACGAGACCAACTTGCCATGTCGAACCAAGATGCCCCATCAATACGAGTCCTAACTGCCCGCATTTGGCCCATATCCCTGAAAACCTTTCTTTTCTATGTACTTGTCCAAATGTCTTTTAAATGTTTTTATCAAACCTGCCTCAAATACCTGCTCTGGCAGCTCGTTCCATTTACCCACCAGCTTCTGTGTGGAAAAAGTTGCCCCTCAGGTTGCTAATAAATCTTTAACTTGTATCTATTACTCTCCATTATTTAACACTGGTTTCTGGAGGGAATGCCATCTGATGACCGGTCAGTGTGGAGGTGCATTGCTTCCACCGGTGAAGTCCTCTAGACTTTGGTTACCTTCTTTATTCACTGGACAAAAGTTCAGGCCATTTGACTCAAAACTTCTCAGCCTACTAAAAAAGAACAATGGGTAGCAATTCTCTCTCCCCCCCCAACCCCCCCCCCCTCAACCCAACCCCCCCCCCCTCAACCCCCCCCCCCCCCTCAACCCCCCCCCCCCTCAACCCCCCCCCCTCAACCCCCCCCCCCCTCAACCCCCCCCCCCTCAACCCCCCCCTCTCAACCCCCCCTCCCCTCCCCTCCACCAATCTCAATACCCCTCCCCCATTGCTGATTGGTAGCATTTCACAAGGCTAGAGTATGTGCAAGTTAAATTACGAAGTTGCTAAAACACTTAAATGTCTGTTGGGAAAAGAGCATGTTACATTAGATAAATTAGTATGTTATAAATAAGTGATTTGATGGCCTAGAGAATGGGAGCCAGCATTAGTGGGGAGTAAAAGCCTGCTTTCCCAGAACATACAGTGCTGATCAAGATCAGCACAGGGTGAGTGCTCAGACTGCTGCTCCTGGCTTATCTCTGCCTGTCCTGTTCACTAATGGTGAGCATGAAGATTCCAGCAGGCTTTATGTTGAGACAGCTCCTGAAAGCTAAACATATGCAGTCTTCAATGCTGATAACTGCTTATATTCTGCACTCTGTACCTTCCCCTTTGCTCTACCTATTGTACTTGGGTTTGACGATTGTATTGAAGTATGGTATTAACTGATTGAATAGCATGCAAAAGAATGCTTTTCACTGTACCTCCCCACACTTGACAATAATAAACCTATGCCTCTTCTAAAAGACAACCGCCATGTTTGTGCACCTGATAGCAGGGTCATTGCTTACAGCACCCAAAATAAGTCACAGTGACTGGAATTCATTGCATTTTAATCCCTGCTGGAACTTTTTAATCATCCTTTGTTCTTCTGCAAACCAATCTGCTCAGTTCTGTTCATCATCCCTATAATATTACACACTAGACAGTGAGTCTTGTCTAGTCTTACCTACCACAAATAAGTCATTCTAATGAAAATACAAAAGACTGCCGATGCTGGAATCTGGAGCATTTAACAAAGTGCAGGATGAACGCATTGCATCCACCAACATTTGTGGGGAGGAAAGGAGTTGTGGACATTTCAGATTGAAATCCTGCATCAGGACTGAAAGTGGACAAGGTAGATAGCCATTAAGAAAAGTGGGGGAGTGGTGAGGCAAGGGCTGGTAGATGATCATTATAGTCATCTCTTGTTTTCAGCCAGAAATTAAGTTCATTCTCGATAGAAATCCCTCATCATCTTTGTCTGGTCACTGTAACTCTTTTTGTTTTGAGAATCTGAGTTCTCTCACAGAAGAGGCAGAGGCCAGAGTAACAGAGACAGTCCATTCAGTCTCTCAGCCTTGTTCTGCCATTTAATTTGACCATAGCTGAATGGATTTGTTCCCAACTTTGCTTCTCAAACAGCTTTTGAAAATCACCGACTAACTCCAATGATGGTGGAAGCTCACCTTCCAGCCAATATATTTATTGTTGCAGCAAAGGAACAGGAATCTTATGACAATATCCACTATGAAAGTAAATACTGTCCGGCTTTATCTGGAAAAGGAAACTGCAAGCGTAGTAAAAATTGGGAGAACACAAAGAACTGCAGATGCTGGAATCTTGAGCAAAAGACAAGGTGCTGGAGTAACTCGGTGTAACTGACCCACTGAGTTACTCCAGCACTTTATGTTTTACTTACTAAAGATCATTTGTCCCCATTGTCCCCACAATAGATTGTAAGTGTGTTCACCAATACTATTATCACAACATCAATGGTTCAACTCTCATGCTCTTTTCCCTCGAGTTCCACATCCCAACCTCACCTGACTGTTTTTGAAAGTAACAAATAGGTTTTTACGATTCCTTCAAATTGCATTTTCGGAGGGAAAGTACGTTGTTACAAGTTACTTAATGTTAATGGTTTTAAGCAAATGGTGTGTGTTGACTTGGGCCAGTAAAGTTATCAACATATAGATTTTAGTTCAAAGTTAGACACAAGGTGCTGGATTAACTCTGTTGGTCAGGCAGCATCTCTGGAGAAAATGAATAGCTGACATTTCAGGTTGTGACCCTTCTGCAGACTTCAGTTCAACTCTATTTAGGGTTATTGACAATTTTCCACATGGTACACTCAGCATTATTATTGAAATTATCTTTTGCATCAGCAACAATCCAGAAGTAGTTACTACTACTTTTTCTGGGTGTGTTAAAGCCTTATACAAAAATGTTTATGTAAAATGAATGAATGAATGAATATTTATGTTGATGAATGTTAAATCAGTTGATCTGCCTTGTGAAAGGAAGCAAAAATCCATGATTTTACATACAAACTTCTATTAATAACAAGTTATTCATTATATAAATTGAGATTCCATTGAATGAGAAATGGACTAGTTTAGTTTAGAGATACAGCAAAGAAACAGGCCCTTCGGGCCATCAAATTCACGCTGACCGTTGATTATTTGTTCACACTATTTCTGTTATCCCACTTTTGCTTCCACTCCCCACACATTAGGGGTAATGTTACAGAGGCCAATTAATCTCTAAACCCACATATCTTTGGGATGTGGGAGAAGCACCCGGAAGAAACCCTCACGATCAGTGAGAGACCATGCAAACGCTATAAAGACAGCACCAGAGGTCGGGATTGAAGCCGGTCTCTGGCGCAGTGAGGCAGTGGCTCGACCAGTTGCACCACTATGTCTGCCCTAAAATTATGGTCATCTTTGTTAGCATGGACAAGTTGGGCTGAAGGGCCTTTATGATGCTATATTCCCATGACTTGTGTATGGTCATATGTAGCTGGACCATTTGTATTAATTATTGATTTTAAGACAATACCACAATTAACAGGCAAATTCAAAGTCTATTGCGAAGATAGACACAAAATGCTGGAGTAACTCAGGCTCTATCTCTGGAGAGAAGGAATGGGTGACATTTCGGGTCAAGATCCTTCTCCACTTGAGCTCTGCCGCCCGCTGCCTCAAGAATACTATCATGGAGGTAACTACGGAAAGCTTTTCACCCTTCCTGCTTCCATCTCCTGGAAAAGATGGCGTGGAGAATCATAGATGGGAAAAAAAAGTTGGATCAAAGAGACAATTACAATTTTGAAATAAATACAAGCGTCCATCCTTTTGGCAGAATATAATTAATGAATACATGGAAAAAGACCAAGCAACATATCTTTAGACTTTACTTTAGACTTCAGCGATACAGCGTGCAAACAGGTCGTTTGGCCCACTGAGTGTGCGCTGAGCAAAGATCACCTTGTAAACAAGTGCTATCTTACATACACTAGGGACAATTCACAATTTTACAGAAGCCAATTAACCTACAAACCTGTACAACTTTGGTGTGTGGGAGGAAACCGGAGAAAACCCATGTGGTCAGAGGGAGAACGTGCAAACTCTGTGCAGACAACAGCAGTGGTCAGGATCGAATCTGGGTCTCTGTCGCTGTAAGGCAGCAAGACTGTGCCACTGGGAGCTCATCCGGGAAGAGTCCCGCAACAACATAACTTATTTGTTGAAAAAGTAAAGTGAAACACCTATTTAATGTTACAATTAAATAATTTTAATATTTATAATAATTAAAATGTGATAAAATATTTATTGGATTATAATTTGAATCTCTTTTTTAATCCGGAATTATTAATGTTACATATCCAATTGTTTGCATGTAGGCAGAGTAACAGACGATTCTAGCAATGGCTGGACGGCTTTATATGCTTAACAATTAATGCAATCAGTCCTTTGGGATTGCCCACTGCTCAGGCACAGAAGCAGAATATATCGAGCTGTCATACACTTTAGTGTGCAGCTTATTGGATATAACTATTTGTGGACTATTGTGAAGATAGACCCAAAAAGATGGAGTAACTCAGCGGGACAGGGAGCATCTCTGGAGAGAAGGAATGGCTGACGTGTCAGGTCGAGACCCTTCTTCAGACTGGTTAGGGATAAGGGAAATGAGAGATCTAGACGATGATGTCGGGAGGTAAAGTACAATGAATGAAATATGCAAAAAAGTAATGATGATAAAGGAAGCAGGCCATTGTTAGCTGTTTGTTGGGTGAAAATGAGAAGCTAGTGTGACTTGGTTGGGGGAGGGATAGAGAGAGGGAATGCCGGGACTACCTGAAGTGAGAGAAATCAATATTCATACCACTGGGTTGTAAGCTGTCCAAGTGAAATATGAGATGCTGTTCCTCCAATTTGCGTTTAGCCTCACTCTGACAATGGAGGAGGCCGAGGACAGAAAGGCCTGTGAGGGTATGGGAAGGAGAAGTGTTTAGCAACCGGGAGATCAGGTAGGTTCAGGCGGACTGAGTGAAGGTACTCAGTGAAACGATCACCCAGTCTACGTTTGGTCTCGCCGATGTCCAAATCTTGAACAACGGATCTGTAGATGAGGTTGGAGGAGGTGCAAGTGAACCTCTGCCTAACCTGAAAGGACTGTCCGGGTCCCTGGACGGAGTCGAGGGAGTATGTAAATGGACAGGTGTTGCATCATCTGCGGTTGCAAGGGCAGTTACCTGGTTTGGGTGGGAAGGGATGAATTATGAGGATGGGCTATTGCCGCATATTTAGTATAACTATCATACCTTTGGATATTTCTTTGAGTTATGTAGCAGAGTGTATATAAGAGACAGGACACATAAGTTCGGAGAAAACCAGCCTTGCTTAGCTGAACTTAAAAATCCGTGGCTCAGTTGCATCAAATGTTTGCAGAAGATGGAACAGGAGAGAGAAAAAAGGGTAATGGTATAATTCTGATTGAGGACCAAAATTCAGAAGGAAGTAAAATTACTCCAACTAGAATTTGTCTGGTAAAGTGAGGTTGGGATAATCTTGATTGCGGGAGTCTGCAATCAGACTGACTGACCACATGTTTCGCACACTGCTCCACATTCCTATTAAAGATTAATTGTTCATTCACTGCCAATTACTGTTTGTGGTATTTATCTGCACATCATGAGTGGTTGTACATCAAAGTAATTAATTATAATGGGAGCCTCTTTGTGAGAATTCTCTGAGACATAAGATGCAAGACCAATGCAAGAAACATCCTTGCAAATTTCATTCGTTCTATGTTACGATAATGACACTTTGCCTGGCCCGCGCCCTGCAACACGACCCAGTGTCATTGTCAGGCCAATGGCCTTCATGACCAAGTTAAGACACTAAGTTTTTTAAAAAAATATTGGGCTTGAGACTACAAGAATTTCAGAATTACAGGACGTTCTTTTAGGAAGCAGATGAGGAGGAATTTCGTTAGTCAGAGGGTGGTAAATCTGTTGAATTCTTTGGGGAGTTATGGGGACAAGACAGGAGAATGGAGGTTGGGAGGGAGAGATAGATCAGCCATGATTGAATGGCGGAGTAGACTTGATGAGCCGAATGGCCTGATTCTACTCCTATTCCTTATGACATGACCTTAAGATGGTGTCTAAAACATGACGACTCTTGTGTACGGACTCAGTGTGGTATATTATCTATTTAGCTCTATTTAGCTCTCTCTTGAATGCATTCAGAGAATTGGCCTCCACTGCCTTCTGAGGCAGAGAGTTTCACAGATTTACAACTCTCTGACTGAAAATGTTTTTCCTCATCTCCGTTCTAAATGGCCTACCCCTTATTCTTAAACTGTGGCCCCTGGTTCTGGACTCCCCCAACACTGGAAACATGTTTCCTGACTCTAATGTGTCCAACCACTTAATAATCTTATGTTTCGATAAGATCCCCTCTCATCCTTCTATATTCCAGTGTATACAAGCCTAGTCGCTTCAGTCTTTCAACATATGACAGTCCCGCCATTCCGGGAATTAACCTAGTAAACCTATGCTGCACGCCCTCAATAGCAAGAATATCCTTCCTCAAATTTGGAGACCAAAACTGCACACAGTACTCCAGGTGCGGTCTCACTAGGTCCCTGTACAACTGCAGAAGGACCTCTTTGCTCCTATACTCAACTCCTCTTGTTATGAAGGCCAACATTCCTTTGGCTTTCTTTACGGCCTGCTGTACCTGCATGCTTCCTTTCAGTGACTGATGCACTAGGACACCCAGATCTCGTTGCACGTCACCTTTTCCTAACTTGACACCATTCAGATAATAATCTGCCTTCCTATTCTTACCACCAAAGTGGATAACCTCACACTTATCCACATTAAAATGCATCTACCATGCATCCGCCCACTCACACAGACTGTCCAAGTCACCCTGCAACCTCATAGCATCTTCCTCACAGTTGATCCTGCAACTTCTGTATTATTCCCAGGAATACCTGCCATTGCTGTTCCACCGTCTTCCCTGCTAGGGCCTCTTTCCAGTCAAATCTGGCCAGCTCGTGCCTCATGCCTCTGTAATCCCCTTTGCTATACTGTGATACTGACACTTTCGATTTTCCCTTCTCCCTCTCAATTTGTAGAGTAAACCTTATCATATTATGATTGCCTCCTAACTGCTCTTTTACCTTGAGTCCCCTTATTAGATCAGGTTCATTACACAACACTAAATCCAGAATTGCCTTCTCCCTGGTAGGCTCCAGTACAAGCTGTTCTAAGAATCCATCTCGGAGGCACTCCACAAACTCTCTTTCCTGGGGTCCATTACCCACCTGATTTTCCCAGTCTACCTGCATGTTGAAATCTCCCATAACCACCGTAGCATTACATTTGCGACATGCCAATTTTAGCTCTTGATTCAACTTGCACCCTATGTCACCCCTTGCAAGGGAATGAATATCATTCCTTACCAACACAGCGACCCAACCCCCTCTGCCCACCTGTCTGTCTTCTCTATACGTTTGTACCCCTGAATATTCAGTTCCCAGCCCTGGTCCTCTTGTAGCCATGTCTCTGTAATTCCCAAAACATCATACTTGCCAATGTCTAACTGAGCCTCAAGCTCATCCACTTTATTTTTTATACTTCGCGCATTTAAATACAGTATTAACTTCAGTATTCACCTCCCCTCGCACACCGGTCATAATTTGCCCTGACCTTACTCTCTTATCCCATCTAGAACTTTCCATCCTTACTCAGGGAGTCAGG
This sequence comes from Rhinoraja longicauda, assembly GCF_053455715.1. NCBI lineage: Eukaryota > Metazoa > Chordata > Chondrichthyes > Rajiformes > Arhynchobatidae > Rhinoraja > Rhinoraja longicauda. Next base: position 26,164,472 of record NC_135957.1, on the reverse strand, counting down.
CAACATCTCTAGCAGACATGGATGGGTCTGAAGAAGGGTCCTGACCTGAAATGTCACCTATCCATGTTCTCCAGAGATGCTGTCTGACCCACTGAGTTACTACAGCACTTTGTGTCTTTTGCTGTAAACCAGCATCTGCAGATCCTTGTGTCAACATGGATGGGTTACTGAGTCACTCCAGCACTTTGTGTTCTACACAAGATTCCATCCTATGCAGTTCCTTGTGTCTCCATAAAACATCATTAGATGTACTCATAGCAGGAAAAGATTCATTAGTAAGCATAACCACCTATACAAGTAACAAAATTATTTGTATGCATCACTATTCACTCTAGTTGTCAGCAATATTTCCAGTCTTGTCATCAAATTGTGTGGAGATAGATCAGTTGCAAAAATGATGCTCATACCTTAAAATTGTGTTGTGAAAATTAAAATAAACGAAGGTGGTAATATAGGCTGCTTTAGTGGAAATAGAATTGGAAAAGCAGCTAAAGTGACTGGATTCTTCAACAGAAAGGTCACAGGAATTAAAGACTGGGCAGGTGGGTTATAATAGTGGCAAACATATTGGTGTCTCCTTGAAAGAAAACAATTAAGAGTCAGCTTGAGAGATTTAAAGAAATTAAGCAAAGCCAGCAGAAGTGAATAGTAGCCTGTGATTAAAACATTCATGAACATCTTTGAGAATGTAATCAACTGACTGGATTAGGGTAAGCGAGGTGATATTATATTTTGATTTTTACAAAGTAGATGAAAGCTTTTCCCTGAATGTGAACAGCGCAAATTGGACAGAAAATTGACAATACAATTTGCAGAATTAGATTCTCAATGGGAATAGTGTTCTAAATGCTTCTGACGGCAAGGAACATCTACAGAAAGTGGTTGGGAATTTATCCATATTAACTCATGATGCTGCTTAAGCAGTCTATCTAATTGCGTAGCTAATGCTCAATTATTGCAGAAACAGCACTATCGATGCAGTGTTTCCAATTGACATGATGCTGTGCAGTTCAATATTAACCCAATTAACTTTCACCTTGATATTAAAATTATCGTTCTTGTTTTCAACTTACTCAATGGTTTCCTTTCTTCGCTGTCTCTGCAATCTCATCTGTTGATGCAATTAAAGGGGCTGGCTGTCACCTCTTTCCGAATACAACTACTAATAGAATCCGCAAACAGAAACAATGGTGAAGGGAGGTTGCTGTGTTTGTTCCCAGTGACCGTCACCCACTATATTTTTACTCATCCTTTATACTCTGTGGCAGAGTGCCTTAACTTTAGACTTTAGAGATACAGCATGGAAACAGGCCCTTTGGCCCACCGAGCCCGTGCCAATCAGCGATCACCCTGTACACTAGGACTATCCCACCCACTAGGGACAACTTACTATTTTTACTGAAGCTAATTAACCTACAAACCTGTACAAACTGGAGTATCCGGAGAAAACCCACGCGGTCCCAGGGAAAACGTACAAAGTCTGCACAGACAACACCCGTAGTCAGGTTCAAACCCAGGTCTCTGGCACTGTAATGCAACAACTCTACCACTGTGCCACCAAGCCGTGCTGAATGCCAAACTCGTCTTCCATCGGTTTCAGAACCCCAGCCACAGACTGGGCTGGCCAACTCCATGTGGCACTTGATGCAATTCCTGGAGTGGAATTTGGGCTAACCTTAGACTCAAAGAGCGACACGGCATGGAATCAGGCCCTTCAGCCCCACCTTTCCATGCCATCCAGTTCACCGAACCGGGCTATTCCCACTTGCCTGTTCCTGGCCCATATATCTCCAATTCTTTCCCATGTATCCGTCCAAGAGTCTTTCAAACATTGTAATTTTACCCACCTCCACCACTTTCTCTGGCAGCACGTTCTATGATTCCACCAACATTTGTGTGGAAAAGTTGGCTCCTCAGGTCCCCTTTCCCCTCTCGCATTAAACCTGTGCACTCCAGTGTGAAACTCAGAAAGACACGCAATGCTGGAGTAAATCAGTGGGCTAGGTAGCATTCCTGGAGATCATTGATAGCTGGCGTTTCAGGTTGGGACCATTCTTCAGCCTTCTCTAGTTTTAGACTCACCAACCCTGGGTAAAAGCCCATGGCTAGTCACTTTACCTATGTCTCTCATGATTTTGTAAATTCCTATACGGACACCCGTCAATATCCTACACTCCAGGGAAAAAAACACCCAACCTATTCAGCCTTTTGCAAATTTACTGCATGGAACTCACCTACACAGCCACTTCTTCATGCAGATGACAGTCTCTGGGAAACATTATTTCCAGGCTTGGTATGGCTGCTTGTCCAGGATACAGGGCATAGATGATTTTATCATATTGCTGAATTCCTATGGAAGGCAATCATAGAGTCATTTAGCACCGAAAAGGCCCCTTCAGCCCACCATCTGTGCTGACAAACGCACGCCCTATGGCATTAGCTCCATGTCAATCCCATTTTATTCTCCACACAACGCCATCAATTCACCCCAGACTCTACCACACACCTACACACTGGGAGCAATTTACAGCAGCCAATTAACCTACTAATCCGTCCTGTCCTTGGAATGTATGTAAAAACCACAGCACCCGAAGGAAGCCCATGTGGTCAGAGGGAGAACATGCAAACTCCACACAGCCAGCTCCTAATTTCAGGATCAGACATGGGTGGCTGTGAGGTAAGGGCTCTGCCGATACACCACTGCACCATCACAGTAAATTACTTTGCTTTGATGACAACAAATGGAGCAAGATTCTGACATGCTCAGGAGACAGGGAAGTGTAAACAGATAGAGAGATATTAGAGTAGACAGTCGGAATCAAATACTACAGGGCATAGCTTTAAGGTTTAAAGAAGACGTGTCGGGCATTTTTCTACATGAGTGCTGTTAGGGTTGATACGACACAGGCATTTAAAAGACTTTTGGATAGGCATATATATATATATATATATATATATGCAGGGAATGGAGGGATATGCATCATGTGCAGGTAGATAAGTGATGGTATTGGCGTCATGTTTGGCACAGAGATTGTGGCCGAGGGACCTGTTTTTGTGCTAGATTGTTCTATGTTCTATATCCATGACCTCTCCAAATGTGGTATGTTTCAGACACTTTTGATCACTGTTTTGAGCTGGAAGCTGATGCATCTGCCTTTAGGTATGCTGGAAGTTCTCTGTCAATGCTGGTAGTCACCAGGAGCAATGGGGACAGAAGGATGTGATGTTGATTAATTACCCGCCAATAACTTTTATTTCTGGCATTGATGCAGGGGGTGGGTTTCTCCAGGAGGACATTGGGACAGGACTTTGGTTTTATTAGCGTCCCCTTTTGGTTCTCTGCATTAAAGTAATGTGGGGAAACAAGAAGTGAAAACATGGAAAAATCAAATACTAGAGGGCATAGCTTTAAGGTTTAAACGTCACTCTCAGAAATACAAACTAAATTGGAAGACAGAATGGTACACCCGAGAACGAACCTGAGCCTCTGGCTCTGTGAGGCAACAGCTCTAACCAGTGTAGTTTAGTTTAGAAATACAGCACAGAAACAGGCCCTTCCTCCCACCGAGTCCGCGCCGACCAGCGATCCCAGCACATTAACACTATCCTACACACATTAGGGACAATTTACATTTATAACAAGCCAATTAACCTACGTTTTTGGAGCGTGAGATGAAACCGAAGATCTCTGAGAAAACCCATGTGGTCACGAGGAGAACATATAAACTCCGTACAGGCAGCACCCGTAGTCGGGATCGAAACCACGTCCCTGCCGCTGAAAGCGCTGTAAGGCAGCAACTCTACCGCTTTGCCACCTTGCTGCCTTCATTGTTACCACCGTTATACCACTCTGTCGCCCTATGTGAGGAGAGACTGAATAAGATAGGCCCATGGTCTCTGCCTGGGGTTTAGAAGACTGAGAGGTGACAATGTTACAACATAAAAGATTCTGATCAGCAGTAAACTTTCCCCTGGCTCTGAAAAGAGAAGAATAATTTGGAGTGTGCAGTGGAGAAATGTAAATCTGTGCAGTTTTATACAACCAATTGCAGATGTTTCATAGTTGAATAAAGCCAAGCCAGAGAGTGATGGGTTTTTGACTATTGGAGAAATTAAGTGACATGAAGAATAAGAGGGGAGGATCTGCACTGATATTGAAGGGTAGAGAAGTTTTGGTGAACTATATGTCACCCTCCTTCTAATGTTGCTGATGCCAATGGTGTTATCCTGCACAGATATAACCACTGAGGCCAGATTGAACATGATAGACATGGTGTTAGTAACAATGTTTCTCCATTATTCTCTTCAGCTGCAATTTTGATATCTCAAATCACCAATGTTCCTGGTCTGGAGACCACTGACTGTCTCCAGGTAAAGAAATGGTGCATCACTGACACAGGTGGCTGCAAGGATGTATGGTACTTAATTGAAGATGTCTGCAACCAGACAGGTACATAAATGAATGTTGTGTTGTAAACATGCTTGCTTTAAACAATGAAAAAAGCTTATGTTTATATGGGTGTCATTTTTAACGTTGCAAATATTTAGCTTCTAATTTTCCACATTCAAAAAATTGCTGTTTCTCCTGTGCCACCTAAATGGATATAAAAGCAGAATTTATTTCTAAATGAACAATATTGGGGTATTAAAATGCTGATTTGAAATTGAATGAAATCTTGGTCAATTGAAAGTAATATTCTGTGTTTAAAATGTGAAACATGAAGACATAAGAGATATGAATTGCAAAAAGAATTATTTTAGTTTTTCTTGTTTTGTAAATTCCTTCGGTGATATTTCAAGTGGACGATGATTATATATAAAGTTTATTTCATTAATTAGTGGAATAAGCATCGTAAAGTTTTTGTTATTGCATTAGTTTAGTGTTTGATATTTCATAGCCCCATTCCCTGCCCTTGCATCCATATCCTTAAGTTATTTTTCAAATAATTTCCTCCCCTATTAAAGGAAATTATACATTCTGCTTTCATTGCAGTTCCTGATAGTTAAGTTAAATATTATGGCCACACTCTCCTTGAAATAAACCAATTAATCACTCCCTCCGTTCTTTTAATGGTAATAAATGTGGGTCATTAGCAATTCAGGGATTGGAGAAAATAGCTTCTCTCTATGACCTCTCTTTTACACAGTAAGTTTACTCTTACATTATTAACACAGTACTGCAATGTTTACAACCACCTCTGTAAATTGATAGAGAGATTGCAAGTTGGAGACTTCAAGAGAGTATCCTGAAATGGGACAGAGGGAAAATCGGGACTTGGTTAATTTCGAGTGCAATATAAACAGTCGTCCATATCATTGCTTCTCACTTAAAGCTTTATGAAATATTGGTAAAGTCGCAGCTGAATTATTGTGTGTGAATTTATTGTGTCCAGTCACCACACTTTCGGAAGTAACTGGGGAGGGTGCAGGGGATTTCACTAGGATGTTGCCAGGGATGGAGCATTTTAGTTACAAGGAGAGACCGGATAGACCTCCTCCTTGGCAGAGGCAGAGGGAGACCTGATTGAGGTGTGCAAAATTCAGGGGAATGGATGGGACGTGTGGCATCGGTCACAATACCGGATCAGCAATAACTACACTTGCACTTGTAGCAAGGTGGACTCCCACAGCAGGCTTATTTCCAATGTTAAACAATAGTGACAAGGTGTTCCAGGTCCACACAGGGACGTAGTCCTTTGTCATCACTGTGGAGGCACAATGTCTTTCCTTAGCTGCCTGCCCAGCTTCCTTCCTCAATAGACAATAGACAATAGGTGTAGGAGGAGGCCATTCAGCCCTTCGAGCCAGCACCGCCATTCAATGTGATCATGGCTGATCATTCTCAATCAGTACCCCGTTCCTGCCTTCTCCCCATACCCCCTGACTCCACTATCCTTAAGAGCTCTATCTAGCTCTCTCATGAATGCATTCAGAGAATTGGCCTCCACTGCCTTCTGAGGCAGAGAATTCCACAGATTTACAACTCTCTGACTGAAAAAGGTTTTCCTCATCTCAGTTCTAAATGGCCTACCCCTTATTCTTAAACTGTGGCCCCTGGTTCTGGACTCCCCCAACATTGGGAACATGTTTCCTGCCTCTAACATGTCCAACCCCTTAATAATCTTATACGTTTCGATAAGATCCCCTCTCATCCTTCTAAATTCCAGTGTATACAAACCTAGTCGCTCCAGTCTTTCAACATATGCCTGACTTCCTTCCCCTCTTTCCCCCTACCCCCAAACCCCCCCCCCCCCGACTTCCCCCGACAACCCCCTTCCCCCGACTGTCCTCAGATGCTGAGTTCCTGCAGCAACTCATTTTTCTGTCCAGATTTCAGCACCTGCAATATTTTATGCCTCCAAATCAGTTTTTAGGTATATTCCCTAAAGTTTGTAAAATGATGCATTGTCCATCTGCTCAAGGCAAAGGTCAGCCCTGGGCATTATATGTACATGATTGAAACTGTGCAGTGAATGAGGCCTAAACACAATGCGGGCACATGGAGCAAAATGGATCTGAGGCAGGGTCTTCGACCTGGAAACCTTAGCTCTGCTTCTCTTCCCACAGATGAGTATTTCCAGCACTTTCTGTTTTTATTATAGAAACATAGAAACATAGAAAAATAGATGCAGGAGTAGGCCTTTCGGCCCTTCGAGCCAGCACTGCCATGCAATATGATCATGGCTGATCATCTAAAATCAGTACCCTGTTCCTGCTTTTTCCCCTATATCCCTTGATTCATTTAGCCCTAAGAGCAAAATCTAACTACCTTTTGAAAACATCCACTGAATTGGCCTCCACTGCCTTCTGTGGCAGAGAATTCCACAGATTCACAACTCTCTAGGTGAAAAAGTTTTTCCTCATCTCAGTGCTAATTGGCCTACCCCTTATTCTTAAACCATGACCCCTGGTTCTGGACTCCCCCAGCATAGGGAACATTTTTCCTGTAACTAACCTGTCCAATCCTTTAAGAATTTTATATGTTTCTATAAGATCTCCTCTCATCCTTCTAAATTCCAGTGAATACAAGCCCAGTCGACCCCTTCTTTCCTCGTATGTCAGTCCTGCCATCCCGGGAATTAGCCTGGTGAACCTACGCTGCACTCCCTCAATAGCAAGAATGTCCTTCCTTAAATTAGGAGACCAAAATGGCACAAAATACTCCAGGTACGGTCTCACCAGGGCCCTGTTCAACTGCAGTAAACTTTCTTACTTCTAAACTCAAATCCTCTCGCAATGAAGGCCAACATGCCATTAGCTTTCTTCACTGCCTGCTGTACCTGCATGCTTACTTTCAGTGACTGATGTACAAGCACACCCAGGTCTGGTTGCACCTCCCCTTTTCCTAATCTGACACCATTCAGATAATAATCTGCCTTCCTGTTCTTGCCACCGAAGTGGATAACCTCACATTTATCCACATTATACTGCATCTGCCATGCATCTGCCCACCCACCCAACCTGTCCAAGTCACCCTGCATCCTTGCATCCTCCTCACAGCTCACATTGCCACCTAGCTTTGGAACATCAGCAAACTTGGAGATGTCACATTTAATTCCCTCATCTAAATCGTTAATATATATTGTAAATAACTGGGGTCCCAGCACCGAGCCTTGCAGCAGCCCACTAGTCACAGGCTGCTATTCTGAAAAGGACCCGTTAATTCCTACTCTTTGCTTCCTTTCTGCCAACCAGTTCTCTGTACATGTCAATACCCTGCCCCCAATACCATGTGCTCTAATTTTGTACACTAATATCTTGTGTGGGACCTTGTCAAAGGCTTTTGGAAAGTCCAGATACACCACATCCACTGGCTCTCCCTTATCCATTCTACTTGTTACATCCTCAAAAAATTCCAGAAAATGAGTCAAGCATGATTTCCCCTTCATATATCCATGCTGACTTTGACTGCTTGTCAATGTCAGTGCATCCTGTCACTGCTTTCCAAATGCGCTGCTATAACATCTTTAGCAATCGACTCAAGCATCTTCCCCACTACCGATGTAAGGCTAACTGGTCAATAATTCCCTGTTTTCTCTCTCCCTCCTTTCTTAAAAAAGTGGAGTTACATTGGCTACCCTCCAATCCACAGGAACTGATCCAGAATATTGGAAAATGATCACCAATGCATCCACGATTTCTAAGGCCACCTCCTTGAGTACTCCTTGAGACCATCAGGCCCTGGGGATTTATCTGCCTTCAGTCCCAACAGTTTACTTAACCCCATTTCCTAATTAATGTGGATTCCCTTCAGTTCCTCCCTGCCACTAGATCCTCGGTCCCCTAGTATTTTTGGGAGATTATTTGTGCCTTCCTTAGCAAGAGCATTGCCAAGATAGCGCTAAATGCCGAATGTCATTGGGAAAGGTCTTCAGAATTTATCTTGCTGCAGAGTTTTGCAGGACTTTCGAACAATAATTCACAGAAAGAAATTGTGCAGAATCAGGCCCATCAGCCCCCCGAGTGTGTCCTGACTAATCACCCAATTACTGTAATCCTATGCTTTATCCCATTTAAAAAATCCACCCCACATTCTTATCAACTCTCCCAGATTTTATCATTCGCACCTACTAATTCACACATTTTAGGGATGTGATTGGAAACTGGAGCATCCGGAGGAACCCACTCTGTCACAGAGAGAAGGTGCAAGAGAAAGGAGCACCGGAGGTCAGGAGCGAGCACAGAGCTCTGGAACAGTGAGGCAGCAGCTCTTCCAGCTGCACCAGTGTGCTGTCTTAAATCTACGACTGGAGCAGAATAAGAGTGTTTGATCTCTCCATAAACTGAAAACAACAACTGAGTATCACAATAATCACTGTGGTTGCAGTCAAAGCTAGTAAACATGGTTATTACATGGTTATGTGTGAATTGGTGGGTGTGAATGATAAAATCTGGGAGAGTTGATAAGAATGTGGGTGGATTTTTAACCCCGAGCAAACATCTTTCACACACCTGAAGTTCTGTTAAAATCGACAGAGGGATTCAGCTATTGCTGAGGTATCTGACTAAAATAAAAGAACTAACTTTGCAATCTCTCTACATTTGTTCAGACAAGGCTTGACTGGAGCTAATTTAGTAGCAGGGTGGGGAAATGGATCGCATTTTATCCGGCTTGTTCTTGATTCGGAGATGGAAACAATAAAGTAAGAAAGCCATAGAACCTTTTCCAAAAGAGATATTTCACATGGAAAGACTCTTCTGAAGGCAACTTCACAGAACCGGTAAAAATTGAAACATGGACTTGGTTGGGTCATTTCCATAGCTGTAATTTGAACCATGGTTGCTTTGAATAATTCAGACTATACTAAATCATCCGAATTCTGGCGAATCAAAAAAAAAACTAAAATATATTATTCTTCTAATGCATTGCAGGTGACGCTTGCACAGTAAAGGATCACAGCAGTTGTAACATAACCATTCAGCACTTAGCCAACAGTTACCCAGCATTTAGAGAGTGCAGCTGCCTTGAAGATAAATCATGCGACTTTTTCAGACAACTTGGAACACAGTGCAGCAGCCAAGAAGGTAAATGCAGCATATGCAAGTGTATAATGAGGTGGGATCAATGAAATTGCAAACAGGCTGATGTTTGATCATTCTTCAACCTCTAGCAATGGAAAAATAAGGTGACAGATTCACCCAGAATTAACACCTGTTTGTGAATTGCAGAGCAAACTTGGCAGAAGCGTTGTTAAGTATTTACACTGGAACAGTACCAATCAGCAAAAAAGTACCCCACAGCTCAAACCCTTGTGCAGTTAAGAGTAAATAGGGAATTTGGTTAAGGCTATTTCACATTAAAGGCAATAAATAAACATATGGAACAAGTTATGAGCAAAAGGTCATTGTTAAAAGGACAAGTTTTGAAGAAAAGAAGGATTGAGAGGTAAAATTGGGATTAACTAAAAACAGGCTAACTTTCTTGCACAATGTCCTTTTCCTGTTCCTTAACTATGGCAGAATTTGCCTTTTAGAAGTGGAAATCAAAAAGAAACCTTTTAGCCGATAGAGTTAAGAGTTTAAACAGGTGCATCAAAGTTATTGCTGAGATGTGTTCATGTGTTTTGGATAAGCTTTTAATGGCCTTTGGCATTTGAACATTTACTCTCTTCCACATAGAGCGATCCAGGGCACCTTCCCTTAGCTCGGGAGTACCACCAGAATGGAGAAGACGCTTAAGGATGATGAGCACAAATAAAAGCACAAGGAAGGACAATGATTGCCAGTCAGCGAAACACAGCTGTCTGAGATCCCCAAATTGCAGTTCAGTTTATGCAAGGTTTAAGAAGATGTGCCGGCACAAAAAATATAACTGCAGCATCCCAGCTGCAGGGCAACAGTGTCTAACTGCTTGGCAAGCATTGCAACGCACAAAGCTCGCTGGCTGCAACTGTTCAAGGCAGGGGAGATTAAAGTGCCTCAGAATACGGACCAGCCTCGCCAACAATGCCTGCGTACAAATTGCAAGGTTAAACACAAGCAGCGATGAAGGAAAAGAAGTGAATATTCCTGGTGGGGACACTATGCATTGGCATCAATGCTTTCCATCCCTTTGAGCATTGATTCTTTCATGTTTTGAGTCTGCTATTCATTTCTGGCCCACCTTTTGTGCATTATGTTCTTTTCACTGTTGTTTCTCTTGCAGGTGCAGCTGAGTTCATGAGAGGCAGGAAATCAGCCGCAGAGTCCACCACACTTGTCGCATACAATAGTGAAAGTAAGGGAAATAAGCACCTTGCCTGTCAAGAGCAGACATTCGGAAACGGCACATAAATATCCCGTAATCAATGACAAGACAACCCCTCTAGATTCTCGACTTTACGTTGTTTGGCTGTAAGCTCAAACTTTAATTGTCTAGAGCCGGCATTGCTAGTTTTACTGGCAGATTTCACAGATTAACTTAAAAGTCCAATAGTGCATTGTGTAGGTGACATATCAAAATGTTATCATTGGATTCTCATCACTCTATAATCATGGTCAGAGCATTTCACTCAGCTCTTTGCTCACCAGCTTACAGTCATTGAAATTCCATTGCTGAGAGGGAGTTAGTTAGGTCTTGCTGACACTTGGGGTCTCGAAGATAATGCACAAACTGATCCCAGCTAGTTCATTGAGCTGCCTACAACTTTTAAGCTATGCTTCAGAATAGTTTTCAAGTATCAAACACTTGGCACCAAAGTCAGATGATGTGAGACTACACCTTGGAGTTGGAGAGGGTGCAGTGGAATCTCACGAGGATGCTGCCTGCTTTGACAAACTTGTTATTGAGTGAAATTGAATCGGCTTAGCTTGTTTTCTCTGGAGCAAAGGAGGTTAAGGGGTGATCTCATCGGGTGTATAAAATTGTACGAGGCATAGATAGGGGATTGGTCGGAACCTTTTTTCTCTCATGATAGGAGTTTCACTGGGTAGAAGTGTAGATTTAAGGTGAGGGGGAAAAGTTTTAAATACGATCTGAACTGTTTTTTTTACACAGAGAATGGTTGATGTCTAGAAAGCGTTGCCAGAGGACTTGGTGGAATCAATTACAATTACTACATTTTAGAGACTTTTGAACAGATACTTAAATAAGCAAGAAGTAAAAGGATACAGTCATAATGTGGGGAAATAAGATTGGTGTATATGGGCAAAAAATGTCAGCATGGATGTGCTGGGGCCATTTCTGTGTTGTACGACTCTGAGTTCTCTTTTTTTTTAAACCAATATGAAAGTCCATCTATCTTGAAAGTTGTGCTGCCATTGTGTTGGTGTGCCTTCAGAACCATGATTGTAAATCAATCATTACTATGCAGTTTCACCAGTGTTGAGTAAATATCCGTATTGATTTCCAGTGACCCTCTTTACTCATGAGAATAAAGGTTACAAATTAAAACCACAATAATCTAGCATACTTGAGTCTTTGGCAGCATCAAACTAGTATATTTTGGATATGATTCTGCTTAATACTCCACAGTTTTAATTCATTTTTAAAAAAAGACAGCAATATAATACATTATTTTTAGTGAGCTTAGCAGGTTTAAATAAAGTCTGAGAACTAGAACCTGATGAGCTGCAAGGAAGTGTGGAAATGAGGGCCCAGTCAGTTAAAGAGTCATAGCAACTTGGGCCCCAGTGTGTTAAAGGAAATGCAGGAACCAGGGCCCTAGAGGTAAAGGGAGAGTAAAGCTGGCTGCTGGTGAACCAGATGCTGAACCTTGCATTTTGCAATCAACGCAGCAACAGCTTTTTACTGGAATCAGCATTGAAAATCACATGGTCTGATTGACCCTGCAAAGCTCTTGCACACTCACAATGTAAATGAAATTATGTTGTGGTGCATCGGTTACACCCCACTCTATGTCCAGGCCCAACTCTATTTAACTCGATGAGACCTCAAAATCTTAGCTCTCAACTAACAACAGTCTAGAGAATGACTGTTGGAAAATATTAATTATCAGGAGAGATCGGATAGGTTGAGCTTAATTCCCTTGGAGCTGAATTGAGCTGTATACATTTTCAGGTGGCCTGGGGCAAGAGTAAATGAGGAGGACTTATCTCCATTATGCAATGAGCCAAAAAACGGGGGATAGTTTTAAAGTAAGAGGTAGGATTACTCCTGAAATGAAGAAAGACCTTACAATCAGTAGGTGGTGAGGTTTTGGAGCTGACTGGGTGATGGGGCAGAAGCCCTCACTGTATTTAAGAAGCCCTTGGATATGTAGTTGGATGTCCAAGACATAGCAGATAAATCAGGCTGCTTTTTTTGCAATCATAACAACTTGTGTGTTGGAAATGTTCTATGTCTCCAATGGAGTAATCCAGTGAATACACACCAACATGCATTTACATAAATTTATATCTCACGCGGAGCATAACCTTCTTGCCTGGAATGAGCTGCCGGAGGAGGTAGTTGAGACAGGTTTTATAATAACATTTAAAAGACATTTGCACAGGTACAGGGATAGGAAAGGTTTAGGGAAGGGCCAAACATGGGCAGATGGGTGTAGTGTAGATGGGGCACCTTGGTTAGCATGCGCAAGCTGGGCCGAAGGGTCTGTTTCCATGCTGTATGACTCCATGTCTCTGCTATTTTACCTCAGATATCAACCTACACTCTCTGATAGAAATAAAAACCTAGAGTACAGGACTGGTGATTGGCCATTCGGCCCTGCTTCAACATGCTACACCTGTTCCTGCTTCTCCCCTTGTCCTTTGCTCCCTTTCACATTAAGAAATACATCTTCTCCTCCCTGAATGTATTGGGTTGGCCCCCCCACTGCCTCCTGTGTTATAGAATTCCACAGGTTCACCCCCTTGAGGGGAATTTCTCCTGATTCCAGTTCTAAATGGCATATCACTTATCCAATGCTGGATGTAAATTTTTGCTCTTAATTCGACGCAGGTTCTTTGTTTATTTATGCAACCTTGTGATCTCGGGATGATTTTTCCTTTTAAATTGATGCAGTAATGTATTTGTGTAACTTAATCTTTCCTGCCGCTTAAAACAATTTAACAACAAAAATATGGGGGACTGGACATTGCTGGCAAAACGGGCTTTCATTACCCAATGCCGAATGCCTGTCTTGGCGCTGAGCTGTCTTGTTGGATTGCATTGATCACAATGGTGAGGCATTCCCACCACACTGTTGGGGATGGAAATTCAGGATTTAGATCCAGAGACAATGATGGAATATGATTCGTATCCAGGTCAAGGTTGTGTGTGACCTGGGTGAGAAATTGAATATGGTGGCATTCACATGTGCCTTTTACCCTTGCCCTTCGTCATTGCCAAGTGTGCCGAGGTACAGTGAAAAGCTTTTGTTGCCTGCTAACCAGTCAGTGCAAAGACAATACATGATTGCAATCAAGCCATTTACAGTGTAAAGGTTTGCAGTGTATGGACTCTTGGTGGTAGAGATCACGGCTTTGGGAGCTGCTGTTACAGCAGCCGGGATGAGTACCAGCAATGTGTTTTGTGCAGCAGCCACTGTGTGCCAGTGCTGAAATAAATCATGAGAATGGTCCATGGAGTGTCAATCCAGGTCAACCTAGAGAAAGGTCCTGCCCTGAAATGCCATCTGTCCATTTCCCTCCACAATGCTGTTAACTAAAGTGAATGCTTGCAATCGTTTGCCCAGGGTAGAGGATTCTAAAACTAGAGTGCATAGACTTATGGTGAGAGGGGAAATATTTAAGTGGGACCCCAGGAGCAACTTTTTCATTTAGAGGGTAATCTGTATCTCGAATGAGCTGCCAGAGGAAACTATAGAAGTTGATCCAATGATGACTTTTAAAAGATATTTGAACGGATTATATGGATAGGAAGGGTTTAGAGGGATATGGCAAATCGGATGCAACCAGGATGCCAACATGATCGGCTTGGACAAGGTGGGCCAGAGGGACTATTCCATGCTGTTTCCCTCCATTATCTCTAATGCTTCATGACATTGGGAGTTCCCCCAGCTCAAGATTCCAGCATCTGCAATCTCTTGATTCTTCAGTGGGCTGCTTTGATGTGGGTGGTTGAGCATTTTGAAAGCTGTTAGAATGGCATAGATGCAGACAAGTGCACAATATTCCATTGCCCCTCTGAATTGCTCCTTGTAGATGTTGGAAATGCGTTGGGAGTCACACCCTGCAGAGTACCAAGCCTCTGACCTGCTCGTGTCGCCATGGTTCTTGCGTGGCTGGTCCAGTTATGTTTTGGTCAGTGGTAGCATCCAGGATTCTGATAGCCTTCAACTCCCCCACCTCACTCATTGGAGATGGTCATCACTTGTCATTTATTGTGGCATAAGTATTATTTGCCCTTGCTCATCCCATTTTTAAATGATTGACTGAAAGATGCAGCATTGACACAGAGGGAGGGGGGGGGGGGGGGGTAAATTCACCAATAAATGGTTTCATATATTACTGAGCAAATGCAATTCATTGCAAATATATGAGTAAGGTTACAAAGGACATGGATAGATCAAGTCAAAGGATAAAGCCCGAGCAGTTTTTTAATGTGGGCGGTTTGGAAAGGACAAAATGATTTCTCAAGGATTGCAAATCTATCCATTCTGTAACATGAGAACATAAGAAAATCAGAGCAGGAGTAGGCCACATCCCTTATGGCTACCCTACCATTCAGTACAGTCACGGGCTGATCTGCCCAAAGCTTCATCTCCTCGTCCATGAAAGGTCTGGATGTTCTGGTACAGAAATCATTAAAGGCTGATACACTGGTACAAGAATCAATTCAAAAGAACGGAAGAAAACTTCCCTCCCCGCCGCTTACATTCCTTCTTCAAGCTTCACAATTCGCAACTCTTCAATACTTTTGTCTCACACTTCTTTTCATTTCTGGCCTTTGTCCAAACATCTGCCTATCACCACCCCCCCCCCCCCCCCCCTCCCTCCCTCCCTCCCTCCTCCCCTGCCTATGTTCACCTATCACCTGTCACACTTTGTCCTGCCCCTCCTCTCTTATAGATTTCTTCACTGCTCCCCCCCCCCCCCCCCCCCCCCCCAGCCTCCCACACTATCTGAAGAAAAGTCCAGACCTGAAAAGTCACTTCCCCACTTTCTCCAGAGATGCTGCCTGACCTGCTGAGTTACTCCAGTACTTAGTGTGTTTTGCTTTGTGGACCAGCATCTGCATTTCCTTGTTTCTACAGCAGAAAGCTACTGTTTGTAGGAATTGAAAAAGAGGGAAGTTAACGTTTGGTTGCAGAGATTTGACTATGACTTTCTATAAGTCTGTTTGGTTGGCCATATCTACACACTTATTAAGCACAGTTCCCAATAGACTATATGCGGTCCTTAGAAGAGGTACACCACAGGCCAGCCAGAATGCTTCCAGGGTTCAATAAAATAAATCATGAGGAGAAATTGTACTTATCAAGCTGATGTTCCCATGAGGTTAGGAATTGATTGATGATTTAATTGAGTATACAGAGATTAGACTGTGGTTTGATCAAAGCAATGCATGTTGCTTCCATCTGATAAGGCTCCAAGCAAGGCAGTGAAATATTTGCTCAGCAGACTCATTAGTTTTCTACCTCAGAACTGTGGGCTCTGATTGTGTCCTGGGGAGGCGCATCAACAGGGATGGACCAGCACGGATATGGGCCAAGGATAGGTGGGAATCAAGTGAGTGAGCGGTGGCAGTATCATCCTGCAGATTTATGTCTGAAGAAGACTGTTGCTTTTTCCAGTCCCTTAATAAGGAACCTCCAGATTCAGGGACAGTTTCTTCCCAACTGTTAAAAAGCAACTGAACTGTCCTATCACCAACTAGAGAGCGGTCCTGATCTACCATCTACTTCTTTGGAGACCCTCAGACTATCTTTAATCAGACTTTGCTGGACTTTATGTGTAGGAAGGGGCTGCAGATGCTGGTTAAAATCGAAGGTAGACACAAAATGCTGGAGTAACTCAGCGGGTCAGGCAGCATCTCTGGAGAGAAGGAATGGGTGACGTTTCGGGTCATACTGGACTTTATTTTGCACTAAACATTATTCCCTTGATCCTGTATCTGTACATTGTGGACGACTTGTTTGTAATTTTGTATAGTCTTTCTGCTGACTGGATAGGATACCATAAAAAAAATTTTCACTGTACCTCTTTACACATGACAATAAACTAAGATAAATTAAAACTAGTCTGTTGCTTTTTCCGGTCCCTTAACAAGGAACCTTTATCAAAGTGCTTCAGTAGTTAAGTTAAGGGCTGTTGATTTGAATGCTGAGTAATGAAGTCTAATGGTGTCACAGGGTGAACACGTTTTATATTTGGGCCAGGAACATGGATAAGACAAGTTTGGAGGAATATGGACCAAATGCTAGCAGGTGGGACTAGTGTAGCTGTGACATGTTGGCCGGTGTGAGCAAGTTGGGCCAAAGGGCCTGTTTCCACACTGTATCACTCTATGACTCTATGACTCTGTAACTGAAATTGGGCTCAATTTCAGATGCTAAGACTCTTTAAACTCTTGTTCATCCACAAGCTTTGCACATGTACATCTTTAAAAATGTAGCAGGCACAGCCCTTTGTGTCAGAAAAGTGTGTGCCACTGAGCACAGTGATTACTTCATATCTAATTTGTGTTTAATTGAAGAAAGCATTGATTATACCTGATTAATACGTAGACTATAGCTAAGGAAAGCCAAAAGGTAAAATAACAAAGAGCCATTTTCTGAAATTGGTCAGTGTCAAAACATTACAGATATCACTTTTATTTCTTTTTAAAAAAATTTTGCATTGAAGACTTTTGTAAATATAATAACAGTGCCTTTGTTCTACCCATCTCTCCCCCACCTTCTCTGCTACCTAAACCAACTTGTTTTCTAAGGGGATCTTGGGTTGGGCAATAAACGCTGATTTGGACAGTGAAGCCTAGATCTCAAGTCCAGCCTTCTGTTGATAAGTTAGTGTTATAGTAGCAGAATTAGGCCATTCGGCCCAAAATCTACTCCACCATTCAATCATGGCTGATCTATCGTTCCCTCTCAAATTCATTCTCCTGCCTTCTCCCCATAACCCCTGACACCCTTACTAATCAAGAATATATCAATCTCAGCCTTAAAAATATCCATTGACTTGGCACGTCCTTCCTCAGATATGGGACCCAAAACTGCTCACAATACTCCAAATGCGGTCTAACCAGTGCCTCAACATTACATCCTTGTTTTCATATTCTAGTCCTCTCAACATAAATGCTAGCGTTAATGATGTGCCTGTGACTGTGGTCCCTTTGCATCTAGACCACAATAATTCCGTGTCTTGCTTGAAAGTGATTGAGCAATGCATCAAGGATCAAGACGTGTGCAACAGGCATTTAACTCCTCAGAAGAAAGCGTGCCCTCAAGCCCGCAAGCAATGCAACCTTGAGGATTGTCACAGAGCCATTCGATTCTTTTACACCAAGATCTCGCCAGACCTCGCTCAGATGTTAGTGTTCTGTGGGTGCGATCCGTCCGATGATCTTTGTCTGCAGGCAAAGGAAACCCTTCACAACAACTCCTGTGCCAATCACATGGACACCGTTCCTACGTGCCTACAACTGAGGGAGAAGTGCCTCTCCGAGGATATTTGCAGGTTAGTTCACCTTTAAAAAGGTATCTGTCCAGGACGTTACTGAATGTTGCCTCAAATGTGGAATGAAAACAGCAGGTGCCCAGTTCAGTAGCATCTGTGAAAAAATAAAGTGATGTTCCAGGTTCAATTACTTTTCATCAGAGTCTGATGAAAGGTCAGTAAGGTGAAATATAGGAAAGACACAATATGTTAGAGTAACTCAGCGGGTCAACCAGCATCCCTGGAGAACATGGACAGGTGACATTTATGGTCGGGACCCCTCTTCAGACTGCTCTGAATTGCTCCATCAACTTATTTGGTCCCTATCAAAGATAGTCCCTTTGTTCTGCTCATGATATCTGAATTAAGGGGTATTAGCCACAGGGAGAGGTTGGACAGACTCAGATTATTTTCTCTAAAGTGCACAAGGTTGTGGGGAAACCTGGTAGAAGTATATAAAATGATGAGAGGCATAGATAGGGTAGACAACCAAGACCATTTATTCCCAGGATGGAAACATCCAATACTAGTGGGCATAACTTTAAAGTGAGAGGGGCAAAGTTTAAAGCAGATGTGCGGGGCAAAATTGTCTGCACAGAGGTTAGTGAGTCCTTGGAATGCACTGCAGGGATGGTGGATGGTGCAGAGATATGACAGTGGCATTTAAGAGACTTTTGGATAGGCACATGGATATGCAGGGAAAGGAAGGATATGGATTATGTGCAGGCAGATAAGAGTTGATCTTGGCATCACCTTGACATGGTGGGCTGAAGAGCCTGTTCCTGTGCTCTACTGTTCTATGCTCTATGTTCTATGCACTATGCACAATGCTCTATGCTCTGTTCTATGCACAATGTTCTAAGCTCCATGTACTATGTACTGTTCTATGCACTATGCACTATGCACTATGCACTATGCTCGATGCACTCTCTATGCTCTATGCTCTATGTTCTATGCACTATGCACCATGCTCTACACACTATGCACGATGCACTATGTACAATGCACTATGCACCATGCTCTACACACTATGCACGATGCACTATGTACAATGCACTATGCACCATGCTCTACACACTATGCATTATGCACTATGCTCTATGCACTATGCACTCTGCTCTATGCTCTATGTTCCATGCACTATGCACTATGCACTTTGCACTATGCACTATGTTCTATAACCATGTTATTTGTGCTTTCAGATCAAGATATGAATTGTTTCAAGTAAAGTGTTGGGGCCATTTGACAGGAATGTGCAGTCAAGAATATGATCTGAGCTGCCTTTCAGGGCTCAGCTGGAATGAATGGACCTGCAAGGCTGATGCAGAGTGCATGGCAGCATACATCAGTACCCAAGGCACTCTTCTCCAGGTTCAATGTACGTGCAATGGTGTCACGAGAGATGACCAACCGTTTTGTGAACTATTCCAGCACATGCTAAATCATCAAGTGTGTTTCAGTAAGTCATACTGTAATTATTTCTACATTCCCACGACCATTCCATCCCTCCCTCCTGAAGTTGTTGACACTACAGTGTATTCACAGATTCATCTTATGAGGAACAACTGTGTGATAGTTAATATGTTTGCAGAAATCATTTCTGATGAAAAGAGAAAAGTAGGAATCATTTGTCCATCTTAGGTTTAAGCTTGAAATAGTTCAGCTTAAAATGCCCATCAGTGAAATTTGGCCACTGATTGGGAGTCAAAAACAAAAGATTACAATACCTTTAAGAATGTAGTTTACTTTACAAATAAAGTGTGGGAACTTCAGCCCACTGAGTCCATTCCGATCATTGATCTTATGTACATAAGTTCTATGTTATCCCACTTTCGCATCCTACACACTCAGGGCAATTTACAGACTTTAGACTTTAAAGATACAGCGCAAGAACAGGCCCTTCGGCCACCGAGTCCCCCCCTCCTTCCGCCGACCAGCGATCACCCCGTACACTAACACTAACCTACACAGTAGGGACATTTTTTACAACTTACAGGAGCCAATTAACCTACAAACCTACATGTCTTTGGAATGTGGGAGGAAACTGGAGCACCTGGAGGAAACACACCTGGTCAGAATCTACAAATAGTACAGACAGCACCCGAGGTCAGGATCGAACCCAGGTCTCTGGTGCTGTGAGGCTGCAGCTCTACTGTTGCGCCACTGTGACCTGGAAGGAATGATAATAATCTACGTAAGAGGCACAAGTGAGCATTAGATAAAGCGGATGTTTTGGGTGACTAGAAACCTATAAGGTCATAAGGTCATAAGTGATGGGGGCAGAATTAGGCCATTCGGCCCATCAAGTTTACTCCATCATTCAATCATGGCTGATCTATCTTTCCCTCCCAATCCCATTCTCCTGCCTTCTCCCCATAACCCCTGACACCCGTCCTAATGAAGAATCCATCTTTCTCTGTCTTAAAAACATCCATTGACTTGGCCTCCACAGACATCTGTAGCTAAAGATTCCACAGATTCTCCACCCTCTGACTAAAGAAATTCCTTCTCATCTCCTTCCTTAAGTAGCGTCCTTTAATTCTGAGGCTATGGCTTCTAATCCTAGACTCACCTACTAGTGGAAACATTCTCTCCACATCCACTCTATCCAAGCCTTTCACTTTTCTTAACTTTTCAATGAGGTCCCCCTCATCCTTCTAAACCCTGGCAAGTACAGGCCCAGTGCCGTCAAATGCTCAGCTCCCTCAAAAGAATGAGTATTAAAACAGGTGGCGTGTTTTAAAAACTTGAAACATTGAAAATGAATTATAAACATTTAAATTAGGTCAATGAATTACAAAAATTAGTAAATGTACGTACCTGGGTCCCATGCACCATTTCCTCTCCACTGTAAAGAGTGGCCCATTATGAGAGGCAGAAATAGGGGAGACAGTCAGAACCTATTTCCCAGAGTGGAAATATCCAACACTAGAGGGCATGGCTATAAGGTGAGCGGGGGAATGTTTAATGGGGATGTGCAGAATTCTTTACACAAAAATAACTTTAGTTTAGTAAATTATTGTTAGTTTAGTTTTGTTTATTAATGCCATGTGGTCACCGAGGTACAATGAAAAGCTTTTTGTTGGGTGTTATCCAGTCAAAGAAAAGACTATGATTATAATCAAACCGTCCACAGGATACAGATAAAGGACAAATAAGACAACATTTAGTGTAAGAAATGCTGCTGTTCAAATAAAGATTTTAAAGAGTGAAGTGATTGTAATGAATGATAGCAGATCCACTTCTGGGACCAACACACAAAGAGTCGCCTGGCTTTGCCACCTTCCTGGTTACGCCAGCCTTGGTTATGAATGATTACCAAACACCCTGGCAATTTTATGCCATTCAAAACATTGAACACATAAGAAACACTGTAGGAATAACTCAGGTGGTCCTGAGATAGTGCAGGGGATGAATATTCTTCTAGTTCGTCATGAGATAACATTCTTTCCATTCACAATATAATGACTTCCATTCTAAAGAAAATTAGATTCTGTTCTGTCACGAGAACGGCTGAACATGCTGACAATAAAAATATAGCCATTCCGTGCTGTGTAATCATTGCATCAAGTATACCCAGTCAATTGCTGCCAGGTTAAAGCATTTGCTGCAACTTAACGAGGTGATACAGGATCCCTGTATTACCACAGTGAGATCATTCCAATTTTCATGTCAACTTTTTTTGTCAAAATGTTTCTTGTTGCAGGTTTATAAGACTTTGGTTTGGCCACAGTTGAAGAATTGCTTACAGTTTGGGTCACTCCATTGCAGGAAGGATGTGGAGGTTTTGGAGAGAGTGCAGAAGAGGTTTGCCAGAATGCTGCCTGGATGAGAGGGTATCAGCTGCAGGGAGAGGTTGCACAGATTTGGATTGTTCTCTGGAGCATCGGGGTCTGAGGGGAGACCTGATAGCAGTATATCGGGAAGGTGTGTATACACACCTCTCCTGCATTGGTGCAGCATCCTCTCCTCCCCCACTCCCCACTCCCCTCTCCCCCCTCCACCCTCCCTCCCCTTCCCCCTCCCCTTCCCCCTCCCCTCCCCCTCCCCTCCCCCTCCCCTCCCCCTCCCTCCCTCCCCCTCCCTCCTCCTCCTCCCCTCCCCCCTCCTTCCCCCTCCCTCCTCCCATTCCCTGATAACAGTATATCGGGAAGGTGTATACATGGATAGGAACGGTTTAGAGATGTATGGGCCAAGCATGGGCAAATGGGATTAGCTTGTCATTCCCATCTTGGGATTGGCAAGTTAGGAAAAGGGGACGTACAACGAGATCTGGGTGTCCTAGTGCATCAGTCACTGAAAGGAAGCATGCAGGTACAGCAGGCAGTGAAGAAAGCCAATGGAATGTTGGCCTTCATAACCAGAGGAGTTGAGTATAGAAAAGAGGTCCTTCTGCAGTTGTACAGGGCCCTAGTAAGACCGCACCTGGAGTACTGTGTGCAGTTTTTGTCTCCAAATTTGAGGAAGGATATTCTTGCTATTAAGGGCATGCAGCGTAGGTTTACTAGGTTGATTCCCGGAATGGCGGGACTGCCATATTTTGAAAGACTGGAGCGACTAGGCTTGTATACACTGGAATTTAGAAAGATGAGAGGGGATCTTATCGAAACATATAAGATTATTAAGGGGTTGGACACGTTAGAGGCAGGAAACGTTCCCAATGTTGGGGGAGTCCAGAACCAGGGTCCACAGTTTAAGAATAAGGGGTAGGCCATTTAGAACGGAGATGAGGAAAAACTTTTTCAGTCAGAGAGTTGTAAATCTGTGAAATTCTCTGCCTCAGAAGGCAGTGGAGGCCAATTTTCTGAATGCATTCAAGAGAGAGCTAGATAGAGCTCTTAAGGATAGCAGAGTCAGGGGGTATGGGGAGAAGGCAGGAACAGGGTACTGATTGAGAATGATCAGCCATGATCACATTGAATGGCGGTGCTGGCTCGAAGGGCCGAATGGCCTACTCCTGCACCTATTGTCTATTGTCTATTGACAATTGAAGGCCAAAGTGCCAGAAGCCTTTTTGACTAGCTTAACTGCCTGCGACTCGACTTTCAAGGAACCATGCACCTGTACTCCTGGATCTTTCTGCTCTACAACACTACCCAGAGGCCTGCCATTTACTGTGTAGGTCCTGCCCTTGTTCGGTCCCAAAATGCAACACTTCACACTTCTCTGTATTAAATTCCATCAACCATTCCATCGCCCACCCAGCTAATCGATCCAGATCCTGCTGCAATCTTTCACAACCATCTTCACTATCTGCAAAACCACTCACTTTTGTATCATCAGCAATCTTGCTAATCTTGTCCTGTATGTTCTCATGCAAATCATTGATGTAGATGACAAACAGTAACAGGCCCAGCACTGAACCCTGAGGCACACCACTAGTCACAGGCTTCCAGTCCATGAAGCAACCTTCCACCATCACCCTCTGCTTCCTTCCATGGAACCAATTTGGTATCCATTCAGCTATCTCTCCTTGGATCCCATGCGATCTAACCTTCCAGGGCAGCCTACCATGTGGAACCTTGTTGAATGCCTTACTGAAATCCATGTACGCATCTATCCCTAATCAGCCCTTGCCCATCCAAATGCCTGTATAACGTATCCCTCAGAATACTCTCCAGTAACTTTCCAACTACATATGTTAAGCTCACCGGCCTATAGTTCCCAGCATTTTCCCTGCAGCCCTTCTTGAAAAGAGGCACCACATATGCCACCTTCCAGTCTTCTGGCACATCTCCTGTATTTAAGGACGACTTGTAAATTTCAACCAGGGCCCCTGCAATTTCCTCGCTAGTTTCCCGCAATGTCCTCTGGAATCAAAAGTGGCTTTGAGTCAGTCTAAAAGGGTGAATGTTTCCTCATACACAGGCTGGCCTCAACTGGAAAACTGCATCCAACTTCAAGGGTCAGGGTGGAGCGAGAGGGGCTGATGTTAGCGGAATAAGACCAGGACGGAGAAGGAAATGCTGGAAAGTATATGCAGGGGAACTCACTGCAGTAGGTTTAGAATTAGGAAGGTAAAGGAGGACTTAATAAAGACAATTAATGCTTTGAAAGGATTAGGGCAATGGGAAAGGATCCAAAATTTTCACGTTATTTTCCAGCACGTTATTCTGATGTAAAACGTTTGGGGGCCATGGTTTATACACCAACAATCAAAAGTAAAAGGATATTTACTTGATAGGAAAGGATTGCAGGGCTATTGATAAAGGGCAGAGGAATGGGACAGCTCTATCAAAGAGCTGACACAGTAACAAATGGCTTATGTCTGTTTTGCAAGGTTCAATGATTTATTCTGCTACCTGATCCCTCTGCCATTTATTTTACGATAATGCATTTTTCATATCAGAGTTTTAAAGTAAAAGCCATCATTGATGTTTCTTTGATCAATATCACTTGTTATTTTGTTTTAGGCATTTTTTTTTTCCAAATTATTTGCAATGATATTATTATATGGCTTTCTTGTGGATGGAACGAAATCCAATACTTCCATTAATACATTTCTACTTAACAATCAAGCACTTGTGAAATTAAGAATTAAGCTCGTGTAAGCACTTTAATTTCATGTGTCTGACATTTTGGTTTGATCAAATAATCGCTTGGTTGTAAATTATGTATATCAATAATCCTTGAAATTCAATAGATTGGAAAAAGTCATTATGCAAAATGGAGATATAGCAATATAACTAAGTCAGAAAAGTATTAGCCCAGCAGATTTTTTTCTTTCGTTGCATTAGCAAACTAAGATTTACTCAACTCCATGGTCACATTTTTAGTTTTCTTCTGCATCTAAGCCAGGATATAAAGGGTCAGAGAAATGTTTGAATATTAAATCCATTCATCCTAGAGCTAGGTTCTTTCTGCTCAAATATTGTTTCTATTTAATCATTTTCATAACTCTCTCTAAATCAATATGGAGGGGATTTTTGTTGGGGACTCTCGCAGTCTGTGACAGTTGGGATGGTAGAGCTACAAAATGGTCATCATGAACTTTATTCATCATAAATATCATATCATATCATATCATATATATACAGCCGGAAACAGGCTTTTTCGGCCCTCCAAGTCCGTGCCGCCCAGCGATCCCCGCACATTAACACCATCCTACACACACTAGGGACAATTTTTACATTTACCCAGCCATTTACCCAGCCAATTAACCTACATAAATAAGTCAGAACTCAGAAAGTCTGGACTTTATCTTGCACTAAACGTTAATCACATTATTCCCTTTATCATTTATCTGTACATTGTGGATGGCTCAATTATAATCATGTATTGTCTTTCCACTGACTGGTTAGCACGCAACAAATGCTTTTCACTGTACCTCGGTACACGTGACAATAAACTAAAGAAACTAAGCTAGGTTAAAGTGATGTCAGCCACGGCTTGTTCCTGAATCAGATGACCAATGTGCTCAAGTTCACCTGCACATTAGGGGCAATTTATGGTGGAAATTTACAGTGCAAATTTAACCAACCGATCTGCACATCTTTGGTACCTGGAAAGAAACCAAAGCACATGGAGGAAACGAGCTTGGTCGCAGGGAGAACATGCAAACTCCACACAGCCAGTATCCCCAGGTCGGATTGAACCCAGCACTCTGGTGCCATGAAGCAGTGGCTCAACCAGCTGTGCCACTGTGCTACATCCTGCTGGGAGCCCAAGGGACGCCTCAGGTTGCTTTCATAGATATTAAGCTCCAGACTGACACTTAAAGCAGATTTGACTCGCAAGTCATTCCTGCAACGATTATGTTAAATGCACCATGTGGTCATGTTTTTGTGTTATACACATTACTGAATAATGAAACGTCTAGATAGAGTGAATGTGGTGAAGAGGATGTCTCCGCTAGTGGGAGAGCCTAGGACCAGAGGGCACAGTTTTGGAATAAAATGGCGTGCCTTTAGAATTGGAGATGAGGAAGAATTTTTTTAGCCAGAGCATGGTGAATCTGTGGAATTCATTGCAACTGTGGAGGCTAAGTCATTGGGGATATTTTTAAAGCAAAGATTAATAAGTTCTTGATTAGTAAGTGTGTCACAGGTTACGGGGAGAAGACAGGAGAATGGGGTTGAGAAGGAATGATAGATCAGCCACGATGGAATAGTGGAACAGCCTCAATGGGCCGAATGGCCTATTTCTGCTCCTATGCCTTATGATCCTACACTGCTTCCAAAAATCATTTCATTCACTTAATTTAAGTAAGAGAACTGGTGCAAGAACAGAGATAAAAGAACAGAGAAAAAAGGTATAGATTTTGAGGGATATGGGCCAAATGTGGGGCTTGAGGCATATTGGTTGCCATGGATGAGTTGGGCTGAGTGGCCTGTTTCCGTGCTGTATAACTCCATAACACTACGAGACAGCAGATGAAAGGGATATCAGTGTAAACAGTGAAACAAAGTGTTTCAAGCAATTTATTTTTGATATACAGTGTTAACTCATTAGCAATAAAACAACTTCGGATAAAGGCTTTTTTTAACAGTATCCAATTTATTTCCAATAGCATGCTGTACAAACTGGAAACCACCAAAAGTATTCATCTCACACTGTGATGTACAGTATATATCACAGTGTGAGATGAATACTTTTGCTGGCCACATCAAAGGTTGTAGCAACAATTGTTTTAAGTGTGCTCTTTTCCTCCTCAAATGGCCAACGTATCATCAACATAATTGTATCATTAAACCTTTGGGCAATATTAGATCTCTGATCGTTAAAGAATAATTGCAGATTTTATTATTTTTCTTGGAATAAATGATTTGTACCATGGGCCCATAACAGCCAATTGCTCTCAATGAAAATAGAAGTAAATGCTTATTTGATTTTTAACAATTGCCCTACAACTTTTGCCTTTATCTTTTAATTACAGCTCAGGTTTCAAGCCCAGCTGTTGAGGCAGAAGCAAGTCAAATGGAAGAAGAACTCAGTGTAACAAGGACCCAGATGAAACTAAGTGGTATGTGGATTCAATCAGCGATCCTCCTACCAGTCCTTCCTATCTATACAGAGCACGATTAGATTAGTAAACTAAGCTGTGCCTTACTACAGAACCTTAGTTGTGGATCTTTGTATGGGAGTGTATATAGCAATCAGCAGTATAGGAATCAGTTTGCACTCAAAAAAATGAGTGTTGGCGTGCTGGGAGGGCAAAGAAGAAGACCAAAATCAGCCCTGATTGATTGCACTGTAGACACTAATATTGTCCCTGCCTGCTAACTGTAATTATCTGATGCGTATCAGAAGGTCCATTACGATGTTAGTTACAGGTGATCACAAGCTCGTAACGAGGATGTGCAGAAGAAGGAGCTAGCTGGTGGGGGGTTAGTTAGAGGTACCTAAAATTGGAGAATCCAATATTCATACATTTGGGTTATTAGCTACTGAAGCCGAATATGAGCTGGCTTTGACTCCATGGGCTCAATAGCCTCCTCCTACATCTTTATGAACTAAACAAGTGACAGAAGCAGAACATGAGTTACATGAGTAACAAGCAAACATCAGGGCAGCATGGTGGCGCAGCATCAGAGACCCCGGGTTCAATCCTGACTACGGGTGCTTGTTTGTACGGAGTTTGTACATTCTCTCCATGACCTGCATGGGTTTCTCCAGGAGTTCTGGTTTCCACCCACACTCCAAAGACGAACAGGTTTGTAGGTTAATTGGCTTTGTAAAACTGTATTATTGTCCCTAGTGTATGTAGGATAGCGTTTGTCAAGTCAAGTCAAGTCAATTTTATTTGTATAGCACATTTAAAAACAACCCACGTTGACCAAAGTGCTGTACATCTGATTAGGTTCCAATGGGAAAAAAAAAAAATGAAACATACAGTAGCACGCAAACAGTTCACAGCGCCTCCTCAATGAGCCTCAAACGCTAGGGAGTAGAAATAAGTTTTGAGCCTGGACTTAAAGGAGTCGATGGAGGGGGCAGTTCTGATGGGGAGAGGGATGCTGTTCCACAGTCTAGGAGCTGCAACCGCAAAAGCGCGGTCACACCTGAGCTTAAGCCTAGACCGCGGGATAGTGAGTAGCCCCAAGTCGGCCGACCTGAGGGACCTGGAGTTAAAGAGGGGGGTTAGAAGATTTTTGATGTAGGGGGGGGAGTGTCCATTTAGGGCTTTATACGTGAATAGGAGGAGCTTGAAGTTGATTCTGTACCGTACAGGGAGCCAGTGGAGGGAGGCCAGAATCGGGGTGATGTGGTCCCTTTTACGGGTACCCGTCAGGAGTCTCGCTGCGGCGTTTTGGACCAGTTGCAGGCGGGACAGGGAAGATTGGCTGATCCCAGTGTATAGGGAGTTGCAGTAGTCTAGGCGGGAGGAAATGAAAGCGTGAATGATTTTTTCTGTGTCGTCGAATTGGAGGAAAGGTTTGATTTTAGCTATGGATCGCTGGTCGGCATGGATTCAGCGGGCCAAAGTTCCTGTTTCCATGCCGTATCACTAAACTAAACTAAACTAATCTTTGATGCTGCACTGAATAGACAATAGACAATAGGTGCAGGAGTAAGCCATTTGGCCCTTCAAGGCAGCACCACCATTCAATGTGATCATGGCTGATCATTCTCAATCAGTACCCCGTTCCTGCCTTCTCCCCATACCCCCTGACTCCACTATCTTTAAGAGCTCTATCTAGGTCTCTCTTGAATGCATTCAGAGAATTGGCCTCCACTGCCTTCTGAGGCAGTGAATTTCACTGATTAACAACTCTCTGAGAAGGCCAGTGTATCAATTTAAAGGTGGAAAGACATGCTTTACCTCTCGAGAGATGCAAAGCTTTTGGGGGAAAAGAAAGCTAGAAGAGGAATGCTCTTACAGCGGGATTTCCCACGTCCTAATAGAGGATTTCCAGCCAAAATATTGATAATTCCATTCCCCTTCACGGATGCTGAGATCCGCTGGCAGATAGTTAGTGGTTGCAGATTCTAGCAACTGCAGTCTCTGGACTTGTGTCCCCAAACAGATTATTTTTCCTCAGGAGGAAGTCACAAGTAGCAGGCAAATGCTACTTGATCAATCTTAACCAATCTATACCCACCTGTAGACACAAGGAACTGCAGATGCTGGTATCTTGCGTAGAACACAAAGTGCTGCAGTAACTCAGTGGTCAGGCAGTATCCGTGGAGCACATGGATAGACGACGTTGCGGGTTCTTCAGGTCCTCTTCACCTTTTGATGTCCCCTCGAGAAGCTGAGTTACTCCAGCACTTTGTATTTTACACCCACTTGCAGTCTATTTGCAACTCCCCTCAAGTATGCTGCCCAACCCATATTTACATCTTCATCAAACCTGGGTGCATTACAACTGGCCTCTACATCCATACAGGTCAACAACACCCCAAACTTGAATTATTTTCTTCTGCACGCCAGAAGTTGAGGGGAGACTGATAAAATTATGAGACTAAATAAAATTATGAGAGGCATTGACAGGCAGGGCCGTCTTAACGCATGGGCCTGATCTGTGTATGTTAAGTGACTTGCAATAAATAAATACTACTTTAAAAATGTAGGTTCAATAAGTGCTTTTTTCGCAACATTTTCGGTCACTAAGTGCTTCTCACAGCGATCTGTAAGTGCTTTTCACAACAATGTAGCACCCTAAGTCCATCGCTAAGTGCTTTTCGATAAGTGCTTTTTGCCGGCACGACAGGGGGGGGCTGGTAGGGAAAGGGGAGTGGGGGAGAGTAACGGTAGGGGCCCCAGTACACTGCTTTGCCCGGGGACCCATAATGCTGTAAAAACGGCCCTGTTGACAGGGAAGACATTTGAAAACTTTTACCCAGAGTGAGAAGGGCTAGAGGGCACAGTTTAAAATGAGAGGGGCAAAGTTCAAAGGAGATGTGACCGTTTTTTTACGCAGAGGGAGGTGGGTGCCTGAAACGACTGCCAGGGAGTAGTAGTGGAGACAGATATGATAGTGGCATTTAAGCGGGTTTTAGATGGGCACATGGATATACAGGGAATGGAGGGATATGGATTACATCGAGATAGAGGCGATTAGTTTAACTTGGCCTAATGTTTGGCACAGACATCGTGGGCTGAAGGGCCTGTTCTGTGTTCTATTTATTCCATCGCTATGTTTCCTATTGCTATAATTTTACCCACAAAACATATGGCGGGTAATTTTCTTTTTTGACGTTAATTGCAGTACCTTAAGCTTTCTGAGAATTCCAGTTCTTGTTTGTCTACCGAGTAGAACATCCAAGAAAAATAGCAGATTAAATGTGTAGGAACTGCAGATGCTAGTTTAAACCGAAGAGAGACTCAAAAAGCTGGAGTAACTCAGCGGGACAGGCGGCATCTCTGGAGAGAAGGAATGGGTGATGTTTCGGGTCGAGACCCTTCTTCAGACCCTTCTTCAGACTGAAGGGTCTCGACCCGAAACGTCAGCCATTCCTTCTCTCCAGAGATGCTGCCTGTCCCGCTGAGTTACTCCAGCTTTGTGTGTCTAAAAATAGCAGATTAGTTACGTGAGTTCCCTTTCACACATCCCCGTTGACTTTGCCCAGTGGAGTGTTTCGCTGGATGCCCCGCATTCACATCCAGATTCTAGCTTTCTCCCCACTGCCAATGTCTGATTAATTCATCTTTGGTTCCCTGTTTACTTTTTCATCCTTTCTTGGCTATCACAGGTGCACTTGCTCCCTTCCAAACCCCAAGGCCAGTTCTGAAATCTTCAATCCCACTCCCTTGGCTGCAGATCCCAGGATTAAAATGCCGAACTCACGCTAAGAAATACTATATTGCGATTAAATAATTTAAAGTACGTCGACAATAAATAAATGAATTTGGGTATTGACTGTGATTAAGTTTCAGAGCCATTTTCAGCAATCTGAAATGCCATTAACAATTGCCTCATCTCATTGATTTAATACATTTAAACTCATATAAAGCAGAGCGATAATTAGCAATTTGCTATCTTACATTTGCTGTGTACAAAGGATAAAGGCTATATGGAAACGATTACATGATTGTAATCTCATTGTGAGGTTCAAATAATGTCATAAACCACCAGAGTAATTTATATCTCTTAACCCGAATCCCCGAGGGAGATTGCAAGCTTGAAATCATTCCAATCTTTCTTTAAAAAAGAATCAAACAGTTGTTGCTGCGTGGCCCTAGCTGGTTGCCTGGGGTGTAGAGCACAGGTTGTGATTTTAGCTGCTAATCTCTCCTAACCCCTCAAGGTACCGCTGTAGTGACCCTGTGAGGATATGATCTAAGTAACCCGATCCAGGTAATTTGAACATCTGGGAAGCTCCTGGGGTGATTTAGAGGTCACGGTGTTTGCTTGTAAGTTCAGGGCTTCAGATCAAAAGAATTCCACATAAAAATGACTGGCACAAACTGTGACAGGAATAAGAGGTTATATATAAAAACAGAAAGTAATGGAAAATCTCAGCAGGCCAAACAGCATCCATGGAGAGAGAAAGTGTTAACATTTCAGATCCAGGGTCTTGCATATTTGAGGCAGCACAGTGGCACAGTGTCTCTGCCTCGTAACGCCAGAGACCCCGGTTCGATCCTGACCTCAGGTGCTGTCTGTGTGGAGTTGGCACTTTCACCCCGTGACCGCGTGGGTTTCCTCCAGCTGCCGCGGTTTCCTCCCACACCTCAAAGCCATGCGGGTTTGTAGGTTAATTGATCCTCCGTAAATTGCCCTTAGCGTGTAGGGAGTGGACACAAAGCACAATGCAGAACTAGATAGACACAAAATGTTGGAGTAACTCAGCGCAAGTTGTAGAATGTAGCGGGAATGTAGAACTAGTGTGAACAGGTGATCGATGGTCGGCGTGGATTCAGTGGGTTGAAGGGCCTGTTTCCATGCTGTATCACAGAACTTGGTGGATAATTGGGCAGACAGCAATTCCCAGATCAGTGCCAATTGCAAGCGGTATTCCTTCCAATGACCTCCAGGCCCCCTCGCTCACTGCTTCATCTTCCAGCCCCACCACACAGTGCTGCTGTCCATGTTCGGAGATGGATGACATGAAACCATCCCAGGACCGACTTGTTGCCTCATCTACTGTGACTAGCACCCGCAGCTTGCAAGTAAAGAAGGAATGGTGGTGAATCTGTGGAATTCTTTGCCACAGAAAGCTGTGGAGGCCAAGTCAGTGGATATTTTTAAGGCAGAGATAGCTAGATTCTTGATTAGTATGGGTGTCAGAGGCTATGGGGAGAAGGCAGGAGAATGGGGTTAGGAGGTAGAGATAGATCAGCAATGATTAAATGGCGGAGTAGACTTGATGGGCCGAATGGCCTAATACTACTCCTATTTCTTATGACCTTTTCACATCAAGAATAACACTGGTGAATAATTTCTGTCCTTAGAATGTAGTACATAGAAGATGGAAGATTGAACATAGAACAGTACAGCAGAAGACCAGGCCCATCAGCCCACAAGGCATGTGTTAAACATGATGCCAAGACCAATTCTAATCTGCTTGCACATAATCCATACCCCTCTATTTCCTGCATATCCGTATGCCTAATCTAAAAGTCTCTTGAATGCCACTATCATATCTGCCTCAACCACCATCATGTACCAGGCACCTATAACCCCCTCTGTTAAAACAAATTGCCCCGCACACCTATGTAAATTTTGCTCTTCTCATCTTAAAGCTCTGCCCTGCAGTATTTGATTTTTCTATCCTGGTAATCTTTCTTGGGTAGACAAATCCATTTTCTCCTCCCCATTGCCTGAACACTGCAAGTCAGAAAATAGTGCAATTTGATCTTCCCATCTTGAACTTCACGCACTGTAGTTTTGCCCATTAACTTAACTTAAGCTATTCACATCCATTTGTCACTCGTTTCCATATACAGAATGTGCAGGCCTACCCCTGGGTTCCGAATGTCTAACTTATGGGCATCCATACATAGGAATGAGCTCCCATGTCATCATTAATTTCACAAGCCCAAACTACAAATATACATTCAATCCTGCGAATGGCAGAACTTGATTTCCCTCTCCTTCCACTTTTAGTAATTGATTTTTCTCATCAGTTTTGAGTGTTCCGTGCATCCACCGATATAAAAACAATGTGCCACAGATGCTGGAAAACTGACATAAAAGCAGGAGCTGCAGGAAAGACTCAGTAAGTCAGACATCAATGGTGAATAAAAGAAGCAAAGATAATGTGGTCAGATCAGTGGCTTTTAAATGACATTGAAAAGGTTAGAGATGCAATAGATACTGAGACGGGTACAGAGGCAGGGAAGGTGGGGCTGCAAGGAGAAAAGAATGGAAGTGATGATCCGAGATCTAGTGGAAGACAAGGGAAACTAAATAGAAAAAAGGGACAATGATGCAAAGTGAGAGGGGATGAAAATTGGGTCAAGTATAAAGAGAGCAGTCTAAAGCAGGAGTCAACAGTAACGGCAGAATCAGGCATAGAGTCACAGAGGCGTAACATAATAGAAACAAGCACTTTGGCCCATCGACTTCACATGGGCCATGAATCACCCACTTACACGGCCCCTTCACTGATCCCACTTTATTCTCCCCACATCTCTCCTCTCTTCACATGGATTTCCCCTAGATTCTACAACTCACCTACACACAAAAGGGAAATTTATAGCAGCCAATTAACTTAACAACCTGCATGTGTTTGGGAAGTGGGAGGAAATCCACGTAGATAATTGAATACTTGCAACGTAGAGAATGATATGAGACTACGGAAATTGGTTTTTCAGCTAACTATTTAACCTTCTATTGATCTAAATATCAGATCAGAAATCTAGACTGACGGACAATTGCTGAGACTAAATGTATGTGTGTTGAGGACAGAGAAAGTGAAAAACGGAGCTGAAAAGCTGTAATATTTACTGAGGTTAATATTTTGTAGTAAAATATTAGTTAAAACTATATTTTGTGTGGATATTGCCAGGAGTTGAGGGCCTGAGCTATAAGGAAATGTAGGGCAGGCTAGGATGGTATTCCTTGGAGTGTAGGAGTATGAGAGGTGATCTTGTGTAGGTGTGTAGGATCGTGAGGGGGATAGATAGGGTAGATGCATAAAGCCTTTTAGCCAGAGTAGGGGAATCAAGATCCAGAGGGCATAGGTTTAAGGTGAGAGGGGAATGATTTAATGGGAATCTGAGAGGCAACTTTTTCACACAGTTGTATATGGAATGAGCAGCCAGAGGAGATTGTTAAGGCAGAAACTATAACACCATTTAAAAGGCATTTGGACAGGTATGTGGGTAGGAAAGGTTTAGAGGGATAAGGGCCACACATGGACAGGTGGGACTAATGTACATGGGGCATTTTGGTCAATGTGTGCAAGCTGGCTGAAGGGCCTGTTTCCATACTGTATGACTCTATGACTCTATATGAAAAGTTTAAATTAGATTAGAAAAGTAAGCTTTGTCCATCCCCCAACTCTTTTCCAACTTTCTCCCCGCACTAAAATCAGCCTGTAAAAGGATCCTGACCCGAAACATCACCTAGCCATGTACTCCAGCAATGCTGCCTAACCTGCTTGAGTTACTCCAGCACTTTGTCTTTTCCAGCACTAAAACTTCTCTTGTGAATAGTCCTAATCATATTCCACACCCTCTCCTCGTTCCACTTTATCGCCTTCTCTGTATTTACCTTTCTAATCTCTTTGCTGAGAGATGTCTTCATCAAGGAGAATTATCCTGATTGGAACAAGATAGTTCATTATTGAGGCAATAGGCTGGGATAAAAAGGCAGTGTGCAATGGATATGTTTTCTTCACTCTGGATTCAGTGAAGATAAACATTTTCAGTGAATTTTCACATTTAAACGTGCTATGTTTGCATGATTTGAGATACCGGGTGCACAGCACACACTGAATCACTAGGAATTTGCTAACTAAAACCTGGAAACAGCAGTTGGAGACTTTCCAATGCAACAGTCTTGTTTTGACAGCAACTGCTTTCTGAAGATGAATAGCAAACCAAGAGGACTCCCAGAGTGCCGCAGAGTCATCCAGCACAGAAACAACCTATTAAATATGTATCTGTACAAATCCCAAAAGAAATCCAAAGTGTGCCAAAATTTTGCAACATAACATCTGAAACTGAGGGTGAAATTGAGCAAATGTAATCTAAGAAGGAATCTTTCCCAAGGCACCAAACAGTGATAGCAGTTCACAGAAGGATAATGGTTCATTTTTAGTACTTTGTTTACTTTGCTGTAATTAGCAACTTCTTTAACCCATAAGTGTTTTTGTTGCAGTATGTGAGGGTGACTACACTACATCCACTGATGACAATCAGTTACAAAGAAAGGAAATGAATGGGGAGATACAGAAGTATTTAATTTTGATACTAAGGTCGTGCTTTGAGTGCTTGATTGAGATAGTAAATTCATTACTCACTCATCCATTATCTCTCAATTACCTTTGTCCATGATACCTTAGTTTTAAATCTCTCTTCCTCATATTCATAAAACATAGAACAGTACAGGTACAGGAACAGGCCATTTGGCCCACAATGTCCATGCTGAACACAATGCCGAGTTTACCTAAACTCCTCTGCCTGCACATATCCATAACCTTCCATTCCCTGCATATCCACATGTCTATCTAAAAGCCTCTTAAATGCCACTGTTATATCTGCCTCCACCACCAATCCTGGTGGTGGTGCCAGGTACACAGCACTCTCTGTACAAAAAAACCTGCCCTGCACATCTCCTTTAAACTTTGCTCCTCTCACCTTAAATGCCCTCTGGTCTTTGCCATTTCCATCTTGGGAAAAAGGTTTTGACTTCTGACCCTATCTATGCCACTCATATTTTTTATATACCTCTATCAGGTCATCCTTCTGCTTCCGACGCTCCAGAAAAAAAACAATCCCGTGTTTGTCCAACTCTTCTTATTGCTAAATCTATAAGATTTCAGAATCTAAATCTATTCTGAGAATCTATACTCGGATTCCTCTGTCTCCTCTTCCTTTACCATATGCCTTCAATAAAATGTTGCCTGCAACATGCCTTATTTTAAAGAGGCTACATAAATGTAGATTGCTGTTCAAACAGGGCGGCAGACCTCCAGATCATCATCCTTTATTGCACATGAGCTGCTTCAGGCCATTGAACAATCCAAAGCCAATTCCTAATCCTAACCATATTTTCTAAATTGGTTCAGCTTTCCAAAGCCAAATTTTACATCACTGAAATCAGAAACGTGAAGTATTTGAATGTGATTTCTCAGACCACATCTGAAGCACCAGACTACACGAAGAACCTGAAATTGAATCTGCTATTTCTACATCTTGTTTGCCTTGAATGTTACGGTCTAAAGAGAATGAAAACAGACATAACTTTAGATTGATTGATTGAATTGATTGATTGAAAGATATTGCACGGAAACAGGCCCCTTAGCCCACTGAGTTCACATCGACCATCGTTCATGCTCGTTCTATGTCATCCTATTTTTGTATCCACTCCCTATATACTAGGGCCAATTTATAGCGGTTCATTAAACTACAAACCTGCATGCCTTTGGGATGTGAGAGGAAACCGAAGCACCCGGAGGAAACCCACGGAGTCACAGGGAGAACATGCAAATTCCACATAGACAGCGCCCAAAGTCAGGATCGATCCTGGATCTCTGGCGATGTGAGGCAGCATCTCTACCAGGTGCATCTCTACTGAACGCATGGAAAAGTCAGAAGAATTAATGAATTAGTTCTTCAAAGCTCAGTTCTCTTCATAAGACCATAAGATCATAAGACATAGGAGTAGAATTAGGTCAGTTCGGTCCATCGAGTCTAATCCACCATTCAATCATGACTGATCTATTTTTCCCTCTCTACCCAATTTTCCTACCTTCTCCCGTCACCTTTGATGCCTTACTTATCAAAAACCTATTAATCTCTGTCTTAAAAATACCCTAAGTCGGCCTCCACAGCCATTTATGGCAATGAATTCAATAGGTTTACCACCCTCTAACAAAATTAATTCCTCCTCATCTCCATTTTGAAGTTACATAATTTTATTCTGAGGCAGTGCCCTCTGGTTCTACAGTATACTCTCCCATTACTGGAGAGATACTTTCCACCTCCACTCTATCTAGGTCTTTCATTATCTGATAGTGTCAGTGAGATCTCCCCTTGTCCTTCTAAATTCCAGCAACTGCACGCCTGGAGCCTTCAAATGCTCATCACATATTAACCCAATCATCCCTGGGATCATTCTCATAAACATCCTCTGACCCCCTTCAAAGCCAGCACATCCTTCCTCAGATATGGGGCCCAAAACTGTTCACAATACTGATAAAGCCTCATCATTACATCCGTGCTTTTATATTCCAGTCCTGTCGCAATGAAAGCTAACATTACATTTGCCTTCCTTATCACTGAGTCAACCTGCAAATAAATCTTTTGTGAATCCGGCATCAGCACTCCCAAGTCTCTTTGCACCGATTTCTGAATCCTCTCCCCATTTAGAAAGTCGTCTATGCCTTAATTCCTTCTACAAAAGTGCACAACTGTACACTTTGCTACACTGTATTTCATTTGTCACTTCTTTGCCCACTCTCCCAACCTGTCCATCCTCTTGCAGCCTCCCTGCTTCCTAAACACCGCCTGCCCCTCCACCTTTCTTTGTATCATCCAAAAACATTGCCACCAAGTCTTCAATTCCCTTCTCTAGATCATTAACATCCTCTCCTTGTAATGTCTCTTCATAAAAACAGGCATGTCATTTCTAACTACTTGTAATATGCTCTTGATGTTGTGAGATGTATTCCCAGTATCGAGATCAATTGAAATTCCTTGATTATGCTGGAGCAGAATAGCAGAGGTAGCATAGCAGCAGTGAGTAAAAAGCTGCAACTGCGCAGTGCCAGAGACAGGTTCAATCCTGACCTTGGGTGCTAACTGTGTGGAGTTTACACATTCTCCCTGTAAACTCATGGGTTTCCTCCCCGTGCTCCGGTTTTCACCCACATTCTAAATACATGCGGGCTATTGGGTGAATTGGCCACTGTAAATTGTGGCGAATATGTAGGTATGAGGTAGAATCTGGGAGATTTGATGGGAATGTGGAGAGAAATTAAAATATAGGATTCGTGTAAATGGGAGGTCACCATGCAGTCAGTGGGTAAACACAATACTCAAAGATAATATATAATTTTAAAGAAATTCAAAATATCAGTAACCACAATACTAGTGCAAAAGTTCATCTTGAAGATGGTGCTGGAACATTATGCCTCTTTGCTGCTGTTCCCAGAAGATGATGTGCTTTCATACATTACAATCGTTCCACTTTTAAATCTTTATTTCAACAGCAGCTTTTCGCTGTATAATAATAATAATAATAATAATAATAATATATTCCTTTATTCGTCCCACACCGGGAAAATTTACAACCGACAACAGTATGACAACAGTAAGCTTAACTGATCTAAACTAAAATCTACTTAACTTGACAAAATCTCCCTATTCTTCAACCATTTTGCAATAAGGGACAACATGCCATTTGCCTTCATGACACCTTCCTTTTAAAATGGTGTGATTCATGAACTAGATTCATGTTCTGCATGGACATTGTGGGCTGAATGGCCTATTCCTGTGCTGTACTGTTCTATGTAAAACCTAGATCGCCCTGTCTCTCTCCATTTAGAAAATGGAAGCAGGAGACCAGATGTGTATGTTTTTCTAGTCAGAGGATTATTCTTGAAAACAGCCTTTTCCCAACAATATGCAATGAAGAAATACATTAAATGTTTGCCTTGAACACAAATCTAGGCCAGCATGCCTGAGAATATTTCTGCCTTTGTTCACTGTTAAAGGAAAATACACTATAGAATTTAACCAGGTTGATGCAGCCATTATTTCTTTAATGATCTTTTTATTATTAACTGCATATGGAATTCCAATAAAACTCTAATGAAAAAGGCCTTTCAGAAGCCCTTGTAGAGGGGTTAGAAAAAGTTAAACCAGGTGTTTGTCATTTTCGCACAAGTCTGTAAACTATGAAATAAACTGCCTCGGTGGCAATCTGCCCAAACTCTGTCACTTAGGAGAAGGGAGTCTTTGTAAAAGACAGCAATCTTAAATATAAGGAATTAAAACAGGCCAAAGATAAATCACAGCGCTGTTTACTTTGAACCTAATATTGTTCCATCTTCTTTTCAGTTTTACTACCTTTTAAATAATCATTTTTCTGACAATTTATTATCTTTATAAAGCATTCTTGCTTTAAGTGGATTGCATTGCCTGAAGGCAATGGGAAAAGGTCAAAAGGTGATGGCATATGATACCTATTCACTATGCCAAAGTAACAGACAATTTCACTGTCTTCATTATGGGTAGACCAAGGGATTGAGAGGCCTCTGAACTTACAGGACTGAATGGCCCATTAACGAACAGTAATATAATTTCCTTGCTCTCACTAATTGCATTATTCTTCCTTCGCATTGGAAAAAAAATCACACAGTCGATGCCATCCCACATGTGAAACTTAAAAGGTATTTCCAAAATGACCATGTCAGAGACCTTACATGTGTGACGCATCCCTTGAAATTCTCAGAAAAAGGACACAAAAAGGACACAAAGTGCTGGAGAAACTCAGTGGGTCAGGCAGCATTTTTGGAGAACAAGGAAAGGTGACGTCTCAGGTTGGAATCCTTCTTCGGACATTTAAAATTCCAATGGCAACAAAAATTCATGGCACGAAGTAGAACATTAATCTAGCATCCTTGTTTTCCCCCCAGGTATAACAATATGTGCGCTTACCTATGTCTGCGTGGTCTCTTTGGTCTTAGGGGTTGTCATTACTGTCATCTTATGCAAGACAAGGTAAGCAATTATCACCTTTCTTCAGCCTGTAATTAAATATTTCTGAACAAAGCTGTCGTGGGGTTGCCTCACAAGCGAAACTTTATTTTGCTACCAGCTGGGTTTATGGGAATGTTGGTTGAAACCCTTTTCACATCATACATTGAGGTGGTAACAGAATTACTATTAGATTTAGGCCAGACATTATTTCTATCAATCAATGTCAGGCTAATCAATACAGTGTGAAAGCAGTCACATTACTAGATCTGTTTATTTATGGGCTGATCATCATTCTCACTATTGTCAGAAGAGTGATTTGCAGGAGGAGCCTATTATGTCAAGTATATTTAGTTATAAATATGTACAGATGTTTTTTGGAATAAAAAAAGCATCAGCACAGATGGGCTCTTACAGCTTCAAGAGCTGTGTAATTATTGCTCTCTACCTTGCAGAACTTGGAGGCATGACGGAATATAAAACTAATTGCTCTTTACTACGAGGTTCATGCAATAATTGTGTTTGCAGTGCACTAACTAATTTACCCATAAATCATTTATTGTGTAGGTTTGGCAGAGTAGAGCTGAATATCTAAAAAGGAAATAGTTTGTATTATTCCTTACCAATGTTGACCTATAGGCAATGCTCGATTGAACACGCATCAATTGGAAAAAATAAACAGTAATTACAGATCACATTCTTTGTTCAGTCTGAAAAGGATTCAGGCTGATGTGCTGCAAGAGCTATACTCCTCTGATCGCTACTGAGATAAATGGGGCTTGATAGAAATGGAGCAGAATGATCTGTAGCTGGTTGGATGAAACTGTGAAATTATTATATCTTGATGAACAAACAAGGTAGATATTCAGTTCTTCCTTTAGAAAGCGCTTTTATTTTCCCTAAGGGGGGTCAAGGGTTTTTTTGTTTGGGGGGTGGGAGGGGATAATCTAGTGTCTTTGTATTGTAAGAAAATAACTGCAAATGCTGGTACAAATCAAAGGTATTTATTCACAAAATGCTGGAGTAACTCAGCAGGTCAGGCAGCATCTCAGGAGAGAAGGAATGGGTGACGTTTTGGGTCGAGACCCTTCCTCAGACTGATGTCAGGGGGGCGGGACAAAGGAAGGATATAGGTGGAGACAGGAAGATAAAGGGAGAACTGGGAAGGGGGAAGGGAAGAGAGGAACTGTCTAAAGTTGAAGAAGTCAATGTTCATACCGCTGGGTTGCAGGCTGCCCAAGCGAAATATGAGGTGCTGTTCCTCCAATTTCCGGTGGACCTCACTATGGCACTGGAGGAGGCCCGTGACAGAAAGGTCAGACTGGGAGTGGGAGGGGGAGTTGAAGTGCTCAGCCACCGGGAGATCAGGTTGGTTAAGGCGGACTGAGCGAAGGTGTTGAACGAAACGATCGCCGAGCCTGCGTTTGGTTTCGACGATGTAAAGAAGTTGACATCTAGAGCAACGGATGCAATAGATGAGGTTGGAGGAGGTGCAGGTGAACCTCTGTCTCACCTGGAAAGACTGTTTGGGTCCTTGGATGAAGTTGAGGGGGGAGGTAAAGGGATCAGATGCCTTTCAGCTGGCACCAATAACAATGCATGACGCCTCTTACAAAGGTATTATTAAGAAGTCTTGAAGGCATATGTTAATCCAGTGTACTTAAATATCTGGAGAGTTATGAGTTTATTTTGGAATTACCAGTTCCTGACATGGATAGTACAGACATGTTGAATTTTAGCCTACCACACTTTTAATTCACCTTGTCGAGATGTTGCACCGTTGGGACTTCAAAGAGAATGCAGGAAACTAAACCCCGTGAGTTTAAAAAGAGTGCTGCAAACAAGGCTTCAGTGGGTTGAGAAGGGTGGGAACAGTGTTCCATTGCTTTATTAAGAGTGCGAGAATGGACTCCCGGGAAGGTTAAAGGGCAGCACGGGGACCACCTCCGGATGACAAGCTGTCGGGGTTTCTACAACAATGCAGATTATCAACATGTTCCTGCAGTAGGTTCTTTCCTTAATATTTGTGTTAAGAACTGTGTGGGACCTTGTGGTATGACTTGATTGGCCCTTTCCTACCTCCAGTTCCCTCCCCACCACTTTAAGTCTGAAGAAGGGTCCCGGCCAGAAACCTCACCCATTCCTTCTCTCCAGAGATGCTGCCTGACCCGTTGAGTTACTCCAACATTTGGTGTCTATCTACGACTTTTGATACATTGTTGCACCAGTCACTGCCTTCAAGAGAAGATCTTTTGCTGGCGACTCTACCCTTGTTGCTTGCCTCAGTGAACAATGAAACCAGATTTTATTCCGACAATTCCTGTGGAATTCATTGCCACGGACAGCTGTGGAGGCCAAGACATTGGGTATTTTTAAGGCAGAGGTTGATAGTTCTTGCATAGTAATGCATCAGAGATAATGGGGAGAAGGCAGGAGAATGGGGTTGAGAGGAAAAAATAGATCAGCGATGATTGAATGGCAGAGTAGACTCGATGGGGTGAATGGCCTAATTCTGCTCCAATGTCTTAGGGTCAAAGTTGCACTCTTGACACTGGCACAGAACAGTATTTTAGGTCAGATTACAGCAGGCATTCAAGTGATATTTGCAAATGTACTTATTTAACAGCAAAACAGCCCTACAAGACGTATTCGCTGGGTGGAAACATTATTTCAGCAGCTGTGTTCAGATCTGATTCAGCGTTTTTGAGAATAATGCACTGACACAATTGCTTTTCTTTTCAGAATATCCAAGATTTCTGAACAGACTGCAAAAAGTTCTACATGTTAAACGAAGACAAAAATACTCAAGTGCTGGCAACGTTGGAGTAAATGTTCTGGTTGAAAAATCTCATACAGTTCTCATGACGTTTTGCGTGTGCCACGTCCTATGCATGTGTAATTATTTTTTGTGTGGTTAGGTTTTCGAAGTTCTCCTGCTTAACTTATTTGATCAATTGAATTTATACTTGATTTAAGCCATGGGTAGAAGGCCAAAAATTAGTCTTCGACTTCCAGAAACGAGCTTTGCTTGACAAGACAGGTTGCAAAAATGAAACTACATGCAAGATAACGTTCAACCACATTCCCACTGTGGAAATTCCTACCAACAGCATTAATGTGTACGACATTCAGTGGACGTATTTCTTTTCAGTAGCTTTATTAACTTTAATAACTGTATTGTACTAAATAATTTATTGTTAAATGCTAAATAATTGTAATAAACATGATTTTAAACAATAGGAAAGTAGTCCTTGTTATGTAGCTCAGGCATTCACTGATTGTTTTATGATTGTGTTCATATTGACCATTAGCTTTTTATTTGTAATAAAAATGAACTGCGGGTGCTGGTTTGTACCAAAGATAGGCACAAAATGCTGGAGTAACTCAGCGGGTCAGGCAGCATCTCTGGAGAAAATGAATAGGTGACTTTTTGGGTCGGGAACTTTTTTTACTTGTGTTCCTGTTCTGGCTTTGACAGCCAGTAAAGCTGGGGCTTAGCCAGCTGGCAACGCTGTCAGAGGGTTTTCTGGAGCAGAGCTTCTCTTTGGCATTGTACAAGGAGGTGCTGCCTCTCTGGGTATTGCTGCTGGTCTCTAGAGTGGCTCAATGTTTTATGGTCATACAAACTGGAACGGAACAATGACATTCTTACTTACTTACTTGCAGCAGCATGAATTCTACAAGACAGTGAAAAGACAGTGCAACAAAACAAGACTTTGGTGCAAAAATATATAATTGGAAAACTTGTCCATAGTTGTGCAAGAGGTGGTCATTGTCGAGGTATAGATCCGTTGTCGAGGTATAATTAAGGTTTAGTTTAGAGATACAGTGTGGAAACAGGCCCTTCAGTACACCAAATCCATGCCGATCGAGGAGACATGCTGAGCAAATTTTATTTATACAGGGAGTGTTGGGTGCCTGGAATGTGCTGCCAAGGGTGGTGGTGGAGGCATAGATGACAATGGATCATGTACACGCAGAGGAGATTAGTTTAACCTGGTGTCATGTTCAGTATGGACATTGCGGGCCAATGGACCTGGTCCTGTGCTATACTGTT
The DNA here is from genome assembly GCF_053455715.1 of Rhinoraja longicauda. NCBI lineage: Eukaryota > Metazoa > Chordata > Chondrichthyes > Rajiformes > Arhynchobatidae > Rhinoraja > Rhinoraja longicauda. Next base: position 26,120,619 of record NC_135957.1, on the reverse strand, counting down.
CTATGTTATATGTTAGTGTCCAAATCATAACAAGGCACGTTTGACTCTTACAATGGATATGTGTACGCCTGCGTGTGTGTGTGTTTGCTTGCATGCATGCGTGCGCGTGTGTTTGTGAGTGTGTATGTTGGTGTGTGTTGGGATGTGCATTTGTGTGTGATGGCAGAAAGAAACTAATTCACTCAAGCACACATATTACACATGTCATTAATGGGTTTCCCTCTCGTTACACAGGCCGGAGTAGTGATCACAAGCAAGGCCTTTGCCATCCCCTGTTACAATTGGCAGCCTCAACATCAACTCAACCCTAAATCCCTAACTTCCTCTTAACTCTTTAACAAGATGTTTTTGTTATTTAATCAATTTTTAATAATGGGTTCGCTTAAAACAACTGAAATATTTGTTTGGTTACACTCAAAGGACTTTTTATTATTACTTCAGATGACGAATGGCTTCAGCCGATGGCAACGCTGATGGGAATGTTGTGCGTCTATGGTGACAGAACACTGCCACATTATCTGCTCTGTAGGGTTTCCCATGAAGCCGGATAGGAAACCCAGATTAAACTGAATAATCACTCCCAAATGGTGTTTAATGAACACATTGAACAGAATCAACAGTGCAGTACAAAAGGCAGGCGAGCACATTTTGTTTACCGATGCCTTCAGCATGGTTCAATAGGATCTGTCGAGCAAACAATGAGGGAATAAAAAATGTTCCTTGTTACGATCATGGAAAAGAGGTCTCACGTTACACTTTAATGCTTAATATGTTTCTCAGTTGATTGAGAATACTGCCATTGATGTGTTGAGCCGTTCCTGCTTTGTATTATATTTGATGCTCGGTATGTAGATTGGCTGGCAGAGTTTTGCAGATGGTGCTTTATGACTCGCATGTGCTACTGCTGAAAGACAAGCTCCTCACAGCGTCTGCTCAACATTGTAGGCACATTACCCCGACCACAAGCTCATTCTACCTCAACTAGCCTACAATTCATTTTGACATTCACATGTTCCAAATAATTCCCAAGAAAAACAGCATTTGAATGGCATGCTCAACAGCCATTGCAAGAATAATAAACTCCTTTCTGTGTGGACAATTGAACCCATACATAAGAGAGGCACAAAGTGCTGGAGTGAGTCAGCGGATCAGGCAGCATCCCTGGAGAAAGAGGATGGGTGACGTTTCGGGTCGGGACCCTTCTTCAAAGTAGAGGGGAGGGAATGTGGAAGAAGGAACTGCAGATGCTGGTTTAAACCAAAGATAGATGTAAAAAGCTAGAGTAACTCAGCAGGCCAGGCAGCATCTCTGGAGAGAAGGAATCTTCAAGGGTCTCGACCCAAAACGACACCCATTCCTTCTATCCAGAGATGCTGCCTGTTCCGCTGAGTTCCTCCAGTTTTTTTGTGTCTATCTTCAGTAGAGGGGAGGGAATTGGAAGTAAAGGCCAGAACAAAGCAGGGCTGGCAAAAGATGGCCAAGGAAGGGTGGAGCCCATCATGACCTATAGTTGGCTGGGGAAGAGGTGATAATGAAGTGATACAAGGATGTGAACAGTAGAACTAGTAGGACCAGTAGGGTAGGGGAGGGGCAGGGAGGGAGGGAATGCAGGGGTTACTTCAAATGAGAGAAATCAACGTTCACACAATGTTGAAAGCTGTCCAAGCGAAATATGAGGTGCTGATCCTCCAATTTGCATATGGCCTCACACTGACAGTGGAAGTGGCCCAGGACAGAAGGGTCAGTATGGGAATGGAAAGGGGAGTTGAAATATTTGGCAGCCAGGAGATCACGTAGGCCCAGGCAGACTGAGCGTAAGTGTTCAGTGAAACGATCACCCCGTCTGCGCTTGATCTCACCAATATATAGGAGCCCACATCGAGAACAACGGATACAGTAGAAGAGGTTGGAGGAGGTGAAAGTGAAACTCTGCCTCATGTGAAAGGACTGTCAGGGATCCTGGATGGGTACTGGTCCAATTCCATTTCAGAAGTTAATGATGAACCCGTCCCCTACCATCTTTTCAGGCTGAGTTTTCCTGGTCCGGGAACAGTTCCATCCAATACAGCAAAACATTGTAGAGGACGAAGCCCAGTCACTAGTGTGTGAGATACAAAGATAATGGTGGGAAGCAGGAACTGACTTGGACAGCATGGTAATGTTAGATTGTTTATAATACTGATGACAAAAGAAGCTTTGGGAACCATAGCTAGACAGTCCCCATATCCCACTTGCTGCATCATGGCCTGGTGCAGCAATTCCAATGCACAGGAATGCAAGAGGCTGCAGAGAGTGGCAGACTCAGCCCAGTCCATTACAGTGCAGCCCTGCCCACCATTGAAAGCATCTACATGCATCGAAACCAAGAGTTTAGTTAGTTTAGTTTAGTTTAGTTTATTATTGTCACGTTTACTGAGGTGCAGTGAAATATTTTCTTTGTATGCTATCCAGTCAAAGAAAAGACTACACATGAATACAATCAAGAGGTTCACAATGCACAGATACAGAATAAAGGCTACAACATTTAGTGGAACATAAAATCTGATAAAGTCAGATTAAAGTTCAAAGGTCTGCAATGAGGTAGATGGGAGGTCAGGGCCACACTCTAGCTGACGAGAGGATCTTTCCGTTGCTTGATAACAGCTGGGGAGAAACTGGCTCTGAATCTGGACTAATGCGTTTTCACACTTCTGTACCTCTTGCCTAATGGGAGAGGGGAGAAGAGTGGCCAGGGTGAGACCCTGGTGAGCATCTTGACAATGCTGGTGGCCTTGCCGAGGCTGCGTGAAGTGTAGATGGAGTCAATGGAAGGGAGGTTAGTTTGCACGATGGTTGGGGCTGCATCCAAAACTCTCTGCAATTTCTTGCAGTCTTGGATGGAGCTGTTCCCACACCAAGTTGTGATACATTCAGATAAAATGTTTTCTAAAGTGCATCTGTATAAGTCAGTGAGGGTTGTTGGGGATATGATGAACTCCCTAAGCCTTCTAAGGAAGTAGAAACATTGTTTGCTTTCTTGGCCATAGCTTCGATATGGCTGGTCCAGCATAAATTGCTGGGGATATTTATTCCGAGGAACTTGAAGCTTTCAAACATCTCTACTTTGGCGCCTTGTAGACTGGAGTGCACCACTTTGCTTCCTGAAGTCGATCACTATCTCCTTTGTCTTGCTGACATTGAGGGAGAGGTTTCTGTCTTGGCACCAAGTTGCAGGTCCCTACCATCCAGGCCATGCCTACTTCTCACTGCCACCAAGTGGGCATGAGGTACAGAAGCCTAAGGTCCCACACCACCACGTTCAAGAACAGCTACTTTCTTGTAGATATCAAGTTCAAGTTCCTGAACTGACCTGCACGACCCTTAATCCTACCTCACCAATGCAACACAACAGGCTATGCCTGGACTTGTGTTTCTAATTGTGTTTTGCAATAATATTGTGTTTCATGCACAGTCTTTTTCTTTCCAATGTCTTGTAAAATTAATTTGTAAGTGATATATATATATTTACTGCATTGCCTGGTCTATGTTCCAGTGATGCTGCAGCAGGCAAGATTTTTGTCATGTATACATCTGGCTGTACTTGTGCACATGGCAATAAACATGGCTTGCTCCCACCCCCTCCCACCAACCTTCCTTCTCGCCAGCTCCTATTTCAATCTCGAACCTGAGAGTATTCCCAGTGAATTATGATGGGGAATGAATTTTGAGCCATATGCTGCACATGGGTTTTCAGTTCTTTTTTATATATGGATATCATCTTGTGTGAAATGACCTCTCTTGAGGAATTTTTTGCTTGCACAAATATTCTTCCCTTATATGAATGAGGGCCTGGAAATATTTCACCCAGTCAATTACATCTGCAAACGTTGTCAATGGAACGAGAAGCATTTGCTTTAGATTATGCTAAAGGCTGATGATAATGTTTGACATGCACCTATTACAGTGATTGCCTGATGTCATACTCTGCTGTGCAATATATTGCACAGCACGGCATAACTTTCAGCGTGCACAGATTTCACGATGACGAGTTGTTAAGTGTGCATGGAAGAAAAGACAGACACCACCACTTTTCAGGTTGGAAAATGCAGGAGAAATTTAAAATAAAAACAGAAATTGCCAGAAAGACCTTAGCAGGTCAGGCAGCATCTGTGGAGAGAGAAATGGTTTCATGTTTCAGGTCTGAGACCCTTCATCGCAACTGAGAAAGAGAGAAATTAGTTAGTCTGGGTCGCAAAGAAGGCAAGAGAGGGTGATGGGTGGAACTAATAGGGCGAAAGAATGTGGCACGGGGCAGGCAGTTAAGCTCATTGCCAGGGTATTGTTATGCAGGATTTCATCTACTGCGCATTACTTAACATTAAACAATGCACAGGTGTTACTGTTATTTAACAGATTCTGTACTTAATTTGACATTTTATTTGGCAAGGTTATTTCTTATGCGGCATCTTGTTGTTCAACCATGAAGTCCAAAAAATTAGTTTACCTTTGAGAGATACGGTGTGGAAATAGACCCAGCAGCCCACTGAGTCCATACCAACCATTGTCATCTGCACACTAGTTCTATCCTATTCGCTAGCATAATTTAAAGAAGTCAATTGACTTAAAAATCCTGCAAGTCTTTGGAATGTGGGAGAAAACCGGAGCACTCTGAGAAAGCCCATTCGATCACAGGGAGAGCATACAAACTCCGTGCAGACAGCACCCGTAAAGGGGCCTGTCCCACTTAGGCGATTTTAAGGCGACTGCCGGCGATTAGGCTGTCGCTGACGGGCATGATCATGAGGAGTTTTTCAAGAATCGTAGTGGATCTCAGCGCATCGCTGAGAAATCAACCGGAGTGAATTATTTCGGCGACAGCTGGCTTGTCGCCAGGTATCGTTGCTTATTGCAGGCGCTGTCACATGCTGTTCCCAGGTTTGCTAGGTTGTTGCAGATGCATTTAGAAGCACGTAATATTAAATTAAGTAAAGTAATTTGAAGATACCATAAAATACCTGTGTTTAACCAATTTATTTACCGTCAGGACATTTGACAGGTAGTTTGACGGTCAGGTAAGCGTGGGAATTTTGCGATGTTTCCAAAGACAGTGTAATCTCTTAGCCAGGTGCTAGTTTCACAAAAAAAGTGACTTGTATCGACCTGACCTGGCATTGTCGTGGTCATTGTCGTAGGGTAAAGGAAAATTTCGGCGATCTGCTACGACTTTGAGAGTTGCTGGCAGTCGCCTAAAAAATCGCCTAAGAGGGACAGGCCCTTAAGGCAGCAACTCTACCACTGTGCCACTGTGCCACTGTGCCACTGTGCCAACCGGCACAGATCCAAAATACAAAAAAGACAAAAAAGTAACTAACCCGAGGATCGGGAGCAGTTTATAATTCAGCCGAATATTAAGTGATTAGAAAGAAAAAAATACAGTACAAGAGTAAACTTGCAGGGGATGTAATGGACTGTGAAAATGTCCATAGATGTGCAGGGGGAAAAAATCACTGAAGCCAAATGTTGGTCCCTCACACCCAGAAACAAGGGACTTTCTATGGTGCATCTGTAGAACTTAGTTAGGGTCGAAGATAGACCCAAAAAGCTGGAGTAAGGCAGCATCTGGAGAGAAGGAATAGGTAACGTTTCGGGTCGAGACCCTTCTTCAGGGTCGTTTGGGACATAGACAAAGAAATATCAGACCAATTCAATTCATACTTTAAGTACGTGGCCGTGTTTCAATGAGAAAGTTCTCCATCAGTTGTGTTTGCATAATCTTGCATAAATCCACCTCAAGGGGATACTGCAGAGTCATAAAAAATGATGGAGCAATAGAGGGACGGACGTATGATGAAAGAATTGATCGATTGGGCTTATGTTCACTGGAATTTAGAAGGATGAGAGGGGATCTTATAGAAACATAAAATTCTTAAGGGATTGGACAGGCTGGATGCAGGAAACATTTTCCCGATATTAGGGGAGTCCAGAACCAAGGATTACAGTTTAAGAATAAGGGGTAGGCCATTTAGGACTGAGATGAGGAAAAACTTTTTACACAGAGAGTTGTGGATCTATGGAATTCCCTGTCACAGAAGGCAGTGGAGGCCAATTCACTGGATGGTTTCAAGAGAGAGCCAGATATAGCTCTTAGGGCTAACGGAATCAAGGGATAATGTGAGAAAGCAGGAACGGGGTACTGATTTTGGATGATCAGCCATGATCATATTGAATGGCGGTTGCTGGCTCGAGGGGCCAAAATAGGTGCTATTCCTGCACCTATTTTCTATGTTTCTATGTCATGTAGCGCCCCGAGACAGTTTGTTGTCCTTACAAATACTGTAGCCCAGGTCACCTGCCTCTGAGAAGCTTCTAGGCTTGGTATGACTGCTTGTCTAGGATCTAGAGTGCAGGTGATTCTTTGTATCCTCGTCCGCCCGCCCACCCGCCCGCCCGCCCGCCCGCCCGCCCGCCCGCCTGCCCGCCCGCCTGCCTGCCCGCCTGCCTGCCTGCCTGCCTGCCTGTCTGCCTTTGGCCCATATCCCTCTTAACCTTTCCTATCCACGTATCTGTCCAGATGTATTTACTCATCCTGAACCAATCTCATTTTATTCTTCCCACATTACTGTCAACAACTCCCAAGAATATACCACTCACCCATGCACTAAAGGGAATTTCTATCGGCCAAATTGCCGGCAAACTTGCACTTCTTTGCGATGTGGGAGGAAGTCAGAGCACCTGGGGAAAACCCATACGGTCACAGGGAAAACATGCAAACTTCACACAGTCAGGAGTGCTCCCGGGTAACTGAAGCCGGCTGCAGTTTCACCTACTGCTCCACAGTGCCACAATATGCCAGTCCTCTGAATCTGAGAGTGCAGTCAGTTTTCATGCAATCACTTGCACAAGTAATATTTACTGAAAGTTAATTACATGAAGAATAGATTGGCTGGCAGGTAGGTTCGTAACTTGATCATTTACCCTTCCAGGCCTTGCAACTTTATAATTTCTTTATATTCCATCTTCCCTATAATTGTGAAGTAAAACAACATGACAGCCAGCACATTGCAAAGTTTCAGCAGGGCTGCTTTTTATCTTCAATCCAATTAACATTAGCACCAAAATCTCATTTGATCCCTGCTACTCGATGCCTTACTTGTTACAGTCACAAAAACAACAGGCCAGCGACAATTTATAATTCACTCAGGAGTAGTTTCAATAATAAATTTTACTCCATCAATTATAATTGTCTTTCATTGATGTTAATTGACTTGAAAATAATCGGCTTGGGTCCTGGCCTTCAACCACTCTTTGAAGTCAGAAAACAAGACAAACCAGGGAGTGGCCATCTCCCACCTTGTCAAGACCTCTACAGTAATCCAGGATCATGGAAAATGGCCAGAAGTTAAAGAATGGCATTGTGGCATAATTGGTAAAGCTGCTACCTCACAGCGCCAGAGACCCGGGTTCAATTCTGACTGAGGGTGCTGTTTGTACTGAGTTTGTACATTCTTCCTGTGACCGCTTGGCTTTTTCTAGGTGCTCCAGTTTCCTCCTGCATCTCAAAGACGTGCCGGTTTGTAATTGGCTGCTGTAAAATAGGCCCTAGTGTCTCGGATGTGAAAGTGGGATAACAGAGAACTAGTGCGAACAGGTGATCAATGGTCAGCTTGATTTTGGTGGGCTGAAAAGGCAAGTTACCATGCTGTATCTCTAAACTAAACTAAACTAAACTCCATAAACTAAAACAATTTTTTTGACTGTGCTGTCTTCCTCTATGAAAATGTAAATTGCAGATAACCATAATTAGTCCTCACTTGTAGATGTGCAAACTTAAATTAAAGTGAACATACTCAACATATTCATGCTGTTATATAAATTTACGATATTCAGGAATTACCTTTTTTTTTACATGGTATTTCCAGGTCATGAGCCAAAGGAATTTTCCCAATTTAAATCATGTTCAAAACTACCCCAACAATAATGCAGATGTGCAATCATAAAGCAAGCATGCCATAAGCTTAAAGCATAACATACCCTACAGACAAGGCATCCAGTAAATGCATAAAATATTATATAATCATCAAAGACATGACCATGACATTTCAGTTCCCCCACCCCTGCTCCCCACTCCTCCACCTCATGGTCTTTCCTTTTGATCAGGGATGTTGTGGTCTGAACACAAGGCAGATTTTATTGTTTCAGGACTCCACCTAAGGCACTGATTAACTCCCCTCACTTTGGTTTAAACTTTGATTGTAACTGGCCTGGCGTTTTGCTCAGCTGTACACGTTTTTTCACCGTGATTGAATTGTAACGCCAATCCCTTCTTTATGCTCTTATTGCTGTTATATTTTCAGTTCTGGTGACTTCCTCACAAAATTTAGGTTCAAGGATACCCAAGGGATCATATAGGAAGGGACTGCAGATGCTGGTTTAAACGGAAGATAGACACAAAATGCTGGAGTAACGCAGTGGGACAGGCAGCATCTCTGGAGAGAAGGAATGGGTGGTGCCCAAGGGATTGGCCTGCCTTTGATATCTCAGTCATAAACAATAGAACTCGGCCTGCTGAAAACTAGTCCATTAACACCTAATCGCTCCAAACTGTTAACTCAAATACACGTAGGAGTCACCAGCAGTACTGCTGTGCACTTGTACTGTACCTGTGATGCTTATCTAAGATGTATCTAAGTGCTTATCTATAGCGAAATTTGTACTGAACTGTGTACACAAATTAATTTCACGGTACTTCAGTGCATGTCACATATAAAGTGCCATTGACCATTGACCATTGAACCAGGGTTGTTCATCAGTGATAATAACTGTATAAGATTCAAAGACCATTGCTTTATTACAATAATAGCTTTGATTTTCAATAAGAACAGAACATGCTGGATATAGTCAGCTGCTCCGGAGGCATCCTTGGTGAGAGAACTGTTAACTCCAAAGTTACTCTGGAGAAACTTTCAGGATTTGCATGGCACATTTTCCTGACAGCACGCCAACATTCTTCTCCGTTAATTTCCAAAGAAGATGACTGTGAGGAATAGTTTTAGGGATTTATGCAGGTGTCTTAATTGCGTTCATTGTCCTTTTATCTTTATTTTTATTGTTCAGTCTTACTAAATGGAATAACGTACTCATTTGTAAAACATGCTTTGAATGTGGCCGAGTGTCGGAAGCTGATTGAAAATGTTGACGTCTTTGACAGTCAGCTTAGCCAAGGATTTTTCAAGTGTTATATAGTCAGGGTTTATTTTACCCTTCCCCACTTCCCGCATCCAGCTTCCCTCCACACGTTTCTACCTGGAGTACCACCCAAGGTAAGTCATAGAGTCAAACAGTGTGGAAACAGGCTCTTTGGCCCAACTCGATGCCACATTTGTATCAATGGGCCAAGTGGCCTAATTCTACTCCTATGATTTATGAACTAAGAAAAGTATGAACTTGTTGACCAAAATGGCCATCCATGTTGACCAAGATGGCCATCTAACCTCATCCCATTTATCTGCATGGGACCCATATCCCTCTCACCTATTCTTATCCATGTACCTGTCCAAATGTCCTTTAAATTGGCAGCTCATTCCATACACTTACTATCATCTGTGTGAAAACAGCAGTTCTGCTGAAGGCAACCTGAAACATCGACTGTCCATTTCCTCCCACAGATGTCGTCCAACCTGCTGAGTTCCTCCAGAGACTTGTTTGTTGGGGCATCTGCAGTTTCGTGCCTCAAAGATAAGCACTAGGTTTGTTCTCCAGTTAAACTGAAAATGGGTGGGATCCCATTGAATGCTCTGGTGTCTTTGGAAATCAACGCACAAAAGTGTGGGAACATATTCAAGAAGTTTTCCATAATCTGCAGCCAGCAACTTGGAATTCCATTCATGAATTCAATTTCACTGCCAACAGTGGTTGCCAATCATCTGGCAAATGTTCCACTTAAAAACGTTACATATTTTTATGTTATATTTTTAATTTCTATGTTTATTAAGTTTTAGACATAACCAGCAAATAATGTCCGCTGCTTCCACGGTTTAAAGAACACTTGTACCTGGATGTACCTGGAATGAACAACACAAAACCCTCCTGCCTCTCTCAGGAGGAGTGTGGCTCCTACACCTCTTGAAAACCCGTGAGAGGGAGGGAGGGAGCTTGGTTGTTTTCTTTAATGAGCTTATGCGTACATATCATACCTTTTTTTACTTATAGCCTGAAGCACAGCTTGTAATCTTTTTGCCTCTGACTCTGTACCACAGTTCCTCCCGAAGTTACAACCACCCCACCTATGGACATACAATCAAGCGTATGGCCTTGACATAATCATAGGGCATGCAGCCTCTGAGGCATCCTCGTAGAAACGAGGAACTGCAGATGCTAATTTACAACAAAAAAATCACAGAGTGGGAGCAGTGAGAGACAGGACTTCCGTTGGATAGTGGAGGAAACATTCTTCAAACTCAGCATGCCTTGTGGAAACTTATCAATGGTGTCGGTAAAAGGTGTCAGCTTCCCATTTTGGACATCGGGAACTGCAGATGCTAAAATCTGGCGTACAACACAATGTGTTGGAGTAACTCAGCAAGTCAGGCAGCATCTCAGGAGGGCATGGATAGGTGACGTTATGGGTCAGTACACTTTCTTCAGTCTCAAATTTTACCCAGGCTTTCTTTTTCCTCTTGTTTCTCATAACAGATGTTTTAGCATGATACATTCCTTGCATTTTCCCATTCCATTAAAAATAAAATTCTTTGTTTGGTCCATGAAAAACAAGATCAACAATAACAATGATGGCTCAGAAAAGGACACAAAGTGCTGGAGTAAACCAGCAGGTCAGGCTGCTTCTCTGGGGAACATGGATAGGTGACATTCCCTGCTTCTGACTGTTTGGGGGAGGGAAGAAAAGAAAGTTGGAAGAGAGGAGGGGCAGGGCAAAGACCGGCAGGTAATAGGCAGATACAGGTGAGGGGGGGGGGGTTGATGAGCAAGTGGTTAGACAAATGCCAGAGATGAAAAGGCAGAAGGTGTGAGACAAAAAGATTGAAGAGTTATGAATTGTGAAGCTAGAGGGAGGAATGTAGATGGAAGGGAAGGGGAAAGGTAGATGCAAGTCCAGGTGGAGAACAGGGGAGAGAGAGAAAATAAGGGGGGAAAGAGGGGGTAAAATGTCCCATTGCTGTCCCAAGAAAATTCTTTTTTATCAGCATTTACCTGCTCCTCAACTCTAATATTACTTCAATTACCTGATTAAGCTTAACCAGAAATTTCCTTCCTTTAAGATACTATTTTCTTATCGCATTGACAATTTTGCAATGTGATTTAAGCAGTGAGATGGGTTGTTAATTCCAGATCTCCTCCCCCTCCCTGTTCTGCCCATGTCTGGAGAAAAGGAATAGATGATGTTTCAGGTCGAGACCCTGCTTGATACCCAACCTGAAAAGTCACCTATTCCTTTCCTCCAGAAATGCTGCCTGTCCCGCTGGGTTACTCCAGCATTTTGTGTCTATCTCCGGTGTAAACTAGCATCTGCATTTCTTTCTGCACACTCTGATACAACCTGACAGTAGACTTTCTATAGTTCATATGTAGATGTTTGTGAGAGTCATTGGATACATGCTGAATTTTCTCAGTGTCCGAAGGAAGTAGAGTTTTGGTATGCCTTCTTGGATACCTCTTCAATGTGGGTTGATCCACAAAAGATCGTTGGTAATATTAATGACCACAAGAGCTTGAATCTGTCAAACATGCCCACTTCATCTGCATTGATGCTGAATGGGGCACGCCGTGCTTTCTGGAGTTGATAACTAATTGCTTCATCTTGCTTCTTCATAGAGAGTCATAGTGTCATACAGCGGGGAAACGGGCACCGGCCCAACTTGCCCACACCGATCAACATGTCCCAGCTACACGAGTCCCACCTGCCTGCATTTGGCCCATATCCCTCTAAACCTATCCTATTCTGACGTCATGTAATTTGTCGTTTAATTTTGGATAAATCATTGTTCCCAGGTATGGAAGAAGCTCCCCCATGACTAAGTTATTGTAATCTGGGGAATGGGGGAAAAAAACACCTTGACTGTGGTTGCTTGTAAAAACTTTGCACATGTTTTGAATCAAATGATTATTGTAGATTAGTATAATGGTGTCACTCAAAAGCTAAAGGGGCGTAACTACAAAAGAATGACGCATAACATGAGTGACACCATTACACTAATCTACATGATCAAACGACCACGTTATCCCACTTCTGACACCATGTTGTGGTGACCGTATAATAACAGAAGCCTTACACCTGGATAACGATCCAAAGGCTTTATTAACTACAATTATGGGTTCATGCCTCCTCATTGTCAACACCACTAATTTTCATGTCATCTGCAAACTTAATCATAGATCTGATATCCACATGAATGTATAAAACATAGAAACAAGGAACTGCGGATGCTGGTATACCAAGGAAAGACAGCAGGTGTAATGGTTATTTTAGAAATGCTCGCTGCAATGAGAGTCCAGGACATTATGAACGACTGATTGATAAATACATCTCTTGATGCTCCTGAACACATCATCAATGATGTAACCTGGGGTCATTGGGTGTTTCGGGTCTTTCAACATCAGACACCCTCGCCCGGGTGACCCAGCCGTGGTTGATCAGACCACGACTTGTGTTCAGGTAGCATTCGCTCCTCCCCATGGACCTCCTCTCCTGATCCAGAGCCATCTTGAGGCTGTCTCCACTGCCTCAGTGGTGTTCTTGATGACTCTTCTCCTCTCCATTCCGGTGATGCCCAGTGCACTCAAGGCCCTGTAGAGCGATTGCCCTGCAAAACCTCTACAGCCAACCTCGATGGGCATACACCTTGCCTTCCAGCCCTGCTTACGGCAGTCTATGACCAGCTCTTCGTACTTCGTCTTCTTTCGCTCGTGGACCTCCTCCAGACCGTCCTCCCACAGCACTGTCAGTTCCAACAAGACGATGTTTTTGGTCGCCTCTGAGACCAGGATGATGGTCTCAGGGCCTCAGGGCCTCAGGGCCTTTGAACTAACAAGTCTTCAAACTGAAAGTTATTCCCGAGCAATCGATGACTCTGGGTTTGATTGCACAGGCATCCCACTCCAACCCTGGGAACAAATGGATGCAGATGTGAAATTCCTGAAGAATTAGTCGGGACCCCCCTCACACAGGCCGCTGGCTCGTTATCCACTCCATCGCTAACTTAACTCTGCAATCAATATGTTTGCAAGTGATGAATGCCATGGCCCTCTCATATTCAACCCACCCCATCAATGCTGTCTCTTTATGTTGCCACAATATGACCAGCCGAGATGATGAGAATGACATGGGTTTCGGGCTGCCAGCGTTTTTGAAGGGTGCTCTTGGATTAGATGATGCCAAAATAGTCTTAAAGTCTGAAGAAAGGTCTTGACTCGAAACGTCACCCATTCTTTCTCTCCAGAGATGCTGCCTGTCCCGCTGAGTTACATTTTGTGTCTATCTTCAGTCTTAAAGTGATAGCAGCCATTCAAAATCATGTTAGTTCCCCTGAGATAGATTCTATTTCATCAGTAGGGACAATGTGCTTGCACTGTGGAGATTCTCAATCTGTCTTTAGCTTAACCTCCCTCTTTAAAATATATACATCAACAAAACAGGACGCATGAAGCAGTTATGCTAGTTTGTTAACTGGTACCAAAATGTGCATGTGGGTTGAATTATTTAATAAGAATTTACATGCATTTCTTTGACTCCCATGTGAGAATATTGCATTTCAAAGTTGACTGTGATCTTGGCACACCAGCAACAGACTATTATCTAGTCGAAGAATCTAATGCAATACATGTGTTTTATAAGTATCCATTAATTTAATTTAAGAACTCTATCTCTTCTGCAGTTGTAACTGATTAAAAAAATACAGCCCCAAACATAACATGTTGTCAAATAGCATTGGGCATGATTTGAAAAATCTGTTATTATTCTTTCTAATTGATCAATAAAGACTACACAAAATTTGCTGGCATCATTACTGATCATTTTACAGCGAATTATATAGTTCCGTTACCTTTCTCTCTTTAGCAAAGGCCAGACCTCTGCACTGCACGGAAATGTTTGTTAAAGTGCTTTCTCCTGACTCTCGGCAAAAGCCAAGGTGATGCATCTCTTTATCATCATTTCATGTTCATGTTCATGAGTCACCGGAGCAGAATTGGGCCGTTCGGCCCATCGAGCCTACTCTGCTATTCAATCATGGCTGATCTATCTTTCCCTCTCAACCCCATTCTCCTAATTTCAATCAACATTCCAGACCAATGAACCACTCCGCTTCCCCGCTATCAGTGTCTGCCTTCTCCTGCCAGATTCTCTTTCCAACTGCTCCCTGCGTCGTACTAAGAGCATCATGTTGACTACTGACAATCTAGTACTCTGCCAGCCATCACACAACCATCATGTTGGAAATCCGGAATAAAAACAGAAAATGTTGGATACACTCAACGGATCAAGCAGCATCTGAGAAGAAGGAGAATTCAAATTTCAGGTACACAACTTTCTATCAGTCAAATAGTTCAAAGAACAAGTGACATAGATTTGAATCAATGGATAAGTGATGCAGCCTTCAGCCTACTGGGTCCACGGTGACAATCGATCACCTGTTTGTGCCAGTTCTACGCTAAGCCACTTTCTCATCCACTCCCTACACATTAGGGGCAATTTATAGAAGACCAATTTACTTACAAACCTGCATGTCTTTGGAACATGGAAGGAAACCGGAGCACCCAAAGGAAACCCACGCGATCACAGGGAGAACGTGCAAATTCCACTCAGACAACACCCGGGGTCAGGATCGAACCTGTGTCACTGGCATTGTGAGGCAGCTGCTCAACCACTGTGACACCCACTTGGGGAAAATAACTTGCAAGAACTACAGGAAAAGATTAGGGGACAGGAATGGGACTGAATAGTTTGCTCTGCAGGGTGGTGGCAAAGAATAAGCTGGCTGAATAGTCAACTCGAGTGCCACAGTAATCCTATGATTCTACTTTAATTACCCTGTATCCTTGATGGACATAAAACTAGAAAGGCCGTGGATCTGAAATGTTACATCTGTTGTTCCCTACAGCTTCTTCTCTACAGCCATTAGGCTATTAAACACTCCAACCTCAAATAAGCTCCGAACTACATAGACTATTATTGTTATTATTGCACTGTTATTGTTTGTTTTTTATGTGTGTATATATATATATATATATAATCTATATATATATGTGTATTTGTGAGTATGTGTATATATGTGTGTATTTCAACACATTGAACTTTTCTTTCTATCTCGTTTATCATATTGTTTACAATGCACTATGTTTACATATTCTGTTGTGCTGCAGCAAGTAAGAATTTAATTGTTCTATCTGGGACATATGACAATAAAACACTCTTGACTCTTGTCTCTTGACCCTTTTCATGCTGCCCGACTCAATTGATGTTTACAGCATTTTCTGTTTTTTTATTTCAGACTTCCAGTGCCTGAGGTAATTTTCTTTCACGTTTTTAGTGGAAGGGATGGTGACAGAAATATTGGTCAGTATTCCTGCTGAGTGTTTTCAGTCAATACTTTGATGATGTATTGGCTGAGGCAGGTACTATAACAACATTTAAAAGGCCTCCACATAGGTACCTGGTTTGGATAGGTTTAGTGGGATATGGGTCAAGCAGCCAAATGGGACTCGCATAGATGGGCATCATTGTCGGCGTGGATACGTTAAGCTGCACGATGGCGTAGCAGTAGAGTTCTGCCTCACAGCGCCAGAGACCCCGATTCAATCCTGATTACGGGTGCTGTCTGTGCGCAGTTTGTACGCTCTCCCTGCAACCGCATGGGTTTGCTCCCGGTGCCCTGATTTCTTCCCACACTCCAAAGATATATTGGTTTGTAGGTTAATTGGCTTCTGTAAATTGTACATTGTCCCTAGTGTGTAGGATAGTGCTGGTGTCGGTGCGGGGCTTGGTCGATGCGGACTTGCTGGGCTGTTTCCGCACTGTACCTCTAAAGTCTCATGTAAAGTAAAAGACTCTGTGACTCGACGAGCGCCACCGTGCCACCTTTAATTAGAGGTGTTTCCTTTAATTAGAAACAATAGAACAGCACTGCAAAATTAGCTAAACAAATTTTAAGATCCACATGTTGAAGATAATTTGGATGGATTTCAAAATTAAATGGTCATTTCTGTGATAATTAACCTTTGCAGAGAACAGGCTGGACAAATGACTAATTCTGAAGCGAATAAACAAGGATAAACACAAGCAGAGCAATTTAGTTTTGTCCAGTGTGATGAATCAAACAGCCATGGAGCTATGCAGCCCAAAACTGGTCCTTCAGCCCAGTTTTTCCACGCCAACTGTTGAGTACCCATCTTTACGCATCCCATTTTCCAGCACTTGGTCCATCGCTTCCTATGCCTTGGCTTGTCTGGATAATTCCTAAGGAGTCTCTGTTTCCACTGCCCACTAAGTGTGTTGCAGACTCCACCCACCCCATGGGTGAAGAATGTCTTCCATAAATGCCTCCTCAGCTTCTTTCCCCTGACCCTAAACATAAGGCCTCTGGTGTTATACACCTCTGCTGTGAGGAAATGTTTCTTATTGCTATCCTACTGTGTCCTTCATGACTTGGTACACCTCTATCAGGTCCCCTCAGCCTCCTCTGCACCGAGGAAAACAAATTGGCCCTGGAGATATGGGGGTTGTCAGGGGTTGTCATGGAGAGTGTCAGAGGTTATGGGGAGTAGGCAGGAGAATGGGGTTGAGGGAAATATAGATCAGCCATGATTGAAGGGCGGAGTAGACTTAATGGGCCGAATGGCCTAATTCTGCTCCTATGACTTGTAAACTTATGCATTTATGAGAATTGTGCGACACTGTGGCGCAGTGGTAGAGTTGCTGTCTTACAGCACCAGAGAGCCTCTCTGTATCTTTAGCGTTTGATTAAAAATACAACATAAAGAATATAAAATTCATCGGATTAACCTGTTCCCTCTGAAGTTATGTCCATTAAAGTCTGTGCCCCCAAAGCCAATTATAATTACTGTGAAGTGAACTTGACCGAGCTTTTGATACTCACCAACCTTCCTTCACACATTGTTTGACGCTACGACTATAAACTACATCGGTGCTTTACCTCCACTCTTTCTTCAATGTTCTTTAAACTCCTTTTTCTTGTTAAATGCACTTTTGATTAGCAGGCCAAAGATGAATTTTCCATATATGTCATACAATAATGCCGCTCTAAATTGTTGCTTTCTGAACATTTAATTTTATTTTCACCCTTTTCCTGCTTCATGAGTTTCTTCAGCGATTAAAACTGTGCAGACTCAGTGACACAAATCTCCTTAGTACCACTGCACTGCACAATTACTTTTACAAATCTGATTGCTATGGGGGAAAACAGTGTAAGGGAGATCTACACTGTCTACAAAGTAAATAAGGTGCAGGTTTGCAAATGTGGAAATGGCCAAGGATTGAGTCAACTTTTTATTGAGAAAAATGGGTGGCTCTACAGTCGCTGGAGAACTTGGTGGAAGCTCTTCCACAATCCCACTGGGATGGAGTTTATGGATTTTGTCCAAATTGTTATCTGATAATTCTTTCTGAAAGCATTGTCTTATGTAAATTCTTGACCAATATCAAACCCAACTGCAATTTGCAGGTTCTGGCTGCATTGGATCAAATGTGGAAACTTGGGCTCTTAAATTGTTTGCAGCACAGTTCTGGCAGTTACACCAAACCAGCTCTGCTAATAAACTATAAATGCCGTATAAACACTTAGAAAAATAACATGAGCTGCTGCACCTTCATCAATTTACTTTACTTCAGCCATACAGCGCAGAAGCAGGTCCTTCGGCCCACCGAGTCCACGCCGACCAGCGATCCCCTTGCACATTAGCACTATCTTATGCACTAGAGACAATTTTTACAATTACAGAAGCCAATTAACCTACAAACCCGCATGTCTTTGGAGTGTGGGAGGAAACCGGAGCACACGGAGAAAACCCAGGCAGTCACAAACTCTGTACAGACAGCATCCGTAGTCCGGATCGAACCTGGGTCTCTGGCACTGTAAGGCACCATCTCTACTGCTGCGCCACTGTGCTGCACCCAATTCCCTTCTTCTATCCATGAAATCAGGTCTATCTGGCACAACTTACCAGTTAGAAATCATGTTAGGTGTAATGGTGAACTGCAGCATGGAAACAGATCCTTCAGTCCACCACGTCCATGCAGATCATCAATCACCCATTTTCACCAATCTTACTCGCCCTACATCCTATCCACTCTCCACAGATTTTTCCCGTCATTAACACCCCAGGAGCAATTCACAGCGGCAAATGAACACAAAGACCCGCACGCCTTTGGGATGTGGGAGAAATCCAGAGCACCGGGCGGAAACCCAGGCAGTCACAGGGAGAACATGCAATCTCTCCACAGGCAGCAGCCAAGGTCAGGACTGAACCTGGATCTCTGGCACTGTGAGGCAGCAATCCTACCTGCTGCACTGCTGTGCCACTCAATATCATTTCCTTCCAAATAAAATTATTTATTTTATCTGTGTAACTACTCGAGTGATTTGCAAAATGTTTACATGGCCCACTATTACTACTCCCATATTTGAGGATTAAAAAATTGTTGCCATGGATATTTTAAAATTGTATATTAACATTTTACCTCATTTTTTACCCAATAGATTTAATCATTTGATTAACCTATATTTCTGTCTACACTATTCTGCAACACGATTCATGGTGCAGGCGCACCCTGAGTTATGAATGATCTGACTTACAGAAATCTGCCTTTGCGCAAGTTTCCCTTACATTTTAAGCCATTTTTCAAGATAGTATTAATAATTATTATGCTTTATGGTTCTCATTAATAACTGGATACAGCATATATTTCATTAACTATGGCTAGTATTAGGCTAATTATTTAATGAAATTAAAGAATTATAGTGTATGTAGAGCAATACGATATGGGTGTCTGTAGAAAATGGACATTACTGATTTATGGAATAATCAGCCTCTGAGTTCTCAGGTTGAAAACCAGGGGACTGCCTCAATTAATCAATAACCATCATCACCCGAGTTTCTGCTGAATTAAGTTGGTCTTTATTAAAAAGTATATAATGGATCACATTTTTAATGCAGCAAACAACCACAATAATTTTGCTGAACTACACACGAGTGCAAAAATCTTTAAAGTTGAAAGCTTTGACGTCAAATGGATGAAAGTTCAACATTTTAAGGCTATGGATACACAGTTACAGGTTTAATCTTAAATATAATATAATCTCTTGGGAAATTTTCCACGAAAAGTTAATCAAGGAATGACATGACATTCAACACTCAACATTGGCGTTAGAGCAATGCTTTGAATCAGATCGACAACAAGAATGAAGTAGTAAGATAGATTGTTCACATGTAGGCACATTTAGGGTTCCTACCCTAGGCAAAGTATTTGGCAGATCTTCTTATGCTTGCTTACAGACAATTGGGAACAGAACAATTTTCACTGATGTTGATCAATAATATCATTAACATTGCATTTTACATGAACCTCAGACTACAAATGTAACACTCCAAAATAGGGATCCGGTCCCTGTCTCACTGCAGTGATCAGAAAATGGCTGCAAAAGTGCATGGAACAATAAACATGGTGTTGAGGCTCTACATGTGTTAGAGTAGACCTATGTAGAGCCCCATGTTGACACCAGCTAAGTATCTGCCTTGAAAACAGGTAAGTGGCTTCAGAGTAACATGATGGTAGATGACAAGGCCGGCACGATGGCGCAGCGGTAGTGTTGCTGACTTACAGCGCCATAGACCCAGGTTCGATCCTGACTATGGGTACTGTCTGTATGGAGTTTGTACGTTCTCCCTGTGACCGTGCGGGTTTTCTCCGAGATCTTCGGTTTCCTCCCACACTCCAAAGACGTACAGGTTTGCAGGTTAATTGGCTTGGTATAGTGTAAATTGTCCCTAATGTGTGTAGGATAGTGTTAGTGTGCGGGGATCGCTGGTCGGCGCGGACTCGGTGGGCCGAAGGGACTGTTTCCGCACCGTATCTCTAAACTAAACTATAAATTCAATTTGGAATTGTTGATATTTTTCAGTTACAAAGCAACGACCATCCTGAAAGCACCGTGGATCACTGCTTTTTGCCAATCTAAAAGATAAGCCATTTGATAAAGTCCTCCATGGTGGGCTGATCCAGAAGATTTAGATGCACGGGATTAAAAACTGTGACTTAGTCGATCGTATTCAGAGCTGGCTTACTGACAGAAAATCGAGGGTTGTGGTGGAAGGACAGTATTCAGGTTGGAGGTCTGTGACCGGTGCAGTTACACATGGGCCTGCATTGGGACTGCTGCTGTTTGTGATATATATATATATAAATGACTTGGGGGTAAACGCAAACGGGTTGGTTAGTAAATTTGCAGATTAAACCAAGATTGCTGGGTCGTGCACTGTGAGGAAGGCAGTCAAAGAATATAGGGGGGGGTGGGGGGGGGTTATAGGTCAGCTGCAGAAAATAGGCAGAGTAATTGCAGAAGGAGTTTAATGTGAGTAAGTGTGAGGTGTTGCACTTTGAAAGATCGAATGTAAGGGGAAAATATACAATTAATGGCATAACCCTAAACAGCATTGCTATACAAAGGCTTTTCGGGGCCAAGTCCAAGAGTGGTGGACGCAAATCCAGTGTTGGCATTTTAGAGGCTTTTTGATAAACACATGGATATACAGGGAATGGAAGGATATTGATAATGTGCAGGCAGTGGAGATTAGTTTAGACCTTATGACATTGGAGCAGAATTTGGCCATTCGGCCCTTCGAGTCTGCTCTGCCATTCGATCATGGCTGATCTACTTTTCCCTCTTAACCCTATTTTCCTGCCTTCTCCCCGTAAACCCTTGATGCCTTTACTAATCAAGAACCTATCAATGTCCGCGTTAAAAATACTCAATAACTTAGCCTCCACAGCCATATGTGTAAAGGAATTCCAAAGATTTGCCATCCTCTGCGTGAAGAAATTGCTCCTCATCTCCATTCTAAAGGTACATCCTTTTATTCTGAGACTGTGTTTAACTTGGCATTGTGCTCGGCATGGACATTTCATTCTGCTTCATGATAAATGTGGTGACCAGAATCTAGCCATCTTGGTGGTCAAAAAAATTGGATACAAAGTCCCCTCAGCATACTACAGCATAACTTTAGATGAACAATGGACTGTAGATGCTGGAGTTGAACAAAACACAAAGTGCTGCAGGGACTCAGCAGGTTCGCTGTGGAGGGAATAGACAGACGACATTTTGGATCAGGACATTTGAAGAAGGGTCCTGATCTGAAACGTCGTCAACCTGCTGCCTGACCCACTGAGTTCCTCCAGGACTTTGTGTTTTGTCCAGTAAAACTTTAGATCATTCACTCAATAATAGCCAATATCTGGATAGTGTGGCCTCATGAATCATATTGTCAACATTGAAGGATACCACAGGTAGTAACTGGAATGTTTAAGCCAAGTCCATGGTTCTCTTACATCTGAAACACAAACTGGCTGCCTACTGAGAGCTTTGAAGATTGTCAGCCCTGATCTGCCATGACCCCAAGTGAACCCTAACAGAACAGCCAAGATTGTACAACTCGTTCCAGACCTGTGATGAGCGGTGACATTTCTATTTCAGGTTCTTTAGAAGAGAACTGGAGAGAAACAACCACAGGATAGAATTAAATTATCACGGGAGAAATAATTAAATCCACATGAAATTTGAGCAGGATTCTGTGCCAACCTCACGCACAAGTGGGTGATTAAATGATCTCTACTTTAAGTGCGGGTATGGATCTCAGACTGGGCTGCATCGCATCCAAATGCTTGGATTGCAACTCCATAGGTAACTAGGCAGAGGTCCACCCAACTTCGTGAGCAGAGGCCTCTCATCCAAAGACGTCAACTGTTTGATTCTGCTCCAATGTCTTGTTCCTCTGATCCCGAAACCATTTGACTAGTAAGAATTTCATTGTTCCAGCCCCAATGACAATGAAACACTCTTGACTTTTGACATAACTATCAGTACTATGCTATATTGCAGAAGGCAAATGCTGGCCTCAAATACGATTAGTTCTGTCACCCATGTTTCACTTGAGTATTCACACATAAAATGCAACGCTATGATGTATTGCACCATGGCACATTACATTGTTAGGAGGATTCCAGTGCAATATTGAATTCAATATTAACATTTAATACTATGGCTTAAGTACTTGCAACATGAAATCTCTTCAGTCCATTTCAGTGTGAAGGCTTGTAGCAAGCTTGAGCCACTTTCGAGTTGGTCTTCCTATTGAGTGCTTCACAGATAAAGTGACCAGCTTCCATTAACTTGCATAAATCTACTCCCTGGAGCAAGATAAACGAATAAATCATGTTTAAGAAGTGCAACAAACTATATATGATTTGCATTTTTTTTTTAAAACGCACTTGAAAATAGATGCAAAAATCAATGCAGATATTAAACGGGAAAGAAAGATAAAGGAAAAGGAAGATACGTAGTTTTATCAGAACATCAAACACGGGACTCCATTTGAGGCTCACCCACAAGAGATCTGTCCCATTCTCCCTCTCTAACTTCAAAGAGTGAAAGGTAAAAGCCTTGTATATTTGGTTATAAGAGCCTCTGTGAAATAGTTTATATTGACAATAGACAATAGACAATAGGCAATAGGTGCAGGAGTAGGCCATTCAGACCTTCGAGCCAGCACCGCCATTCAATGCGATCATGGCTGATCACTCTCAATCAGTACCCCGTTCCTGCCTTCTCCCCATACCCCCTCACTCCGCTATCCTTAAGAGCTCTATCCAGCTCTCTCTTGAAAGCATCCAACGAACTGGCCTCCACTGCCTTCTGAGGCAGAGAATTCCACACCTTCACCACTCTCTGACTGAAAAAGTTCATCCTCATCTCCGTTCTAAATGGCCTACCCCTTATTCTTAAACTGTGGCCCCTTGTTCTGGACTCCCCCAACATTGGGAACATGTTTCCTGCCTCTAATGTGTCCAATCCCCTAATTATCTTATATGTTTCAATAAGATCCCCCCTCATCCTTCTAAATTCCAGTGTATACAAGCCTAATTGCTCCAGCCTTTCAACATACGACAGTCCCGCCATTCCGGGAATTAACCTAGTGAACCTACGCTGCACGCCCTCAATAGCAAGAATATCCTTCCTCAAATTTGGAGACCAAAACTGCACACAGTACTCCAGGTGCGGTCTCTCCAGGGCCCGGTACAACTGTAGAAGGACCTCTTTGCTCCTATACTCAACTCCTCTTGTTATGAAGGCCAACATTCCATTGGCTTTCTTCACTGCCTGCTGTACCTGTATGCTTCCTTTCAGTGACTGATGCACTATGACACCCAGATCTCGTTGAACATCCCCTCTTCCTAACTTGACACCATTCAGATAATAATCTGCCTTTCTATTCTTACCTCCAAAGTGAATAACCTCACACTTATCTACATTAAACTGCATCTGCCATGTATCCGCCCACTCACACAACCTGTCCAAGTCACCCTGCAGCCTTAATGCATCTTCCTCACAATTCACACTACCCCCCAGCTTAGTATCATCTGCAAATTTGCTAATGGTACTTTTAATCCCTTCATCTAAGTCATTAATGTATATCGTAAATAGCTGGGGTCCCAGCACCGAACCTTGCGTTACCCCACTGGTCACTGCCTGCCATTCCGAAAGGGACCCATTTATCCCCACTCTTTGCTTTCTGTCTGTCAACCAATTTTCTATCCATGTCAGTACCCTACCCCCAATACCATGTGCTCTAATTTTGCCCACTAATCTCCTATGTGGGACCTTGTCGAAGGCTTTCTGAAAGTCGAGGTACACCACATCCACTGACTCTCCCCTGTCAATTTTCCTAGTTACATCCTCAAAAAATTCCAGTAGATTTGTCAAGCACGATTTCCTCTTCGTAAATCCATGCTGACTCGGAATGATCCTGTTACTGCTATCCAAATGCTCAGCAATTTCGTCTTTTATAATTGACTCCAGCATCTTCCCCACCACTGATGTCAGACTATTGCTTCACCAAAAAAAAGTTATTTTCCCATGATGTTTTGTAATCGCAGAACTGGGCTTTGGGAATCGGTACAGTATTTCTTTGCTTTGCAGACAAAGGGAAGGATTGAAAGGACAACCACAGGTGAGCTCAGATTTACAGACAGAGTGACCTCTGCCTTCTTACCCTGCACATCCGCACCTTGCTGTCTACAAATCCTCACTGGGCCAGGAAGTAGTGCAGGCTGCCAAATCAAAAGGTGTGGACTCAGCTCATTGAGAGATTTTCAGTTGCCTTGGAAGCAACTCCTTTCTAAAGGTACATCTTTTATTCTGAGGCTGTTCCCTCTGGTCCTAGACTCTCTGACTAGTGGAAACATCCTCTCCGCATCCACTCTATTCAGGCCTTTCATTATTCGGTAAATTTCATGTTCATAAGTTCAAATTTCAGTTTCTAGGAGCAGAATTAGGCCATTCCACCATTCAATCATGGCTGATCCATCTTTCCCTCTCAACCCCATTCTCTTGCCTTCAATCCATAACCCATGACATCCTTACTAATCAAGAAGGAGCTTCAACGATGTACAGATATGCCTCCAAGGATAGAACCATTGGGGAAATCGCTGGTCAGTGTGGACTCGGTGGGCCAAAGGGCTTGTTTCCCCACTGTTTCTCTGAACATAACTTGCTTTTGTCTTTCTCTGCTCTGCTTGTGGCGAGCTCCAACTATGAGACTAGTCTGGCAAACAAAGGTGAGTCATTTTTTAGGGCAGAGGTGACATTGTCGGTATGCCCCTACATGTTCACATTCCAGGCAGCAGGTTGATCAAAGGTGTTCTGAGGTCCACACACCATCATCTGCAAAACCGGCATTTGCCAAAGAATGGTAGCCTGCAGTCACAATACAGAGGGAGAGAGAAAGAACAGAACTGGAAACGTGATGTCACATCCAGTTAAACTGCCCTGAGACAGGGGCAGTTCCAGTGTTGCTGCATTTAAGGACCACATCAATGGAAACAGTAAACATTGCAGAAAGAGAGAGCAAATACAAACTCCCTCTTGCTGTGAGGCTGCTGTGCTTGGAAGGAGCTCTCCAAGGGCTGCTAATTTAAGAGGAGTTGAAAGACATTTGTGACTGATTGAAATGGGGGTTAAACCAAGTTCTCTGCCTCTGAACTCTGAGGGCAGCTCAATGAACTGAAAGTACCTTTTCTGCTTTGATCTGCAGTCAGTTTACTGCTGGTTGCCTTTGTGCTTCCGATGTTGCTGCTGAGTCACTCACAAACAGAGCTGTTTAGTTTTGGGTTAGTTTAGAGATTCAGAGCGGAAACATGGCCCTTCAGCCCACCGAGTCCGCGCCGACCAGTGATCCCCGCACATAAACACTATCCTCACACTAGGGACAATATTTACATTTATACCAAGCCAATTAACCTTTGTCTTTGTACGTCTTTGGAGTGTGGGAGGAAACTGAAAATCTCGAAGAAATCCCACGTGCTCATTGGGAGAACGTACAAACTCCTTATAGACAGCACCCGTAGTCAGGATCGAACCTGGGTCTCTGGCGCTGTAAGGCAGCAACTCTGCTGCTGTGCCACCCTGCCGCCCTAATCTTCTACATTGCCAATTACTTTAAGAGCACCGCATGTCAGAAGACCCGCTCCCTTGTAATTTTATGTTAACACATGAAGCCCCATTTTAGAATGAAAAATTTCCCCAAGCAAAACAATGCCAATTAATGGCAGCAGTTCATTTTCAAGGAGCTGTTTTATAATCCCTATATTATCATAGAGTCATAGCCACACAGCACAGAAACAGGCCCTTCACCCCATCTTGCCCATGCTGACCAAGATGCCCCATCCACACAAATTCGATCTGCCCGTGTTTGGCCCATATCCCTCCAAACTTTTCCTAACCATGTACTGTCTAAATGTCGTTTAAATGCTCCAGTGAGCAAGGATAATCCTTGGAGATGGTTAATGTGATGCCATTTGGCTGTGGAGCCCATGATTTTATACACATGTCAGCCTCTTGGGAACAAATTCCTAGCCAGTGGAATCTCACCCTATAGCTCAGGTACTCCAGTCCTGGCAACATCTTTGTAAATGTTCTCTGCATTCTTTCCAGTTTAATGACATGCTTCTATAGCAGGATGACCCAAATTGAACACAATACCCCAAATGTAGCCTCACCAGTGTTTGTATACCTGTAGCATAACATCCCAACATCTACACTCGGTACTCTAATTAATAAAGGCGAATGTGCCAAATCCTTATTGACCACCCTACATTGACCTTACTTGGTCCTAAGGATTGACCAAATCCTTATTGACCACCTGTGACATTACTATATTGAATACAAATTGACAGTACAACTCAGAATGGTCTCAGAAGCTTATTTCGTTTCACATTTATTTCTGATTGGATTGCAAAATTAAATTTATCTGTGTTTTTCTATTTTTTTCTGGGTTTGTAAAATCTTTGGAACAGACAGAATGCAATTAGCTATTCAAATCCAATCCCATTGTGGCTGCACTGATAAGATAACATATCAAAATTGATATTGCAACATTAAAATGTATGAGGTAATGTGGTAGAATGCAATGAAATCCCGGAATTAAAGGAGCACAAAAGGAGGCCATGCAGTCTATGTGTCCATACTCAGCAAACAATTGTTACTTAGACGATCCAGTTTCTACAGCAGTATGTTATGAAGCATTATGTGCTAACCAGCTCCATGATAGAGCTTCCAACTCCAAGTTCTCCTCAGTCTCCTCTGATCTACAAAAAACAACCTAGACAATTCCTCCCCAGAAACAAACTCTTCCAGCTATGGCAACATCCTTTTAAACATCTCTCCAATGCCATGATAGAGTGGTGAACGATGTTTAGTAGAAGCAGCTATAATCAGGAGTTACAGTGTTGCGGACATTTCATATAAACAAGAACCGGCCCTCAAACTAGTTTCAAATGCAAATTTCAAATTTCAAGTTGTAATTGGTCCTGAAATTACAAAGGTGGCTGCCCACACAAACATCACTGTCTATGAAAGGAGCAGGTTACCCGCTCATAGTGGGAGACAACTAAGGAAATGTGGTTCAGAAATTGGCATGACAACAAGGCATTCTTGGGTGCATTGGCCAAATGGCCAGAAAATAGAGCAATATCAAACCTGGCATCAAACAACCTGGACTAAGTTATTGTACAGCATTCTGATAGACATCCAGTAAGTTTCCAGACTGGTTATTTTGCCATTCAGAACCTCAAGCCTGGTTATAGTCATATTTATTACCCCGTCAGCTCTCCCGATACTGTAATATAAGGCCTCAGAAGTTTTTTTGAAAATTTAAGTGAACTATCTTCACTCAACAAAGGTATCCTGTCAGGTCCTTCAGATCAGATGTGTACCTGTTGTAAATATATAATTCTAGCTGAGTTTAGTTTAATTTAAAGATACAGCATGGAAACTGGCCCTTCAGCCCACCAAGTCCCTGATTACCCGTAAACTAGTTCTATCCTACACACTAGGGACAATTTACAAAAGCCAATTAACTGACAAACCTGCACGTCTTTGGAATGTGGGAGGAAAGCGGAGGCACCCGGAGAAAGCCCACATGTTCACAGGGTGAACGTATAAACTCCGCACAGACAGCACCCGTAGTCAGAATCAAACCCGAGTCTCTGGCGCTGTAAGGCAGCAACTCTACTGCTGCGCTACTGTGCTGCCTGTTTGCAACCATTTGTCTATCTCTAAATATTGAACTTTGCAATTGTAACTGTAGAAAATGTATTTAATCACATGGTGTTATTTTTGAGGTGAAAGCGGATAAACAGTTCATCGACTTTGAATTCAGGAGATTTCAGCACCAGGTTCTCTCACCAGAGCTCCATTGCATGTCTGCTTGAGCTGAACAAAGACCTGCTGCATTTATGGTTACAGTCTCTGTGTGACTGTCTCAAAAGTCACGATAACCAGCTCCAGTTGGGGCCTGCGCCTCTGCTGGTGAAGTACGTCTGACGTATGCCTTTTTCCGTTCCTTCTCAACCTGCCTCGCTATTGCCTGGGACTTGACATCCTCATAAATCTTTTCTGCATTCTATCCAGCTTAATGGTATCCTTCCTTTCGTAGGAAGACCAAGACTGAGCACAATATTCCAAGTGTGGCCTAACCCCAGTCTTGTACAACTGGGAATGGGTTGTGTGACTTGTGGTGAGCGAGGATCCTGGAAACTGGAAAGTCAACCTGCAAATCCAAAGTGGGTAAGGAGCATGTATAACCATGTTCAAGCAACCCAAATCAAACCGGAAGTCTCTCAGTAACAGCAAGACATAAGCTCATCACAGCACAATGCTGATGGCAACTTTGCAAGCACTATCTGTGAAGTATTTTGTTACGGGGTCCACGTACAACTTTTCAGTGATGCACCTAATTTAGCATTTGATGCTAGTTATTCAGTAAGTGGCTTGTAAAAGAGATCACAATATTACTCACAGTGCTTCCTGATATAGGAAAGCACATGGTCAAGAGAAAAACTATGACAATCATCTGTAATTTAATGTCCTTAATGTAGATGCAACAAATGCTATACATTTCCAATAAAAACATAAAATATATTAAGGAAAATTTGATTTTACTTAATGGAAGTTTATCTAATTATAATTCTTACATAATAGTATCCATCTGCATTTTAATCTGTTAATGTTCAGAAATTCAAACGTTGAACCATTGCACCCAAGCAATGAAGGCACTCATCTCCCCCGTTTGATCACTATCTTACACACTAGGGACAATTTACAAGTATACCGAAGCCAACTAACCTACAAACCTGTCCGTCTTTGGAGTGTGGACTGCCCAGAGCACTCGGAGAAAACCCACGTGGTCACAGGGAGAACGTACAAACTCCATACAGACAGCACCTGTAGTCAGGATCGAACCTGGGTCTCTGGCGCTGTAAGGAAACAACTCTACCGCTGCGCTATCGTGTAGTCTCAGCTGAGACATTTAACTTCTTATTTTTAGGTGATTGCAAAGCCTCAGCATAAACCCATCAAGGTTTGTCAAAGGCTTATTATTTGTAAGGAAAGAGCTCGGTGTGATGTGTAGATACACTGATCAGCCAAAACATTATGACCACTGACAGGTGAAGTGAATAACATTGGTTATCTTGTTACAATGGCACCTGTCAAGGGGTGGGATATATTAGGCAGCAAGTGAACAGGTGGTCATAATGTTTTGGCTCATCGGGCTTTAATGTTTTGGCTGATCAGTGTATATTACCCCATATGCTGGATAACAACAGTGCTTTTTTTGTAGACAAAAAGGTGCCAGTATCCATTTATCAGTCCACATGCACCATTCACAAATAAAGCACTGGATAAACTCTTGGCGGGAATTGTGCATACACTCACTAACTACTATATTATCACATAACAATAAAGAACAAGAGTAGTCCATTCAGCCCTTCATACCTGCTCTGCCATTCAATAAGAATGTGGCTGATCTTTTACTTCTCCCATTTCCCATTCTAACCCTATAATCTTTGATCCCTTATTATCAAATAAACTTTGATCTCTTGTCACAAGGACCGAGCCTTGGACCACATTGGGTTAAGCATGCCAAATATTCACCATGCACTTCCCATCGTAACATAGAGCATAGAACAGGAGTGGCCAAACTTGCTTAATGTAACAGCCACATACGATAAAGTTCAGATGTTTGAGAGCCGCAAGACATGAACAAAAGAGCCGCAAGACATGAACTTAAATATTTTTACTAACCATGAACATTAAACTTACGTTTTATTCCAATGGGGTCTCAATTCATACCCAGTAAATAATTATAAAGCTTGAAATTTTTTCTTATTTACCTTTTATATTAACTGTGATGAAAAAAGGAGCTCAGCCAACATATTTCCACGAGCCGCATATTAAAGGTCAAAGAGCCGCATGTAGCTCGTGAGCCGCGGTTTGGCCACCCCTGGCATAGAACAATACAGCACAGGAACGGGCCCTTTGGCCCACAATGTTTGTGCCAAACATGATGCCAATCTAATCTGCCTGTACATGATCCATTTCTCTCGATTCCTTGTATGTCCATGTGCCTATTTAAAAGTCTCTTAAACGGCACTATCTTACCTGCCTCCACCACCACCCTGGCAATGCATTCCAGGCCCCCACTACTCTTTGTGTAAAAAACTTGCTACACACATATCCATTAAAATTTCCCCCTCTCACCTTGTAGCTACGCCCTCAAGTGTCGGACATTTCCACCCTGGGAAAAAGATCCAGACTGGCTACCCTATCATATAATTTTCACATACTTCTATCAAGTTCCCCCTCAGCCTCTGACGTTCCAGAGAAAACAATCCAACTCTCTCCAGCTGAAACCCTCTAATCCAGGCATCATTCTGGTAAACCTCCTCTGCACCATCTCCAAAGCCTGCACATCATCCCTGGAATGGAATCCTGAATGGCTGACACCTTATTCTGAGAAACATCACCTCTGCACCTACCCTCTCAACCCCACAAAGATGTTCCACAGGGACCTCCTCTCATTTTCCAAACTCCAGAGAAATAAAGCCCAGTCTGATTAATCTCTCCTGAAAGGACCTTTGCCCATCCCAGCTGGACATTCAAACAGTCACTCCATGGCAAAGAAAGCCTTGCATGCAGTGATGTGAGTAGTCCAACAGCTCCCAACAAACTGGCGTGTAAAAAGGCAAAGTTGGACAGTGGCTAGAGACCTTACAGTGTCAAAGACCCAGGTTCAATGCTGACCCTGCGTGCTGTCTATATGGAGTTTGCACATTCTCACTGTGACCACATGGGGTTCCCCCGTGTGCTCTATTTCCTCCCACATCCCAAAGACGTGTGGATTTGTTGGTTAATTGGCCCTGTAAAATTGACCATCGTGTGTAGAGAGTGGTGAGAAAGTGAGATAACATAGAACTAGTGTAAAGGGGTGATTGGTAGTCAGTGTAGCCTCAGTGGGCTAAAGAGCCTGTTTCTATACCGAATCTTTCAATGCAATATCGCATCCAACTTCCAAACTCTGAACAGGTTTGTGATTACTGCCCATTGCAACTCTTGCATCCTTCTCGTCTGTTGGGACTCTGCTCAAGCAAATTAGCTGTCCTCGTGATGGATCAGCAATCCTTTCTTATTTCTACAAATATTTCTCCTGGCTGCATTTATAAGACAAAAATTGCCCTTTTAAAACCTTCTCAGAAGAAGTGATGAAGGAGTAACCTGAGAATCAACTTACAGTGTGAATCCCCAAACCAGTCAGCATGTAAACCACATCTTCTGTGGAGACATTGCCAGAAGCACCTTCAGCGTAAGGGCAGCCACCAAGACCAGCTACAGAGCAATCCACCACACTGATCCCCATCTGTGTAAAGGGATAGAGTACAAACATATAGTAAAATATGTAGAAACAAGGAACAGTGGATGCTGGTTTACAAAATAGGACACAAATTGCAGGAGTAACTCAGCATGTCAGACAGCATCTCTGGAGGATATGGATAGCTGATGTTTCAGGTCGGGACCCTTCTTCAGACTGCCAATGTTTCAAATTGGGACCCTTCTTCAGACCTGACTTAAAACGTCACCTATCCATTTTCTCCAGAGATGTTGTCACCCTCCTGAGTTACTCCAGCATATTGTGCCCTATGTTGTAAACTATATCGGTAGAGTAAATTTCAGAGAAATTGTTATTGCCAACATATTGTTTTACCTAATGACTGTTGGTTGGGCCTCTAGAACTGCCTCCACAGCACTCCATATCTCTCCTACATTGTCTCCATTTTGACAATGCAGGTGGATAAAGAACATGCGTCTGCACCATTTCGGTGGGTAGGTTCAAATAAAATCAACGGGGCTGATCCAGGTCAAGAACCGCTTTAAATGACACTCTTGCAGAAGAGGCAGAAGTGTAAGAACATGGCATTCTGGAAATACCCAGTGATGGTGTGCCTCAGAATAACGCAATCTAATCTTCTGGGAAAATATCTCAAATAAGTCTTCCCACGGATTGCCTCATGTGGAAACCTTGTCAAAAGTGTAAGAAGGAGCTGCAGCCACTGTTGGCTGGCTGAATTTCTGGTGCGGCACCATTCGACTTTCAAATGCTTATAATCCATTCCACTCTGGGTCACATGCATGCCAGAACCCTTTTCCCAGGGTGGAAGTGTCAAAGACTAGAGGGCATAGTTTTACGATGAGAAGAGCACATTTTAAAGGAGATGTACTGGGCAGGTATTTTTGTAGACCGAGTGGTGGGTGCCTGGAACACGTAACCAGTGATGGTGGCAGAGGCAGATACAATGGTAGTGTTTAAGAGGTTTTTATTTTAATTTTGTATTTTATACCTATCTTATTCTATTTTAGCTTGTTTTTATTTTCTATTCTCTTTAATGACTGTTTTTAATTGCTCTTAACTGCTCTTTAATGTTTTATGTAAAGCACTTTGAATTGCCTTGTTGCTGAAATGTGCTATATAAACTTGCCTTGCCTTGCCTTTAGATGCAGAGAGTAGTAGAGGGGCATGTACAGTAGTTTAGTTTAGTTTAGTTTAGAGATACAGCATGTAAACAGGCTCTTCAGCCCACCGAGACCACACCGACCAGCGATCCCTGCATACTAACACTATCCTACACACACTCGAGACAATTTTATATTTATACATTCACACCAAGCCAATTAACCTACAAACCTATACGTCTTTGGAGTGTGGGAGGAAACCAAAGATCTCTGCGAAAACCCACGCAGGTCATGGGGAGAACGTATAAACTCCGTACAGACAAGCTCCCTTAGTCAGGATCGAACCCGGGTCCCTGGCGCTGTAGATTCAGCAACTCTACCGCTACGCCACCGCGTTGCCTCATATATATGTAATCTCATCAGGTAAAGTAGATTAGTTTAGTTTGCCATCAAGTTTTGCATTGACATTGTGGGCCGAAGGGCCTATTCTTGTGCTGTACTGTTCTATGTTCTATGTCCTTTGTCCCGGATGCCTTGTGAAGAGCAGCAATGGATATCTGAATGTCTGCTCTTTAGCTAGCCTGAAAATTAGTGAAGTAAAAGGAGTTAGCTTTGCCCTTTATTGAAAACGAAACCCAAAGATTGAACCAAAACTGGAATTACTGGTCTGTCTTTTAAGTTGAGAAACATTGCATGAGAACTAAATGAACTGGAGGCTTGAAATTTCATTTTCTCTTGGTGGATATCAGCTGCTGAAATAAAACAGCAGATGGCAGTGTTAATTAACTGCAAGCTTCCAAGACCAGCCTCATATACTGTATAAGCAGCCCCCTTACGAGATTTAATTCACTGGTTAAAATGTTCACAGGTTAAAACTATCTCACTAACCGTTAAGAAAAAATTAACACAGAAGTTACACTTGAGGATCAGGTAGGCATAATTGTCTCAACTCTGTACCAAATGTTAAATGTACCCTAATCAAACAACCAAAGCAATATTAACTCTTCGTCGATTTTTTTTAAGCAGGATTTTCCTCTCATTGCCTTCGGACTATTTTAGATGGCAGCTGAAAAGAATCAAAAGGTGAGACGATATCTTGCACAAGGCTTTGTGGCCAAATGAATGTCCGAGTGGGCCTAACCCATCCAGTTGTTCTATCTTTAAACTACATTTTCTGAGCGTCACTTATTCGAATGCCCTTTTGTGTTTCTTTAACAATTTTTTTTCGTTTATTTGAGAAACGGCATGAAAACAATGCCTTCAGCCCACCGAGTCCACACTGACCACCATTCACCCGTTCACACTAGTTCAATGTTATCTCTCTTTCTCATCCACTCCTTACACACTAGCAGCAATTTACAGAGCCCAATTAACCTACAATAACCACACGTCTTTCGGATGTGTGAGGAAAAACTGGGGCACCTGGAGGAAGCCCACACGACCACAGGGAGAACATGTCAACTCCACACAGACAGCACCCGAGGTTAGGATTGACCCGGGTCTCTGGCACTGTGGGGCAGTATCTCTACCCGCTACAACACTGTGCCACCCAAGGTTTCTTCCAGCTTACTGTGCACCCTGCTTCTCCTCCTCCCCTTCCCCCACGGAATTTATTTATATTTCCATGAAAGTATTGGTGCCAGACTGACCAACATGTAAAGGTTCCCCTTAACCCAAACTGGCTCCAATGATCCAAGGATTTCAAGCCTGTCCTCTGGCACCTTTTTGCCAGGCACGCATTAATCTGCTTTATCCTGCTGTGTCAATACCCATCACAAACATTGGCAGTAAGGCATAGAATACTACCTCCAGAGAGGTCAAGTCTATAGCATTTCTATTTTTATTTCCTGTATTTTTTGCATAAATCAGAGGAGCACAATT
Organism: Rhinoraja longicauda; assembly: GCF_053455715.1. Taxonomy (NCBI): domain Eukaryota; kingdom Metazoa; phylum Chordata; class Chondrichthyes; order Rajiformes; family Arhynchobatidae; genus Rhinoraja; species Rhinoraja longicauda. The sequence goes on along the minus strand of NC_135957.1, from coordinate 26,086,171 downwards.
AGGACATCTAGCCCATCGAGTCTACTCTGCCATTCAATCATGGCTGATCTATTTATCCCTCTCAACCGCATTCTCCTGCCTTCTCCCCATAACCTTTGAAGAACCTGTCAATCTCTGCTTTAAAAATACTCAATGTCCGCCTCCACAGCTGTCTGTGCAATGAATTCCATAGATTCACCACCCTCCGACAAAAGACATTTCTCCTCATCACCTTTCTAAAGATATGTTCTTTTATTCTCACCACCACCTCCTTTGCCCTCTGGTCCTCGACTCTCCCACTAGTGGAAATATCCTCTCCACATCCACTCTAACCAGACCTTTCACTATTCAGTACGTTTCATAGTGGCCCCCCCCCCTCATCCCTGTGAGTACTGCCCCAGAGCCGTCAGATATTGCCGAGTCCAACATGCCCCATGTGTTCTAGCCGATTTTCCCATTGCATGAAATAATGTTCTGTATCTCTTCGGCAAAGAAATGCAATGTTCAAAAGTCATCAACAAACCTTCAAATGACTAAAGAAATCAATGTCCAGAAAAGTAACAGTGACCATCAATGAATGGCTCCCACAACCAGTTACAGTCATCAGTTACAACCATACAGCATGAAAATCGGCCCTTTGACCCAACTCTTCCATACCAACCAAAATTCCCCATTTATGCTATCCCATTTTCCAACATTTGGCACATATGAGCCTTTTGGATCCTTGCACTGCCAAATATATCCATGTACCTGTCCAAATGCACTTGCAGGGCAGTATTAATCATTCTGGCTATTTAAGGATCCATTTTGAATATAATGTAAGGCAGCACTTCTGATGGGGAAACTCATGTCTTCTTTCTTGAGACGAAATTCACCTGACACTTTCTCCAAGTTGTTTTCAAGATCTTATTTTTCGTGCTGTTTCATTTTTGCCGCTGCAACTAGGGTACAGTGTGGGTTGAAACTGAGAGAGAAACTAGTATGGATTTTCCACCCTGAGCTTTCCTGGAGATAGGGAGGGTGCTGGTGGAGATTTGTGAGTGACAGCGGTGGGAGGGACTGTGCAGAAAGGGAATGTAGCGTATTGGGCAATGACTGAATGGGGCGTTCACTCACGGTTAGTAAGTTTGGTCCACGAAAAAAGAGGTTTAGTTTAGTTTATTATTGGCAAGTGGACCGAGGTACGGCGAAAAGCTATTATTTGCATGCTGTCCAGTCAGAGAAAAGACTATGAATGAATACAATCAAGCCGTCCACAGTGCACAAAGGAAGGATAAAGAGTAGTTATTTGTTTTTTTAGTTTAGAGATACTGCGTGGAAACAGGCCCTTTGGCCCACTGAGTCCGCGCCGATCAGTGATCCCCCCGACATTAACACTATCCTACACACACTCGGGATAATTTACAATTATACCAATCCAATTAATCGACCAACCTGTTTTGTTTTTGGAGTGTGGGAGGAAACTGAAGATCTCAAAAAAAAACACACGGTCACGGGGAGAACGTACAAACACGTACAGACAGCATCCATACCTCGGGATTGAACCAGGGTCTTTGGCGCTGCAAGCGCTGTAAGGCAACAACTCTACTGCTGCACTACTGTGCCGTACAACAGGATGCAGTCTCATTTACATAAATATGGAGTCTGGCGGCATGGGGAAATGGCATGCTACTACGTTAGGTGAGAAACAAGACATTTGCAATGCTGATGGTCTTTAAGATTGTCGTCTTCACATCAGCCGACAAAAAAAACACTGAGACTATTTGTAGCAAAACATAAAGTGCTGGGGGAGCTCGATGGGTCAGGCAACATCTGCAGAGGGAAATGAACAGATGCCATTTTGGGTTGGGACCCTTCTTCAGACTCAGTCTGGGTTTATAATTTTTCCTCAGTCAATGTCTTTTCCATGCTGAATAGTCCACTCATAATGTTAATCTCCTTAGTTCTCAATTATAAATTCTCACAGCCTCCTCTGTTCCAAAGAAAATACACCATCTGCCAATGTTTTCTTATACTTAACATTCTCCTCCAACCCTAGTCCCTGGTTCAATCTCACAGTTATCCTGATCACACCTCCTCCCACCCTGTCTCTTGCAAGGACGCCATCCCTTATTTTCAATATCTCCGCCGCGTCTGTTCCCAAGATGGGGCTTTCCACTCTAGGACATCTGAGATGTCCTCTTTCGTCAGTAAACGTATTTTCCCTCCTGCTGTTGTGGATGGATCACTCACCTAAGTCTCCTCTATGTTCTGCATTTCTGCTCTTACTCCCCTTCCCCTCTGATGGAACAAGGATAGAAATGCCACTGTTCCTCACCTCTCAAATCACCACCCTTCACATCCAACACATCAACCTTGGACATTTATGCCACCATCAACATGATCCCACCACCACTCACATCTTCCCATCCCCACCCCTTTCCACTATTAGCAGAGACCAGCACCTCCGCAACTCATTGGTTCACTCATCCCTTCCTACTCCAACTATACCCTCCCCAGATACTTTCCCCTGCAACTACAGGAGATGCAATACCCCGGCCCTGCACCCACTCCCTCATCTCCATCCATTGATGCCAGCAGCCTTTCCAGGTGAGACAGAGGTTCACATGCACCCCTTCACACTTCATCTACTGCATTCCGTGCTACCAATGTGATCTCCACTGTGCTCTCTTTTACATCAGGAAGACCAAGCGTAGACTCGGCAATGGTTTCGCTTATCCACCAATGCCTGCTGGATCTCCTGATTTCTAATAATTTTACCTCCCTTCCCATTCCTTTCTGTCCTGGGCATTATCCATAGTCAGAGTGAGGCCATAGACAAACTAGAGGAACAGCATCTCATATTCTGCTTGGGTAGCTTACAACCGAACAGTACGAACATTAACTTTTCCAATTTTAAGTAACATACCCCTTCCTTCACTTTCTTTCCTCTGGCCCCCTTTCCCCACTCAGTGTACACCCATTTCTCCCATTATTCTGCTCTTTATCCCACCCCACGCCCATTTCACTTTATCCCTCCCCCTGGCTTTACATTTCACCCGTCCTCTCCCCTTATCTGGCACCCATTTGTCTTCTTCAATTCACTACCCTTTGTCACTGACTCCACCCAAATCACAATCACACCTACCACTCACTAAGCCTGTCCCGTCCGCACCTCTTTTCTAAGAGGGGGATAAAAGCAAAATGAAGGATTCGGAGATGGGTGATGTGTATGGAGGGGGGGGGGGCAGAGGTGGGGGGAAGAGGAGCAGGGTGAATGGAAGGGTGGGAGATAGTGGGGGAAATGGCTGGAAGGAGTGGGTTGGGAATTCCGGGCACACCTATTTCTCCCATTAACTCCCACCTTCTAAGTCAACCAGTGACTCTTCTTGCAGATCATAGTATAGGTAATTTTGCAATAATGCGTTAATGATATTCCTAAGAAGCCTCGTGTTACAGAAAATCACTTTATAGAAACAATGGTGTCAATGGGGAAAGTGGATTTGGGGCTAGACAGTTCCAGACTCACAGTAAAAATGTTATTGCCCCATGGAATTTCCACAAATAAAGTTATTTTTAATAGCTACAAGTTTATTTTTGTTACTGCAAGCTAAAAATACGAAAGGCTGTATATCACAATTTTTACATATAGTATAATTGCACAAGTGTCAATAAAAAATATTGTTTGTCAATTTCCATAGCCACTTGTGATTACAGTAGCAAATGTATTCTTAAGAAACAATGGTGTCTGATTACTGCAGGGTTACATGGAAACAGTTTTTTCCCTGGATTGTTTTTTTTCCAAGGCAGCTTTTTTTCCCTGCTTGTTAATTGCCAAAGCAAACTCTTAAGCAGTTCACCAATTCCCCATCAATTCCTAATCTGACCTGCAAGTTAGAAATAATGTTCCCTCATTCATCAATCGCGTTGTGTTCAATCCTTGACATGGAAACAATTGTTACAGCAAAACTACATGTACATCACATATTCATAGACCTAGCAGTCTGGCCCATCAGGAACAAATGCTGCTCTGGTTCCTACATATCCATGCTGAAGACTGCATCCCTGTGGCATCAGGACCTGTATCCCGTGCCAAAGTGATTACAAATATATTCCCCATAGTCAACTGATAAAATTAAAAAGAGGGTCTGAAGAAAGGTCTCGACCCAAATCTATGTTCTCCAGAGATGCTGCCTGACCCGCTGAGTTACTCCAGCACTTTGTATCTATTCTTGATAAAATTAAAATATTGAATCAGTGTGCAGTTACAGAAGAGAGAAATCATTAATTATTTGCCCGCAGTTTAAAAAGTAGTAAATAAGATTACCTTGTTTTTACATTTCTAAACGATGGAAGAAAAGTCACCATAAATCCATTCACTGAAATATTTACTGAAGCTTCGCTGCGGCTAAATATCATGACATGATCCTTAAAAACCTGCATATGTCAGGAAGTGGGAGAATGTTTAAAACTTCCTCCACTATGAAAAGCAAAACATGGTTTAAAATGCACTGAATATGAACAGGAGTCGGATAACTACTTGGCTGAGCCTTTCCAGCAGCGTCTGTTTGTATTACTGACTTCCAGCATCTATTGCATGTTTCTTCTGCATCAAGTATACACTGGAATTTAGAAGGATGAGGGGGGATCTTATTGAAACATATAAGATAATTAGGGGATTGGACACATTAGAGGCAGGAAACATGTTCCCAATGTTGGGGGAGTCCAGAACAAGGGGCCACAGTTTAAGAATAAGGGGTAGGCCATTTAGAACGGAGATGAGGAAGAACTTTTTCAGTCAGAGAGTGGTGAAGGTGTGGAATTCTCTGCCTCAGAAGGCAGTGGAGGCCAGTTCGTTGGATGCTTTCAAGAGAGAGCTGGATAGAGCTCTTAAGGATAGCGGAGTGAGGGGGTATGGGGAGAAGGCAGGAACGGGGTACTGATTGAGAGTGATCAGCCATGATCGCATTGAATGGCGGTGCTGGCTCGAAGGTCTGAATGGCCTACTCCTGCACCTATTGCCTATTGTCTATTGTCTATTGTCTAAGATCTGTGGGGGATGATGTAACATTATGGACACACACAGAGTGAGAGCGAGTGGGTAAATCACCATTGACCAAAAAACTTAACAAATCCAGCCACCTAACTACTGTGGCTGCAAGTGGTCAGAGGCTGGATAAACTCTGTCAAGTGATTCTTCACCTTTGCCACTGCCTTTCCAAAGCCTTCCCTTCATCTCCAAGGAACAGGTTCAAGAAGGTAATGGAACACTTACCGCTTGCCCTGGATGATGCCAGATACATAAGCAAGATGTCCAACATCATTCAGGATGGCGTTTCCCTTCTTAACCTAAATAGGCCCTCTCTCACTTTCGAGAAAAAAACTCCACCCACTCCAGTTTTTAGTAGCGATGTGACTAATGAAATTGGGAAAAACAGGCTGTTCCACAAATGGGAGGAGGTGACTCTGCAGGGGTCAGGTGGGTAGTTTGCAAGGTGGTGTATTCATTTTGTTGCTCCTCAAGTCTGCTCCGCCATTCAATATGACCATTGCTGATCTGCTATGGGCCTCGACTCCTCACCTCTGCCAGTTCCCCATAGCCATCAATGCCCTGATCTTTCAATAATAAATCTACTCCACTTTAAGTTGAGTTTTCGAGACACACAGCCAAGAGAGGCCCTTCAGCCCACTGAGTCCACCTGACCACCAACCCACCCCTTTACACTAATCTGACATTAACCCCATTTTTAATCTCCCCACATTCTCATCATCACCCCCACACCCCTTCCCCAGATTCTACCACTCACCGACCTGCACATCAGGGCCAATTTATCGCAGCCAATTAACCTACCAACCCACACTACTTTGGGATGAGAGGAAACCAGGGGAAACCCATGCGTTCCCAGGGAAAACATGCAAACTCCACACAGACAGCACCAGAGATCAAAATCAAACCGAGGTCTCTGGAACTGTGAGGCAGCAACTCTACCAGTGGCACACCTTCTACACAGCCCAATGCTCTTTCAAAAAGTTTTTTTTCATTTTATGAAGCACGTTTTAATGTTTTGCCATGTTTTAATTTTTTTTTGACTGTTTGTCTTCTGAAAGGTTTCAGAAGCTATTGTTTGCTTTTATTTTTTTTAATGGATTTGCTCAAATTTGGAAAGGGAAGTCATAAGCTACAGGCATTCTATGAATGTTGATTGATGCCAGATGTTGACAGCAGGCCAGGATGGTTGGATGAAGTGGGGGAATGATTATTTTGTTCAGGGGATTTCCACGAACAATTCATACCATAAGCAGAGAAAAAGTGCCTTGCTGATGGGTTTGGTGTGATGTTAGTTATAAATTAAGGGGGACTTGGTAGTTGTTTAATTAGCACCTCCACTGAGTGACCCAGGGCCAACCCAGGGTCATTCAGTGGGGCACAATGGTGCAGCTAGTAGAGCTGCTGCCTCATGGCTCCAGTGTCCTGGGTTCAACCCTAACCACCAGTTGATTGTCTGTGTGGAGTTTGCACCTTCTCATGGTGACTGCATGTGTTCCCTCTGTCGTGTGTTAATTGGCCACCACAACTTGTGTGCAGATGAGTGACAGAAACTGGAAGGCGATGATAGGAATGTGGGGAGAAGAAGATGAGGTCAGTGTCAGAATGGTGTAATAACAGGCGATCGATGGTTAGTGTGGACATGATGGAGGGAAGGGCCTATTTCCATGCTGTGATTCGAAAACCATCAACAATCCAGTTCCAAAATCATCTGAGAGCAGAAAATAAAATGACAACGATCTGCTAATGACATTGGATGGTGAATCTGTGAAATTCATTGCCACAGAAGGCTGTGGAGGCCAAGTCAATGGATATTTTTAAGGCAGAGATAGATTCTTGATTAGCATGGATGTCAGGGGTTATGGGGGGGAAGACAGGAGAATTGGATTAGGAGGGAGAGATAGACAATAGACAATAGGTGCAGGAGGAGGCCATTCGGCCCTTCGAGCTAGCACCGCCATTCAATGTGATCATGGCTGATCATTCTCAATCAGTACCCCGTTCCTGCCTTCTCCCCATACCCCCTGACTCCGCTATCCTTAAGAGCTCTATCTAGCTCTCTCTTGAATGCATTCAGAGAATTGGCCTCCACTGCCTTCTGAGGCAGAGAATTCCACAGATTCACAACTCTGACTGAAAAAGTTTTTCCTCATCTCAGTTCTAAATGGCCTACCCCTTATTCTTAAACTGTGGCCCCTTGTTCTGGACTCCCCCAACATTGGGAACATGTTTCCTGCCTCTAACGTGTCCAACCCCTTAACAATCTTATACGTTTCGATAAGATCTAATAATCTTATACGTTTCGATAAGATCTTTTCGATAGGTCAGGCATGATTGCATGGCAGAGTAGACTTGATGGGCCGAAGGCCCTAATTCTGCTCCTATCATTTATGAACTTATGAGGTATATAGCAGTCCATGCATTGTGATGACATGGTCACCCCAACACATAGCAGCAGTAAGGGCAGGTCATGTTGCATTGTAAGTTCCCATGTGAAGATGAAGCCTCTTGCCCAACCAAAGCATAGCCAACCCAAGCACGCATGCAATGTTCACATTGTCCTACATCATTAGCACAGTGGCGCAATGGTAGAATTCCTGCCATACTGTGACAGAGACCTGGGTTCGATCCCGACTACAGGTGCTGTCTGTACGGAGTTTCTCCCTGTGACCACGCGAGTTTTCTCCGAGTGCTCCGATTTCCTCCTGCATTTCAAAGACATGCAGGTCTGTAGGTTAATTGGCCGGTAAATTGTAAGATTGTCCCTAGTGTGTGTAGGTTAGTGTACGGGGTGATTGCTGGTTGACCCGGAAGCGGTGGGCTGAAGGGCCTGTTTCCGTGCGATATCTCAAAAGTCTAAAGGCAGCTCCCACTGCACCCCATTCCATCGCCACTCCTTTCCCACGTCTGTATCCAGTCCCAAAGTAGAAGGGGAGGTGCTGCTACCAGAAACTGGAGGTGCAAACAGCAGCTCCTGCAGGAATAGGATCAGACCATTCAGCTCCCCAAGCCTGCATTCCCATTCAATATCATCATGCTTCTTTGGCTTCCTTCTCCTATCTTTGTTTCATGTACCCTGATACCCTGTTCCATCCTGGACCTGAAATGTTCACTCCATTTCTCCCTCCACAGATACTGCCTGACTTGCTGAGAATCTTGGATAATTCCCAACATCCCCAGTTTTTGTTTGATAACCCATCCATCCCTTCTGTTGGTCATCTCCAACCTCCACAATTTCATTAGACACAAAGAACTAATGCTAGAACTTGAGCAAAATGCACAAATCTCTGGAGGACATGGATAGGTGATGTTTCAGGCCGGGACTCTTCTTTGTAACCCAATGGTTCAGGCAGTATCTTGGAGAACATGGATAGATGACATTACGGGTCAGGGTACTTCTTCAGACTCTGAAAAAGGGTCCTAGCCTGAAACATCGCCTATCCATGTTCTCTAGAGATACTGACTGACTCGTAGAGTTACTCCAGCAAATTGTGTTTTTTTTGCACCTGAAATTCATTCATTGCAATTCCCATTAAAGTTACATTAGTTGGTCAAAATGCTATAATTTGTGGTTTATTTCACTGAAGAAAATTAGCAGTTCTGATTGCAGCCACAGCTCCTTTAAAAAGTTCTTCATTAGTTGTAAAGCACTTAAAAACATTGCGATGCAATAAAAGCTGACAAAAAAGTCTATTCTTTTAACCAGCTCACACTTTGTTCCCAATTTTAGCCATCACGAGTGATTTCATCAATGTGCACAACTTCAATTGACAAGCAATGGAAATGCATGATCCAAACCAAAAATAATGTATACGAGTAAACTGACAAGAACTACAAAAATCGCACCCGAAAAATTATTTTCTTGGTATGGACATGCTTAATGGAAAAACGGAAATGATGTAGATACCAATCATTAGGTGGTACATGTGCACAAGACTGCTATTTGAGACTCCACCCCATCCCACGCTAACCTAACCGTCTGTAGTCTCCAGCACTGTTGCAATAAGACCCGACCCAAGCTTGAAGAACAACCTCATCCTCTGTCTGAGCATGTTACAGCCTTCTAAACTTAGTGCTGAATCCTGCAGCTTCAGGTAACTTGTTTTCTGTGCTCCTGATCTGCATTTTGCAACTCCTGCATATTCTGACTCTCTAACTGCTCCTGTTGACTCGTTGACCAGAAGACCTTGTCCACGACTCATCCCCACCGTCACTATGTTTGTATCCTCTTAGAGACATATCTCCCTCTCTACAGCTTAACAAGTTTCTTTTATCTCCTTCCAGGTTCTGACAAAGGGTCTTCCACAGGAAATGTTAGCTCTGTTTCTCCTGCCACAGATCTGGCCTGATCTGCCAAATATGTCCAGCATTTTCAGCTATTATTTTAAATTTTCAGCTTCTGCATTTTTCTGAAATGTTTGATCGTGACTGCCTTTGGGCAGGCAAAACTGGCCAGCAAACTTTAAACAGTCATTTACTCACTTCTAATGCTCATCATGCAAAATGTTCTAATAAGCTTCCTTTTTTTTTAACCCCAGGTCTTATTCCACGATTTGAATAATAAACATGGCAGAAATTATTCGTGGAGGTAGTTCTAAGGATATCCAGGCCTCTTTATTTTTTTCCTCAGTGCTTTGCTATTTGTTTAAATAAACTAAGGCTCTTATATCATAATCCCAATATTATTTTTGTAAATTTTTAAATGAAGGCATTTATCACCAGCAAACATGTAGTAAGTGCAATAATATTAAAAGCAGTTAGAGTATTTCTTCCCTGGGCAGTATGTTTCATATAGTGCAACTTTCCACATGCTTACAAACATGTCAGACTAGGGCAAAATACTCTAACTGCTTTTAGTAATATTATATTTACTACCTGATTGCCAGAGAAGATGCCTTTATTTTTATTATTTTTATTATTTTTATTATTTTTATTATTTTTATAAATAATCATCTTATTTCTCAACAGGCACGGCAATCAGTAATTGAGGAACTGCTAAGAACCCAGTTATAAAATACATACCTGTCGTAAAAGCGGAACCCAGTCTACAAAGCAGCAGGATTAAAATGGCAGTGAACTTATTGTCCAATTGCAAACCATGCTAAAAATAAATGTAAATAATTAATTTATATCTTCCTCAGTGGATTATTTACATTGAGATGTAAATTTTCACAGTAAACATTATCAACCCAAGCGGATATCTTTCCCTGGGATTTTCAAAGATTAAACAAGCTACCCATCACTATGTTTACCACATGTCCAGTTTATTGCCACGAGACTGCTGGAGATGTTTTCCAAGTTCTTTTACTTGGCCAGATGTCACAGATTCCAGAGTGAAATGAAATGAAGGCAGTCCCCTTCACATGACCTCGTCTTTATGTTTGTTTTATCAACCACCAGTGTTAAAGTATACAGGCCAGTCATTGCTGGATATCCTCGCTCTACAGCTCATTTTTGCCAGCAATGGTCAAAACTGCTGACTTAGTTGAACTGTAGACCTATGGGCTGTATCTCGTGATTCCTCTCACTCTGGGCTTTTAACTGTTGTTTGCACTGGCAACAAAAAAGCGCCGGGTCTGGTTTGTGCTCCGTGCTTCCGCTCCCTGCTTTCACTAACATCAGCATAGGATATTGTACGAGGCATAATTTGTGTAGTGGAAACTCAACCCACCACTGCAAGGTTCAAACGCTAATTGACAGCGGTTGGCCAATTCAGTGGATGGTTCTCCAAACTAGTTTCAATGACTCCATTCTTACTATTATTTATTTTTCCACAAATTCCAAAGTGAAATGAATGAACTTCAGTGGACATTGCGGTTGGATTAATAAAATAAAATATAACATTTTAAATAGCTACCATAGTAAGTACCTTAATTGCCAAGTGGCTGCTCAAAACTTAGGCTGATTTATAGTTCGTGTTATTCTTCAACTCAAACGGCAGGCACCATTATGCTGAATCTTTTCATATAAATACATACACTATATTATATTTTCCACACTGGATTGCTATAATTGTGCCTTGCAGTTAATGATGAACAGTTGTGATTCTGCTTAACTCGCTGTGTATGGGTGGTACAGTTCATTTTCCACATCATTCACTTCAACATATTCCAAAATAGCACCCCACACAGGCAATATAATCTTACTGCCTTTAAATATGATTTTACAGACTTGCTCTTTAATTAAATAGTCCACCTAAGTACAGTCGTCACAGATCTACATTCTGTTCATTGGTAGTGCCGACTCCTTATTTGAATGTAACTCCGACTATTCGGAAATCCCAATGTTTCAGCATCCGGCCCACCAGGTGACGTTTCCTGTGTTCCCTTTCAACTCACTGGGGCCCCAGATCGCACAATCCCTTTAAACCTACCAGCCTCACTGGAAAATCTATTATATTGCTGTTTAACATTCAATAAAGTGAATTAGAAGTGTGTAGGAAGGAGCAGCAGATGCTGGTTTATACCGAAGATAAACACAAAGTGCTACAGCAACTCGGCGGGTCAGGTAGCAACTCTGGAGAAAATAAATAGGTGACGTTTCAGGTCAGAACCCTTCTTCAGACTGCTAATTAGAAGTGTGTTCGGAGTTTTAAAGCACATTCAATAGTCTGGAAAATCTAACATCACCATAGTAGAAACAAGGAACTGTTTGAGGGCAGGGTTCTGAAGAAGGATTACTTTTTTAAAGTAGGCATACCTTGAGGGGATTTTGCAGTTCAACAGTCAATTGTAGAAACAAGGAGCTGCAGATGCTGGTTTACAAGACAAGACACAAATTGCTGGAGTAACTCAGTGGGACAGGCAGCATCTCTGGAGAACATAGATAGGTGATGTTTCACGTTGGGACTGTTCTTCAGACTAACTGTGGGAGGGAAGGGGAATAAAGCTGGAAGAGAGGATGGGCAGAACAAAGCCTGGCAGGTAATAGGCCCAAGGTCGACACAAAATGCGGGAGTAACTCAGCGGGACGGGCAGCATCTCTGGAGAGAAGGAATGGGTGACGTTTTGGGTCGAGACCCTTCTTCAGACTGATGTCAGGAGAATGTGTTGGACAGAGATAGAATGTAGTCGGAGACAGTAAGACTGGTGGGAGAACTGTGAAGGGGAGAGGATGGAGAGAGAGAGGGAAAGCAGGGGCTATTTGAAGTTAGAGAAGTCAGTGTTCATACTGTTGGGGTGTAAGCTACCCAAGCGAAATATGAGGTGCTGTTCCTCCAATTTGCGCAGCGCCTCACTCTGACAATGGAAGAGGCCCAGGACAGAAAGGTCAGATTGGGAATGGGAGGGAGAGTTAAAGTGCTGAGCAACCGGGAGATCAGGTAGGTTAAGGCGGACTGAGCGGAGGTGTTCAGCGAAACAATCTCCGAGCCTGCGCTTGGTCTCACCGATGTACAGAAGTTGACACCTGGAACAGTGAATGCAGTAGATGAGGTTGGAGGACGTGCAAGTTAACCTCACCTGGAAAGACTGTCGGGGTCCTTGGATGGAGTCAAGGGGGGCGGTAAAGGGACAAGGGGAATGGTGTTTGGAGGGAGATATAGATCAGCCATGATTGATTGGCAGAGTGGACTTGATGGGCTGAATGGCCGAATTCTGCTTCTATCACTTATGACCTTATCATAAGAACAGGCCCTATGACCCACAAGGTCTGTCCCAAACAAGTTGCCAAGACCAATTCTTTTTCTGCCTGCACATAATCCATATCCTTCCATTCCCTGTATAACCATGTGCCTATCCAAAAGTCTCTTAGATGCCACTGTTATATCTGCTTCAACCACCACTCTCCGGCAGCATGTTTCAGATACTCACCACCCTCTAGATAAAAAAACTTGCCCCCCACATCTCCTTTAAACTTTGCCCCTACCACCTTAAAGCAATGCTTTTTAGTATTTGATTTTCCCATCCTGGGAAAACTGTCTACCTCATCTTATGCCTCCCCTTCACCCTTCCCCCCTGTTGGACAGAGAAGGCAATCTCCCCAAGCACTGATCCTAGAGACCCATCTGAGATCATCAGATGGCAAGTCAGTCGTGTGCCTGACTTCATGCATGGAGGAAAATCAAAAATTACAAATAAAAACTGCAAATGCCTGAAGCCTGAAATAAAACTATAGAAAATGACGGGAATACTCAGCAGATCAGGCAGCATCTGTGGGAAGAGAAACCTGGGCTAACCTTTCAGGTGGAAGCCCACTTATCTTGATTATAGATTTCAGACAAATCTTCGTAATAAAAACTTCCTGATAAAAACAATCAGACATTTCGGGAAACGATGGTAGATCGGATATGTTAGATTTCTGAGATTGGCAGAGGGACAAGGGAGACTCTGGGGTACAGAGCGTATCTCAGGAGGCATTTATGGAAAGATGTAACGTAAGCTAATTACAACCTTCACCATCACCATGACATGCTTTGAAAAGCTTTTAATGATGAAAGCAGCTGCTGTTCTAACTTCGTCAGAACTTTTTGATGCCAAAACCCGCACTCATATTCCCAAATCAGATTGTGGGCATCGTAAGGTTTACAGACTTTACAGGTAGAATGAAAAACTAAACAACCATCTCTACACTGTGGCCATTGGAAGAAGCATAGACATCGTGCTAAAAAAATTGGTTAATAAATCAGCAAATGGTTATTTTCCATTTCAAAACATTCCATAATGCAAGCTCTTTCGTACAGGATTATTTAGCTGCATTTCATTTTGCATCACCCATCTTACAGCAAGGACCACAGTAGCTTTAAATGTCTTGTAGATTATATGATCTTATTATTAACAGGAGATAATAAAATCATATCATCTATTTTTTATTATTCCACACAGACTGTACCCAAGGTCAGGATTGAACCTGGGTCTCTGGCGCTGTGATCAGCGGATCTGCCAGCTGCACCAGCCATCCTTTTGGTTTTCTAGGTATTCCTCTCAAAAGAACATATTGAAATTGTCAAATATTGAGAATCTTCAGTACATCTGAGAAAATGGCATTTTATTATTTATATTCTCCTAAACAAAAACTCGTTAAAAGATAGGTTCTGATAATCCCCAATGCCAGCAGTAACTGCATACTCTGTAGTATTAGGCCAATAATGTGATGCAGGTTTGTTCAGTTACCAATGAGCCACAGCCACACCATCATTCCTCCACCATCACCCTCCCACCACTACACAAACCTTCCCCATCCCCCATTGCCCACCACTACCACCACACAAACCTTCCCCATTCCCCATTGCCCACCACTACCACCACACAAACCTTCCCCATCCCCCATTGCCCACCACTACCACCACACAAACCTTCCCCATCCCCCATTGCCCACCACTACCACCACACAAACCTTCCCCATCCCCCATTGCCCACCACTACCACCACACAAACCTTCCCCATCCCCCACTCCCCCACCACTACTGTACAACCCTTCCCCACCACCCCTTACCACCACCACACAACCCTTCCCCACCATGCCCCACGCCTGCTAACACTTCCCCAACCACCCTCCTCCTCCTCCCTCCACCCAATATCAGTCCCAACATGAGCTAAAACCCGAGCAATGAATTAAATCTGTCATTTTCCCACCTTACCCTTCCACATTCTCTTCCCTGACCTCTTCCCTGACTCTCAGCATGAAGAAGGGTCTCAACCCGAAACATCACCTTTTCTCCAGGGATGCTGCCTGACCCGCTGGGTTACTCCAGCATTCCATGTCTATCTTTGGTGTAAACCAGCATCTGCAGTTCCTTCCTACACATTAAATCTTTCCCGTAGCTCTGCGGTCCTGCTACCCTTTGATAGTGCTACCAAGGTTACATAAGGGTTACATTGCAAGACTGATACCCACGCGATCTGGGCCAAATCATCAGGTGACGAGTTCAAATCCCGCTCTGGGGTATTTAACACCAGCCAATTAAATAATTGGAGAATTATTTTAAAAAACATTGGCATGACAATAGAGCTCAGGAAACTGCCAGATGGCGATTTTAAATTATGGTTAATTTGTGTCTTTTTGAGAAGTAAATCTTCCTGACCTCCCACGCTCCCCCCTACAAGTGAATCCAAGCTTGTGTGGCTGACTGGTAATTGTCTGCCAAAATAGTCCAGCAAGCCACACAGCTCCAGGGCACTTAGACGCTGCCTTGCCAATGACACCATCTCTTGAGAACAATTAGGGAGTTAATTCGTCCGGATGTGCAGAAATTATCATTTTGCTTTCAAACTTCTGCTGTGGGAGTGAGGATTGGAGTTTTATTTTTACATTGGTATTTAGCCCCCAGTCCTTCCTCATTCAATTGATAGAGGGGTTTTTTTCTGAGACTGTTCAGAGCAGTAATGACATTCACACCATTGGAGAATGAAGCAGGAACAACGTCAGGGGTTATGATTATTCCGTTCACTTTGTGCGGCGTAATGTAATATTTTTGTTCTATTATTGCGGTATAACTAATGAAGTTACCGCGTCCTGCAACAGTCTACAGAAGCGGCATTGCAAGGGGAGGGCTGGGGGGGGTTATTGACTGACTGGCACCTTTGTGCATCTAGCTCCCACTGTCAGACAATACCAGGTGCCGGAGGGACAGGTTGCTAGAGATGGGTGCGGAAGAGGGGAGAGCGACGTCGCTACATCGCTACATCGCTACATCGCTACATCGCAGCCATCAGTACATTGAACAGTGGAGCTCTCTCGCTGTCATTTATACCGCTGCACCACAAAACATTGTCAATCTGCCCAGAGGGCTCGGGTGGCGTTCAGTTCAAGCAAAATCCCTTTCTCTGGTATCCTGTTATCGTGGCTTTGTGTCAGATAATGAACAGATCCCTTTCCTCCCGTCCGTCTGGCACTAACCCATTACGCAGTTCAACATTTGACAGATGAACGAAGCGCAAGCCCTTGAGCGTCTATCTTACCCTGAACTTGAACACGTTCACATGCACCGAGTAGATGAAGCTTTGTCCACTCCGTTCACTTATGATGACTACCCTGAAAAGTACTGTTTCACTCTTAGGGAGATATGGGAGGGGGGGGGGGGGGGGGGATTACCAGGGCTGCTCTTTGCAGATGAAGTCGTCCCCACTCCTTTAACATAGATCTTTCATGTACACGTTGAGAGGAAGAGTCACACCGATGGAACAAAAGGAATATCAAGCTTTCCGTGCAGGAAGCAACTGCAGATGCTGGTTTACACCGAAGATAGACACAAAATGCTGGAGTAACTCAGCGGGACAGGCAGCATCTCTGGAGAGAAGGAACAGGTGATGTTTCGGGTCGAGACCCTTCTTCAGAACTCCAAGCTTTCTGCTTCATTTGCAGTTGAACAACCTTCTGTTGTGATGGCAAGGTGTAATAATAAGGGTGAGATAATAAGTGTAAGTGTAATAATAAGTGTGTGAGGTGGGGAGATTTCATGGAGTGTGATGGGAAGTTTGCAGGATAATGATGATGGTAGTTTTTGAATAAATGAGGCAGCAACTGGTGGAACTACGCAGACCTCAGGAACTCTGGTTACACTGATGAGTACTATTCCAACAACAAAGTTGTTCCAATACCCCTGGCACTGACATCCTTTGTCTTCCCATCCCCCTGCCCCCTACCCCCCTGCAGAAATGGGGGTGGGGTGGGGCTGTGGAAGGTCTCCTGCCCTGAGGACAAACACTTCTTCACTTCCTATACCAAAGTTCCAGATCTGTACTGAGAAAACTGATATCCACTCGCTCCATCTTTCCTTGATTTATACCAGGACAAGCTGCTTGAATTGAGTGACAAATTGCAGTCTGACAACACTGATGGGCATTAGCTATCTGCAGGGTGACACTGTGGAGCAGTGGTAGAGTTGCTGCCTTACAGCACCAAAACCAGGGTTCGATCCTGACTATGGGTGCTGTCTGTTCAGAATTCATACATTCTCGCCGTGACCTGCGAGGGTTTTCTCTGGGTGCTCCGGTTTCCTCCGTCTTCCAAAGACCCACAGGTTTGTAGATTAATTGGCTTGGTATAATTGTAAATTGTCCCTAGTATGTAGGATAGCGTTAGTGTGCAGGGATCGCTGGTCAGCCCGGATTCGATGGGGCAAAGGGCCTAGTTCCGCACTGTATCTCTAAAACTAAAACTAATAAAAACTATAGGTGCTAAGCATTGCAAACAGCATGCAACATCGTCACTATACACTATATTGCCCTAGAGTTATAGTTATACCGCATGAAAACAGGCTCTTCAGCCCAATTTGTAAATGCTAACCAAGGTGCCTACCTGAGCTAGTCCCATCTGCTTCCATTTAATCCCCATCCCTCTGATCCGGTCCTCTCCATACACCTGGTAAAATGTATGGCGGGACTGTCATATGTTGAAAGACTGGAGCGACTAGGCTTGTATACACTGGAATTTAGAAGGATGAGAGGAGATCTTATTGAAACGTATAAGATTATTAAGGGGTTGGACACGTTAGAGGCAGGAAACATGTTCCCAATGTTGGGGGAGTCCAGAACAAGGGGCCACAGTTTAAGAATAAGGGGTAGGCCATTTAGAACTGAGGTGAGGAAAAACTTTTTCAGTCAGAGAGTTGTGAATCTGTGGAATTCTCTGCCTCAGAAGGCAGTGGAGGCCAATTTTCTGAATGCATTCAAGAGAGAGCTAGATAGAGCTCTTAAGGATAGTGGAGTCAGGGGGTATGGGGAGAAGGCAGGGACGGGGTACTGATCGAGAATGATCAGCCATGGTCACATTAAATGGCGGTGCTGGCTCGAAGGGCGGAATGGCCTCCTCCTGCACCTATTGTCTATTGTCTATTGTATTTTAAATGTTGTAAATGCACCTGCCTTTACCACTTCCTCTGGCAGTCCATTCCATATATCCACCACCATGAAAAACCTGTCCCATAGGTTCCTTTTAGTAATTCTTCCTTTTAGCCCAAAATCTATGCCCTCCAGTCTTAGACTCCCTGGGAAAGACACTGTGCCCTCCAGTCCCAGTAACTATCTTGTTAATTTTTACTGCGCTCTTTCCAATTTAATGGTGCTTTCTGGCAAGCTCGGTGACCAGAACTGTACACAGTACTCAACAAGTGGTCTTACCAACGCCTTGTGCAGCAGTTACATGACATTGCAAATCAGTGACCTGTTTCATGAAGGCATGCCACCCGTGCTGCCACTTCATGTACATTTGTACCCCTAGATCTCTGTTGTACAATGCAGTTCAGGGCCTTGCCGTTTACTGTGCAAGTCCTGCCCTGGTATAAATCGAAGGTAGACAAAATGCTGGAGTAACTCAGCGGGGCCGGCAGCATCTCTGGAGAGAAGGAATGGGTGACGTTTCGGGTCGAGACCCTTCTTCAGACAGATATCAGGGGAGTGGGCCGGACAGAGATAGAATGTAGTCGGAGACAGTGAGACTGGTGGTAGAACTGGGAAGGGGGAGGGGATGGAGAGAGAGGGAAAACAAGGGCAACCTTCCCATTTCCACCCTTTTCTGCTTTCCGCAGAGACCATTCCCTCCGCATCTCCCTGGTCAACCTCTCACTGCCCTGGTTTAGCCTACCTGCCTATTCAGCTAAACTTGGACCTACCTGGAGAGCTACGTAGACATTGGCCAGAGCTTGCCCATATGTGTCATGGCAATGAACTGCCAGTGCATTTTTGGGAATTTCCTTCAGCACTGCTTGAAGCATTTCCTTCATGTCCCCCGGAGTCCCAACTCCTGTTGTGTCTCCCAGTGAGATTTCATAGCAACCCATGTTGTACATTCTTTGTGCCACCTACAAAAACATAGGAATGAGTTAGGACATCATATTTCACTCCGCGTACCAAAATTTAAAAAAAGATCCAAGAAAAGTGACTAGAGCTGTATAAAATCAGAGAGGAAAAGATCGGGCAGATGCACAGAGTCTCTTGCCCACAGTCGATGAATCGTGGACCAGAGGACATAGGTTTAAGGTGAAGGGGAAAAGATTTAATAGGAATTTGAGGGGTTAATTTTACACACAAAGGATGGTGGGTGTATGGAATGACCTCACAGAGGAGGTGATTGAGGCAGGGACTATCGCAACGTTTAAGAAACAGTTAGACAGGTACATGGATAGGACAGGTTTGGAGGGATATGGACCAAGCGCAGGCAGGTGGGACTAGTGTAGCTGGGACATGTTGGCCGGTGTGGGCAAGTTGGGCCAAAGGGCCTGTTTCCATGCTGTATACCTCTATGAAAGCCATCAAGTATTGAATTAAATGGTGACATTTGGGTGCCCTTGATCCAGACAATCACAAGAGACTGTAATGTGTGGCATAGTGGTGCAGAGGTTAGAGCAGCTGCCTCACTGTTCCAGAGACCCAGGGCAAATCCCTGATCTCCAATGCAGTCTGTGTGGAGTTTGCACATTCTCCCAGTGTCCGCATGGATTTCCTCTGAGATGTTCTGGCTTCCTCCCACATCCCAAAAGACGTGCTCATTGACAGGTTAATTGGCTGCTGTAAATCATCCCTAGTTTGTAGGCGAGGGGTAGAATCTGGAGGATATTATTCATAATGTGAGGAGTATTAAATTGGTTAGAGGAGAATTCTGGTAAAAATGAGTGGCTGATTGTCGATGTGGATTCAGGGGACCAACAGATCTGTTTCTGGACCATCTTTCTCTGTGACTCTATGCTGATTGAAAGGAAAGCTGTAACACTCTGAGGTCATTGGAGAAGAAAAATGCAGTTATTGGACACCACATTGTTACACTTAAACAACAATTGGCCCTTCTGAATACCTCATTACACACATGTCAATGCACAAATTAACTGGAACAATTTTAAACATCCTTTGAATTCTCACGGCAGACATCATTAACAGCCGGCAAACTAAAACAAAGTTCTTCCAATGAAAAGGACAAATGCTTTTATTTTTTGCCCCCAAATTGTTTCCATCTCTGTAATTTTAATTTATCAGAGTGAAGATTACACGAACACCATCACCAGTCTCACACTGATTGCACAGCTTACCTCTGCAACCTTGGCTGGTGGAATGGTTCCTTCATACGGGCACGCTATTGCACAAGACACGTACCTGTGGTTTAAGCAAAAGTAAATGTTTGGTTTGCTAACTGAAATCAGAAACAAAAAGATTCATTTTATAAATAAAATAAAATCAGTGTGCAAAGTCATGAGAGGAATAGATCGGGTAGATGCACAGTCTCTTGCCCAGAGTAGGGGAATCGAGAACCAGAGGACACAGGTTTAAGGTGAGGGCTGAAAGATTTAATAGCAACCCGAGGGGTAACCTTTTCACACAAAGGATGGTGGGTGTATGGAACGAGGTAGTTAAGGCAGGTACTATTGCAATTGTTAAGAAATATTTAGACAGATGCATGGATAGCACAGGTTTAGAGGGATATGGGCCAAACACATGCAGGTAGGACTAGTGTAGATGGGATATGTTGGTTGGTGTGGGCAGGTTGGGCCGAAGGGCCTGTTCCTAAGCTGCATGAGTCTATTATAAGTCTAGATTGAAATTAGAATCATACAATTGTCTTGCATGAAAACAGGGCGTTTAACTAGTAATCGATCATCAACCACCCATTTACACTAATCCTATATTAATCCCACTTTTTGATTTCTTCCCATATTCTATCCAACTCTCACCAAATTCAAGTACTCACTACATACTAGGGATAATTTACAGTGGCCAATTAACCAACTAGCGCTTGGAACATGAGGAAACTGGAGCACTCGTGGGAAACCTGGCTTTGAAATGTTGCCTGACTTGCTGATTTTTTTTCTTGCATTTTCTGTGTCATCCTGTATAAAGGATGGTTGTGGAACCAAGCATGATATATTCAAACATTCAACTTAAATCCTCCATAATTAATCTAATGTTAGATTTATTCTCTGGATCCCTGAAATCCAATTTTAAAGTGTAACTAAACTCCCATACATCTGCTTTAATCAAATTTAAAATTATTTTCTGGATATGTAATTACTTTTTCTTCTGAGCAATCCAGATGGGGGTCAGTATTCAAATCATAAGAGTTGTGCTTTTTAGAACTAATAGCAAGGAACTGTTTAAATTCTATTGTTTATGGAAATATTTTCTTAATTTTCTGTTTGCTTTACGCTTTGTCACTTGACATTATGCAAAGTTTTTGAGCTAAGTATTAACAATGATCTAATGGCAAATTAAGTATGCTGGTTGCTGCAATTTAGACACCCAATGTTTTAGTCTGACTACTGATATGGCAAAGCCATCTACTCAGTAAAGCAACTAAGGAGGAGCTTTTTACTATTTTGATGATTACACTTTTAAAGTTTAATGAGATTTTCTGAATACTTTTAAATGGGCGGCAATCAGACTGAGATTTACAATTTTACAAATAAGCAAGAATAAAGTTATTAATATTGTGTTTTGGGAACACTGGCAGCACATGTAGCTCTCTGCTGTCCTGTCAATTATGTGAGCAAGGGGAAATTAAAGAAAGGAAGGAAGTTTCAAAGTGGGAAAATATTTGGCTTCTTGTCAAAGAAACCCAAACTTAATAAAAAATACAAAATATGGGAAATGCTCAGCAAGTCAGGAGTTGGCAAATTAGCAATTTGATTTTTAGTTTGCAACGGATCTCAAATCTAACTGTGGAAATTGTAATTTTGCTGCAAGAAAACCAGTTGTTTTGTTTATTAAAGCCACAATCCTCTCCCAATTGCCAGGGTGTAACACATTTACAGGGCCTCTGTTCTTCCAATAATTATTTCTGAAAGCTGACCTTTTGAAAGAAAATCTTTCTTTCCATTTACCTTTTATTCCAACAAAATAAAACTGTTTACTTTGTTCTGCAACGCTGATCATCTGGTGAGCCAGCAATGTCCGTGACGCTTCTGTGTATGGAATTCCATTGCGAGCATTTTCTCGCAGCTAGTTTATAAGTTGTTTACAGCCCTAAAGTCACTCAACAAAACTATTCACCAGTGAAAAATAACAACTGTATACCATACAGTGTTATTCAGTAGATGGAGTCTACCATCGCATAACATTTAGAAGTTGATATATATCATAGATCAAATCAACTTCGTAGCTACAGAAGGCCAAAACTCAAGTTTAACACTTAAATTTTTTATCTGTACTCCGTGGATGGCTTGATTGTATCATGTATAGTATTTTCTTTGACTGGATGGCACACAAGAAAAAGCTTTTCACTGAACACGTGACAATAATAAACAAAGCTATCTGAAAGAAAAGTATTTCCAAAATCATGTTGGGATTGGTCTCTATAAGGTTTTGCCAATACCATTATCTTGTAGTATACAATACAATGTATTCGCACTAATCATCCACAAGATTGCAGTGTGCACCATTGACAAAATGTATTACATTTTATTCCCACTTTTCCTCCTCTTTTCCAACTTTCTTTCCCCCCTCCCCTGTAATTAGTCTGAAGAAGGGTTTTGACATGAAACGTCACCTGTCCATGGTCTCTAGGGATGCTGCCTGACCTGCTGAGTTACTCCAGCATTTGTGTCTTTTTGCATCTGCAGTTCCTTGCCCTTACATTTACTGTCCCTGGCCAGGACAAAAGCAGCCCCCCAGCCAGGTCCGCGATGCATACAAGGACCAAGATGGCAGGCACGTGGAAACACGCAATATCAGTTTATTTTTCCAAGTTGTATACCATCCGGACTTGGTAACACACCATCATTCCTCCCTTGCCTCTGGGTGTAAATCCGGGGCTCCAGATCCATCAGTGCCTTGGGAGGATCTTCATCTGCAGGACTGCAGTGATCCAGGAAGGCATTCACCTCCTTCAAAGGGCAACTAGCATTGGGCAATAAATGTTAGCCTGGCCACACTCCAAATATAAATGCATTATTTAAAAAGTCAATACTCTTTAGTCAGAGGGTGGTGAATCTGTGCCACAGAAGGCTGTGGAGGCCAAGTCAGTGAATATTTTTAAGGCAGAGATAGATTCTTGATCAGTACAGGTGTCAGAGGTTATGGGTAGAAGGTTGGGAGGGAGAGATAGATCAGTCATGATTGAATGGCGGAGTAGACTTGATGGGCCGATGGCTTAATTCTACTCCTATTCTTTATGAATACAGTTAAGACTGGTATTAAATCATAATTACAAATAGCTGTAATCCTCTCACGTAACTGAATAAAAAAGTGAACAACCTTTAACTGCACATAAAGCTCAATGTCATATTATACTTTGACCACCTCATTTATGGTCAGCTCAAAGATATAAAAGATCCAAAGATCATATAGACACAAGAAGCTGGAGTAACACCGCGGGTCAGGCAGCATCTCTGGAGAAAAAGGTAGATGACATTTCAGTTCGAGACCCTTCTTCGGACTGAGAGCCAAGAGGAGGGGGGAAACGAGAGAAATAAAAAGGTACATAGAACAAATGAATAAAAAGCACGCAAAAGAACAGATCAAAGCCAGTAACGATGATCAAGGAGAGGAGATCATATAGGCTGGTTTAAACCAAAGATAGACACAAAAAGCTGGTCTAACTCAGCGGATCAGGCAGCATCTCCGGAGAGAAGAAATAGGTGACATTTTGGGTCGAGACCCTTCTTCAGACCTTCTTCGGATCATAAGTATCCATTCACAAGGTTTCAAAATTAAAAGATAAATAAGCTATTTATTTTTATAAATAACAAATATAATTTTCAGAAATATGTGCACTTCTTAAAGGTCAAGCCTAGATTTGTTTATTTAATGTTTTCCTGGTACTGGGCCATAGTGTTTATTTAAATACTTTTATTAGCACAAGCATTTGTTTAAATACTTCCTGTCAGATTACAAATTGTCTCACACAGGCCTGATACGATATTTCCAGAGAGACTTATCATAAACATTGACCACATATTAACAAACTGTACATTTTTAACAGGGTACTAATTGTAGATAAAATCCAGCCAGATAGGACAAAGTTGGGTAACCGCATGTACAGATCATAGCTGGAAGTATTCAACAATTATTTGGCCAAGAAATCAGAGCAGCTACACACAGATGTTGTCCATCTTCTTTTGCCCTTTAATATGTTGAGTATGCAGCCCAGTAAATTCCCTTAGATTACTCCAAATTCCTCTGATCTTCATCTGATGCACGAGTGCTTTTTAGGGTCTGGTTGTACAGGTATCAGTGGGCAAAGTGCCAACTCCTTTGCAAGGGTGGTCAATGAGGGCTGACTTTTACAGGGGTTTTGTTGCAAGTGCATGCGCGTGTGGGTGGGGGGGTTGTGGGAGGGGTGCCGTACTGGCACACACTGTGCAGAAGTCTTCCCTTTGAGAGAGACAGGTTGTCAGATGTGAAGCTCTCTGTTAGAGCGATGCTATGGTGAACTTTCAACAATGGAAACCATTGTAATCCAGGGTTTCTTAAACCTGTCGGGGATACAGGGCCAGCACTCAGCAGCAGATGAGAGCTCTGTCTGTTGTACATGAGTCTGAAGTGATTGTACCTATATACGGTATATCTGATCTGTTCGAACAGCATGCAAAAAAAATCTTTCAACTTTACTTTGGCACATAGGTTCATGTTCTTAGGTTATCAGGGCAGAATTAGGCTATTTGGCCCATCAAGTTTATTCCACCATTCAATCATGGCTGATTTATCTCTCCCTCTCAACTCCATTCTCCTGTCTACTTCCAATAACCCCTGACACCCATACTAAGCAAGAATCAGTCGATCTCCGCCTTAACAATATTCATTGCTGTCTGTGGCAATAAATTCCTAAACCGAGACCAAATCAAGATGGTGGTAAGCTGCTTCCTTTAAGCACAGTTTTATGGGTCAGGATGTTGCAGGACTTATGACCCAACAATACTGAAGGATCAGCCATACATTTCCATGTGCAGGGGAATGTGTAGATGGTGATGATCATGTCAGTTTGTGTCTCAGGAAGATAGAGGGTCCTGCTGATGCTGTTGAGGTAGCCTTGGCAAGTTGCACCTAATGATGGCACAATGCCTCAGGGGTGGAGGGAATGAAACCTCAGGGTGGTGATGGACTACTAATCAAGTGGACTGCTTTGTCCTGGTTGGAGCTCCATCAGGCTGCTGATGCGACCTGATAGATAACAGAAAAACTTTGGAGGATCGGGAAGACCATCACTGACCTGGCTGTGGAGACCGTATTTAAGCAGTTAGTTCAATAAAGTGTATGTTGTAGAGTCATAGAGTGATACAGTGTGAAAGCAGGCCCTTCGGCCCAACTTGCCCACACTGGCCAACATGTCCCAGCTACACTAGTCTCACCTGCCCGCGTTTGGTCCATATCCCTCCAAACCTGTCCTATCCATGTACTTGTCTAACTGTTTCTTAACCGTTGGGATAGTCCCAGCCTCAACTACCTCCTCTGATAGCTTGTTCCATACACCCACCACCCTTTGCGTGAAACGGTCAATTGTGACCA
This sequence comes from Rhinoraja longicauda, assembly GCF_053455715.1. NCBI lineage: Eukaryota > Metazoa > Chordata > Chondrichthyes > Rajiformes > Arhynchobatidae > Rhinoraja > Rhinoraja longicauda. Next base: position 26,060,800 of record NC_135957.1, on the reverse strand, counting down.
CTCAACCACCAACTACCCTTGCACCATCACTGATCATTATCAGTTTGATGGCGGAGTGGGCTTTGGGTGATGGCAATGGCAAGATAGTTTGATTCCTCTGGTTAGTGACACCTGGAATTTGTGTAGCACCAATATTACTTGTCACTTTACCAGACCTGGCTTCAAAATGTTAACCAGATTTTCCTGCATTTCTGATTTTTGTTCTGAGAAAGAATTTCAAAGATTTAATTTACATGCCAATTCTACCACAATCACATTCTGGACTTGTATGACAAAATGAATCCACCCTGTTTAAAGCCTGAAATGGCTGTTACAGCCCGCAGCTTTGAGCTTTTAGAAAACTTTCCATTTTAGCTCAAGAAGTTGAGCACTACTCACAGCGCAGCTGAATGTGCAATGTACAGGAAACAATCCAACTCTGCCTTTTTACATTAAAAATCTCTTTAGGTTCATTGATATAGAAATGGGGATGTTGCCATTGGTTATGCTGAGTTTAAAAGCAAAGAGAGAACTATGCACTACCTGAAGTTAACTACTTGCAAACTGCACAGCATATTTTCATTTCTCATCTGATGTAAACATTTTATATTTCTACATGTCTATTTACTGTGTATCCATTTCTCATAATAATAGGCTGTGAACATTACCGGGACTTGGGAAAATTGTATACTATAACCAACCTTTTCTCTTTACGGTTCATTCCAGTCATGGACAAAACTTTTTTTTAAAGCTCATCTGAATGTTACTCTATATAATTTGGATTTGATGTCATAATTTCAAGATGGTGCCTCCCTGTGCAGCAGCTGTTGCAGCAGCCCCTGCTCACAGGTGAGCATTTTTTCTCTTTTTTAGTAGTTAGTTAAGTTATTTCTCTCACTATTCTTGTGTATTAGTTTTGTGTATTAGTTTTGTGTAACACTGTAAATTTCCCCGGTGTGGAACAAATAAAGGAATATATTATTATTATTATTTATTATGTATTGTTGTCAATATTGATAAGTGTCAATAAGGCTACTTGTTGCCACAGTTATTACAAAAAGGAGCAGCAAAAATAATGTTACGAAGAAAAATAACATGGTAAGAAAGTTAGTTTTGGTGTATGCTGTTAGATATCTCCTTACTTTACTGAACTCTAACCAAAGTCAATAGGTAAGAGTGAGGTCATGCAGCGTACAACAAATGACATCTATATATCTGTTATTTTTGCTGCATTGATTATTATGCTGCAAAGAACATTCTAAAATTCTAGGGTTCTGTACGTCTTTAAAAAGAAATTCATAAATGCTTATGTATGCAGGATCTAGAATTTTAATGGACAATGCATCTCTTGTGTACAGTGTGTAAAGTAAGATTAAGTCTTATGGTTCTCTGTGCCAAGATATACTAAGGATTTAGTCCGAGTTCAAGTACGAGGACAAAGAAAGGCTTGCCATTCTGTGGCATCTTTCATGGACTCATGACAGCCAAAACATTTGTTTTAGATAATGAATTACCACTGAAGTGTAGTTACAGTTGGAAAATAGGAAATACATTAACCAGCCTGGGTGCCTAAAAACAGCAATATGACAAATAACCTGGTAATCTGTCTATGTGGTGTTTATTGAGTGATAACTTCTGCCCAGAATATTTTCCAACTTGACAAAGTGTAATCACAAGCATAGAAAAAGACACAAAATACTGGAGTCACTCAGCGGGTGAAGCAGCATCCCTGGAAAACATGAATGGGTGATGTTTTTGGTCAGGAACTTTAGTTTTTTCTTAGTTTAGTTTAGAGATACATCTTGGAAACAGGCCGTTTGGTCAACCTAGTCCACGCCGACCAAAGATTACCCCATACACTAGTTCCATCCTGCGCACAAGGGACAATTTATAAAAGCCGATTAACCTACAGACCTGCACGTCTTTATAGTGTAAGAGGAAACAGGGGCACCCAGAGAAAACCCATGTGGTCACAAGGAGAATGTACAAACTTCTATACAGGTAGCAACCGAGGTCAGGATCGAACCTGGGTCGCTGGCTCAGCGAGGCAACAACTCTACCGCTACCCCACTGTGCCACCATCAGCCAGATTGTGGGAGGGCGGAAGAAAGCTAGATGAGAGGAGGGGCAAGGCAAAGCAAGGCATGTAATAGATGAACACAGGCGAGGGGGAGTATTGATAGGCAGATGGTTGGACAAAGGTCTGAGCTGAAAACAAATGGTGCGAGAGAAAAGGATTGAAGAGCTGCAAATTGTGAAGCCAGATGAAGGAATATAGGGGAGGGGGAGGGAAGTCACAACCAGTGCTAGCAACAATAACTAATTATTTTTTCCAAAAGGATGTCTACTATAAAGGTAATGGGATCCAGACAACAGGGTCTGTTACTCCTTCCAAACCTCATTCCCTTTGCATTGAGAATCGTCAAGACGTTGCAAGTAGCTACCTGATAAAACTGCACAGGGGAGTTAGGGGAAATTTGAGGAAACTAATCAAAATCATGAATGGCTTTGATAGAGTAAATAAGGAGATGGCAGAAGAACTGATAACCAGAGAAGAAACAATAATGGGGATTAGCAAAAGAACTAGAGGAAAACATGGAAACATATCTTTATGCAATGAATTGTCGTGACTTAAAATTCACTGCCTGAAAGAACGGTGGGAACGGAACCAATTACCTAAATACCTGAAGGGAAGCCAATTAGACAGCTTGGGGAAAAAAGTTGTGGAAATAATTAGATGTGTTTACCAAAGAGATGATGCAGGCATAAAAGTTTTCATTTGTAATGTGTAACGCTGAGGGCGGCACAGTGGCGCAGCGGTAGAGATACTGCCCCACAGCGCCAGAGTCCCGGGTTCAATCCTGACGCTGGGTGCTGTGTGTGCGGAGCTTGCACTTTCTCCCTGTGACAACTTGAGTTTCCTCCAGGTAATTCGGTTTCCTCCCACATCCCACATGCAGGTTTAGACAATAGACAATAGGTGCAGGAGGAGGCCATTCGGCCCTTCGAGCCAGCACCGCCATTCAATGTGATCATGGCTGATCATTCTCAATCGGTACCCCATTCCTGCCTTCTCCCCATACCCCCTGACTCCGCTATCCTTAAGAGCTCTATCTAGCTCTCTCTTGAATGTATTCAGATAATTGGCCTCCACTGCCCTCTGAGGCAGAGAATTCCACAGATTTGTAGGTTAATTGGTCACTGTGAAATTATCTCTCATGTGCAGTGAATGAGAAAGTGGAATAACCTAGAACCACTGTGAATCAATGGTTGACGTGGACTTGGTGGGCCTGTTTCCAAGCTGTATCCCAAAATTATAAACAACAAAAGGCAAAAGGAGGCGGGAACCTCAAGTAAACATATTCTTCAATCAGTAGTACAAGAACTTCTTCCTCATAGTCTGAAGAAGGGTCTCGACCCGAAACGTCACCCATTCCTTCTCTCCAGAGATGCTGCCTGACCTGCTGAGTTACTCCAGCATTTTGTGAATAAATATTCTTCAATCAATTGGATGTGGAGAGAATAGAAATCTTGTGAATTTGCTCAGGTTGTGATACAAACCTGGGATTCTGTTGTGATACAACTGTTGTGATACAAACCTCGGATTCAATGTTAAACTCCCTCAAAGACGCACAATAATGAAGGGGGAATATTTGACGGTGGTTATGGCATAAAAGTTGGGGATTGATTGGAAGTAGGGTGTGCAGGAAGCAAACATCTCATGATGGAGAGGTGTAACTCTTCATTGAAATATTTAAACCAGTTCCCACAATGCAACCAGTAGCGAGGGTTAAGTTCAAGCCATTCAAATTATCGGGACTAATGAAGAGTGTGACAAGGTCAGGAAGGTATAACGTTTTTAGAGTGTACTTTCAGTAATGCCCCCAACTCCTCAAATCAACCTCTGGCCTTAAATAACTGATTGGTCCCCACAACGCGGTCCCAATTACACAAGAACGCATGGAAACAGGAGCAGGAGTATACCACCAGGCCCCTCAAGCCTTCCCCACCATTCAATAGGACCATGGCTGATCTATGCTGGCCTTTCCACCTCTTCTGTGCCAGTTCCTCATAGCCAACAATATCTATGAAAACGCGCACCTCCCATAGCCTTCAATAGTATGAAAATGCACACCTCCAGATTCAGGGACAGCTGTTATCAGGCAACTGAATCGTCCTACCACAACCAGAGAGCAGTGCTGAACTACTATCCACCTCTTTGGTAACCCTCGGACTATCCTTGATCGGACTTTGCTGGCTTTACCTTGCACTAAACGTTATACCTTATCATGTATCTATACACTGCATATAGTCGATTGTAATCATGTATTGTCTTTCTGCGGACTGGTTAGCACGCAACAAAAGCTTTTCACTGTACCTCGGTAACACGTGACAATAAACTAAACAATCCCCGACCCTAATGCCTGACGTACAAATATTTATATACCTCTACCTTAAACATATCCAACGTTTTAGCCTCCACCATCCAGAATCCCAGAGACTCACTAACGTTTGGGAAAATAACTTTCCATGCACCTCCATTTTAAACGAGTGCACCCTTATTTTGTGGCAATGTCCTCTTGTTTGTAACTCTCAGCAAGCCCCCATGTGAAGCCCCCTTAGGACCTTATATTTTAAATAAGGTTACCACTCATTCTGCCAAACCTTTCCCCCCCGTATTCTACCAAAGCCTACACACGAAGTACAAGGGTGATGGAATCGGGTAAGACAGTGGGTGTCAACGTGGACCTTACTAAGGTATTTAATCAGATCTCTCGCGGTAAATTGATCCAAAATTTTAAGATGCATGGGCTCCGTGGTGACATGGTAGCTTGGATTCAGAACTGCCTTACCCAGAAAAAGCAGGAAGTAGTCGTGGAAGGAAGGGTGCCATTCCACCTGGAAGTGCGTGAGAGACCAGTGCCGGGACCTCCGTTGTTTGTGGTATATATATATAAATGTTTAGACGGGCTGGTCATTAAGTTTGCAGACAACAGAAAAATTGGTAGAGTTGCAGACAGTGAAGAAGTTGACAAAGGATACAGCAGGATGTCGATCAGCTACAGAGATTCACCAGTACGTGACCTGGGCTGGAATATTTCCGCTATGAGCTGCGGCTGGAAAGGCTGGGTTTGTTTACCTGAGGGTGAAGGCACTGAGGAGCTACCTGATAGAAGGGTGCAACATTATGAGAGCCACAGATGGGGAAGATGGTGATAAACCCCTCCTCATGGTCGTGAGCCATGTCTAAGATTGGAGGGAGTGGCATTAAGGTACAAAGTAAGACATTTAGAAAGGTTCTGAGGAAGAATTTGCTCACCCAGGGGGGTGGTTGCAATCTGGAATGCGCTGCCTGAGAATGTGGTGGAGGCAGGAACTCTCACAACATTTAAAAATAACATAGATAAGCACTTGGACCAACAAGGCTGTGGACTAAGTGCTGGTACATGGGATCAGTGTATATATGATGGTTGGCACGGACATGGTGGGACAAAGGGGTAACTTTGGAGAATCTGTGGAATTCATTGCCACAGACGGCGGTGGAAGTCCGGTCAATGGATATTTTTAAGGCGGAGATTGACAGATTCTTGATTGGTAAGGGTGTCAGGGGCTATGGGGAGAAGGCAGGAGAATGCTGAGAGGGGAAAGATAGATCAGCCATGATTGCTAGACTTGATGGGCTGAATGATTGATGGACGTAGATAGACTTGATGGGCTGAATGGCTTAATTCTGCTCCCAGAACTTATGAACTTCTTGCTGAATGACTCCATGACTATTATACACAGTAAATGCTAAAGATAAGGTGCCTACCCTCGTACAGGAATGCAGCCTTGCTTTGCGGCTCTGATCACCTGTTCAAATCGCTGCATGCTCTCTTCAATGGAACAATTCGTGTTCCTCCTACTGAAGGTTTCAGAGGCTGCTCCGAAAATTGCCACTTCTTTTGCCCCGGCTTCCATCTGAAATTAAATTATTTGCCATTGTTTCACACATTAAATTACACTTTACTTTAGACTTTAGACATAAGAGATACAGCGTGGAAACAGGCCCTTCGGCCCACCGAGTCCATGCCAACCCCATGCACTAGCACTACGAACAATTTTACAGAAGCCAATTAACCTACAAACCTGCAGACCTTGGGATTGTGGGAGGAACCCAGAGCACCCAGGGAAAACCCACGCTGTGACAGGGAGAATGTACAAACTCCGTACTGACATCTCCTGTAGTCAGAATCAAACCCAGGTCTCTGGTGCTGTAAGGCAGCAACTCTACCATGGCCCACTGTGCCACCCTTTTCTCCAACATTGACATTCAAAACCAACTTCTGGAACAGAACGCTGGAATTCACATTGTAGAAGGTGGTCCTTCACCCCTGTGTCTCTGCCAGCTATAAATGGACTCTATGAAAATTAGTTTAATCCCACTTCCAAGCTCTTGGCTCAGTCTTGTCGGTTATGGCTCTTCAAAGCTTACGGCTTTAAATGAGATGGGGCATTCTGTCTTCTCCAGATTTCTGGTGCATTCTAAGCACTCCAGTACTTCAGTGAAAGCATGGAAACAGGCTCTTTGGCCCACTAAGCCCACGCCGACCCTGCTATCCCACTTTCACATACACTTCCTGTACACTCTAGGGGTAATTTACAAAGGACAGGAAACCAGAGGACCCAGAGGAAACGCATGCAGTCACAGGGAGGGCATGCAAACTCCAAACAGACAGCACCCGAGGCCAGAGTCGAATCCAGTTTCTGGTGCTGTGAGGCAGCAGTTCTACTGGACGTGCCACTCTTATTGAACCAAAATTAACTTTCATCAACTCCCTTCTCATCAGCTTCCAGTTAAGTCTATATTCCCTCGTTATTTTCTACTCTGCTTGGGGAAATAGTAGTGTCACATTCGGATCAACATAAAATGTACTTACAGCAGCCTGAAATCCATGGAGATTTGGTGTCAATACAGGATAAGATACTTGTGGACACTTCTTTATTCCTTGCATGACTTCTGTGTGATCTGCCAGCTGACAAAAGCAAGTGGGCAAATGATGCAAATATTTAGTGATACAAATATGTTGAATGGAATGGAATACTTTATTGTCACATGTGACAAAGCACGTGAAATTCTTTGCTATATACCCAATGTGTACAAACAGCAACCACCTACGGCGCTGGCAAAGTTACAAAGCACGGCGGCACCTCCTGTTTTTCTCTCCCCACAGCGGTTCCTCCACGCCGGGTCCTCATTGTCCTTTGTTCTCCCTCTCTCCCCAATGTCCTTTCCCCTCCCCCCCCCCCCCCCCCCCATGCTGGGTCCTCCATTGGTCTTGAAGTTGGATTCAGTAAAGTTATAGTGCATTAAATGTGACCTGCTCAAATTCTTCTCATTGACAAGAGTTATGTAGACAGACACATGAACAGGGAAGCAATATAGGGGTCATGGGTAGGCAGATGGGATTATTTAAAATTGGGCATAGTGGGCTGAAGGGCCTGTTCCTGCACGGTACTGTTTTATCTTCTTTATTCTAAGTGTTCGGTTCAATTCCCCAATTGTAAAATTGTACACATATAAACAAATGCACATGGATCCAATTTCTGATCAACTGTCTTAAAATTTTAGTGAAGACTTACCAGTGTCCATCATGTATTATCTTTCCACTGACTGGGTAGCACGCAACAAAAGCTTTTCACTGTATATGTGACAACAAACTAAACTAATAAACTAAACTAGTATCTTAAAATAAATCAAATTCATCTTGTCTGTTTATTTTAAAGTTATTAAAGTGTCCTTGATCACTCTCTTTGTCTTTATTTATGTCATTGACTGGCTTTATATTTCTCATTTCATTCACTTCCACCATTAGAAGACCTGCAGAATATTTCTATGAATGAGTTAAATTGATTTCAATATCCCTTTCTGTTCTTTACATCTTCTTATATAAAACTTTAATTGTCCACGACCTATTTTTATTGACAAGGTTGATTAGTTACATAAGAGTACTCTTGTCCTTGAAGACTATGTACGTTGAGAACTCTGCCAAGGATTGTTTGAATACCTGCCATTTTTCACAGCAGTTTTATCACTTAATAATTCTGTCTAGCCACAGTGATCAATTTCTACCCAGCTTCCAAAGTCAACAACATCTTGCTTAAAAGCTCTTGTTCAGTGTACTCTCCGACTTTCAAACATGAATGTTACCCCACGTGCATGTTATGACAAAGGAGGAGGCTATTTGGCCAATCTAGTCTCTGCAAGCTCCCAATGGATCAATCCCTCCAGTTTATTGAACTATTTTTGCTTTATTATTTTACCTATTGACTATTGTGTTTACATACCTGTTAAGCTGCTGCAAATAAGAATATCATTGTTCCATTTCTGTACATATGACAATTAAACACTTTTGACTCTCGACTCTTGACCCACTCCCCTGTAACCATGCAACCTGTTGACTTTCACTTGGCTTGCAACTTGCATTTTTAATTCTCTGCTATCTATGAGATGTGGGAGGAAACCCAGTAACAGGAAGAACATGCAAACTCCACAGAGACAGCTGCAAAGGTCAGGATCAAACCTGGCTTCCTGGATCTAGGAGTCAGCTGCACTGACTCCTGTCCTCCACAATACCCCATCCCAGTCACTTTATAGAGCTAGAGCTCTTAAGGATAGCGGAGTCAGGGGGTATGGGGAGAAGGCAGGAACGGGGTACTGATTGAGAATGATCAGCCATGATCACATTGAATGGCGGTGCTGGCTCGAAGGGCCGAATGGCCTACACCTGCACCTATTGGCTATTGTCTATAGTGACCATCAGCTAAAATCCCCTTTACACTGTGAACGGACTTTGGCTCAGCAATTAATTTAAAGTAGCTTGTCATCTTGTTGCTTAAAAATATATATATTGTTCCAGATGTTGACAGATTCCAGATATTCATCACCTTACAAATATTAATTCTCGGATTTCTTCTCATCTATTTTTAAATTAAAGACTTTAGTTGAACTACTTCATCACTGCTCTTTAATTTGTCTCTTTGCTTCCAAGATGCAAAATCATCTCTCATCCCCATTCTTGAAAAACGCACATCTTTATCACTACAAAAACATATGGTGCACTCACATAGTCTATTCATCAACACTATCCACACAGCGCTTACTATTTGTAGGCTCTCTCGGTATATTTCCTCTTTATAATGCTTTTTCCTCTTTACAAGTCTTTTATCAACCTGCTAAACACACAAGGGAGTCGTGTTCAGTGTCAATAACAGGGTAGCGATGTTAAGTGTGAATAACCGCCATCACCTCCCCACCCGCCCCACCCCCCCAAAGTTCCCATTACAAAGCCCATCTGGTTTTAATCGCAGTGAAACACAGCTCATTGGAGATTTTTCTATTGGCTTCGATTGCCTGTCATAAAAAAAAAAGTCTAAGTTGATCATTCCATCATGCGATCTCCTCTTGTTGCTGGCTGGTACTTAATGCACATCTTCACTGTTAAATTCTTGAACTGTAGATATGTCAGCCAATTAAGTCAATGATTAGTAAATTATTTGGTGTGGATTTTCTGTGCAGGAGCGAAACTCTTGTGTGTAGGATTTTGACATTGTTACTTAATAATTAAGTACACCAACTTGCTAACCTAACACGTTTTGAGATTTTAAATGCAATTAAACTCATATTACTAAGATGAGGTGTGGAGGTCAAATGTATTTTCATTAAACTTTCCTTATAGTTAAATGTTAAAACAAATGCATTGGCAAGTATCGAGGGCATTGCCTCTCATTGAGGAAAATACGCGTCTGCCTTTATGTGCAATGCGAGGATTCCAAACTGACGAGAAAAAGAAAATCACTTAAATATTTAGAAAATAATAAATAAGAAAAATTGAATGGTGTTGAAATCTTATACACTTGATGTGAACTGAAACAGATGATTCAGAATCCTTTCAAAACGTGTGAAATGTTTTTGTGAGCACCAATATGTTTCTTTTTAAGCCACAGGCTAAAATAAATCACAGATCAGTTCACATGCAATTTCCCTTTTCATGTACAATTTATAAATACAGTAAAATGTAAACATTATGGCAAGGAAAAAGAGTTTGGTAGAACTGAGTGAGAAATATAAAAACGACTCTGAGGTAGATTGATGAGTAAAATGGTCTTCATTAAATGACGTACACTTTATAAACCTACAGGAAGCTCTCCTGAATATAAGGTCCTTCATTGTCCCACGGATTTAATTTGTAATTAAGTTTTATTTTCTGCAGAGCTTGTACATGTTGGTGTAATAAAGGCGACAGTAACACTCTGATAACACAGCACCCAGAGCACTTGGGTAGTGCTGAACTGGCAGTTTCTCCAAACTATTGGATGTCACTCCCATTAATGCTCAAACAGCCTTTTATTTTACTCTTTTTAACGTTGCACTATAGTATAATAAATTTTCCAGTGGACTCAGTCAGTTTTGAAGCGTGTGGGAAATATACAAGGACCCTGGGACCCCATTTCTTGCCACAAACCCACCCACGTTCCTGACTGTTAGTGTTCCCGACACCAAGCCAAGCTCCTGCCACACACCTGGACTCCTCGTCCATCGCAGCTGCTAATATAAGCCGGGTATCACAGTTTGATGATGGCCAATGCGTTAGGGAGGCCATTGCACTCCACTGCACTTAATTCCATTTCCTTCCTTGCCAGCTAACAGGAGTAGAGGTGTGGGATGTTTATTAAATGGATCCCCACTCCCTGGCACCTCTCTGTCTGTTTCTAGCTCTGACACCAACCAACAGTTCTGTCAGAGAGGGGTCTCGATCCAAAATGTCACTTATGCATGTTCAATAGACAATAGGTGCAGGGTTAGGCCATTGGGCCCTTCGAGCCAGCTCCACCATTCAATGTGATCATGGCTGACCATTCACAATCAATACCCCATTCCTGCCTTCTCCCCATACCCCCCGACTCCACTATCTTTAAGAGCTCTATCTAGCTCTCTCTTGAAAGCATCCAGAGAATTGGCCTGTTCTGCAGAATAGTGCCTGACCAGCCGAGTTACCCCAGCATTGCGTGTCCAACACTCCTGTATTAGAATAAACATCTCCCTGTTGTCTTTCCCTAAAGCAGTATTTTAGCCCACTGAGTCTATACCAGTTCATAGAAGGGCCCATCCCCCACAAAATTTCCCTGTAAGGTATTAAATTGATTGAAAGATGCGCATGGAAACAGGCCCTTCGGCCAACCAAATCCACGCCGGCCATAGTTCTATATCTTCCCACTTTCACATTCATTCTAACACACTACGTGGAATTTACAAAGGTCAATTAACCTACAAACTTATTTTCCCCATATTCCTCTCAACTCCCCCAGATTGTAACACTTACCTACATATCAGGAACAATTTACAATGGCCAGCTAAACTACCAAACCGCCTGTCTTTGGAATGTGGAGAACCTGGAGGAAACCCATGCGATCACAGAGTGAACATGCAAACTCCACATAGATGGCATCAGAGGTCAGGGTTGAACCCTGGATGCTAGCACAGCATGGCAGTGGCTCTTCCCAGCTGAGCCACTGTGCTACCCTTAGGACTCCCGGACAAAGGAATAGTTTCAAACTTGGAGACAACAGCAAGCTACCTGAAGATATTGAATTTGAAATTGAATCCAGAAGACTGTAAGGTAGACACAAAATGCTGGAATAACTCAGCGGGTCAGGCAGCATCTCGGGAGAGAAGGAATGGGTGACGTTTCGGGTCGAGACCCTTCTTCAATCTGAAGATGCTGGTTTAAATCGATGGTAGACACATAATGCTGGAGTAACTCAGTGGGTCAGGCAGCATCTCGGGAGAGAAGGAATGGGTGATGTTTCGGGTCTCAACCCGAAACATCACCCATTCCTTCTCTCCTGAGATGCTGCCTGACCCACTGAGTTACTCCAGCATTATGTGTCTACCTTCGATTTAAACCAGCATCTGCAGTTTTTTCCTACCCAGAAGACTGTAACATGTCCAGATAGAAGATAAAGTACTATTGATGAGCTTTGCATTGAGGCCTCATGAAGAAAGCCACAGACAAATGGGTCAGAGTCACTTGACATTTCAGTGTACATACGAATACCTCCCACGTTAATGTGCTACTGTTAGGGTGTGCACTGGGTGCAAATTTATTTGATGCTAATTTGAGCAACTTGTTTTGAATTTATGACGCAAGTAAGCAGGCTAAATGCAGCATAGGCTGATCTCTTGTGGTCCTACATTACAAGAGGGTAATGGCAATATTTTATGTGAACATAAAATACGTGACAAGTCGGAGATACGTTTTATATTTCTCCCAATTATAAAATCCATTAGGCTGCTGACTCATCATTTAGCGCAACGTTTAGCCAATATTCAGTTGAGCCACCCTTAGATTCTGAGGAATCGATGCACTATTTGCACAAAAGTAATGCAGCCTTATTCTGGAATCACTGTGTTAGATTTAATCTGGGTGTGGGTTTTGGGAACACCCAGATAGCAGACAATTCTGAGAGCTACACAGAAGGCATTACATTTTTTAATACATTTATCAGTTTATTTCTCCATTGATAAAGCTGTACTTGAATAGAAAGAGTTCTATTTCCATTTAGTGTTTGTTAGCTTAGTGTTTGTTCTTAAATCGTTGAACTAAGTCAATTTCAACTTTCGTTCCAGCAAAATTATTTCTGACTCAAATCTACTCCCAACTGAGGAAAATGTAACAACATGTATAAACCTTTTCTTGCAAAGCATTATACAGTTATCCCACAGCCAGATTTATATTTCAACATACCTGGGGCACCCATTTTGAAGATACAAAGCTGGTGGCTTCAATAACCGGTAATCCCGTCTCTGACAGAAGGTTGATCAATTTAATTTTCATTTCCATTGGTACAATCACCTGAAAACAATTCATACACTTATTGTAAAATATCGAGACTCATCAAATGTTCGTCAGCTATGAATTTCACAAATAGTGGGTCATTGATCATTGGGGAGGCAGCAAAAGAAGATCGTATCAAATGGAAATAGTGGTAAAGGGATACCACATCCCATTGGGATCTTGACACTGTACAATAACACACCAGAGATTATTAGATCAGGACTGCTTGACTGTTTTTCCAAACTAATTGGATTGGTTTTCCTTCACGGATATGACAATTGATTACATTGGAAGATTGACGATCGAAACAGGCCCATCGGCCCACTGAGTCCGTACTGACCATCCGATCGCCCATTTACAAGAGTTCTATGTTATCCCATTTTCCCTTCCATTCCCTACTCACTGGGGGTGATTTACAGAGGCCAATTAACCTACAAACCCGCACGTCATTGGGATGTGGTAGGAAACCGGAGCAGCTGGAGGAAACCCACGCGGTCACAGAGAGAACATGCAAACCCCATGCAAACAGCACCAGAGGTCAGGATTGAATCCAGGTCTCTGATGCTGTGAGGCAGCGGCTCTACCAGCTGCTCCACTATGCCACCCCTGCCTGGAATGTATCCATTTTGTAGGATTTTGGCAATAATATTACCCAGCCTCATTTGGTTATGGGAAGTGGTGTTCAGCCACCTTTCTTCGACCACTCCAGTCCTTCTGGAATAGTTGGGCAGATATGTCCAAGGGTTCAGACCAAGCTGCATCAGATGATGGAATATCTCAACTTTTGCCCGCAGGTTCATAGTTATCACAGTTACTCTGTCAGAGACAATGAGGCATCGCCCCCGGTCACACCCGAGAACAACCCAAGTACCTCAAACCAAGAGCCTCTTGGTCACGGAGTCTCATTGAGGCGCCTTCACGCCCACGTTGGTTTTATATACATTCTCACCAATCATAACCAGTGTGTAGATAAGGCCAATTAGTGCATCTGACCTTGGAGTTGTTATTGAGCTCTTGTGGCTGGACCTTCTCATGAGGCTGCTGGCAAGTCGCCAGTGGAGACAGGCTGTATGCCAAGCCAACGTGGGCGTGAAGGCGCCACATCATCATCATAGCATGCCATATCCATTCGGACATCAAAAATCTGATTTTAAACATTTTTCTTATTTTAATGTAAAATAGGCACAAAATACGGGACACAGTTGAGATAATCAGTCTGCTGATTTTCTACCAGGAACTCGACCAAGTTATTTACGTAATTAACCTAATTCCCGATTGCAAACAGAAATTTGCCCTGAAGTTTATTTTTTCCTTTTCTGATAAATCTTTTATGTGTTTGCACTGCACTGCCATCATCAGATCTTAGAACATAGAACACAGAAGAGTACAGTACTGGAACAGGCCCTTCAGCCCATAATGTCTGTGTCAAACATGATGACCAGTTAAACTAATCTCATCTGCATGATCCATATCCCTCCATTCGCTGCATATCCAAGTGCCTATCTAAAACCCTCTTAAACTCCAATATCGTATCTGCCCAGACCATTGGCCCTGGTAACACGCACCAGGCTCCCACCACTATCTGTGTAAAAAACACTTGTCCTGCACATCTCCTTTAAACTTTGTCCCACTCACCTTAAAGCTATGCCTTCGACTGTCTACCTTATCTACACCGCTCACGATTTTATATACTTCTATCAGGTCTCATTCTGCGGGCAAAAGTTGAGATATTCCATCATCTGATGCAGCTTGGTCTGAACCCTTGGACATATCTGCCCAACTATTCCAGAAGGACTGGAGTGGTCGAAGAAAGGTGGCTGAACACCACTTCCCATAACCAAATGAGGCTGGGTAATATTATTGCCAAAATCCTACAAAATGGATACATTCCAGGCAGGGGTGGCATAGTGGAGCAGCTGGTAGAGCCGCTGCCTCACAGCATCAGAGACCTGGATTCAATCCTGACCTCTGGTGCTGTTTGCATGGGGTTTGCATGTTCTCTCTGTGACCGCGTGGGTTTCCTCCAGCTGCTCCGGTTTCCTACCACATCCCAATGACGTGCGGGTTTGTAGGTTAATTGGCCTCTGTAAATCACCCCCAGTGAGTAGGGAATGGAAGGGAAAATGGGATAACATAGAACTCTTGTAAATGGGCGATCGGATGGTCAGTACGGACTCAGTGGGCCGATGGGCCTGTTTCGATCGTCAATCTTCCAATGTAATCAATTGTCATATCCGTGAAGGAAAACCAATCCAATTAGTTTGGAAAAACAGTCAAGCAGTCCTGATCTAACAAGGACCTGAAGGGTCAAACCAACATGGGAGACCCATTCAACTGCTTGAAGTTGATGCACAAGTCAGTTAGTTAGCTCGATCTGCATCTTCACTCCATTTACCGTACTCAGATCTGCAATACTCACCATCCCAAAGACAATCTTAGAAAAATTCAGTATTGAAAGGACACCATTATTACTGTGAAGGTAAAGACATATAAAATACAAACTCACATAGACAACTTGATACAGACTCAGCCAGTTGACCAAGATCAAACTCAAAGCAATCAATAATTTTGAAGAATTATACATACCTTTTCATTTTGTAGGCCATCCCTTGGTCCAACTTCTACAATTTTTACAAATTGGGGAAGGGCTGGTGCAACATTGTTCTGGAATTTAAAAACAAAAGATGCTAAAGGAAACATAGGATAAAGCAAAGTTCAGACCTTTCTGGACTACAGTGAATGAGCAAAGATTGAGGGCCAACTTTCCTGGGACATCCACTGGAACACATTGTAAATATAGTTCTATTATCTCAAGACAGAAGGTAATGTCAATTGCATGGGTGCTAATGCTATGAATGAAAATGCAATTAAGATTGTAATTATGTAGAAATACTTTGCTTTCGCCTCACAAAGCGACTGTATACTTAGAACATACATAGAACAGCACAGCACAAGAACAGGCCCTTTGGCCCACAAGTCAATGCCAAACATGAAGCCAGATAAATTAATCTCCTCTGCCTGCATATGATCTATATCCCTCCATTCCCTGCAAATCCAAATGCCTATTCAAAAACCTCTTCAATGCCACTATCATAGATGTCTCCTGGCAGCCTATACCACCCACCCACCATTCCCTGTGTAAAAAAACTTGCCTGCATGTCACCTTTAAACCTTAACCCTCTTATCTTAAAGTTATGCCCTTGAGTCTTTGACATTTCCACCCTGGGATAAAGGTTCTGACTGGCTACGGTATAAATAGACAATAGGTGCAGGAGGAGGCCATTCGGCCCTTCGAGCCAGCACCACCATTCAATGTGATCATGGCTGATCATTCTCAATCAGTACCCCGTTCCTGCCTTCTCCCCATACCCCCTGACTCCGCTATCCTTAAGAGCTCTATCTAGCTCTCTCTTGAATGCATTCAGAGAATTGGCCTCCACTGCCTTCTGAGGCAGAGAATTCCACAGATTCACAACTCTCTGACTGAAAAAGTTTTTCCTCATCTCAGTTCGAAATGGCCTACCCGCCACAATTCCTTAACTTCATTCCTGTAATGGGATACAATACTCCAAATATGGCCTAACCCAAGTCTCGTACAGATGCATCACAACATCCAGACACTTGCACTCAATGCCCTGATCGATGAAAACAGGCATACCATATGGTTTCTTTACCACTCTTTACTACAGCCCACTACAGCCTTCTTCCACCTCAAAAACATCGCCCGTCTCCGTCCATCCCTCCCCTCCACAGCTGCAGAAACCCTCATCCACGCCTTCATCACCTCCCGTCTGGACTACTGCAACAGCCTCCTCCATGGCTCACCCTCAAAAATCATCAGTAAACTTCAATACATTCAAAACTCCGCTGCCCGTCTACTCACCCACTCCCCGATCCGTGACCATATCACCCCCGTCCTTTACAAGCTCCACTGGCTCCCCATCCCCCAGAGAATCCAGTACAAAATCCTCCTCATGACCTACAAAGCCCTCCATAACCTGGCCCCATCCTACCTGACTGACCTCCTCCACAGGCACACACCCACCTGCACCCTCCGCTCTGCTACTGCCAACCTCCTGTCCCCCCCCATCCGGACCAAACTCAGATCCTGGGGGGACAGGGCTTTCTCCATCGCTGCTCCCACCCTCTGGAACTCACTACCCCAAACCGTCAGAGACTCCTCCTCACTCACCACATTCAAAACATCACTGAACTCTCACCTGTTCAGCACTGCCTTCAACCACTGACCGTCACCTCACCTTCTGTCTCCTTTTTCTGTTTGTTTACTTATTTATCTATTTATTTTCTTCTCTATGTTCTAGTAATCCCTGTAAAGCGTCTTTGAGTGTTTGAAAAGCGCTATATAAATGTAATGCATTATTATTATTATTATTATCTATTTGTGTTGCTACTTTCAGGGAGTTTTGGACCTAACCTAACTTGGACCCCAAGATCCGTCTACAGATAAGGGTCTTGCCATTAACCATTTATCTTTCCCTTACATTCAACCTCCCAAAGTGCAGCACCTCACACTTGCTTGGATAACACTCCATCTTGCCATTACTCTGCCCATTTCTCTAGTTGATTACATTTCATTATATATTTTGACATTTTATTGACAGCCTTCCTCTCTGTCCGCAACTCGTAACCTTGCTGTCATCTGCAAACTTAACAACTAACCTATCTACATGCCCGTCATTAATATACATCGCCAACAACAGAGGTCCCAGCACTGATCCCTGTAGAGCCCACTGGCCATTAGACCTCCAGCCAGAATAATGACCTTAATCACCACAATTATCTTCCTTCTGTGAGTATCCAGGTATTAATCCGAATGACCAAGCCTGAAACCCTTGTTACTGTTTTAACCTGAAAACAGAAGTAATTATTTACAACCATTTGTATTTCAAAACAAAACAAAAATAACCAACCCAACCTTCTTGGTCAGTTTGGTTCCTGTGGAAATTGTACCAATGCTTCAAATGGTCCCTTACGTGTTTAGTTTTCCTTCTATAATCCCATCCTCATGAATCTATGGTGAGTCACCACTTCCTGCTTGAAAAAAACATCAATATGTTCCCAATATAAAATGGTCCATCCACCTTGCAGCAAGAAAATAGCTCTGATGACAAATGTAGTTCGTCTAGTATCTATAAGAAAATAACTGCAGATGCTGGTACGAATCGAAGGTATTTATTCACAAAATGCTGGAGTAACTCAGCAGGTCAGGCAGCATCTCGGGAGAGAAGGAATGGGTGACGTTTCGGGTCGAGACCCTTCTTCAGACCCTTCTTCATCTAGTATCTAGCTCTAACACCCACCCTTCCACCATCACTACCATCCCACCACACACACACACACAATCACACACCGTGTGGGTGGATCACTAGATGAAGTTTCGGTCTGAGATACTATTGCTGCGATCAAGAATTAGTTGCAGGAGAAGAGATGGTTAACCGGAGCTGCAGTGTAACCGAGGCAGGCAAAGGCCAGAGCAATCTACCTGCTGTCCTAATGACAAGTGGTCCCCGGTGGAGATCCAGTCTATGTCCAGGCCGGCGCTCAGACATTCCTTGACGGAGGCGGGTAGGTTGCCCATGGACCGGGGGGGTCGCCCGGCTTCACGCCCCTTCTCCTCCGTTAATGCGACTGACTCATGCAAAAAGGGGGGGGGGAGGGGTAAAATGTCGCCCCGAGCCGGACAACGGCGCGTTGACGGGACGATGATCTGTCTGTCCGCTTGCAGGAGCGAGTGTCTGCCTGCACACTGGCCCAGGTGCTGAATGAACACAGAGAGTGCCGCCCAGTCTGGATGTAGTGCGGCAATAACAGTGGACGCCAACAGCAGCCGGGAGCACTGTCATCTTTCCCCCGGGGCCGTCTAGCAGCAAGGTATCTATGCATTCTCTGCACATCCCATTGCATTTAAATATTGCATTTAAATATTTGCTCAATCCAGCGGCCCAGAGAGTCCAGCGCAAAACCTGCCTCTTTTTCAGTGCATCGGCCCTGGTACAGACGCGATAGTTGCGTTCCTGAGAAACCCCGCATTATAGAAAATCGCATCATTAAATCAAGACAATCAAGTGAGTTTAATTGCCAATATACCGGCAACGGAACAATGAAATACTTACTTGTTGCAGCTTAAGTACAATAACACGCAGATAAATACATAATAATATATATAATTTAATCACCTTACTATTAACTATCCATAATAGTGCAAAAAAACCTAAGTGCACAATGCAACTAAAGACACAGTCCATAGAATGTCATTGTTGTTTGGTGTTCAAGAGCCTGATTGTTGCTGTGAAGAAGCTGTTCTTGAACCTAGAAGTCACAGTTTTCAGATTCCTGTACCTTCTTCTTTGAGAGGAGGAGACCTTCTTCAAAGTAGGCATACCTTGACGAGATTTCGCAGTGGAGCAGTCAAAATGTAGAAACAAGGATCTGATGATGCTCGACAGCAGGAGGAATCATAGAGGGGGAGCAGTGAGGGGGGGTGGGTGGTCTCACAGAACTCCCATCTGCGGGAGAGCAGTGGGAACTATTCATATTCTCCAGAGATGCTGACCTGTTGAGTTACTGCAGAACTTTGTGCCTTTTTTTTGCACACAAGGTAGTGTTGAGCTTCAGATAGACACAAAGTGCTGGAATAACTCAGCGGGTCAGGGAACATTTCTGGAGAAAATGGATGGGTGACGTTTTGGGACGGATCCTTCTTTAGACTGATTGCTTTTATTTTAGGGAGAAGCAGGCAGTGCAGGGCTGGGGAATGATAAGGTTGGAGGCTGTGGAGTTATTACATAGTTATATATTATTCGTTTTTACATGGCGCTGAGCTTGTTGATAATTTTTGGAGTTGCAAACCAATCTTTTTTATCACCCACTTGTAGATGTTTTAGGGGGAAGGTAATAAATTAGTCACTGCCCGATACCACAGTATTTACATCATTGGCTCCATTAAGTGTCCGATGACTTCCAGATTGTCAATGATGGAGAACTTGGCTAGGGAATTGCAATTAACTGTCATGGATCATTGGTTGAACTCACTCTGATGGGAAAAGGTAATACTGTGCCAAATGTGGTGTGACTCTTACTTGTCAACCTTGTGGCCTGATGAGCTTTTCTAACAGGTGGACAAGGGGATTTTTGTAAGCCAGGAGTTGTAAACAGAACTGAACATTATACAACTATCAGCAAGCAGTTCAATGGTACTTTCAATGGAACCCTATTATCACATGTACCTAAGTACAGTAAAACTCTTTGTTTGCATACAGTTCAGTAACAATCTTACAATACATGAAGCACAATCTATATACTAAAACTCTCGTTTGTTTGTTTGTTTGTTCCTGAACTACATCCAAAATGGTACACGATAGCACAACAATTTTAGGCTCACCGTACTCACTGCTGTCTCTTTGGTGCTAATGGAAGAGGTTTAATTGAAATTGGTGATATATATTTAAAGTTATTCACATTTTAAAGTTAAATCTGTCTCTTAGGGAGGGAGTGGGGGGAGGAGGGCGGATAAGGGGGGTTGAGGAGGATGGAGTGTGGGGAGAGGGGGAGGGGAAGGGGATGAGGAAGAGGGGGAGGGGAGGAGAGAGGGGGAGGGGAGGGGAGGAGAGAGGGGGAGGGGAGGGGAGGAGGGAGGGGGAAGGGAGGGGGAGGGGAGGAGGGGGAGGGGAGGAGGGGAGGGGAGGGGAGGGGAGGGGGAGGAGGGAGGGGGAGGGGACGGGGAGGGAGGGAGGGGAGGAGGGAGGGGAGGGGGGAGGGGGGAGAGGGGAGGGGGGAGGGGGGAGAGGGGAGGTGGGGAGGAGAGGGTGCTGCACCAATGCTGGAGAGGTTTGGGCCCAACAGGTCCACTTGGTCTAGTCATACTTAAGGACAAGTGGGTAAAATAGTAATTTACACTGTGGCAGTGTGTGAGAGTCCAGCGTCTTCTTGTACCTTTCAGGTTCAGAGTTGTTAAAAATGTTAAAGTCTTAACTTGGCCGTAAAGGCCCATTGTCCATGCAATGGCACTGTGTTGGAGTTGCAGGCATTGTCCTGGCCAGGCGACGTGTCGATGTCCTCCACTGCTCCATGCTGCTGCAGGCCACATCCATTCCCCACTTGGAGCAACACCTGATCCAATCCAGCCTCAGGCTGCTGCAGGGCCTCCAGCAGCCCAGTCTGCCAACACCTCAATCCAGACATGTTCCCTTCTGACATCGTGAAGAGACAGAAAGTCATTGATGCAGATGACACTAACATAGATGGTATCATAGACAGAGAAGTAGGTTGTCAGAAATTACAGTTGACTCTTGATCAGCCAGGTAAGCGGGCCGAAGAATGGCACGTGACGTTTAATTCAGATAAGAGTGAGGTGTAGCTCTTTGGGAGTGTAGGAAAATAACTGCAGATGCTGGTACAAATCGTCGAAGGTATCACAAAATGCTGGAGTAACTCAGCAGGTCAGGCAGCATCTCAGGAGAGAAGGAATGGGTGATGTTTCGGGTCGAGACCCTTCTTCAGACTGAAGACAGTCTGAAGAAGGGTCTCGACCCGAAACGTCACCCATTCCTTCTCTCCTGAGATGCTGCCTGACCTGTTCCGTTACTCCAGCATTTTGTGATACCTCTGTAGCTCTTTGGGATGTCAATTCAGAGAAGGACTTGCACAGTGAACAAAAGAACCATGTGGAGCGTTGGAGAATAAAGGGACTTAGAACATACACCGTGAAAGCAGCATTACTGATAGACATACAGATGAAGAGGGTGTTTGGCCTACAGGCCTTCATCAGACAGGGTACTCAGTATAAAAGTTGGGACGTTGCATTGCAGTTGTAAAGGATGTTGGTGAGATTGTATTTGATGTACAATGTATTGTTCTTGTTACCCTGCTGTAGGAAAGATGTTCTTATGCTGCAAAGAGTGCAAAGATGATTTACAAGAATGTTGCCAGGACGTGAGGGCCTGAATTATAGGGAGAGATTGGGCAGGCTAGGACTTCATTCCCCAGAGCATCGGAGACACAGGAATGGGTGTCAATATAATATATATGGACAGTCTATATATAGTCCATGTAAAATTCACCATCTAGAGGTGAATAAAAGCATTAGGGGCATAGATATATTGAAGCACACAATATTTTTTCCGGAAAATGGGAATAAAACATGAGAAGGTATAGATTTAACGTGACAGTGGAAAGATTTAAAAGGGACTCGAGGGGCAACCTCACACAATGGGCGATGGGTATAAGGAACGAGCTAACAGAACAAATGGGAAAAGTAGGTATGATAACAAGATTTAAAAGACATTTGAATATGGACATGGATAGGAACAATTTTGAGGGATATGAGAAATATGCAGGAAAATGCAATGAGTGTCGATAGGCATCTTGGCTGCATGGACAAGTTGGGCAAAAGATTCTATTTTCATGCTGTACAACATGTGTCTATGAGATGCTATCTGATATGCTGAATGTTTCCAGTATTGTCTAGGTTTTTAATTTCAGATTTCCAGTGTGGAGAGTGTTTTCATTTTAATTTGCTGCCCTGACTTTTTTGCATGCAGTAGATCATGCAGTGCATCTTAATAGGCTGACATCATATCTCTAGGTACTGCTGCTGGTCGGAAAAATAGGGGAAGAAAAGATTTACTTGAATGAGGTCACGATCAAGCAGTTTAGTGACTACAGAAGCTGGGATTGTTCCACTTGGAACAGGGAGCATTCAGAGGAAATTTAGAAGAGATGTTCAAATTTACAAAGGCTTTTGGTAGCAAAGTTGAGAGCAAACTGTTCCGCCTGACAGGAAGATCGGATTTAAAATAAGCAATGAAACATCCCTTTGAGAAATGGGGAGATTGTTTTTACACATTGAACTGTGATTTGGAAAGTGGTGGAAGCGGATTCAACGGTAATTTCGATACTTGGAAAGGGAGCTCGACAGTGAAAGAGCTGGGAACCGGGACTGTGCAGGAAGGAACTGCAGATGCTGGTTTACACCGAAGATAGACACAAAATGCTGGAGTAACTCAGCGGGACAGGCAGCATCTCTGGAGAGTGAAGAGTGTAGTCTGAAGAAGGGCCTCGACCCAAAACATTATCCATTCCTTCTCTCCCCCCTGGCCTCTTCCATCTTTATCCCTTCCTCTGGCTTCACCTTTCACTCTTCTTACAGTCTTTTGTCTTCTTTGCATCTCTGGCCTTTGTCCATCCATCTGCTCATCAAAACTCCTCCTCATCCATATCTACCTGTTATTTGCCAAGCCTTGTCTGGCCCCACCTCTTTTCCTCAACTTTCCCCCCCACCTTCCTCCCCCCACTTTCCTCCAATACCATTTTCCTCCCCCCATTCTACTATTATCAGTCTGAAGAAGGGTCTCGATCTGAAATATCGCCTCTGCATTTCCTCCAGAGATGCCTCCTAACCCGCGGAGTTACTTGAGCACTTTGTGTCTTTTTTTGTAATAGAGCATCTGCAATTCTTTGTGTTTGAATTGACACAATTGGTTCTCGAAATGGGTCCGTGGGATCTGTTGAATCCACCTGCTTTTAGTGTCCAATCACATCTACCTTGTGATGCTCAGCGGCATCAAAGCTGAATATTATCCCTTTGAAAGAGTGAGCGTGGATGGAATCCAAATGAAGTGGCAAGTATATCGTTCTGATTAAAGTAAGCTTTCAGTCTCATTGGTAGCAACAGGGTTAATTTTTATTTTTCACCGAATACCTCATTTGACCCCATTTTCTGGTTCTTAATAGGTGCATTGTTGCACAAGGTATTCTTGTTATTTTTACAAATGTTAACAGCATTTATGAAAACAGCTATTAACCTGTACTCGGATCTTTCAAGGCAATCATTGTTCCTGCAGATTTCCAGTCTCCATTACTTGCGAGGGGCTTCAGATGCAATAGGGATTAATTCTTGTTCCATTCTTGCTCTGTTCTGCTACCAAAGTTTTACTACTGACTTCCAGGGCTTTTTAACCAAATCCTCACCAACCTGTGGCGGCACAGTGACGTAACTGATGGAGCTGCAGACTCACAGCGCCAAAGACACGAGTTCGATCCTGACCTCGGTTGTTGTCTGTGTGGAGTTTGCACGTTCTCCCCATGACCGTATGGGTTTCTTCCGGGTGCTCTGGTTTCCTCCCCCCAAATCGAAAGATATGCGGGTTTGTAGGTTAATTGGCTTCTGTATATTGTCCCTGGTTTGTAGGGAGTGGATGAGAAAATGAGATAACATAGAACTAATGTGAACGTGGTGGTAGACTTGGTGGGCCGAAGGGCTTGTTTCCATGCTGTATCCCTAAATACACTAAACTGTTGTCAGGTTTGCAAAATTTTAAATTGAACCAAGTAGCCCTGAATTTGCCGTCCGACTGGGTAATGTTTCATCTGAGATATTTTAAATGTTTTGACAATTCAGAAAATAATTTGAGCACATTGTCGTTTTACCTGGCAAACTAAATAAAAATGAGCTGGTTTTTAAACATAACAAATTCTAGAGGGAAAACCCCCCCCAAGTTAACTGGTAATCGAACAAGGCTTGCAAGTTCATCATATATCTAAACTAAACATCTGGGTTTTTATGAAGGTTGCTGTACCAGAATATATCTGGGCCATAGATGGGATTACTATGCAATGATGGAATTTTCCAGCAGGGAAAAATGTAATTCCAGAATGTTTGTGAATGCTATGACCATCAGAGGCTGTTAATACAATTCTACCCACTTATTTCAACCCAGTTAATACAGTCCCATCCACTTACTTCAAAGTTGACATTTCTCCTTTGTGACCTAGTCCCCATCCCTAGAGTCATAGAGTCATACAGCATGGAAACAGGCCCTTTGGCCCAACTTGCCCACACTGACTAACTTCTACACTAATCCCACTGCCTGCATTTGGCCCATATCCCTCTAAATCAATCCTATCCATGCACCTGCCTAAATGTTTCTTAAAAGTTGTAATAGTACGATTCCCCTACTCTGGGTAAAAGGCTGTGTATTCACCCTATCTGTTCCTCTCATGATCTTATATACCTCTGGAAGATCACCCTTCATCCTCCCATGCTCCAAGGAATGAAGTCCAAGTCTGCCCAACCTCTCCCTGTAACTCAGCACCTCTAGTCCTGGCAACATCCGCATAACTTTTTTCTGCATCCTTCCAGGTTGACAACATCAACCTCTATCTATTTGGGGTACTCTATCTATCAGGGGTACTGATTGAGAATGATCAGCCATGATCACATTGAATGGTGGTGCTGGCTCGAAGGGCCGAATGGCCTACTCCTGCACTTATTGTCTATTGTCTATTATCTATTTGCCTTTTCATGTTTCTATAATTCCATGCCTAATGTGATACATCACCAATCATTAGAGTTTAAATCATTTTGATTCACTTGTGTTGATGCACTTGAGAAGATTATCTTCCCATTAGCTGAGCTTCCTGCAAGTGCACTAGATTCCCATTGGCTGGGCTTGGCCTCCAGTATACCAGCATGGATAATGTCAACAACCTGGTGCATTGATAGACTGCACTTGCCCAGAGGAGGCAACATAAATCAGTAGGACCATGATATCAAAAGGAAATCTCAATGAAGAAGAATGGATGGAAGGAAGGTCCCCGACCCAACATGCCATTTATCCGTGTTCTCCAGAGATGCTGAGTTACTACCTCAGCACTTTGTGTACTTTGGTGAAAATTTAAACGAAGCCATTTATAGATTCACAGAGGAGTTCTATTCAGCCCATCAGCTCATGCTATCCCCTTGAACAAGCTAACCAAATAGCTGGAGCAGAGGAAGCACAGGATTGATGTACAGAGGGATTTGGGAGTTCAAGTCTATCGCTCGCTGAAAGTGGCAACACAGGTAGATGGAATGGGAAGGAAGGTGTATGGTATACTTGTTTTCACCGATTGGGACATTGTGTCTAAGAGACAGGCTGTCATGTTGCAGCTTTTTTGGTCAGTATGGCAATGGAAAGGGGAGTTAAAATGCTTAGCAACCGGCAGGCCAGCACTTGATCTGTAGTCCTCTTTGTCTTGGTCATTCAAGTGCTCATCCAGACACGTATGATTTTTTAACTTCCCCCTCAGCAGCATGATCCAGATTTCAACCACTCTCTAGGTGAAAAGATACCTCCTCAGATCCCCTTTAAAACGCTTGCCCCCTTATCCTAAACAACACCCTCGACCTCTCCTTTCCTACAATCTACCCAATCTGTGCTCAGAGTCCACAATGCCATGGGGTTGAAGGGTCTGAAGAATGGTCCCAACCCATAAAAGGTTGCCTGTCCATGTCCCCCAAAATGCTGGCTGATTCCTTGAGTTACTCCAATGCGTTGTGTTCAATGCCATGGAGCTTTTGGGATTCCTCCTTAACCTGAGATATTTAAAAAGAGGACGTGAGTGAACAAGTGAAGTAACATCTCATTTAGTTAATTAAAAACACAAAAACACTAGAAATAGTTCAATAAACTATGAACAGAAAATAAGATAATTTGGCAAAAAAATCAAATTATAGAAACATAGAAAACAGGTGCAAGAGTAGGCCATTCGACCCTTCGAGCCAGCACCGCCGTTCAATATGTTCATGGCTGATCATCCAAAATCAGTACCCCATTTCTGCTTACTCCCCATATCCAAATTATCTAATTACTTATCATTCTGCGTTGCCTGTTATATGGAAGCATAGAATCTCAAACCTTACAGGTTTGTTTTGATATAGTATCAGAGTGTCAGTGAGATGTGGTGCCAACAGTCACTTGATCCCGATCTCGCATGATCGGCAACACACACAAAGTCTGAGATTACCTGTAGTTTTACCTCAAGACCAGAGCAACCTCTATGCAGCCAGCGATATTCACCGCAGCAACTTTCTCTAATCTCTGTTCTAATCTGCAGATTTGTAGGTTCAGATGCAAATTCAGTAATCCTACTCTATTGTACAATATATTTTATGTCAATAGACAATAGACAATAGACAATAGGTGCAGGAGTAGGCCATTCGGCCCTTCGAGCCAGCACTGCCATTCAATGTGATCATGGCTGATCATTCTCATTCAGTACCCCGTTCCTGCTTTCTCCCCATACCCCCTGACTCCGCTATCCTTAAGAGCTCTATCTAGCTCTCTCTTGAATGTATTCAGAGAATTGGCCTCCACTGCCCTCTGAGGCAGAGAATTCCACAGATTCACAACTCTCTGACTAAAAACGTTTTTCCTCATCTCTGTTCTAAATGGCCTACCCCTTATTCTTAAACTGTGGCCCCTGGTTCTGGACTCCCCCAACATTGGGAACATGTTTCCTGCCTCTAACGTGTCCAACCCCTTATTAATCTTATACGTTTCGATAAGATGTCCTTAACCTTCTTCATTCACTCTGATCAAGGAAGAAATTAAATAAAATATTTATCATTTTTGAAATTATGAGAGGCATAAGACAGGGTGAATCGTCAGTCTGAGTCATTCAAAGTGGAAAGGTCAAATAATAGATGCCATAGCTTTAAGGTGAGAGGGGGAGAGTTGAAATGAGATTTCGGAGGCACATTTTTACACAGAGGGTGGTAGTTGCCTGGAACGCACTGCACGGGAGGTGGTGGAAGCAGATACAATAGCAAATTTAAGAGGAATTTAGACAGACTGGAATGGAAGGTTGCAGACCCTGTGCAGGCAGATGGGATTAGTTTAAATTGGCATCATGCTCGACACAGACATCATGGGCTGAAGAATCTGTTCCTGTGAGGCACTGTTTTGTTAAATAGAATTTAACAACAGTTAGGACGAATACAGACTTAAGATTCCGAAAATGTTAATATTTCGTTCTTCTTCAGTGAAAGAGCAGAGGTGGGTGTCTCAGCACAGTGTAATCTGCAGGAATACTCATCACCACTATCCCCCTTTCAGCATTTTCCAATGCTATCCTCTGGGTAGCATTCATCTTTCATGAGAAAACCTTTAGGTTGTAAAACTACCGCGAGTAACAACGAGTACGGTTTGAATAAAGAACCAGACTTTGGAATTCAGTTAATTCATCCAGATTTCAACAAAGAAGGTCAGTGCTTCTTTCAAGAAGAAAACGTGATATTATTATAGACAGTTTTCTTCAAAGATAGCATATAAGCCAGGATTCATCAGTGCTCAAAGGTGATGAAGTCATGTTCTCTCTGCAGCGTGGGGTGATGTGGCAAAATCTTACCAGTTATGTTTCCCCCACCTGCAGAGCTGGTGATCAAAGCCAAGCTGCCAAGGGAGGGAGCAATTGGAAGCAGAGCTTCAAGACGGAGGTCTGCGTAGGGCATCAATCCACACCTCTCACACATACTTCTTGGCAGGCTGTCCGAGCGTTTGTTGCCAGGAGGCAAGGCTTCCTGCAGTCCTTGTGGTCAGGAAATGAAATGTTATGCAAGAGGGACCGAGAAGGTCAAGAAGTAAAGAAAATGAAAGAAACATCCTCTAAATTACGTTCACAGATGTTACAGGTTGAAAACTTGCACTTCGTTTACAGGCTGCAAAGGACATTCTTCCTATTAATCATAACGTCGTAAAGGATTGAATTCTAGCGTTGGCTAATGGCTTCAGATCAGTTTGAGATTTCCGGGAATCAGAGCCATTTCACTGTATTTTTATTTGCTGCTTCTGCCCTT
Organism: Rhinoraja longicauda; assembly: GCF_053455715.1. Lineage (NCBI taxonomy): Eukaryota > Metazoa > Chordata > Chondrichthyes > Rajiformes > Arhynchobatidae > Rhinoraja > Rhinoraja longicauda. The sequence continues at coordinate 26,032,306 of NC_135957.1, read as the reverse complement.
CAGTGATCACACGAGGCAAGAGCATGGCAATGTCCAATTAGAATCATAGGGCCGTTGCAGCACAGAGGGAGACTCTGTGAAGATCAGTCCTCTGTGAATGGGCATGGATCAGGATCGGGGGCCAGAAGCTGCTTCTGGTTCAGGGGGCTGGGGACACACTCGGTCACAGCGACTCACTCCATGAGACTGGGGATCCATGTGCCACTACCAGCCCTCTCTCTCACCCTCATTGCCCCTCTCTCTCACCCACTCATTTTTTTTGCACGTGCCCCCAGCTTTAAAAGATATTCCACATCTCCTGGGCAGCCGCAATTTGAGTTTAACACCATTAAAGTGGAAAAAATACTATAATGATTTAAGATAGACACAAAGTGCTGGAGCAACTCAGGCAGCATCTCTGGAGAAAAGGAATAGGTGACATTTCGAGTCGGAACCATTCTTCAGACTCATTCATGATTGATTAAGGCAACTTTAAGATTTGATTTGTGACTTTAGTTTTAGTTTAATTTTAGAGGTAGAGCACGGAACCAGGCCCTTTGGCCCACCGAGTCCGTGCCGACCAGCGATCCCCACACATTAACACTATCCCACATACACTAGGGACAACTTACACTTACACCAAGCCGATTAGCCTGCATACCTGTACGCCTTTGGAGTGCGGGAGGAAACCAAAGATATCGGAGAAAACCCACACGGTCATGGGAGAATGTACAAATTCCGTACAGACAAGTACCCATACTCAGGATAGATCCCGGGTCTCCGGCGCTGCACGCGCTGTAAGGCAGCAACTCTACCGCTGCGCCACCGTGCCACCATAATTTGTTTTGCTTTTTGTCTTCTTCTTCTTACGCAGTTCCTTCAGATTAAGGGTGATCTCTTCTGCTCTGATCTTATGGGTTGTGAAGTGCCTGCTGAGGCCACATAGGAACTGTAAACTCTTCCATGAATAGTGTGTAATGTGGGGGGCATGCATACGAAGGTGAGAAAACATAGAACTAGTATGAACGGTCAATCGATGGTCAGCAGGGACTCGGTGGGCCGAAGGGCCAGTTTCCATGCTGTATCTGATGGAAAAGAGTGCAAAAACTGGTAGAACTGCTACCTCACAGTGCCACAGACCTGGGTTCAATCCTGACCTCAGGTGCTGTTTATGTGGAGTTTGCACATTTTCCCTGTGATGGCGTGGGTCTCCTCTGGGTGCTCCGGTTTCCTCCCACATCCCAAAGGCATGCAAGCTGGTAGCTTAATTGGCCTCTGTAAAATTGCCCCAAATGTGTAGGGAGTAGATGAGAAAATGAGATAACATAGAACTATTGTGAATAGGTGATAGATGATCGGCATGGACTCGGTGGGCCAAGTAAGTTGTTTCCATGTTGGATTTCTAAACTCAACTAAAAATGGGGGTTCAACTAGAAATTAATATAGATTCCTAGCTAAAAATGTGCACAGTGTACTTTTAACAGTTCTGATCTTTTAATCACACATTGCCTGAATGAAACACAGTAAAGATTTACAAGGCTGTTACATTCAGGAAAGATTAAGCAGACTGGGGCTCCTTTGTGCAAAACAGAGAATTAAGAGGAAATTAACTGTTGGTTTTTAAATTTAGATGTGGAGTAATTGTTTCTGCTTATGGAAAAGTCTTGAACTAGGGTGCACAAATATAAGAGATAAAATCACAAATGATGAGGTGTTTAAGCAGATTGCAGTGATGACTTTGAATTTGCAGCCAAGTGGTAGCATTGATGTATGTGGAGGGAGAATTGATGCATTGTGAGGAAGAATACAGCAAAAGCAGTGGCTTGAAGGAATTAATGTCATTATGAAGCAGCTTCATGCAAAATGCGATCTCACATCATTGGGACGGCATGATCTGCCTACATTCCATATAATTCTTCGGGTTGAAACTTACTGAGCTTTGCCAATGTTGGTGACTAAAAACGTTCACTCTTATAGAACATAAAACATAGAACAGTACAGCACAGGAATTGTTTGTGCCATATCCCTCATTTCCTTACACTTGCATGTAATCTAAAAGCCTCTTAAACACCACTATTGTACTTGCCCCCACCACCACCCTTGGCAATGCATTCCACGCCCCCACCACTACCCTTGGCAATGTATTCCACGCCCCCACCACCACCCTTGCCAATGTATTCCACGCCCCCACCACCACCCTTGGCAATGTATTCCACGCCCCCACCACCACCCTTGGAAATGTATTCCATGCCCCCACCACCACCCTTGGCAATGTATTCCATGCCCCCACCACCACCCTTGGCAATGCATTCCACGCCCCCACCACCACCCTTGGCAATGTATTCCATGCCCCCACCACCACCCTTGGCAATGTATTCCACGCCCCCACCACCACCCTTGGCAATGTATTCCATGCCCCCACCACCACCCTTGGCAATGCATTCCACGCCCCCACCACCACCCTTGGCAATGTATTCCACGCCCCCACCACCACCCTTGGCAATGCATTCCACGCCCCCACCACCACCCTTGGCAATGCATTCCACGCCCCCACCACTCTGTGTAAAAAACCTGCCCTGCACATCTCTATTAAACTTTCCCCCTCTCACCCTATAGCTATGCCCTCTAGTGTTGGACGTTTCCACCCTGGGGAAAAAGGTTATGTCTACCTTACCTATGCCTCATATCATTTTACATACTTCTCCCTCAATCTCCGACATTCTAGCGGAAACAATCCAAGTTTATCCAACTTCTTGTAGCTGAAACCCCCTAATCCAAGCAGCATTCTGGTAAACTCCACTGCACCTCTCCAAGCCTCCACATCCTCCCGTAATGGGGCGACTAGAACTGCACGCAATATTTTAAATGCAGCCTAACCAAAGCACCATGACCCCCTGACTCATATATTCAATACTCCGAGCAATAAAAGCAAGCATTCCATATGCCTTCTTTACCACCCTATCTACTTGTGCTGCCACCTTCAGTGAGTTATGAATTTGGACTCCAAAATCCCTCTGCACATCAATGCTGTTGAGGGTCTTGCCATTAGCTGTATACCTTCCCCTTACATTAAACTCCATTTACCACCCTTTTCTGCAGCTGGTCTATATCCCACAGCATCTTCCAACAACCGAAGATAGTGCTGGAGTAACTCAGCGGGCCAGGCAGCATCTCTGGAGAAAAACTGAGTTATTCCAGCACTTTGTGCCTATCTTCCGTATAAACAGTTCCTTCCTACGCATCTTCTGACAACCCTCCCCAGACCTATCCCTATTCAAACTTCTAGAGTTGTGGTCACTATCTCCAAACTGCTCTTCAACCTTAACACCAGTCATCTGGCCTGGCTCATATCCCCAATACAAGCTCCAGTATAGTCCTTCCACGAGTTGGACTATCCAGATACTGTTTAAGGAAACCTTCTTGAAAACAAATTCTGCCCTGTCTAATCCTCTTGCTCTGAGTAAGCACAGTCAATATTGGGGATGTTAAAGTCACCCACTCCAACAGCCCTGTGGTCCTTGCATCCTTCCATAATCTGTCTACATACCTGATCCTCTATCTCCCGCTGGTTTATAATATAATACCATTTGAGTGAAGGCACCTTTCTAATCCTATTAAAGTGATTGGTCCTTCCTTTCATCCATCAACTTTTTCACACAGGGGGTGGCGGGTGTATGGAATGAGCTGCCAGATGAAGTGGTTGAGGCAGGTGCAATACAATATTTACCTGGTCAGGTACATGAATGGGAAAGGTTTACAGGGTTATGTGACAAAAGGTGGAAAATGGGATTAACTTGCCTGGTCACCTTGATCAATGTGGGCGAGTTGTGCTAAGGGCCCGTTTCCATGCTCTATGACTCTAAACTGCTTAGTATGTAGAAGCAAAACCTGCAGTGACTATAACATTTCACTAACGGCTGAATGCATGACAGGAGACAACTGTGTCCATTATACAAGGTAAGCAGCAGGAGAATCAATTGCTCATCATGGCACAAATCTGAATTCCCTCTCTCTACACCCCTCCCAAGTCACACCAGCTTCTCATTTTCACCCAATAAGCAGCTAACAATGGCCTGTTTCCTTTATCATCGTTACTTTTTTGCACATCTTTCATTCATTGTTCTATATATATATATATATATATATATATATATATAAATATGTCTACATCATTGTCTATAACTCTCATGTCCCTTTCCTGTGACTTTCAGTCTGGAGAAGGGTCTCGACCCGAAACGTCATCCATTCCTTCTCTCCAGAGATGCTGCCTGTCCCGATGAGTTACTCCAGCTTTTTCTGTCTAAACAATCATTCTGATCGTTTTAAATGTGCCTTAGTTATTCATCATATTTGTCAATACATTTAGCCATGGGTGTAAATTAACATTTATAATCCATTAATAAATCTACTGGTTGACAAAGACCCATTAAACAATGTGATGTGGAAGCAAATTTACAATAATCTTCGTGTCATGTTACTCCACCTCAGTGAGGAAATGCCAGGATATTTTATTAATAAACTGTTGAGAGGCAAGTTTTCATCACAAATTATATTGAAATCCAAGAATTCTAACATGACCTTCTACATAATATCAGGTGACTGTTGTTATTCTTCACAATTTCAACAGAAGATTGGCGTTTCATTTCCCGGTAACATACAGCATATAATTCTGACAAATGACTCACCAGTCACAAAGAAAGAGTGGCAGAACAGCATATTGCTTATGTGATGTAGATATGGTACAAAAAAATTATAACACTAAGCAAAATCAATGCTGCAACAAAGCAACATTTCTCTGGAGTGTTGGAGGCCGAGGGGAGACCTGACCGAAGTATATCAAATTATGAGAGGCATCGATAGAACCTTTTTCCCCAGGGTATAAATGGCAAAGACTGGAAGGCATATTTTTAAATGAGAGGGCAAAGTTTCAAATAAATGTGCAGGGCACTATTTTTTTACATGGAGGATGATGAATGCCTGGAACACACTGGCAGATACAATAGTGGCATTTAAGAGGTTTTCAGATGGGCACATGGATGTGCAGGGAATGGTGGTATATGGATCTTCTGCAGGCAGATGAGGGTAGTTTAGCTTGGCATCACGTTTGGCACAAACATATTGGCCTGTTCCTGTGTTGGTCTTTATGTTCTATGGTAATGCATGGCCTGAAAGTAATCCAATCATCAACAAATGAAAGTGATTATGGAAAGTCTGCCCTCCCTTGATGTGCTTACGCTGAACAACTGCATACAATTCATGACAGGCACATGGCTGGCACCTAAATGGTTATCACATTGACAGACTGCAGTCACAAATGGAACCCATTAAGGACGATGCTTAAGGAAGCAGCCAAGGAATCTGATGGCACAATCCCAGGAGGGATTGTATGTAGGAAGAAGGGTATAAAGGAGATTCATGGGGATGGAAACAAAGTCCGTGAGCATGCTAGAACTGGGCAGAGGCAGCATAATGTGGAAAAATGTCAATAGAACTACTTTGGTGCACCAAACAAAAAAGCAAGAGCATTTTTTAAATGGTGATGGATTGGGTAGTGTTGATCTTCAGAGAGACAAGTGAATCCTTGTAGGTTAAAGGTCAACATGCAGATGAAGCTAGTAATCTGGAAGGCAAAGGGTATATTGGTCTTTATTACAAGAAGGCTTGAGTACAGAAATAAAGAAGTCTTGGTGCAATTATATATAGGCCTGGTGTTTGTACACCATTTTTCAAATCCTACGCTAAAGAAATGCATACTTTTCATTGAGTGAGTGCAGAGAAAATTCACAAGAAGGGTTCACGAATAATAGAGTTTCTGTGTCCTGCTCGGTCTGCATTCTCTAGAGTTTGGTAGAATGAGGGGGGATCTAATTGCAACCTTTGCTAATTCCAGAGGGCGGTGGATCTTTGCTAGCATAGAAAATGGTGGATATTTGGAGTTCTAGAATTCCAGAAGACAGTGGATCTTTGGAGTTCTAGACGGCAATGAATCTTAGGAATCCCCTACCCTGGGGAGGCTCGACTGTTATGTTGAATCAAAGTGGAGATCAATAGATTTCTGGCCTTTAAAGGAATCAAGGGATACGAGTAGAGTACAGCAAGATGAACCTGAGGCAGGAGATCAGTTATGATTTGGTGGAGCAGGCTTGAAAGGCCGAGTGGTCTATTCCTGCTTCTGTTCATTATTTTACTGATTCATCAGGAAAATCAAACAATTGTTAAGGAATGAACTGCAGATGCTGGTTGATACTGAAGAGAGACACAGCGTGCTGGAGTAACTCAGTGGGTCAGGCAGCATCTATGGAGAAAAAGAATGGGTGACTTTTCGGGTTGGAACCCTTCTTCAGACGATGCTGTGGATGTTAAGGAAGGAAGATGTTGTGGTCCCCAGAAATCGATTGGGTAACTTGCAATATGCTTCAAGGGTGTAGAACTTTCTACTTGCACAATCGCAGCGGAATATAGGCTGCCCTCTGCTCAAGAGGGAACTAATGAAGGGCAGAATTCTGATAGTGCCATCCAAATGACAAATTCCTGATGCAAAGGTTGCAGTAAGTACATTATTAATAAATAACTCATCTGGTGTTCCAAATATAAGTCATGAGATAACATTTAACTTTGGAATATTATCCTGGAATACTGGAATTTTAAGTGGATACAGGATTGAACCTAGAACATAGAACCTAGTACAGCACAGGAATGGGCCTTTTGGCATACAATGTTTGTGCTGAACATAATCCCAAATTAAACCAATCTCATCTGCTTGTACACAATCCATATCCCTCTATTCCCAGCACTTCCATGGGCCTATCTAAAAGCCTCTTAAATGCCACTATCGTCTCTGCCTTCAACACCACTCCTGGCAGTGCTTTCCAGGCCTCCGCTATTCTCTGTGTAAAACACCTGTCCCGCACTTCTCCATTAAACCTTTGCCTCTCACCTTACAGCTATGGTCTCTAGCATTTGACATTTCCACCCTGGGGAAAAAAGGTTCTGACTGTCTACCCTATCTATGCCTCTCATAATTTAATATACTTATATCAAGTCAGGACCAATGCAGTGAATGATAGGGCTCTGGGGAGTGTTGTAGATCAGAGGGATCTAGGAGCTGCCAGAGGAGATAGTTGAGGCAGGGACTTTCCCAACATTTAAGAAACAGTTAGACAGGTACATGGGTAGGACAGGTTTGGAGGGAACTGGACCAAACGCGATGGGTGGAGCCAGTGTGGGTGGGATATGTTGGCCAGTGTGGGCAAGTTGGGCCGAAGGGCCTGTTTCCACACTGCATCACTCTATGACACTAAGTCTCCCCTCAAAATTCCAAAGTTCCAGAGAAAACAATCCAAATCTATCCAGTCTCTCCCTGTAGCTGAAACGATCAAATCCAGGTAGCATTCTGGTAAACCTCCTCTGCATCCTCTTCAAAACCTCCTCTGCATCCTCTTCAAAACCTCCACGTCTTTCCTGTAATGGGGTGACCAGAACTGCATGCAATACTCCCAATGTAGCCTAACCAAAATGCTATAGAGCTGCACCATGATGCCTGATTCTTATATTCAATGTTCCTACAATGAAGGCAAGCATATCATACGTCTTCTTTACCACCCTATCTACTCATGCTGCCACCTTCAATGAGCAATGAACTTGGACTCCCTCTGCACAGGATATTAAGGGTCTTGGCATTTACTGTATACTTTCCCCTTATATTCAACCTCTCAAAGTGCAACACCTCACACTGCTCGGGTTAAAATCCATCTGCTACTTCTCCACCCATTTCTGCAGATGATCTATATCCCGCTACAGCTTCTGACAGCATTTCTCATTGTCTGCAACTCCTCCAATTTTGTGTGTTGTCAGCAAGCTTACTCACCAACCAATCTATATTTATATCCAGGTCATTCATATATATCACAAACAGCAGAGATCCCAGCACAGATCCCTACAGAACTTCACTGGTCACAGCCCTCCAGCCAGAATATCTACCATCCACCACAAAACTCTGGCTTTAATGAATAAACCAGTTCTGAATGCATACGACCAAGTTATCGTGAATCTCCTACATCTTAATTTTCTGGATCTGCCTACCATGAAGGACCTTATCAAAAGCCTTATAAAATCCATGTGCACAATCCCCACTGCCCTGCGTTCATCAATCTCCTTCATCACCTCCTCAAAAAATTCAATCAAGTTAGTAAGACAGGATAGTGGTGAAAAATTGCGCAGCATGGTGGCACACCAATAGAGCTGCTGCCTCACGACACAGGAGATATTCAATCGTGACCTTGAATCTAGAGTTTACACGTTCCCCCTGAGGCCGCATGAAATTGCCCAGATGCTCCAGTTTCCTGCCACATCCCAAAGACTTGCCAGTTTTTAGGATAATCGGTCACTGTGAGTTACCCCCGAGTATGTAGGTGAGAGGCAGAATCTGAGGAAGTTGATGGGAAGGTGGTGAGAACAAAAATATGGGATTATTGTAAGAATTGTGTGAAAGGGCGGTTCATGATCGGCATGTGCTCGGTGGGCCGAAGGGCCTATTTCCAAGCTGCCGCGCTCTGTGACTCTACATAGCATTTTATTCAAGTACTAGCCAACATCCTCTTGCTGGCAAAGGAGGTTCTGCACAAGGCATCCAGTGGTCTCCTTGCCAGCTCCATCTTGTTCATGGGGTTTGGACGCATGGACTAACAATCCACAGATGTAGGAGCACACTAGTTGAGCTTTTCATTTGTGGCAGCGATATTATTCTTGGTTATCACAGTCAAACCTCTAAATCTCACAAAGCTGAACACACATTAAACGAATGAAAAGCCCTCCACAAGAACCATTCAAAAACATCACAAATTACTTCCGTGTAGTGATTAATTACATGCTCCAGGTGTTGCATATATTTGTACCTGCGCTCTGAGCTCTTTTATGCTCAGCCAAAACTAGTCTCAAAGGAGTGTGAGTGGGATTAAGGTTTTTTCTGGTGAGTTGAAGGCTGGTGCTGCAGTTTATAGCCCGCAGGCAGGGACAGCCCATAAGGTTTGCCTCTGAGAATTGAGAATAATGGGAAGAAGGAAATTTGGCTGATGCCAGAAGAAGGAATGGAGATGTGGGTGAGAAACATAATCTTCAGGGACATTATTTTGGCAGCAGCTTCAGTGAAACAATTTGAACAAGGGTGCAATGATTGCACTTTCCCTGCACTCAGTCCCAAAACCTATAAATGAATGGGCAGCAAGATTAGAGATGAAAGTTAATGCTAATAACCATGAAGTGTTGCATTTTGGTGGGAAGTATTAGGAAAGGTGATAGAAACTGGAGGGAACTATTCTGAAATGCATACAATCAGGCAGCAGCCATGGTGGGAAATGGACAGTTGACATTTTGGGTCAGGACTCCTCATCTGGCCTGGAAACGTAGAGGCGAAGAGGCCAGATGGTCATACTACCTGTAATCACTGAAGTTTGCTTGGACCGCATGGTGCAAGGCGCTGTTGACTACACGCATGTCACCTCAAGTGGTCTTCATGTGAACTCGGTCATCTTCATGGACTGCGGCGCATTCTACCCCCTCTAGAGGGCATTCAGAGGAAGTGCCACTTTGCAGGCCGTAGCATCGGCCACATTCAGCAAGTGCTCCAACAGATGCCATCGACAACCCACTTCTTACAGCTTTAATGCCTTAACCATTTAAAGAGACCCAGTCTGCCTTTAACCAGTACTAACCATTGACAATATCAGACCTCTGTTCGCGTGACTACCAACGATCAGCCGCAGGCTCGCTGAGCATGAATACAACCCATTGGCAGCAATTAGTAACTTGCCTGCGTCTCAATCACTAGGAGAATCACAATATGTGCAGTAACTCAGTGGGTCAGGTCAGGCAGCATCTCTGGAGAAAAAGGATAGGTGACGTTTCAGGTCGGGACCCTTCTCCAGACTGATTGAATAGGTCCTTTAGCCAACATGTCTGAAGAAGGGTCTCGACCCGAAATATCACCCATTCCTACTATCCAGAGATGCTGCCTGTCCTGCTGAGTTACTCCAGCATTTTATGTTTACATTTGGTTTAAACCAGCATTTGCAGTTCCTTCCTATGATATCACCTTAAACTAATCTCCTCTGCTTGCACATGATACGTATTCCTCCATTTGCTGCATATCCATGTGCCTATTTAAAGCATCTTAAATTCCACTATTGTGTCTCCCTACACCATTGTACCTCCCTGGCAGTGAGTTCCAGACACCCACTATTCTCTGTGTAAAAAGACTTACCTCATACATCTCCTTTAAACTTTGCCTCTATCACCTTAAAGCTATGCCCTCTAGTGTTTGACATTTCCACCCTGGGAAAAAGGTACTGACAGTCATATTCACTCCAATTTGCAGTTAGATCAATCTCAATGAAAACGTTACTGCCAACTACAGTCACCTCTCTCTACTTTGAAAAGGCTTCCTTGCAGAAATTGTTTTCACTTCTCTTTTGCCCTGTCCATCTTTTCGTATTCTCTGCTCCCTCTTTCTCATAGAATGATGCAACACAAAGAGCTCATTCGGCCCATTGTGCTGATGCTGGCCCTTTGAAAGAACTGTCCCATTACTGTAGTTCCAATTCACTGTCTTTTCACCATTTTCCTGCAAACACTTCCATTTTAAGTGTTTACCCAATTCTCTTTTCAAAGTTACTACTGAATCTGCTTCTGCTGCCATTGTTTGGAGAAAACAGTTGTTGAAGCACAATTGATTCAAGATGTTTTAATACATAAATCTTGAACCTTTAACTCTGGGAGAATGCAACAAAAAATTATAAAAGATGATAAATAGCAAATATTTAATTATTTTCAGATTTGTACATGACTGCAAGCTGAACTTGCTTCCACTACCCTTTCAGGTTAGTGTTGTCCACATTGGAACAATTTGTGGCTTTAAAATATACTCATTCTCGGAGAACAATCACAAGTCTCTAGCTTCTCCAGATCTTGCATTCTGGGACCAGATCTTACTTTCTATCCTCTCCAAGGTCATAAACATCTATTACATTCTTTAAGCGTGGTAACAAAAAACTGAATGCAATAATTCATGCGAGGTCTAACAGTGGTTTGGCAAAACGCGATGGCGCAGCAGTAGAGCTATTGCCTTGCAGCGCCAGAGAGCCTGGTTCGATCCTGACTATGGGTGCTTGTCTGTACGGAGTTTGTATGTTCCCCCTGTGACCTGCGTGGGTTTTCACAGAGACCTTCGATTTCCTCCCACATTCCAAAGATGTGTAGGCTAATTGGCTTGGTATGAATGTAAAAAATGTAAAATTGTCCCGAGTGTGTGTAGGATTGCGCTAATGTGCGGGGATCGCTGGTCGGTGCGGACTCGATGGGCCGAAGGGCCTGTTTCCACGCTGTATCTCTAAACTAAACTAATCAAAGACTTTTTTTTTCCCAGAAATTTGTTGGTCTTCCAGTGGAAGGAGATGAACATCGGCATATATTGCCGAGAGCACTTTATGGTGCAGGGATGCGTGCTGGAGGATGCCTGAAACTCGGTGTGCCACCGCAAAGACTCTGTGGGGAGGCATCAGAGTCTGGATGCTGCTGTCACTGGACACTGTGTAACAACCTCTCAAAGGCTGCATGAATGTAGTGTTTAAGGTGGAAATGTGAGCGGCGTTGACTCATCGTAAGTGAATGCATTGAATTGTTTCGCAGAATGCATGAAGATAATTACCTGTCCCAGTTGTACGCGTAATGAATAAAGTGCATTTGAGGGAATGAAATTCTTGACTATGGCACTTATAGCTACTGCATAATGTGTCGTGCCCTTGGGAGATCAGATACATACCATCGCTTGGGGATACAATTCCATTATCCCAATCACTTCTTCCTTATCTCCCTTTACACCTGCAAATGTCTGCTCTCTCATAGATTCCTATCAACTCCCTTTTACCTCTTTGGCGCCATTAGCCACTCTGAGGGGCAACTTACAGTAGCCAAACCTTTGGCATATTGGGGGAAACCGGAGCATCCAAGAGAAACAGGAAGACACTGGGAGAATGTGCAAATTCCACATGGACATTGCCCGCTGCCAGGATCAAACACAGGTCTTTGGAGTGATACTGTGACCCTAAATCTTCCTCCACTGTTGTAGTGTATATAATGGTAACTGTGCCATTAACAACTGAGTACCAAATGGAGTGTTTTGTGTCATGTGAGATATTCATTATCTTATCATTCTTGTGAATAGGTGTGCGGGTATGTGCAGTGTACTTTTGTAAAATAAAGACCCACACTGTCAACAGTTTGATTGAAAACCTGTCTTTGTTTCTGTCCACGTGCAACTACTGTAGTATGTTACAAATGTCTTAGTTCCTCTTGAGCACAGTGATCTACAAACTGTAAGAGGCTGAGGTAGCCCAAAGCCACCAAAAAGCTCTGACTATTGATAAGAGATTATAATTCTGTGGCACAGGAGCTGTTCCCACTTGGAGATGGGACATCATTTTTACCTTAAAGGGAAGACAAAAATGGCAAAGCAAGAGAGGTGGAAAGCAAGTTTAACACCAATGAATCAATAAAAAACAACTTAAGCCTCAAACTTGGTACTTCCTGGAAATAAAGCCAATCTTTAATTTGATTAAATGAAAAGGTTGCTACATTAAAGGAAGGACTTGTATACCTCACTGTACAAACAAAAGCAGTATGATTAATGTTTTTACTTTCAAAGGATTTTTTTTATTTTCCTTGGGTTTTTACTTTGAATGACATTGTGGGGGTCACAATTTTCACAGCTGCAAGATAACTTGTTTGTTGTAGAGCCAAATATGACCACAAAGAAATGTTGCAACCATGTGGTTTATCAAGGGATTGTGATGCCACACAGAGTGGTTTCTAGTTCCTAAGCACACCTGTTTTTCTTGCAAAGTATTCCCACCTGTACATAAGGTCAATCTTTCATAACTGCACAGGACAGGGCAAGAATATAATAGTTTCTGCGAGCTGTATTGAGCTGTATTTCCCTCTGCATTAATTTTGATTAAATCATAGACTTGAAGATGGACTGGACTGACAGCAATCTGTAGCAGATTTTTCATGCCACATCTTATTCCATGTTCTGCTGTAAAATCTGTTAAGAAACTTCTTACAATAAAAGACTCTGCTGTCAAATGAGTCAGGGGGTATGGGGAGAGGGCAGGAACAGGGTACTGATTGTGGATGGTCAGCCATGATCACATTGAATGGCGAGGGTATTTATTCACAAAATGCTGGAGTAACTCAGCAGGTCAGGCAGCATCTCAGGAGAGAAGGAATGGGTGACGTTTCAGGGCGAGACCCTTCTTCAGACTGAAGAAGGGTCTCGACCCGAAACGTCACCCATTCCTTCGCTCCTGAGATGCTGCCTGACCTGCTGAGTTACTCCAGCATTTTGTGAATAAATATCTTCGATTTGTACCAGCATCTGCGGTTATTTTCTTATACATTGAATGGCGATGCTGGCTTGAAGGGCCGAATGGCCTACTCCTGCACCTATTGTCTATTGTCTAAAGCCTGTTCAGACCTTGTTCACGAACAATCGCCTGTTATGCAAGGAAAACACAGGGATGCTCAGAAAAAGACATAAAATGCTGGAGTAACTCAGCGGGTCAGGCAGCATCCCTGAAGAACATGGGTAGGTAAGATTTTGGGACAAAACCCTTCTTCAATCTGAAGCAGGATCCTGACTTGAAATATCACATATGCACATTCTCCAGGAATGCTGCCTGACACGATGAGTTACTCCAGCACCTTGTATCTTTTTTTGCAAAACAGAATCTGCAGTTCATTGTTCCTACAAGGATATTCAGACTGTTTGCCTCTTTTTCAGGTTGTTGGTGACTGTAAAAATTGCACAATACACAGGTTTCTTTAAGACCAGTGGACTTTGTGATAGATGTGATAGAAAACTGTCCTCCGTTTTATGTAGGAAGGAACTGCAGATGCTGGTTTAAACCGAAGATAGACACAAATTGTTGTAGTAACTCAGCGGGACAGGCAACATCTCTGGAGAAAAGGAATGGGTGAGGTTTCGGGTGGAGACCCTTCCGTTTTATGCACCACACCATTGGAATTCAGTTGCATCTTACTGATGAAAGCAAATCAAATAGTATTCTTGGTTTTATTATTGCAAAAAAATAAAGTGCAAGAAAAAGGAAGTTGTAGGAAACAACTGAGACACAAATGAGATTCAAGAGGAATATTCCATCCAATTCTTGGCACCACCCTTTGGTGGTATAACAAAACCTTGGAGAGGGTGCAGAAGGGACTTATTGGAGGAATCCAGTTCCTGTCCAAGGAATAGGTGGCTTTGCGTCTGTGGAGACCCCACCTCTACATCAAGTCGCCCGCTGGAATGCCTGTTAATTAATTGCTGCCAATCCTGATCTGTTTTTTGAAGAGGTGTTGACAGGCTGCCAGTGGAGCCATTGTAAAGACATGGCAAAATGCCACTTAATGGGAGCTCTGCCAGTCTCTGGTTATAACCGGGTAGCAAGAAGACCAGCCAGGAGTCTGTGGCCTGGTCCATTAGTACATTATGAAGGAGGGATTCATCTCTTTTTGTTGCCAATTGAAGGTTGCCAACATCTTGCTTTTTAACAAGTGAGTAAGATCGTAAAAACCTGGCTATCTGACATATACCCGACTTGCATTATCAAATCTGCTAGTCATTCGAGTCAAGCTAGGCTGTTCACTCTGAATTGCATGTCCATGGGTCAATGCCAGGGAACATTGTTTTTTTTCTAATGTGGATCCAATCAGTTTGATTGTGGCCAACGCTAAAATTGCAAGCAGGTCAGACGGATCTTGATGTAGCTTCGAGAGTACAAGTGAAGAGGTTGGTTGGAAGTTCCTTTCACTCAGCAATGTGAAGGTACCCTGCTGGGGCAGAATAAGACACTGCTCCGTAAGGTTTGCTGCAACACAGATGCACTGTGGTCACACAAAGACAATGCCAGCTTATTCCCATAACATATTTCTCCCATCACACACTCCCCAACCCTACATTAGCTCAAGCCTGAATATGTAATTGAAGTTTAATTGGCAGGCAAAGTACTGCTGATTAGATAGTTCCATGAATTGAGCAGCACTGGCATGAATGGGCCAAAAGGCCTCATTCAGTGTTGTATTGATCCATAGCATTATCCTCTCCCGCGCTTGCAGCTCACATCACTCAGTCTCCCGCTGCTACAGGCATCCTGTATCTTCTACTGTCTTGTACCATCTGCAAACATAACATCACTTTCACTCAGTTCCACACTTCCACCACCTTCCTCACTCCCCCGAACCACCTCTAGACTGTAGCACAGATGAGCTCGACATTTCCTTCAGCTGTCCATTTGGAAACCAAAACCAAAGGAATGGTTTTTAGTCTTGTTCATGTACTCACCAACTCCAGCTCCCCCCCCCCCCCAGCATCAGAGGCTGAAACAGATCGTGCATAGGCTGATATCTTCTTGCACAACGAAATGAGCTTCTACCATCTACCTCATCATCACGGCAACCTCCTTTCACTCCAGCTCAGCTCACTGATTCCTAAAACATTTGTCCATGCCCGGGGGCAGCACAGTGGCACAGCGGTAGAGTTGTTGACTTACAGCGTCAGAGACCCGGGTTCAAGACATGTAGGTTTGTAGGTTAATTGGCTTCCCTAAATCGTCCCGTGTAGGATAGAACTGGTGTACGGGGCTTCGTTGATCTGCACAGACTCGGTGGGCCAATGGTTCCGTTTCCACGCTGAATCTTTAAACTAAACTAAATTAAATGCTATTGGTCTCTCAAGAGTTGAGTCTCCTCAGGCTCTCAACCCTTCATCTTCCAGTTTCCACAGACTCCAAGTCATCCGAAACATTGCCACTCATCCAAACACAAACCACCTGCACCATCCCATTCACCCAGCATCCTGGGGCTTCCAAAACCCTTGTCCATGAGAGTCCTCATCCTGATCATCATATTAAGGATGGAAGATACCTGTATTGGCTTCTTTACATGAAGCATCTCCAAAACCCATGTTGTTGGTATTTTCCTTTGCTCATTTCCTATGGTAGGTTCTTCCAGATGGATAGGACATTCACAGGGAATGAGACTTCCTTTGTCACCACTGCTTCTCGTCATTGAGTGGAGGAGTGTGCTGACAAGAGAACACTAGTATTAATCTGACGATCATAACATCATTGAACAAAGGGATTTCTGAGGAATGAGAAAGAGTGGGAAGTAATAATTAGCAAAACAAAAATAAAATGCACTTATATTGCTCTGGTTTACAAGTGGTAAATCATGCCAAGACTGGTTAAGCAATATTTTGACAATAAATATTTTCTCTTTCTTCACAATCCCTCCATTATTTTCCAATGTTCTATAGATTCCGGGTCAGTTCCTGTGGATTGGAGGGTAGCTAATGTTATCCCACTTTTCAAGAAAGGAGGGAGAGAGAAAACGGGAAATTATAGACCAGTTAGTCTGACATCAGTGGTGGGGAAGATGCTGGAGTCAATTATAAAAGACGAAATTGCGGAGCATTTGGATCGCAGTAACAGGATCGTTCCGAGTCAGCATGGATTTACGAAGGGGAAATCGTGCTTGACTAATCTACTGGAATTGTTTGAGGATGTAACTAGGAAAATTGACGGGGGAGAGCCGGTGGATGTGGTGTACCTCGACTTTCAGAAAGCCTTCGACAAGGTCCCACATAGGAGATTGGTGGGCAAAATTAGAGCACATGGTATTGGAGGTAGGGTACTGACATGGATAGAAAGTTGGTTGACAGACAGAAAGCAAAGAGTGGGGATAAATGGGTCCCTTTCAGAATGGCAGGCAGTGACTAGTGGGGTACCGCAAGGCTCGGTGTTGGGACCGCAGCTATTTACAATATACATCAATGACTTGGATGAAGGGATTAAAAGTACCATTAGCAAATTTGCCGATGATACAAAGCTAGGTGGCAGTGTGAACTGTGAGGAAGATGCTACGAGGTTGCAGTGTGACTTGGACAGGTTGTGTGAGTGGGCGGATGCATGGCAGATGCAGTTTAATGTGGATAAGTGTGAGGTTATCCACTTTGGTGGTAAGAATAGGAAGGCAGATTATTATTTGAATGGTGTCAAGTTAGGAAAAGGGGACGTACAACGTGATCTGGGTGTCTTAGTGCATCAGTCACTGAAAGGAAGCATGCAGGTACAGCAGGCAGTGAAGAAAGCCAATGGAATGTTGGCCTTCATAACAAGAGGAGTTGAGTATAGGAGCAAAGAGGTCCTTCTGCAGTTGTACAGGGCCCTAATGAGACCGCACCTGGAGTACTGTGTGCAGTTTTGGTCTCCAAATTTGAGGAAGGATATTCTTGCTATTGAGGGCGTGCAGCGTAGGTTTACTAGGTTAATTCCCGGAATGGCGGGACTGTCATATATTGAAAGACTGGAGCGACTAGGTTTATATACACTGGAATTTAGAAGGATGAGAGGGGATCTTATCGAAACGTATAAGATTATTAAGGGGTTGGACATGTTAGAGGCAGGAAACATGTTCCCAATGTTGGGGGAGTCCAGAACCGGGGGCCACAGTTTAAGAATAAGGGGTAGGCCATTTAGAACAGAGATGAGGAAAAACTTTTTTAGTCAGAGAGTTGTGAATCTGTGGAATTCTCTGCCTCAGAGGGCAGTGGAGGCCAATTCTCTGAATACATTCAAGAGAGAGCTAGATAGAGCTCTTAAGGATAGCGGAGTCAGGGGGTATGGGGAGAAAGCAGGAACGGGGTACTGATTGAGAATGATCAGCCATGATCACATTGAATGGCGGTGCTGGCTCGAAGGGCCGAATGGCCTACTCCTGCACCTATTGTCTATCTATTCATCCTCACAGCAACTCCATATTCTTCAAGCCCTCCATGTTGCAGAATAGAAGAGTGTACATGGAGTGTGTGAGGTTGCAGCCCCTGTTTCAATATCTAAAAGGGCTGCTCCTTGCCTTTTGGCTGCACATCTCACCCACCATCCTCATCTTTGGACACCCTGTGCGTAGGGGAGAGGGGAGAGGGTAGGGCCAAAGATATCCTGCTTGGGTTGCTCCTGGACCTGGCCAAGCTGTCCATCCACGAGTCACGGCACCAGGTGGAAGAGGGCTCTGCCCGAGCCAGCTGCCTGCCCCTTTCCCGGGGTTACGTCCGCGCCCGGGTGGTGCTGGAGAGGGACTATGCGCTGTCCACAGGTACCCTGGGGGATTTCCGGGACCGTTGGGCACCGCGGGGGATTGGATGCATCCTGGATAGGGATTGTAATATAGTTGTATAATAGTTTCATTTGGTATATTTGTTTGTATTGTATTCTGGTGGTGGGTTCTGTTTTGTTTTATGGCATTGTAAATATTGTTTTTAAATAACTGAAAACATTTTTTGACAATTAAAAAAAAAAAATGCTGCAGAATATTGCATCTCCTATTCTGGACTGTGACAAAACTTGGATTATAACTGTTCCTAAGTCAATGAAACCATGTTTCTTCGTGTTTGCTGCCTGCCTTGTTGAGCATATCCAGCACTTTGCTTTATTTTGGTTATTCAATGACTTGTACAAAAGCAAGCAATGAAATTGCGTTGTAAACCCCCCCCTCGCGGGAAGGTGGATTTTCCTTACGAATTATATCTGAAGCAAAGATTGTCGAATGCTTAAAAAGATGGAGCACAGAGGGGGAAAGAAAACGTTGGTTTTAACTACTCCCTTATTTAGCTCGTTGGAAACACATTTACTTCCAATGGCTCGGCAGCAAATTATAAAAATGTTTCCTTTCTTTTAATGTGGTTATGGAAAGACATGAAGGGGCGGCAGGAGTCTCGGAAGCCCCGTGCGACTGATTATTAATGATTATGACAGGGAGTCGGGTCCAGCGCGATCGGAATGTCTCCATAGTATCAGGCTCAGCAGAGCACTGGGAAGTGCTAGAAAAGATCACACAGAGCAACAGGCCACAGGAATGCAAGTCACCGGCCCTGTCAAAGGGAGAGGCTGCTAGGTGGCCTCCACATTCATCTTATGTCAATAGTCTCCTCAGTTCCAGCCATCAGCACATGTGCGATGTCATATGTGGAAAGTTTAGAAAGACTGGGCTTGTATTCACTGGAATTTAGAAGGATGAGAGGGGATCTTGTAGAATACATATAAAATTATAAAAGGACTGGACAAGCTAGATGCAGAAAAAATGTTCCCAATGTTGGGGGAGTCCAGAACCAGGGGCCACAGTCTAACAATAAAGGAGAGGCCATTTAAAACTGAGAGTTGTGAATTTGTGGAATTCTCTGCCTCAGAAGGCAGTGTAGGCCAATTCACTAGATGCATTCAAAAGAGAGTTAGACAGAGCTCTTGGGGCGAGCGGAATCAAGGGGTATGGGGAGAAGGCAGGAATGGGGTACTGATTGTGGATGATCAGCCATGGTCACAGCGAATGGCTGGAAGGGCCAAATGGCCTCCTCCTGCACCTATTGTCTACTGTCTATGTCTATGACTGATTACTACTTCCAATTAACTGAAACACACTGTCACTCTGTGCGTTACTCTGCCATGACACCACACACTTTTTAAGCCCTCCCTTCAAAAAAAATCAGGAAAGAGTGTCGTGTGCAAACATCTACAGGCTCACAGGGCCGCGCTAACTTGATGCCTGATGGATAACTTATGGTGTGTTCTTGCAACAGAGTGCCACATGTGCTTCCCATTGAGCTAATGATAGTATTAAAGGGTGGCAGAGGAAAAACTGTTTGACTTTATAATACATTAAAATGGCATGTATACACACAGGCACTGTGTAGGAGTCACAAAGCTATAATTCAACCGAGCAGCTCTTAATGAATGTCAGTGAAGCCCTAACATAATGTTAACTCTTATCATAGCATCTGTTATACTGTGCTGCTCTGACCTTGGAAGTATTGGACAAAAGGGATTTTTTAATGTGCACAATTTGCGGTTGTCGGACTGACAAGTTGAGGAGGAAAATATTAACAACAGCTGGAGGTCGGGGCTATATACTCAATGGTGTCAATATCAAAATTTAATGTCACATCATTCACACACACGGCTTATTGTGGAACAACTATCTGGTTAATATAAGGCCTCCTCGTGAAACTTGAGGCCTCTCCACCCTCCCCCTCGCTGTGGTTCACTCTCATTGACCTTACTTCACTACACCTGCATCTCCACCTCCATCCGCTCGATGTCCGCCCCCTCGAGAGGTCTGTCCGCTCTCCATGCCCAGTGCTTCTATCCCACTGGACCACCCACCACTGCGTGCCACACTCACTGCCTTTGCCACCCTAAGAGGAATGCTCCCGTCCATCAAGGCTCCATATGCCAGTGGCATTGACTTTCCATTCCAGATTGGTTGAGGTCTGGGCTTTCATTTCAGTCCTCCCAGCAGCAGGGGGCTCCAAGCCAACATTATCTGCCGATCACCGCTCCTCACTTGAATCCACCTATCACTTGCCATTTTTTGCTCCACTCTGACCCACTGAGTTATTTCAGCATTTTGTGTCTTTTCTTGATAAGCCAGCATCTGCAGTTCCTCATTTCTATATTCTACCTGCTGATTAGTCCTTGCATTCCAGGGTCATATTGTAAAGCTTAGAAATATGTGCAAACATGTTAGAAAATAGATGCAGGAGTAGGCCATTTGGTCCTTCGAGCCAGCACCGCCATTCAATAGACAATAGACAATAGACAATCGACAATAGGTGCAGGAGTAGGCCATTCGGCCCTTCGAGCCAGCACCGCCATTCAATATGATCATGGCTGATCATCCAAAATCAGTATCCCATTCTGGCTTTTTCCCCATATCTCTTGATTCCCTTAGCCCTAAGAGCTAAATCTAACTCTCTCTTGAAACTCTCTCTTAGAAACAAGTTCCTTGGCCCACCATGCCTACGCTGACTATCATGCCTATCTATACTAATCCCAATCACTTTCATTAGTTCCACACCTCTCTATATTTCTTGCTCATCCAGGTACCTGTCCAGATACCCTTTAAATGTTGTCCCTGTTCCTGCATCCTGCACCTCCACTGGCAGCTCGGTCCAGATACTGCTGGCTCACAAAAGCGTTTGTTTGAAATGATTACCCCTCAGATCCCCTTTAAACCATGTCCCTTCCACCATAAACCAATGCCCTCCAGTTTTAGGCATTCCTATCATGGGAACTGATGCTGGCTAGCTACTCACTCAATGTCTCAACATAAGCCCTGCTTCTGTACGACAGACAAACCACTTTCTAAGAGTTGGTGGGGGGGGGGGTTGGATGAAGTAATACGCAACAGATGGCAAAACCCAACAAGGTTTATTCTTTTTTGTAATCTATTGGATGCAGATGGAAGTGAGATGTGTAATACATTTATTTATTGTTCTGGGTTTGCTTTTGTCAGTTCTCGATGCTTTCCTTCAGTCTATCCATTTGTATGCTGGCAGGAGAGGTGTTGGAGCCAGGCTTGTGGACTAGTGGGTGGGCAGTGGCTATTGACAAGACATGCCCAGTGGTCACCAGAACCTTGATGGCTCTGGCCACAGGCATTGAATCTGAAATAATGGTCCAGCAAAACAAAATGCTTCTAACTTATAAATCACAATAATAAACTTCATCTCTTTTCTTCTAACTCCAAACTATGCCTTTCTAATAGACACAAATATATAGAAAAAAACTAGTTACACAGCTGCTGGAAAAGTAAAAGCTTACTTCAACGTAATCCACAGTTACAATTATCAAGAATAATAACTCTCCACATCCCCCGCCCCGAACACATAGAAGGTTAATATCTGGCCTTTTCCCACCTCCAGTTTTCCCCTTCCCCACCATCTACTTCAGTCTGAAGAAGAGTTCTAACTCGAAACGTCACCCATCCCTTTCCTCCAGAGATGCTGCCTGACCCGCTGAGTGACTCCAGCACTTTGTGTGTATCTTCTACATAGAAGGTTAAAGCAGTTGAAGAAAACATGCGTGGTCTGGACATTATAAACTGAGGCGCTGACTCCTGCGGAACTGAATGAGGAATATTATATGCGGTCTGAGAGCCATACTTGAGCGAGGATGTGAAGGTTCTGATGAGGACGTCAAATAAAGTTATTGGAATGGATGCAGGGATGAGGAACCACAGTTACGTAACAGGACAGTCTGGGGAAACTGTAGTGGGAATGTCTGAAGTATAGGCAAAGAGATTTTAAAATCATGGTTTAGATTGTTTCTCTTTGCTTAACATATCTAAGGAATGAGGGGATGGTGGGGTGGGAGCTGCTTTATGTCCTCGTCGTCCACCCTGGGTAGTTCTACGGAACTGACAAAATCTGCAGCAAAGCATCAACTATGGTACTCTGAAGCACCAATTGCCACTTTTGATTGTTGTAGTTGACATACGAAAGAAGAAGGGGATAATGATCAGTGAACATCAAATTAAGGTCAAAAGAAGAGAGACCTCATCAGCAGTTTGTTTTTGTATCTACAAAACATTTACAAAGTACTGCCTGATAAGGTGGTGGATACAGATTCAATTTTCAGATTGGAAATTGCATAAATACTTGGAAGATAAAATAATTTGAGAGTTATGGAAAAGATGAAAAAGAGTTGAATTGTTTGAAGTTCAAGTTGATTGTTTGAAAACAACAGTGCCGATTCATTACTGAGACCCTCGGACTATCTTTAATCGGACTTTGCTGGACTTTATCTTGCCCCAAACGTTATTCCCTTTATCCTGTATCTGCAAAATGTGGATGGCCCGATTGTAATCATGTATTGTCTTTCCGTTGACTGGTTAGCAGGCAGCAAAAGCTTTTCACGTGACAATAAACGAAACTAAACTATAAAATTAGTGAAAAATGTAAAAGAAGTGTAAAACAATATTTTGTGATTGTCTTCATGGGAGACCCAGAAACTCCCCCAAAAAGTGCAGTAATATAGATATGGAATGAATAAGTTCAGAGAAATGAACATAAACAAATCAAATTAGTCTCGGAGAAGGTGATAAGGCTGAAAGATGATAAATCGCCAGGATCTGATGGCCAATATCCGAGGTTTTGAAGGACATGAGCATGGAGAAAATAGGTGTTCTCTTCTAAAATCCCACAGGTTCTAGAATGGTACCCACAGATAGAAGGCAGGAAATTTTAGTATGGTTTAGTTTAGAGATACACCATGGAAACTGGTCTGTGCCGATCAGCGATCACCTGCTCACAGTAGTTGCATCCTACACACTAGGAACAATTTACAGAAGCCAATTAACCTACAAACCTGTATGTCTTTGGAGTGTGGGAGGAAACCGGAGCACCCGGAGAAAACCCACGTGGTCAAAGGGAGAACGTGCAAACTCCGTACAGACATCACCCATAGTCAGGATGGAACCCAGGTCTCTGGCACTGTAAGGCAGCAACTCTCCTGCTGCACCACCATGCCTCCCTAAATGTGATCCCATTATTTCCAAAATTAGGGAGAGTGAAAGCAGAGAAGAATACACCAAGTTTCCTGACGTCAGTGGCGTGAAAAATGCTGAAATCTCTGAATGCACAATCACACGTGCAAGATACAAATCATCAGCATGAGCTGACTACTTGATTCCTAATGCTGGCTCTGCTAGTCAATACGTTCATGGCTTATCTCAATGTAAGCTCAATTGATACACTCATTCCTTGCTTATCTCCAGACCTTGCTTATCAAGAATATGCCTTCCTCTTCTTAAATTATTCAAAAATGTTGCTTCCTCTGTCCTTGGAGGAGTTTTCAAAGAACCCACAACCTCACCACTGTCTTAAATGGCTGGTACCTTATTTTTAATCTGTCAACTCTTGATCTCTGTTCTCCTTCAAGAGGAAGCATCCTCTCCATATCCACCCTGTCAATACCCTTCAGGATCTTATTTATTTCAAACCAGCCTCCTCTCACTCTTCTAAGTGGATACAATCCTAGCCTGTCCAACCTTTCCTCAAAAGACACTCGGCCCAAATCCAGGTATCAGTCTAGTAAACTGTCCCTGATCTGTTCAACGTTAAGTGAGCTTACAGACACATCAGAGTTTCATTTTATTAAACATGTTAAAGCTGTTTGTTAAAGCTAAAAATGTTTATCTCTGTACTTTTAATGGGCTGTGGCAAGCATTTTGGAGACCTGCTGTTGCCAGGCTGACTTTAATCTATCCATTTAACTAAAAATGGCATGGAGTTTAACTTCCCAACCTTGCTGCCAAGCCAAGATGGGTGTGACGGCAGCTGTAATAAGTTCTAGTATAACCAAGAACAGCTATGTCACTGAACGATGTTCCTAGATGAAAGAATGGGTCGACTGGGCTTGTATTCACTGGAAAGGATGAGAGGGGATCTTATAGAAACATATAAAATTCTTAAAGGATTGGACAGGCTAGATGCAGGAAAAATGTTCCCGATGTTGGGGGAGTCCAGAACCAGGGGTCACAGTTTAAGAATAAGGGATAGGCCATTTAGGATTGAGATGAGGAAAAAATTCTTCACCCAGAGAGTTGTGAATCAGTGGAATTCTCTGCCACAAAAGGCAGTGGAGGTCAATTTACGATGTTTTCAAGAGAGAGTTAAGGGCCTGTCCCACTTAAGCGATTTTAAGACGACTGCCGGCGACTAGGCTGTCGCCGAACGTTCGCCGGGGTGTCGCGGGCATGATCGTGAGGAGTCTTCAATGAATCGTAGCGGATCTCAGCGCATAGCGGAAAAAAATCCAGATTTAAATTTCTCGGCGACAGCTGGCTTGTCGCCAGGTATCGTAGCTTATTGTGGGCGCTGACGCATGCTGTCCCCAGGTTTGCCAGCTTGTCGCAGATGCATTTAGAAGCGCGTAATATTAAATTAAGAAAAGGCATTTGAAGATAGCAGTAGATAGTTTTGTTTAACCAATTTATTTACCGTCAGGACATTTGACAGGTAGATTGGAGGCGACAGTTTGACGGTCAGGTAAGCGTGGGAATTTTGCGATGTTTCCGAAGACGATGTAATCTCTTAGCCAGGTGCTAGTTTCACAAAAAAAGTAACTTGTATCGACCTGACTCGGCATTGTCGTGGTCATTGTCGTAGGGTAAAAGAAAATTTTGGCGATCTGCTATGACTTTGACAGTCGCCGGCAGTCGCCTTAAAAATCGCGTAACTGGGACAGGCCCTTTAGATTTAGCTCTTAGGGCTAAAGGAATCAAGGGATATGGGGGGAAAAGCCGGAACGGGGGTACTGATTTTAGATGATCAGCCATGATCATATTGAATGGCGGTGCTGGCTCGAAGGGCCGAGTGGCCTCCTCCTGCACCTATTTTTTTTCCCTCTCTGTCCACATGTCCCATGGACATTTACAGTTGCTTTACAAGCCCACTGCAGAATTTTATTTACACACTGTACACATGGCAGAGCACAAGCTTCCCAGTAGAAAGCAACGCTTATTCTCACTGGGTCTGACTGCAAGGCCATAATAACGTGCTTTCCTCAATGGAAACTTGTGCTATTTTAAAAGTTACTTGGCTGATTGGCAGCTGCTTTTTATTTTAACTTGAACGTTAACCGGGGGAAATAAATACTAAAAATAAGATGAAAAGAAACAAAACTTTTCAGAGTGGATGTGAGCATGAAGTTGGAAAACTGAGTTGGAAGAATAAGATGAGATGAAAAAAGTAACGTTAATTGTGAACTGATAGCTTCACTTTTCATTTGATGTTGGCTTATTGCATTAGTAAAGTAGCTCTCTAGTTTGATAATGTTTGCTGTTATACACAAGATAATACTTTGTTCACAGACCACCAAAATTATGAACTGACCATTTGTTGAGACAGTTTGTACACATTGGCAGTTAAGATCTGAACAATGTGGACATTTTACCAATATTTTTAAAGACAACAACCATTTTTAATATTTAATTATCTCAGCATTTGGGGTTTGTTCTTCAATGAAGCAACCTTCGATGGTTAGAAACAGGACTCCCTAATTGGGAAGAGGGGCCCTCAGCTTTTCTTTTCATTTTTCTCTGCTTTTTTTTCCTTTCCTGTTCATTTGAAGGTGTAGATCCATGGTTTGGACTTTCATGAATCATTGTACATAAGTTGTGATCCAGTGTGGATCCAGTGTGGCTGTGTGGCAGTGGAGAAGATTGCAGTCAAGCCTTGTGATACTTCCACCTGATGTCCCCCATAAGCTCACTTCCCAGCCAGACCAGTAGAAATATATGTTTTGAACACCTAGGAGACATGGTAGACTCACCCCTGTCACTCCATCTCCTTCCGCTCTCATCGGGCAAGTGGTGCAGAAGTTTGAAAACACGGACCTCCAGATTCAGGAACAGTTTCTTCCCCGCTGTTATCAGGCAACTGAACGGTCCTCTCATCAGCTAGAGACCAGTCCTGACCTCCCATATAGCTCATTGGAGATCCTTGAAATATCGCACTAAATGTTGTACCTTTTATGGACAGCTTGATTGTATTCTTTTCTTTGACTGAATACCAGGCAAACAAAAGCATTTCATTGTACCTCAGTACATGTGACAATAATAAACTAAATGAAACTAAACTAAAATGTCTCACTACTGCAGCCATTTAACATAATAACAGGAGGCTCAGGTCTCGATAGTTGAAACCTATTTTCTTACTGACCCTTTGGGAAGCTAGCATGGTTTCGCTAAAATGAAAAAGAGGAACTTCAGATAAGTGCAAGGCATTGCATTTTGAGAAATCAAACCATGGCAGGACCTTCACAGCGAATGGTGCAGGCTTTGGGATGGTTTAGCGCAGAGGGATCTCGGAGTGCAGGTGGTGCCCAGGTAGATAGGGTGGTAAAGAAGGCTTTTGGTACATTAGCCTTCATCAGTCAGAGTACTGAATACATATGTTGGGACATTATGTTACAGTTGTTTAAGTAGTTGCCGAGGCCACATTTGGAGTACTGTGTTTAGTTTTGGTCACCCTGCTATAGGAAGGATGTCATTAAGCTGGAGAGACTGCCAAGAAGGTTTACATTGATGCTGCCAGCAATTGGGGGACTGAGCCATAGGGAGAGTTTGGGCCGGCTAGAATATTACTCCTTGGAGCACAGGAGACTGATGGGGTGATCTTGTAAAGGTGCATAAGATCATGAAGGGGGTAGATTGATTAAATGCACAGTCTTTTACCCAGAGTCGGGGAATCAGAACTAGGGGACATAGGTTTAAGTTGAGGGTGGCAAGATCTAATAGGGCAATTTTGCCACTTAGCATGTGGTAGGTGTATGAAACAAGTTGCCTGGGGAGGTAGTTGAGGTTGGTACTATAACAGCATTTAAAAGAGACTCGGACAAGAACATGGATAGGACAGGACTCAGACAAGAACAGGACTCAGACAAGTATCCCTGTCTAAAACTAAAACTGTTACAATTGTTTCATTGGGTTGCTGTTGTCTAAATTACTTAAATTATTGCATCGTATGGGAGGCGCATTCCCAATCTCGTTGTACCCCTGGGTACAATGACAATAAAGATATATTGTATTGTATTGTATTGTATTGGATAGGACATGGTCCAAATGCAGGCAAATGGGATAAGCTTAGATGGGGCATCTTGATTGGCATGGACGAGTTGTGCAAAAAGGTCTGTTTCTGTGCTCTACGACTCTATGAGGATATTTCATTCATATTCTGTGTAAGAACACCGGACATAAAACCCTCCGTGCCCATTTCACCATTCAATGATGGTGGCCAATGCACCTCAACACCACTTTCCTGTACAAAACTACCTGATCCTCATTTCCTTCCACTTCTAAAAATCTTCTGTCGCTATCTTGAAAATACTCAATGACTGAATGCCACAGCTCTCTTGGATAGAGAATTCCTAAGATTCTCTACTATCTGAGTGAAGAAACAGTTCAACAGCAACAGTTCAACAGAGCTTTATTTGTCATTCGGTACCAAGGTACCGAACGAAACTACATAGCAGTCACACAAAAAAAAGAACACAAGACACATGACCCCAACACAAACGTCCATCACAGTGACTCCAAACACCCCCTCACTGTGATGGAGGCAACAAAACTTCCACTCTCTTCCCCACGCTGCCTGACCTGCTGAGTTACTCCAGCACTCCGTAGTTCTCGCTTCCATTTGCAATGGCCAACCCCTTATTTCTAGACTGTTAACACTGACTCTAAACACCCCAAAGAGGGAAAACATTCTGCCTGGATCTCTGCTGTCAAAGACAATGAATGAATGAATGAATGAATGAATGAATGAATGAATGAATGAATGAATGAACAAATGAATGAATGAATAAGTTTATTGGCCAAGTATGTGCATAAACAAGGAATGTGCGTGCCTTGGTGCTCCATTCACAAATGACAATACAAACATACAGTTAACAATTAAGAATAAAGCATAAGCACATCAAAACAATAAGGATACAACATTACAGTCTAAACATGTGGGTGAAAATAAACCAGAGCAAAAAAGAGACTACAGACTTTGGTTATTGAGTAGAACTACTACTCGTGGAATTAGAATGGAGATACAAGGAACTGCAAATGCTGGAATCTTGAGTAAAATACAAAGTGCTGGAGGAGCTCAGCAGGTCAGGCAACATCTATGGAGGGAGTGGATAGGTAATCTTTTGGATCAGGTCCCTTCTTCAGGCAAGAAAGGTGAGTTTGAAGAAGGGTTCCAACCTGAAACGTCATCTATTCATTCCCTCCACAGATGTTGCCTCACCTGCGTAGTTACTCCAGCACTTTGTGTTTTATTCAAGCCCAGTAAGAATGCTGCACGCTTCAATGAGATCAATAGAGTTGGCCGAGCCTTTCCAATCCTTTTACAATAAAATGCAAGGAATCACCTCCGCTGTCAGATCTCCTTAACTTACATACAATAGCCTATCTGACTCCACCTGCACTACTGGGTCGACAACTTTGAACAGAAACTGGTCTCCAATCCATTAAAAAATATATATATAAGAAAATAACTGCAGATGCTGGTACAAATCGATTTATTCACAAAATGCTGGAGTAACTCAGCAGGTCAGGCAGCATCTCGGGAGAGAAGGAATGGGTGACCTTTCTGGTCAAGACCCTTCTTCAGACTGATACATTGACTGAATTTATTACTATGTGCTTGAGGCTTCGGTTAGTTTAGTTTAGAGAAAGAGCATGGAAACAGGCCTTTTGGCCCACCGAGCCCACACCGACCATCGATCACCTTTTCACACTAGTTCTATGTTTCCCATCCTCTCCTTGCACAACTGGGCCAATTAACCTACAACCCCGCACATCTTTGGGATGTGGGTGGAAACTGGAGCGCCCGGAGGAAACCCACGCGGTCACAGGGAGAATGTGCAAACTCCACATAGACAGCACTTGAGGTCAGGATCGAACCTGGGTCTCTGGCACTGTAAGGCTGTGGCTCTACCAGCTGCGCCACCATGCCACCCATTTATGGAACCCAAATGATATTGATATTGCTTAACAACTTCACTGCATTTTGTGCCTGCGACTATATAAATTATTCCATTAAAGTGATTTTTCTCATAAACCAGCGAACCTTGTTCACAAATCAATGATGCAAAAGAAGTTTTCAAGTGACCCGATGACATGTGTAAGAAGGAACTGCAGATGCTGGTTTACACCGAAGATAGACCCAAAAAGCTAGAGTAACTCAGCAGGGCATGCAGCGTCTCTGGAGAAAAGGAATTGGTGACGCCTCGGGTCGAGATCCTTCATCGGTCTAATGAAGGGCCTCGACCCAAAACGGCACCTATTCCTGTTCTCCAGAGATGCTGCCTGACCCATTGAGTTACTCCAGGTTGTTGTGTCTGACTCGATAAAGTGATATTATTTTGGTAATTTAAAAAAAAAAAGTTTTCAGAGCAGTGACTATAACACCAACATTGATTTGTGATGTAATTTCAATGTCAACCATTGACTTACAAATGGAAAATGTATTTATTTGGGGCGTTGCCTTTGCATGTGGCTATAAGTATACTGCAACTGACATACGAGACTCCTTTGTGAAGTAAATGTATCTCATGCTACCTATTCCCCGGAATGTTTCTTTTCTGAACGTGCATCCTGGCCTGGAGCACACACCAGTAAATAGTTGCCACAATTCAGCAGCTGGAAAATCACAAGACCCCGATGATCCAATGTACGGTCCCAGCAGACAAGGTGGTGAATCTGTGGAATTCTTTGCCACAGAAGACTGTGGAGGCCAAGTCAGTGGATATTTTTAAGGCAGAGATAGATAGATTCTTGATTAGTACAGATGTCAGAGGCTATTGGGGAGAAGGTAGGAGAATGGGTTAGGAGGGAGAGATAGATCAGCCATGATTGAATGGTGGAGTAAACTTGATGGGCCGAATGGCCTAATTCTGCTCCTATCACATGACCTTATGACAAGACTATCCGGGTATAAGAATGCAAAGGATCGGCCTTGAAGGAGTTTCGTACCTGAATCACGATAGCAAGTTTTCATTGATGCAGTGTTGGTGCTGCTGCTCTTCCAGATGAATGCTGTTGTATAACCAGCCCATAAAGCTTATGGACTGTATCTGAACAGCATTACAACAATGTACTAGCAACATGACAGGTGAGAAGGGCAGTATTTTATTCTAACTCCTGTGGCTTGACAGAGCTGCCTGCTGAGTTAATAGACATATTAAAACTGTATTTAACACATGAATCCCCTAGTTATGTTAACATTGTAATGGTGTGCTAATTCTCTTTATTGTACCCTTAGGCTCAATTCCCAGATTCAATTGGCCTAGATGTAATAACTACCTTAAGAACACATACATTTTGCCTGAGAGGAACATAATTACATTTTTTTACCTACATGTTTGAACGTGGATGCACTTAAGCCGTGAAAGTACTCTGTAATGGAATATTATAGTCCGTTAGGAGTTTCTAGATGTGTCACATTTCTCAGCGCATAGCCGATAGATCAAATGGTTAAGAACATAGATCATGGAACAGTACAACATAGGAGCAGGCTCTTCAGCCCACCATCTGTGTGCCGACCACGATACCACATGAAACTAATCCCATCTTCCTGCAGATGATACATAGAAAACAGAGCAAAAAAAGAAAAATAGATGCAGGAGTAGGCCATTTGGCCCTTCGAGCCAGCTATGATC
Source organism: Rhinoraja longicauda (assembly GCF_053455715.1). NCBI lineage: Eukaryota > Metazoa > Chordata > Chondrichthyes > Rajiformes > Arhynchobatidae > Rhinoraja > Rhinoraja longicauda. Next base: position 26,001,230 of record NC_135957.1, on the reverse strand, counting down.
ATGGCTGATCTAAAATCAGTTCCCCCGTTCCTGCTTTTTCCCCATATCCCTTGATTCCTTTAGCCCTAAGAGCTAAATCTAACTCTCTCTTGAAAACATCCAATGAATTGGCCTCCACTGCCTTCTGTGACAGAGGATTCCCTCCCTCCACTCACTGCGTGTTTGTGTGCCTGTCTAAATGCCCCATAAATGTCACTATAGTATCTGCTTCCACCATCATTTCTGCCAACCGCTCTGTGTGTAAAAAAAATGCCTTGCACGTCTCCTTTAAACTTTCTTCTCCACCCCTCACCTTAAGGCTGTGACCTTTGGCATTTGACTTTTCCACCCTGGGAAAAGGGTTCTGACTGTCCACCCTATTTATGCCTCTCACAACTTCTCTCGCTATGGTCTCCAACGTCCCACAGCAAACAATCAAAGTATGCCCAACCTCTCCTTATAAATCAAAATGCTACATGTGTCGCTGTTTAGCCTACATTTCAGACTGAGAGTAATTTAATTGAATTGAACAAATGCACATCAATAAACAAATGATCTTCAACATTCACATTAATAATAAAAACACAGGCTGTTAATAAAGTCTAATAATTATAAATGATCAACAACGAATCATGTACAAGGAATAATTACATGTACCCACGTAGATTTATTTTTCATGTCCAAAACGTTGTGAAGTGATTTGTTCAGCCTCGGTGGTATTGCAAGGAGATTTTCCTTCTCCCATTCCTTCAGGGATTGAGTCTGAGCATATAATCCAGGCCTGCACCCTGGATCAGACTGTTTGGGAGTAGTGTTTCTTGCCAAGCCCACCACTTGCAGAGACCATGAGTAGAACAGGAGACTCAATCTCTTGGGAGAGATACTACCAAGCGACGTTCCTTCTGCACCACGTGATTTTCCTGCTCCTGGTAGGGCTAATATTTCCATTTTAAAAAGATGCAAAGTTCTGGAGTAACTCAACAGGGCAGGTAGCATCTCTGGAGAACATGGATAGGTGATGTTGCAGGAAGGGTCCCAACCCGAAGCGTTACCTCTCCATGTTCTCCAGGGATGCTGCCTGACACCTCCAGTGCTTTGGGTCTTTTTTTGTATACCAGCATCTGCAGTTCCTTGTGTCTAATATTTCCACTCTCTTCTCTATCTATTACATGTATTCAAGAAAGAGTTGGATATAGCTCTTAGGACTAATAAAATCAAGGGGTATGGGGAGAAAGCAGGAACTGATTTTGGATGATCGGCCATGATCATATTGAATGGTGGTGATGGCTCGAAGGGCCCAATGGCCTACTCCTGCACCTATTTTCTATGTTTCTTTGTTTTTAATACTGCCCATAACATCTCGTTGGACTTTTAACCTGATTGTTAAATAATCTGCTCCTTTCATGAAGGCAGAGAGATGATGCTAACATAATGCATCTTTGACCTCTCTCTCTCTCTCTCTCTCTCTCTCTCTCTCTCTCTCTCTCTCTCTCTCTCTCTCTCTCTCTCTCTCTCTCTCTCTCTCTCTCTCTCTCTCTCTCTCTCTCTCTCTCTCTCACTCTCCCTCCCTCCCTCCGTCCCTCTCTCTCTCTCTCTCTCTCTCTCTCTCTCTCTCTCTCTCTCTCTCTCTCTCTCTCTCTCTCCCTCTCTTTCCCTCTCTCTCTCTCTCTCTCTCTCTCTGTCTCACTCTCTCTCCTCTCTCTCTCTCTCTAAACCTTTATCTTTATAAAATGTCAAAAAAGACACCTGCAGAACTTGGCAAAGACTTCACAGCTTCACAAGCTTGCCCTCTGTACCACAGTCAGAATGGATGGCTCCAGGATATTCAGCTATGCCAGGGAATTGTGAAGTTGTGGCGAATACAAGGCTTTCTTTGGTGTCAGGGACTTCTCTCACAGTCATAGAACTCAAGCGATGCTACAGATGCAGCTGCATTGTGTGAGAGGTCACCCTCATGCATCCATCGTACCTTCTGTTGCTATTGCTGTACTAGCGCCTACCACACTGTCAGTGGGTGCCTGTAACCATCACCCTCCCACAACCTTGACCCAGCAGTCACCACACCTGCCCCTCATGCTCACACACTCACCACTCTTACACCCTCACTCACAGGGACTCGGATATACATAACCACATATACATACGCGCACACATACACGAGCGCACATGTGCTCTCACACACATACACTCTCTCACACACACACAGGTCCTCACATACACGTTCACATGCTCATGCACACACACATAAGGTCATAAGGGTTAGGAGTAGAATTAGGCCATTTGGCCCATCAAGTCTACTCCGCCATTCAATCATGGCTGATCTATCTCTCCCTCCTAACCCCCGGCTCACACACACACACATGCTCACATGCTCATACACTTGCGCTCACACACGTATTCACATGCATGCACTCTCTCACATATCACATGCTCATACACAGATACGCACACATTTTCACAAACATGCACTTTTACACACACCCTTGCTCACACACACCATTACACACACTATCTAACAAACGTGCTCACACACTCATGTGCACACTCATATTCACTTGCATGCACTCTCACACACTGTCATATATACGCACACTTACACTCATATGCACACTTACTCATGCATACAATCACACATATCCTTTACACACACACACACTCAGTCTCCCACACATGTCCACTCTCTCTCTCTCTCTCTCTCTCTCTCTCTCTCTCTCTCTCTCTCTCTCTCTCTCTCTCTCTCTCTCTCACAATCAGTCAACTATTCCACCTTGACAACCACCTCCTGCAGACTCCATACAGACCTTTCACACCTTACTCATCCTTTCAAGAAAACATCCGAATAGCTCCAGGCAACAAGTTGCCTGGGAATGGGGGGGGGGGGGGGGGGGGGGGGGTGGGAGATGTCTGTGGTCCGCCATCACTCCCACGAGGAATACTGTGGGAAGTGTCAGGGGAAAGGCCGTGGGCTCCACTCAAACTGGCTCAAAATGGCCGTTTTTTCCATCATGGGAAAGGGGTAACTGTGACATGAAATTTGGTTATTTATCCTTTGGCACAGAGCGCAGTCAGACTGAAGACCGATTGAGGTGAAGCTTTGAAGTGATAAATTGTATGGTGCATTATAACTGCCAGCAATGAGAATTCCCTATCGTAGGGGCTGCCTGCACAGAACTAACATTGTTATTAGGCAAGGATTGTCTGTGGAGACCAGAAATTGATTAGGCAAATGTGCTTAGTGCTCAGACTGCACCTGAAAATTCCCATGTGGGCGCTGAAGGCACGGTTCTTCCATTACAGCTTGTGCTTGATGATTTTCCAGTCACAGCTGCAGAAATTGCTCAGGAGGCAAATCGAGGCAGGCTCCCGAAATGAGTCTACAAACATACCGTCAGAGGCTGGAGCAGATTGGATAACTGTGCTGAAATGCAGACCTGCAAGTATTCTACAACCTGTCGGAGTTAGCCCCCGATCAAGGAAGTGTGGACAAAGGGTAATTATCCCCCAGTGCTCAGGGAAGGTAGACTTTGAATGGATATAGGGGAATCGAGAACCAGAAGACATTGGTTTAAGGTGAGAGTGGGGGGAAAGATTTAATCGGAACCTAAGGGTCAACTTTTTCACACAAAGGATAGTGGGTGTATGGAATGAGCTGCTGGAGGAGGTAGTTGAGGCAGGTACTAGTGCAATGTTTAAGAAACATTTGGATGGGTACTTGGATAGGATAGGTTTGGAGAGATATGGGTCAAACACGGGTAGGTGGGACTAGTGTAGCTGGGGCACGTTGGTCAATGTGGGCAAGTTGAGATGAAGGTCCTGTTTCCATGCTGTATCACTCTATGATTGCACGCAGAACATAATGGTGTTGTCAGCATGCAGCCATTGCCCGGAGTTTTGTATACAGGCCAAGTATGGTGAAGATGTAGAAGACCTCATGTGTTTGGCAAAGTTTTCCACCAATGCATAATGGCACTGCCTGAGTTCACACCTCAGCCCTGGACATGTGTAATGTGATTAAATCAGAGACTCCATGTTTTTTTGGCAGAAAACCAATGACATTTTTCCATCTTTCACTGAAGTGGGTTCATGTAAGACCGCTGATGCTGTCGGTGTGGAGTTTGCATGTTCTCGCTGTGACCACAAAGGTTTTGCTCCCTTCCACATCCCAAAGACGTGCAGGTTCGTAGGTTAATTGACCATTGTAAATTACCCCTCGGGTGGTTGAGCAGCAGATCTAGAGAGGATGATGGAAAATTTTAATTTAGTTTAGTTTAGTTTAGTTTAGTTTAGTTTAGTTTATTGTCATGTATACCAAGGTACAGCATAAAGCTTTTGTTGCATGCTAACCAGTTAGCAGAAAGACAATACATGATCACAATCGATCCGTCCACAATGTACAGATCTGCTGTTGGAATAGAGATTTAAAAGAGGGGTGCGATTGTAGTGCATGATTGCAGATCCACTTCTGTGACCAGCACACAAAGAATCACCTGACTTGGGCGCCATCTTGGAGCATAATGAGATCATTTTCCACCATCTAAGATGAATAAAATAAGATTCCTGTAGGATTGGTGTAAATGGGTGCCTGCAGAGTCGGTGGAATGAAGGGCTTGTTTCCGTGCTGTATGACTCTGTGGTTCCAAATCAACATATATCTAAATCGGTCATGTGAATATCTACATAATTACATCATCATACATATGACATAAGCACATGTCGAGTGACTGTTGTCGGGGTATCCAGACTTGAGGTCAGAGTTTCACAGTAATGAATTGCCCATTTTAGATGGAGATTAAGATAAATTTCTTCCCTTGATGGCTCATGGCACTTGGGAATTATTTGCCCCAGAGCAATATGGAGGTGGAGTCATTCAATATATTTAAGGTAGAGGGTCACTACTGATTAGAGCTGCACAGTGGCGCATGCACTGCTACCTCACAGCCAGCGACCCAGGTTCAATCCTGACCTTGGGTGCTGTCTGTGTTGAGTTTGCATGTTCTACCTGTGACCACGTGGGTTTCCTTCGGTTTCTCCGGTTTCCTCTCACATCCCAAATCCGTGCGGGTTTGTAGGGTAATTGGCTTGTGTAAAATGTTCCTGGTGTGAAGGGAGTGGCTGAAAAAATGGGATAACATAGAACTGGTGTGAAGGGGCAATCAATAGTTGGCGGCAGTTGGTGTGTGTGCGTGTTTCTAATCTGCATCTCTAAACAAAACTAAAATGACAGATATTAAAACTAAAAGTGTACCAAGGAGTGTGGGGAGAAAGAGGGAAATTCATAAGGCCAAGTTCGGATTAGCCATAAATATCAATAATATCAATGGATGATTTAAATTGAGAGCCCGTTTATATGATTAAATTAAACATGAAAATGGTTTATGTAGCCTGGAAGTGAATAATAATATCTGTCATATAATGCCTACAAACCATAGAGATAGGGAAATACAGCTCAGAAACTGACCCTTTGGCCCACTGACCTCATGCCAGCCATGCATCACCCATTTACACTAATGACACATTTTTGTATTCTTCCCACATTCTCTCCAATCAAACACCCCCTCCCCCCCCCCCCTCCCCCCCCCCCCCCCCTCCCCCCCCAAATTCTATCACTCACCTACACACTGGGCCAATTAACGTACCAAACCACATGTCATTGGGATGTGGGAAGGAAACCAGAACACCCGGGGAGGGGAGAACCCAAGGCAGTCACAGGGAGTACGTGCAAACTACACACAGACTGGACCATAAGTCGGCATTGAACACAGGTCTCCGGAACTGTTTGACAGTGGCTCTACTATCTGTGCTACTGTGCAACCCTTTGTGATAAGTTGGATATTTCACACTTTGAGAGTAGAAAGGCTTGACTTTATTGACCTTGCAGAGGTCAGGGGAAAAAATACCACAACACACCACGGGGAACAGATAACATATGTTGAAACCTTCGAGGAAATCACCATAGGGTCCGCTTAAACCCCAATGAGAGAGCTACTGAAAGCAGCATTAAGAAACCTGCAACAATATTTGTGCAGGATAAAATCACTAGTTAATTACTTCCTATTCAGATTATGGAAAGTTGGCCTCCCCCTGCTGGTTTCTAAAACAACACTTTGGGCATGGATTCATTTCTATAAATAAACAAAATTGCTCATTGCAATTCTGCACAAGCTCCTATCCACCAGGTCTATCAGTAGCGATCCCAGACACAGCAGAACAGGCGTCTGCAGGAAATATCGATCATCACTCATTCATTTTCAGCATCTGGCAAGGCCGCTATTTATTGCCTATCCCCAAATGCCCATTGAGAATTTTGTGGTGAGCCAGGTTTTTGGTATTTCTGGTGAAGCTGCTCCCACCCAACCGTAGGCCAAAGAGTTCCAAAAATCGGACGAGGAAAGCAAGAGGTTGTGAGTTTTGGAAGATGTTACCATGGTTCACCGGTGGTGGAGGGGAATGAATGGTCAGTGTTGCTTTATGTGGTGCCAATCCAATGTGCTGCCTTGTCCTAGATACTGTTGAGCTTTTTGAGAGTTGTTGAAGCTGTACTCATCCAGGCAAATGGAAAGTGTTCCATCACATTCTTGACATGCCTCTCATGGTGTCCAAAGGTGATACCCTCGCCACAGGACACCCAGCTTCCAGCTGTTCTGAGAACCTAGAACAGAGAACAGTACAACACATGCTTTCGGCCCACAATATCCATGCTGAACATGATGCCAAACTAATCTCCATTGCCTACACATGATCATTGAGCCTCCATTCACTGCACATGCACACATCTATCTAAAAGCCTCTTAAAATGCCACTATCATATCTCCCTCCACCACCACCATGATGGATCCAGAACACTGGCCCGAGGATCTCCTGCAGGATGTGCTGAGGCTGGGATGACTGGCGTCAAACAGCCACGACCATCATCGTTTGTGCGTGAATGACTCCAACCATTGGAGTGTCATCTCCTGATGCATGTTGACTTCTTTATGCCACAGCTGGTGTGATGCTGCGCTCTAACCCCAACCTTGGAAGTCAGACAGTTTGGTCCCCTGTTTAGATGAGGGCTGTGAGGAGATCGTGTGCACACAGGTTATTGGTGAGAAGGTGCGACAGACTGGGCTGTAATTAGTCACATTGAATGATCCTGCTCTCTGCGAACAGTCATACCCGAGGTATCTCTCACCTTGTCAGGTAGAGACTAATATTGTAACGACATTGAAACAGCTTGGCTAGAAATGTAACTAGTTCTAAATACATGTCTTCATCACTATAGCCAGGATGGTGTCTGGTCTCATGGATTTTTCTTATTATCCAGTGAAGTGCATTGAATTGTCTATTTCTGTAATGGTGAGGATCTCAGAGGAGGCAAGACCTAAGATGAGAGAAACAGAGGTAATGTTATAGATCAATAGCCCTTCAACCAATGCTTTTCAGATGAAGGGCAATTGATCTGAAATGTTAATTCTGCTCCTTTCTCCACAGGTGTATCCTGAACTGCTGACTTTCGCAAGCATTTTAATTTTTTTTTTTTTAATTTCCACTTTCTGCAGTTTTTTTAATTGTTGAATAATTATTATCTCAGTCATTGTGCTATATTCTTGGATGTGTACATACATCCATCGAGCAAAAGGTATTGAAGTGTGAAAACAACACATCTTCAGATTCTGGGACAGTTTCTTCCCAGCTGTTATCAGGCAACTGATAGAATAGGTTTAGAGGGACATGGGGCAAATGCAGACAGGTGGGACTAGTGTAGATGGAGCATGTTGGTCGGCGTGGACAAGTTGGGCTGAAAGGCTTGTTTCAATGCTGTATGTTTATATACATCTATGCAACTGCAATGTGATGCACCTTCACCAGAAGGACTGTAGATGTTCGACAAGGCAGCTCACCATCACCAGCACATGGTAAGCAACCTTGGGCTTGCCAGCAACAACCACAAGCTGTGAATGAAAATATATCTTCTTCATAATTTCAGCACAGTGGTTTGTGCTTTGTGTCCCTTGGCAACACAGCTCTGGGAGATGGTGAGGTTTATCGCCGCGGCCTTGATCCATCCATGCTTGCTCTAGCCAACATATCCCCCGTCCAACTGCATTTGGGTGCTGTCAACCTTCTGAATCCCTGCCATCCGACACAAGCTCATTGCTGGAGCTGTGTAGTTGTTGGCTGGCATCTACCCACTTGTAGGATGGGAATGTGCAGGAGAAGACCAAATAGTGTCTGATGTGGTCTCTGTGCCATGCTGAGACCACCCTGAAGCAGAGAAACAGTGCAGTGGTGAAGTCTAATGCAGTTATTTCCTGACACAAGATTGGGGAGCCCTGGAATAAACCACCACAGCTTTGGCTGAGTCCCTTGTGTCTGTACACACTGCTACATGCTTTAGGTTATAAACCCGTGACACCAACATATTTCCAGTGGGGAGCTCGAGGATTTGGACCCAGTGACAATACAGGAAGTAACTTCCAATGCAACACTGGCACCAACCTGCACACACACATCCTGTTCCACACACATTCTCTTCTATCCCATCATAGATGATTTAAGAGGCTCATTGCCAATGAGGCAGCCCGTGCCAAATTGCATGTCCAATGAAGCAAATTGCAGAGGCCCAAGTTTGGCCAAGCCTTGGGCCTCTGACTTTGGGCATCTGTTTACCCGCACAATTCTCATCCTTCGTCTCCAGACATTGACTGACCAGTTGTACAGCGTTTAACCGTTTACCATTCACAAACAGTTTCTTCCCAGCTCCAGATTCAGGGACAGTTACTTCCCAACTGTTATCAGGCAACTGAACCATCCTATCACCGACAAGAGAGTGGTCCTGACCTACCATCTACCTCATTGGAGACCCTCAGATAATCTTCACATGGACTTTATTGGACTTTACCTTGCACTAAACGTTATTCCCTTGATCCTGTATCTGAACACTGCGGACGGCTTGATTGTAATCATGTGTGGTCTTTCCGCTGACTGGATAGCACGCAACGAAAAAAGCTTTTCACTGTACCTCGATACTCGTGACAATAATAAATTAAACTAATTCAGCCTTAGATTGCAATGGATGAAGATTGGACATGGGGGAAGAGGTGTGGAGAGTGCGACTGGGTGGGGTGAGGAAGGCGGGGGTGGTATCAGGAAAGAAGAACCTCCCTCCAAAATGGAATCAGGAAATATTTCTGCAAATAAATGCAGAGAAAATGGCATCTTTCTCTGTCATGTTTTTTTACCTCTACGAAGATGCACACTAAAAAAGTAGCAACAGTCCCAAATCTCAGTCTCGGAGGAAGCCAATACAAAGAGTTCCCTGTGAAATGTAGCAATGAGAAACACATTTTATGTTCATTATGGTAAATATTGCTGAAACTCAATTTACTGCTTCACTTCTCCAACTGAAAACACTGCGTTAATTCAACAGGATGCTGTGGTCAAGGGAATCAAAGGTTTCAGATCAAGGAACAGGGCCTCAGCTTGAAATTAAGGCATTCATAGTTTCAGAGAGGTTCCCTCAAAGCCAGTGCAGTGGGTGTGGAACGGGTCCTAAACCTCCCTGCGTCAGATCTGAAACTGAAGCCTTGAAAATAAAATCCAAGCTGCAGGGCTGCAGTGTCAGGTGACCTTTCAAGAGGTGCAGGTTGAAAGACATTTCTAAAAGACATTTGAACAGATGAATGGATAAGAAGGGTTTGAAGGGATATGGGCCAAATACAGCCAAATGGGACTACCTCAGTATGCCAACTTGGTCGGCATGGACAACGTGGGCCGCAGGGCCTGTTTCCGTGCCGAGAACTAGCTCTATAACTCTAATGACTGAGCATTTGAACTCTCCAATGTGGTTCATGGTGGTGATGAGCATTCGATTCCAAGTCAAACTCCAGAAATACAATTTAACCTCATCCTTATTCACCCAGCCAAAAACAACTCTTCCAAAGCTGCATTACCTTAGGAAATAAATACCTCAACCTAGATTATAACACAGAACAGTTGTATTTGATTTTAATAACATGATAAGCATCTAAAAACCTGCTCCGCTACTTGGGTTCAAATCCAGTCAGCTTTGCGTGACACTAGGAATAATGTTTCTCTGACCCCCGATCATGTTCCAATTTGGCGTCATTTGTGATGGACCGGGCTCCATTTTGAATCATATCAGTCTTCATCAAAGAAGATATATAATGTGGATATAGAAACACCTTAAAAGAAAATACATTTTAACCTCACCAAACATGCCTCTTCCAGTCTAAAGTAAGGGTATCAGAGGTTATGGGGAGTAGACAGGTGAACGGGTTTGAGAGGGATTGAATGGCGGAGGAGACTTGGTGGGCCGAATGGCCTAATTCTGCTCCTAGAACTTATGAACTTATGAAAATCCAGGGTGGTGGGTGTATGGAACAAGCTGCCAGAGGAAGTAGTTGAGGCAGGGACTATCCCAACGTTTAAGAAACAGTTAGACACGTAATTGGACCGGACAGGTTTGGAGGGATATGGACCAAACGCAGGTAGGTGGGGCTAGTGTAGCTGGGACATGTTGGCCGGTGTAGGTAAGTTGGGCCGAAGGGCCTGTTTCCACACAGTATCACTCTATGACTCTACATTCATTTATTTCTGCTGGGTGGGTCCCACTCTTATGTCTCTGGTGGAGATCAGGAGCTACTGCCCACATCTATCCTGATTTGCATCTTAAAAACAAAAACCCACCATCCGCCAGCCACAACTCTCCATTCATGTCCCTGTGCATACAAGCAACCCCTTGAATGATGACCCAGGCATAAATAAGCAGCCCCCAACTGATGAGTTAATGTCTGCCGCGCACATACAAAGTTCACCACATACAAAGAGCACAACCTTTGATTGGCCTCACAATGTATCACCTTCGATTGACATCACTGTGTCTGTTGATACTCAATCAACATCACAGTGTGGACAGCAATGCGTGACACTTGACTGATATCACAGCGGGCAACGCTACAATAATGTCACCATGCTCAGAGTGGACATCCCTCATTGGTGCCACTATGCTTGCAATGGACAATGCTTGGCTGCAAAAACACATAACTGATGGCACCATGTGTACAGTGCACATCTCTGGATTGGTGTCCCTGTACATAGCATGCAAAATGCTCAATTGATAGGGTAGACATTCAGAACCTTTTTTGCTCGGGTGGTAATAAGTTCATAAGTTCATAACAGATAGAAGCAGAATTTAGCTCATCGAGTCTGCTTTGCTATTCGATCATGGCTGATCTACTATTCCCTCTCAATCCCATTCTCCTGCCTTCTCCTCGTAACCTTTGACAGCCTTACTAATCTAGAACCTGCCAAACCGCTTGAAAAACATCCAAAGACTTGGTCTCCGCGGCCGTCTGTGGCAATGAATTCCACAGATTCACTACCCTCTGCTAAAGATATTCCTCCTCATCTCCTTTCTAAAGGTAAATCCTTTTTTTCTGAGCCTATGCTCTCTCGTCCGAGACTCTCCCACGAGTGGAAATATCCTGTCCACATGTTAAAGACTAGAGGGCATAGGTTTAAGGTGTGAGGGCCAAAATTTAAAGGAGATATGCGGAATAAGGCTTTTATACAGTGAGTGGCAAGTGCATGGATGGTGCTGCTAAGAGTGGTGGTGGAGGCAGATACCATAGTAGCATTTACCAGGTTTCTGGATAAGCTGTGCTTTTGCATGCTATCCAATCAAATCAGAGAATACTATACATGGATACATTCAAGCCAAGCTCATGTACAATAGGTAGGATGAAGGGAAGGCACAGAGTGCAGAATATAGTTCTCTGCATTGTAGAGTAATAATTCAATTGAAAATGTCCAGTGTCCACAGTGAAATGGAGGTGAACCAGACTGCACAGTAGTTTATGGAAGGACTATTCAGAAGACAGGTAACAGAGGGGAAGAAGCTGTTCCTTGTCTTGTGGTGTGCGCTTTCAAGCTTCTTCATCTTCTACTGCCTGACAGGAGTGGCGAGAATAAAGAATGACCGGGGTAGGACAAGTCTTTGATTATGTTGGCTGCTTTCCCGAGGCAGCTTGAATGTAGATGGAGTCAATGGTGGGGACTCTGATCTGTGTGATGGATCGAGCTACACCCAGGGGTGCAGTGCTGCCGGAGCTCACCGGAGCTCACCGGAGCTCACCCGAGCTCACCGGAGCTCACCGGAGCGCCGCTCCAGCACCTCTGTTAAAAATTTTTTTAATAAACAGCGGGGAATTTAACATCGGCCGCTCCGGCACCAGTCACAGCTCCGGCACCAGTCACAGCTCCGGCAGCAGTCACAGCTCCGGCACCAGTCACAGCTCCGGCACCAGTCACAGCTCCGGCACCAGTCACAGCTCCGGCACCAGTCACAGCTCCGGCACCAGTCACAGCTCCGGCACCAGTCACAGCTCCGGCACCAGTCACAGCTCCGGCACCAGTCACAGCTCCGGCACCAGTCACAGCTCCGGCACCAGTCACAGCTCCGGCACCAGTCACAGCTCCGGCACCAGTCACAGCTCCGGCACCAGTCACAGCTCCGGCACCAGTCACAGCTCCGGCACCAGTCACAGCTCCGGCACCAGTCACAGCTCCGGCACCAGTCACAGCTCCGGCACCAGTCACAGCTCCGGCACCAGTCACAGCTCCGGCACCAGTCACAGCTCCGGCACCAGTCACAGCTCCGGCACCAGTCACAGCTCCGGCACCAGTCACAGCTCCGGCACCAGTCACAGCTCCGGCACCAGTCACAGCTCCGGCACCAGTCACAGCTCCGGCACCAGTCACAGCTCCGGCAACTAAAAAAATAGCACTGCAACACTGGTTACATCCACAACATTCTGCAATTTTGTGCAGTTTTGGGCAGAGCTGTTCCCAAACCAGGCGGTGATGCAACCCGACAGAATGCTTTCTTTCAAACAGGCATCAGAAGGATCTAATTATCTCATGATTTGAACAGAACTATCGGATTGTCTCAAAAATAAGATATGGAAAAGCGCAAGTGGTGAACTGAATGAAACAGGAATATAATTGTTGCTTTCTAGAGTTGGAATCACTAAAACATGAGAAACAGAGGAGCAGGTAAAGGAGAGGAGGAGACAGAAGATGGAGGCGCAGGCAAGTCCCAAGAAAGCAGATGTGGCTGTGGTAGCGAGTCTGGGTCAAAATGTGGTCGTAGAGTAGGAGGGCAGGAGGAATCACAGAGGGGGAGCAGCGAGAGAGCATGTTGCTAAACTCTCGTCGAAGAGAGGACGAGCTTGACGGCCAAGTGTGTTCCGCCACAGGAAGGCAAGATAATCAACATAACCTCCACCATCACCTTGTCCCACAACTGCCGTTTGGTGTCCTATGAAAGGCAAAGTAAATGGGAAGAACTGGGCTAATAAGTGAGAAGAAAATACATTGAAGAATCCAGTTACAGTTTCAAAACCACAAGCTTTTAGCAGTGCAATCTACAATGCGTCAGTGAATTATTCTCTTTAGTTCTCCGTGCCTGCTTCTTCACTTAACCATCTATGTTTGGGCTCCAGAAGAAGAGATTATGAATATATCCTCCACCTTGGGATTTTCCCCAGTGCCATTGTATATTGAAAGTTTGCCTCTCAACATCCTATCCAGCAGCATAAGATGAGACAATGACTCCTTTGGTGTTGATCATTCATTGCCATGCTGATGTTTAGTTTAGTTTAAGTTTATTGTCGTGTGTACAGGTACAATGAAAAGCTTTCAGTGTGTGCTCCCCAGTCAGCGAAAAGACAATACACGATTAGAATCGAGCAATCCCCAGTGTACAGATACATGATAAAGGGAATAACGTGAATGGCGTTTAGTGTAAGATAAAGGCAGTATCTCCAATCAAAGATAGAGATAGGCTGAGGGTCTCCAATGAGGTAAATAGTAGGTCAGGACTGGTCTCTATTTGTTGGTTTTTCACTGATGGGCTTGTGTGTAAGATTCCGTCCAGATCTTCATATTGAGGATGGAAGATTCCTGGGGCTGGCTACATTTCATAAGCATTTCCAAAGTCCGTGCTGATGGTGTGAACCTTTGCCCAATTCCCATGAAAAGTCTTACAAACTGGTAGGACAAGGTGATAGTTAACAAAGCCAACATTAAACTGCATTCACATTGCACTCTTTTAAAAGTGCTGAACTACCTCAAACCTCATCTCAGTCTTCTGCACCCTTTCCAAAGCCTCCACATCTTTCCTATAATGGGGCGTCTTCGTCATTTGTGCAAGGAGTGACTCCAAACAGTAGAGTGTCTTCCCTGGTGCCCAATGACCTCAGTTGTACCAGAGAATCCTGATGCCATACTTGATCAAATGCTGCTTGATGTCAAGGGCATATCACCCTCACCTCACCTCTGGGATTCAGTTCATTGGTCCATGTTTCGACCTTCATAAGACCATAACATCATAAGCGATAGGAGCACAATTTGGCCATTCAGCCCATCAAGTCTACTCCGCCACTCAATCATGGTTGATCTATCTCTCCCTCCTAAACCCATTCTCCTGCCTTCTCCCCATAACCTCTGACACCCATACTAATCAAGAATCTATCTATTTCTGCCCTAAATATATCCACTGACTTGGCCTCCACAGCCTTCTGCTGCAAAGAATTCGGCAGATTCACCACCCTCTGACTAAAGAAATTCCTCATCTCCTTCCTAAAAGAACGTCCATTAATTCTGAGGCTACGACCTCTAGTCCTGGACTCTCCCACTAGTGGAAACGTCTCCTCCACATCCACTCTGGGCCATGGACCAGACTGGTTCAAGATGGTGACTTAGCTTTTTTTTCTCAAGAGAAATAAGGGACAGTTAATAAACACTGACTCTGCCATCAACAGTCAGAAGCCAGGAAAGAGTACAGAATAAATAAAAATGCAATCAAATTGCCATAAGATAGCATTAAACTGAATTTAAGTATTGAATGAGTGAACTTTATTACTGTCGCATCGGGTGTAGTATCAGGTCTAAATGTTTCCAAACAAAGCTGGGATGCAATCCGAAATATTGTGTCTAAATATTGATGAAAGTTTGGTGTAAATGAAGGTCCAGACAAGTGAAAGGTTAAAAAGTTCTCTCACACAGATTGCCTAGAGCTGGTTACCTTTTCTTCCCTGCTGAGCGATGCGGCCCAATTCATCCACTCTCTTCACATCCTGGAGATCGTGTTCTGTGCTGGGCCCATAACAAAGGCTTTTTCTTTAAACAATCTGGCTCATACCGCCCCAGCAGACTGCCTGGACAGGATGAGATATCGTCATCCCAATCCCATCCATTGTAATGCAACCCCATGTATCCAAATCATTCTGCTCTCAAGATTAGTTGACGTTACACCTGATGTGACATTTATAAGGTTCACTCATTCGACACTTACTTAAGTTCAGTTTGAGTAACCTCCCATAGGAGCTCGTATACATAACTCGTGCCATTGCAAAGTCATACTTTTCGTAGATGCAAAATGTATATTAAAACTTGATTATTAGTCAGTAATGTTATACCATAATTTCCTTGTTGAAAGCTTTATATTTACGAATTTTTCTTTGTGGGTGAAACAGTGATACACTCCGTTGAAATCAATGAACATTCAAACCGTCTCTAGTCCTCTGTCTTTCTTTCATTGAAAGAACGAAAGGGTAATGGATAACAAAAACTATTCATCTCACATCTTTATTTTCTGAAAGAAGGCACATGCTCTCCCTATTTATCTGATTCTTGTGCGCTGCTGACCTTTGAAATGCATGGCAGCAGCTTTCAACAGAGAGGCAATGGGGCCAGAGAAGATGCACTTTTTTTAACTGGAGGGTCGCCATCCATCTATAGAACGTACCTCTACTGTCTGCGGCTGTATCAGAAATCTCAGTGTGATCTGATAAACGAAAAGCCAAAAAAAAGGGCCGTTTTTATTATTTGGAAAGATCTAAGGATATAAACGCGGTGCAGCAAAGGAAGGTAACTTGACCTGCTATCTGCAAATCGCAGGTGATGAGGGAAAGCAAAGTGGAGGATTGCAGAACAAGAAAAGCTTTAAACTGGCGCTATTCACTCAAGTAAATGTAGCTTGCTGAGAACTTTCCTGCTCTACAATATGCATTCAGCTTCTCGTTGAAGTCCCAAACTCAGTCATACCATGTGGCAACTTGTGATTTTTTAGCGTGACCTGTGCAAGAAACAAATTTAAAGAAATGAAACCATATCAAGGTGTGGTCCTGAATAAATAGCAGATTCATGGTGATTCACTTTAATATGACAATAGACTGCTTGTGCGTAAGTCAGTGACGTTATTGTTTTGTTTCAGGTCCCTTTTGGCTATAGGTAAATTCCATTATAATAACATCATTATTACAAGATGCAAGTTTAATTGTGTTTTAAATCGAGTTAGGGAATATACTAGTTTACTATTGTGTGAAAGTAATTGATGAGAACAGTCGAGAAAAAAAGGGTGCGTCTTAACCCCAGGATATTATTGACATTTCTTGGCAGAAAAATGGAAACGTAGACAAAAGGATAATTGTTATCCGATTACTAAACTGATGCTATTGCAACTATTATGCGTGAAATATTAACCCTGCAGAACTAAAGAGTTAACCATAATGGGAGACAATTGTTTCAAAAACTGGATATTTAATGAGGATTGAGCACTTAGCATGTATTAGTACAAATTATTATCACTCAATATCAGTTTTTGATAGACTAACTGGAAAATATCCCAGAGACTGATCTTTAATATTAATTCCATCAACTGCATTATGAAAGCTAAGAAATAGTTTATGCCCATTTTACCCAAACTCTGTCCCCATAATTATTTTTCTTAGGATGCTCATTTTCCCTGAGGATGGTCAATCTCCTGATTTCTCTGCCTCAGGGGTTTGTGGAGGCTGGATCATTTGAAGTGGAGGTAGATGGGGTGTTTAAGAGGCTTTTGGATAGGCACATGGATATGCATTGATTGCAGGAGATTAGGGGTTATTAGCTACAAGGACAGATTGGACAAACTTGGATTGTTTTCTCTGGGACGCTGAAGGTTGAGGGGAGACCTGATATAATATTATGAGAAATAGATAATATAGACAAACATAACCTTTCCTCCAGAATGGAAAAAAAAATCATATACTAGAGGTGAGAGATTAAGGTGAAAGTTTAAAGCAGACGTGCGGGGCAAGATTTATACACAAAGGGCGGTGGGTGCCTGGAACGCGCTGCTGGGGGTGGTGGTGGAGGCAGACACGAAGATGGCATTAAAAAATATTTTGAATAGGCACATGAATATGCAAATAACAAAGGAAAATGGATCATGCACAAGCAAAGGAGATTAGTTTAATTTGGCATCATGTTCAGAACAGACAAGATGGCTGAAGAGCCTGTTTTCATGCTGCTCTGTTCGTATTCAATGTTCTATTAAGTGTAATGTTGATTAGTTAGAGAGTACTGGAGTCATAGCGTCATATGGTGTGGAACTAGGCCCTTCGGCCCAGCTTGACCAACATGTCCCATCTACACTAGTCCCGAAAGCTGTCCTATCCATGTCCCTGTCTAATTGCGTCTTAAATGTTGAAATAGTCCCTGCCTCAACTACCTCTTAAGGCAGCTCATTGCATACTACCACCACCATCTGTGTGGAGTTGTGCTGGATTAATCTGGTTCAGAGTACATTTGCATTTCCTGGTGTAATTTCTGAAGTTTATGATTACCTCCTGTGCTTTGAAAATAACTGATTCTGCGTTGCTAATGCAGAACAGCAGCATTCATTTCATTTGATACCAAGTTCCCATTAAACCCTGAGTCTGAATCAAGATAGATTAGCGCTGACATGCGATTTTTCCTTAGTTAAACACCCCTTCCTCCTGACTCACAGTTTCAAAAGCACAGGACAAACAGGCTTGAAGGAACAAGAAACATCGTTGTTATACACCTAAAAAACAGTTGGTATGTCATGCAGTCATGGAGTGTGTAAACAGGCCCATCAGCTCAACAGGTCCATGCTCATACATTTACTTTAACACTCATCCCATTTTATGTAGCTTAGTTTAGAGATACAGTGTGGAAACAGGCCCTTCAGCACAGCAAATGCATGCTGACAATCATACACCTATTTTTACACCATCCCATTTTATTTAGTTTAATTTAGAGATACGGCATGGAAACAGGTCTTTTGGCCCACTGTCTATGATGACCAATGATCACCCATATTCCTCCCAGTTTCTACCTCTCAGCTACTAAATAGGGGCAATAGAGATACAGCATGCCATTAACCTGCCAACCCGCACATCCGTACGATGTGGGAGGAAGCCAGAACACACAGAGGAAACCCATGCAGTCACAGGTAGAATGTGTAAACTCCACACAGACAGCACCTGAGGTCAGGATCAAACCTATGTTGCTGGTGCTATGAGGCAGCAGCGGTACTGTGCCACCCTAAACAGATCTGGCCCAGCTCACCACTTAAGACAATACTGTCCCATTATCTGCTCGTTACCTC
Source organism: Rhinoraja longicauda (assembly GCF_053455715.1). Lineage (NCBI taxonomy): Eukaryota > Metazoa > Chordata > Chondrichthyes > Rajiformes > Arhynchobatidae > Rhinoraja > Rhinoraja longicauda. Next base: position 25,982,791 of record NC_135957.1, on the reverse strand, counting down.
AGCGACCATCTAAGATATTGCTGGGGTTTCCCACATCTATAGTAAATGTACATGGAGAGTATATTCCAGGAAGCTGAGTCACATGCGGTGAGAATATAGAACACAACAGTGGTTACCATCCATGTACAAAGACTTCCATTGTTCCCAGTTATGTAATGAAATCCTTTACAGAGAATCTGTTGCTTCACGACATTATTCTATGCTGCTCCTTCTGGGATTTAAAAGTTGGCAAGGCACCATGATGTAATGAGATCATTGACGTTTTGTACTCCCCTACATATTTTTCAATTCAAATACAGATGTTAAAAAAAACTTCAGCAAAGAAAGCAGTGCAAGTCAAAACCTTCATCAGTGGACGGTTTTAAATTATACTGGTGCTAATTAAATTGTTCCTTCCTATTGCCATTAAAAGTAGATTTATGATATCCATGGAGTATATTTCAAAGAAGAAGCCTGATCTATTGTTGAGCAATCGAATGAACTCATCACTGCCAGACTTCTTGAACAATTCATTTGGTATCGGGGAGGCCAATTTGCACCAGACTTGGGGAAGATGCAATGGACTGCAGATGCTGGAATCTGGAACCAAAAGGATAAACCGTTGGAGGAACTCAGCGAGTCAGGCAGCATCTGTGGAGGCAAAAGGATAGTCAACATTTCAGATCGAGACCCTTCATCAGGTCTCAAACTGAAATACCGAAACATCATTTTCCTCCTGTGTTCTCTCCTGGATCCCACACACACAGAAAATAAAAATGTTAACTCCTGCCATCAGCCCCACATGAAAAGAGGGTTTTCATCACAACCAGCTAATGGGGAATGACATCCTCATCTTAATCAGTCCACAGAGAGAAGTGCCCATCATTGTCCATTCAGCCCCTTTCATAGCATCCTGTTCCAAATCAGAGCACGCTCATTAGTACCACTCCCTTTTTCTCTTTATCTCTACTCATGCAAGTTATTTCTCTCACACATGCCTGCCAGCTCTCCTTTAATCCCTTTTGCCATTAGTTTTGATAATTATGGCAGCCTTTTAACCTACCAATATGAGTTTGGAATGAAGACATCAGAACAGAGAAAACATGTAAACCTCACAGAAAGCACCCAAGATCAGAATCGAATGTGAGTTGCTGGAGCTGTGAGATTGCAACACTACCTAAGGTTGCTGTGCAACCTTAACTTTTAGACATTTTTAGACTTTAGAGAAACAGAATGGAAACAGGACCTTCGGCCCACCGAGTCCGCACTGACCAGCGATTTCCCCGTACACGAGCACTATTCCACACACTAGGGCCAATTTACAATTTTTCCCGAAACCAAATAACCTACAAACCTGTACATCTTTGGAGTGTGGTAGGAAATTGGAACACCAGAAGAAAATCCATGCGGGCACAGGGAGAATTTTCAAAGACAGACAGCACCCGTAGTCAGGATCGAACGGGCGTCTCTGGTGCTGTCAGGCAGCAACTCTACCATTGCATCACTGTAGTCCTCATGTTAGTTTACCAGACGTTGACTTTGATAGGTTTGATTCTCACCTTAGATTCTCACCGCACGCAGTATGTAGATTGAATGCCCTTGCCAGGGGCACCAATTTGAATGCTACCTAGACAAACTTCAGATGTTGACCAACACACTCATGCAGCACACTAATTAACTTTGACTGCCCTGACTCAGGGTTGAGCTGGAAGAAATTACTTGAGAGAGGTGATAGTGCAGTGATAGGGGACAGTTAGCAGAAATGCCTCTGAAAAGGTTTGTATTCATTTCTCTTCAGAGACCTGCACGAGGAAGGTGCGCAGTACAAGAGCACACCACTGGATGTTAAGTGGAGGCCCTGTTCCCATCATGTGACCTCATAGGCTCCCTTTGAAGGAGATGCCCAAATAAATGGCATGACGAAGAAGAACAGGGAGACAATGTGAATGAATGAATGAATGAATGAATGAATGAATGAATGAATGAATGAATGAATGAATGAATGAATGAGATGTTTTCAATAAGGGCAGCTTAACTAATCATTCGAGGAGATGTAATTTGAGTAAAATATTCTCCCGTTGGTTCATCGACATATTGGTCCAGAAAAACACTCCAAAATACAGAGCCAAGAACTAGGCAGCGCAGTGGCACAACGATGCAGTTGCTACCTCAGTGCCAGACTACCGGGTTCGAGCCTGACCTCGGGTGCTGTCTGTGCAGAGTTTGTACGTTCTCCCGGTGACCGTGTGGGTGCTCCAGTTTCCTTCACATCCCAAAGACGTGCAGTTTTGTAGATTAATTGGCTTCTGTAAATCGCCCCTAGTGTGTAGCATGGGATAGCCAAAGACCGAGTGTACGGGTGATTGATGGTCAGTGTGAACTAGGTAGCCCAAAGGGCCTGTATCCATGCTGTATCTCTAAACTAAATACACTCTAAACAATATCTTCTCCATGGTATTTTTTCTAATTTTACTTTGCACACAAACTATGAGTAAATTAAAAGAACCCACAATTACAGTTGTACCTTGTTTTATACACTTCTAATTTCCTGGTTAATACCACCGGACATCACCACCATCGTTTATACACTTCCCCCCTTACCCATTGCTATTTCATAAATCTGCCCTTATAGATTCATTTTCATCTCAGTTATATCCTTGTTGCAGTAAGGTGACCAAGTAATGGAACTAAAGCCAGAGTCTTATTCGATAATCTTATCGAAACGTATAAGATTATTGAGGGGTTGGACACGTTAGAGGCAGGAAACATGTTCCCAATGTTGGGGGAGTCCAGAAGCAGGGGCCACAGTTTAAGAATAAGGGGTAGGCCATTTAGAACAGAGATGAGGAAAAACTTTTTCAGTCAGAGAGTTGTGAATCTGTGGAATTCTCTGCCTCAGAAGGCAGTGGAGGCCAATTCTCTGAATGCATTCAAGAGAGAGCTGGATAGAGCTCTTAAGGATAGCGGAGTCAGGGGGTATGGGGAGAAGGCAGGAACGGGGTACTGATTGAGAATGATCAGCCATGATCATATTGAATGGCGGTGCTGGCTCGAAGGGTCAAATGGCCTCCTCCTGCACCTATTGTCTATTGTCTATTGTCTATTGTGATTGGTTATTTTCAAAGGACAGGGAGAAAAGGGAAAACAGGGGGTGGCAACATGGGGCAGGAGAGCAGCACAGTGGTGCAGCGGTAGAGTTGCTGCCTTACAGAACCAGCGACCCGGGTTCGATCCTGACTACGAGTGCTTGTCTGTACGGTGTTTGTACGTTCTCCCCATGAGTTTCATCCCAGTTGTTATCAGGCAACTGAAATGTCCTTCCACCAACTAGAGAGCGGTTCTGACCTCCCATCTATCTCATTGGAGACCTTCGAACTATCTTTTATTGAACTTTATTGGACTTTGTCTCACAGTAAATGTCATACCTTTTATCCAATATCTGTACATTGTGGACAGCTTGATTGTAATCAGCTGACTGGACAATAATAAACTAAACTTTATAATATATTTTAGACAGTTTAATCGATAAGTCCTATGGAAGTGTAATTGTAATTCACAATCCATTTGATTATTGCGCGTGTTAGGGTTTATGGGGAGAAGGCAGGAGACTGGGGTTGAGAGGGAAAGATAGATCAGCCATGATTGAATGGTCGAATGACCTAATTCTGCTCCTATAACTTATGAACTAATGAACTTGATTGCAACAAAATGTAGTGATTACAACTCATAGTTTCCCTCAATACCACTTCCGTTTCTGCACAAAGCCTAGTAAATGGACATGTTTGGAACATTTTGTTTCAGTTGGAAGAAGGACTGCAGTGATAAATGAGAAGTCTTGGCAAAAAGGAACACTGATGTAAATCGCAATTACAGACCAACATGGCGGAGAGCAACGACATTCAATCCGTCTCCTTTTGGTTGTCTCAGCAATGCATTGGGTGCTGTTTCCCCACTCTTCAGGGGAATGCCATGTATCAAGGTTAGGTAGGTCAAGGAGAGACCACTTGGGAATGCTTAGAACAGCAGCTCTCAGAGTACCCTGAGATAGGGTGGCACAGTGGCACAGTGGTAGAGTTGCTGCCTTACAGCTCTTACAGTGCCAGAGACCCGGATTCGATCCCGACCATGGGTGCTGTCTGTACGGAGTTTGTACGTTCTCCCCGCGACTTTGCGGGTTTTCTCTGAGATCTTTGGTTTCCTCCCACTCTCCAAAGACATACAGGTTTGTAGGTTAATTGGCTTGGTATAAATGTAAATTGTCCCTAGTGCGTGTAGGATAATGTTAATGTTGGGGGATCGCTGGTCGGTGCAATCTCGGTGGGGACAAAGGGCCAGTTTCCACGCTGTATCTCTAAACTAAACTAAACTAAACCCGCCCCTGTCAGCACTAATGCCTGAAGCACCTCTTGCTAAAGTGATCAAACTTAAGGCATTCCCAAAGGTGAAATACCAAAAGGATGGAAATCTTTGCCAATGTACGAGCAAATATGCCCCTCATTTTATGGGCAGACTGGCCCTTCCACTACCCCTGACAATCACTCATCACTGCTAACTCCGTTAAATCAGCTCTATATCTGGCCATCTGTATGCATTTGTATTGAGTTAATGTGTGAACCATTTGCTAGTCACTCAAGTGGCTGCCCATCAATCCCCCTTATTAAAGAACAAGCAATTCATTACACTGGCCCAACTTCCGGCTAATGAACTTTGACCAGCATTTGCAAACCCAAAGTAATTAGAAAAGCAATTCCAAACGAAATTAGTTATTTCAGTTCCAAAATATTTGAACAGCTGCAGACATATGTTCAAGGCTTTCCAAAGAAGAACTTAATGGGTTTATGTGGGGTTGCTATCTTTCTGCCATCAGTTTACTAATAACCAAGAATGGACATTTTTGTCATATATTCTTCCATTCTTCAGTGGGAGTGAATGGAGAAAATCAACAAAAAAGCAAGATGCATCTGGACGTATGGTACAGAAAGTACATTGGATTTTAGGAATTTGAAAAGATTTTACAATATTATTTTAATGAAAAATCTAGATTGAAATGTAGGATTTATGTGGGGTTTTTTCCAATTTTGGCTGCATCTTCATCTGCCCTGATCCTTTTGTTTAGATTAGAATCAAGTTTCAGCACTAAAATGTAATGTTAAAAAATTACTCATTAAACGCTTGAAATTAACAACCGATGAGGGTCAAAAGGATTCTGTACTTTTAACTACTTGTAGCTCTTCATTTAGTGTAAAGGTGCTGCATTTTTCTGTCCTCATAAGTAAGGCATCATTCAATTGATTCTCTGTGTTAACAAATCGCAGGTGCTGACCTCCCCACCTTCAAAGGAATCTATAAAAGGTGCAATATCATCGAAGAATTAGGGGCTAGTGGAATCAAAGGATATGGGGAGAAGGCAGGCACGGGTTATTGATTGGGGACGATCAGCCACGATCATAATGAATGGCCATGCTGGCTCGCAGGGCCGAATGGCCTCCTCCTGCCCCTATTTTCTATGTTTCTATGTTTCACTCCCATTTTGGTCATACCATGGGGAAGAATGTACTTGAGCCTGAAAACTGTCAACTGCAGGTTCAAGAACAGCTTCTTCATGACAACCAGCAGGCTTCTGAATACTGCACAACACTAACTTCAATAACTATGGACTTCTATGGACTGCCTTTGGTTGGCTCAGAACTAAGGACTTTGGTTTTGCACTAGTTTTAGAGTCATAGGGTTATACAGCATAGAAACAGGCCCTTCAGCCCAACTTGCCCATGCCCATCAATCTGCCCCATCTATACTAATCCCGCTAATCGAGTTTGATCCATTTCCCTTTAAACCTTTCCTGTCCATGTGCCTGTCCAAATGTCTTAAATGATGTCATTGTATCTGCCTCAACTACTTTCTCTGACAGCTCATTCCATATACCTACCACTATCTGTGTAAAAAAGTTGCCCCTCAGATTACTAATAAATCTTTCCCCTCTTACCTTAAATCTATGTCCTCTGATTCTTGATCCCCTACTCTGGGGTAAAAGACTCCGTGCAACTACTCAATCTAGTCCCTTCACTACTAGTATTAATGTTATTGTTATATATATATTTTCAGTTATGATGTATTAGCAGTGTCTAATGAATTTACAGGCCTGCTAACCTGCTACAAATATGAATGTCATTGTTCCATCGTGGAGCTCGCGGTCTCTGGTCAGAGACCGACTTTGGGAACTCAAAGCCGCAAGAGCTTCGACCGCCCCAATGCGGGAGCTTCGACCGCCCCAACACGGGAGCTTCGATCGCCCCAACACGGGAGCTTCGATCGCTCCAACACGGGAGCTTAGACCACCGGTTGCATGGGGCTTCCATCGCCCCGACAGATAGTTCGACTGTCCCAACCGTGGGAGAAACATGAGGGAAGAAGATTAGACTTTATTGCCTTCCATCACAGTGAGGAATGTGGGGAATCCGCTGTGGTGGATGTTTATGTTAACCTTTCTGTAGTTGCGTGTCTTGTCGCTTTTTTAGTATGGCTCTATGGTAATTCGCATATCACTGTACCTTAATTGGTACACGTGACAATATTAGACCTTTAAAACCATTGGAGTATGCATTAATTAAACACGTGTAGAAAGGAACTGCAGTTGCTAGTTCATACCGAAGATAGACACAAAGTACTGGAGTAACTCCGCGATCAGGGAGCATATCTGGAGAAAATGGATGGGTGATGTTTCGGGTCAAGACCCTTATCATATCATATCATATCATATCTATACAGCCAGAAACAGGCCTTTTCGACCCTCCAAGTCCGTGCCGCCCAGCGATCCCCGTACATTAACACTATCCTACACCCACTAGGGACAATTTTTACATTTACCCAGCCAATTAACCTACATACCTGTACGTCTTTGGAGTGTGGGAGGAAACCGAAGATCTCGGAGAAAACCCACGCAGGTCACGGGGAGAACGTACAAACTCCTTACAGTGCAGCACCCGTAGTCAGGATCGAACCTGAGTCTCCGGCGCTGCATTCGCTGTAAAGCAGCAACTCTACCGCTGCGCTACCGTGCCGCCCTTCTTCAGACTTAATAATTAAACACTCTTGACTTGACTCTAAACCGCATTCCTCTGTGGGTCATTACACCAGGATCACACTCCGATGAGAAACAGAGGACAAAGTAATGCTGCACATGTGTGTCAATGATGTCAACTGAATAATGTGGTCAACATTACTCCACTAAAGATGTTATCAATCCTCACAGTGACTGGGTGAAGGCATGCATTTGGCACTGATCGCAGTTAGTACGCATAGCTTCAGGGAGCGAAACATGGAACAGTACAGCGCAGAACAGGCCCTTCGGCCCGTGATGTTTGTGCCAAAAGAGTTGCAGGGCTGGAGAGAAAATAAGGAGGGTGGTTGGAGTGGTGGGGGGGGGGATGGGACTAATGGGATGTGTTTTGCTGGGAATATGAGCTGTATGGCTTCCTTCTGCGTAAATACAAATTTAAATTAAGATAATCGCTTCTCTGTACATCTGTCTCTTAAACACCACTATAGTGTCTGTTTACACCACCACCCCTGCCAGCACATTCCAGGCATTCACCACTCTCTCTATAAAAAACCTACCCCACAGATCTCTTTTAAAGTTTGCCCCTGATCTTAAAGTCATGCCCTCTAGTCTTTTATATGTTCCCCCAGAGGAAATGTCCAACTGTCCACCCTATCTATGCCTCTCATAATTTTATACACTTCTACCAGGTCTCTCCTCAATCTCTGTTACTTCTGAGGAAACAATCTAAGTGTGTCCAACCTCTCCTTTTAGCTAATACCCTCTAATCCTGGGAGCATCTTGGTAAACCTCTTCTGCACCCTCTCCAAACTCTCCACGTCCTTCCTGTAATGGGGTGACGAGAACATTAGACTGTAGAGTTTAGACTTTGGAGATAAAGTCCGCACAATAAACTGTGAGATAAACTGCACACAATACTCCCCATGCGACCTAACTAAAGTTTTATAAAGCTGCCATCATGACTTCCTGACTCATACTCAATAGCCCGACCGATGTAGGCAAGTCCTTACCTCAGGTACTGACTGCATGGAGTTTGAATGTTCTTCCTGTGACAGTGTGTCGTTCCCATCGATGTCCTGGTCAGTTAATTAACAACTGTATGTAACCCCTTAGTGGAAGGAAATGACAAAAAGGAAAGTTGATGATGGGTGTCTAGGGAACAAGATACAAGGCTAGAGAGAAAATAAGGAGAGGGGAGGAATGCGACTAATGGGATGTGTTTTGCTGGGAGTGTGGGCTGAATGAACTTCTTCTGCATCTTTGTAAATGAAAATTGAATTTCCAGTGCCTCCAGTCATTGTACATTAAGACGAAAGCAGCAAACTTTAAAATGTCCACTTTCTCCCACAATTATCCTGCTTTGGGGCCTGTAACGTGAAGCAAGTGCACATTGTCCCATCAAGAGCTTCATTGAATCCACAGATGAAGTAGGTTAAGTGTGTTTTATTTCACTCCCAGGCAAGTACTTCTGTGTGGTATTTCAGCTAAAAAGTGCTATTCGAATCTGGCTCAATCCCCAAGACAGGCAGACCTAAAACCACATAGACACAAACAGCTGGAGTAACTCAGCAGGACAGGCAGCATCTCTGGAGAGAAGGAATGGGTGAGACGTTTCGGGTCGAGACCCTTCTTCAGTCTGAAGAAGGGTCTCAACCTGAAACGTCACCCATTCCTCTCGAGAGATGCCGCCTGTCTCGCTGAGATACTCCAGCTGTTTGTGTCAATCTTCGGTTTAAACCAGCATCTGCAGTTCCTTCCTGCACTAGACATAAAACCATGACATATTGCTATTTACGTGGAAGTGATCAATCGTTTGGGCGACTTGGTGATGTGCCATTTGATTATTTGCCTCTTTCGAGCTTGAATAGAGAATTGTGAACCACGTTTATGTAATAGAACGCTTAATATTAATTTGCAATCGGAGTCACTTGAGGGTAGTGGTAGTCCTGTTTAGTTCTGGTCAGCACATCACATGCAAAATGTTCTTTGGTCATCCATCACACACCCTGACCTCAACACATACCCATTCCACCCACTATACGTGAAGAAGGGTCTCAAATTAGATAGAGCTCTAGGGGCGAGTAGAATCAAGGAATATGGGGAGAAGGCAGACACAGGTTACTGATTGTTGATGATCAGCCATGATCACAATGAATGGCGGTGCTGGCTCGAAGGGCAAAATGGCCCCCTCCTGCACCTATTTTCTATGTTTCTATGTTTCTATGACCACAGAGAACCAATCCACCCTCTATCTATGACACAGAGAACCAACCCACCCACTACCACTGACCAGAGGATAGGCCAGACCACCCCACTATGCCATGCTGCAGAGAAACTGACTCACCCATTACCCCTGACCACAGGACAGAACCGACCTATCCACTACCCATGACCACAGGTTAATCCAGACCCACCTACTACCCCATGCCACAGGACAGACCCGACCTGTCTATTCCCCCTGACCACAGAGACTGACACCCACTACTCCTGGCCACAGGTTAACTCAGACCCACCCACTACTCCTGACCACATGGTAGACCCGACCTGTCCACTACCCCTGACCACAGAGCTGGCATTGATGCCACCCTCCAACAAAACCCTCTCTTAATTCAGAATTTCTCTGTTCCATTTTTGCAGCGTAGATGTCATGCATCTGTCCGCTCACCCCCTCACCTCTTGGCAATGTTTTCATAAAGGAGGGGTAGGATGAGAAAGGCACAAGTGGTGATGGGTGCCTGCAGAGAGACAGTTAAGGCTTGTGATTAAAATAAGCTGTGCTTATTAAAATAAGATGTAAATAGAAGATGTGTGAAATCCACTATTTTCTGCAGGCAGGAGAAAAATATGCCAAGTTGCATTTTATTTTAATCAACTCTCCCAGTCGTTTTTTGATCAGATTATCCAGTCAACATTTATAAAATATATACATGTTTTGTTAACAAGCTATATTTTTAATTGAAAATACATTGAACCCAAACAATAATCCCTCAGAAGACATTTTTTGATTAATATGTTGTAATTGCTTTAAAAAAAGAATATTTCCTTAACCATGGTCCACAATAAAGCCTCAAATTACCAGAACGTTCATTGAGATGTGATGAAAATAGTGAACTATGTTCAGGTACGTTGGTACAGGCATAAATAACGTACATTTTACATGTGCAGTGTAGATCATCCAAGATTCACAAACTTCTCCTGCCTTGTTTACAGGATAATGAGTTACTAACTCATTCCTCCTTCTATGTGCTATGACTGCAATCCTCCATAAACTGCAGTGAACCAAGGAAAAGAAACAGCACCCTTCATCCCATTCACCAAGACTTCACCCAAGTTCCCCACCTATGCCTGAAACTATTCACACACACAATCACCGGCTTCAAAACAGAGAATGCTGGAAGACCTCAGCCAGTCAACCAGCATCTGTGGAAAGAAAAAACAGTCAACGTTTCAGGTCAGGGACCTGCAGATTGAGTTTCTAGCATCCGCAGTTTTATTTAATTGCCAAAGCAATTTCAACACTGATCGAGCTTAGGAAACTAAAAGGAAATCTTGAGGCCATATGATTTGACAGATACTCCCTAGCTTTGATCTGTCAAGGAGGTTAGATTTATCTTTAATCACATCCACACAAATCATGGCAGACAAGTGAAAATTAAGGACTTGCCCTACATGAACATGAGGAATGGGCAATGGCTTAGGGTCAGTTTATTATTGTCACGTGTATCAAGGGTTGTTTTGCATATTATCCAATCCAATGCGATAATACTTTACATAAATCCATCAAGTCAAACTCAGTGCAATAGATAGAGCAAAAGGGAAGATACAAAGCGCAGAATATATTTCTCTGCATTGTAGCACATAAGTTCCATAAAGTCCAAACTCCGCAATGACGTAGAGGTGAATCCGACAGTACCCTAGTTTGTGCAAAGCCTGGTGTTCAGAAGCTTGATAATAGAGGGGAACTGGTCCTGAGTCTGGTGCATGCTTTGGTGCATGCTTTGAATCTTCTGTACCTTTTGCTCAATGAGAACAGGGAAGGAATGATCAGGTTAGGCCAAGTCTTTGATAATGTTGACTGCTTTACCTAGGCAGCGTGAAGTGTAGATGGCGTTACAGTAAATTGGACCATAACTAGCCAATGTGCAAACAGCAAACATGAAGCAAGCACAACTAACTTCATCTTATGTAACATTATGGTTGTTTTCCACAGTTAGAAAGAAATGAAATGGGAGGAACAGTGGTTTTCAATGCACCACAGTTAAAATTAGAAAGAATCTTCACAGTTCAGCTATTAACACATATCCATCTTTTATTCTAGAAAATATATTCCTGTATAACATACATACAATACTGGTATCAGACTTTCTTACAAAGCAGAGTTCCAAAAACCTTATCGCATTAAAAAATGATTTTTCAGCCAATGAATATCCTAAAGTAGACAAACTAAATATTAAAGATATAAAAGTTCTCTGATATTAACAGAAAGTACAACCAATGAGAAAGTGTTCCTATAAAGCTATCAAGGTCATTACATATTCAAGGCTCTGTGAATATACTTTATGCATGGATATCAACAAAATCTTGCCGATGAATCAGAACGTTGAAATTTTTAGCCCACTTCAGAAAAATCTGGGCTAAGATTCCCGAGCCACACTGTTCAAAGTTTCAAGGTCAGTTTATTGTCACATGTACCAATTAAGGTACAGTGAAATTTGAGTTCCCATACAGACATTAGACCATAGATGCCAGGGCATGGATTTAATGAAGACTTGTGGAGTTGTTCCCAATGTCCCAGCCAGTATTTATCTCTCAGACAACTCCTAAGAAAAAGATTGCCCGCTCATTATCACTATGTGGAGTCTTGCCATGCACACACCAGCTGCCATGTTTGATGCCCTCTGACAGCAACAGTCCAACAAGATGGCCCCCATTGGTCCCACAGCACTGAGTGACGTCATGAAGTCACAAAAGCAGCATAAATGTGTCTTTTGTTTAACATTTGCTTTGATGAATTAATGTTGGATGTGGAGGAATTGAGTCATGGAGTCTTGCAGCATGGAAACAGGTCTTTCACCTTAACTTGCCCACACTGGCCAACATGCCCCATCAACACTAGTCCCACCTGCCTACATTTGACCATATCCCTCTAAAGCTGTCCTATCCAAGTACTGGTCAAAATGTTTCTTAAACGTTGCGATAGTATCTGCCTCAACTACCTCCTCCAGTAGCTTGTTCCATACACCCAACCCGCAAAAAGATATTATATTCCTGTTTAAGCAACTTATTTAACGATGAGCAGCTTCAATTTTAAACCTTGGAAAAAATAACTTGCCAGAAGAATATAATTTGGAACCAGTTCAATTCGACATCAAATGATCCTATTTTCACATTTCTTTGAATGACATTGATAGCCAGTTGCCAATTTCCAACTGTATCAGAAGGAATGAATTCAAACCATGGCAAACTTAAATTAATTGATTAAAAGCTATGGCATGGAAATTGGCCGTTTGGTCCACTGAGTCCATGCCGACCATCGATCACCCATTCACACATGTTTTATGTTATCTCACTCTTGCATCCACTGCCTACACACGGATAATTTACATAGGCCAATTAACCTACAAACCAGCACGTCTTTGTGGTGTGGGAGGAAAGAGGAGCACCCAGAGGAAATCCACATGGTCACTGGGAGAATGTACAAACTCCACACAGACAGCAACCGAGGTCAGGATCGGAACTGGGTCTCTGGCGCTGTGAGGCAGCAACTCTACCGAGAACATAACTTTGTATTTGAGATTGAAAACAATGTTTTGATTTATTCATTGTTTTTACATTAGACTATGACTAAAGCAGGTTAAAGGGACAAATTCATAATACAATTTGAAGTTTCGTGTTGAAAATCAGTTGCACTGACTGTAAACTTCAAGGATTTTTCTGATAACACACAGTCCTGTTCAAGTGCCAAAGAGGGAGGAAACCTTTTCCCCATGAATGGTCTGGATAAGGCAGTGAATGGCAGCAACATGTCACACGCAGAGTTCTGCTGTCAGCAGCTCATTGAGAAAGTGGGTGATATTCCCTTGGACTGCATCAGAATGGAGCTCTTCACAGTATTCACTCTTCACTCTACAATGTGTTTCACTGTACCTTTGATGCACGTCACAATGAAAGAACCATTGAACATCACTCAGGTGAGGGGACTGGGGAAGCTGCTAAAGGATCAATGGAGATGGTCAAAATTTGGTTTTAATCAGGATAAGTCAAAGTAAAGTATTGCCATTGATAGCATAGCCTAAGGATAGAGATTTAGGAATAGGGCAAAATAATTAGGGAGGGTTAAGTGAGACTTTATATTCCAGCAGTGTATTTAGTTTAGTCTAGTTTAGTTTAGAGATACAGCGTGGTAACAGGCCCTTCGGCCCACCGAGTGCGATCCCCGTACACTAGCGCTATCCTACAACTAGAGATCATTTACAATCTTTACCGAAGCCAATTAACCTACAAACCTACATACATCTACGGAGTGTGGGAGGAAACTGGAGCGCCTGGGAAAAACCCATGCAGTCAAGGGGAGAATATACAAACTCTGCACAGACAGCACCCGTAGTCAGGATGGAACCCAGGTCTCTGGCGCTGTAAGGCAGCAGCTCTACCTGCTGCACCACTGTGCCACTCTCTTCTATTGGCCTAGAATGTACTGCCTAAAATGGTGATGAGAGGAGATTCAATAATAACTTTTAAAAAAGGAACAGGACAGTATATTGACGCAGCTATTAGATGGTCACAGCACCAGCAACTCAGGTTCGATCCCGGCCTCGGGTGACGTCCGAGTGGTTTGTACATTCTCCCCGTGTCAAGGTGTGTTTTCCACGGGTGCTCCAGTTTCCTCCCACATCCCAAAGGTGAGCGGTTCAGTTGGTTAATTGGCCACCGCAAATAGTAGGAAGGCGAGGTACAGGATCCAGGAAGAGCTGATGGGAATGTGGGAGAAGAAAGTTGTGGGTGAATAATGGGATTAGCATAAATGGTGTTTTATGGTCAGCATGATCTCTTTGGGCCGAAGGGACTGTTTCTGTGCAATATATGTCTGTGGTTATGTTGATGTATGCTTACAACTATATACTTAAGGAATTAATTACTGTGATTTTAACTCAGAAATCACAGAGTAATTGAGTCACAGGGAATTCCGAAAAACAGACTTGTTGGCTCACCGAGTCCATGCCGAACATCCAGCACCTATTTAAACTAATCCAATTTAAATCCCATTTTTTATTCTCCTCATATTCTCGTCAACTCCTCCAAAATTCTACCCCTCACCACAAGAGGCAATTTATAGAGGCCAATTAACCCACCGACCCACATGTCTTTGGGATGTGGGAGGAAACCAGAGCACCGGAAGGGATCCACACGGTCAGAGCGTGAACATACAAACTCCACACAGACAGCACCTGAAGTCAGGATTAAACCTTGGAGGTAGCGGCTCTACCCACTGCATCACTGTGCCGCCCAAATCAATGTCATACTCATCAACATACTAATCACGAGGGAGAAGGAAAGGCAATGGCCAAGAAAAGGGGTTGAAGAACCAGAGGGCAAGGGTTTAAGTGCTGGGGTAAAGATTTAATAGGCACCTGAGGGGTAACTTCTTCACACAAAGGGTGGTGGGTGTATGGAACGAGCTGCCAGAGGAGGTAATTGAGGCAGCTACTATTACAACATTTAAGAAACAAATAGGTACATGGATACGACAGGTTTTGAGGGATATGGGCCAAAAGCAGGCAAGTGGGATTAGTGTAAATAGGACATGGTCGGCATGGGCAGGTTGGGCTGAAGGGCCTGTTTCCAAGCTGTGTGACTCCATGACTCTGTAGCTCAGAAACTATCGCCTCACACCCCCTCTCCCCTGACTCAGTCTGAAGAAGGGTCTTGACCCAAAACGTCACCCATCCCTTCTATCCACAGATGCTGCCTGTCCCGCTGAATTACTCCAGCATTTTGTGTCTATCTTCAGTGTAAATCAGCATCTGCAGTTCCTTCCTACACATTGTCTTAGTTTGGACTTCGTCTTCGGCATCAGACAGTTATAAAGTCATTCATAAAGTTCTGGAGGGGATTGGAATCGTGAATTAATTAGCCACGGGGAAATGTGCAAAGAAAGAACAAATAAAGCAAAGGCTTTCGCAGTTACACCACACAGCCCCAGATGGCCCAGGAGATGTGGTATTAGGAACAGGAAATGACCACTCATTTCTTTAAACCTCTTCTGACAATGGGTCCCTCAATATTATTTGCCTGCCATCGATTTGTATTGCTTTGTACACCTGCTTAACAAAAACTCCATCAGTCTGAATCTTGAAATCTATCCCTTTAGCTCTGGTGAATCTGTGCTTTATCATCTCCAAAGATTAATAGATCCTTTCTGAGTGTGGTGGCCAAGATTAAACAGAGCTCTCCAGATGGAGTGGGACCAAGACTCTGTGCGTATGAAGAATTCAGTCCGTTCCTTTGTATTCCAGCTTTTTATTCAGTTTGTAGCTGAATTTGACGTTAAAATGTAAATTGTGCAGTTTGTCAAGCTCAACGTGCAGTAAAACGCAGATAACCCACTATCTCCTTGTTCAGAAATTCCAACGGTTCGGCATCCCGCTCGCCCAGTGCTGGTCCCACACTCCCTAAATAAACCACCGCAGCACAGTGGCACAGCTGGTTCAGCCGCTACCTCACAGCGCCAGGGACCTGGGTTCAATCATGCCTTTGGGTGCTGTCTGTGTGAAGTTTGCACATTCTCGCTGTGACCGCGTGGGTTTCCTCCGGGTGCTCAGGTTTCCACCCACATCCCAAAGGTGTGCAGGTTTTTAGGTTACTAGGCCTCTGTAAATTGCCCGGTGTAAGGAGTGGATGAGAAACATAGAACTAGTGTGAACAGGTGATCGAAGGTGGTCATGGCTCGGTGGGCCAAAGGGACTGTTTCCATGCTCTAAATCTAAATTAAACCGACACCTTTGTATCCATGGTCACTTTAAAATTCCAGGGTCCTGATTTCCACCTCCCTTTAAACTCAGCTGGTTCTGTTTCCCACACTCATTAAATGATCGTGGAATTGCAGGCTCTAAAGAACAAAGTGTAGAGGCCAGTGTAGATCAGTCATGAAAATAATGATTAGTGGGGAAGACTTGAGAGGCCAGGTGGCCAACTCCTGCTGCTATTTTCTTGTATTTTTTAATGTTTTTGTGCTCCCTTTAAATTTACTAAGGCCCCATTTCCTGTGTTGTCTTTAAATTCAACAGGGCCCACTATCCTTTTTAAACTCAGTGGGGCCCTGTTTTTTGTGTTCTCCTTAAGCGCATCAGGGCCACGTTTCCTGCGCTCCCTTTAAACTCACCAGAATTCCATTTTCCATGCTCCCTTTACACTTACCAGGTTTGCTGGAACATTTATTATTCTAATGTGTAACGTCTTAGAAAGAAAGTGAACAAGAGGTGCATTGGATTATTAAACGAGTGGGGGAGGGGGAGGATGGGAATAACATACATCCAATAGTCTGGAAAATCTCCCAGTCCGTCACCACCAGAGACCCAAGGAGGCTGAATTAACGGGATTTTAACGCGCAATGCAGTAAATGAAAACCTTTAAGGATTGGGTTGGTGAAACCTGAGTCCCAAAATGCACAACCAGTTTTCTGCAGTAGTATTTTTTTATTTTTGTTGTAGTATCTCAATAATGAGGTGTTAATATTTTAAACTACTGGACTGAATAGATGCAAGCAACAAATTGGGACACTTTTGAAAGTTAAAATCTCCAAAGGAATTGTAATATAGTTTATATAATGGCCAGCAAGTTTGTAGATGTACAGTACATTATGGATAAGGCAAATATTAGACAACTTTTTAATCTCTAATATTTTATATGGTATAGATTAAGAAAGAGATGATGTGAAAATATTTTAAAATCCCTCTGTTTAATAAAAAATATATATAGCAGGAAATCAGATAAGTTAATAAACCATTTACCACCTTTTTTGCAATGTTTGTAACATATAGAAAAGCTTTGTCTAGAATTGTACCAGTTCTCAGCTCTACTGAATAAATATTTAGTCGACCACATTTGTCTTGCACTCTGCCAGAAAGGGCTGAGAACATCTGTTTTATTTTCCTGTAGTAAAGTAGTTAAATTGAAAGAAATAAATTATAAGCACAATGAGTACTATATACATAATACTGTACATGAAGCACCTTCAAACCCAATTTGGAGTCACTTGGAAAAATCTTAAAGATGGTTTAGGGATTGACTTTTTAAAATTGGATCCTCATTCCACTTCAATTTACGTTAATGGCAACCGCACGATCTTACCACCATGTTTCTATACTTCTTTAATATGACATTTGAACTGTCGTCAAAGTACAGCACAGAGATTGCATTTAACTTGGTTGGTGCGCAGCAAGGTTTGGGGACGTTGTCAGGGAACATCAAGTGAACCTGCAAAAGGAAAAGAAAATCCTTAAATCAATGTAGATTTTCAGAGACTCAGAGAGATGCAGCTTGGAAACAGGCCCTTCGGCCCACCATGACCACTCAGCCACCAACGTAAACATCTATACAAATCCAACATTAATCCCATTTTTTATTCTCATCATATTCCTGTCGTCCTTTCCATGTTCTACTGCTCGTCTACACAATTTACAGTGGCCAATTAACCTACTAAAAGAAGATACAAATTGCTGGAGTAACTCCATGGATAACTATGTGGATAGGTAATGTTTCGGGTTGGGATCCATGCAGTGTTTCTCTGACATGCCAAGAATGCTTTACCTGCCATGCTTTGCCCTGCCTTTCCCCTCCTCCAGCTTTCATCTCCTCCCTGATAATCACTTGCGGAAGTTTCTTGACTCGAAACGTCACCCATCCTTGTTCTCCAGAGATGCTGCCTGACCTGCTGAGTTACTCCAGCACCTTGTGTCCTTTGGTGCATTAGCCAGCATCTGCAGTTCGTTGTTTCTGCACACTGCCAAGAATAATTGTTGCATCCAAAAAAAACAAGTTGACTAATTTCATGTGGCCCCTCCATTTTTACTTTTATTGTTGTTACGTATGAATCAACATTTGAACCAAAGTGTTACATCATTGCAGTAATGGGCCAATTTCAAGCTCAGAAATGCCATCCTGTTCGGTCACAATCTTGATGAAAAGATCGATGTGTATGCAATACAGGATTTTTAATGACATCGGCATGCTACCCCTTTTTGTCAAATTATCAACATGACAAATTTCAGGCCTGCCATCATAGCATAATGGGAGTAATGTAAGAATTGATTGAGTGCTTCTTTTTATTGGGTCAATGTTGCAGATGTAAAAATAATGAGATCATCACAGCTGCAGGATTCCTCTACAATGACATCGACATCGTTCTATCCAAATATCTGAGTCATAGATTCATACAGCACAGAAACAGGTCCTTCGGCCCAACTTGCCCATGCCAACCAAGATGTCCCACCTGCCCGTGTTTGGTCGATATTATAGAGTCATTGAGTTGTAGAGTGAAACAGTGTGGAAACAGGCCCTTTGGCCCAACTTGCCCACATCGACCAACATAAGAGAACTCGAGGTAAAGGAACCGCTTGGAGGTAGTGATCATAATATGATTAGTTTTAATCTGCAATTTGAGAAGGAGAAGGTTAAATCGGAAGTGTCAGTGTTGCAGTTGAACAAAGGGCACTATGAAGGCATGAGAGTGGAGCTGGCCAAGGTAGACTGGAAAGGGATCCTAGCAGGATTGACGGTGGAACAGCAATGGCAGGAATTTCTGGGCATAATCCGGAAGATGCAGGATCATTTCATTCCAAAATGGAAGAAAGATTCTAAGGGGAGTAGGAGGCAACCATGGCTGACAAGGGATGTTAGGGATGGAATAAAACTAAAAGTAAAGATGTATAACACAGCAAAGAGTAGCCATAAGCCAGAGGATTGGGGAAACTTTCATAGGACAACAGAAGGCAACAAAACGGGCAACACGGGCTGAAAAGATGAAGTACGAGGGGAAGCTGGCCAAGAATATAAAGAAGGACAGTAAAAGCTTCTTTAGATATGTTAAGAGAAAAAGAGTAGCAAAGTCAAATGTGGGTCCCTTGAAGGCAGACACGGGTGAAATTATTATGGGTAACAAGGAAATGGCAGAAGAGTTGAACAGGTACTTCGGATCTGTCTTCACTAAGGAAGACACAAACAATCTCCCAGATGTACTGGAGGACAGAGGATCTAGGGGGGTAGAGGAACTGAAAGAAATTTTCATTAGGCAAGAAATAGTATTGGGTAGACTAATGGGCCTGAAAGATGATAAATCCCCTAGGCCTGATGGTCTGCATCCCAGGGTCCTCAGGGAGGTGGCTCTAGAAATAGTGGACGCATTGGTGATCATTTTTCAATGTTCAATAGATTCAGGATCAGTTTCTGTGGATTGGAGGATAGCTAATGTTATCCCACTTTTCAAGAAAGGAGCGAGAGAGAGAAAACGGGGAATTACAGACCAGTTAGCCTGACTTCGGTGGTGGGAAAGATGTTGGAGTCAATTATTAAAGAGGTAATCACGGTGCATTTGGATAGCAGTAAAAGGATAAGTCCAAGTCAGCATGGATTTATGAAGGGGAAATCATGCTTGACTAATCTTCTGGAATTTTTTGAGGACGTGACAAGTAAAATGAATGAAGGGGAGCCATTGGATGTAGTGTATCTAGACTTTCAGAAAGCCTTTGACAAGGTCCCGCACGGGAGATTGGTGACTAAAATTAGAGCACATGGTATTGGGGGTAGGGTGTTGACATGGATAGAAAATTGGTTGGCAGATAGGAAACAAAGAGTAGGAGTAAACGGGTCCTTTTCAGAATGGCTGGCAGTGGCGAGTGGAGTGCCGCAAGGCTCGATGTTGGGGCCGCAACTGTTTACCATATATATTAATGATTTGGAAGAGGGAATTAGAAGCAACACTAGCAAGTTTGCGGATGACACAAAGCTGGGTGGCAGTGTAAACTGTGAAGAGGATGTTAGGAGGTTGCAGGGTGACCTGGACAGGTTGAGTGAGTGGGCAGATGCGTGGCAGATGCAGTATAATATAGATAAATGTGAGGTTATCCACTTTGGCGGCAAAAACAAGGAGGCAGATTATTATCTCAATGGAGTTAGGTTAGGTAAGGGGGAGGTGCAGCGAGACCTGGGTGTCCTTGTACACCAGTCACTGAAAGTTGGCGTGCAGGTACAGCAGGTTGTGAAGAAAGCTAATGGAATGTTGGCCTTCATAACAAGAGGATTTCAGTATAGGAGTAAATAGGTTCTTCTGCAGTTGTATAGGGCCCTGGTAAGACCACATCTGGAGTATTGTATACAGTTTTGGTCTCCTAATTTGAGGAAGGACATCCTTGTAATTGAGGCAGTGCAGCATAGATACACGAGATTGATCCCTGGGATGGCGGGACTGACATACGAGGAAAGATTGAAAAGCCTAGGCTTGTATTCACTGGAGTTTAGAAGGATGAGAGGGGATCTTATAGAAACATATAAAATTATAAAAGGACTGGACAAGCGAGATGCAGGAAAAATGTTCCCAATGTTGGGGGAGACCAGAACCAGGGGACACAGTCTTAGAATAAAGGGGAGGCCATTTAAAACTGAAATGAGAAAAAACTTTTTCACCCAGAGAGTTGAGAATTTGTGGAATTCTCTGCCACAGAGGGCAGTGGAAGCCAAATCACTGGATGGATTTAAGAGAGAGTTAGATAGAGCTCTAGGGGCTAGTGGAATCAAGGGATATGGGGAGAAGGCAGGCAAGGGTTACTGATTGGGGGGACGATCAGCCATGATCATCATGAATGGTGGTGCTGGCTCGAAGGGCCAAATGGCTTCCTCCTGCACCTATTTTCTGTTTCTATGTTTCTATGTTTCTATGTCCCATCTACACGAGACCCACCTGCTTGCAGTTGGCCCATATCCGTCTAAACCTATCCTATCCATGTACCTGTTTAAATATTTCTTAAATGTTGCAATAGTACCTGCTCCCTCTAAACATTTCTGATCCATGCATATGTCCAAGTGTCTTTTAAACCTTATTGTAGTACCTGCCGCAACTACCTCCTCCTTCAGCTCATTACTTTTACTTACCACCCTCAGTGTGAGTATTCAATTTTTTTCTACAATACAGGCAATCTCAAGGATAACTTGTTAGTCAATGTGCACAAAGTTAAGGATTGGTTAAGTCCTAATTTTCAATTTCCAGAAATATAAACAAGCAAAAAAATTAATTCAAGTTACCTGGGCTAGAAATTCTTTACATGGGATGACATGAAGCATGTGATATCAAACCAGCCACTCATTGTACACTGAACCTGGCGTTGACTTCATGGAGGTTCAAGTTTAAGTTTGTTACTGTCATGTGTGCCAAGACACAGTGAAAAGTTTTGTTTTGTGTGCTATCCATCAGATCAGTTAATACTATACACAAATACAACCAAGCCACCATTTGTTGCAGTGATGTTGACTAGTTGGCGTTGCATACAATGGGTATACAATCACAAACCACAGCCCTATGCCATCACACATGACAGATCTCTGCCTCACGGTTTTCCAGAACTTGCCTGTAAAGAGGCATAAATCCACCCACCGGTGTATAGATCACGTAAAATAGCGTTAGCACATCTGTAAAACCTGAGCCTGGATTCCAGCTGTTAAGAGCATGGCACGTACCAGTGTTTGGACAATTGCGTGGTTTGTGGCATTCATGTGAGCATTGAGTGGAAAGGAACATTCCCCGTCGCAGTAGAACGCAGCATATCCTTCTGGTGCTATGATCCAGTCCTGGAAACACAGTTTAAGAAAATCATATTACTGCTATTTGAAAATGATTTTAAGAAACTGCATTTTGATTTGGAAAATACAGGAACTCCTTTCCATATTACAATCTCTCTCAAACAAATCATTTAGGATTGTGCATCTTCAGTGTACTTTGGATCAAATTTCAATGATCAGCAAAATATTGATAGCACACATGTAATTTTTTTTTGGTCACAGTAGAGCAGAATTAGGCCATTCGTCCATTAAGTCTACTCCATCATTCAATCATGGCTGATCTATCTTTCCCTCTCAACCCCATTCTCCTGCCTTCTCCCCATAACCTCTGACACCCATACTAATCAGGACTCTGGCAATCTCCACCCTAAAAATATCCATTGACTTGACCTCCACTGCTGTCTGTGGCAACGAATTCCAGATTCACCACCATCTGGCTAAAGAAATTCCTCCTAATCTCCTTCCTAAAAGAACGTCCTTTAATTCTGAGGCTATGGCCTCTGGCCCTAGACTATCCCACTAGTGGAAACATTCTCTCCATATCCACTCTATCCAAGCCTTTCACCTTTCACCTTCCAGCTTCTGTTTTGGGGACAAAGTCTCTCTTTAACACAAATTAAACCAAATATACAGAGATCTGAGAGATGGCCGCTTGCCTGATGAAATACAAGAACCAGAATTTGTTGGCAAGTATGCAATACACATTTAAGCATCGGGATTATTTGTTGTGGGTAGGAAGGGTACAGGCACGATCACAGCATGTGTTGGTTGGACAGTAAGATGGGAAAATCTCCTTCTGCAAACATCAGCAACACACACTGTTCACTCACCCTTACTGCCGCCACTTACCCTGAGCCTAAGCATGACCTGCCTGGTTAACATTAGCCTTTATCAGGCTCACTCATTAATCTGTGTTTCAGCAAAAAAAACACACATAGGAGTGAGAATGGCTGTTCTTGAAAATGGAGGCTGGTGACGAATTAGTCCCAATTTTAACTGATTAGACAGATTGGACCAGGGCAGAGAGATTTGTCATTGATCAGTGCAAGTAACATTTACTTCATGCAAGTGGCCATCCTTGTTGATGGCTGAGAGGCTTTGGGATGGCTGAAGGGGAGTTACTCACTGCAGACTACTAGGTTTCTGCTCTCCTATTGTAGATTGCAGAATGATTGGGGCAATAAGGGAACAAAAAACAATATATAATGACATAAGTTTGAACAGACATCATCATTATGGCCTTATAGTAATAGCGTGTGGCACGGCTCATTTGAAGCATCACAGTGCCATGGTTTGGATGTCAGCATCCTTAATATACAATTTATTACAGTTGTGAATCTGTGGAATTCTCTGCCACAGAAGGCAGTGGAGGCCAATTCACTGGATGTTTTCAAGAGAGAGTTAGATTTAGCTCTTAAATCAATTTAGCTCTTTAGCGGAGTCAAGGGATATGGGGAGAAAGCAGGAACGGGGTACTGATTGTGGATGATCAGCCATGATCATATTGAATGACGTTGCTGGCTCGAAGAGTCAAATGACCTACTCCTGCACCTATTTTCTATGTTTCTATGTTTCTATGTAACATAATGAGATGTGAGACAGCTGGCAGGCAATATACTGCCTTCTCTCCACATTAAAATCCCCAAATCAAATTAACTGGTCAATTCTGCGAGGAGAGTCTGAGGGGAAAGTAGATCATAGAACATAGATCGGTGCAGCCGAGAAACAGGCCCCTCATGATTGTGCCGACACTGATGCCAATGTAACTTAATCCCATTTTTCTGCACATGGCTTGTATCCCTCTATTCCCTGCCTGTTCATTTATCTGTCTTCATGTTTCTAAACATTGCTATCATATCTGCTTCTACCATTGCCCCAGGCAGCATATTCGAGGCACCTACCTTTCCCTGCATCAAACAATTTGCCTTGCAGATGTCCTTTAAACGTTCCCCCTACCACCTTAAACCCAAGCCCTTTAGTTTTTGACATTTTGACATTTCCACCCTGCGAAGCAAGACTGACTGTCTCTCTGCCTCTCATCCATATGTTTTATGTATATGCTTTATGTACATACGTCTATCAAGTTGCCTCTCAGACTCCGATGTTCCAGGGAAAACAATCCAAGTTTGTGCAAACTCTTCTTACAGCTAATACCCTCTACTCCAGGCAGTAATCCTGGTGATCCTCTCTTGTAATGTGGCGACCAGAACTGCACACAATATTCCAAATGTGCTCTCAGTAAAGTTATATAAAGCTGCAACTTCACCATTTTCAAAAATACGCCCTGACCGATGAAGACAAGCATGTTTCATGACTTCTTTAACACCCTATCCACTTTCAGCACGATTTGGGCTTGCATCCCAAGATCCCTCTATACATCAATGCCCTACCATTTAAAGCGTAGTTTCCTCTTGCAAAATACACCACCAAACATTTGTGCAGATTAAACAGTTTAAAACTAAACTAAAACTAAAAAGATTAAACCACATCTCCACCCAAATTTCCAATTCCAAGGATATAGCAGGATCCATATCCTTCCATATACGTTAACGACCTTTCCCACTGAATTCAATTGAACCAATTTTCTGTGTCGTCTGTAATGACTGTTATGTTCATTGCTCCATCCTGAGAAGGAACTGGAACACATTGGAGTATTGTCTAAAACAATACTCCAAACACATTACAGAAGCAGAAAGGAAAACAAAATGTGTTACCTGCCATCCCAAATCCCGGAAACTGACATAGAGTTCATGCTTCTTGCAGGCTTGTTTCTGCTCGCTGGTGTTGTAATCTGTTTGGTGAAAGATAAGCACCAGTCAATAGTCTGCAGATAATGGCAGCATTGACAATCTGCCTTTGCATCCCACGTGATGCAGACATTTAGCTTAGTTTAGTTTAAAGATACAGCATGAAAAGAAGCCCTTTGGCCCATCGAGTCTGCTCCGACCAACAGTCACCCGTATACTAGTTCTACGTTATCTCAGTTTCGGACCCTACACACTAGAAATAATTTACAATTTTCACCAAAGCCAACCAACCTACAAACCTGTACGTCTCTAGAGTGTGGGAAACGCACACGGTCACTGGGAGAACGAACAAACTCTGTACAGGCAGCACCCATAGTCAGGATCGAACCCGGTTCTCCGGCGCTGTAAGGCAGCAACTCTACCGCTGTACCACTGTGCCTCCCTATATTTTAAACTTCCAACTTATTGGTGTAAATTAAATGTGCCAGCCCTGATATTTCTTTGGGCGCCACCAGTTTCCCATTATAACTCCAGCGAGGAGCTGAAGAAATCTCTTCAGAAAGGGACCATTGATATTTATTCCCTTGGTGCTTTCATTCCGTTTGTGCTTTTTCAATTTCCAGTTTCTTATTGGATTTCCAAGCCTTGTTTATTGATACACCTACAGAGAAAACGTGCTTTAATTGTTTCCCCCAACAATCCACACGACCCATCTTTTATCAAAATGGAACATCATTTGGCCCAGTTTGGCCCATTGCTTCCAGAGTAAATCAATCAAATTTGCTGCCTTCTGCATTTTGCTGAGCATACTCCCAGCGATCTTCCCAGGGTAGTAAGGAAGACCATTCACTGCCAGTCTGAAGAAGGGTCTCGACCCGAAACGTCACCCTTTCGAGTCTGAAGAAGGGTCTCATAAGGTAATAAGGTCATAAGGAATAGGAGTAGAATTAGGCCATTCGGCCCATCAAGTCTACTCCGCCATTCAATCATGGCTGATCTACAGTATCTCTCCCTCCTAACTCCATTTTCCTGCCTTCTCTCCAGAACCTCTGACACCTGTCTCAACCTGAAACGTAACCCATTCCTTCTCTCCAGTGATGCTGCCTGTCCCGTTGAGTTACTCCAGCATTTCGTGTCTATCTTTGGTTTAAACCAGCATCTGCAGTTCCTTCCTACACTGCCAGACATGACTAGTAATAGACATCTACAATGAATCATTCCCAACACTATAGCATTTCAGCTGTGGGCTTGGAATCAATCACTCAAACAACCTTCAAATTCCCTTATCATATGATTCTGCACCGATCAGCCAAAACATTATGACCACTGACAGGTGAAGTGAAAAACATTGGTTATCTTGTTACAATGGCACCTGTCAAGGGGTGGGGTATATTAGGCAGCAAGTGAACAGTCAGGTCTTGAAGTTGATGTGTTGGATGCAGGAGAAATGGGCAGGAGTAGACCTGAGCGATTTTGACAAGAGCCAAATTGTTATGGCCAGACGACTGGGTCAGAGCATCTCTGAAATGGCAAGGCTTGTGGGGTGCTTCCGGTCAGCAGTGGTGAGTACTTAATGACAGTGGTCCGAGGAGGGACAAACCATAAACCGGCGACAGGGTGTTGGGCGCCCAAGGCTCATTGACGCGCGAGGGCAACGAAGGCTATCCCGTCTGGTCCGAACCGACTTTGGGTATACGACAAGCCGGCGGAGGGAGTGTGATGCTCTGGGCAATGTTCTGCTGGGAAACCCTGGGTCTGGCCATTCATGTGGATGTCAATTTGACACGTGTCACCTACCTAAACATTGTTGCAGACCAGGTGCACCCCTTCATGGCAATGGTATTCCCTGATGGCAGTGGCCTCTTTCAGCAGGATAATGCACCCTGCCACACTGCACACAATGTTCGGGAATGGTTTGAGGAACATGATGAAGTGTTCATGGTGTTGCCCTGGCCTCCAATTCTCCAGATCTCAATCCGATTGAGCATCTGTGGGATGTGCTGGATCGACAAGTCCGATCCACGGCGGCTCCACCTCGCAACTTGCAGGACTTGAAGGATTCGCTGCTAATGTTTTGGTGCCAGATACCACAGGACACCCTCAGGGGTCCTGTAGAGTCCATGCCTCGGCGGGTCGGCACTGTTTTGGCGGCACACGGAGGACCACAGCATATTAGGCAGGTGGTCATAATGTTTTGGCTGATGTTGTCAATTAACCTAGCATGAATTCTTTCACAAAGTATTCTGAAGGACCAAATGGAACATGTCCGCCCTGCCACAGTGGCGCAGCGGTAGAGTTGCTGCCTTACAGTGCCAGAGACCTAGGTCCAATCCTTAACTATGGGGGCTGTCTACACAGAGTTTGTACATTCTCCCTGTGACTGCAGGGGTTTTCTCCAGGTGCTCTGGTTTCCTCCCGCACTCCAAAGATGTACAGGTTTGTAGGTTAATTGGCTTCAGTAAAACTTGAAAATTGTCCCTAGTGTGTAAGGTAGTGCTAGTGCACAGGGTGATTACTGGTTGGCACAAACGCAATAGGCTGAAGGGGCTGTTTCCGAGCTATATCTCTGATGCAGAGAAGATGTACGAGGATGTTGCCAGGACTCGAGGGCCTGAGCTATAGGAAGAGGCTAGGACTCTATTCCTTAGAGCACAAGGGGATGATCTTATAGAGGTATACAAAATCAAGTGAGGAATAGATCAGGTAGACACACAGAGTCTGTTGCCCAGGGTAGGGGAATCAAGAACCAGAGGGCAATTGTTTAAGGTGAAGGGGAAAGATTTTATAGGAATCTGAGGGTTAACTTTTTCACACAAAGGGCGTGGGTGTTTGGGATAAGTTACCGGAGCAGGTAGTTGAGGCAGGGACTATCACAATATTTAAGAAGCAATTAGTCAGGTACATAGATAGGACAGGTTTAGAGGGATACTGGACCAAGTGGACCCGTTGGGCCCAAACCTCTCCTGCATTGGTGCAACACCCTCTCCTCCCCCCTCCACCCCTCCCCCCTCTCTCCCTCCCCCTCCCACCCCCCCTTCCCCTCCACCTCCCCCCTTCCCCCCCACTCAATCCCCCTCAACCCCCTTTATCCTCCCTCCTCCCCCCCCCTACCTCCCTCCCTCCTTAGGGGATAGATTTAAACTTTAAAATGTGAATAACTTTAAATATATAAAAACGATTTCAATGAAACTTCTTCCATTAGCACCAAAGGGATGATGGTGAGTAAGGTGGGCCGAAAATTGTCGCGCTATCGTGTACTGTTTTGGCTGTAGTTCATGAACAAACAAACGAGTGTTTTAGTATATAAATGGGCCGAATGCAGGCAGGTGGGACTCTGCCAAGGGAATGCTTAATACTCATCATTACATTGTGCTTTGCCAAGAGCTGTATCATCTGCAAATTTAACAATGCTGTTCCATATACCGGAACCTTCTGCAAAAATATAGAAATGGATCAAGTACCATCAGGTTCTTGAACTACCTGTACGACTCTAACCACAACCCCAACTTAGCACTGAACTACTACGGACTTTGCGCTATTATGATTTTGTACTTTGGTGTTTGTAAATTTCCCCGGTGTGGGACGAATAAAGGAATATATTATTATTATTATTATTATTATTATTATTATTATTACCATCATGGTTTGGTTTATTTGAAATAGTTGATAATTTATTACATTGTTGTTGTTGTTGCAAGTAATCTGCTTGTAAAGCTGCAGCAAGTAAGAATTTTATAGTTCCTGTCTATATCCGGTGCATATGACAAATAAACACACTTGACACTTGATGCAAAATTGACCTTTCTGAAATACTGTCTTTCAGTTTGAAAAACATCCACCATTATGCTCTGCTTCCATTCTTTCTGCATTCTTTATTCATAGAAGAAAATCCTTCCCTTCAATGGACCTCTAGTTTCTTTTAGCTTCCTGCGAGACACTTTGTTTAAAAACCCACCTAAGATCCATCCATACAACCATCACAATCAACAATACCTCTTTAGAACATTTAAACAAGTTCAACAGATGTGACAAATAACCCTGAATGAAGGGGGGCAGTGCCCTTGTTCGCTCAATAGAGGCATCCCCACTACATTAGCATTTGGTGTGGCTGAATGCTGGTCAATTATCTTGCCTTCTCACCACACCTCCACAATGCCTATGGCAGAGCTCCTGGCTTTAACTTGTGAGACCAGTCTCAGTTTCAGTAAAGTACATACAGGGGAAAAGACCATGGCCCCACTCAGAACTGAATTTGACTTAAAGCCTTCAGGTTTTTCCTGCAGAAGTTTACTTTCTCCTCATTATTTTTCTTTATTGACACTGACAATAGGCTTAAGGAGTTTTAAAGCACATTTGAGGGAATTGGGGTTTTTTTGGCAGAGAGTGGTTGAAGTCTGGAATGTGTTGCCAAAGAATGAGATACTATTACTGTGTTTAAGAGGCATTGAGACCAACATTTGAATAGGCAAGGCATCGAAGGATGCAGACCTAACACAGGCAAGTGTGGATGGGAAAAATGGACCACATGGACAT
Source organism: Rhinoraja longicauda (assembly GCF_053455715.1). NCBI lineage: Eukaryota > Metazoa > Chordata > Chondrichthyes > Rajiformes > Arhynchobatidae > Rhinoraja > Rhinoraja longicauda. The sequence continues at coordinate 25,953,646 of NC_135957.1, read as the reverse complement.
GGTGGGCCGAAGGGCCAGTTTCTGTGCTACACAACTCTATGACTCCATGACTTCCCCTTGCACCATTTTGATTATAAGTGATTGACCAATTATCCCTTCTTTGGCAGACCAATTCACTCGGCTAAATGTTGCAGCGGAATCTGATCCACTCATCAACCAGCAAAAAGACAGGGGCATCTGTGACACAGTGAAGAGGACTGTGTGCCCTGGGTGATTATTCCCCAGCTCAAGAGTGCTTTGACCAATTTCAGTGAAACTACAGCCTAAGCTGCACACCACCATTGCAGCGCAGAGCTGAGATTGATTTCTAACCCACAAGAGGGCTTCCAAAGCCTTCCTGGCACTCCAATGTTTGAAACTGAGTTCTCAGAATGTGTTTGAAAGAAACCCTTCTGGTCAATAGACAATAGACAATAGGTGCAGGAATAGACCATTCGGCCTTTCGAGCCAGCACCACCATTCAATGTGATCATGGCTGATCGTTCTCAATCAGTACCCCGTTCCTGACTTCTCCCCATACCCTCTGATTCCGCTATCCTTAAGAGCTCTATCTAGCTCTCTCTTGAAAGCATTCAGAGAATTGGCCTCCACTGCCTTCTGAGGCAGAGAATTCCACAGATTTACAACTCTCTGACTGAAAAAGTTTTTCCTCATCTCCGTTCTAAATGGCCTACCCTTTATTCTTAAACTGTGGCCCCTGCTTCTGGACTCCCCTAACATTGGGAACATGTTTCCTGCCTCTAACGTGTCCAACCCCTTAATAATCTTATATGTTTCAATAAGATCCCCTCTCATCCTTCTAAATTCCAGTGTATGTAAGCCTAGTCGCTCCAGTTTTTCAACATAGGCATTGAGTGATGGTTGCCAATTGTATGCAGGTGAACTGCTTTGACAGCACAATTTGATAGGAAAACTGGCAATTTCATCACTTTGCAACTTGGAAGCATATGGCATGTGATTGACTCATTCTTTTAAATATGCTTTTAATTATCACAATTAAAATGACATTTTTTGTCATTCTGTTTCAGTTGAATCTTAAATACTGTATTTAAGCCACTCAAAATAAGTTTTACACTCTGTCAAACATAATCATACTCATTATCTGGAAACAGATGTCATTACCATTTGGAAAAGCAGAAAAGAAAACAAAATGGAACATTGACTATTGCATGAACTGTGTGGAGATTTAAGCTTAGGAGTTCTCAATCTCCTTGGCAACTTACACAACTTCAATGTTGTATTTGCCCCAGTAGCTTTACAAACCCTGAAATACATAAACAGCAAAGTGCACTGTTTCGTTTTTCAGTTATTTTTTTCCCTGTGTGTTGGAACCCACAGCAAACACACTTAATATGTTGTTGGCGCTGATGGGAGTTCAGGATTAGTGAACAGATTTCAATATCGTATTAATTACATTTGACAGAAATAGTTAATCATTCTTGCCAAATGCTTTAGAATCATATTTTCTTGAGCCATCACAGCGGATGGACAAGAGCTTGGGTCTGGGTGCCTGCAGGAGTCGTTTACCACTCCTAACAGAACAGGCAGAGAGCTAGCTGTGTCCCAAGGGGATGCATGCATGAAATACAGGCAAACACGACCACAAACATATACTCACAGAGGCAGGAAGTAAGAAGTCGTTCTTGTCATCTAACTCTTTAATTATGTTTTCCAAATCCTCTGGTAAAGGACTACTGATTTATGTTCCTTATAAACGAATGACAGTAGGCCCACATCATGGTTTTAATCAAATCAACAAAAATTAGAGTATCCAAAGTGACCACTGAGAAATTAGGACTGACAGATAAATTGAAGGAAAATGTTTCTGTAAGATCAAAGCCATTCGTATAAATTTTGCACCACACTAGAAAAAAAATATTGTGATAACTAATATGGAGGTGGTTTCATTGTGGTTGGACAGGTCACAGGTTACAGTAACGCGGCTCAGGCAGTTTTTAATGGAATGATAGACAGTCTTTTCCTTATCAATGTCTTGTTCATGTCAGGGATTATGGGGAGTAGACAGGAGAATGGGGTTGAGCGGGAAAGGTGGATTGGCCAAGATTGAATGGCGGAGTAGACTTGATGGACCGAATGGCCTAATTCTGCTCTTAGAACTCATGAACTAATAAACTTAACATGTCCTTCAAAAATTCATGGAAAATCAACTAGGGTTATGAACTAATAAAACCAAGTAACCAAGAAGACTGCATAAAGGACTGCAGATGCTGAAATCTTGGGAAGAAGTCAAATCCACAATGAAATATAGAGTCACCATTGCAATTAATTAATAAGAAAGAAAGTGTTAGATGTTATTTGAAAGGTCAAGGAGCATATTCAATAGGTCATTTATGTGGCAAGATTGTAATCGGCCTTCCAAGAAACCTGTGACACACAGAGGAAATTTGCCCCAACGTTTCATGTGCAGGTCTCAACTTTCATACCTCCAGGACTGGATAACCTTGAGGAATCGTGCGAGCCGCTAGACTTGTTTCGATTTTGGTTTTTGCGTTTGCCATTGGCAGCCCGGACAGAGCGGAGTAACACCTCACTGGCTTTGAAAAAGGCCACCATGAACGGCTGCTTTGATTGTGGTCCATGTCTTCCTATTAGGCCAGCTGATCGAATATTAATGGTCCGACCTAAAAAGGGATTCAAAGGTAACACTTAAATACAGGCAAATCTTCAAACAAAACCTTACTGCAGTGATTTTTACAAAGGCTTTTGTACATGAAATTCCTCGATAAAATCACACACTTGAGAATGTTGCCAGGACTTGAGACCCTGAGCTATAGGGAGAGGTTGGGCAGGCTAGGACTTTATTCCTTGGAGCACAGGAGGATGAGGGGCGATCTTATAGAGGTGTATGAGATCATGAGAGGAATAGGAAGGGTAGATGCAAAGAGTCTGTTACCCAGCGTAGGAGAATCGAGGCCTGTTTCCAAGCAGTATCTTTCATTCAATCAATGGACCCCGTGGATTTTTTTCTTAATTACCCTGTTATAATCCTGAGCGGGAATGGAAACTGATAGAGCCAATACTCATCATGCCAGAAACCTGGGTTCAATCCTGTTCTCTGATACCGTCTGTGTTGAGCTTGCATGCTCTCCCTGTGGACATGTGGGTCTGCCCAGTAGCGCCGGTCTCCTCTCACGTCCCATGGTTGCGCTGGTTAGTAGGTTCATTGGCCCTGGTGCAGGTAGGTGGCAGGACATTAGCTTTGGGAAGGGAGCTGATGGGTAATGCAAGAGGAAAATTGGGCCAGCAAGATAGTCCTTCACCTGTGGACCAGGTAAGGACAAGCATGGGGTGCCATGGAATGTAGTAAGGAACTGCAGATGCCGGTTTATACCAAAGATAGACACAAAAAGCTGGAGTAACCCAGCGGGTCAAGCAGCATCTCTGGAGAAAAGGAATAGTTGACATTGTCTAATGGAGTCTGAAGAAGGTATCCGACCCAAAACGTCACCTATTCTTTTTCTCCAGAGATGCTGCCTGAACCGCTGAGTTACTCAAGCACGGGGTCCCATGGAGCCTAATTCTAGGAGGCGATCCCAGGAGGGTAATATCCAGCCTGTGACATTTACCTCAAGCTTCCTCAACATTGAGTCGCTTCAGCGATCACGAGACCGAAACCTTTCCCATTTACATTTTTCTCTTGCGTAACTGCGACGACCAACATTTTACTGAAAAGTCTACCGATTCTACGCATGGATATTTATGTTGGCAAAGTAAACAGTTTGTTTTATAAAATGCTAGGCTCGTTTTTCAGTGAGAAATGAAAGCTTGTCATTTGAAACTGCACATCTGCGCACGCCAACCACTTTCCAAAACCAACGTCAGGGGCTGAGCCAGAAATAAGCTTCTGAAATTTCCCCCACCCCCTTTTATCCCCCTGGTTTTTTTTCTTGTTGGCATTTCGTGATCAAACAGTTTACTTTATGACACAAACAATTTCCAGCAGAGCAATTGGCACAAAGCAGTTTTGCAATATGAAGCGTTTATACACCACAGTAGTGAATGCATCTGCCTCCCAAATGTGCAATCAAATTCATTTTCTTTTCATGCAATGGAGAACTTGGATTGATTCACACAAGGACACCTTAAACAAACAATCTATCAAGGTACTTTTAAAGGCAGCAAGAAGACAAAGTCTGCTCTTTGCAAGGAAAAAAAAGTTCCGTCCTGGTACACGAGAATGGAGCAGTTTTACTTGCGGCTTTAGCCATTTCCATTCTACTTCCACTGTTACAAACATTCAGATTGAACTTCCTCCCTCTGGCAGCTTGTTTGCTGTAAAAAAGAGAAATTAAAAATTCCAGCCCATTGGCATACCTTGAAATGGCCCACTTCTACAACTTTTACAACATGTTTGTTCAGGTGCTTCACTTTAAATGAGTTTAAGATGTTCCCAATGTAAAGGAGCACGCCTCTGCCAGAAATAAGTGAGAATCTCGATGAATATGCGCAGCTGTATCATTTTAGTCCGCACCTAACTACTGTTCAAAAAAAACCTTCACATTACATTACAAAAACATCTTTGCAAGTTTACAGTAGACACTTTGTAATTAGATGCTTTAGAAGTATGAATCTAAAAAATAAATTAGATGACTTTCATTTAATTTTACTTGGTCCAAAATCAATAGATGACCTAATGCACATTTAAAAGGAAAACTGCAGACATGTATATTTGTCCATTAAAAGGTCTTTTTGTTGGGTTCAGTCAGAGCTTAATCTTTAGCAGAACCTGAATCCATAACTATTCATGAAAATGCTCACAGGCACAACTTCAGGGAAAATCCCCAATGTTTTGAAAGTTTCTTTTCTCTTGCCTATCTCTCCCTTCTACCCAACCCCACGCCTAGCATTCTTTGTCATTGAGTCATACAGCGCGGGAACAGGCCCAAGTTGCCCATGTCTACAACCCATGACCGACCAAGCGCCCTGTCTACAATCGTTGGCAGCACAGTGGCGCAGCGCCAGAGACCCGGGTTCGATCCTGACTATGGGTGCTGCCTGTACGGAGTTTGTACGTTCTCTCCTTGACCTATGGGTTTACTCCAGGTGCTCCAGTTTCCTCCCACACTCCAAAGACGTACAGTTTTGTAAGTTAATTTGGCTTTGGTAAAATAAATTCTACATTGTCCCTGGTGTGTAAGATTATGCAGTGTATGAGCATCGCTGGTTGATGCCGACTCTGTGGGCCAAAGGGCCTATTTTCGTGCTGTACCTCTAAACTAAATTAAACTAAACATTCGTCCCACCTGCCCGCTATTGGCCCACATTCCTCTAAACCTTTCCTGTCCATGTACATGCCTAAATGCCTTTTAAATGTTGTTACAGTTTCTGCCTCAACTATCTCCTCTGTCTGCTTATTCCATAGACACTACCCTCTATGTGAAAAAGCTCCCCCCAGATTCCTATTAATTCTTTCCCTTTTCAAGATAAACCCACTTCTTCTTGGACTGGTTTCCATCACTATGAGTCTCAACAGTGACCATTGTCAGGTCACTTGAAACCACAGGCCCAATTTCAACCATGGCCATCCACAGGGAATCATTGGAATACAGTCAAGGGAGAGGACTCGTCTGATTTATTGGAAGGATATTGGATTAGTTCAGGTGGGTAACTGCTGATTGGCATGGGCATGAGAGTTGGAGAATTAAACTCTGCAGAAACAAGGCCCTTCAGTCCAACTTGCCCCTCCTGATCAAGGTGCTTCCCTAAGCTAGGCCCGCATGCCTGAGTTTGGCCCCATACCCCGGCTGAACCTTTCCTAACCATGTACCTGTCCAAATGCCTTTAAACATTGTACACTGTACCTACCTCTACCACTTCCACTTCGCTCGGCCAGCTCGTTCCACATACCCACCACCCTCTGTGCAAAGAAACTTGCCCCTCATCTCTTTTAAATCGTTCCCCTCTCACCTTAAACCTGTGCCCTCTTAGACTTTGCTACCCTGGGGAAATAGACTGAAGGGCCTGTTTCTGTGCTGTATAACTCCAGACGTCACAGACACATGCAGACCTTCTCCTGCTGATCTAGTTGCGTTAAGGGGATTAAACACCAGTCAAATTAAACTCCTTTACACTCTGTTCTGCCGCTGATCTTGCATTGCTTCTCATTCTGACACACGGTGGAGCAGGCTAGAAGTTGAGGCCAGTTGCAGTTTGCACTCTCTCCCAGGTTAAGCTGTCAACAGTCAGGGAGCACCATCACCATCAACCTCACTGTGACGCTGTGATCATCTGGTTTAAAAGTCGGCCTCTACGGTGATCTGACTCCCAGACAAAAGGTCAACTTGCCACATTTGGGATTGTGTCACCAATCCCTAAATCAAATTTTACTCCTGCATTAACGAGAATTCTTAACTCAGAAACAGTGCACGCAGCCCAAAGCTACAATGCAACTTACAATCACTTTTATTTACCACAAGATACTGCTGTTCATTTTGCCATGAGTCACAGAGTCATACAGCACAGAAACAGGCCCTTCAGCCTGTTGCAGTTTGCTTGTTGAGCAAGATACCCCATCTACCTGTCCAAATATCTGCTAAATGTTGTTATAGTACCTGCCTCAACCACCTCCTCAGGCAGTTCATTCCATATACCCACCACCCTCTTATAAATGAAAAAGTTGACCCTCAGGTTCCTATTAAATCTTTCCCCTCTCACCTTACACCTACATCCCTCGGTCTTGACTCCTCTACCTCTTAGATTGTGCACATCGGGTTGATTGCATTAGTCGATTACATTGACAGACATCCCTGCTTGCGACTGCGGATATCCAGACCAGACCATCCCACACATCGTGAATGACTGCTCACTGAGGCTTTTCCCTGGTGGCATCAAGGCCATCCACCCAGCAACTGATGCTGCCCTGGCCTGGATGTCTACACTTGACCTACAACTTTAGGCTGTGCACGCCATACACAAGAAGAAGCAGATTCCACTACCCTGGGTAAAATACTCTGTGCATTCACCCAATCTATTTCCATCATGGTCTTATATACTTTATTGCCCTGATGCTTAAATCATTAAAATCATCAAACACAAACAATTCTACAAAATATGTTGGTATCATAGCAAGAATTGGTCCTATTCACACCTATTCTACATTCTCTTTTAAATGCTTACACTTTGCTCTTTTCTTCCAAATGGTACAATGTATAAGATTAGGGTGGTTCAGGTCACCTGGTGTCTTAAAATGTTGAAACATTTCAATCCCAGATCCACCTTAGAATCACCTAAATCTGGGGTTGCCGGGCAACGGGTTCGTAGGAGTCAGGTCCCTCGGTTTTAGTGGGACTCTATTTTATCTGCAGGTAGACACAAAATGCTGGAGTAACTCAGCGGGTCAGGCAGCATCTTCAGAGGAAAGGAATAGGTGACGTTTCGGATAAACCAGCTACTGCTGGGATAAACCAGTATCTGTAGTTCCTTCCTACCTATCTATTTTATCTCCATTTAGGTAGACACAAAATGCTGGAGTAACTCAGCGGGTCAGGCATTATCTCAGGAGAGAAGGAATGGGTGACGTTTCGGGTCGAGACCCATCTTCTGACTGATGTCAGGGGAGGGGGCGGAATACAGATAGGATAAAGTCGGAGACAGGAAGGCGAGTGGGAGAACTGGGAAGTGGGAGGGGATAGAGAGGGAAAGCAGGGACTATCTGAAGTTAGAGAAGTCAATGTCATACCGCTGGGGTGTAAACTACCCAAGCGAAATAAGAGGAGCTGTTCCGCCAATTTGCGCTGGGCCTCACTCTGATAATGGAGGAGGCCCAGGACAGAAAGGTCAGATAGGGAATGGGAGGAGGAGTTGAGGTGCTGAGCCACCGGGGGATCAGGTAAGTTGAGACGGACTGAGCGGAGGTGTTGAGCGAAACGATCGCCGAGCCTGCGTTTTGTCTCGCCGTTGTAGAGAAGTTGACACCTGGAACAGCGGATGAAGTAGATGAGGTTGGAGGAGATGCAGGCGAACCTCTGCCTCACCTGGAAAGACTGTTTGGGTCCTTGGATGGAGTCAAGGGGGGAGGTAAAGGGAGAGGTGTTGCATCTCCTGCAGTTGAGTACCTGGGGCGGGGGCGGTTTGTGTGGGAAGGGATGAGTGGACCAGGGAATTTCGGAGGGAACGGTCCCTGTGGAAAGCAGAAAGGGGTGGAGATGGAAAGATGTGGCCAGTAGTTGGATCCCGTTGGAGTTGGCGAAAATGGTGGAGGATAATATGTTGTATGCGACGGCTGATGGGGTGGAAGGTGAGGACAAGGGGGACTCTGTCCTTGTTACGAATAGGGGGAGAGGGAGCAAGAGCGGAGCTGTGGGATATTGAGGAGACCCTAGTGAGAGCCTCATCTATAATGGAAGAGGGGAACCCCCGTTTCCTAAAGAATGAGGATATCTCCGATGCCCTTGCATGGAACACCTCATCCTGGGTGCAGATGCGGCACCCAGGAATTGGGAGTAGGGGATAAAGTCTTTACAGGAAACAGGGTGGGAAGAAGTGTAGTCAAGATAGCGATGGGAGTCAGTGGGCTTGTAGTAGATGTCGGTCAATAGTCTGTCTCCTGTGATGGAGACGGTGAGATCCAGAAACGGTAGGGAGATGTCAGAGATGGTCCAAGTAAATTTACTTGGATGATTTTAACCCGCATCTGCAGTTTTTTTCCTACACAATATCTCCATTTAGGTTCGATTTTTGAATTGAATTGAAAGATACAGCATTAAAACAGGCCCTTGGCCTACGTAAGTCATCCATTAAGTAAATAGGGGAGTGCCTGTATAATTCTGTTTTCAGTAGTGAATAGAGGTAAACATTATCTCCAACTCCTCCTGTATTACATACACTCACTGATCTGCTGCAAGTTAACCCTTGGCTTGATTTTGAGGCCCAGTCGAATTTGGAATTGTTTGTCCCAAGTGTTTAGCAAACATCAATCAAACTGAAAACCACGCTAAATGTTTCCTCATTCTCACCGTCTACACAAACCTTCTGATGAGTTGAGGTTGTAATAGTTTTTTTTAATGGAAACCCATTTTGCGGATCAGAGTCCAGGCGGTCCATTTTTTATACGCACTACTACCATTGTGGGTTATTGATAAGGGAAGAAATCACTCAATTTCTGGTTTGGGAGAAGAAAGTTCAGTGACTTTTTCAGGAAGCAGTGATTTTTTTTTCAAAAGGATGAACAGCGGGTGAATTTACTTTTGACACGGGAGAAGTTGGGTGAAGTTGCATCTCCACGAGTCAGATCTTCCTCAGGGAGTAACTCAGGAACCTCCACTGGAAAGTGCGTCGGAATCAGTCTTCAGACGTCGTTACATTTCTCTGACTGGAGTCCCATTGTTGAAATGACAACCAGAGGAAGGCTGAACATAAAGAGGCAGTTTTGGGCTGAAGCCATCGCTCCTTGTGTACGCATGGAGACCCATGGCTCCACAGACCCATGGCTCCACAGACCCATGGCTCCACAGACCCATGGCTCCACAGACCCATGGCTCCACAGACCCATGGCTCCACAGACCCATGGCTCCACAGACCCATGGCTCCACAGACCCATGGCTCCACAGACCCATGGCTCCACAGACCCATGGCTCCACAGACCCATGGCTCCACAGACCCATGGCTCCACAGACCCATGGCTCCACAGACCCATGGCTCCACAGACCCATGGCTCCACAGACCCATGGCTCCAGCATTCTGGTGCAGATCTGCCAAGCAGCTGTAAGTTAGGTTACAGCTGTTGTTGGTTAATGTCCGACTCAGACTGGCTGCTCCTGGCAAAAAGCTGGGAAAACCAAAAACTCCCTCATAGCTTAAAGACTTGGTGGGGCAGTACAACTGGTCAGTGGTTGGCGTGGACTCGGTGGGCCAAAGAGCCTGTTTCCAAGCTGTCTCTTGCAATTCAAATTCAATTCCATACAACTTCTCCCAAAATTCCCAACAGACTATTTCCTTTACTTCCTATTAACAATTTTATGCTCCACGCCAATCCCTCTCTTTCCATAACTGATCCCTTGTTATCCTTCACCTCAACCCAGATGCATTCAGTTTGTACGAATTCAGTCTGAAGAAGGGCCTCAACCCGAAATGTCACCCATTCCTTCTCTCCAGAGATGCTGCCCGTCTCGCTGAGTTACTCCAGCATTTTGTGTCTATCTTCGATTTAAGCCATCTGCAGTTCCTTCTTATGCATTCAGAATGTTCCTGTTCATTTTCTCCTTTTTCTTGCTTGGCAACAGTTTCCTCACAATTCCTAAACACAAGATAAATCGACTCAAGAAGCATCCAATGCACTGAACCTCCATTGCACCTGGACCTCCTTGGACGGTAAGTAATATTCTAACGGGCTCGGCCTGCAAGGCTTAAAGTTTGCTAGTATTGCATGTAAATGTGCAAGCCCTAAGTTGTCAGAAAATCTTGATCATTCCTCCTGTGTTGGCAGTGGGTCCTAAAGTGGTAGGAGCAACTAGCCTACGGTACCCTGCCAATAATGGCTGATAGTGGCATCAGCCTTACAGGCTCTTTGGAATGTGATGCCCCTGGATGTTTGGCACCAAGTTGGAGGTGGGGATCATGGCAATCCGCCCCCCCCCCCCCCCCCCCCCCCCCAGGAAGAAAGGTGTCAGGGGTTTTGGGGAGAAGGCAGGAGAATGGGGTTAGGAGGGAGAGATAGATCAGCCATGATTGAATGGCGGAGTAGACTTGATGGGCCGAATAGCCTAATTCTACTCCTATTCCTTAAGACCTTATGACGTTGTGAAAGAAGGGAACTTTCTCTGGGATCATCCTGGATAGGGATTCTCACCTTCAGCTGCCCTTCAGCTGCCCTTCCACCAATGCACGCTGAGGCAGCGGGGGCTCACGCCATTGATACGGAGAGAGGGACCATGTCCCGACCGAACATCCTTGCAAGTGACCAGCCTCCTCCACCAGGGAGAGCGCCTTGTTCCCACTGGACTGCACGGCGATATCTGGCAAAGTGCCGCGGGATCACATTCAGTGATCGGGCTTTAGATAAAATTCCACTACAAGGCGCCCAGGAATGTTGCTCCACACAAATAGGATTCCTGGGCCTTTGCATCCTGTTATTTTTAGCTGCCAGTTGTGCAATCCCTGCAATCGTGATTCAGTTATTCCTACTACATCTGGTTCTGCTCTGCAAATTACTTCCTCCCTTTTTTGTGTTGGATGCGTTGCACATTGCTGTGCAGCATTTTAATTTGTTTTTTTATTAATAGTTCCTCTGGTTTATTTTTATCACTTAGTATAAACACATGTTCCAAAACGCTTGGCTGACCATGGACTTTGCCCCTGTTCCCTGTTCTTGCCTGGCCTCTGCTCCCATCGTTTAGCTCCCCTAGCTCTAGGCTGCTGTGCATCGTAACAGGTCCCTCCCTTCGTCTGACTCGTTTGATACACTGGTCACGGCACCTACTCTACTCCTCTGTAGACATGGAATCAGTCGCTGTCAGGATTACTACTGGTGACGTAGCAAAGGAGGCTGAGAGAAAACACTACAATGGAAACACATGCTGTGTTTTGAGCTCAGATCATTATCCGGCTTCTTGTGCCAAGTTTATGGCTGAGTCCTTGCTTCTCACAATATATTTGCTTTTATATCCCCTAAATGTTTTGGAACAGCATGTGCCAGAATTAAAACTTGATCACTGCATTTAGCTTACGATGTGCATCTGGAACTTTAAGATGGAGGGATCTTGGGGTCCAAGCCCTTAACTCCCTGAAAGTGGCAATGCAAGTAGATAGAGTGGTAAAGAATGCGCATGGTCAACTTTTTTTCATAGATCAGGGCATTGAGTGTAAGAGTCAGGAAGTCTTGATGCAGCTTTATTGGACTTTGGTTAAGCTGCATCTGGAGTATTGCATGCAGTTGTGGTCAACCCATTACAGGAAGGATGTGAAGGCTTTGGAAAAAGTGCAGAAGAGGTTTGCCTGAACGATGCCTGGATTTGGGGGGATATTGCCTATAGAGAGAGTTTGGAGGGACTTGGATTGTTTTCACTGGAATGCTGATGGCTGAGGGGAGATCTGATACAAGTATGTGAAATGATCATAGGCATAGATAAGTTAGATGGGCTGAATGGCCTAATTCTGCTCCTGTGTCTTCTGGTGATAATGTACCAGCTAATTCAGCCCATTATGTCACGGCATTGACTTACACAGCAGTACTCCAATCTCTGAATCACCTGCTCACAAGGGTGTTCCCACTCACTAACCATTTTTTTTAAGAAGTGGGGGGAATTTACCAAATTCTTCTTTCCACTGTAGACAATATAGTTTGTGTATTCATGTCATTGTGATTTCTGGCATCTTTCTATGTGAAAAAATGGTCATCTCCACAATCACAAGGCATAGCACAATGTAAACATCTTCTCCAAATATAAACTTAGCTAGTTTAGAAACAAAATGAATACTTCCCAATTATTACTGTACCCTGTATGAAATAAGAGACACATTGCAGCGCAGAAACGGGGCCCTTCGGCCCATCTCATTTGTGCTATCTGTGATGCCTTCTGCACTAACCCCATTTGCCTGCATTCGACCAGTATCCTTTTTATGCCCTTCCTATCCAAGTACCTGTCCAAATACCTTTTAGATGTTGTAATTGTACCTACATGTACCATCTCCTCCGGCATCCTGTTCCAAAGAACGACTAGTCCACGTGGTGAAAACCCTGCTCCTTGGAGATCCTTTCTCCCCTCTCATCTTAAACCTGTGCCCTCTAGCCCTTTAATAAAGTGGTAACTAAATGTCCCGTCCCCCCCCCCCCCCCCCCCCAGCTGGTTTTAATAATGATCACAATTTATTTCTGGCAACGGATAACATACCGTCCATTATTTCCACACAAAGTTGCAAGCCCATGTTATGTTGTGGGTTCAGTACCCAGTGGTTGCTGGTAGCTGTGATGTCAAACACAAGCCACCCGCCCTCTGATGCTCGAATCTTCTTACTGTCCAACAGAAAAAGGTCGGCATCCCTGGATGACAGAGAAACAGCAGCCATGAGTTCATATGCAGAGCAGTGGATAAGGTTAAAACTTGCACTTAAAAATCACATTCCACATTCTCAGTTCATCCCAAAGCGGTCCAGTTATGGTGTCACAGTGGCGCAGCAGTCGAGTTGATGCCTCACAGCGCCGGAGACCCGGGATCAATGCTGACTACGGGAGCTTACGTTGGTGACGACACCAAAATTGGAGGAGTTACAGACAGTGGGGAAAGCTGTGTGAAGATACAGCGGGATATAGATCAGCTGTAAACATGGGCAGAGAAATGGCAGATGGAGTTTAACCTGATCAAGTGTAAGGTGTTGCACTTTGGGAGGTTCAATGTAAGGAAAGAATATACAGATAATGGGAAGACCCTTAACAGTATAGATGTACAATGGGATCTTGGAGTCCAAGTTCATAGCTAACTTAAAGTGGCAGCACCAGTAGATAGGGTGTGTATTAGAAGGCCTATGGAATGCTTGCCTTCATTATTAGGGGCATTGAATTTAAGAGTCAGGAAGTCATGATGCAGCTCGAGAGGACTTATAGGTTGGATCACATTTGGAGTATTGCGTGCAGTTCTGCCATCACAGGAAATATGTGGAGGTTTTGGAGAGGGTGCTGAGGAGGTTTACCAGAATATTGCCTGCATTAGAGGGTTTCAGCCACAGGGAGAAGTTGGATAGACATGGATTGTCTTCTCTGGAATGTTGGGGGTTGAGGGAAGACTTGATAGAAGTGTATAAAATTGTAAGAGGCATAGACGGTCAGAACCATTTCCCCCAAGGTGGAAATGTCCAAGACTAGAGGGCATAACTATGTGAGAAGGGGAAATTTTAATGGAGATGTGTGGGGCAGAGAGTGGTGGGGGTCTGCAACACATTACCAGGGGTGGTTGTGGAGGCAGATCTGATAGTGGTGTATGGGAGGCTTTTAGATAAGCTCATGTACAGGCAGATAATATCAGTTTAACTTGGCGTTATATTCGGCATAAATATTGTGGGCCGAAGGGCCCGTTCCTGTGCTGTACTGCTCCATGCTCTATGTATAATGTTCCACCCACACCTCGATCACCTTGATCCGAATATAATAAGCACACTCCAAGGACACTGAACACAGAACGTACTGTTTACCTCCTTTACATCCCGGCCAATATGTGTCCTCTGACCTTTCTGACTCATAGTAACACGTGATACTGGGACATCAGTTACCATGACAACCTCCTCCACTTTCTCTGCAACCTAAACCAAACTTTATTTCTGTCTAATAGTTCTGATGAAGAACTGAAAAGATGCCTGTTTCTCTCTGTTTGACTGACCTGCTAAGTGCTCTCAGCATACTCAGTTTTTATTTCAGCTTTTTAGCGCCCGCAGTTTTTTGGATTGTCATCGGATGATCTGGTTTGAAGATGCTGATCGAAGGGACATTAGAACTTCAATGTGTTGTGGAGTATTTTGCATCCACCTAGACAGGGATACTGTGTTTCTGTTTGGACAATACACCTCCAATATCACTCTATGGTTCTGCTCAAGTGTCAGGAGATACACTGTCAATCCGCAATCCTCATCAGATACTTTTTAAACATGTTGACACAATGATGTATGTAATGTTGGGGCTGTATAAGGTAAGGCTGCATTTGGAGTATTGTGAGCAATTTTGGGCACCATATCTGAGGAAGGATGTGCTGGCTTTGGAGAGGGTCCAGAGGAGGTTTACAAGAATGAACCCAGGAATGCGTGCGTTTGACAGCACTGGGCCTGTAGTCGATGGCGTTTAGAAGGAATTTTAAAAGGGACCTCATTGAAATTTACCGAATAGTGAAAGGCGTGGATAAAGTGGATGTGGAGAGGATGTTTCCACTAGTGGCCGAGTCTAGGACTGGAGGTCATAGCCTCAGAATGAAAGGACGTTCCTGTAGGAAGGAGATGAGGAGGAATTTATTTAGTCAGATGGTGGTGAATCTGTGGAATTCTTTGCTACAGAAAACTGTGGAGCCCAAGCCGATGGATAATTTTAAAGCAGAGTTAGATGGATTTTTGATTAGTATGGGTGTCAGAGGTTATGGGGAAGAGGCAGGAGAATGGAATTAGGAGGGAGAGATAGATCAGCCATGATTGAATGGCGGAGTAGACTTGATGGGCCAAATGGCCTAATTCTGCTCCTATCACTGATGACATGGCTACCGGTTTATTTGGCAAAAACATGTAAGTGATGTGATGCTGTACAAACCATATCGACACGGCTTAAACACCAGCCCCATTCCTTTGTCAGAAGTAATGGTGCAGCATCTGTGCCACCTTCCCAGTCTGCCCCCAACAACAGCCCGCTGCACCAAAAGGCACAACCGATCTGAAAGCAGAGACGCGCGATTTACATCCTTCTCCTAAACGGGACACAAACCAGGCGGCTGAATAATTTTGCCAGCAACCCAGAATATTTCTGCATGAAAATAACATGCTGTAAAAATGGCCATGGCGCACATGCTACAGTGTGAGAGATTGACAAACCAGCTGCCAACCTTCCTCTGGAGATAAGGCCCAGCACAAGCACACAACTAATTATAATCAGTCCCAGTTCTGCTTCTTCAGGCAACTAATGCTGATTACTCCCTCACTTCAATCTCCTCCAATCTGGTATTTCTGCAATGCTGCTGGAGGGACCACACAAGGAGGACATTTCTCACCTCCCCTGGGTACATCGGAGATGGCAGTACTCATGTAATTACCACAGCCTTGACCTGGCAGTCCAGAAAATGGTCAAATGAAAAGGTTCCAATACCTAATAAATTGCATCTAGTGCTCTCTGGAGCCTGAAATGGGAATCTCTGACTAATGGCCAGTGCGTTCTTTGAACTGCAAGATAGCTGGTAATTAATTAAACATGTCTCTTGTGATGGCTCTTACAGTGTAACCACCTAAAGTAAACATTCCCAATCTGTGGAGTGATTAATGGCCTCTGTGCAGGCCCTTTGATTTTACTGTTAGTTTGCAACAGGCAGAAATATATGCTGCAAAGACCACGAAGGGCAGAGGTAAAGCGATGGAAATCGCAAACACTAAGGAATTTAACTGACAGCAAATGGATTTGTCATTATCCCATAAGATATTTTACTTAACTGTGTTTTTTTACATCAGAATCCCACCAGTAAGAAATTCAATTAGAGAACTGGTGTTTTGAAATTATAAATAGCTTTGCTCATTGGTTCTCACCTAATGAAATGAATACAAGGTAACGATAACTAAAATATACGGGCCACCATGAAGTATTAACATTCTGAAGAGGTAACAGGCTTTGGACATCTGATTTGGGTAAAGCAAGTACGTTTGAATGACTGCTGCAGAGAATAATTCAGATTATTCATCTAAATCGTGAGATGTTTCGACTCTGATACTTCAACAGAAGATTGGTTTTCTTCCAAGATTGCAGTGTGGAGTTAATAATAAGCATACCGCAATCTGCAAATCTAATAGGTTTCAAGGGGGGGGGGTCTCAATGAAACCTACTGGATAATGAAAGGCCTAGATAGAGAGGATGTGGAAAGGATGTTTCCACTAAGTCTAGTACATTTAGAATGGAGATGAGGAGGAATTTCTTTAGCCAGAGGGTGGTGAATCTGTGGAATTCATTGCTACAGAGAGCTGTGGTCATTGGATATTTATAAAGTGGAGATTGATAGATTATTGATTAGTAAGGGTGTCAAAGATTACAGGGAGAAAGCAGGAGAACGAGGTTGAGAGGGAAAAATAAATCAGCCATGATCGAATGGCAGAGTAGATTCGATGGGCTGAATGGCCTAATTCTGCTCCTATGTCTTATGGTCTAAATGGTGGGCAAATTGGAAATCACACTCAGCTGGGTCAAGCCAAGTAACAGCTGGTATGAGAAATGGAAATGCTGGCATGGGAGGGTTCATGTTGAGTCTACAGTTAAGCTGCCTGGAAGGGGTGAAATAACCTGCTCTTTCACTGACTGGTGAGCCTGGTGCCAAAGGAAAAACCACATGTCATGGAATCAAGGGTCATTAAATCAGCCACCCAGAAACAGACAAGGGCCAGCCCACCTTGCTAATGTTGACCATGAAGTATATAATGATACCATTTATAGTGTATAAGTATATAATTATACTAATATGTATACTGTATCTTTGTTTTATGGTCTTACAAGGTATTGGCCAGCATGAATGTGGTGGGCCAAAGGGCATGTTTTTGCCCTGAGACTCCATGGCCCTAACAATGAGATGATCTAAAAGCAACAAAGGATATCGGAGTAATTCTATAGGTTTCTGCTCCCTTCCAGCCAAAATGACATCTGATAAAAGTAACACTGCAGCTAATCCTGTAACTATGCATTTGTTCACTAATTTACAAAATTAATCTCAATGGTACTTTATGGTTCAAAGGTGTTTTATTTGTCCCAGGTGCAAGTGCGCAGTGAAATTCTTTTTGCAGGTGCCGTCATGCTTAAGCGCCATTTCCACAGTACAAAGTCTGGTCCACATGCACATTTGGTCTGCTGGAGCAGTTCCCAACCCTAGTAAGCCCCAGGCTCCTCCATTGCCTTTGACCGGATCGGCCCACACACCGATGTCCCTCTCCTCGCCCAGCCCTCTTTGTGTCCTGAGGGTGCCTCTTGCAGCCAACCTTGCAGAAGGCATTGAGGCATTACTACGGCTCTCCCTCCCACCTAATCCAAGCTAATTATAATCGTGCATGTACAATAACTTGAGAAAAGCATTGCAGTTGCTATTCGTATATGTGAGCGGTTCATCTTGCAATACATTAGGTTGTCTAGTGATTGATTTTGATTCTATTTCTACATACAACACCGAACTGTACAGACACAAAGTGCTGGAGGAACTCAGCGGCTCATGCAGCATCTCGGAAGGAGATGGATAGGTTTTAGATCAGGACCCTTCTTCAGGCATGGGTCCCTTTTTCAGGAGTCTGAAGAAAGGTCCTGACCTGAAACATCACCTATCCATGTTTTCCAGAGATGTCAGCTGACCCGCTGAGTTACTCCAGCATTTTGTGTCATTTTTTTTGCAAACCAGCATCCGCAGTTCCTTGCATCCACATGCAGCGCAGGAACAGACCCTTCAGCCCACAATGTCCATGCAGAGCATGATGCCAAGTTAAACTAATCTGCTTTGCCAGTGTGTGACTCATATCCCTCCATTCCCTGCACATTCATGTGCTTAACTAATAGCCTCTTAAATGCCACTATGATAGAAACATAGAAACATAGAAAATAGGTGCAGGAGTAGGCCATTCGGCCCTTCGAGCCTGCACCGCCATTCAATATGATCATGGCTGATCATCCAGCTCAGTAGCCTGTACCTGCCTTCTCTCCATACCCCCTGATCCCTTTAGCAAAAAGGGCCACATCTAACTCCCTCTTAAATATAGCCAATGAACTGGCCTCAACTACCTTCTGTGGCAGAGAATTCCACAGACTCACCACTCTCTGTGTGAAGAAATGTTTTCTCATCTCTGCTTTCAATCCCTTGCCTGGTATCGCATTCCAGGAACCCACCATTCTCTGTGTAAAAAACTTGCCTGCACATCTCCATTAATAGACAATAGACAATAGGTGCAGGAGGAGGCCATTCGGCCCTTCGAGCCAGCACCGCCATTCAATGTGACCATGGCTGATCATCCACAATCAGTACCCCGTTCCTGCCTTCTCCCCATATCCCTTGACTTCACTATCTTTAAGTGCTCTATCTAACTCTCTCTTGAAAACATCCAGAGAATGCAATTGCTAAATTATGAGTCGTTTGATACAATATAATACATATTCTCAGCTTTTCAAGAGATATTACGTTTAACTCAATCGCCAAACAAATTGGGCGGTCACGGTGGCGCAGCGGTAGAGTTGCTGCCTTACAGCGAATTGCAGCGCTGGAGACCCGGGTTCGATCCCAACAACGGGTGCTGTCTGTACGGAGTTTGTACGTTCTCTCCATGACCTGCGTTGGTTTCTTCCGGTATCTCCTCTCACCCTCCAAAGACGTACAGGTTTGTAGGTTCATTGGCTTGGCAAATATAAAAGTTGTCCCTAGTGGGTGTAGGATGGTGTTAATGTGCAGGGATCGCTGGTTGGCGCGGACCCGGTGGGCCAAAGGGCCTGTTTCCACTCTGTATCTCTGAACTAAATCCTTAACCATCTGCTTTGTGCATTATTATCCTACCACCTTTTGCAAAACTCATAAAGCATTCAAGAATGAAAATGCCTTTTAAACATTCAACTGTATGTAAATAATAATTATTCAGTTGTGACACTCTTCAACTCAGGTTAAGATATAATGTTATTACCCTCCTTTGACTGTCATTAATAAATTATATAACTGGTAAAATGTTGCATTGTAGTTGAAAAATGTGAGACATTTGTAAATCAGAAGTCTTTCGAATTACAATTATTAACTAGAGCACAGAAGCATTTATAGAGTAATGTCTACAGTCCAGTAATGGATGTAATGTCTACATGTAATGTCTACATGTCTAATGTAGTAGCCACACTACAGGAAGGATGTAGAAGTAATAGAGAAAATGCAGAAGAGATTCACCACGATGTTGTTTGGAATGGAAGTCTGAAGCTATAAGAAGAGGCTGGGTTTTTTTTAAACTGGAAAGTAGGAAGCTGAGAGGGGACCTTTTCAAGGTTTGTAAAATGATGAGGGACGCAGAAAGGGTAGAGTCAGAGTCCTTTTTTCCCCAGGGCAAGGGAGTCTGGAAATAAAGGGCACAGGTTTGAGGTCAAAGGAGAGAAATTTAAAGGAGGTCGGAGAGGTACATTTCTCACACAGAGTGGCGAATGTCAGCATTAGCCACCCGACAAGGTGGTGGAGCTAGATACAATTCCAACATTTAAAAGGAATTTAGACAAGTGCTTAGATTGGAAGGGCGGAGTGGGATTTAGGACTATAGTGGGCACATTGGATGAGTGTAGATAGGCATCATGGTCAATATGGCTGAGGTGGACCCAAAGGGCCAGTGTTTGTGCTGTATGTCTCTCTGATTCTATGTAGGTGTCTCAGTAGGTGATTTAATACACTCCAGCTTGTCCAATCTCTTGGAATAATCCCCCCTTCCCTGCATGGTCGTCCTAGTACGATAATAAATCATGCGACTTTAGTAATGTGTGTGTACTTAATGGAGCATGTTACCTTTTAGTATATTCTTTAATAACTTGGTATATAGTAATCCGGAAGGTGTCATTTCCATATCTACTGTTGCTTCGGTCTTTGTAAATGCGGAATTCTGCTGCCGTTACCGCCTCGCCTTCAGGGATCTGTGTGAGGTCGAATCGGAATTCCTTGTAGTGCCTTCGCTGGTGAGAAAAATACTTGTCTCTTTCAACTATGATAAGGAAAAAAAAGAGAGAAAGAACAGTTGGTATCAGTTATGATTTTTTTTTTGTTTTGCTTATTTATGTTAGAGGCAGAACCTTTTCTTCCTCCCACTAATTTGCACGGTTCATGACCACTGAAGATATTTTTGTCATTTGACCATCGTCCAGGAATTAACACAGCTCACTTTAGGAGTAAAATAAAAGAATACTGAGGAATAATATGTAGAGCTCTCACCACATTTCTTTACAGAAGACAGATGGGCTGACAAATGAAGAGAAACAGATTCCAGAATTGTCAAGCTTTTCATCACTTTTTGAAGCACAATCAAAACGTGTACCAGCACAAAGGGGGGGAAAGGTCATTAGTAGCATTCATAAATAAACACAGCAAATGATCACCACCAAGCTGTAAAATGAAATGTTTTCTTTTTGCCTTCCAATGTCCACAGAAAATCTTTCAATGAAAATAAATTCAGCGTAGTACTCTTGGAGTAGGATTTCCAGACTGTGAGAGAGCTGTGCCAAGACCTAGGAGTTCTTACTGTCCCCTCCCCATTGTATTTCTTTCCCTAAATTGTATTTCCTTCTTTGTGCGAGGAATTTAATGCATTCAATTTGGTCAGTCGGTAACACTGGGTGCAGATATGCTTCCTCACAGCGCCACACATCCGGGTTCAATCCTGACCTCCCCTCCGGTGCTGCCTGGGTAGAGTTTGCTCGTTCTCGCCGCGACGGCATGGGCTTCCATTGGGTGCTCAACTTTTCATAGGGTCATCAGGAATAGGAGTAGAATTAGGTTATTCGGCCCATCAAGTCTACTCCGCCAGTCAATCATGGTTGCTCTATCTCTCCCTCCTAACCACCATTCTCCTGCCTTCTCCCCATAACCTCTAACACCCGTACACCTTTTCTCCATCTTTTTGTGTCTATCTTCGGTGTAAACCAGCATCTGCAGTTCCTTCCTACAGATGATTATGTATTCCTCAACCAGGTTTCCTCTCAACATCGTTGGTTCCGAGGAAATGGGGTTGTTCGATAAATAACCCTAGTGTGTAAGGGAAGGGTAGAATCTGGAGGGAGTTGTTGTGACAGTCGAGAGAATATAAAGAATGGGATTAGAGTAGGGTTAGTTTAATTGGGTGGATAATGCTCAGCATGGATTCAGTGTAGAAACATAGAAACATAGAAAATAGGTGCAGGAGTAGGCCATTCGGCCCTTCGAGCCTGCACCGCCATTCAATATGATCATGGCTGATCATCCAACTCAGTATCCTGTACCTGCCTTCTCTCCATACCCCCTGATCCCTTTAGCCACAAGGGCCACATCTAACTCCCTCTTAAATATAGCCAATGAACTGGCCTCAACTACCTTCTGTGGCAGAGAATTCCACAGATTCACCACTCTCTGTGTGAAAAAAAACGTTCTCATCTCGGTCCTATCAGACTTCCCCCTTATCTTTAAACTGTGACCCCTTGTTCTGGACTTCCCCAACATCTGGAACAATCTTCCTGCATCTAGCCTGTCCAACCCCTTAAGAATTTTGTAAGTTGCTATAAGATCCCCCCTCAATCTTCTAAATTCCAGCGAGTACAAGCCGAGTCTATCCAGTCTTTCTTCATATGAAAGTCCTGCCATCCCAGGAATTAATCTGGTGCACCTTCTCTGTACTCCCTCTATGGCAAGAATGTCTTTCCTCAGATTAGGAGACCAAAACTGTACGCAATATTCCAGGTGTGGTCTCACCAATGCCCTGTACAACTGCAGCAGAACCTCCCTGCTCCTATACTCAAATCCCCTCGCTATGAATGCCACCATACCATTCGCTTTCTTCATGTCATGTCATCCTGTTTCCATGATTTTTTTTTCCTTGTGATTTTATGACCATTTCTTCTTCATTTATTCACTGCTCTGTTCCTTTCAGTCTGTTGAAGAGGCAGTGGTGTGGGTTGCCTGCTCAGTTGGTTTTGAAGTTTTCCCGAATTGCAGGTTAAGCAAAATGAAAAGCCAGTACTCAGCTCTTGGTGAAGAAAGCAAAACCATTTACAATTGATCGGAGATTTTTAAACCTGGGCAAATGTGGACCTCGGCTTCCTTCACATCAGAAAAGTACGGACTGAAGAGCATAGGTCTGATGGAAGAACAGATCAGACTGTGTAAATCTTTGAATCCAGCAGGGCATGTCGAGAGAGGGACCAGTAAACCACATGCGTCCGGAACTTACGAAATAGATTGCAAAATCAGGAGGCTGTTTTGAACATTTCTAACACTCTGGGTGGGCAGTTCCAGCATCATGTTCTACCCCCTGCACTTTAACAAGGAAGAACATATATTGAAGAGTCTGTAGAATGGAAAATGGGATGACTGTGAGGGATGAGAGTTTTCAGCTGCAAGCTGGGGTATTTGGCATCTATGCAGAAATAGAGGTGTGCTGATCTGTGGGCTGATCGACTAAACTACTTATTCCTTCTGACACAAGTACCTAATTGGAAAGCACTATGCCTTAGAAATGTCCTCAGGAATGGCAATAGAGTCAAAAAGTCATAGAGCACGGAAACAGGCCCTTGTCCATGTCAGGATGCCTCATCTAAACTCGTCCCATTTGCCTGCATTGGCCCAATCCCTCTAAACCCTTCCTGTCCATGTACCTGTTCAAGTGTTTTTTTAAAAGTCCCTGTTATTTATCGAGCAACCCCATTTCCTCGGAACCAAAGATGTTGAGAGGAAACCTGGTTGAGGAATACAAAATCATCTGTAGGAAGGAACTGCAGATGCTGGTTTACACCGAAGATAGACACAAAAAGCTGGAGTAGTTCAGCAGGTCAGGCGGCATCTCTGGAGAAAAGGAATGGGTGACGTTTCGGGTCAAGACCCTTCTTCAGACAAGAAGTTGAGTTACTCCAGTTTTTTGTGTCTTTCTTCAATATGGAATTGTGCCTGATTTTGACAGGGTAAATAATGATCAGCTATTCATTTCACCAGATGTTTCAGGGATGCAAATTTAAAAGTTAACGAGTGACTGATATTAGTGAGAATTGAGGGGAAAACTTTTTCAGCAGGGTGAGGTTATGATCAGGAAGTCACAGCCTGTGGGATATTCTGTCGAGTCTTTCACAAAGGAACCAGGTAGACACATGAGGGAAGAATAATTTGCAGGCCAACATAGATGCAGGAGAGGAATAGTCATGATGGGATTGTTTCACATAGAACTAGCATGGAAACAGTGGGCTGAATGGCATTTTTCCGTAGCAATTCAATGATTCTGGATCATTGGGATGTAATGGTTTGCGATCAGCGCAGGATGAGATTACCATCAATCCTATCCTCTCTTAGTGACCTGACCATCTGGTGTAACAAGAGATGGTGACCAGAAAATAGTTTCAAGACTGTTCCAACATAACATTTTTTAAAAGAGCAACCGCTGTGGAAAACGTTTTTGGCACTCTGCTCGCAAATACATGGCAAAACATCGAAAGCCACCGCAAGTAACAAGACTTACATTTTGTATTGCAGCTCTGTGGCCCTTTCAGGATAGTCCAAAGCAATATACAATGGATGAAGCACTTTGGAAATGTGGTCATGGTTGTGACAAACACATTATCGCAGCGCCAGTTTGTGCCATTGTGAAGATAAATTTTCCATGTGTCTTTTCTGGATCTTTCCCTTCCCAAGCTATCAGTGAGTGTGCCAGATATTTTTATCCAAAATATAATTTACTCCAGCAGTGAGGTTGCTAATTGCATGCAGAGGTTGTTTCCTAATTCTAACGTCCAGGCTTGAGTTGTGTGCAACCGGCTGGCTGCTAAGCAAAAAGCACCAGACAATATCTTCAGCACATGACATAGAACCGTACAGCACAGGAACAGATCTCTCAGCCCACAATGTCTGTGCTGAACACCATGTTCAATTAAACTAATCCCTTCCAATCACTCTCTGTGTAAAAACATGACCCGCCCATCCCCTCTGGCCTTAAAACTATGCCCTCTAGAGTTGACATTTCCACCCTAGGACAAAAACTCTGACCATCTACCCTCGATATGCATCTCATAATGTTATTAACTTCTTTAAGGTGTCCCCTCATCCTTCAACATGCCAAATAAAATAATTTAAGTTTATCCCACCTCTCCTTTTAGCTGTTACAAGCAGGGTCCCTGTAAACTCCTGCTGCTTCCTGAAAGCAGCAACACCTGTAGGCAAGGTTGTAAAGAAGGCGTATGGTATGCTTGGCTTCGCCGTCAGAGCATTGAACATAAAAGTCAAGAACTCATGAGGCAGCTTTATAAAACCTTGGAGTATTGCACAATACATATGACCTTGCATATAACCTCCCAAGTGCAACACCTTACACTTGCTTGGATTAAACTGCATCTGCCATTTCTACATCCATATCTGTAACGTAACTATGTCCTGTTATATCCTATGACAGCTTTCTTCACTGTCTACAACTCTTCCGATTTTTGTGTCAACTGTAAACTTATCAACCAACCCATCCATGTCCTATATATACATATATATATATATGTGTGTGTGTCAATCACAAGCAACAGAGGTCCCAGCACTGGTCCCTGCAGAGCATCAGTGGTCACAGACCTCTAGTCAGAATAATTCTCTTCCACCATTACTCCCTTTCTTCTCTCAGAAAGCCAGTTCTGGATCCAAACGACTAAGCTACCTGAATCCCATACATCTTAATTTTCTGGATCAGTCTACCTTGAGGGACCTTGTTAAATGCCTTACTAGATTCCACAGACAACATCCACAGCCCCACCCTCATCAATTACCTTTGTCGCCTACTTAAAAGATCCAATCAAGTTTGTATGACATGACCCCGGCCCTGTACCTGTCATGCTGACTGTCCCTAATTAGCTAATTCTCTTTCAAATTGGAGTAAATACTATCCTGAGGAATCATCTCCAATAACTTCCCTGCCAATGATGTGAGGTTCACCAGCCAATAATTTCCTGGATTATCCCTATTTCCGTTCTTTAACAAAGGAACAACATTAAATCATCTGTCCTCCAAGCCCCTCTCCTTACTGAATAAGGATGCAGAGCACTCATTTAGTACCCCACCTTGATCCTCTGGCCACAAGCATCAATTCTCTCCTTTATCCTTGAGTGGCCCTACCTTCTCTCTCTTGACTCTCTTGTTTCAAATGCATGCATAAAATCCCCTGGGATTCTCTTTAATCTGCCATCCATGGTGTTTTATGTCCCTTGCTGGCCCTACTGATTCCTTGTGTGAGTTCTTCATATTCCTCAGAGGGCCTGTCTGATTTCATTTTCGTAAACATTACATAAGCTTCCTTTTCTCTTTTTGACTAATTTCCTTTCCTCATCTATCATTTATAAAATTATATTATTATACTAATATCATTATTATTATTATATATGATATATATATATTAATATATCATATATAATATATTATATAAATATATATATAATCTTTATTATTATTATTCTATGGCCCTCTCGGTCATGGTTGACCATGGGTGATGCATCCTAGTTGTTGGCTGCTTGCTCCAAACCTCGGCTAGAGTAGCGTCGCTTGTGGCTGAAGAAACTAATGCGGGAGTTGCAGGCATTATTATTATTATTATTATTATTATTATATATATTATTACTAATATAATTTCCTCATAAAAAAGGGAAGACATTTGCTCAATTCCCCCATAATGTTTGAAAAAGTCATCCAATTACTCCCAATCTCTGGTTCTTTCCCTTTAGAGTTACAGATTAACCCATTTGTACCAGTTCCTTTCTCTAAAGTCACCATTGTATTTGATTTTCCCATCTTTAGTGGCATTCCAGTCCTGGCAAAACTGCTCAAATCCAGACCAACATCCTGGCATTACATTTCACCAACTATTTCTAAAAGAAAGTTGGAGTTCAAACTAACCATGAACCGTGTTCTTACCCATCTGAAGTCAAACATTTCTCTCCCTATTTTATAAGATTATCATTTGCACTAAAAAGAAACATTTTAATGCTTCATTAAGCGAAAAGAGGGAAATTTGGTATATAAATAAGTTCATGAGTACATCACTATGAGTATGTAGTTACTCATTAAATTTAATGAAAACACCATTAAGCTTTCGCTAAAATGTGGTTTAAGACTACACCCTTGTGTGGTTTCAAGTCTTCTCATTTCTCAAAGGAACAGAGTGTGATGAGAGCTTTGGCCTTGAAATGTGTGGTCAAACTCTTCAAAATGCATTGCTGAGATGATGAGTTGGTGTCTACGGTCTGTGGTGACAGACATATGGACCGCACAAACTCTCAGCATGACGGCCTTGCTAAGAAACAAGGATCGTGACAAGAGATCACTTTCAGCTATGGATAAGATCCAATACCTGTGATGATGTGCAACTAAGTTTGTTTACTCGAAGATCCCACCTAGCTCATTCCTGAATTTTCCATGGAATTGCTCAAAACATCCCGAAACTCCCATAATGTCAGCTGCAGAAATCTCTTTCCTTATTTATTGCACAATTCTTATAGCTTAAACAGAAGTGACACATAGAATAAAGTCTATGTGAACCCAAACTCAAACAATGGTGCACACTGCCCAGTCCATCATGGGTTCTGACCTTCCCACCATCAAAGGGATTTACAGGAGTCACTGCCTCAAAAAGGCAGCCAGCATCATCAGAGACCCACACCAACCCGGCCATAAATTCATTTCACCCCTGCCATCAGGAGGAACATATAGGAGACTGAAAACTGTAACATCCAGCATCAAGAACACCTTCTTCACTTCAGCCATCAGGCCAATAAACACTGCAATCTCCAAATAAGCTCTGAATGACTTAGACTTGGGGGCATTGGCTTTGTAAGAAAAGAAGCAATCACTTTATACATTACGTATGGGGCCCATCACATGATCTGACGTCCCTACAATCAAAGGGATCTAGAACAGATGCTGCCTCGAAAAGGCAGCCAATCCCAACAAAGACCCACACCACCTGGTAAGGCTCTCAATTCATTCCTACCATTGGGAAGAAGGTATTGGAGTCTGAACGCGCGTGTGTGCGCGTGTGTGTGTGGATTATGAACTTTTCTTGTTTATTATGGTGTTTACAGAGTACTACCTTAACATGCAAAGAGTAGGAATAAACGGGTCCTTTTCAGAATGGCAGGCAGTGGTGAGTGGAGTGCCGTAAGGCTCGGTGCTGGGGCCGCAACTATTTACAATATACTAGACCAAGTGGACCCGTTGGGCCCAAACCTCTCCTGCATTGGTGCAGCACCCTCTCCTACCCCCCTCCCCTCTCCCTCCCCTCCCCCTCCCCTCCCCACTTCCCCTTCCTACTCTCCATCCCCCTCAACCCCCCCTTATCCACCCTCCTCCCCCTCCCCTCCCCACTTCCCCTTCCTACTCTCCATCCCCCTCAACCCCCCCTTATCCACCCTCCTCCCCCTCCCTCACCCCCACCTCCCTCTCCCTCCCCCCCAACTCCCTCTCCCTCCCTCCCTCCCTCCCTCCTCCTTCCCTCCCTCCTCATTCCCTCCCTAGGAGATAAATTTAAACTTTAGAATGTGAATAACTTAAAAAATATAACACCTATTTCAATAAAACTACTTGCTTTACCATTAAAGCGATGACGGTGAGCAAGGTGGGCCTAAAATTGTCACGCTATCATGTACCGTTTTGGCTGTAGTTCGATCACAAGTAAACAAACAAACGAGAGTTTTAGTATATCGATATTAATGATTTGGATGATGGAATTAGAAGTAACACTAGCAAGTTTGCAGATGGCACAAAGCTGGGTGAGAATGAACTGTGAAGAGGTTGTTAGGAGGTTGCAGGGTGACTTGGACAGATTGAGTGAGTGGGCAGATGCATGGCAGATGCAGTATAATGTAGATAAATCACAATCACAATCACAATCACATTCACAATAAAACTTTATTAGCCAAGTATGTTTTGCAACATACGAGGAACTTCATTTGCCTTAGTCATAACAATAAAAAGTAACAGGACACACAAAATACATTTTAACATGACCATCCACCACAGTAACTCCTCCACATTCCTCACTGTGATAGAAGGTGAAAAAAAGTTCAATCTCTCCCTTCTTTGTCCTCCAGCGGTCGGGGGCTCTATCCTTCCGATGACGGGATGATCTTGACTCCCGTAGCCGGCAGCGAGCCTTCCTCATCGGGGCGATCAAGCTCCTTCATCGGGGGGGAGGGGATCCCCCGCACCGGCGATCTACCCCGGGTCGGGACCAATCGAACCTCGTGCAGCTTTCAGAGCTCCCGACCAGTCTCAACCCGAGACTGTGAGCTCCTGATGTTAAAGTCCGCAGGCTGCATTGGAGCGTCGATCCCAGGCAAGGGATCGCAGGCTCAGATCATAAGTCCACGCCCCCGCGGGGACTCAAGGTCAGTCCCAGGCAAGACCTCCAGCTCCGTGATGTTAGGCCGCAGAGTGACCGGAGATACGATCCGGAAAACAATCGCATCTCCGGCAAGGTAAGAGATTGAAAAAAAGTTTCCCCCAACCCCCTCTCCCACCCCCCACATAAAACAAACCAGAGAACATTTACACAAACTTTTAAAACTTACCAAAAATAACAAAAAGAGTTTGAAAAGGACAGACAGACTGTAGGCGAGGCAGCCATCGTGCGGCACTCCCTGGTGGTCTGTGAAGTTATCCAATTCGGCAACAAAAACAAGGAGGCAGATTATTATCTCAATGGTTTTATTCACAAAATGCTGGAGTAACTCAGCAGGTCAGGCAGCATCTCGGGAGAGAAGGAATGGGTGACGTTTCGGGTCGAGACCCTTCTTCAGACTGATGTCGGGGGTGGGACAAAGGAAGGATATAGGTGGAGAGAACTTCTTCAAAGTGGACATACCTCGAAGAGAAATCGCAGTGGAGCAACCAGCAGTTATTTTCTTATACTACTGGTTGCTCCACTGCGATTTCTCTTCGAGGTATGTCCACTTTGAAGAAGTTCTCTCCACCTATATCCTTCCTTTGTCCCACCCCCGACATCAGTCTGAAGAAGGGTCTCGACCCGAAACGTCACCCATTCCTTCTCTCCCGAGATGCTGCCTGACCTGCTGAGTTACTCCAGCATTTTGTGAATAAATCGATTTGTACCAGCATCTGCAGTTTTCTTATACTACTGGTTGCTCCACTGCGATTTCTCTTCGAGGTATGTCCACTTTGAAGAAGTTCTCTCCACCTATATCCTTCCTTTGTCCCACCCCCGACATCAGTCTGAAGAAGGGTCTCGACCCGAAACGTCACCCATTCCTTCTCTCCCGAGATGCTGCCTGACCTGCTGAGTTACTCCAGCATTTTGTGAATAAATCGATTTGTACCAGCATCTGCAGTTATTTTCTTATTATCTCAATGGTGTCAGATTATGTAAAGGGAAAGTGCAACGAGAACTGGGTATCATTGTACACCAGTCACTGAAAGTAAGCGTGCAGGTACAGCAGGCAGTGAAAAAAGCTAATGGCATGTTGGCCTTCATAACGAGAGGATTTGAAAGGGGCAAAGAGGTCCTTCTGCAGTCTAGGGCCCTGGTGAGACCATACCTGGAGTATTGTGTGCAGTTTTTGTCTCCTAATTTGAGGAAGGACATCCTTGCTATTGAGGCAGTGCAGTGTAGGTTCACGAGATTAATCCCTGGGATAGAAGGAATGACATATGATTGGAAAGACTGGGCTTGTATTTACTGGAGTTTAGAAGGATGAGAGGGGATCTTATAGAGATGTATAAAATTATAAAAGGACTGTACAAACTAGATGCAGGAAAAATGTTCCCAATGTTCGGGAGTCCAGAACCACAGTCTAAGAATAAATGGAAGGCCATTTAAAACTGAGATAAGAAGAAACTTTTTCTCCCAAAGAGTTGTGAATTTGTGAAATTCTCTGCCACAGAAGGCAGTGGAGGCCACTTCATTGAATGAATTTAAAAGAGAGCTCTAGGGGCTAGTAGAATCTAGGGATATGGGGAGAAGGCAGCCACAGGTTACTGATTGTGGATGATCAGCCATGATCACAATGAATGGCGGTGCTGGCTCGAAGGGCAAAATGGCCTCCTCTTGCACCTATTTTCTATGTATCTATGTTTCAATACTGTACCTGTTGTGCTGCTGCGTAACAATTTCATTGTTTTGGGTCATATGATAATAAAACACTCTTGACTCTTGACAACCATCAGGGTCTTGAACACTATACAACATTAATCTCAACTATGAACTTCACTGAACTATCTTTGGTTGCACCAAGGACTTTGTGTTTTTTTGCACTAGTATCGTGGTTATTAATTTATTGAATTTTTTAATTATAAATTATCTCAAGGTTCAAGGTCAAAGTCAGTTTATTGTCTCATGTACCAGTTAAGGTACAGTGAAATTTAAGTATTGTGTTTACAGGCCTCTATTATGCTGCTGCAAGTAAGAATCTCATTGTTCGGTTGACTGTACTTAAGACAATTAAATATTCTTGACTGTTTTAATGGTTTTGTGTTATCCCAATACCAGATTCTGATAGTTTTGCACACCTATGATAGTTTTTAAATGTAGTCTATTTTAATTCCAAACTTAAATATAAAGGATTGGCATATAAAGGTTTGGCGTAAAAAAAGGTGGCCTCTCATGTAAACTCATAGCTTCATACCCGCCACTTGCATGCAAACTGCAGGGCAATAGTGCGGTGGACATGAATCTCTGCGGGCTGTGGAATTTAAGAGAGTGTTCTTCAGTCCTTCTCAACAGATGGAGTCAAAGGCTTAGTGAGGTCAAGGAAGACCATGCCTGGTGAGGTTGATGTTGCTCCCTACGTCCTTCTTGGAGTTCGGAGATCACACCCACAATGTCCCTAGATGGCTGGAATCCACACTGTGGCTCAGAGAAGGGGTCTGTGGTAACCGGGAGTAGGTGGTTGAGAGGAACCTGTCAATGATGTTCCCTGGGGCAGACAGGAGGGAGTTTCCTCTGGATTTCCTGCAGATGAACATCTCCTTTTCTGAGATGGTCATGGTGGCCGCCCCTGCTATATGCTCCACATATTATCGCCCTTTGAACTTTCTTCCCTGGCCTTAAAACTATGCTCTCTAGTTTTTGATATTTCCACTGGGAGAAAGGTTCTGACTGCTTTCCCTATCTATGCCTCTCATATTACCTCTTCGGATCGTTCACCTTGTTGTGGTGAAGAGGCTTGCGTGCCCCCATGATTCCGAGAGCGATGCCGTCGGGAGCACTAGCTTCTGGTAGGGCCACCCATGGCGGTAAGGTCGAGGATGAGGGTCCAGACTAAGAACGATCCAACGTACAAGACCTCAACAGCGGACCAGGCGGACAAAGTTATCTTGAACTCAACGGCTGTGAAGGCGGACGAAGACTGCAACAAATCTATCAGCGCCAATCGTCTTGGTTCCCTTGCCATTGGAATTAGTTGATTGATTTGTGTACTTCTTGGAGTGCAACATCAAGTACACGTTAAACACACGCACAGGTGACATCGGAACATAGACCATCATCCTCGACCTCGAGGGATATTCACGATTTTAATAAATATCTATCATGTACCCCCTCATCCTCTAGACAAAACAATCCAAGTTTGTCCAACCTCTCCGCACAGTTAAGAGAGACACAAATTGATGGAGTAACTCAATGGATAAGGTAGCATCTCTGGAGAACATGGATAGGTGACGTTTCAGGTCTTCTTCTCCTTAGAGCTAATATACTGGTAAATACGTTGGTAAAAATCTAATACCCTTTTCTGCATTCTTGTCAATTGGGTTAACCAGAGGTGAGGCTTAACTTTCGGTTGTTTAGTGAGTGAGGCTAATTCTAGCTTTACCCCATGCAATGGCATCACATTACACAAAGCCCTGCCACTATTCACGGCTGGCATTCAGGAACATGATGTGTTTTGAAAGGCAATTACAAAACATAAATGTGTACTTAACCCAAGCACAGCTTGGCATTACCACAAGTTCCAGCCCAAGATATTTTTCCAGACTTGTGTAAATTAATTGGCATGATGAGTTACAATTGGGTTCAGCCACAGAAGATGGGGGTGACTTTCTGGGACCTCAGTGGCTCTGTCATTCCAGGCGCTACATAAATGCTGTAATGTGAGCATTCCAGCGCCCTCTGGTGGACCAGATTCATCCCCAGTAACTGGTCCATTGAAACCAGAGGCTGAATGGAAGGAAGGAGGCAGCCTTCCACTGCACATATCATATCAAGCACCAGTGCTCGTTCACCAGCAATTAAACAGAAGGTCAATACAGAAGCCTGATAGTTGGTGTATTTCTACGGCAGAGATAGATAGATCCTTGATTACTAGGGGTTATGGGGAGAAGGCAGGAGAATGGGGTTGGGAGGGAAATGTAGATCAGCCATGATTGAATGGCGGAATGGACTTGATGCGCCAAATGGCCTAATTCTGCTCCTATCACTTACGATCTTATGACCTTTTGACATTAACAACAAATGGAAGAGAAAAGGGCGGCATGGTGGCGTAGCGGTAGAGTTGCTGCCTTACAGCAAATGCAGCGCCGGAGACTCAGGTTCGATCCTGACTACGGGCGCCTTCTGTACGGAGTTTGTACGTTCTCCCCGTGACCTGCGTGGGTTTTCTCCGAGATCTTCGGTTTCCTCCCACACTCCATGTAGGTTAATTGACTGGATAAATGTAAAAATTGTCCCTAGTGTGTGTAGGATAGTGCTAATGTGCGGGGATCACTGGGCGGCGCGGACTCAGTGGGCCGAAGGGCCTGCTTCCGCGCTGTAT
This sequence comes from Rhinoraja longicauda, assembly GCF_053455715.1. Classification (NCBI taxonomy): domain Eukaryota; kingdom Metazoa; phylum Chordata; class Chondrichthyes; order Rajiformes; family Arhynchobatidae; genus Rhinoraja; species Rhinoraja longicauda. The sequence goes on along the minus strand of NC_135957.1, from coordinate 25,920,522 downwards.
CTCTAAATCTAAATCTAAATCTAAGAGAGGAGGATCTGGCCAATTCTCGCTTGATTAAAATAGTGCGTTCCTAGCGGTGGATCGACGATGGTGAATGTGTGTGGGTGTGTTGACCAGTGATACTGATGGGAGAAAGAGGAACGTTTTTCATTGTCAAATATGCAAATCCTTTTCACACAAGAAAGGCCTCGCAGTTTCCAAAATGTTGTTTATACCATGCGATAAAAGAGGAGCTCCTTTAAGTGAATACAGTAAGTAGTTTTTTTGTACTACTTTGGCATTGGGCTTGGTTTTCTTGGTTGAGCTCTTACCCCGGTGTTATAGCAAGTACTTCGTGTTTTAAGAGTAATTCAGCAAATAATATGGCTTCATACATCCAATGTTCTATGCCAGAACTATATTGTGTCACAGGGGGCAATTTTAGGTGAAACTGCACTTAGAGTGCAAAATGAAAAGATAATAACTTATTGTGGAAGTTCAGACCATTTTAGCCCAATACTTCCTACCTCAGTCTGCACCTTCATTACATCCATTTCATGAGAATAACTTGGTTTAATGTTGGAGGCTTTTCTGTTTCAATTTCTTATACTAGTATCTGCATCAGCCCCATATTTGAAGAAGATCCTATTTTCTATTTGAATGCATATTAATTATATAATTCCATGTATAAATTCAGCTATGATTTGTGCTAATATCAACTGCAACTCCTTACAGGCTTATAGTGCATGAAACTGGCTCTAATTTTCACAAACAGATGCTTCATTCATGTTCTGACCCGAGTGAATGTCTTGTTTTGCTGAAAACGATTTCTTTACTTTTCTTAAAGTCTCAACGGCTCTCTTGCTGAGTGAAACTCCACTTCTGGATTACCTGCCAGGCTTTGTCCTACCTCTCCTCTCTTCCAACTTTCTTCCCCCCGCCCCACTCCCCAACAATCAGTCTAAAGAATGGCCAAAACATCACCTATCCATGTTCTCCCAGGAATGCTGCCTAACCCACTGAGTTACTCCAGCACTTTATGTTCTTCCACTCATTAATTTACTGCCTTGTACTGGAGCCAATTTACCTGGCAAAATAATACCAAGAGAAACCAGCCCAACACACTTTTAGTGTACTTGTACCTTCAATCATCCTACTTTTTAGTTTAGCTTAGTTTAGAGATACAGCACAGAAACAGGCCCTTTGGCCTACCATGTCCGTGCCGACCAGTGATCCCCGCACACAACACACACTCGGGACAATTTACAATTTTAGCAAGCCATTTAGCCTACGAACCTGTACATCTTTGGAGTGTGGGAGGAAACCAAAGCACCTGGATAAAACCCACACAGGCCACGGGGAGAACGTGCAAACTCTGTACAGACAGAACCCATCGTCAGGATCGAACCCGGCGTCTCTGACGCTGTAAGGCAACAACTCTACCGCTGCGCCACTGTGCCGCCCTTGGAGGTACTTGGAGGTGCTGCGTGCTCTCTCCAGAAAATGAACCATTTCATGCTTCCTTGGATCTGCTCCACATTCGCGGTTTCCCCATCACCTAAAAGTTTACTCATTATAACTCCCTGAGACGGCCCATTCATTTTTCACACAGCTCTGCAGGCCTGATCATGCACCCATTGTGGCCAGCATTGGAAAAATGTGCACCAGATCTAAGTCTGGAATTTCCTTGTACATAACCACTTCCCATTCAGTGCCATTGTAAAAGAATTTTGATCCAAGCATAATATTTAAACATAAATCCTTGATCCAAGCAAAAACTGTCCCTCAATTAACTGGGTTTACAGCAGTCAGTGATTAAGTACTGCAAAGTCACTGCCAAAGCTTTATCTACAAGCAGCATTGCAATTTTGCTAAAGCAATGATCACTTTGCAACCAAATGTGTGTTGCGTTAGTGATTTCCAATGCACTTATTCTGATTAAATTGCTGACTGAGTAATTAAATGGGCTGCGATGCAAAGATTTTCAAATTGACTGTTGTTATCTGCATTTCCTAAAGCCCCAATCCAAGCATAGTATTTCTTGGCAAACAGGTTACACTTGATGATTCGGCTGCACTATCACAAGCAAGGTTTTCCCACTGACACAAAGCATCGAATGTTTTGGCCTGACCTCACATGCATGAACATTTTCACACATCAACGAGGTCGCTCAACCTAAATAAATCTGCAACTTATCGACAAGGACACCACAACAAGCTTCTTTAATCATCCGAATAGATAAATTCAAAAAGTGTTCTGCTCTTTTATTCTGTGATCAAACTCGGTGATAGGTTTGGAAAGAGGAAATCAATGGCTACTACAATTCTAGACTTTGGTAAGTCTGGCTTTAATGCATTGATACAGACACAGAAAACAACATGTTCATCAGGTAAAACCATTGTTCAAAAAGGGAACAGTTTATTCATTGACCGATTGAAAGAAACAGCATGAAAACAGGCCCTTCGGCCCACCGAGTCCACACCGACCATCGATCGCCTGGTTCAATGTTATCCAATTTTTTCATTCACTCCCTGCATATCAGGGCCAACTTAAAAAGGCCAATTAACCTTAAGACCCGCACGTCTTTGGGTTGTGGGAGGAAACTGGAACATCTGGAGGAAACCCACATGGCCACAGGGAGAACGTACAAAGACCACACAGACCCCACCCGAAGTCAGGATCGAAACCAGGTCTCTGGCAGTGTGAGGCAGCAGCTCTACCAGCTGTGCCACCCTCTGTGCCACTGTGCTGCCCACACTGTTGCTGGGCATGTGTGAGAAGATTGGTCACAAGGAAATAAGTTGGGAAATGGGATTGATGGGAATGCTCTGAGGGTGGGCATCGAGTCTGTGGGCCAAATGGCATCCTTTAATGTCATAAGAAAGTATACACAAGAATGAATTAACCCTTAGTGCAGGCAAGTGGAAAGTGAATCACAGAGTACTTGCTGGGTGTGTGAGAGAGAATAAGTCGTGGACTATTGGGAGAATAAGGAGTGAGGAATGGAGCTGATGGGATTGTTTTTATAGGGCTAGCATGGTCCTAAAGGGCTGAACAACCTCCTTCCCATTTACAATAAACACATTCAAATATTAAAAACTACTAGCTGGGCGTGGACCCGTTGGGTGCAAGCCTCTCCTGTGGGCCCGGCAACCCTCCCCCAACTGACCTGTGGACCCATTGCCAGCCGGGGAGTCTCCCTTGGGGCCGTGGGTGGGCGAGGGGGAGAGGAAAAGGGAGAGGGAACCACTCACCTTGGCCCCGGGCATCCATCGCGGCGGCCAGAGCGAGCTGTGGACCCGTTAGGTGGCAAACCTCTCCTGCAGCGACAGCTCGACGGCGTCGGCCATCTTGTTTGACCCTCTGCTGCCGCGCTGCACCAAAGGGAGGAAGGTCAGGCGCGGGGCACGCCAGGACGGGCGCTGGTCCTCCTGACGCGGGGGGGGGGGGGGAAGGGCATTTATTAAAGTTTATTGTTAATTGCTTTTAAAATGTAACAAAACTCGATCAGTCGAGACTGCAGGGGAATGGTGAGTAGGGTGGGCATAAAATTGTTGCGCTATCGTGTACCGTTTTGGCTGTATTTCGGGAACAAATTTATCCACAAACCCACAAACCGACAAACCCACAAATATACAAGATGAGGGTTTTAGTAATAATAATAATAATAATATATTTATTTTATATAGCGCCTTAACACATGCACAAAGCGCTTTACAAATACAATTAACATAGAAACAAACAGACAAACAGACAAACTATCCTGACGGAAAAGCGGCGAATAATCAACGCCAGCGTCCTCTCACGTCAGGGTCCGGCAGTAGACATTAAAGAACACAAGACACACAGATACAATTTTTTACACAAAACAGCCATCACAGTGATTGCTCTAGGCATACCCTCACTGTGATGGAAGGCAAAGTCTTATCTCCTCCTCGTTCTTCTCCCGTGGCGCCACGAGGCGATCGAGGCTCCCAACCCCTTGAAGCCCCCACCGGGCGATGGAAAGTCCCAGGGTCGAGCCGAGCAGGCCGATGAAAGTCCTGAGCCCCCACTGGGCGATGGAAAATGCCGCGGCCGAGCCACGCAGGGCGATGAAAGTCCTGAGCCCCCACCGGGCGATGTAAAGTGCTGCGGCCGGGCCACGCAGGGCGATGAGGGGCCTGCGGGCGGGTTGATCGTGCCTCGTGCTTCGGGGCGGTCGAAGCTGCTACGGCTGGAGCTCCCAAAAGCCGGTCGCCAGCCAGGGACCTGCGAGCTCCCGATGTTGCGGTCTGCAGGGCCCACGGCCGAAGCCTCCGAGATGGTAAGTCCAGGCCCTGCGACCGGAGTCTTCGAGGTCGATCCCAGCTGGAGGCCGCCGACTCCACGATGTTAGGCCGTTGCGCGAACGGAGATACGACACGGTAAAGATCGCATCTCCGTTGAGGAGGAGATTTAAAAAAAGGTTTCCCCCAACCCCCCCACCACCCCCCTACATACACAGAATTAAAAATAAAACAAAACGTACATTTAACATCAACAATGACAAAAAAACACAACAAAAAAAAACGGAGAGACTGCCGGTGAGCCGCAGCTGCAGAACACAGCCACGCCCCTTTTTAATATTTAGTAATATATAATATATAGATGTACAAAAGATACGGTAACTCTGAAGAACCGAGGCGGATAAAGACTGACAAAGGATGATGCTATGGCGAGTCCGGAAACTTGTCCTTTGTGGAAGAAGTTTATTGCGACAGCAATATTCGTATACAAAGGTTTAACAACAAGATAACGGACAACCATCAAAAACTCACTGTCTTCTTCGAAGACGTCGCTGAACTAACTCTTTTCGGGCGCCAAAAGCGCACATGACAACGCTGTCCAATCAGCGATGTCGCTCTCTGGACCAATCCCTACGGTCGCGCTCACACGTGACCTTGCTGGCCAATCTGAGGGTTCGACGACCAGGACCATTCTCTATGGTCGCTACAATGCAAAGATGGTAAGAGATGCAAAGAGGGATTTTTTTTAAACCCATGAGAGGTGTAAGATTAACACAATAGATTTTTTAATTGGGCAGTCTTATGTTTAAAGTGGATGGGGAAACATTTGCAAATAAAAATAAAGAACTGCCAGCCCTGTGTCAGTCATCAGCCCTGCGTCAGCAGCGCCCGGGCCTCTGGGCCGACACTGTCCAGGACAAGGTTTAGGAGCCGTTGCTGTGGACGGAGAGACCCACCGGCGGGCGCACATGAGAGAACACCCCTTCGACTGCTCGGAGTGCGGCAAGGACTTCACCTGCTACGGGACCCTGCAGCGAGCGGCACAACCGCGTGCACTCCGTGGATCGGACTTACCATCACCGGAGCCGGCCGTCTTCGGAGGCTGCGGGAGCGGCTGCGACTCGCCTTAGGTTCGGGCCGCGTGGATTCCGACATCGGGAGCTCCGGCAGCGGCAGCGTGTTCGCCCGCCCCGGATCGCGGGGCATGGGGCGCGGACATTTCACCGTCCGGCGCGGCCTAAGATGGCCGCGGGATATTTCTCTGCTGGGCGGGGGTTTCAATGTCGGGAGCCACGACCGCCCCGACATGCAGCAACAGCGGCAGCAGCGTGTTCGCCCGCCCCGGATCGGACTTATCATCGGCGGAGCCGGCCGTCTTCGGAGGCTGCGGGAGCGGCTGCGACGCGACGCGCCTTGGGCTCGGCCCGCTGTGGACCGTCCGGTGCGGCCTGCAACCACAACAACCTGACCGCGGGCGAGGACAGCAGGGGAAGGGAAAGACATTGTGGCCTTCCATCACAGTGAGGAGAGAGAGGACTGGAGGAGACTCACTGTGATGGATGTTTCTTTGATGGATGTTTCTTTTTTGTGTGTTTTTGGGGTTGGGTGGTTTGAGTGCCTGTTTGATGCTTTTATTGTTGGACTGTGTTTTTGGGGGTTTTGGGGTGTGTGATTTGAATGCCTATTTAATGCTTCTATTGTTGGACTGTGTTTTGGGGGGTTTTTGGGGTTGGGTAATTTGGGTGCCTGTTTAGTGCTTTTATTGTTGGACTGTGGGTGATTGAATTAACATTTTGTTCAAGATGGCCGCGCCGTTGTGTTTGGCTGCCTGCCACTGTATGTTTCTTTTTTTCCTAGTCAGATGTGCAGCACTTTGGTCAACGTGGGTTGTTTTTAAATGTGCTATACAAATAAATTGACTTGACTTGACTTGACTTGACGAGAGACCCCTTTGGCTGCCCCGACTGCAGCAAGTGCTTCAAGACGACGAATGCCCTGAAGATCCACCGGCTGGTGCACAGGGGCGAGATGCCCTTTGGCTGCTCCACCTGCGGCAAGTGCTTTGCCCAGTCGTCGGCGCTGAGGCAGCACCGGCACGTGCACAGCGGTGTGCGGCCCTTCACCTGCTCCGACTGTAGTAAAGGCTTCAAGACGTCGCTGGACCTGATGGTGTACCGGCGCCTGCACAGCGGTGAGCATTCCTACACATGCGCCCCGTGTGGCAAGGCCTTCACCCACTCCTCCAACCTGCTGAGGCACCAGCGGGTGCACAGCAGTGAGAGGCCCTTCACCTGCTCCGACTGTTGCAAAGGCTTCAAATCGTCGTCGGAGCTGTTGATGCACCAGCGCCTGCACACCGGGGAGCGGCCGTACACTGCAGCGTCTGCGGCAAGGGCTTCACCTGCTCCAAAAACGTGCTGGTGCACCAGCGCATCCACACCGGCGAGCGCCCCTTCACCTGCGCCCCGTGGGGCAAGGGCTACACCCACTCCTCCAAGCTGCGGGAGCACCAGCGGGTGCACAACGGCGAGCGCCCCTTCACCTGCGCCCAGTGTGGTAAGAGCTACACCTGCTCCTCCAAGCTGCTGAGGCACCAGCGGGTACACACAGGAGACCGTCCCATCCACAGCCCGGTGAGTGGAGAGCGTGTTGCCGTGGCCTCCCACGCCCTTTTTCACCCAGAAAGTTGTGAATGTGTGGAATTCTCTGCCGCAGAAGGCAGTGGAGGCCAATTCACTGGATGAATTTAAGAGAGAGTTAGATAGAGCTCTAGGGGCTAGTGGAATCAAGGGATATTGGGAGAAGGCAGGCACAGGTTACTGATTGTGGACGATCAGCCTTGATCACAATGAATGGTGGTGCTGGCTCGAAGGGCCGAATGGCCTCCTCCTGCACCTATTTTCTATGTTTCTGTTTCTAACATAATGAAGGAAGATTATAATGTATCTTGCACTGCTGGGAAATTAATAATGAATCAGGATTGTATAATTCTCATTGAATCTGAGAATCAAACAGCACAGATAGGGTCACCTCATACATGCTGACTATGATGCCTATCTATGCTAATCCCATTTGCTTGCATCAGGCCCAAATCTGTCCATGTGTTCTATAGTTAATGCAGGCAAGTGAAGAATACTTGCTTGAAAAATAGGGGAGAATAGGACGGTACAGTGACCCAGCGGTAGAGTTCCAAAAGAATGTGGGAAGATTCTTTCTTCCCAAGAAAGACGTGCAGATATGCAGAATAATTGGCTTCTGTAAATTGTCTCCCGTGCGTAAATTGGAACTAATGTACGGGTGATCATTGGTCGGTGCGGACTTGGTGGGCCGAAGGATCTGTTGCCACGCTGTATCTCGAAACTAAACTAAGCTAAACTAAACTACCAGAGAGAAAAAATGTTAGCAGACTAAAAACTGAACAATCCCCAAGACTTAATGGTTCCCGTCCCAAGGCTCAACAGAGACTGCAGATGCTTTCGAGATAATCCTCCCAAGCCTTATTGAATCAGGAATTGGCCATCTACATTGGAAAACACCATATTTTGCTCCATTATTTCAGAAATATTAAGTTATAAACTTATGGATCTTTGTGCCCAACATCTGCTTAGTAAAGTTATTGGAATCTATAAATCAAAGCCAAGAGTCATTGAGGCCTGAGTGAAAATGTGGGATATTAGAGAAAGCCAAGCTGGCTTTGCAATATGCAGAGCACGTCCAATGAGTGATTCATTCTTGAGGGGAAATAGTATTGACGGCTATTTGAAACTTAGCGTTGCCACAATGGACCAGGTGGCCTCCTTTTGAACTGTACTATGGTTGGGTTTTATGCTCCTATGAGTCCACTCGTTCCTTATACCAATTATCACTGCAAGCTCACTCCCTCTACAGATTAAACCCTAACTGTCTTAACAAGTTTAACGTCTCCATAATAACTTTACCAAATTCACAGTGCAGCCAGCGCCTAATACAAGTTCACGGTTACTTTAGTTTAGTTTAGTTGAGAGATACAATGCGGAAACAGGCCCTTCGGCCCACTGAGTCCGTGCCGACCAGCGATCCCCACACATTATCACTATTCCTCACACACTAGGGATAATTTACATTTACACCAAGCCAATTAACCTAAATATCTGTACATCTTTGGAATATGGGAGGAAACCAAAGATCTTGGAGAAAACACATGCGGTCACGAGGAGAACTTACAAACTCCTTACAGACAGCACCCATAGTCGGGATCGAACCCGGGTCTCTGGCACTGCAAGCGCTGTAAGACAGCAACTCTACTGCTGCGCCACCGTGCTTACTATTTCTACAGATCAAAAACCAAGATGGATGTGCAGAGGTTGTTTCCACGAGTGTGAGAGTCTAGGACTAGAGGTCACAGCCTCAGAATTAAAGGATGATCTTTTAGGAAGGAGATGAAGAGGAATTTCTTTTGTCAGAGGGTGGTCTGTGGAATTCTTTGCCACAGAAGGCTGTGGCGGCCAAGTCAGTGGATATTTTTAAGGCAGTTAGATAGATTCTTGATTTGTACGGGTGTCAGAGAAGGCAGGAGAATGGGAGAGAGTCATCCGCCATGTTGGAATGGTGGAGTAGACTCAATGGGCCGAATGGCCTACTTCAACTCCTACCTCTTATGACCTTATGAAACTATTCAGATTCCATCTCCTCGTGCACCAGTCAGCAGTGTGACTCGCTCTCTCCGGTATCAGTGATGCCATCAAGCTGATACTCCCCAGGCACCCGCTACATCGTCAGGCTCTTACTCTCCCATGCACGCTCTCTATTTCCACGATTGTTTAGCCAAACACAGCACCAACATCATCTTTAAGTCCACCAAAAGTACCACCGCCATTGGACAAATACTGGGGAACCTGAACAATAATCTTGCTCTCAAAGTTAGCAGGACCAAGGAGCTGATTATAGCAATGAAGGACTATTTTCCAAATAATTATTTTCCAGAAAAGTTTGTATGTTCTCCCTGTGAATGTGTGGTTTTCTCCATGACCTCCGGTTTCCACCCACATTCCAGATCATGCAAGTTTGTAAGTTAATTAGCTTCTGTTAATTTCCCCCAGTGTGTATGATAGCACTAGTGTACAGGTGATCGCTGGTGGGTGCGGACTCAGCGGGCCGAAGGGCCTGGATCTCTCAACTAAACTAAACTAAATTAAACTAAGGTAAGCTAGACTAAACTGAAATATAGATGCTGGTCTGAAGAAGAGTCCCAGCCCAAAACGTCAACTATCCATGTTCTCCAAAGATGCTGCCTGACCTGTTGAGTTACTCCAGAGCTTTGTGTCTTTTTACCCAAGGAGCAAATTAATTACGTCGGGAGGGAAAAGCCGGATATCCACAAGCCTGTCCTCATCAACAAGACGTCAGAGAAGAGAGACCACAGCTTCGTTCCTGGGCGTGCACATCTCTGAAGATCTGTCTGGAGCCCTGCACATTGATGCAATCACAAAGAAAGCTCATCAACGTCTCTACTTCCTTAGAAGATAGAGGAGATTTGCTATGTCGCCGAACAATCTATCAAATCTCTACAGGTAGAGAACATAACATTTGGTTGAACTACAGCCTGGTTTGGCCACTCAAATGTTCAGGATCGAAGGAGATTACCAAACGTGGTAGATACTGCCGGTTCATCACAGGTACTGACCACTCCATCATTGAAGGGATCTATAGGAGATGGTGCCTCCAAAGGGCAACCAATATCATCAAAGGCCAACACCACCAGGCCCATATCCTCAGTTCATTACTACCATCGGGAAGAAACATTGTACCTTGGTACACGTGACAATAAACTAAACTAAACTAAACTAAAACCGTGACCACCAGGTTCAAGATTAGGTTATTCCCAGTAACCATCAGGCTTTTGAACACAGCACAACATTAACCTCAGCAACTATGATCATCTATGGACTATGTCTTTGGTTGCATTATGGACTTTGTTTTTCAAGCTATTATGCTTATCTCCCATAACAGTTATTAATTTATTGAATTCTTCTTCATTACATACTTCTCTGTATATTAGAACATAGCACAGGACAGCACAGGAATAGGGACTTCTGTCCACAATGTCCGTGCCGAGTATGATGTCAGGTTAAACTAATCTCCTCTGCCTGCACATAATCCATATCCCTCCATTCTCTGCATATCCATGCACCTCTTAATGCCACTATCTGCCTCCACTGGCACCCACCACTCTCTATATAAAAAACTTGGCCCACGTACCTCTGTTAAACTAGTTGCATTTACTGCCTGTTAAGCTACAGCAAGAAAGAGTTTCATTATTCCACTATCAACACAATTAAACCATCTTGACTTTTGACCATCAATATCATCAACCCTTCACCCCCAATGCACCATCTATTCCATCAAGCTCATACCATGTACCAGCTCAAGATTCCATGTGTTTTATTAACTGCTTTGTTGTGGTGCGGCCAAGATGTTAGTAATGAAAAGTCTTGTTAAACTTCAAAAGGATGACCCCTTTCTGTTATTAACTATTTTTTTCTTAGGATGACTTGCTTCTCTCGAGTTTGGCATGCGTTCTGATGTGGTCAGTGTGGGAACCACAGACTCTTTCATACATGGGGTAAGAGGTGGCTAATGAGGTGGATGGGTGGGTACTCTATACACTTTAGGGGCGGCGCAGTGGCGCAGCGCTAGAGTTGCTGCCTTACAGCGCCAGAGAGCCGGGTTTGATCCTGACTACGGGTGCTGTCTGTATGGAGTTTGTACGTTCTCCCTGTGATCAGTCCCTGGGTTTTCTCCATCTGTAATGCAGTATTGTGCATATATTAAAGTTTATTCACTGGGCTGCATTCTCAAAAAGGGCCTGTTTGTAGTTGAACAGACAACCCAATTTTATTCTCAATAGATTCAAATGGAAGCAATAAATAAAGAGTTCAAAACAGATGAGCTATCCACAAGTACCCGTTTCTAAGCCAAATTCCACTGTAAAGGATTTCTCCTTCAAAAACTCTCCACCTAAGCTGTCACCCTAGTTAATTAACAGTAACTGTTATACTTGGGTCTCCATCCAATGGAGGACTCAGTAGCAGAGTAACGTTAAACACTTATCCAACATGGACGGCATACTCCTTCTCTTCTCCAACAACCTGTGTTCTGTCCATGTGTAGGAAGGAACTGCAGACGCTGGTTTAAACCAAAGATAGACACAAAAGGCCTGAGTAACTCAGCAGGACAGGCAGCATCTCTGGAGAGAAGGAACGGGTGACATTTCGGGTCGAGGCCCTTCTGTCTGAAGAAGGGTCTCGACCCGAAACGTCACCCATTCCTTCTCTTCAGCAATGCTGCCTGTCCCGCTGAGTTACTCAGACTTTTTGTGTCTATCTTTGTGTTCGGTCCATGTTCTCCAGTGTGGAGTTTGCACGTTGTCCCTGTGACCGATTGGGTTTCCCCTGGGTTCTCAGGTTTCTTCCCACAACCCAGACAGGTGGGTTGGTAGGTTCATTGGCCACTGGAAATTCCCCCTGGTGTGTTGGTGAGTGGGAATCTGGGAGGGATTGAGGAAAATGTAGGATTTGTGTAAATGGGTGTTGGATGGACAGCATAGACTCAGTGGGCCGAAGGGCATTTTTGTATGCAGTATCTCTCTATGATTCTATTTGATCAGCTCCAAAAGATAAACATTACATCCACAACTGCCAGAGTACAAATCTGGCTTGCATAATAAAGTGATTAATTAAGTGATTAAAAGATCTGATTTAAGAGGAAACAATAGTATTAACTAAACTCGATCGGAAGACAGATAGGAAATTTCAGCTGGGAGTAAAAAAAGGTGTCGGGAGTGAGAAGGCAAACAGAGGTACCAAAATCCTAGGGTTGATACAAAGAACGGCAGATGCTGGCTTACAAAAAAACACACAAAGTGCTGGAGTAATTCAGCGGGGTCAGGCAACATCACTAGAGAGCACGGATGGGTGAAGTTTCGGGTCAGGACCCTTCTTCGTAAGACTCAAGTCTGACCCATTGAGTTACTCCAGCACTTTGTGTCCTTTTTGTACCAAAATCCTAATTAATTTGTGGTCATGGAAGATAAACACAACAGATACTCCGACCAAACATATATCTAAAATGTTGACAGAATTGGCTGCAAGCAGAGAAAGCATCTGTTCCCAAAGTGGCTTGAGTCGGCATGTGCACGATAATAAGACCCAAAGCTGCTGACAGAAATTATATCCTTTCTACTGAAGCGGCCCTTGATTAAACGTAAAGCGAGAGGAAAGAAGGGCTGCCCTTGTCAGACCAGGGCGGCACGGTGGCGCAGCGGTAGAGTTGCTGCCTTACAGCGAATGCAGCGCCGGAGACTCAGGTTCGATCCTGACTACGGGCGTCGTCTGTACAGAGTTTGTACGTTCTCCCCATGACCTGCGTGGGTTTTCTCCGAGATCTTCGGTTTCCTCCCACACTCCAAAGACGTACAGGTATGTAGGTTAATTGGCTGGGCAAATGTAAAAATTGTCCCTAGTGTGTGTAGGATAGTGTTAATGTGCGGGGATCGTTGGGCAGCGCGGACCCGGTGGGCCGAAGGGCCTGTTTCTGTGCTGTATCTCTTAAAAAAAAAAAAAAAGGAAACAGCTGAGATTTCGTACCTGCAGTGCCCACAACTCTTGGACTGAGTGATTAAAATAAACCGCTTGTTTTGCTTATTTTCCAGGCAAACCATACGATATAACAGTAAATCAGGTGGTGCAAAATAAACGGAATGTAGAATATAATGGTACAGATATAAAGATATGTCTACTCCTATAACTTATGGACTTATAAGATGAGTGAGACGGAAACAGGATTGATCAGATTTCTCTGATAGCCTGCATGGACTTGATGGGTCAAATGGCCTCTTCTATGTCGCATGAGAAATATGGGAACCCCCGGAGAGATGTGCTCATGAAGCAAAGCATCAAAACCCGAGATCCCCTCCTCTGCCCCGTCCCTGAGAATGAATGAAGGAATGCTTCCTCATAATCGAAACAACAGAACAGCTCATTAAATTCAACTATTGTGCAAGGTCTTAAGCAATTTTCCTTCACTCCAAAGAAACTTCAGAGTCGAAGCAGATGGTTTGGTCTGCATGACCTTCCTTATTATGGGCTTTCAGTCGCTCTGCATCAAACTGAAGTGTCTGCTTTGTTCCTTAACACTTCAATGTGGTTTCACAGCTTGAATTCCATGCAAATTCTTGGCCATGTTGCCAGCTTTCACACTCAAACAGCATCTCATATTCCACATGGCTAGCTTACACCCAACAGCAAGACTTTCTCCTTTTTCATCTCTTCTATCCGCTCACCTCCTACCTTTCCCTAACTCTGGTCCCATATTTTTCATCCCCCTCCCCCCTATCCGCATTACCTTCTACCTGCCATCCCTCCTTCAGGTTCTACGTTCCACTCCCCATCTTCCTTCCTTGTCAGATTCCACTATTTGCACCCTTTTGCCTTCTTCACTCATCAACTCCAGCCTCGGTTACTATCTCCACCTTTCCCTCCCTCACCTGACTCATCCGTCGATTCAACCCCCCCCTTACCTGGATCCAACTATCATTCACCGGCTCTTGCCCCGTCCCTCCCCATCATCTCTCTCTACCGTCTTTCTCCCCTCCATCCTATCAATCTGAAAAACGGCCTTGAGCCGAAACATGGTCTGCCCATTTCCTCCTTCTCTCCAGAGATGCTGCCTGTCCAACTGAGTTACTCCTGAACTTTGTGTCTATCTTCTGCCCATTCGCTGCGTGACCCGCTGAGTTCCTCCAGCACTTTCTTTTGTTTTTGTTCAACTTTCCAGCATCTGCAGTCTCTTGCCTCTGCCAGCTTTCTCGAGTGTTGCTTTTGACTCTTTATGCATCCACTGCCTTTGCGACGCTGCTACATCGCCCTTCCTCTCCATCAGGAAGCTCCTCCGATTGCCTGCTGTCATCACCGTCGGAAGCCCAGGCACAGAGTGATCACAACAATCCTGCTTAGTTTAACTCCACAGGCCTGGGTCACAGATATAATAAAGGTACTTCCACCATCTGGTTGCTTTTAACCTCTTCGGTTTCACGAGAAGCACAGTGCAAAGGAAAACATGCAAAGATCAGCTGAATGCAGTAAACATCCCATTATAAAAAAAGATTTTAATCCTAATCCGTACCAGGTTAGTGAATCTCATTTGAGGCAGTAACATAAGCAAAATACACTCCCACCTCCACCCTCCGCTCTGCTGCTGCCAACCTCCTGTCCCCCCCCCCATCCGGACCAAACTCAGATCCTGGGGGGACAGGGCTTTCTCCATCGCTGCTCCCACCCTCTGGAACTCACTACCCCAAACCGTCAGAGACTCCTCCTCACTCACCACATTCAAAACATCACTGAAGTCTCACCTGTTCAGCACTGCCTTCAACCACTGACCGTCACCTCACCTTCTGTCTCCTTTTTCTGTTTGTTTACTTATTTATCTATTTATTTTCTTCTCTATGTTCTAGTAATCCCTGTAAAGCGTCTTTGAGTGTTTGAAAAGCGCTATATAAATGTAGTGCATTATTATTATTATTAAAAGAATCTCGTCCAAGGAAACGCAAGAGACTGCCGATGCTGGAATCTGCAACAAGAAACAAACTGTCGGAGGGCTCAGTGGGTCAGGCAGCATCTGTGGAGGTAAAATAGGCAGACAACATTTCGGGTCAGGACAGAAACAGGCCCTTCAGCCCAACTTGCCCACACCGACCATCTACACTAGTCCCATATCCCTCCAAGCCTTCCCTATCCATGCACTTGTCCAAATGGCGTTTAAATATATTTTAAATGTTCATCCTCTCCTTCCTCTGGTATAGATGTTTTGTGGGGAGAGGCTAAAAGTGCTGATTAAATATTGAATCTCTTCACATATGCTGATAGACATATATAAAATGATGAGCGGCGTTGAGTCAGAACCTTTTTGCCAGGGTGAAAATGTCAAAGACTAATGGGCAGAGCTTTAACCTGGGAGAGGGAAAGTTTATACGAGATGTGCTGGGCACGTTTTTTCCACAGAGAGTAGTGTGTGTGTGCAATGCGCTGCCAAGGGTGGTTGGGGATGCAGATATGGTAAGAGGCATTTATGAGGCTTCTAGATAGGTAGGGGATTAGAGGGATATTGATCGTGTGCAGGCAGATGAGATTAGTTAACTTGGTTTCATGTTCTGCACATTGTGGGCTGAAATGCCTGTTCCTGTGCTGCACTGTTCTGTGTTTTATGTTGCATGTTTTCATCCATCACAGCTACACACATCATAGATTTGGGGCAATTCTGTTAAGATTTGCATTGGTCCATTGTGTAGCTTCTCAAAGGATGCTTTGAGAAGTTCCTGGCATTGATTTCAACATCTTTAAACATCCTTGTAGAAGTTGGCAACATCTGTATGAGATGGTTACAGGCAATACAATTTATGTTTACAACAAAGTCGCTTTTCCGGGACTAGGAAGGAGAACGGTTCAATATGTCCAAACCTGCCGAAAAGTAAAACACAAACAACACCTGACCCAGAGAAGGGGAATCAAGAACCAGAGGACATAGGTTTAAGGTGAAGGGGAAAAGATTTAATAGGAATCTGAGGGTAGCTTTTTCACACAAAGGGTGGTGGGTGTATGGAACGAGCTGCCAGAGGAGATCATTGCCGCAGGGATTATCATATAATTTAAGAAACAATTAGACAGGTACATGGATAGCACAGGTTTAGAGAGATATAGGCCAAGCGCAGGCAGGTGGGACTAGTGTTGACGGGACGTGTTGATCGGTGTGGGCAAGTTGGGCCGAGGATCCTTTTTCCACATTGTCTGATTCTATGATGGTATGACTTGGCAGAAAGAAAACCATATTGGGGAACGATTATGGAAGCGTTATTAGCCAAAGATATTTAGCAGACACGGGAACTACATAAGGTGCTTTCCAAAACTCGACAAAAGATCCTGGAATAACTCTGTGGATGAGGCAGCATCTCTGGGAACATGAACAGGCGACGTTTCCGGTGGGGGCCCCTTTTTAAACTGATTGTAGTCAGGGAGGGGAAACTGGAAGAAACGTGGGAGTGGGACAAAGTCGAACAAGATATTTAGTCTTTGTTTACCTTTTAGTATACTGTGGCATAATTTCAAGACCATTGTTCTTTAGGTTTTGCTGGTAAACAAGGACTCTCATTTTAAATTCTGTCAATGGCTTGCCTTTGGTTTGCAGGTAATGGTGTGGAAACATCACAATTACTGTGTAGTGAATATACAGTTAACGTTTGATAATAGGGGTGGTCTGACAGATTGCACTGCATGAGAAGGGTAAAAATATCCTTGTCAGTTGTCCTTTCTTCAATAGATTGTAAACTGACCCAGCGGTTGCTTAGCCACTGTGAATAAACATTTATTATATTCATGTGTATTTGTTTCCTGCAACATAAACAGATTTGGTACACATGGTTTAATCTATATCTTCTAAAGTTTCAGAGCTGACAGATTCAGGATGGAATACAGACAAATAATCAGCATGCCCATAAAATTTCTTATTATTTTGTGAGCACACTCTTTCCTATTGTGCAGTTTAAAATAACCAGCCTTGTACAATATTCTTTGGGGCAATTAAATAAAGACTTTTATTTTCTTGATTTATTGCCAATCTTTAAACAAGCCTCTAGCTTTATCTCAAACCAAGGTTTATGAGAGTGCAAGTAAACTTTGCTAGTGAAAATTTTCTAAAGCAACCTTCAGTTTAACAATAAACACATGTATGTTACGTTCTGAAATCTCATAAAGGGATCATTTAACACAAGAAGTGTCCTGAACCTGGAGACTGTGAACATTACATATCTTACTGTCTCAACATTACCTTCTGTTACCCTCGGGCTTCTATAACTGATGACTGGCTGAAATTGCTAAATCCTTCGGAAACATTTCACGGCTTGTTTAAGTTAATTATCCAATTCTTTTTCTTTCTGATCTATTAAATTTTACGTTGTAACTTAATCATTCTGCTGCCATTAAAAATTGAAGCTATGGGATCAGTGCCGGGATTGAACAATCCCAAAATTAACTAGCTAATAACTTACGTATCATTTATTTAAGAGATTTCACTGCATGAATTAGCACATGATTGAAAGATATTGCTTGTTCTTACATTATCTGTTCCATCGTTTTTTTTCTTTGTTATCGGCAGGTCAATTGCCAAGTCTACTTGCGTGGAACGTGGGAGTTGTTGGTATTGCTAATTGGCCTTGATGAGATGGTGATGGCCTGCCTACCTGAGCCAGTGCAGTCCTTGTTGAAGATGCTCGAACAGTGTAAGTTAAGGTGTCAAATAATTGGACACAGGGTGCAGTGAGCGAAGCTGCCGCCTGCCTGACTGCTCGAGCGACCCCAGTTCGATCCCAGTCTCTGGCATTGGCTGCCTGGAGTTTGCACGTTCTCCCAAAAATATTCCAAAAATGCACAGGTTGGTGGATTAATTATTTGCTGTAAATTGTTCTGAGTGTGTAGATGGGGGATAGAATCTGAAGGGGGGTACCGATGGGAATGTGGGGAGAATGAATGGGATTTGTGTGAATAGATGTTTGATGGTCAATGAGGAATTGGTGAGGCCGAAGGGATTGTTTCCACATATGACCCTGTGACTCTATTTTGACCTGGTATCAATGAAGGAATATTATATGTGACAGTCTTAATGAACAGCAACGTGTGATACAGTTCATGTAGAGACCACAATATTATTGATCTTCTTTCGCAACCCCACCCCGACCTCTTCCCAACCTGGGAGTATTGTCAAAGAGTAGAAACAAGGAACTGCTTATGCTGGTTTACAAAAAAATCACAAAGTGCAGGAGTAACTAAGCGGGTCAGGCTGCATCTCTGAAAATCATGGAAAGGTGATGTTTCAAGTCAGGACCCTTCTGCAAACTAATTCTGAATGTTCGAGGCTGCCGACCAGCCTGGACATTTCCTTCTCTTTCTTCTACCTTCTCGGAGAAAACACAGGAGCTTGAAACCCCAGACATCCAGACATAAGAGCAGTTTCTTTCCCATTGCTATCAGACGCCTGACCAATCACCTCTTTCACACATCAAAGATAGACACAAAATGCTGGAGTAACTCGGCTGGACAGGCAGCATCTCTGGAGAGAAGGAATGGATCCACGTTTCAGGTCAAGACCCTTCTTCCTCAACCTGAAACGTCACCCATTCCTTTTCTCCAGAGATGCTGCCTGTCCCGCTGAGTTACTCCAGCATTTCGTGTCTATCTTTGATTTAACCCAGCATCTGCAGTTCCTTCATACACCTCTTTCACACAACCTTCCTGAAGGAGCTAACATGACATCTGAACTCGACCTCATTCGGTTATCCCGTTATCGTGCTTGAATATTTTTTCACCCTACTTCAGATTGCTCAGTCGTCTTTGCACCATTCTGCTGTTTTGCAGTCGTTATTATTGTATTTATTGTTGTATCTGTCCACCGTTTACTCTGTGAGTTTCATGCGAGCAAGGGATTTCACTGCACCCTGGTGCATATGACAATAAATTAAAGTAAATCTGAATCTGATCTGAATCAACCCATCCGCAAAAAATTTTTTTTGATTTATTTGCAAAACTGGGGTCAAAGGTCACGTGAGTACTCTGGAGTTTCTACAGTTCCAGTAATTTTGTTAATTAGTGGCTGGGAGCCAAAATATGAAACATGCTGTGTGACAGATAAACCGCAGATGACAGTAGATGCATGAACAGCAGGTCAGGGGTCAAAGGAATCAGTTATTATGTTACTGTGAAAGAACACAGCTTGCCAGTACCTGCTGGGAATGAAATCTAACCATTTAGCCAAAGACCTCTGCTTTCAAATGTTACATGAATTTTCAACATGCTACAGAAAATGTTAACAAGTTAAGTTTATAAGAACAGTAAACTATCCTTAATATTAAACTTGACGATATATACAAGCCTTTGAATATCATATTGCAAAGCAATGCATAAATACTCAAATGCACATTTTCATCATCTGAAAATTAAATATAAATTGGAAAAGACAGGACATATTTTCTTTCTTTACAGTTCCATGTGTTCTATTACTTTGATTCCATTTTCACTTGTTCTTGAGATATCTCGTCAAGGCATCAAAATGAAGTCAGTGGCCCTATTTCACCCCTCATCCGCTGTTTCAGTATGTTAGAGAAGGTCATTTTTCAATTCCTTTGACCATGGAAAGTGATATTGAAGCCACCCCTTGTTAAAATGTATCATGTGCTACTGTAAGTTACTCCAAGAATGCATCGAGGGATTGGTGCAAATTAGTCTTAAGACTATCGTAAATATCTAAAGACGGATTCTGCCACATTACTCTTGCCATCAAGAAACTGAAAAAGAAGTTAACGAGATACAGCACAGCATGGAAACAGGCCCTTTGGTCCAGAGTCCATACCCACCTGTTCACACCAGTTCTATGTTATCCCATTTTTGCATTCACTCCCTGCACATTAGGGGCAAGTTTCCATTTAATTATTTTGCAATTAAATTATTTTGCATTAAAATAAAAGCACACTGTGACTCTCAAAAAGCTCTCCGCAGAACTGTTGTACCAACATAAATTCTGTAGTGAAAAGTCATGGGGTGAAGATAAAATCCTACAGCAAAGCCAGCTGCAGGTTATCTGCAATGTGTGACAATCTATGCTACTGACAATTAACTGGTTGTAAATTAGTTAAGAGCTTTGCGGAAATTGGACATCCAGAATTCAGATCATTCAGCAAACAATTTTGGTGCATGCTTTGCGTCAGCATAACTGTAAACTAAACAGCTGAACAGAGTGAGAGAAACATTTCCACTATAAATCCAGCTAAGCTGTTACAAGGGACTAAAGAAGCACTCTTCCACAAATTAGTCTGATATGGACACTCAGGTGCATAAATTTATTATTAATTGTTAATTTCCTTGCTCACGTGCCTTATGGCTTTTGCGTCTTTAATCATATTCAAGGTTGGGATGGATATTTTGACAATAAGGGATTCAAGAAGTATGAGGTTTGGGCAGAAATGTGGGAACCAAAGACCAGGCAGCCATGATCATGTCAGCTGGCCGAAAGGACATTTCGGCTTTCTCTTGTCCTTTCCTTGTGTATGAACACTCAGAGGCCAAGAGTTCTAACAAATGGTTCACTTCCTGCAGTCTATAAGGCACAGGGAAGAGGCGTAAGCAGAGGCGTCAGTTTTCAAGAGAGAGTTAGAGTTTTCACGAGAGAGTTAGATTTAACTCCTAGGGCTAAGGGAATCAAGGGATAAGGGGAAAAGGCCGGAGTGGGGTACTGATTTTGGATGATCAGCCGTGATCATATTGAATGGCGGTGCTGTCTTGAAGGGCCGAATGGCCTACTCCTGCACCTATTTTTGATGTTTTCTGTTTTCTTTCAAGGAACATTGTCCACTTACGAGTGCAGTTCCACTTAAACAAGGTGTATTCAGGAGAGACCACCCCACCACATCCAACATCATTTGCGTCCCGCCTCCTTCCCATCAGGGCACAGTAGCTGAAGTGTGTAATATCTAGACTAATCTGACAGCACCATCCAGGTCTGTGGCCTCTCACCACCAGGAAGGACCAGGTTAGCACACGCAAGAGAACATCATCACCTGAAGGACAGAAAGTGCTGGAGAACATGAATAGGTGTTATTCATGTATTACACCTGAATGTAATACATGAATTACATTCATGTGATGTATGTTTCCATTCAGGGTCTTGACCCAAATTGGCACCTATCCATGTTTTGCTAGAGATGCTGCCTGACACATTGAGTTACTCCAGTATTTTGTGTCCTTTTGTGTAAACCAGCATCTGCAGTTCCTTGTTTCTGCCATTTTATCAAAGGTAGTAATGGATGGACAATAAGAGCTATCCTTGTCAACATCCCCAAATCCACCCACATCTTCAAACTAAAACACTTTGGACATGTGTATTGGTCTTTGATTCCTAACAAAATATCTTTTCCCCTACTGGAATAAATATTTACTACACACCAAAAATAAAACGTGCTCAAGTTTACCTTTTCCGAGAAGAGGGAAGCAAAATGTAAATGAAGCATTTGACTCACAGACAATACACCCACAGTCTGAGCTTTAGTTCAACACGGCAGTAAACTTTAATTTATTGAAATTTCAATGTAAATTGTATCAACAGCATAAAGTTCACGGACGTTCTCAAATCGTGGAATGGTCCAATGCAGAAGGAAGCCATTTTGTCCGTCAGACCTGCTGTCTCTTTGACCGAGATATCTAATTAATCCCACTTCCCACTTCTGACCTCAGAGCCTGGCACATTTCTCCTTTCAAGTGCGCGTCCAATTCCCTTCTGTGCGTGTGTCGGAAAGAACTGCAGGTGCTGGTTTAAATCGAAGGTAGACACAAAAAGCTGGAGTAACTCAGCGGGACAGGCAGCATCCCTGGAGAGAAGGAATGGGTGACGTTTCGGGTCGAGACCCTTCTTCAAAATGTCCCCCGTTCCTTCTCTCCAGAGATGCTGCCTGTCCCGCTGAGTTACTCTAGCTTTTTGCGACTCCCTTCTGTGCATCATTAATGTAGTGCATTCCAGATCATAACATGCCATGAACAAAAATTGCTCCCCTCCTCCCTCTTTCGACAATTATCGTAAATCTGTGTCCTCTCGTTATAGATCCTTTGCCACTGGAAACAGTTTCTCTTTATTAACTGAATCAAACCACTCGTGATTTTTGAATGCCGTTAAATTTTCCCTTTTACCCTCTCTGTTCTAAGGAGAGCACTGGTGCCTCTCCAGGATGTCATCTCTGGTAATAGCCAAGTAAATCTCCTCTACACCCTATGCAAGAAGTTGGCATTCTTCCTAAAGTGTGCTGCCTGGAGTAAAGCAAATACTTCTGTTAATAACTAACCAATGATTTATAAAGGGTTCTTTAGAAAGAGAGGCTTTAGAGATTACAGCGTGAAAACAGGCCATTCGGCCCATTGTGTCCATGCCAACCAGCAATCACCCCATACACTAGTACTATCCTACACACGAGAGACAATTTACATTTTTGCCGAAGCCAATTAACCTACAAACCTGTATGGCGTTGGAGTGTGGAAGAAAACCGGAGCACCCGGAGAAAACCCACACAGTCACAGGAAGAACATACAAACACTGTACAGACATCACCCATAGTCAGGATCAAACCCTGGTCTCTGGGGCTGTAAGGCAGCAACTCTACCGTTGTGCCACTGTGCTACCCCAAACCTTAATTCCTATGCTTTTGTACTTCTAACAGCATTTTCACTGTTCCCTCAAAATCTTTTGCACAAAGTCTCCTTGCCACCACCCAGCCTCCACTTTTCCTAGCAGCATTCCTCCACCCCCCCCCCCCCCCCCCCCCCCGACCTTCTTCCCCCCACCTTAAAATTGGACTGTTCACATTCCTACAGCAGATTGTGTTTCAAAACCTGGTCAAATGCAAGTTAATGATTCAAACCAGGAAAATCCTCATCTTAAGAAATTAACTTTTGGGAAGATGCAGCACAATATGCCCATGGAAAGTTCCCAAAAGGAAAATCAACATTGCTTTTTAAACCATTATAGAGTCATAGAGCTACGTCACCTATCCATGTTCCCCAGAGATCTGCCTGGTCTGCTGAGTTACGCCAGCATTTTCTGTCATTTATTATACTCCATGTTGTCTCAACAATGATTTGTAGGCTGCAACACAGCTTTATCAAATCTGTTACTTTAAAAGTGCTAAACAGCAAATTATTGTTCGAAGAAGCTTGAAGCAATGGAATTTTTAGAAGTGTATGTTTGGAACACTTCATAGTGGCACTTCATAATGGCTGGTAGAGCTGTTGCCCCATAACACAGAGACCTGAGTTTGCTCCCGACCTCAGGTACTGTCTGTGGAGTTTGCACGTTCCCCCTGTGACCGCATAGGTTTCCTCCGGGTGCTCAGATTTCCTCCCGCATCCCAAAGGCATGCGGGTTAGTAGATTAATTGGCCTCTGTAAATTGCCCATCTTGTATAGGGAAAGTGGGATAACATAGAACTAGTGTAAGTGACCAATGGTTGGAGTGGACTCGGTGAGCTGAAGGGCCTGTTGTCAGGCTGTACCTCAAAATTAAACTCTCTCTAAACTAAACTGAACATAGGATGGGAGAATGGATGCTGATAGGAGCAGACAGCTCTGGCCTGACCACAAGGACACCAGCAGCAGTCATTATTATATTCATGTGTCGGAAGGAGTTGCAGATGCCGGTCTAAACCGAAGACAGACACAAAATGCTGCAATAACTCAGCAGGTCAGGCAGCATCGCTGGAGAAAAGGAATAGGTGACATTTCCGGTCGAGACCCTTCTTCATACTGAGCGTCAGGGAATAAGGAAACGAGAGATATACACAGCATATAGAGTCAGAGAACAGAACCACAGAGGGGGTTGCAGCGAAAGAGGGTGTTGAAGAACTCTCGTCGGAGAGAGGAGGAGACTTCTTCAAAGTAGGCGTACCTTGAGGAGATTTTGCAGTGGAGCAGCCAAAATGTGTATGAAGGAACTGCAGATGTCATGGATGTGGGCGTTTACTGTCAATTCCTAATAGATTAGGCATTTCAGAGAGCACTAAAGAATCAACCACATTGCTGGAGTTCTTGATGGTCACACATGGACCAGATTGAGTAAGACAGCAGATTTCCTTTCCCAAAGAGCATTAGGTAACAGTAGTAGTGTGGTCTGTTTCATTCCAGAACATCGTTCATTAGCTCAACATCCAATTCCCCTGCAGCTGCAGCGAGATTTCAACTCACATGTCTGGCTCGTTGATCCTCACTTCGTTATTATCCTCGTAAATCATCCACCGCACGGTCTTGTTTCTAGGTGGGCTGGGGTGGCAGATGTCACAGAACTGGGAGTAGGCAGTCCTTCAGATGCCCACCCCCCCCCCCCCCCCCCTCCACCCCTCCCTCCACAAGATACTCTGGGACAGACACTCTGTGTGTCTTATGGCAACAAACTATTTGGTGTACAGTAAGCCTGGCAAAGGGACGCATCTAGTGGCAAGATTGTAGAGTTTGAGAACCACAATCCATAGTTTCCACAATGTGTACAATATTGGTTGGCGCCAATAATTTTTCCTTTGAGTCCCTTGAAAGATCGTGGCATATGGCTAATTGCCCTCTGCATTGGAAAAATGTTAATTGATAGCCCAAGATTTGAACACTGTCCTTGAATAAGCCCTACATATCTTTATTAAACTCTTTGCATTTCATGTTTGTCTGTACATCAGACAATGGACCTCTTAAGAGAACAAGAACCCAATGGTTATGCACATCACCACTGTGCCAGCTTTCCAATGCTTGATAGCCAATATACAAGGAAAACTCTGCTTAAAGCTGTATTACAGAGAAAAAGGACATTTGACATACTATATACCTGCCAAACGTTGCCCATATACACTAATTGCATTTGTCTGCATTAGCACAGTGTGTGTCCTCCTCTGCCTTGCCCAGTTGCATGTCTGTCTAATGAAAACAGCGAGAATCAGTAAATTATTTGTTATTTACTTATTCACGAGGAAATAACACTAAATGCACACTATGGCAGCATTTGAGTGTGGTGCACTCTGTATTCATCATCATGCTGCCTTAATTAGGGGATATTACCAATAAGGAGAGGTTGGACAAACTTGGATTGTTTTCTGTAGAGCAACAGAAGTTGTGAGGAGACCTGGTAGAAGTAAATAAAATGATAAGAAACATGGATAGGGTAGAGACTCAGAACCTTTTCCCCATGGTGGATATAGCAAAGACAAGGGGGCATAACTTTAAGTCCAACTCAACTTACAAATTTGCTGACAGCACCACCGTAGTGGGCCGGATATCAAATAATGACTAGGCGGAGTACAGGTAGGAGATTGAGAACTTTGTAACCTGGTGCCAAGGCAACAACCTTTCCCTCAATGTCAGCAAGACAAAGGAGATAGTGATCGACTTCAAGAAGTGAAGCGTCACATCAGTCATATCAGTCTGAAGAAGGGTCACTTCACATCAGTCTGAAGAAGGGTCTCGACCCGAAACGTCACCCATTCTTTCTCTCCAGAGATGCTGCCTGACCCGCTGAGTTACTCCAGCATTTTGTGATACCGTCGATTTGTACCAACATCTGCAGTTATTTTCCTACTCAAGAAGTGAAGCGGTACACATACCCCGGTTTATATCAATGGTGTCAAAGTAGAGATGATTGAAAGTGTCTGTCGTGGGGCAGACTGAGACTGACTCCCCCTCCACCCTCCCCAATCTTTGCACATCCCCAATACTTTCCACACATCACTTTAATTTCAGGTTTCATGTATTTTGTGTTTTTATGATTGTTGGCAGATCAATTTCCCTTCTGGGATTAATAAAGTTCTATCGTATCGTATCGTAAACTTCACGTTCCTAGGAGTAAATATAACTAGCGACTTGTGCTGGACCAACCACGTTGAAGCTACAGCCAAGAAAGCACACCATACTTCCTTAAGGGCTCAGGAAGTTCAGCATGTTCCCAACAACTCTCAGCAACTTCCACAGATATGCCGTAGAAATGATTTTATTGCGATGCATCACAGCATGTTTGGGAGCAATTCCATCCAAGACCAAGAAATTGCAGAGAATTGTGGACGCAGCCCAGACCATCACGCAAACCAATCTCCCTTCCATTGACTCCATTACACTCCACACTGCCTCGCAGAGCCACCAGCATAATCAAAGATGAGTCGCACCCTGATCACTCCCTCTTCTCCCCTCACCCATCAGGCAAGAGATACAGAAGTGTGAAAATGCATACCTCCAGATTCAGGGACAGTTTCTTCCCAGCTGTTATCAGGCAACTGAACCATCCTACCATCAGCTGGAGGGCAGTTCTGAGCTAGCATCTACCTCATTGGAGACCCTTGGACTATCTTTGATTGGCCTTTACTGGATTTTATGTTACACTAAAAGTAATTTCCTTTATTCTGCATCTGTACACGGTGGATGGCTTGATTGTAATCTTGTACAGTCTTTCCGCTGAGTGGATAGCATGCAATGATAAAGCTTTTCACTGATCCATATGATAATAAACCAAACTAAACTAAAGGAGACACGCAGCGCAAGTTTTTTACATAGAAGTAGTGGGTGTCTGGAACTAGCTGCCAGGGGTGGTAGTGGAGGTAGATATGAAAATGGTGTTGAAGAGGCTTCCAAATAGGCACATGGATATGCAGGAAATGGAGTGGTATGAATCGTGTGAAGGCAGATAAGATGAGTTTATTTGGCATTATGTTCAGCACAGGCAATGTGCGCTGATGGGCCTGTTCCGCTTCTGTACTTTGCAATGTCTCCTTTGTTCCAATTACACTTCAACTACACCACGAATTATAATATGGAGACCAGCATATCATGTGAGTCAAAAGTGAACTTAATAATGTTTTAGTAAACCAAAAAACTATTGCCTCAAAATATTCACACACTGTGGCAGCATTTGAATGTTGCACACTCCCTCGGAAATTTGTTCCATTGACTTTGGAACAAATTTCTGAGGCAGAGTACAAAGTGCTGGCTCTTGTATAGGTTATATATTTTTAGACATTCAGAGTTCAGTGCTATGTTCTGCAAGGGCATGGACATTGAAACAAAAACCAGTTGAGCCCCAATTACATGTTTTGTGCCTGTGGCAGTTTTGGCTCACTGTACTCCGATCCAAATGGGAACCTTGCACTGTACTCCAATTCAAATGGGATCCTTGCATTAGTCCCTACAGACTAATATGCAGTGTTTCAAAAGTTCTGGACTCATTTCCTAAAATATACCCGACTATTTACATATTGCTTCCAAGAAGCCCTTTAAAATTACCAAGAGGAAATTGAAGAAAAGTTTTTTTTAAATCCTTCAAGTTCTTGAAATATTTTAATTTGTTACATGTGCCTCTGAAATCCTATCAGCCATGAATCCAAATAAAAGCATCAGCACTTGGGACTGGAGCTAAACCAAACTGAAAGAGCAGAAAATGAAACAGGATTGCTGATATAAATTAGTAGTGAACAGTCAATGGAATGCACTCCTGGTTTAACTCAATCGTAAAATATGTTAGCTGAATGTACTGGCCAGTCAAGAAATCCTTGACAAAATAAATTGGGCAAGCGGCTAGAGTCACTTTGCATTACAATCCCTGCAACACAGGAAGCATATTGCAATAAACTTCCAGAGTCAGCATCACGGCCTTCGGAATTGGGGCTGGACAAGCAGATTTTCCGGACTATTGGATGTTACTCCTATTCATACCCAAACAAGCTTTTAAAAACACAAAGTGCTGGAGTATAATATCTGCAGATGCACACAGTTACTTCACTGTTGTTTTACATGGTCCACAGCAATATAATGTATTTTATAGAAACCGGTGAGTATATTCTGCACTCCGAGAACCATATTCTGTGCTCAACACTCTGTATCTTCCCCTCTGCTCTCTGCCTCTTGCACTTGAGATTGACTTGATTGTATTGGTGTACAGTATTGCCTGATGTAGTTGGATAGCATGCAAAACAAAGCTTTTCACTTTATCAGAGTAAATGCTTCAGGTTGATGACCCTTCCTCTGAATGATCTGAAACATTAGCTGTTTCTCTCCCTAGATGCTGCCTGACCTGCTGAGTATTTCCATTTCTTTATGTTTTTATTTCAAGTATCTAGCGTCTGCATTATTTTTCTTTTTTACTGGAATGCATAACTCCTAAAACTTCTCTCTCATCAGTCGTACAGTTAGCCAAGGCTGGTGATATAATTATCGAATTTAATTGTGTTTATTATTTGAATCATGAAGTACACAGCACCGAATCAAGTCAAATTGATCACCAACATCCACCCATTTAAACTGGACTGATCCTATTTTTTTTATTCTCGATGCATTCACACCAACTCTCCACCAGATTCTACCACTTACCTACAAACCAGGAGCAATTTACAGTGGTATATTAACATACCATGCCATGCATCTTAGGGTTGTGGGAGGAAACCACACTATCATGCAGACTCCACACAGACAGCGGCAGTGGTGAGGATTGAACCTACGTTGCAGGAGCTGTGAGGCAGCTGCTCTGCCGACTGTGTCACCGTGCCACACATTTGAGAGTAACTCTTAACTGCAAAACATCCTTGGGGACTTAATGGTCTACATGGACAAGGTGCACCAATGGGCCATTTCCTGTCTTTAAATCCCCAATAATCATCTCAAGATACAATATACTGTATAATTTGGGCAATTTATACACACAGCATCTCTTTTCTCTATATCAGGTGATCCCAGAAACAGCAGTATGTTGCATCACTAATTATTTTTGGAGGTGCTAACTGTGGGAGGAGCACTGCAAAAACTCAGACTACCGCAAGAAATATTTTGAGACCATTACATTTCACCAGCATTGAACTTTACGCCAAGGCATTGGATTGAACCATGCCTGGCCCAGTCCATGCCCTGCCTTCCCACACACTTCCCACATCAGAACATGATCTGGCACTTGCTCTGCAACAGCACAGCTGTGAGGTACCTGTTCTACCTGTTACACTGCTGTGCCACACGGTGCCTCGCTCAGAACCAATAGGAGTGTTGAATGCCTACGATGGCAAGTCCAATGGGCAAATCTTCCAAAGTTGCAACCAGTTTATTTTACTTCTCTGATTCAACACTCCCACAGAGCGATGCCTCACCTGACCAAACTCTTGCAATTTCGGGACAGTTTACAAGAATCATTAAAGAACATACCGAGTTTTAGCAGTGAATTGCTGCACATTTCAGTCACGCTGCCACGAAGGGAGGCTGGTAAGTAATAGTGGCAGAGGCAAGGAGGCAGTGATCTGCTTGCCCTTTCAAGCACTTCCCTTGTGTGGAACAAAGGGATGCGGAAGAACAAGGACAAAATTACCTCAGAAATTTGAAGCAGCTTTTAGGTGCAAATTCGCAAATTCATAATGCAGTCTTATAATTTACCACAGAACCTTGAAATCTGCTTTATTGCAACAGAGCAGAAAACTTTGTTCCGCTTAACTAATGATTAATTAGTTAAGTTACTGAACAAGTATCCAAGCCCTGGATCATTGAACTGGAGATATTTGTTCAGATCCCACTATGGAACACAACTTAAGTTCAAGGGATTCAGTAATTCTGGAATCCAAAACTAGTCTCAGTAATAATGAACTTAAAACATTACTGTTCTTCTGGAATGAAAATCTGCCATCCTTACCCAGCCTAGTATCCATATAACCAGACAGGTGAGAATGATTGATTCTTAACTATTTCTCCATCAGACTTTGTTAAGGCTGCATTTGGAGTATTGCACAGTTCTGGTCGAGCTTTGGAGAGGGTGCAGGAGAGGTTCGGCAGAATGCTGCCTGAATTAGAGGGAATTTGTTATAAGGAGATGTTGGATAAACTTGGATTACATTCTCTACAATGCCAGAGATTGAGGGGCAACCTGTTAAAAGTAGGTTAAATTATGAGAGGCATAGAAAGGGTAAACAGTCAGACCTTTTCACCAGGATGGAAACGTCAAAAAAAAGAGGGTATAGCTTGAGGAGCGGGGCAAAGTTTAATGGAGAAGGGCAGGGCACGGTTTTTAGACAGTGGGTAATGGGCGCCTGAAACATACTGCCAGAGTTGGTGGTGGAGCAAGAACTAATGATGGTATTTAAGAGGCTTTTAGATAGGCAGATGAATGTGCAGGGAATGGAGGGATATGAATCATGTGCAGGCAGATGAGATTAGTTTGCCTTGGCATTATGCTCGTCACAGACATTATGGGCTGAAGGGTTTGTTCTTATGCTGTACTATCTATGTTCTACGTCTAGTTCATGGGAAATGATACATAGACAATAAATGTCAACCTCAACAGCCTCATCCATACCCGTGAATAAAACAAAAATCAATTTATGCTTTGTACTTATTAAGCATCTTGCTATAACAAGATTTAAAAAGACATTTGGACAGGTACATGCATAGGATAGGTTTAGAGGGATAAGGGCCAAACGCAGGCAGGCGGGCGGGTGGGACGAGTGTAGGTGAGGCATGTTGCTGGACATGGGCAAGTTGGATGGAAGGGCCTGTTTTCGTGCTGTATGTCTCTGTGACTCTATGATGATTGCGTTAGCAGAGGCCTGTTGGAAGATGTTTGCTTTCTAACTTCAAAATGAAACCCACTGCCAACATCCTCAGGACTAATAGCAACCTGGTCATTGGCAGAATGTGCTGTGCAGCTGTTTCCTACAGTTCTGCCAATACACAGCCTGGTTTATTCCTATGTATTTGGTAATGAAGCTGCTTAAACCAAATTAGTCATCCAGCAATATAGCTCATGAAAGAACCTAGTTCTCCCCCAGTGTCTCAAGAGGCAGATTTTTTTTTTTTCTTTCTTCTTCCCAGCTGAGACCTGCATTCAATTTCCCCAGCCCAGGTCTGCACTTCATTTGTTGAGAGGCGAGGGTACATTTAAATCCATAAACAAACACAGTCTGGTTGCTCTGGATCCAGGTAGATATTGTCTCAGGAACACTGTGTCATAAGGAGAAGGTAGGGTTGTGTGAGGTGAGGGGGAGAGAACGGTAAAACCAACCTCGTGGCCAACTAGGGCGTCAAGGGTTACGGGGAGAAGGCAGGAGAATGAGGTTGAGAGGAAAAGATAGATCAGCCATAATTGAAGGGTGTATGGAACAAGCTGCCAGAGGAGGTAGTTGAGGCAGGGACTATCCCAACATTTAAGAAACAGTTAAACAAGTACAAGGATAGGACAGGTTTGGGGGGGATATGGGCCAAATGCAGGCAGGTGGGACCAGACTAGTGTAGCTGGGAGATGTTGGCCGGTGTGGGCAAGTTGGACCAAAGGGCCTGTTTCCATGTTGTATCACTCCATGACTCTATGAATGGCAGAGTTGACTTGATGGGCCGAATGGCCGACTTGTGCTCCTATCACTTATAAACTTCAACTCTTCCATTCGAGCCAGTACTAGCTCACATTTCACACATCCAGGGGTATAGCAAGAATGACTTCCTGACTCAAACCTGAGGCAATCAGAGCAGAAATCCAGTGGAAGGGAAATTTCTCGAATTTATCATTAAGAAGTAACTCGATATTACTCACAAGGTACTCACAAAATAATAATGATTGGACAGAGTCAATATGGATTTCATGGATAGACACAAAAAGCCGGAGTAACTCAGCGGGTCAGGCAGCATCTCTGGCGAAAAGGAATAGGTAACATCTTGGTTCGAGACCCTTCATGGAGTTGTACAGCATTAAAACAAGCCCTTTGCAACCCCCTTTCCACTCCACACCAACCAATGGACAATTGAATACAACCATTAAGGTGGTATTTGCTCACATTATATGGGATTTGGTGAGCTTCACAATGGCGCAGTTGCTAGAGTGCTGCCTCACAGAGAGATAGAGGGGGGTGCAACAATGATCACCAGATTCACTGGGATTGTACTGGATGGAGAAATTAAAAGGGGGAACTGTGCCTGCATTCCATTGAGTCTAGGAGAATGTATCTGCAAAATTATTCGGGGACTCAATCAGAGCGAGGAAGAGATGATGTTTGCTTCGTCTGGGTGTCTAAAACCAGGACTCACACTCTTAAACTAAGATCTGAGGTGATAAAAAATTCTTCACCCAGAGGTTTGAGAATTCACTATCCAAGAGAGTTGTGGAATCTCAGTCACTGGGTATTTTCAAGACAGAGACTGGAAGATTTTTTGATGTTAAGGGAATCAAGGGATGTGGGGTTAGTGCAGAAAACTGTGCCGTGGTAAAAGATCAACCAGCCTTGTTCGTATTGAACAATGAACTTGGTTTAATGGGCAAAATGGCTGACTGGGGCTTCTATTTCATATGTCCTTGTAGAAAATACCAGCTGATAGTTTGCAACTTTATGGACAAATGTCAATAACAATTATTCACATGCATCCACTATGCAAAGCCAGGACCATAATGCACAAATCTCCACCTGATAATCAACAATACCAATATGCACCTAACGTGCAGCCATTTTCAACACATCCTAAAGCAGATGTCCCCTTTGTTCTACCCATTCCTCACTCACCTTCTCTCTTCCTGAAAACTAACTTTCATCAACATTTCAAGTCTGTGACACTTTCCCAGTTGTTTCAAAGGGTCGAAGACATGAAATGTTAACTGTTTCTCTTCTCACAGATGTTGCCTGACCTGGTGAGTTTTTCCAGCACTTTCCTGTTTTCATTTTAGGGAGGCACAGTGGCACAGTGATAGAGTTGCCACCTTACAGCGCCAGAGACTTGGGATTGATCCTGACTGCAGATGCCGTCTGTATGGAGTTTATACGTTCTTCCTGTGACCACATGGGGTTTTTTCCGTGTGCCCCATTTTCCTCCCACACTCCAAAGACGTGTAAGTTTGTAGGTTAATTGGCTTCAGAAATTGCCCCTAGTGTGTAGGATGTTAAACTGGGATAACACGTAACTAGTTTACGGGTGATCTTTGGTGGGCACGGATTCGGCGGGCCAAAGAGCCTGTTTCCCTTTGTATCTCTGTATACTCTATGTGTTTCTCTAAACTAAACTAAACTAAACTTCCAATTTCCAGCATTTTCTTTTTACTTTTGTTTGCAATCACTGTTGAGTACATCCATCGTTGGGTACAGAATCACGTTGAAGGATAAAGGAAACATCAGCTACACACGTGTGTTATGGCATGAGCTGCAGCAGTTAGATGGTCAGACATCACAGCACAGGAGGCTGCTTGTACAGTGGGATGAGCTCAGCTGTAAGTAGAAGAGATGTGAGTCAGTCTGGCCAAACACTGCTTGGTGATAGGTCAGGCTGCATCAGTAAAGATGTCCCCCCATCCTTAACAAAGCTCTCCAGCTCGACCAGAGACACGGCACGCTCAAGGTAAGGAAACACATTCACTATCCTTACAGATGGAGAAATAACCTGATGTACACGGAGTTATTTTTCCCCCATCCTCAAGCTCTGTGGAAGTGTCACACATCAGTGAAGTAATTGGAAACACAGACACCGGTGTTTGGTAAGGAAACGAGGCAGCCAGTTTCTGCCAAGGCTCACACGCGTCACTGAGATGGATGACAATTTAATCTCTGTCGGTGAAGTTAGCTGAAGAATAAGCATAGGGCAGGATATTGAAAAGAAACCCTTGGAATCAAGTAGCTACACTCCTCAGCAACCTCAGTGGGATTTGAATTCACGTATCATGATCAATGCAGGCCCTTCAGCCCAACTTGCCCACACCGGCCAACATGTCTCAGCTAAACTAGTCCCACCTGCCTGCGTTTGGTCCATATCCCTCCAAACCTGTCCCATCCATGTACCTGTCTAATTGTTTCTTTAACGTTGGGATAGTCCCAGCCTCAACTACCTCCTCTGTCAGCTTGTTCCATCCACCCACCACCCTTTGTGTGAAAAAGTTACCCCTCAGATTCCTATTAAATCTTTTCCCCTTCACCCCTATTAGGTTGGGAATAGCCACTGTCCTACCCCTACTCCATGTTAAAGACCTGCAGGTTGAGAGGGCTGATACTTAGATGGACTTTCTAGTAATGAGCGACTGACTTATTGCAGCATGCACGTCTGATGTTTAGTTTAGTTTAGCTTAGGGACACAGTGAGTAAACAGGCTCTCTCAGCCCACCGAGTCTGCACCGACCAGCGATTCCTGCATGCTAAACACTATCCTACACACACTAAGAATAATTTACAATTTTATCGACGCCAATTAATCTACAAACCTGTATGTCTTTGCAGTGCGGGAGGAAACCAGAGCACCCGGAGAAATCTCACGTAGGTCATAGGGAGAACGTACACACTCTGTACAGACAACACCCGTAGTCATGAAAGAACCGTGGTCTCCGGCGCTGCAAGAAACTGACTATACCACTGGATCACCGTGCCACCCCATATCCGGGACCCTGTGCCTCTGCACGCCAGCAGAGAACTGCAGAATGCACTGGAGGACAGATGTTGTTGCATTTCTCACTCCACCATTGGACTCAAAGCTCCATCCAGCAATAGATCCTGATGCTGCCACATTACATCTGGCCCTTCAGCATTGTACCAATGGTCACCACTCAGCCTCCTATGTTCCAAAGAAAACATCTATTCAAAATCTATTCAAGGTCTGAAGAAGGGTCTCGACCCGAAACGTCACCCATTCCTTCTCTCCTGAGATGCTGCCTGACCCGCTGAGTTACTCCAGAATTTTGTGATACCTTCAAACTCTCCCTATAACTCAAGACTGCATGCCCAGTTAAAATCAATGTAAATCAGACACAACGACCTGCAGATGCCAGTTTACAAAAAAGGCACAAAGTGCTGGAGTAACTCAGCAGGCCAGGCAGCATCTCTAGGGAACGTGGATGGGCAACATTTTCAACACACTGTTCACCTGACATCACTTTCAAGGAATCACACCTTTACTCACTTACAATACCCTGCAACACTTTACAGGGCTGTAGGGCTCTACAATTCACCATGTAAATACTGTGTACGTTTCTCACTTACGAACAAATATTTAATATGTTTATAACATATTTTTAAAGGAAATAAACCATTTATCCTACGCATATGTTTTAAGATTGTTGTTGACCCCTTTCAAATGAGTGGGGGTGTGCTATATGAACCAGCCACAGTTGGTATGAAGTTGAGGGGCCAGGTGCAAAGTGCATCCATTTCCCCAAATTCATTGTGGACATGTATGGGCACTCTGGCAGTGAGACCTCACTCACACTACTGGAGGTTCATTCACACACTGCTCCACCTCATGGGCCAGCCACCAGTGATGTCTAGAGGATGATGGAACAGTGCTGCAGATGCTGGAAATCTGCAACAAAACCAGCAAATACTGGAAGCACTCAGCAGATCAAGCAGCATCTGTGGGAAGAGGAACAGTCAACATTTCAGCTGCACTACCTTTATGTTCAGAATCACAACGTTAACTGTTTCCGCTGATGATGCCTGCCCTGCTGAGATTTTCCAGCATTTTCTACTTTTGTTGAAAATTTACAGTATCTGCTCCAGAATACACTTTTAATTCATTATAGGTGAAAATTAAAGTCTAAAAAGTGATGCAGATTGTTGCCCAGCCTGTAGCAATGTCTACATAGTTTGAGATCGCCCAAATTTAGAAATCTCTCCATTAACTGACGAGTGAACACATTGCAGGATCCAAAGTGTGGGTTTGCCAAGAAGTTCCATAGTTTAGAGGAGAAAGAGGATGAAAACAGGCTCTTCAACCCACTGAGCCTATAACAACCATCGATCACAATTTCACACTAGTTCTATGTTATCTGACTTTCTCATCCACTCATTAGGGAATTTACAGCGGCCAATCAAACTACAAACCTGCGCGTCTTTGGGATGTGAGAGGAAATCACAGCACTTAGAGAGATCCCACGCAGTCACAGTGAGAGAACCCACGTAGTCACCCGGGTGGCGCCTGCAATGGCTGCCTCACCAACATTCTGTCTGTCCCTTCCTTCTTTGTTGTTTGTTTGTATGTGATAAGTGTATGTTTTTAGCGTTCTTTAATTTGTTTTATGCGGGGGGGGGGGGGGGGAGTTGGGGAAAACTTTTTCTAATCTCTTACCTCGACAGAGATGTAATTTTTTTCCGTATTGTATCTCCTTCCGCACTGCGGCCTAACATCGAGGAGTTGGTGGCCTTTGTTGGAGACCGACTTCGAGAGCTCCGCCAAGGGAGCCTGCAGAACTTACCATCGTGGAGCTCGGGGTCCCTGTCGGGGATTGACTTTGGGGCTCCAACCGCGGGTGCCTGCGGACTTTAACGTCGCAGAGCTTGCGGTCCCTGGTTGGAGACCGACTTCGGGAACTCCAAGCCGCAGGAGCTTTGATCGTCCCGACGCGGGAGCTTCAATTGGCCTGACTGTGGATGGTTCTACTGCCCCAACCGCGGGAGAATAAAAGAGGAAGAAGCTTGGACTTTATTGCCTTCCATCACAGTGAGGAACGTGGGGAATCGGCTGTGGTGGATGTTTATGCTAATCGTGCATTATGTACTTCTGTGTCTTGTCGCTTTTTTTTTAGTATGGCTGAATGGTAATTCGAATTTCACTGTACCTTAATTGGTACATGTGACAATAAACTGACCTTGAAACCTTGAACACCACACAGGTGGCACCCGTGGGCAGGATTGAGCCCTGGTGTCTAGCGCTGTGAAGCAGCAGCACTACCAGCTCCATCACTGAACTGCCTTTTGCTTATCACCACAAACAGTTAATATCCACCTTGTGTCTAAATAGTGCCAACACGATCCTCAAACTTTTTTTTTGTTGTACGCGTCTAGCTACAGTTATCGTGTTCCTCGCAGTCTCTTTACTGGGTTTAAACATTCTCCCTTTAAGGTTCAATCTAGTGGGTTTGTTCACTTAGTTATCAGAACGCTCCAATGCACAGAAACGTTGGCCCTCTGTGTGAGTGGATATGAACACTGCTCAGCAAATAGCCAGAGGGCGCAATCTTTTAATGATTAAGTTCTTGAAGCATGAACTCATTCATGGACGTGCAGTGGAAATAGGCCTATCGTGATATCGAGTAATCATCCCCTTTCGCAGATCTCCTACAGTGAGCAAATTGGATAACCATAAAAAATGATGTAAAGCTTACTCTGCTCGCAATAGGCTGTGTAAAACATTGGCACCTCTGCCCCGCACCCAGGTTTAAAAACTTGACCCAATGCCAGGAGTGGGAAGGAGTTAGTTAATTTTACCACTGAGTGAAACAGAATTCCCTTCCTGCTCACAAAGTGCTGGAGGAACTCAGCAAGTCAGGCAGCATCTATGGAGGGGAAGAATGACACAAAGTGCTGGCGTAACTCTTCTCAGACTGAAGAAGGGTCATGACTGACCAAGTAGATTAGTTGATAGTTGATGGTTTCGTTTATTGTCGTTAGTTTATTAGCTTTTTGGTTGCGTGCTATCCAGTCATCGGAAAGACTGTACATGATTATAGTCAAGCCGCCCACAGTGTACAGATTCAGGATTAAGGGAATAATGTTTAATGCAAGATTAAATCCAGAAATGTCTGATTAAAGGTAGTCTGAGGGACTCCAATTAGATATATAGTAGCTCAGGACCACTCTCTACTTGTTGATAGGATGGTTCATTTGCCTGATAACAGCTGGGAAGAAACTGTCCCTGAATCAGGAGGTGTGCGTTTTCACACTTCTGTGCCTCTTGCCTAATGGGAGAGGGGAGCAGAGGGAGTAACCAGGGTGAGACTCGTCCTTGATTACGTTAGTGGCCTTGCTGAGGCAGCGTGAAGTGTAGATGGAGACAGTGGAAGGGAGGTTGATTTGTGTGATGGTCTGGGCTGCGTCCACAGTTGTCTACAATGTTGTTGCAATTACATGCATAAGGATGCACAAGAGTTTTGCATGCTATTAATGCATATAGCATATTTCAAGACTCTTTCATCTAATTTAGACATTCCATCAATAGGTCAGCTCCACTAAAGCAAGATAGATTTTCAGTATTTACTACATTATTATATAAACATTATTTGTGTTATCCCTTTATCATGTATCTGTACATAGTGGATGGCTCGATTGTAATCATGTATTGTCTTTCCGCTGACTGGTTAGCACACAACAAAAGCTTTTCACTGTACCTTGGTACACGCAACAATAAACTAAACTCAACTAAACATAAACTAATCTCAATTCATGAAACTGGTTGAGATAGTCCCCATCCTATCCAAGGCAAGCAGGGAGGCCAGTACAACAGTAAAGGAACCTCCGATGTCTCTGTGTCACCGCTCTTTGTTTGTGGCCTTGAATTGGGCTCTCGATTTGTCAAGTGAAACAGGCAGTGAAAGGTGTTCAAGCAAATTGAGATCCTGAACCTTCCATAGATTACAAAGCAATTCTGAAGCAACACTGACCGTCAGCGGCCTTTAACGTTAACTCGCTTTTATTCACTGCATGACCATTTACGAGGATCTTACCAGGACACGAAGGCCTGAGCTATGGAAAGAGATTGAGCAGGCTAGGTAGGACTCTATTCCTTGGAGCAAAGGAGGATGAGGGGTGATCTTATAGATGTGTATAAAACCATGAGAGGAATAGATCTGGTAAACACACAAAGTATCTTGCCTACAATAGGGGAATCAAGAACCAGAGGTTTAAGGTGAGGGAGGAAAGATTTAATAACAATCTGAGGGCTAACTTCTTCACGCAAAGGGTGGTGGGTGTATGGAACAAGTTGCCAGAGGAGGTTGTTGAGGCAGGTACTATCGCAATGTTTAAGAAACATTTAGACAGGTACATGTGGGCCAAACGCAGATAGGTGGGACTAGCGTAGAAGGGACATGTTGGCCGGTGTGAGCAAGTGGGGCCAAAAGGCCTGTTACCACGCTGTATGACTCTATGACCTGAACCTCTTTTAACAATTAACAGCATGCTAGCCTGATTTTTAATTTCCCCTTCCCTCCATCCACTCCCACCCTTGTATTTGCATCGCTTTCAAACAGGTAAGGTGCTATTATTGAGCATTCAACACACCTTCACCCAGCACCCTGACCTATCAGTCAATTTTTCCCCCACAATGACGAATTTATCTTTTGTCCTTGCTGCCTCTTGTCCCCTTCACCATCAGCATTCATCACGTTTGATTTCTACCTTTTTCAAATTCTGATGAGAGGCCGTCGATCTGATATATTAGCTCTCCTTCTCCCTCCACAGATGCTGCCTGACCTGCTGAGTATCTCCAGCATTTTTCTATTTTTACTTCATATTCACAGTAAATAGGTTCAGTCAACCTTTGGAAGCAGCCGCTTCACTCTGCCAATTACATGTGCAGATTTATTTCTGTGCATTTTAGAACGGTGGGCATCTTGGTTGGCAAGGACGAGTTGGGCAGAAGGGCCCGTCCCTGTGCTGTATGACTCTATGACTCGACAACAGCAGCTATCCTGACTCTATTCCATTCAGAGAGGAATAAAAAGTAGAAATTCCATCTGTATTGTTCACTTTAGTCAGTGCTTCGCTGTGATTTTCTAATCCTGGCCATAAAACTTCCATAATGTTCATAAGTCAGAGTCGGAGTTGATTGCATTTTTTTCTTCTAACTTGACTCCAAATGTCCTAAACCAGCCATCCTATTTCTTTGTTCCCCTTTTCCCCCAGGCTAACAGTTTCCAGTGGAGAAGGGTATGGAGAAAGCAATCATAATTCCCAAAATGAGGCAATGAATCAAGCAGCTTTTTAAATTTTAAATAACTAGCAGAATAAACATTGGCATTTTTTAAAGCTGCAGCTTCTTCAGGAAGCAGTGTCTACATTAATTTGGCCATAAATCCTTAGATTAATGTCAATTGTAAGGGCACTAAATCACCCGGGCTTACAACACAGTCTCTCAGAGGTCCTAGGTTTCTATGCGTTTAGATTCCTGTCAACGCAATACCTCTCACGATGCACCACAAACTAAGTGGGCTGCGTTTCTTGGAACTTGACAAGAGTTCCAGTCGCAAAGTGAACATCTGCTCTGTGTGAGTTGAAGTCTTACCGAGTGCTGACACCCACATCTCCCAGGCACATTAGCAAGGCAGGAATTCACTACACGCAAATCAAAAAACAAATACTGCCGATGCCGGAAGGTTGAAATGTGTAAAAAAAACAGAAAACAGCATTTTCCATTTCTGTGGAAATTCTGCTCATGGAAGGCAGGTACTGTGCAGGAATTCTGAGGAAGTCCTCAGGACTTTAAAAGCGACTGACAAGATGACTTTCTTTCTGGTTGTCATCTTAGCCCATTTGCACAAATGACCGGCCCTGCACATTGCTCAGCCTTATGAGAAGCATCAATACGGTAGACGGTCAGAACCATTTCCCGACGATGGAAATATCAAATATTAGAGGGGATAGCGTTAAAGTGAGAGGGGCAAAGCTTAAATGAATGTTGCTAGCCAAGTTTTTTTACATGGAAGGGCATAGAGTGGTGGGTGCCTGGTACATGCTGCTGGGGGTGGTATTGGAGGCAGATACGATTGTGGTGTTTACGACGCCACTGACTTTCGAATAGGCTCGTGGATATGCAGGATGTGGCGGGATTATGGATTTTGTAAAGGCAGATAAGCGTTGGTCTTGACATCATGTTTGGCACAACATTGGGGGCCCAATGGCCCGTTCCTGTTCCTGTGCTGGATAGTTCTGTTCTATATACGTTCCAAAGTTTAAAATATTTATCAACGGGAAATATAATTTGTGTGCAAAATATCAAGTTTGAAATTGCCTATATTAGCTATGTAAATTTGTTATTGATTCCCAATGAGGTGCATTTCAGAAAGAAGTCTGAATTCATGGATTGCATTAATGTATTCATAAATATCATGGATATGGGATTTCTTCTCAATTCGCCAAAGATATAAACATACGGATGAGGAAAGATTGCGTGAAAGGTTATCTAAAATTGGAGAATTGGACCATTCCCATCTAGCCATGTTACCCTATTGCCCCCTTTCTTATCCGGTATCTTTCTATGTCTACCTTAAAAGAATGCCAAGACTCTGATTTCAGCATCTGCTTCCAATTCCAAATCTCATGACCTTCACAGAGAGAAACAAAATTGACTCATCGCTAATATTTAAACAGTGAGCCATAGTTTTACACTTCCCGATAAGACAAAACATTTTCTCTACATTCACCTTGTCAAGATGTCTCAGGGTCTGAATCAAGACTTCTTCTACTCTTCTAACCTCCAGGTGGCACAGTTGGTAGAGTCTCTACCTCACAGCACTGACCTAGGCTCAATATTAATCTCGAGTGAAGTTTGCACATTCATCCTGTGAATACATGGGTTTTCCCCAGTTTCTCCAGTTTTTCCAGTTTCTTTCCACATACTGAAGACACACAGGTTGGCAGGTTAATTGTCCACTGTAAATTGCCCCTTGTTTTAGGTGAGTGGTAGAATCTAGGGAGACATGATTAAAATGCAAGGCAAATAAAAGTAGAATTAAAGATAGACACCAAAAGCTGGAGTAACAGCGGGATAGGCAGCGTCTCTGGAGAGAAGGAATGACTGACGTTTCAGGTCGAGACCCTTCTTCAGAAAGTTGAATTGAAATAGGATTAGTGTGAATGGGTGGTTGCTGGTCAGGATGGACTTAGTGGGCCTAAGGGCTGTATGCTGTATCTCTCTATGATTTTGACTGGGACTGAGATACGAGCCTAAGCTGTCCTCATAAGGCAACCCACCTCACTCTATTACTGTTTCTAATGTGCTAATATCAGTCCTTATTTAAGGAAACCAATACTGCACACAGTACTCCAGATGTGATCTCCCCAATGCCCACATAAAACTGACGTTCCCTCCTTTATGATTGAATTCCCTCGGCAATAAACAATAACCTTCTGTAAGCTTTCCTAATTACTCGCTGTAGCCCAGCACTAGCCTTTTGGAAGTCCTCCAGTTGGAATAAAGATGTCTCTGCATCTCACTGCTGTCGATGAGCCTGTAAAGCCGCAGCAAGTAATAATGTCATTGTTCCAGTTCATATCCAGTGCATACGACAAGCAAACATTTTGCCTCATGATATGAATCTCTCACCATTTGGATGATATGCTTCTTTATTACTTTTCATGCCAAAAGAGGATAATTTCACATTTGGCCTCATGAAATTCCATTTACCGGACCTTTGCCTATTCGCTTTAACCCATCCACATCCATAGCCATACATTCACACAAAGGGTGGTTGATGTATGGAATTAGCTGCCAGAGGAGGTAGTTGAGGCAGGGACTATCCCAACATTTAAGAAGCAGTTAGACAGGTACATGGCTAGGACAAGTTTGGAGGGACATGGACCAAACACAGACATGTGGGGCCAGTGCACCTGGGACATGTTGGACAGTGTGGGCAAGTTGGACCGAAGGGCCTGTTTCCACACTGTATCATTCTATGACTATGACTCTATTCAGTATTGTCATCCAGGTTATTCATAATAAAAGTTGTGGGATCTGCGCCAATACCTACAGACACCACTCACTATCACTTTGCAAATGGAAACAGATCATTGTGTCTACTCTCTAACAGCCACACCAATGTGTTAGCTCCCACACCTCAAACTCTCATTTTCAGCACGAACCTTTGATAAAGTACCTTATCAAATCTATTCACGTCACCAGTTGGCCTGCACCTCTAACTTGCTATTTCTTCAAAGAATTCCATTAAATTGGTTAGGCATAATCTCACTTTTAGAAAACCACTAGACCAAGTGAACCCGTTGGGCCCAAACCGCTCCTGCATTGGTGCAGCACCCTCCCCTCCAGCCCTCCCCTCCCCTCCCCTCCTTCCCCCGCCCCCCCCTCCCTCTCCCTCCCCCTTCCTCACTCCCTCCTCCCTCCCCTTCCTCACTCACTCCCCCTTCCCCTCCCCTCCCCCACACCCCCACTCCATCCCCCTCAACACCCCTTATCCTCCCTACTCCCCCCCTCCCCTCCCTCTCATCCCGCCCTCCCCTCCCCCTCCCTCCTCCCCTCCCCCTTCCTCGCTCCCACCCCCTCCCCCTCCCCTTCCTCACTCCCTCCCCCTCCCCCATACCCCCACTCCATCCCCCTCAACACCCCTTCTCCTCCCTCCCCCTCCCCTCCCCCCCCCTCCCTTGGAGATAGATTTAAACTTTAAAATGTGAATAACAAAAAATATAACACCGATTTCAATGAAACTTCTTCCATTAGCACCAAAGGGACGACAGTGCGTAAGGTGGGCCTACAATAAGTCACGCTATCGTGTACCGTTTTGGCTGTAGTTCAGGAACAAACAAACAAACGAGAGTTTTAGTATATAGATGTTGACTTTCCCCGCATATCTTGAATTTGCCTTCTCTAACCACTTTACTAATAAAGTCCAAAATGTTCCAAATTACTGATGTTTTGCTAACTTGCTGTAAATTTCTGACTTCTGTATCCCTTACTTTTTGCAGGGAGGAATAACTCTTACTATTATCCAAACTAATTGACTTTTGAGAATTTAGAAAAATTGAAACCAAGCGCAACAGTCTCAAGGGCCAGTCCCACTTTAGGCGATTTTAAGGCGACTGCCGGCGACTGTCAAAGTCGTAGCAGATCGCCAAACTTTTCTTTTCCCCGACGACAATGACCACGACAATGCCGAGACAGGTCGAGAGTACAGCGTCTTCGGAAACATCGCAAAATTCCCACACTGTCAATGTTTCTCCGGCGTCCTAATTTTCCTTGACATCACTGACGTCGGTAAGTACCTGAGAGTTTTGAACTATAACATCTTGTATGGGTTACTTAAAAACCAAGCATCACTGTAACAAGGCATAAACTGGATTTACTTCTTGTTTACTAATAACTGTATTAAAAAAAAAAAATTTAAAAGTGGTTAAGTGGATTTTTGTGAAAAGTGTGTGGGCATTCTTTGAAAATGTACGGGAGATGCATATCTGGTTTCTGGGTTGCATATCTGGGTTGGGGGCCCATTTTAAATGTAATGGCTGATGGCCATAAACATCGCGAAATTCCCACGCTTAGCTGACCGTCAAACTGTTGCCTCCAATCTACCTGTCAAATGTCCTGACGGTAAATAAATTGGTTAAACACAAGCATTTTATGGTATTTTGAAATGACTTTACTTATTTTAGTATAATGTGCTTCTAAATGCATCTAAGAGAACCTAGCAAACCTGGGGACAGCAGGCGACAGCGCCCGCAATAAGCAACGATACCTGGCGACAAGCCAGCTGTCTCCGAGAAATCTCACTCCGGATGATTTCTCAGTGACGCGCTGAGATCCACTACGATGCTTGGAAGACTCCTCACGATCATGCCCGCGACACCCGGCGAACTGTTGGCGACAGCCTAGTCACCGGCAGTCGCCTTAAAATTGCCTAAAGTGGGACAGGCCCTTCATTAGTCACTTCTTTTAAGACCCAGGGTGAAGTTCATCAGGACCCAGAGTCTTGTCAT
This sequence comes from Rhinoraja longicauda, assembly GCF_053455715.1. NCBI lineage: Eukaryota > Metazoa > Chordata > Chondrichthyes > Rajiformes > Arhynchobatidae > Rhinoraja > Rhinoraja longicauda. Next base: position 25,876,290 of record NC_135957.1, on the reverse strand, counting down.
CCCACATCTCCAATGATGGAGATGACTGGGGGGGGGGGGGGGGGGGGACAAGTCCTTGATTATGTTGGCTTCTTTCTCGAGGCAACGTGAATTGTAGAGGGAGCCAATGGCGGGAAATCTGGTCTGTGTAATGGTCAAAACTGCATCAACAACTCTCTGCATTTCTCTTTATTTATTTTTTTCTCTCGTTAACTACATTTTCAGCAAAACCAATATGTCAGGGAGAAATGTGACTCAGCTTGGGTGCAGTGAGGATTTTCCATAACAGGTTTCCAGGCAATGGAAGTTATTTGTGGCCTGTTTGTTTTGTGGTGATGGTGGGGAAGGAGGGAAGAAATAGTTCACACTCAGTGGTGACCCTTTCTGCAGTCAAGGCTGCAGACCATTACTCTGCTTTTCTTCTGTTGTCTATTTAGTCTAGTGTTCCATGTAAATAAGACTGCAGTATTCGATTTAAAACATCTCACTGGAATTCTAAAAAAAAGTCCCATTCCCAAACCCAAGACCCAAACTCATGGCACTCACAGGCTGGCTTAGATCAGCAATGCTACCAAGCAGAGAAGGCCCCACGGGTCAGGCAGCATTAATGGTAATAGAAGCCGAGAATGCCCAATGAGTCAAGCAGCATCTATGGTAATAGAAGCAGAGAATGCCCAACAGGTCAGGCAGCATCTCTGGTAATAGAAGCAGAATTCATGTTTCAAGTTACTCAAGAGTCAAGAGTATTTCATTGTCATATGTACGGAAACAGAACAATTAAGTTCTTACTTCCAGCAGCATAACAGTTCTGGAACACACAGTAATCAATAGATAACATTATAAAAACAAATGAAAAGGAGGTCCAATAATTTTTTTAAATGTCTACAGGTAGAAAGCATATTGACTGGTTGCATCATGGTCTGATTCGGCAACTCGTATGTATGCCCAGCAACAAAGGAGATTACAGAGATTGGTAGGCGCAGATGGCCCATCGGAAGTAATAACCTCCCCGCCATTTAAAAAAAAAATTGTTTCTCTGGAACACCAGAGGTTCGCTGAGATCCGATACGTATATAAAATGACGCGAGGCAAAGATAGGGTAGGCAGTCGGAACCGTTTGTTACAGCATAGTTTTAAGGTGAGTAGGAAATTAGCAACATTTAAAGGAGATGTGTGGGCAAGTTTTTTCACCCAGAGGGTGGTGGGTGCCTGAAACGTGCTGCCAAATGTGATAGTGATATCACACAAGGCAGATATGATAATGGTGTTTCAGAGGTTTTTAGATAGGCACATGGATAAGCAGGGAATGGAGAGATATGGAGGGATATGGATCACATTGCCCGTCTCCGTCCATGCCTCTCCTCCACAGCTGCAGAAACCCTCATCCACGCCTTCATCACCTCCCGTCTGGACTACTGCAACAGCCTCCTCTATGGCTCACCCTCACAAATCATCAGTAAACTTCAATACATTCAAAACTCCGCTGCCCGTCTACTCACCCACACCCCGATCCGTGACCATATCACCCCCGTCCTTTACAAACTCCACTGGCTCCCCATCCCCCAGAGAATCCAGTACAAAATCCTCCTCATGACCTACAAAGCCCTCCATAACCTGGCCCCATCCTACCTGACCGACCTCCTCCACAGGCACACTCCCACCTGCACCCTCCGCTCTGCTGCTGCCAATCTCCTGTCCCCCCACATCCGGACCAAACTCAGATCCTGGGGGGACAGGGCTTTCTCCATCGCTGCTCCCACCCTATGGAACTCACTACCCCAAACCGTCAGAGACTCCTCCACACTCACCACATTCAAAACATCGCTGAAGTCTCACCTGTTCAGTGCTGCCTTCAACCACTGAAGGTCACCTCACCTTCTGTCTCCTTTCTCTGTTCGTTTACTTATTTATCTATTTATTCACTTCCCTATGTTCTCTAAATCCCTGTAAAGCGTCTTTGAGTATATGAAAAGCGCTATATAAATGTAATGTATTATTATTATTATTATTATTATATGCAGGGAGAGGAGACTAGTTCACCATGGCATCATGGCATCTTGTTCCGTATACCCACCATCCTCTGAACTAGAAGGTTTCCCTTCAGGTTTCTATTAAATCTTGCCCCTCTCACCTTAAACCTACGTCCTCTGGTTCTTGATTCTCCTACCCTGGGTAAAAGACTCTGTTGATATTGATCAACAAACATAAATAGCGAGGCATGGTAATAGAAAAAGAGATTGGAATTACAGAAATGTCAGAAGATTGCAGGGATAGCAATGGCTTAGCTATTTCATTATAAATGAACTATTAATTAAGTTGAAGCACATCATGTCCATATTTTCAAGCTTCTCCAAGCTATGCAACTGAGTGTGCAACACGATCCTATTGTCTCCAAACACTTTTGTCATAAACGTGGTGGAAGAATAAGGTTGTTTTTTTCAAGAATAAGTGGATCATTCACATCTAAATGGGTTCATTCAGTTTAGTTTACTGCCACATGTACCGGGGTACAGTGAAAAGCTTTTTTGCGTTAATCCATGGGGTTCCTTTAGTCTTTACACACAATGTAATAATAATAATAATAATATATTTATTTTATATAGCGCCTTAACACATGCACAAAGCGCTTTACAAATACAATTAACATAGAAACAAACAGACAAACAGACAAACTATCCTGACGGAAAAGCGGCGAATAATCAACGCCAGCGTCCTCTCACGTCAGGGTCCGGCAGTAGACATTAAAGAACACGAGACACACAGATACAATTTTTTACACAAAACAGCCATCACAGTGATTGCTCTAGGCATACCCTCACTGTGATGGAAGGCAAAGTCTTATCTCCTCCTCGTTCTTCTCCCGTGGATGTTATTTCGAATGTATACGAATGGCCAACTGAATGATTTATCTTTCGTTTGTAACTAGATCACGCTGTCAGCCGATGAAGAGATGGGGGAAAAAAACTCCTCAAGGGGCAGACAGACACCAGACATTCATTGTGTAATTGGTCAAAGATGTTTTCTTGCACTGCTTGTTTTTGACATTTTTTTAAAATTCCCTGTTTATTCTTTAACATTTTCTTTCCCCGTCATGCGTCAAATATTTTAGACAAAACAAACAACTCAATTCAACAGGAATTTGAAGACAATGAAGCTGAAAGTTGAGACATGACCACAGCCAGCAGCCTTGCATTGGTTCAGCATTGACAACAGATGAATTCCTTCCACTGTGAGTTTATTTTCCCAATTGTAGAGACTCAAGCGATAGAACCAGCAACCAGATTATTTGTGCAGGAAGGAACAGCAGATGCTGGTTTAAACCGAAGATAGACACAAAAAGCTGGAGTAACTCAGTGGGACAGGCAGCATCAGGCAGCACATAGAGAAAGAATGGGTGATGTTTCGGATCAAGACCCTTCTTCAGACTGAAAGTCACAGGAAAGGGAAACGAGAGATATAGAAAATGATGTAGAGAGATTAAGAACAGTGAATGAAAGAAATGCAAAAATGTAACGATTATTTGTGCAGTGATTGGAATTTAAGATGGAGATTCAAGGAACTGCAGATGCTGGAATCCTGAGCAAAGCACAGGGTTCTGAAGAAACTCAACAAGGCAAGTAGCATCTGAGTCTAAAGAAGGGTCTCGACCCAAAATGTACCTATTCCTTCTTTCCAGAACTGCTGCCTGTCCCACTGGGTGACTCCAACATTTTGTCTCTAACTTCGGTCTGCTGTCTGACCCATTGAGTTCCTCCAGCATTGTATGTTTTGCTTGGATTTTTCAATGTCCTTCTTTAGCCATTAGTTCAATAGGATGCTCCCTAACCACAGCACTAAGAATTCCTGTCCGCCACTTTTTTTTACATCAATTTTCTTTCAATTGCCATGAAGCTCCATCAAATGTCCTAAGGATTTGCACAGATTTTGTGGACTGTTGGGTCCAATTGTGGTCATATCGACCATCAAGCCAGTGTAACTATGATTATAGTAACAAAGAACTGCAGAAGATAGATTGACACAAAGTGCTGGAGTCTGAAGAAGAGTTTTGACCCAAAACATCTATCTTTGGTAAAAAATTAGCATCTGCAGTTCCTTCCTACAAAGAACTGGATAGGGGGGATGTGGATAGGATGATGCCACTAGTGGGCGAGTCTATGACCAGAGGCCATAGCATCAGAATAAAGGGACGTACCATTAGGAAGGAGATGAGGAGGAATGTCTTTAGTCAGAGGGTAGTGAATCTGTGGAATTCATTGATAGATTCTTGATTAGTATGGGTGTCAGTGGTTATGGGGAGAAGGCAAGAGAATGGAGTTGAGAGGGAAATATAGATCAGCCATGATTGAATGGTGGAGTAGACTTGATGGGCTGAATAGCCTAATTCTGCTCCTATCACTTATAAACTTATAAACTTATGAACTGCAGATGCTGGTTTATACCAAAGATAGACACAGTGTGGTTGAGTAACTCAGCTGTCAGGCAGCATCTCAGGAGAAAAATAGGTGACGTTTCGGGTCAGGTCCTTTAAGAAGATCCTTTTTCTCCAGAGATGCTGCCTGACCCACTGAGTTACTCCAGCCCTTTATGTATATCTTAACTTTGATTATAGTTTGTTACCACAACTCTTACAGCTTCCACACATGGCTAGCACAAGAGCTGTGAAATTGGCTTCGGAGAGTTTCCAGAATATCATCTCATAACGCCACGTATTCTTGAGCAGAGTCGCAGAACTACTGAAGTCTCAGCCGATGAGAATGGCCATGGGTCCAGGGATGGAAACCATCATCATCATCAGCAGTCACTCGAAGCGAAAGGATTCCTGTGCATGACAATGTTTAACATGGGGGACTAGTGCACAGCCAGCCACCACATGGTCCTTGACAGATCTGGGAAAGGATCCAGTGGCATGGAGTCCAAGACGAATGGGGACCTTTTTCTGCTGCAGCCTTCATCCGCCTTCCCAGCCATTGTGACGTTCCACTAAAGTCAGCCATCATCCTCCGCCTGTTCCACCGTTGAGGTCTTGGTTGGATTGCTCTTTGTCAGGGACCTCCCCCTCAACCTTACCGCCATGGGAGACCCTACCAGGAGCATAGCTCCAGACGGCATCGCTCTCAGGATCTCAGGACCACACAAGCTTCTCCACCACGTCAAGGTGACAATCCACGGACAAACAGCTCTCCAGCTCTCCCATCATCTCCTGCAGTGAATTTAATGCTGATCCCAGTCCCGTGCCTTACACTGTGCTGTTTCCATTGTAATAGTTTGGCACGTGGGCAGGAGAATCACTACACAACTGCTCTGCTTTCTACATTAGGTTAAATGAGAGCTCACTCAACTTCCTCAGTCTGAAGAAGGGTCCCGACCCGAAACTCGCTTATACTCGTTGGAATATAAGCTTAAAGGCTTGTAATCGCTGGAATTTAGAAGACTGAGGGGGGATCTTATAGAAACATATAAAATTCTTAAGGGGTTGGAGAGGCTAGATGCGGGAAGATTGTTCCCGATGTTGGGGAAGTCCAGAACCAGGGATCACAGCTTAAGGATAAGTGGGAAGTCTTTTAGGACCGAGATGAGAAAACATTTCTTCACACAGAGAGTGGTGAATCTGTGAAATTCTCTGCCACAGAAGGTAGTTGAGGCCAGTTCATTGGCTATATTTAAGAGGGAGTTAGATGTGGCCCTTGTGGCTAAAGGGATCAGGGGGTATGGAGAGAAGGCAGGTACAGGTTACTGAGCTGGATGATCAGCCATGATCATATTGAATGGCGGTGCAGGCTCGAAGGGCCGAATGGCCTACTCCTGCACCTATTTTCTATGTTTCTATGAAACATCACCTATTCCTTTTCTCCAGAGATGCTGCCTGTCCTACTGAGTTACTCCAGCATTCTGTGTCTATCTTCAGAGATCACTCAACCTTTAGGAGGGGGGCGTCGAGGAGGAAGGGGGGGCCAGGTGCGGGTGGGGGTGGGGTGCCTGCTGCCATGTACGGCGGCAAGCAAAGGATATGACTGTTCAATGAATTTTGTAACTTTGTCAGTGCCTCTTTGTGTTCTGCCTAGGTGAGGTGTGCTGTGTGATTTTACCGGGTTGATTGTCATTCCCTTTATCATGTATCTGTACACTGTGGATGGCTCAATTGTAATCATGTACTGTCTTTCCGCTGACTGGTTAGCACGCAACAAAAGCTTTTCACTGTACCTCAGTACATGTGACAATAAACTAAACTCAAACTCCAAAACAAAGCATTTCACTGTACCTCGGTGCACGCGACAATAAAGAATTATGGGGGGAGGGGGGGGTTTAATTCACTGTAAGGACAGGCATCCCTCCAACATGACAAAACAAGGCGTAAGTTCACCGCTTAAAACACGATCGCTTGATTCCTGCTAGTTTGTTTCCCCTCATTCGGGTTTCTGCCACAAAATGTTACACATTTCTTTTCTAATTGCTCCTTACTCCAATATTGCAGTTGTTTTAAAGGCATAAACATTGTTTATTTTGGCACTGGCAATGGAAAAATATTTCCTGTGTTGTCACCATTCCCTCCGCACTCCAAAAAAGATTGGTGTGATGCTAGGAAACAGTGCACAGCAGAGCAGATCAAATGTAATTCCTCGGAGTGCCCCGTCAGGGCTACTGAAAAAGACCAGTAAGGTCAATTATAGTAACCGACGTTCAGGAAAACTGACTTTAATCAGCATCCACAACCCTCTGCACTATTCCCAGATGTGGTACAGAATAGTATTGCAGACATTATGGAAATAGTTGTAGCACTACCACATGGCAGAGCTCAATAGATCCCTTAACTTCCTTTCAGCTTGTGTCCATAAACCCATGAATGGAAGCTATATATCATTAGAGACTCAGCAGCGTTTTTAACTGCAAGATGATTCGAGTTAACATGGACCCAATTATCAAGCCATCCTTTTATTGTGGATGGCTTTTTATCTGCATTTATTTTGCCGAGGCATTTCGTAGATTACCCACCAGAAGCTAAAAACACACTAAATCATTCCTGTTAATGAAGAACACTCGCAGAAATATTTAGACTCCTTGCGTGGCGTGAAGGATTTTGTTTGACCTCTAAAGATTTTTTTCCTGGGGAATGCTTTTTAGAGCAGCAAAAAAAAAGGGGTCAAGTGCTTACAACTCCCTCAAACGACATGAGAGAATAACATAACCTCCGGTGCCGGCTCTGTTTTCAATGCATCATCAATGGTGTTGGAAACTCCCAAATCAACATGGCTGAAAATGTCATAAAGTGCTGGAGTAAGTCAGCAGGTCGGGCAGCATCCCTGGAGAACATGGATAGGTGACGTTTCGGGTCAGGACCCTTCTTCAGACTGATTATGAGGGAAGGGATGGGGTGGAACAGAAAGCTAGTAGAGAGGAGGGGTAGGACAATGAATGGCAGGTAAAAGGTGAACAAAGGTAAAGGGGGAGGGGGGTGTTGATGGGCAAATAGTAGAACAAAGGCCAGAGATGTGAAAACAGAAGACACAATACCTGAGGATTGAAGATTTGCAAATTGTGAAGCCAGAGGGAGGAATGTAGGAGGACGGAGAGGGGGAAGAGGAGAAATAGGTGCAAGTCCAGGTGGGACAGGGCAGGGAGGGGGGAAGAATGAAAAGGTGTTGGGGAGAAAGGGGAAGGGGAATGAGTGTCTCTAAAACACTCAAATCCACTTCCCATTTCTCCCCCACCCCCACTTTCTTCCCTCACTATCCTGCCCCCTCCCCCTCCCTTCCTGTAAACCGGCAACTGCATTTCTTTGTTTCTACGGTTGAAAATGTCTTTTTGTTAACTAGAATTCATAAGATTACATTTGTTAATATATCTTGTGTTGATATATTTTCATACAATGGACCCCATTCGACTGCAGAAACAAATCTTTCCTTTTGGAATATTTGAACACCAAGCCTTATGGTCAACTCACAGAGATTTCATTGGTATTTTTATCTATTCTAAAAGAATGTTTTTTTTCTCAGGGTAACAGACTAAATCATACCAAACAAGGATTGGGCTGGCAGTTACAGACTGGTCACACATCTCAGACTTGACAACTCCTATGGGTTTTCGGTAAAACAAAGGAGGATCAATTAGACTCTCGCCCAAACTGGGCGCAAAATCCTTATCTCTGCACATCCATGTGCATATCCAAAAAAAGACACAATGTGCTGGAGCAACCCGAGGCAAAATCGCTGGAGAACATGGTGACCTTTCGGGTCTGGAGCCTTCTTCAGACTGTAGGCGCTTGGAAAAATGCACTGTGTCTTTTTTTTGTAAACCAGATCTGCTGGTTCCTTGTTTCTGCCGAAAAGCCTCCAAAATGCCACTAACGTATCTGAGTCCATCACCATTCCTGACACTGCTTTCCAGCGACCCACCACTCTATGAGTAAAAATACTGTCATGCATACCTACTTTAAACTTTGCCCCTCTCTCCTTAAAGCCATCCTGGGAGAAAGGAATAGGAATAGGTATAGCATACTTTATTGTCACATGAGACTAGGCACAGTGAGATTCTTTGCGTGCTTACCCAATGTATACAAATACCAGCTACCTCGGCCGCTGACAAAGTTACAAAGCACGCAGGCTCCCCCTTTTGTCCCCCCCCCCCAACAGTTCCCCCATGCCAGATCCCCATTGCCCTTTTGTCCCCACCCCCAATTGTCCATTGTTCTCCCCCCACCCTGCCTCACAGCAGTCTCCCCCATGCCGGGTCCTCCATTGTTCTTCCCCTCCCCCCTCACGGCAGTCCTCCATGCTCTAATCGACCGTCGACCGCGGGTCGACCCGCAAGGCTTCACCACTGCCGAGGTCCCATCGTCGCGAGGCCTCACCTCTGTCAACTCCCCATTGCACGTCTCCGTGGTGCCGACCCGAGCCCCAGCCGTGGGCTCCATTGGCCGCCTCGCCCACGAGGCTTCTACCCACGAGGATGGCTCCTCCGTCCGACCCACGGGGCCCCGGCCAGGCCCTGACCCAGACTTCTACGCAGCATCCAGCAGGCATCGAAAGGTTCTGACTGTCGGGTCTTGTGGTGGCATCTCAATGAATGATTGTAAGTTGTGAGGCAACTGATCATGAAGTTATTAGCTAAAGTAGCTGTCGATGTTCAGAGTGCAGTTCCAATGGTGATTGTGATCGCTGGGTTTAATTGGTTGAGCGTCTTATGACACATCTTCATGCTGGTTTGTACACTGTAACTTGCAGGATATTGCAGCTCATACATAGAACAGTACAGCACAGGAACAAGCCAGTCGGCCTACAACGTCTGTGCCAAAAATGATGCTAAACTGAACTAATCTCCTTTGATTGCACATAATCCATATCCCTCCATTCCATATCTATTATCCATTGGCTATCTAAAAGCCTCTGAAACGCCCTTATTATATCAGCCTCCACCACCACCCCTGTGCACATTCCAGGCACCCAGCATTCTCTGTGCAAAAAAACCTGCCTGCACATGTCCTTTAAACTTTGCCTCTTTCACCTTAAAGCTGTGCCCTTTAGACATTGATATTTCCACTCTGGGAAAAAAGTTCTGACTGTCTATCCGATCTATGCCTATCATAATTTTATATATGTCTATCAAGTCTTTCCTCAACATCAGTGCTCCAGAGAAAACAATCCAAGTCTGTCCAACTTCACTTTATAACTAAAACCCTCTAATCCAGGCAGCATTCTGGTCAACCTCTTCTGCACCCTCTCCAAAGCCCCCACTTCCTTCCTGTAACTGCACGCAATACTCCTAATACGGCCATACCAAAGTCCTATAAAGCTGCATAATGACTTCCTGGCTCTTTCACTCAATGCCCCAACCTATGAAGGCAAGCATACCGTACGCCTTCTTAACCATTCTGTTTACTTGTGTGTAGCTCTGAACTCCCGGACTGGATGCAAAATATGGGAAATGTTTTGCTCAAATGCACCAATTCCCCTTTAAGCATACAAAAGCACGAAATCATTTTGAAGTCAATTTTTTAAAAGTTTGGCTCAGTTTGGCTCAGTGCCTCTCTTAAAACATACCTAAAGTCCAACAGCTCTGGAGCTGAACCTTGTTTACCATGGCAAGTGTTCATCAAGGCGAACGTTTCACTATATCATGCATAAACGTCCAGGTTGACAGTTTGTTGAAATAAAGAAAGCAGGAAGGTCAGTTACAATTGAGTTAGCAAAGTCTGGAGCTACTGTATTCTCAACAGTAAAGGACTGAAAATTGGACTAGACCTTAATGCAAGCAAAACTCAGATGAAGTATGAACTGCAGGTGCTCAAGACTTTGGCTGCAAGCCCAGACCAAGTCAGTCCATTGGCCTGAATTATACAGCGTTGGAAGTAGAAGCAGCCACAGCAGACCCTTCAGCCCCTCATATCTGCTATACTCTTGAATACTATCACGGCTGGACTTCTGCTTCACCACAACGTCTCTGCACTAAACCCAATAAACCCTGACTGCTTTGATAGCCAAACATTTATCAATGTCTGTCTTGAATTTACTCAACGACTGAGTCTCCAGAAATCCAAAACATTAATTATCCTCTGCATTCAGAACGTCATGACTGATTAACTCAAATTATAACTCACAAGTATCCGTTCCAACACAGAGGCTTCACACTGGATGCTGGTATCACGCCACTCTATCCTCAAAGGCCAGTTTTAGTTTAGTCTAGTTTAGTTTAGAGCTTACAGCTTGGAAACAGGCCCTTCGGCCCACCATCCTTGCTGACCAATTATCACCCATACACTTGTTCTATCCTACACATTAGGGACAATTTTACAGAAGCCAATTAATCTACAAACCTGCAATTTTTTAGAATGTGGGAGGAAACCGGAGCACCCAGAGAAAACCCACGAGGTCACAGGGAGAACGTCCAAACTCCATACAGGCAGTATCCGTAGTCAGGATCGAACTCGGCTTTCAGGCATTGTAAGGCAGTACCTTTACCGCTGCACCACTGTGCCACCCTTTATAATGTTAGAATAGTATGGTATGGCATAGTGTGGCGCCATTAGTGATGGCAGCCTCGCCAACAGCCTCGTCTGTCTTTTCGTCTTTTTTTGTTAGTTTTAGTGTGTTTTTGTGTTGATGTTCTCTGGTTTGGTTTATGTAGGGGTCGGGGGAGTGGGTCGGGGGAAACTTTTTTCAGTCTCTTACCTTGCCGGAGATGCGATTGTTTTCCGGATCGTATCTCCGGTCGCTCTGCGGCCTAACATCATGGAGCTGGCGGCCTTGCTCGAGACAGACTTTGAGCCCCACCGCGGGGGCCGTGGACTTACCATCGGAGCCTGCGATCCCTTGCCTGGGATCGACGCTCCTACCGTGGATTTCACGGCATTTCACCATCGAGGAGCTCGCAGTCTCGGGTAGAGACTGATGTCGGGAAGCTCTAAAGTTGCAGAAGGTTCGACTAGCCCCGACCCGGGGTCCGATCGCCTGGCACAGGGAGGCTCAGATCCCCCCGTTGAGGGAGCTTGATCGCCCCGAAGCGGAGGGCCTGACCGCCGGCTATGGGAGCCAAGATGGAAGGTTCGAGGCCCCCGACTGAGAGAGAACAAAGAAGGGAAGAGATTGAACTTTTATTGCCTTCCATCACAGTGAGGAATGTGGGGGAGTCCCTGTGGTGGATGTTCATGTTAAAAAATTATTTGGGTGTCTTATTTCTCTTTATTGGTATGAATGTATCAAATTCAAATCAAATTCCTCATATGTTGCAAAACATACTTGGCTAATAAAGTACTATTATGATTATGATTATGATTAGTTTTCTGCTGATACTGTATTTAAGCCATCAGTGATTTTCGATGCCCAGACGCTTCAAGAACATATTTGCTGAACATTAGTTTCGCAGTTAATGAACGATGCAGGGCTGGGAATATGATCTCAGGACCATTTGCTTTGTGAGGTCTGAAATGAGTCTCTGTAATAAAACATCACCCAAAAAGATTTGATCATAGTGCTTGAAGACTCTATGCCCAGAAGCACCATGATTTGTGGAATGACATTTCACTCTTCTTAAGATTCAGTGAAACATTAGCACTCAGATTGCAACCATGAGGATAAAGTATCACTAAAACATCACAGTGTGCATTGCATTAGATGATGGCCATTACCGTCATTTTTAATCTTATTCAAGCAAGGTTCTCCTTGATTAAAGCATGGGGATATCTTCTGCTAAAAACAGCAGCTTTTAACTATAGGACTGAACAAACTTTCAGGACTTTGCACAAAGATGGAAGTTTCCAAACTCTGATTATGGATTAAATCTCGGGTTGTATATGACGGAACATGTCCAAAATATTAGACTTCTCACGCAATCTTAGAGCGGAGTCCAAATTCAGAAAGTGTCCAAGCCAAGTGCAAACACAGGAGACCGCAGATGCTGGAATCCGGAGCCAAAGCAAACTGCAGAAAGAACCCAGGGGCCAGACAGCATCTGTGGAGGCAGAGGGAGTGTCGCATTTTGGATCAACACCCTGCATCTGATTTCTAAGCCAGCTGGATGCTGGTTAATTACTTTAATTAACCTGGCCATACATCCAAATAGACTATCCGTTGCAATGAAGATACTAGCTACCAACAGAAAGGTAATTTAAAAAAAAATTAATTTAATAAGTCATAGAAACATAGAAACATAGAAAATAGGCGCAGGAGTAGGCCATTCGGCCCTTCGAGCCTGCACCGCCATTCAATATGATCATGGCTGATCATTCAGCTCAGTAGCCTGTACCTGCCTTCTCTCCATACCCCCTGATCCCTTTAGCAAAAAGGGCCACATCTAACTCCCTCTTAGATATAGCCAATGAACTGGCCTCAACTACCTTCTGTGGCAGAGAATTCCACAGACTCACCACTCTCTGTGTGAAGAAATGTTTTCTCATCTCGGTCCTAAAAGACTTCCCCCTTATCCTTAAGCTGTGACCCCTGGTTCTGGACTGGTCAATTTAAGATATTTTTATAATTCTAATGCTTTAATCTCTTTGATAGAGTCATGGAATCATAGAGTCATACAGTGTGTACACAGGCCCTTCGGCCTAACTTGCCCATGCCGACCATGCCCCATCTACACTAGCTTCCAAGATGGCGCCCAACCCAGGCGACAATTTGTGTACGAGTCACAGAAGCGGAGCTGCTGTCACACATTACAATCGCTGCACACTTGTAAATCTCTACTCCTACAGCAACATTTCTTACGTTTATAATCTGTACTGTGAATGGCTCAATTGTAATCGTGTATTGTCTTTCCGCTGACTGGTTAGCATGCAACAAAAGCTTTTCGCAGTACCTCGGTACACGTGACAATAAACTAAACTAATACTCATAGTCTACCTACCTGCGCTTGGCCCATCTATATACTAAAACTCTCGTTTGTTTGTTTGTTTGTTCCTGAACTACAGCCAAAATGGTACACGATAGCGTGACAATTTTAGGCCCTCCTTACTCACTGTCGTTGCTTTGGTGTTAATGGAAGAAGTTTATTGAAATTGGTGTTATATTTTTAGTCATTTACATTTTAAAGTTTAAATCTATCTCCTAGGGAGGGAGGGGGGAGGGAGGAAGGGAGGGGGGAGGGGGGGAGCGAGGGGGGAGGGTGGGAGGGGGGAGGAGGGAGGATAAGGGGGGTTAAGGGGGATGGAATGGTGGGGAGGGGAAGGGGGGGAGGGGAAGGGGGGAGGGGGAAGGGGGAGGGGAAGGGGAAGGGGGAGGGGAAGGGGGAGGGGGAAGGGGAGGAGAGGGGGAGGGGAGGGGAGGGGAGGGGGGAGGGGGAGGGGGGGGTGAGGGGAGGGGGGAGGGGGAGGGGGGAGGGGGAGGGGGGGAGGGAGAGGAGAGGGTGCTGCACCAATGCAGGAGAGGTTTGGGCCCTCGGGTCCACTTGGTCTGGTATCCCTCTAAACCCATCCTATCCATGTACCTGTCCAAATGTATCTAAAAAGTTACGACAGTACCAAATTTTTGGTACAAGTTGATGCAACAAAATCATTGATCTTTTTTGTTCATATCACGTTTGTTAACAGTATTTTTCATTGCTTTTGTTGTCACAAAAAATGAAGGACATTGCAAGCATTCAGTCTGAACTTGAGCTCTTGACAAACTGGGGGGGGGGGGTAGGGGCCAGACAGCTGCTAGAGCCATTATGGGAGAGCAGCTGTCCACTTCTCCTAGGGTAGGGTACACTGGTCCCTCTGATTCACCCAGAGCTAAACTCCCAGGTGCCCAATACAGATCAGAGAGAGGTCCAAGGGTGAAGCCAGGGTGAGTTTGGTGGTCAACAGAATAACCCGCTCCACAGTTCTGTAACTTATTTTTCATTTCTTATTATTTGTCTTTATTGCAAATAAGTCCTAATGAGAGAGTGCACGGTGAGAATCTGATTCTTCTTACTTGTTCAATGCTTG